>NC_134215.1:7500-1207500 GCF_965140235.1 Caretta caretta
ACATACCCAGCCCCCCCAGCCCCCTACCCTGACTCCTGCACCCCCCACACATACCCAGCCCCCCTAACACCCCATGCCCTGACTCTTGCACCCCCCCACATCCCCACTCCCACCCTGAGCACCAAACGGGAGCTCCTGCACCCCCCCTCCCTGCCACACACACATTCCCACCTGCACCCCTCACACCAAATGGGAGCTGCCCAGGTAAGTGCTCCACACCCAAACCTCCTGCCCCAACCCTGAACCACCTCCCTCATTCTAGCTCCTGGCCCGACCCTGCACCCCAACCCCCAGCCTACTCCTTCACCCCCAGCCCTGTTCTCAGCACACTCCCACCCTCATCTCAGTGCAGAGAGAGGAAAATAATGGCTAGAACCATAGAATCATAGAATATCAGGGTTGGAAGGGACCCCAGAAGGTCATCTAGTCCAACCCCCTGCTCAAAGCAGGACCAATTCCCAGTTAAATCATCCCAGCCAGGGCTTTGTCAAGCCTGACTTTAAAAACCTCTAAGGAAGGAGATTCTACCACCTCCCTAGGTAACGCATTCCAGTGTTTCACCACCCTCTTAGTGAAAAAGTTTTTCCTAATATCCAATCTAAACCTCCCCCACTGCAACTTGAGACCATTACTCCTCGTTCTGTCATCTGCTACCATTGAGAACAGTCTAGAGCCATCCTCTTTGGAACCCCCTTTCAGGTAGTTGAAAGCAGCTATCAAATCCCCCCTCATTCTTCTCTTCTGCAGGCTAAACAATCCCAGCTCCCTCAGCCTCTCCTCATAAGTCATGTGTTCCAGACCCCTAATCATTTTTGTTGCCCTTCGCTGGACTCTCTCCAATTTATCCACATCCTTCTTGTAGTGTGGGGCCCAAAACTGGACACAGTATTCCAGATGAGGCCTCACCAATGTCGAATAGAGGGGAACGATCACGTCCCTCGATCTGCTCGCTATGCCCCTACTTATACATCCCAAAATGCCATTGGCCTTCTTGGCAACAAGGGCACACTGCTGACTCATATCCAGCTTCTCATCCACTGTCACCCCTAGATCCTTTTCCGCAGAACTGCTGCCTAGCCATTCGGCCCCTAGTCTGTAGCGGTGCATTGGATTCTTCCGTCCTAAGTGCAGGACCCTGCACTTATCCTTATTGAACCTCATCAGATTTCTTTTGGCCCAATCCTCCAATTTGTCTAGGTCCTTCTGTATCCTATCCCTCCCCTCCAGCGTATCTACCACTCCTCCCAGTTTAGTATCATCCGCAAATTTGCTGAGAGTGCAATCTACACCATCCTCCAGATCATTTATGAAGATATTGAACAAAACCGGCCCCAGGACCGACCCCTGGGGCACTCCACTTGACACCGGCTGCCAACTAGACATGGAGCCATTGATCACTACCCGTTGAGCCCGACAATCTAGCCAGCTTTCTACCCACCTTATAGTGCATTCATCCAGCCCATACTTCCTTAACTTGCTGACAAGAATACTGTGGGAGACCGTGTCAAAAGCTTTGCTAAAGTCAAGAAACAATACATCCACTGCTTTCCCTTCATCCACAGAACCAGTAATCTCATCATAAAAGGCAATTAGATTAGTCAGGCATGACCTTCCCTTGGTGAATCCATGCTGGCTGTTCCTGATCACTTTCCTCTCATGCAAGTGCTTCAGGATTGATTCTTTGAGGACCTGCTCCATGATTTTTCCAGGGACTGAGGTGAGGCTGACTGGCCTGTAGTTCCCAGGATCCTCCTTCTTCCCTTTTTTAAAGATTGGCACTACATTAGCCTTTTTCCAGTCATCCGGGACTTCCCCGGTTCGCCACGAGTTTTCAAAGATAATGGCCAATGGCTCTGCAATCACAGCCGCCAATTCCTTCAGCACTCTCGGCTGCAACTCGTCCGGCCCCATGGACTTGTGCATGTCCAGCTTTTCTAAATAGTCCCTAACCACCTCTATCTCCACAGAGGGCTGGCCATCTCTTCCCCATTTTGTGATGCCCAGCGCAATAGTCTGGGAGCTGACCTTGTTAGTGAAGACAGAGGCAAAAAAAGCATTGAGTACATTAGCTTTTTCCACATCCTCTGTCACTAGGTTGCCTCCCTCATTCAGTAAGGGGCCCACACTTTCCTTGGCTTTCTTCTTGTTGCCAACATACCTGAAGAAACTCTTCTTGTTACTCTTGACATCTCTTGCTAGCTGCAGCTCCAGGTGCGATTTGGCCCTCCTGATATCATTCCTACATGCCCGAGCAATATTTTTATACTCTTCCCTGGTCATATGTCCAACCTTCCACTTCTTGTAAGCTTCTTTTTTATGTTTAAGATCCGCTAGGATTTCACCATTAAGCCAAGCTGGTCGCCTGCCCTATTTACTATTCTTTCGACTCATCGGGATGGTTTGTCCCTGTAGCCTCAACAGGGATTCCTTGAAATACAGCCAGCTCTCCTGGACTCCTTTCCCCGTCATGTTAGTCCCCCAGGGGATCCTGGCCATCCGTTCCCTGAGGGAGTTGAAGTCTGCTTTCCTGAAGTCCAGGGTCAGTATCCTGCTGCTTACCTTTCTTCCCTGCGTCAGGATCCTGAACTCAACCAACTCATGGTCACTGCCTCCCAGATTCCCATCCACTTTTGCTTCCCCCACTAATTCTACCCGGTTTGTGAGCAGCAGGTCAAGAAAAGCACCACCCCCCCTAGTTGGCTCCTCTAGCACTTGCACCAGGAAATTGTCCCCTACGCTTTCCAAAAACTTCCTGGATTGTCTATGTACTGCTGCATTGCTCTCCCAGCAGATATCAGGAAAATTAAAGTCACCCATGAGAATCAGAGCATGCGATCTAGTAGCTTCCGTGAGCTGCCGGAAGAAAGCCTCATCTACCTCATCCCCCTGGTCCGGTGGTCTATAGCAGACTCCCACCACTACATCACTCTTGTTGCACACACTTCTAAACTTAATCCAGAGACACTCAGGTTTTTCTACAGTTTCGTACCAGAGCTCTGAGCAGTCATACTGCTCCCTTACATACAGTGCTACTCCCCCACCTTTTCTGCCCTGCCTGTCCTTCCTGAACAGTTTATAACCATCCATGACAGTACTCCAGTCATGTGAGTTATCCCACCAAGTCTCTGTTATTCCAATCACGTCATAGTTCCTTGACATCACCAGGACCTCCAGTTCTCCCTGCTTGTTTCCAAGGCTTTGTGCATTCGTATATAAGCACTTGAGATAACCTGTTGATCGCCCCTCATTCCCAGTATGAGGCAGGAGCCCTCCCCTCACAGACATTCCTGCCTGTGCTTCCTCCCGGTATCCCGCTTTCCCACTTACCTCAGAGCTTTGGTCTCCTTCCCCCGGTGAACCTAGTTTAAAGCCCTCCTCACTAGGTTAGCCAGCCTGCTGGCAAAGATGCTCTTCCCTCTTTTCGTAAGATGGAGCCCGTCTCTGCCCAGCACTCCTCCTTCATGGAACACCATCCCATGGTCAAATAATCCAAAGCCTTCTCTCTGACACCACCTGTGTAGCCATTCGTTGACTTCGACGATTCGACGGTCCCTACCCAGGCCTTTTCCTTCCACGGGAAGGATGGACGAGAAACACCACTTGTGCCTCCAACTCCTTTATCCTTCTTCCCAGAGCCATGTAGTCCGCAGTGATCCGCTCAAGGTCATTCTTGGCAGTATCATTGGTGCCCACGTGGAGAAGCAGGAAGGGGTAGGGAGAACCAGGGAGAAGGTAGGTACCTACTCTACGTGGACAGGGCCAGGACTCCAGACTGGCAGTGGGCTGAGTGGGGCCGGCAGCCGGGACCCCGGCTGGTAGGAGCCAGTGTACAGAACCCCAAACCAACAGCGGGCTGAGTCACTCAGCCCACTGCCAGTCTGGGATCCCGGCCATCGGCCCCGCTCAGCCCACTGCCAGTCTGGGGTTCTGGCTGCTGGCCCCTTGCCAGCCGGGGTCCCAGCCACAGGCCCTGCTCAGCCCACTGCCAGCATAGGTGAACGGAACCCCAGGCCAGCAACGGGCTGAGCAGGCCAGCGGTATAAGATCAGCAATGGAAGCTTCTTAAACATTTTGAAAACCTTGTTTACATACAACAATAGTTTAATTATATAATATATAGACTTATAGAGAGAGAACTTCTAAAAAACGCTAAAATGTATCACTGGCACATGAAACCTTAAATTAAAGTGAATAAATGAAGACTCAGCCCACCACTTCTGAAAGGGTTAGGGTTAGGGTTAGGGTTTGGGAACCACCTTCTGTGCATTACCCCGACTGGCCACCTGGTGTCACTCCGATCTCCGCCCCCAGGCAGTGCTAGCCCATTGGCTGCCAGCTCAGTTAGAAAACGTCACCTAGTGACAGCCCATTGGCTGCCAGAAAACACCAGTGTGTGCAAGTGGGCGCGAGCTGCGAACATCCCCAGGGAGGTGCTGCGGCTTCTCGCCAGGCCGGACAGCAGCATGCGGTGCTGTGGTCTCCATTCCTCCGACCAGGTAGCCGGAACTGACACCGCCCCGCCGCTGTCTGCTTCGCCCGGGGCGTGCGCCGAGGGCCATGACGGCTCCGCCCAGCATTGCTTTCAGAAAACGTCACCTGGTGACAGCCGAATGGGAGATTAGCTGTCGGAAAACGTCACTTAGTGAGGGCCCTATGGGAGATCAGCTTTCAGAGAACCTCACTTCACTCTGCCCAATGGGAGATCAGCTGTCAGAAAACGCTGGGCAGGCTGGCATGGCAGCTCTTCTCAAGTCGCCGGAGAGCAAGTGCCCCGCCCTCGTCACGTAGTGGCTCTTTTCACAATCTCCAGCACGCATGAGCTGGACCCGCGCTGCCTTCCACTCCAGGTGCGGCCGTGCGCCTCAACTGCTCCCCCACGCTCGTCTGTTCTGCGGTCAGTTAACCAGGGTAACGGTCACAGCGGTACACACAGACCGAGGGTAACAGCACCGCCCAACAGGAGGAGTCACCAACACATTTAGAAAAATCAGCGGCCCAAACTTAAAACTGCCGAAGACCATAATTTTAACAAAACAGACCATCTACACCAGCACTTTCGTTGTGCTCTTCGGAAGTGAACGGCGCTCCTTCCCCACGTCGGGCAAAAGGCTTCTAGGTCAGGGTGACCACACACCCAGTCCGTGGCAGGCTCTTCCCAGGCAGGCTCCCACCAAGCTACACTAAAAATATGGGTCCCAAAACTTATGCCAACCTCAGCCGTGCAGAACACAATGCCATCCACAGCCTCAGAAACAACTCTGACATCATAATCAAAAAGGCTGACAAAGGAGGTGCTGTTGTCATCATGAATAGGTCGGAATATGAACAAGAGGCTGCTTGGCAGCTCTCCAACACCACTTTCTACAAGCCATTACCCTCTGATCCCACTGAGAGTTACCAAAAGAAACTACAGCATTTGCTCAAGAAACTCCCTGAAAAAGCACAAGATCAAATCTGCACAGACACACCCCTGGAACCCCGACCTGGGATATTCTATCTACTACCCAAGATCCATAAACCTGGAAATCCTGGGTGCCCCATCATCTCAGGCATTGGCACCCTGACAGCAGGATTGTCTGGCTATATAGACTCCCTCCTCAGGCCCTATGCTACCAGCACTCCCAGCTACCTTCGAGACACCACTGACTTCCTGAGGAAACTACAATCCACCGGTGATCTTCCTGATAACACCATCCTGGCCATTATGGATGTAGAAGCCCTCTACACCAACATTCCACACAAAGATGGACTACAAGCTGTCAAGAACACTATCCCCGATAATGTCACGGCTAACCTGGTGGCTGAACTTTGTGACTTTGTCCTTACCCATAACTATTTTACATTTGGGGACAATGTATACCTTCAAATCAGCGGCACTGCTATGGGTACCCGCATGGCCCCACAGTATGCCAACATTTTTATGGCTGACTTAGAACAACGCTTCCTCAGCTCTCGTCCCCTAACGCCCCTACTCTACTTGCACTATATTGATGACATCTTCATCATCTGGACCCATGGAAAAGAAGCCCTTCAGGAATTCCACCATGATTTCAACAATTTCCATCCCATCATCAACCTCAGCCTGGTCCAGTCCACACAAGAGATCCACTTCCTGGACACTACAGTGCTAATAAACGATGGTCACATAACCACCACCCTATACAGGAAACCTACTGACCGCTATTCCTACCTACATGCCTCCAGCTTTCATCCAGACCACACCACACGATCCATTGTCTACAGCCAAGCTCTCCGATACAACCGCATTTGCTCCAACCCCTCAGACAGAGACAAACACCTACAAGATCTCTATCAAGCATTCTTACAACTACAATACCCAACTGTGGAAGTGAAGAAACAGATTGATAGAGCCAGAAGAGTTCCCAGAAGTCACCTTCTACAGGACAGGCCCAACAAAGAAAATAACAGAACGCCACTAGCCGTCACCTTCAGCCCCCAACTAAAACCCCTCCAACGCATTATTAAGGATCTACAACCTATCCTGAAGGATGACCCAACACCCTCACAAATCTTGGGAGACAGGACAGTCCTTGCCTACAGACAGCCCCCCAACCTGAAGCAAATACTCACCAGCAACCACATACCACACAGCAGAACCACTAACCCAGGAACCTATCCTTGCAACAAAGCCCTTTGCCAACTGTGCCCACATATCTATTCAGGGGACACCATCATAGGGCCTAATAACATCAGCCACACTATCAGACGCTCCTTCACCTGCACATCCACCAATGTGATATATGCCATCATGTGCCAGCAATGCCCCTCTGCCATGTACATTGGGCAAACTGGACAGTCTCTACGTAAAAGAATAAATGGAGACAAATCAGATGTCAAGAATTATAACATTCATAAACCAGTCGGAGAACACTTCAATCTCTCTGGTCACGCGATTACAGACATGAAAGTTGCGATATTACAACAAAAAAACTTCAAAACCAGACTCCAGCGAGAGACTGTTGAATTGGAATTCATTTGCAAATTGGATACAATTAACTTAGGCTTGAATAGAGACTGGGAGTGGCTAAGTCATTATGCAAGGTAACCTATTTCCCCTTGTTTTTTCCTACCCCCCCCTCCCCCCAGACGTTCTTGTTAAACCCTGGATTTGTGCTGGAAATGGCCTACCTTGATTATCATACACATTGTAAGGAGCGTGATCACTTTAAATAAGCTATTACCAGCAGGAGAGTGGGGTGGGGGGAGAGAAAACCTTTTGTAGTGGTAAACACCCATTTTTTCATGCTTTGTGTGTATAAAAAGATCTTCTATACTTTCCACAGTATGCATCCGATGAAGTGAGCTGTAGCTCACGAAAGCTTATGCTCAAATAAATTGGCTAGTCTCTAAGGTGCCACAAGTACTCCTTTTCTTTTTGTTAAATTAGCTAGTACATTGCTCAGTCATTCCCTCTGCTCTCCAGCAGGTGATGTCGGAGAGCTCAGAGCTCGCTCACTTACTGTCTCGCATCAGCTTCAGCCCAGGGTTTACAAATGCATAAACCATGTGGGATTCTAGCAGAAGAGTATCACTTATTCACTGGGGTTAGCAGTTGAGGAATGTGGTGCTGCTCTGAGGGGACATATTATTGCAAAGATACAATTAGAATTTCTGTTAGACAATTTTAAGGGCAATTTATTTTTGGTAAAAACCTTATTTAGTGAAAGAAAGGCTGTAGTGACAGCATGGTTACTGGGGCTACAAAACACTTTCCCTCCTGGGTGAAACAAAAAGTTAGAATTAGAAAATTACATAGTTTGTTCCAATGTTGGTACGGGTGTAATTTTATTTATGTGCAGGTTTGTTTAAGCCTCAGTGTTTTGGTTTATTGGTTTGGTTTGTTTTTTTTTAAGTTGAAGTGGAGCTTTTAATTGAAGTTTGCTGGATTGGAATGTCTGACATGCAATACCGCTTTTGATATAGTTCTGCATATTTTTATACAGATTTGGCCAATATTCAACTCTTCAATTTCTTTCTAGGTGGTTGTAATAGCAGGGCTTATATATTTTATGTTATTTTATTATCCTGCTGTAGCACACTTTTTTGATAATTTATGGCATTTGTTAATTTTTGTTTTTAAAAACAAAATAGTTTTTCTTTATGTTTGGGTTTTAAATTAAGCATTGTTTGCAGTTTCAAATTTTGGTTTAGATTTTTGGTTTCTGATGGGATATTTAAGAAGATTTAGGATTTACTACTAAAATTTGTACAGATTTAGATTATTTAGATGGCCTTGGAGTAAATCCTGTTTACTATTTTATTTTAATAAAGGTGATATTCCTGTAAACCCTGGCCAGGGCGGGAGAGGAGATGAGCCAGGCCTTTAACTGAGGAGCAGAAGCATGGGCCCCATGAGGGGTGGGGCCAGGTGATGGGGGGGCACGCTGCCCCAATTTTTATTCTCTAGCCCACCTCATTCCCCCACCCACAAATGGCAAGAGGCTGATGACACACTTGCTGGCCACTCTGCATTACCCCGATTGGCCACTCGGTGTGCCTGCTGCTGCAAGTGAAACACAATTTTTGTATTACCTTATCTGGCCACCAGGTGCCACTGCTGCTCCAAAGCAGACACACTCTCTGCGTTACCCTGACTGGTCACAGAGTGTCACTGCTGCTCCAAGGCAACCACCTTCTGTGCATTACTCCGACTGGCCACCTGGTGTCACTGCTGCTCCATGGAAACACCACATTCTGTGCAGTACCGTGAGTGGCCGCCAGGTGTCACTGGACCTCCATGGGAGAGAGACACTGTTTATTAGCCTAGCTGGCTCGCTCTCCAGCTGCCCAGCTCTGACGACAGTTCCACCACCAGCAGCATCGCAGAAGTCCTCACTCAACAGTGTGCGCGGCCCAGAGCAGGGAGAGGGTACAGGATGCCTCACAGGAATCCAAACAAACCCACTCTGTCCTGGGCCCTGCCACCCGTGGTTGATGCTCCCCGAGGGCTCTGCGAGAGCCGGGTTTCCCCACCTGGGCGGCTCTTGGGGGCTACAAGCAGCCACAGGGTGGCGGGAAGTTGAGGGGCAGCCACAGCCCTGGGGCCCAGAGCAGCAGCAGGAGATGGGGGAGCACCACAGCTGCTCATAACATGGCACCAGCCAGCACATCACTCACCCCCCACTGCCCAGTTCCAGCCTCCAACCTGGCCAGGAGGAGGCAATGTGGGGTTTGGGGAAGGAGGCATAGCTAGCACTTAATTGAAGAGGCACAGGGAGCAGAGCCATAGAGCAGAGTATGAATGCATCTGATGAAGTGAGCTGTAGCTCACGAAAGCTCATGCTCAAATAAATTGGTTAGTCTCTAAGGTGCCACAAGTCCTCCTGTTCTTTTTATAGAGCAGGGTGGGGCCTTGTGGCAAGGGGGAGGTGCAGACCCCACCCCAATTTTCTGTCTAGCCTGTCTCAGCCCCCCAATTGGGAAGATGATGGTGCTGCCCATGGAGAGGGAAATTGGGGGTTAGGGTTAAGATTACAGGGACAAGGTCTAGGGGTTCAATTAGGATGAGGGTAAGGGGCAGTTAGGTTTAAGGTGTGGATTAGGTTTGGAAAGGTGTCAAGGTTCCTCCCCCACTCTGAACTCTAGGGTACAGATGTGGGGGACCTGCATGAAAACCTCCTAAGCTTACTTTCACCAGCTTAGGTTAAAACTTCCCCAAGGTACAAATTAATTTTATCCTTTGACCCTGGATCTCCACTGCCACCACCAAACTCTAACTGGGTTTACTGGGAAACATAGTTTGGACACGTCTTTCCCCCCAAAATCCTCCCAACCCTTGCACCCCACTTCCTGGAAAAGGTTTGGTAAAAATCCTCACCAATTTGCATAGGTGACCACAGACCCAAACCCTTCGATCTGAGAACAATGCAAAAGCATTCAGTTTTCTTACAAGAAGACTTTTAATAGAAGTAAAGAAATCCCCTCTGTAAAATCAGGATGGTAGATACCTTACAGGGTAATTAGATTCAAAACATAGAGAATCCCTCTAGGCAAAACCTTAAGTTACAAAAAAGACACACAGACAGGAATAGTAGAATGCAGAAGCCCTCTACACCAACATTCCACACAAAGGTGGACTACAAGCCGTCAAGAACACTATCCCCGATAATGTCACGGCTAACCTGGTGGCTGAACTATTTTTACCCTTCCCTTTATATTTATGACAAAAGGGTTAGGGGTTGAGAGGAAGAGTTGGATTAGGGAGCAGGGAGGGGTTAGGGTTCCGGGAGGCAGAGTTGAAGGTTAGAGGATTGCGTTAAAAGTGAGGGTTAGAATTAGCTTTAGGGATTAGGTTGGGTAAGAGTTTGGGTTCAAAGGCGGGTTAGAGTTAAGGGATTAGGGTTATGGTCAGGGCGGAGGTTATGATTGGGGTCAGGTGATGGTCGGGGATCAGGGTTGGTTGAAGGGTTAGGGTGTGGGGGTCAGGGTTGGGTTGGCTAGGGTGAAGGGAGGCATCAGGATTTAGGGTTGGGTTGGGGTGTGGGATAGGTATGGGTCAAATACTGGGGGAGGAGTTGGGTTAGAGTATTGAGGTAGGGGAACAGGAGTTAGGGTTTAGGATTAGGGTTAGCGAGTGAGGGCTCAGGGTTTCTTTTTACTGTTCTAATTGCTTGAATTGACCATTATGTATCATAATTTCCTGTAAATGTAGTTTAACTCCTTTTACTGACTTTTCAAAAACATTAGTTTCATTGCTCTTATAACACCTATGTTTTTATTGTGACGCAGTGAATTACAGGTTTTAATTCTCAAGCTTTTGTGGGTTTTTTAAATAGTCAGGCTATTATTTGTGATCATATCACTTCAGTGCTGCTGGATTTCCTTGGTTGCCTCAGCCCTGGTCCAGGCAATTTGTGACAGTTGGTGTCTGCCTTGTCACCATTTCCTACCCCATGAAATCTCTATATTAAATATGGACCTCAAGAAAACATGTTTTCTAACTTAGAAAAATGTATTCAAGTAGAAAACTCATTTCATGAGTGTCCCAGTTTCACATAGAGATTTCTCAGAAGTAGCACATTGTGATAAGGCATACCCCATCTGTCACAAATCGCTACCCCTTGACCCAGGGCTAGCAAATTACAGGAGGACAGCAAAAACTTGGTGTCAGTAACTGCAACTGGTAGGAAATTGGGATAGGGAGCAGTTTGTAATAGTACATCCTTACACTACAGGGGAGATGCTGGGATGTTTCCCCCCACCAGACATCAGGCTCCCCACATTAGGGACAGTGGCTGCCAGGCCAGCTGGGTCCTGGGCTGGGGCTCCAGCAGGGGGCTGCTCTTGGTCTCTGTGGGGAGCAGGCTACTCTGGGAGCAGGAGAGGGTGATATCTGGGGCAGGCATTGGAGCAGGTTGTTCAGCAGCACAGGAGCCATGTGCTTGTCTGTCCCTGAGCAGCTGAGGAGCACAGTGTGCAGCTGGTCCATGCACCTGATGTAGCCAGTGCTGTAGTGCTGCTCTGTGGCCAGGCTCTGCTTGGTGCTGGCTGCAAGAGATGGGTCAGCGTCAGAAACAGCACAGCAAATGGGGGGCTGCTGTGGCAATCAGCCACAAGGCAAACCCACAAACCTGTCAGTCTACAACATTACCATCAGTCCTCCATCAACATTACCATCAGTCCTCCACACACCTCTCCGTCCCTCCTCCGTATGCCAGAGATGCTCATCTATCCATCTCCATACACATCTCTGTTTCTCTTTGATTTTCCATGTAGCACCCAACACAATGAGACCCGGAACCTGAGTGAGGGTTTTGGGTGCAGCAGTACTGGAGCTGTAGGATGACAGTGCGTCTCTGGGCATCTCTAGTCTCAGCCCCTTTTCTCTTGAGCCCAAAGCCATGGCTCTGACTTCATACCTCTTGGGCCCAGACCTCATAGCCCCGAAGACACCTGACTAGCTGCTTGTGCTCTGTGCTCCTGTTACATCAACAAGAATCTCCTCAAAGTCCCCATGAAGATGGGGGAGGAGCAACACCTTGAGCTTGGCAGGCAGCATGAATGCTGCTCAGTATGGCATGGACAATCCCTGGGGCAGACAGATCCTATGTGACCCATAGGAGACCACGAGGAGCAAGAGAGTGCATCCCACTGAGACCCTCCTTCTGGGTGGCATTGGGGCAGACAGACCCTTCCCCCAGATGGATCCTCACCAGTCCATGGGAGACTACAGGGTGCCAGGGAGTTGTTACCCAGGGCGTTGCTCTGTTGCAGGCTCTCCATGTGCTACACCGTGATCTCCAGCATGTAAGCTTTCTCCAGCTTGGATTGCTGCCTGGAGTGGAGGGAGGCACCATTAATGGGTGATGGGAGGTACAAGGATTTGGGGACTCAAGGTGTTGGGCTATCCCAGGTGGGACAGTGCCATGTGTGTGTCCGTCCACCCCCTCTTCCCCCCATTTGAGCAGTGACCCCTGGTGGCTATTTCACACTTTCATACTATTTTACACTGAGGAGCAGGTTGTGAACCATGTGTATGCACTGGACGTAGCACTGTGGTCCAGGCTCTGCTGGGTGCTGGCTACAAGAGACAGGTGCAGAGTCAGGGATCATGCAGCAAATGAGGGCCCGGAGGCGATGAGGGAAGCAGCCATGAGCTGCACCCACCAACGTATCAGCCTGTGACATCACCATCTTTCCTTCAGCCATTCATGTGCTGTATGCCACATCCCTCCATCCATCCGCATGCCTTACACAGTCACCTTCCATATGCATCCCTCTCTCTGATTATCCATGCAGTGCCCATCACAGTGAGACCTGGACCCTGAGTGAGGCTTTTGGGTGCTGTAGTAAAGGAGCTGGGAAGGTGATAGTGCAGGTCCAGGCAGCTCTAGTCCCAGCCCCACTTCCGCTGAGCCCAAAGCCATGACTAGGAGGCAGCATGCCCCATAGCATGACAAGTGACATGGATCCTCCCCTAGGTTCCATGGGGCCACATGGATCCTCCATGAGCAGATGGATCCTGCCTGAAGCATGGGAGACCGTGGGATCATTACCCAGCAGGTGGCTCAGTTGAAGGCTCTCCACATGATCTCCAGCATGTTGGCTTTCTCCTCCTTGGATTGCTGCAAGGAGGGGGTGAGGGGGGAAAGACACCATTAATGAGTGATGGACTCTAGAGTGATTTGGGGGCTTGGAGGAAGGATTCAGACACCTACATCTGGGTGTAGATTCTTGGGGGATTAGAGGATAGGCACACCCCTACTGGGTCAAACTAATAGTCCAGCTAGTCCAGTATCATTGTATATGACAATGGCCAGTGCCAGATGCTGCTGGCAGTTGAAGGTTTAGGGACACCCCAAAGCTTGAGGTTGGGTCCCTGACCACCTTGGCTAAGAGCAATTGATGGACCTATCCTCCCTGCAGTTAACACATGAATTAGCTATGTACTTTCTTATGTTTGTTTTAAACTTCCAGTCTATTACACTTCCTTATTCATTATCTCCACCCCATGGCAGATTTTGTAGACCTCTATCATATCCCTCCCTATCTTTTCTAAACTGAACAGCCTCACTCTTTTAAACCTCTCCTCCTATGAAAGTATCTCTTTTGTGAGATGGGGTGACCAGAACTGCATACCATATTCAAGGTGTGGGTGCACCAGGGATTTGCAGAGGGACATTATGGTATGTTGTCTTACCTATCCCTTTCCTAACAGTTCCTAACATTGCTAGCTTGTTAGGTGCAGAGAAGGGAAGAAACAGCAATGCTTAGGGGTATGGAACAGCTTCCATTGGAGGAGAAATTAAATCCTGTTTAGAAGAGACACAATGGGGGGGGGGGATATGACAGATGTCTATAAAATCAGGCATGGTGTGGAGAAAGTGATTAAGAAAGTGTTCTTTACTTCTTCACAAAATACAAGAACTAGGAGTCACGCAATGACATTAATTGTCAGGAAGTTTTAAAGAAACGTAAGAAAGTACATCTTAGAATCATAGGGTTATAAGGGACCACAAGGTTCCAAGATGCAGGATTTGTTGTGTCTGAACCATCCAAGAAAGATGCTATCCAGCCTCCTTTGGAAAACCTCCAGTGAAGGCGCTTCCACGACCTCCCAAGAGCTGAGGCATCTGCTCCCCGCCCGACTGTTCTTACAGTGAGGGAGTTTTTCCTAAGATTTAATCTAAATCTGCTTTGCTGTAGTTTGAAACTGCTCTGCTCCCAGCTGGACTGCTGTTTACAGGATCGGGACCAAACTCTTTATGCAGCTGAGTAACATATGTGTCCCTTTGAGTATTTACAGGCCAAAGACCATCCCCAGCAACTGGCCAATACATAGAGTTAAGTTAAAGCCAAATATCTATGAAGGTAACATTTCCTACCAGTGACCAGGCTGCTGCAATGGTAATAGGACAGAAGGAAGAGCCTGGGCTGACATTCTGGGAGTCTTTGCAAAATTAAAATTACCTTAAAAAATACCACTGAAAAATCATGGAGTCGATGTGGGGCTGCCACATGCAGCACATAGGGTGCTGCCTGCCAAACACACCGGGGAGGGAGATTACAACTCCAGGGATGCACAGGGCTCAGTATATGCTTATTAAGTATTGTCAGCTATCACAGGGTTTTGGCACCTATAGAACCCCAGGGGGCAGGGGACCAGGTATGAGGAACCCGGTATGAGGGGGAAACAGAGGTGCACACATCCCCTGGCATGGGGGAATGGGGCACACAGCCAATGGAACAAAGGGAAATGGGAAGGGGGTGCTCACAGAGCCATTGGTATGGGGGGATGGAGGGAATGGGTGCACACAGGCACTGGAAGGGAAGAGATTGTGAGGAATTGCACGGAGTCCCTCGAAAAGGGGGATAAGAGAGTGGCACCCATGGAGCTTGTTGGGGGTGGGGTTAGGAATGGAGAAATGAAAATAAGCCCTGGTGTGTGCAATACGCTCAGCCTACACAGGCTACAAAGTGTGTAACTTCTTAAGTCAGAAAGAATTATCAAAATTTAAGCAGGAAGATTACAGGGAATGTAACAGAACTATGAAGAACTCTTTCATGGTGCCAGAGGCCACTGGCTGATGGGAGATAGCATCTGGGAATGTTATGTTTCACAGTAAGTGACAGTGGAAAATTTAGAGACACAAGGCGGGTGAGCTCTCTCACCAAAAAGAAGCTGGTCCAATAAAAGATATTACCTCACCCATCTTATCTCTTTAATATCCTGGAATTGAAATTACTACAACTACACTGCATACAACAGTGGAAAATTTGAAACATAGTATCTCCACTAATCTCCACTATGTAAGTCAGTTATTTTGATAATATTAAGTACTGGGTTTCCTTTGGAGACAGGCAAGTCCAGTCACAATGCTAGAAATGCCACAACCTGATTCCAGAAGATGATGATTTCACAATACAGAATCCCTGGAAATATTGATCTAAAAAGGAAGTCAGTAAGTAAAATCTTTCCAATATGATGTTTAGAAATGCAAACCCACAGTTACCATATGTATACATCTTTTACAATAAAATGAAAGACCTCAAACCTCAATTGTCTACAAACACAGTAAGCTAAGCAATAAAGATCAAAAATTTTAATTTCATATCGATAATAAAAATAAGTCCATGAATTCTGTAAACCATTGCATAAATGCTATAGTGTAAAAAAGTTTTAACAAGTGTTAACAACTCACTACAAGTAAATGATTATGCATTATAAATACCTTCTCAGTTAAGAACATTTCCATTCACAATACCATTTCTGTCTATGCACTCAGAACATTAAAAGGTTCCATAAATTAATACAAGTAAAAATTCCACATCCATTTAAGGTATTTTGCTGACCACAGTTACACAAATATATTGTGACAGTAATAATATTACTATTAATATTTAACACTAGGATATTCTGAATAGCAATACATAACAAAACAGATGTTTTTAATAATCTGCTATTCAAAAAAGACGAAATAACAAAACCATAAGATGCAGCTTGGGATCTATCTGAATTTAGCAAACTTTCTGTTAAATTACAGTTCTTGATTTTAAAACCCTGAGAAACTGTAATTTTCATCTACTATACCCCAGGGCATAATAACAAGTTAATTGCATTCACATAAAAGTATTAATACTTTTACATAAATTTACATGATAACTTGGTCAAACTGCCTTCAAACACTAGAATGAAACTAACAAATGAGTGTATTTTACCTTTATATAATTTGCTCATCTAACAAATGACAATATTATATTCTTGCTCAAATATATTTTTAGTGCATCTACATAGCATTTGTATCACCAGGACAAAAATTCACAAATGTAAATACTTCCCTTGTAACATTTTTTCATTGAAGTACAACTGCTAATTTATGCTGCCTATATTGCATTATCCTGGATTTAAAAGTATCACTGTAAAAATGTTTCCAATAATTCTTAATTTTTAAGTAACTGAGTTAATCTGTAAAAAGAAAAGTTAATGAGACCTTGCTTATAATTCCTCAGGGAATGGGCTTATTGGAAAATAATTATAGCATTTTTTATGTGAATGCTACATGTGGTTCATGTAACTACCTAACAATATTTCCACAAGGTAACAAGCAACAAGCTGTTCACTCTGGGAATTTCACTCATAGGTAACATTTCTTTGGTCTATCTTTTCCTTCAAGACTCAAATTTAGATCTGTCCAAAAGCCAACTCAGCTGCTCCCAGGATATATTTACATTTTTTTCCCCCACTTGTAAACAACAATACACAGCTATGTAATCATTCTCAACATTAATTATGTAACATACAAATGCTAAAAAACTGAAAAAGTTTACCCAATAATTAGTTGATTTCATCTAAAAAGACAGTATGTGCAAACTGTGCACGTTAATGTGACAATTTACTTTGTCCTTGCTGTTAAAACTCATTTGTAAATTGAAAAGCATCAGCTAGAGATTTTAAAAACCTCCTATTACAAAAAGAAAAGGCCAAAGAAAAGGTCCTAGGATGATACACAAATGCACAGTAATGTATATAAAGAACTATAAACTGTGACAAAAGTAGCACAAAAATATTTCAAAATTTCTTAAGTAATGAACTGAACATTGACACATATGGCCACATTTCAATCTAATTTGGATTTATTTCACTAAAATCTGCTAAGAATATTAGTTAACTATGTTAGCAAAGAAGAGCTAGAGAAGTTAGTCCAATGTTCAAAAGTTAATTAATGTTCAAAAAAAATCTTTGGCAAAGACTCCACAAGTGTAGAAGTCCATTAATACTCACAGCAAAGCTTAGTGATTCAAGTACCACTTAAAAAAAAATCTAAACTGGTTCTACTTCTATGATAATAGAAAATCATCTTTCAGGAGAGAGAAATATATTGCTGAAAATGAAATTATAGTAATAAAGTATTTCAATATACAATGTTGAGAGAAAATGTTAAAAAATTACGTGAAAAATGCATCAGGCCATATTATGAAATTCAACCTTAAAACCTGTTTAAAAATGTTCGACAATTATCTTCAGACTATTGTGTTTGTAAATTACTTTTTAAGAGCTCCAGATCCAAATGTAAATCCATCATGGGTTTTATCTTCCCTCCTTCATTCTCAAAAGATCTTCATGTTCTCACAGTTTGATAGAACAAGGTAGTGATGATTCTGTAGATTTTATTACTACAATAAATGTAATCTTACGTGCTTTTTTCTGCTAACTCAAGGCCTAGTCCAAAGTGCGCATAAATCAATGAAAGCACATTGACTTTAGGGGGCTTTGGATTGGGCTCTGAATTCTTTAATACTGATACAAATCTCAAAGATATTTTTCAAGATCAGAAATACAATTTAGCATGTATCTTGTTTCTATTGCAATGCATCTGAACAAACTTCAGAAATAATTAAACTCTTTGCTGGTCATATCAATGCACTTCTTGTTCATTAATGTATTAATTAATAGGAATATTCACATTATGTAACACAGTTGTAGGTCATCTGAACGTAAGCTGTACTTGTGTCATACTTGTATTTAACAGGAAAGAAAAGTAACACCACAGGTAACTCTTCCCTACAAGAATAGTTAACTTTAAGGAAAGTAACAAGATACAGTGTTAAGATACAATAATTAACTTCTCCTAAATTGCATACTCCTAATCATCAGCATTAAATATGGACAACTTTTTTAAAAAAAAATCATTACAATAAAGCACCACTGCCTGATAAAATATTTAAATAATTTTAGAGCTAAACCCAAAGGTGTATTGTATTTATTTACGTAAAAACAAAACCTAGTATCTTTTGCCCATTGCAAGGTATTATTTTGAAATTCTATTAAATTTTAATTATCATCCAATTGTCTTGTACAGAATTAGGTGGTATAAATTGTTTGCAAACGGTTTCCTTCACATATTTTGCAATTTTACTGGGTGCAAGGCACAGGCACTTGGTAAAAGTGGCTATGGATTATATCAATTCAAGATAGGTAATCACACAGATTAGGAGTTATACAAATGTGTTCATTAAGACTACAAAAATCCAACTTGGGGCAATATGAAAATGCACAGTTGTTTAAGAAAACTGGTTTGTTTCACAAAATAAAAAAAAAGTATTTGAATATTTACGCATATGTGTCTTTCAATGTCACTCTCTGCTAGTATACTTATAAATACTATTAGTCTGCAGTTGACTTAAACTGTAAAAATTCTAGGCAAGTTCTCATTTATATGTACTTGTTCATTTAGTAACTACTAAAGCCAAAAATGAAATTTAACTATACTATACTATCATAATATGATTTAACAGTAAAACTGATATAAATATTTTAAGTTCACAGTACACACACAAAGCTTCATACCGCATATTAAAAAAATAAACATTAAAACCTAGAAAGCAGGTTAAAGCAATTTATAACAATCTCTAACAAAAAACAGTTAGCAAAGTGCTTTTACAGGAATCAAATTTCTTCAAATAACCAAGTAAACAGTAGTGTTAGACTGATTAAAAAATACTGGCAAAGGATTACAGCACACTAAACATGGTGAGGGGTAAGGTCCTCCCATCAACAAGTATTGTATTTACATGAGTGTCTTACATTAATGCTAATGGGAGGCATGGGCATAAATCCCCCATTGCGAGTACACACCTGTAAGAAGTGATTATGCTGTAAGTGAACCTGAGTAGCTTGTGCACCAGGAATGTAAGTGGAAAACTGAAAAGGGCAGGTGGGGAAAGAAATAACCACGGAACTTTAGAACTTCATTAACAGAATTCAATACGTAAAGGCAGCCAAACCACATTTCCTATAGTAAAAACAACTAAAATATCTTATAAGGTCAAAATGGAGATCAGTCTAGCACTAGTAAATGGATTAATTACTACAGATATAATTCTTATATAAAATACCAGAACATAAAATATATTTAGTTCATTAACATGATTATAAGTACCATGACTTTTCATTACCATTTCTTTTTTTCATCTTGCAGCAAGGACATTCCTGTTTAGCTGCACAGTGTTCACAAAGTACATAATGTTGACATGGCTTCAGGATTACACTCCGGTCATGTTCTTGGCATACAACACACTTCTTTGAATGAAGTTGGAAAATTACCTGTAAAAAGAAAATTGCTCTCAATAAAAATTCCAATGTGTAATGTCTCACAGTGGTTGCTGTATTCCTATTATTTGATGATAAATTCTTACTTCAATAACACTTAAGAATCTTCTGTTGGTACAGTTAATAGCTAGTTCAAGCACCAGAACAGGGTAAACAGAACTGAGAATAGTCTATAAAGCAATAATGTGTTCAGCAAGGACACAAGTGCAAAACAAGCTGTGACTCAAATTTTTCCCTGCACAATCAAAACCTGGATGAGTACCACCACCCAAAATTCAGGCCAGGTCTACACTACAGACTTATATCGGTATTACTATGTCGCTCAGGGGTGCAAAAAATCCACAGCCCTGAGCAACATAGTTATACTGACTTAACCACCCCAAGTTCCTACTGGGGACTTGAATTAATTACGCTGACAGGAGAAGCTCTCCCATTGGCATAGGAGCATCTTCATTAAAGTGCTAGAGTGGCACAGCTGCACCACTGTATTGCTACATGAAGACAAGCTCTAAAACTGAGAAGACTGAGACGCTGGTCTGCCACTATGAATATCGACCATTCAATCTGACGTATTTCCTCACAATGCATGTAATTTGCATCAGTCAGAGTGGAGACCTCCCAGATACACAACACTCAGTAAAAATCTGCTGATCAAGACTTTGGGGAAGCCATTATGTTGGCAAATAAATGTGTTTGCCACAGAAGGATAAAAAAATAAATCTTTGATCCAGTTGTTCTATGTAACTCCAACTGTCTTCCCTCTTACTTTCCCAGTTGTAGATCATCATCCAAAGAAGGTGAGCTGTGAGGCTGAACTTGGTGAAGAGTGTGCTTATAAGCCACTGTGTTTATAATCTTCTGTTCTCAATTATCAATTTCTGCTAACTCACAGAGAGTAGTCTATAAGAATATCTTCCTCAAAGTCCTCTGGAAACTCTGGTTCCATTAACATCTGATACAAGACCATCAAAACAAGTTCCCATCAAAACAAGTAAACAAAACCCTTCTTATCCCCTTTTTACTAGCACTAGCTTGTTTTGCTGATCTTGTCTTCTCCTTGCTAGTCTTTATTTACGGTTGATATTCTTGTTTGGTTAAGAACATAAGAATGGCCATACTGGTCAGACCAAAGGCCCATCTATCCTGTCTCTGATAGTGGCAAGTACCAGCTGTTTCAGAGGTAATGAAAAGAGGAGGGCAATTTTGAGTGATCCATCTCCTGTCATCCAGACTCAACCTCTGGCAATTGGAGGTTTAGGGACATTTGGAGCATGGGGTTGCATTACTGTCATGTTGGCTAACAGCCATTTATGGACCCATCCTCAATAAATTTTTTGAATCCAGTTATGCTTTTGGTCTTCGCAACATCACATGGAACGAGTTCTACAGGTTGACAGTGAATTATGTTTGTTTTAAGCCTACTGCCTATTAATTTCATCAGGTGATCCCTAATTCTTGTGTTACATGAAAGGGTAAACAAACACTTCCTTATTCACTTTCTCAACACCATTTGTGATTTTATAGACCTCTATCATAGCCCCCCCCAGTCATTTCTTTTCTAAGATGAACAGGTCCAGTCTTTTAAATCCTTCCTCCTATGGAAGCTGTATCATACCCATAACTGTTGTTGTTGCCCTTATCCATACCTTTTTCCAGTTCTCATACATCCTTTTTGAGATGGGGCAACCGACACTGCTGACCGTATTTCAGAATACCATGAATTTATATAATGGCATTATGATATTTTCTGTCTTATTATAAAGATTAAGATTCTGTCACACATATTTTTAGTAAAAGTCAGGGACAGGTCACGGACAATAAACAAAAATTCACAGAGGTCCACAACCTGTCTGTGACTTTTATTAAAGATGCACTGTGGGGGGAGGGACTAACAGTTGGAGTGCTGCGGGGGGGCTGACCTCCAGCAGCTGCTCCAGCCTCATCGCTTCTCCTGTCCCAAGGGGGCTGACCCAACCCTGTTCACTCCTTCAGCTGTTGCTTTGGCTGCCACGGGGCTGAGAACTGCTCCAGCTCTGCCACTGCAAAAG
This sequence comes from Caretta caretta, assembly GCF_965140235.1. Classification (NCBI taxonomy): domain Eukaryota; kingdom Metazoa; phylum Chordata; order Testudines; family Cheloniidae; genus Caretta; species Caretta caretta. The sequence continues at coordinate 29,119 of NC_134215.1, forward strand.
AAGTCATGGAGATCCCAGAAAGTCATGGAATCCAGGTGACCTCTGTGACAGAATCATACCCTTACATATTATCTATCCCGTTCCTAACATTTTGCTGCACAATGAGCAGATGCTTTTAGAGAACTATCCATGATGACTCCATGATCTTTCTTGAGTGGTAATAGCTAATTTAGACCCCATCATTTTGTATGCATAGTTGTGATTATGTTTCCAATGTGCATTATTTTGCAATTATCAACATTGAATTTCACCTGCCATTTTGTTGCCCAGTTAGTCAGTTTAGTGAGATCCCTTTGCAATGGTTCACTGTGAGCTTTGGACTTAACTATTCTGAGTAATTTTGTATTGTCTGCAAATTTTTGTTTGCCAGATCATTTATGAATACATTGAACAGCACAGGTCCAAGTACCGACTGAATCACCCTTGTCGACCCCCTCAAAGAATTCTAATATATTGTAAAGGAAAATGATGCTTCACCAAAAGCCGTACTGACTCTTCCCCATGTCATGTTTATCTGTGTGTTTGTTCTTTACAATAGTTTCAACCAATTTGCTTGGTTACGTCTCCATATCCAGTACATTTTCTTTTAAGGTCAGATTTTTGAGCCGTCATTCATGAAGACAGTGGCTAATTCTTATTTACGTTCTTCAGAAATTTCAGTGTTAGAAAGTTCAAAGGGCATAAAAATATATATAACTTTTGTTCAGATTTTCTTTAAATGGAAGTCTGAAATTGTGCTCTGGTTGCCATATCCTCTGTTCAGCTGAGGATTTCATCCAGAAACTTTAATAGTCTTCTTTAGTTACATGGTAGAAAACGAAAAATTGGTTACAGCAGTCTGAAAAAAAGGTTGCTATGTTCTGTTTTCTCAGACATGTAGAAGGTCACCCTTGACTTGCAGAAGAAAGACTGCATCTTTAAAATGCAATTGTCATCTGTGATTAGACTATGTTCATATTGCTAAATTACAGATTATATATAGGCCAACTTTAAAAAAATTAGCCTCTAATTTTGCACCCATAATCAATTATGAGATCATACCAAGAGAGGTCAGAAATGAACTAAACTAACCTCCGAGATAACAATACACCACTTGAAAGGAAAGCAATTTCTTGTTTTAAATTTATATTTACTTTACCATCGCTAGCAGCCCACCTAGTCTGCATGCAGAGATGTCAGTTTCTAAATAGGAGACTTTACTACACACTCTCCAAATATTTAAAGCTCTTTATTTACATAGCTGCTCTTTAGTGCATTGTAGTTAAAAGTATGTTTTAATGTGTTTTTTCTCACTGAAAGATATCTGAAGTTGCTCGCCACTCTTGTCACAGCTCAGCATCAAAATAAAAAAAAAAATCATCAGTTGGATTCGGGAAATTCAAACTATTGCATATTTCAGACCAAAATGGTATTTAGATTTAACATTGTATCAGTTTGAAATGAAACTCTGAATCAGCATCTTATATAATACTGTTAAACTGCCTATTTTAACTAACAATATCCACAGTACAGACACACTTACCCCATCTACTGTTTCTAAATCTAAACGCAGCTGGTTTTGTAAAGAATGAAGCTTTGGTAATGGTATCTTTTTTATATCGCCATAGCTTTTCATATGGAGTACTGTAGTGGACAGACACATATCAAATTGTTCCTGCAGCTTTTTTAATTTATTTTCTAAGTCTTCTTTTTTCCGAAGAGCTAGTTTTTTGTCAGCATCTGCCACTTTAGCACGTTCCTTTGCCTCTTGGGCCTCTTTTTGCCATGCATCACATGCCTGGGACAAAAACATTTGCAGAAAGTTATAAAAATATTTTGTAAACTAAGAACACAGGCGTAACTATAAAAGCCCTCAAGATACATGCAATACTTACCTTCAGCTACAATATGATCTTACTGTCCCCATCACTTTCCTTTACTCCCGCCACCCATTGTTTATCACTTCCCTTTGTTTTTTGTCTTAACTTAGATTTTAAGCAAGAATGCCATATCTGCTTGTCTGTAAGTCTCTATGCACATTTATGGAGCTGTATAAATAAAAATAGGAATTGTTCAGTTCATAATTTGATGGCAAAAGACAATAAAAACCTCAAAATATAGTAAAACTACTCTATTTATTATCTCTCAACAGCAGAAAAAGTTGGAACTGTTGTGTCCAGTGCAAATATGCCAGGAGACGGAAAAAAACAGAAAAAGCCCTTTACTACCCACCCCCAAAATGCACCAGTGGAGAAGCCAGGCAGATGTTGACCCTAGCATCCTGCATGCTAGGGAGTTAGCTAAAATGTCCAGCTATGCCCCACAGCCCGAGCCATGTATTAGTTGTGTCCAATCTCACTCCATTTCTGTATGCTACGGACATCCTGAGTCAGGTATTGGAGGGCAGACATGCCACCAGTTGCTGAAACAGCAGCAGCAGAGGCAACTGTTGAACATGCTCCCTAAAGCCATTCTGTCTGTCTGTCTCTGTCTTTAAAAGCAGAATGATTTAAGGGAAGTAACAAGTTGGTTCTCTCTCTCTTGGCTGCTATTGATCAGTCTCCTTCATTCCTCCAGGACAATTTAGACATGAAAAGCCAGAATTTAGGATTAATAATTGGTAAAATGGAATAAAACCTCTAAATTGAAATTACAATTAAAGATGCCTTGGTAAAAATAAACACAATAAGAAGGTGATTTTATTAGAAGTTATTCAGGAAACAAACCTTAATTTAGTGTCACCATCATTACTGTACCTGCTTTACTTGTTGCCAAGAATCGTCCCATTGTTTTATTTTTCGATTGGCATCATCAAGTTCCTGTCTAACGTGAGCTAATTCACTTCCACTGGCGTTTGAGTTTGTTGAGGGCATAGTACCACTGTTCAATATTGGGGATGGACTAGGAGAGAAACTCCCAGTTATGAAGTCCCAAATGCTCCCTGTAACACCTGCCAAACATAGGACACACAAAAATAAACATGTTGCACACCTCTAATAAAATGTACCACATGCGGAACTAGACAATTAGATAAAAGCACTAAGCAGACAGTTATATTTTTTAGCTTCAAGATATGTAATAACAGTTCCACCTATGTCCAGAGATGCAGCATTAAGCAAAAGATTTTTTTGAAGTACTCGAAGCATTCCAGCAACCTCATTGTGTGTAGGTTTTTGTTTGTTTGCTTTCACACAAAGCACAGCCCTGAAATGGGAACAGGAAGACTAGGAATCTGTTTCTATTCCCAAAAGTAGTTGCTGCCCCAAAATCTCTTATTTTCAGCTTCAGCTCTCTCACATTCTCTGCTCTGGATTGTAATTCATGCTATTTTTTAATAGCTAGAACGTTCTCCAACTAAGGTGCCAAGTGCCCTCTCTTCTCTTTCAAATCCCTCTTTAAAACCCACCATTTCCAGGAATTCTTTGTTCCTTCCTCCATTGCCAATAACCTCTCCTTACTTTTCCTTCTCTGAACTTTGTCCTATGACTTATGTTTACTTTTCTGATCAGTCTTAGGCTATGTCTAAACTACACAGCTTTTAGCGACCTGGCTGTGTCGCTACAGCCATGCTGCTAAAAGTTGCGCAGTGTAGCTGCTGTTTGTCGGTTTTCCTGCCGACAAAGTGCTGTTCACACTGGTGCTTTTCGCTGGCAAAACTTTTGTCTTTCAGGGTTGTTTCTTTTTTAAACACCTCTGAAAGACAAAAGTTTTTTCATTCAATTGCCAGTGTAGACATACCCTTAGATAGGAAGCTCTTTGAGGCACGAATCTCTTACTCTATTTGTAAAGAACAGGACAAATTACTTATTTATAACAATAATTAACCTTTGACTTCCAGATGAGAGATCACAGGAAAGGTATACAGACTTCAGCTGAAAATCTGTTTGACTTGCCATGGACTCCCTTTCTATTATACACAAAGGATTAACCATTCACATGACTTACCTAAAGAATTATGAGAAGAGGCTGAAGTGCCTAACATACTATGTTCTGATTTCAAAGGCTGAGTCTGCTGTTGGTGAGGAGCCATAGTGGATGAAATAAAAGACTGAGACAACGACTGTGAAAGAGAACTGAGTGGAGAGGTTGAAAGGGAAGATGATGAATGTAAAGATGAGGAACGAGCAACAGAACCTGGAATATTGACAGGAGCTGAACTTCCCAGTAACCTTTGACCTAGATAAAGGGGAAAAAAAAAACATTTTTTGAGTTACAAAGCAACACAATTAAGATCTCTCCAACCCCTATCCTCACAGAAAAAGGTTAATCAGTTCTCTTACTTTTGTAAACAACCTGTATTATGTGTAAGTGCAGATACTATGCATATTCAATCCCACGAGCCACTCAGCCCACCTCCCAAACATACACAAGAGGTTCCTATGATGAAAAAAATTTGGCCCTTTGTAGAATTATTTCAGTAAAAATCTGAATAAGACTGGAAGGCTAAATGCACCATATTTCCAGAATGCCCTCCAAACAAAGATCTCAAAGTACTTTACAAACATTATAAAATGCAGCCACATAATCCTCCATATGAGGTACATATGGGATTTGCAGGAATCACACTACTCACCACAAAGATGTAACCACCCCAAGCATGGAATACAGGGGATAGCAACACTTCACCACAGTAAATAAGGAAGAATACCAGTAATGGGAGTTCAGGTAGGTACAATGCATTTGGCCAAGTTAGAATTTGGTTAGAACATACGCAAGTAAAGCACTGAAATATCAGACGAGCATAGGGCAGAAATGCACTAACTTAAACAGCAAAATAACTGTTTTTTCTGGAGGATGATGGTGAAAGACAACCACTGTCTTTCAGATGAGACATATCCCCTTACCACAGATGGCCATTAAAGATCTCACGCCATTTTTGCAACAGTTGGGATATTAAATTAGGTTTTCTAGACAAATTCCAACATAGGCAAATGCAATCTGTCTACATTACCTCAACCCATGCAGGTTTCATTAGTTACAATATCCTTCATTTTGGAGGTTGTATAGTATTACTTTTGATATGGGGAAGGGTACAGAATCACAGAATCTTAGGACTGGAAGGGACCTCAAGAGGTCATCTAGTCCAGTCCCCTGCACTCATGGAAGAACTAAGTATTATCTAGACCATTCCTGACAGGTGTTTACCTAACCTGCTCTTAAAAATCTCCAATGATAGAGATTCCACAACCTCCCTAGGCAATTTATTCTAGTGCTTAACCACCCTGACATTCAGGAAGTTTTTCCTAAAGTCCAACCTAAACCGCCCTTGCTGCAATTTAAGCCCATTGCTTCTTGTCCTATCATCATACGTTAAGGAGAACAATTTTTCTCTCTCTTCCTTGTAACAACATTTTATGTACTTGAAAACTTATCTTGTCCCATCTCAGTCTTCTCTTCTCCAGACTAAACAATATAGGTCTTACCATATAGGTCATGTTTTCTAGGACTTTAATAATTTTTGTTGCTCTTCTCTGGACTTTCTCCAATTTGTCCACATCTTTCCTAAAATGTGGTGCTCAGAACTGGACACAATACTCCAGTTGAGACCTAATCAGCGCAGAGTAGAGCAGAAGAATTAATTCTCGTGCTTTGCTTATGACACTCCTGCTAATACATCCCAGAATGATGTTTGCTTGCTTTTTTCCCCCAATAGCTTTACACTGTTCACTCCTATTTAGCTTGTGATCCACTACGACCCCCAGGTCCCTTTCTGCAGCACTCCATCCTAGGCAGTCATTTCCCATTTTGTATATGTACAACTGATTGTTCCTTTCTAAGTGGAGAACTTCGCATTTGTCCTTATGATATGGGGAAGCAGATCAAATCCCTGTTAACAAAGTTATAGCATTAGCATAATTCACGGCATATCTGACTTTACTATGGTCAGCAGCAGAGATAAATTCTAAGCTGCACACTTAAACCGTCAGACAGATTTTCTGGTTTCCAAGAGGACACACCACTAACCCCAGTAGAGAAAAGTAACAGCTAACACATCACACTGTGTGCTTACAGAGACAAAGGAGTAGCCTGCTGTTGTATCCCTTTACTGAAAACTGGGGAGACAATCACTCAAGCAGAAGAGCATAACTTGTCCAAACTTAGAAGAAAGTCACTCTACCAGTACTGCTTGTTGCTCTCATGACAGGAATTATAATCCATAAAACCAGATTACCGTATACAAAGAATGTAAAATCTGGAATTCAAACATAAAGTTGTTGCCAGAGCTAACTTAAAGGTGATACTAGTTATTTTGGTAATCAAGCTGTGGCAGATCGCAAGATGTCATAAGTCCACACAGTAATTTCATTATATCATGTGCTGCTTTTCTGTCCTTCCACTCTCGCCTCAGTTTTATTCCCCTCTTCCCTAAAATACACCCTCCCATGTAGTTCCCTCCCCTCGCTAAATCTTAGAAATAGGCCCCTTCAAATAAGTATTAACAAGATAGATAATAGAAAATATTGTCAATATCGCTTAAAAATTAATGGAATTAACTGCGCTCTACCATTTTGATTTTATTGCATTTCATCATCCACACTTTCCTTGCACATTGATTATTTAAATTATATTTATTCTTCTTACTGTGTGCAAAGCACCTAGCACCCTTCTGTCTCTCTGCAAATTATAATAATGTTAGTGGTTCTGAAGCCTTTTCTTTCTGTGTATGTGACATTCATTACCTTGGGGGCGTATTCTGGAACCTTCATACTCCTCATTTTTATATAATCGTGATCTTACATATAAAGCATGTCTTGTAAGGTATCAGGGGAAAGGGAATGATCTGCTGAAAGTCATTTCTCTACCCATGTGTATATCATTAATGCCTATGAAGTTATGAGAATTATGTTGTATGGTGGTCATTAAAACATGGTGTAAGTTGGGGGATCAGCTAGACATTAGTTCCCCAGAGGCAACAGCAAAGAAAGTAGCCAACACCTGGATGGTGTATCAATCAACCCATCAACAACCACTGTCCGGCAAGGGAGCTATGATGCAATGACTCAACTGCATAAGGCCACACCAGGCAAATTGCTCAGCCTTGCCTAGAGACTCAGCAAGGCCCACCCAGACATGCCTGGACTTGTTTTTTCCAAGCACATGGACTGAGGGTATAAAACACAGTGGACACATACTGGTCCTTTTCTCCTTCCCACACCTACACTGCAAGCAACTAAGACACTGAGAAGAAGCCAAGACTCTAACAGAGGAGATTGTTCCTTAAACCTGGGCCAAACCTGTATATTAAGGACTGCAATATCCAGTGGGGTGAGCAACTGCTTAATCTCGATGTTGCCCAGTCTAACAGGGTTGAGAGTTTGGACTGCATGCTTATATTTTATTTCTTTTGGTAACTAACTCTGACTTTTTGCCTATCACTTAAAATCTATCTTTTATAGTCAATACATTTGTTTAACTGTTTATCTTTTGTATGAAGTGTGTGGCAAATCTCAGGTTTTGCAAAGGCTGGTGTATAACCACTTTCCATTGCTGAAGTGGTGAACCAATTAATAAATCTGCACTGCCCATCTTGAGCAGTGCAAGATGGTATATTCCTGAGGTAGAGTGCTGGGAGCTGGGGGGATTTGACTCTGGTGCCTTTCTCTGTGCGATTCATGAGTGGCTCTGGGAGCATTCATTCAATCTAGCTGGGTGTGTGGGGCTCCACATGCTGTTGTGCTGAGTGATCACAGGGCCTAGAGGGGCTTGCTGCTGGTCACTAGCAAGGCATTCAGTTAAGGGGGCACAGCGGTCCCACAGTCCCAGGCTGCACCCCAGGAGGATCCCGTCACAGTATGGTCAGGAGAGAGCCTCTCCATGTTCCCGTCTCCCTGGTAACGCAGTATTGGCACCACCAAAAGTTTGAGAAAGGCTCGGGGTAAATGTCAACAGACCATATGTGCTATAAGGAAACAGCCAGCATGGGCTAGGTTATCAATGCACTAATAAATTATTTTAATGTTGCTTTAGTTTTCACTGCTCCACGGGGATGTTATGAAAACATACCCTTATTTTCTTAGTAGTGTGTCACTTCAAAATGAATGTCAAATTAAATATTTCATAAAACTACAATGGCTCAGTTTTAACTTCCTATTTTTCCATTCTTTTTCTCCTTCCTTTTCTGCTTTCATCTAGAAAGGGTGGCATTTTTAAACTGTTTCTTCCTTGATGTTTTTCTCCCCTTCATCCTTCCTCCCAAGTTCTCTACCCCAATACTGCTCTTCCTCTGTGTTGTCTCTTCCTCTCCTTTCTCAGAACAGGCCAATTGGATAAAGTATTCTCTCTCAGTTCTAAGCAGGAAAGCAAATAATGTAGAGGAAAATGTAGGTAGCCGGGAGCGAGCACTGTAAAACAAAGCCAGTCAGACCTTCAAATTAACTGGTCATTCCTTCTTTCAAATATGATTATTTTACTCATTTAATTCTTTGCATTATTTCCTTTTAGTCACTCATTACGGAAAAACAGAATCAACTTTTGTTAAATCAAGATGTTCAGGTCCTGCTTACTTTAAACACTGTCTCTGATGAATCTCAATGTAACTCATAATCCTTGCACATATAATACAAACAGGAAGTTTAAAATATAAGGGAGCCAAGATCTTGATTTTCCTGAGAAAGATACTGAACTTGGGACTGAGTTGGAAAATGAGTTTTCATTAAAGCAGTCTTGTTCACATTTTTTCCACTAAATAGAATTGTAGAATAATAGTCAAAGTTTCCGAATCTGAAATTGGATCCACGCAGCCAGAGTCAATTACCAGATCAAGGCCAAAGTTTATAGTATGGCTGTCCACAACATTATGAGTTGCTATGTGAGTCTCGGCTGTAAGATAAATCTTCTGAAGAGTCTGATAAGGAAGAAAAATACTTTAAATAAATACATGAAAATGGATAACTTTTGTAAACTGAGTTCTTACTTGTTAATCCAAGGTCACTGTTTTCTTGATCTTCTAATTCTTTATCTAAGGATGCGACATTTATATCACTAAAATGTAGATCTAAAGCAGAACCTGTTAAATAAAATACGTGTTAATGAAAATGTATCTGCATTATTGATAAAACTGTTATGTTTCCTGGAACTTCACAATATTATCTGGACCATTATTATTTCTATTACAGTCATGCCTAGAGGACCCTAAAAGCTAGATCAGGACCCCTCTGTAGGTACTGTACAGACACATAATAAAGGAAAGTCCCTGGCTCTTGTAAGACAATGATTTTGCCTCTCGTCTACTAGAAATTTTTTTGTGTGTTAATCAAGTAGTGCATAAAGGTGGGGAGGTCAGGGAGAGAGAGAGACACTTGTTATGGATTAGAAATTAAGAAAGAGAAAAAAAAAGTAGTTAATCCTGCTGGGAAAGGGTTACGAACACATTCACTTGTCACCCCACCTGAATATATGAGAGGGGGCACTGGTGGAACCGTCCAGATGGAGGAATAGTCCTATGACCAACCAAGTTTGGTGACAATGTCTTAACTGAAATTTGTGTTATTTTATTTCTATGTAAATGAAGCCAAATGGAAGAGGATGAGTTCAAACTCGGCAGTCTTGTGGACTGTATTTCTACAGGAGGTTGGGGAAAGCATTTGTTCACATCACCACCAAACCTTCCACTGTAAGATGAAAGGGAATGCATTTTGGTGTACAATGAAGTTGGATGCCAAACCTTGGAGTTTGTCCAGTGTCACTTCTCCAGAGATGTATCCACTTTATGGTCAGTTTATGGGCATAAGGCAGCAAGACAGTCATCTCCATGTATTAACAGCTGGATTCTACTTCTACAAGTAGTTCCTTCACTCAAATTATTGCAGGTGCCTCAGTAAAAAAAGCCTGCCCCTTCAGTGTATTGTTTGTTACATCCACTGCTTTTTCTATACCTGGGTAATTAATTATGGTTTGTCACGGTCCAAATTTCTTGGTCAAGGTATAACCAAGGTCCAGACTCCAGAGAAAATAATACAAAAACAATAATAATGATAATAAATTAATGGAAGCCCATGACCTGTCTCTAATTTTTATTAAAAATACCCGGGGGGAGGCTAACAGTCTCCATCCTGCTGCCGAGGGCTGACTGCTGGCCACTGCTCCGGCCACCGGCTGCTGCTTCAACGGCCAGGGCTGAAGCCGAAGAAGTCACGTAGGTCTGTTAAAGTCATGGAATCCATGACCTCCATGACAAAATTGTATCCTTAATAATAATAATAATAATAAGTAGTAGTAAATAAAAAAATTTCACAGTCCGTTCAAAAGCATCTGGCAGTCTGGATTTGGCCTAAGGTTTGCCTATTGACTACCCCTGTTCTATAGTGTCTCTGTGAACAGAGTTGGAAAAGATGGACATAAAATAAGGGGAAATCAGGTTGCTGTCTCTCTTCCCACCCATCTTTTCCCTGAATTCTCTCCCCCAGCTACATTTCATTTATCTCAGATAAATTCATGCTTTGGATGTCTCTGACTTGAGGGAAGTAGATGGTCTGGGGCCTTACATGCACAGCACAATTAGCAAAACTTTTGTTTCCTTGGTTCCTGATAGGTAGCACCGTCATGGTGCTTTGTCTCTTTGACTACAAAGGGAGGAGAAGAAACTATGGCAAACAGAATTATTGTAACTAATAGTTCTTTCCAGATTCTAAAAGATTAAAATAATTTTCCTGGTCATCAATGTACGTTTTCATAGATTCATAGATACTAAGGTCAGAAGGGACCATTATGATCATCTAGTCTGACCTCCTGCACAACGCAGGCCACAGAATCTCACCCACCCATACTCAGTGACTTCTTTTCCTTTGATTATGCTGTCTTCCTTTGAGAATGCACCACAATTAATTTATCCCCCAATACAGTCAAAGCTAAAAATAAATTTATTCACAATCCTGAAAAAAGATTACATTAAAACAGTGTACCACAAAGCTTCACAATTCTACCTAATGGGACCTCACTGGGCAGGCAAAATGAGTGTAATACATTTTTGAAAATCTCACAAACTAAAAGTCCAGCCCTGTCCTTCCTTAACTTCCTTGACTAAAAACTCTAGGTTCAAATCAGCATCTAACCTCTCATGCTTCCTTCTTTCTCCCTCCTTTCACATCTCACTTAACCCTGGACTCCATGCAGATAGGCTCTACTCCTCTTCGGATCGTTAAGAGTCTCTTTTTGAACTCCCAAGTGCTATCTGGCGTTAGCTTAGATACTATTAATGCCCTTCCTCTTAAACATCAAGAAGGCTGGCTCCTGGGTCATCTTTATCAGTTTTAAACTATTTCTGATCATGTTTTCCTCCTTATTCTATTGTCCCCCAAGACACACAAAAACATAACTGTAATAGCGGCAAAGAGTCCTGTGGCACCTTATAGACTAACAGACATACTGGAGCATAAACTTTCGTGGGTGAATACCCACTTTGTCGGATACATGTAATGGAAATTTCCAGAGGCAGGTATAAATATGCAAGCAAGAATCAGGCTAGGGATAACGAGGTTAGTTCAATCAGGGAGGATGGGGCCCTCTTCTAGCAGTTGAGGTGTGAACACCAAGGGAGGAGAAACTGCTTTTGTAGTTGGAGAGCCAGTCACAGTCTTTATTTAATCCTGAGCTGATGGTGTAAAATTTGCAAATGAACTGAAGCTCAGCAGTTTCTCTTTGAAGTCTGGTCCTGAAGTTTTTTGGCTGCAGGATGGCTACCTTTAAATCTGCTATTGTGTGTCCAGGGAGGTTGAAGTGTTCTCCTACAGGTTTTTGTATACTGCCATTCCTAATATCTGATTTGTGTCCATTTATCCTTTTACGTAGGGACTGTCCAGTTTGGCCAATGTACAGAGCAGAGGGGCACTTCTGGCACATGGTGCCGTGTGTTACATTGGTGGACGTGCAGGTGAATGAACCGATGATGGTGTGGCTGATCTGGTTAGGTCCTGTAATGGTGTCGCTGGTGTAGATACATGGGCAGAGTTGGCATCGAGGTTTGTTGTATGGATTGGTTCCTGAGCTAGAGTTACTATGGTGTGGTGTGTAGTTGCTGGTGAAAATATGCCTCAGGTTAGCGGGTTGTCTGTGGGCTTAGGGTTAGGGTGTAAATAAGTGATGGTCACGTTAACACCACCCTATACCGAAAACCCACCAACCGCTATGCCTACCTTCATGCCTCCAGCTTCCATCCCGGATACAACACGATCCATTGTCTATAACCAAGCGCTGAGGTACAACCGCATTTGCTCCAACCCCTGAGACAGAGACCAACACCTACAAGATCTTCACCAAGCAGTCTCAAAACTACAATACCCACATAAAGAAATAAGGAAACAGATTAACAGAGCAAGACGTGTACCCAGACGCCTCCTGCTGCAAGACAAGCCCAAGAAAGAAACCAATAGAACTCCACTGGCCATCACATACAGTCCTCAGCTAAAACCTGTCCAACGCATCATCAGTGATCTACAATCCATCCTGGACAACGATCCCTCACTTTCACAGGCCTTGGGAGGCAGGCCAGTCCTCACCCCCAGACAACCCACCAACCTGAAGCATATTCTCACCAACAACTACACACCGCACCATAGTAACACTAACTCAGGAACCAATCCATACAACAAACCTCGATGCCAGCTCTGCCCATGTATCTACACCAGTGACACCATTACAGGACCTAACCAGATCAGCCACACCATCATCGGTTCATTCACCTGCACGTCCACCAATGTAACACACGGCACCATGTGCCAGAAGTGCCCCTCTGCTCTGTACATTGGCCAAACTGGACAGTCCCTACGTAAAAGGATAAATGGACACAAATCAGATATTAGGAATGGCAGTATACAAAAACCTGTAGGAGAACACTTCAACCTCCCTGGACACACAATAGCAGATTTAAAGGTAGCCATCCTGCAGCCAAAAAACTTCAGGACCAGACTTCAAAGAGAAACTGCTGAGCTTCAGTTCATTTGCAAATTTTACACCATCAGCTCAGGATTAAATAAAGACTGTGACTGGCTCTCCAACTACAAAAGCAGTTTCTCCTCCCTTGGTGTTCACACCTCAACTGCTAGAAGAGGGCCCCATCCTTCCTGACTGAACTAACCTCATTATCCCTAGCCTGATTCTTGCTTGCATATTTATGCCTGCCTCTGGAAATTTCCACTACATGCATCCGACAAAGTGGGTATTCACCCACGAAAGCTTATGCTCCAATACATCTGTTAGTCTATAAGGTGCCACAGGACTCTCTGCTGCTTTTACAGACCCAGCCTAACACAGCTACGCCTCTGATACATAACTTTAATAGTTCAATTAACTGGACCCCAGTTAGCAATTTCAGTGCACCATTTCCCCCAAAAGAAATGAATTATACCATCACGCAACAAAAAACAGAATTATCACATCCAAAAAATTACTTATTTCTGTCAAATAGGAATTCCTTTGTGTTCTTTTCTATTCAAGCATTAAGAAAAAATTTCTGAAAGTGAGCAATATTAGGTTGTGGAACGCCCTAGAGAGCTGGTGGAAAGGCCACTTTTAAAAATAAGCAAGACTAAACACTAGAAAATGATTGTGCGGAATAATCTTGCACTGACCTCCTAGAAATAATCCAACTGGTCTTTTCCATTTCTAACTTTTATGTTCTCATAATTCTCTGGAATTGCTGAAATTTAAAGACTTCCTGTAGCATATTGAATCTATGCTATTATTGAGCCCCAGATCCCGGATGTTTTCTTTACATAACGCATTTTATATATAAAACAGTCTTATCTTCTTGCCTTAAAAAACAAAACAAAAAAATCAGTCTGAGAAAGTAGAAAAATCTAATAAATAAAGAAAATTCTGCCGCATTGTTACACCTGCAGAATTTCACAAAAGTATCTACCAAGACTTCTAAAACTTCAGGCACATTCTTAAATATTAATAAGAATTAATTATTGACAGCTGAAGCAAAATGCATCACTTGTTGCCTAATGTAAATCAGTTTGAAATGTCCACCTGTTGCTAACATCTCAGTGGAACATGAGCACCTGAAAAGAATGAAGCAACAAAGAAATAAGATGTCAGTCTTCAGAAAATAGTTATACAACATGTTACAAGGGAGATTTTCAAAAGGCACAAATGACAGTTAGGGACCTAATTCCCATTTTTGCCTTTGAAAATCTCTTTCACATAAACACAGAATAATACTGTTCTTAAAAAGCCAAGATACATGTAGCAGAAGTTGCTTAATTGGGGTGGCCTATTGTAACAGAATACACCCCTATAGTTATACCCTACACACTACTGTAATAATCTTTGTATAAAATATGTCTTGTAAGGTATCATTTGAAAAAACTAACTGTTAATAATATCATGGTAAAATCTATGTAACAACATTATATGTAAAGTTAAGAACATAAGCTTAAATCATGACTAAAGTGTATTTACCAGACAAATCTGGGGAGTGGGTAAACCGGTTTCTCAAAGACAAAGGACAAGTTGACACCTAGCCAGGTGTCATCAAAGCTGATGGGCCATCACTTATCAAGTGGCCATTTTTTGTCCAGGAAAGGGTGCAGAAAGAAGAAGTTACTCACCTTGTGCAGTAACAATGTTTTTTCAAGATGTTAGTCCTTATGGGTGCTCCACTGTAGGTGTGCTTGTGTCCCTGCGCTGTTGATCGGAGAACTTTGGTAGCATTGTCTGTTAGGCCTTCACATACACTTTCCCTCCTCATGCTGCATCACAAGGCTAGTCAGCATGCACAGGCTAACCCCCTCAGTTCCTTCTCTACCGCAGAGCCACTGACGAGAACTCCGAAGTAGAGGGGGAGGAGGATGGTTTGTGGAGCACCCATAGGGACACACATCTCAAAGAACTGTCATTACTGTACAAGATGAATAATTTCTTCTTTGAGTAGTGGAGCACCCTAGCAGTACCCCTTCTGGAGGGCTGGGACTTCAGAATCAGGTCAGTAACAGATGACAGCACAGTGGAGCTGAAGATGGCATCAGAGGCAGAGTCTCCAGTAATCACACAGTGTTCCACGAAAGTGTGGCTTGACATCCATGTCGCTGTTCTACAAATCTCTGAGATAGGGATATTCTTGAAGAAGGCGATGGATGAGGAGATTGACCTCATGGAGTGTGTACAAATAGAGTCTGGAGGGATCATGCTGTGAACTTGGTAACACTGTCTGATGAAATTCAAGACCCCACTTGGAGAGTCTTTTGGCTGATATTGCTGAGCCCTTGGATCTGTCTGCAATGGAGAGGAAGAATCTAAGGGACTTCCTGAAGACTTTGTCCTGTCCAGACAGAAGGCCAGGGCTCTCCTAACATCTAAAATATGCAGTATAGCATATATCCTGTTGTCCTGGTGAGGTTTGGGTAAAAGATTGGAAGGTGAATCAAAAGATTTATATGAAACGGAGAGGTTAGCTGTGATGTTGCACCCCATAATGCTTTATAGAAATATGCTTATGAATGTAAATATGACATAACTGGAATATGTTTTATGCTAGATATGTCATGTTACATATCTGTGCAAAGGTTATGTTCTTCTGCATGTATTCATCCTATTTGTATGAATGTATCATTCTTGTATCTGAAACTAGAAATATGAAATATAACTCTACGGTCCTACTGTAATTAGGCAAAGTGTGGGCCATTAATGGTGGCTTGGAATCTTGATGGCTCCCATTAATCAGGACAATTGGTTGTAAATGGCTCTGTTTACTTGTAAGTCTTCCTGTATACCCGCGTGCTAGCAAGTGGGTAATGAAGTCTTACAGTGACATGTGATCATGTCACCTGAACTGGAATCCATCTTTAACCTGGTGCTTTTCCATTTAGGAGGAGGGGTGGGAACCCAGAGAGGGACAAAGGATTCCCACCTTGTGCAAAAGATATATAAGGGGGTGGAACAGAACAAAGGAGGCTGCAGCCATAAGAAATCCCCTAGCTACCACTTGAGCTGGAACAAGGACTGTACCAGGGGAAAGGATTTGGCCCAGACTAGGAAAGTCTGAAAAAGAAGCTTATTGAAACATGTCTGAGGCCGAGATTTTATCTGTATTCAGTTTTCTACTGTATTAGGCTTAGACTTGTGTGTTTTATTTTATTTTGCTTGGTAATTTACTTTGTTCTGTCTGTTATTACTTGGAACCACTTAAATCCTACTTTTATATTTAATAAAATCACTTTTTACTTGTTAATTAACTCAGAACAAGTATTAATACCTGGGGGAGCAAACAGTGGTGCATATCTCTCTATCAGTGTTTTAGAGGGCAAACAATTTATGAGTTTACCTGTATAAGCTTTATACAGGGTAAAACAGATTTATTTGGAGCTGGGTATCTGACTGCTGGAGACAGAAACACTTCTTAAGCTGTTTTCAGTTAAGCCTGCAGCTTGTAAGGGGACGTGGTTCAGACTTGGATCTGTGTTTGCAGCAGGCAAGCATGTCTGGCTCAAACAAGGCAAGGTACTGAAGTCCCAAGCTCGCACAGAAAACGGGCTCAGAGGTAGTCTAGGCACATCAGGTGGCAGTCCCAAAGGTGTTTCTGTGATCCAACTTGTCACATTACCTTTGGGATGAATTTAGGATGCAGCCTGAATGTAACCTTGTCTGGAAAAAATATATGGAGGGATGTGCCATCAAGGTCGCTAACCTTTCTTACTCTCCTGGCCAAGATAATCGTTATCAGGAAGGCTGTTTTCACCTAACACATGGCCATGGGTTTGAAGGGAGGCCTAATCAGTCCTTTCAGAACCAGGTTTAGGTCCCACATGGAGGTAGGAAGTCAAGGTTGTGGGAAGAGGTTTACTATTTCTCTGAGGAATCTTTTAGTAGTTGGGTCTGACAGCACAGGTAACCCCTCTACAGGTTGGTGGAAAGCTTTTATAGCCACAAGGTGGATCCTGAGAGAACTTAAAGATAGTCCTGACCTATTTAGGGTCAATGCATAGTCTAGGATACATAGAACAGTTACAGATGTTGGGGAGATTTGTTGGGACTTGCACTAAATCTGGAACCTGGACAATTTTTGCAGGGAAGTATGTCATATCAAGGACTCTCTACTGTGTAACAGAACTTCTCATACTTCCCTGGAACAGGAGCTTTCTAGGCGTTGGAACCAAGCAGGAGCCATGCCTTGAGGTGGAGGTCTACCAAGTTGGGATGTAGGATACATCCTCTGTTCTGCGAGAGGAGGTGCAGAATGGTTGTGAGAGGGATCTGAAGGCATGTCATGAGCTGTGACAGGTAAGGGTACTAGGCCTGTAGAGAAGGTCCCTATCCCAGGGGAGGAGGAGGGCATCATCCATGGAATGCTGTCCCATCCCCGCTCTGGAGCAGTAGCGTGAACATTTCTTGTTCAAGTGAGTGGTGAACAGGTCTGTGGACAGCGTCCCGCAACGTCTGAATAGGTCATGAAGTATTGTTGGGTCTATTTCCCACTTGCGGTCATGTGGAAATTTGCAACTGACTGTCCGCTATCGAATTTTATGCGCTTGGGGGGTAAGCTGCGGACAGTAGGACGTCATGGGAGATGAACCAGTTCCATAGCCTCATCACTTCCACAGAGAGGGAGGGAGACCTGGCTCCCCCATCGCTTGATGTAGAACAGACAGGCTATGTTGTCCATTAGGATCGTCATATGGGATCCTTTGATCAGTGGGAGGAAATGGGCAGAGGCGTTCCTGACTGCTCTTAGCTCGAGGAGACTGATGTGAAGAGATATCTCCATGGACGACCACCTGCCTTGTGTCGTGAGGCCGTTTAGATGCATGCCCCATCCTATTTATGATGTGTCAGTGGTGAGAAGTAATGACAGTGGGGCTTGCAAGAAGAGGATCCCTTTCCAAACATTGGCTGGGTCCTTCAACCAGTCTATGGAGTTTTTGATCCTGGTGGGTGGTGACAGGAGCTTGTCTAGTCTGTGTCTGTTTGGTCCGTAAACTGAGCTGAACCACATTTGAAAACATCTCATGTGAATCCTGGCATGTGGTATCACTGCTGTGCTTGCTGCCATATGCCTTGAGATTTGGAGACTGAGTCAGACTGATATTTGACGGCTGCTCTGAATGGTCTCTAGGAACGTGACCAAGGAGAGGAACCTGTGTTGAGGCAAGAGAGAGATCTAGCCTGTAACAAGTCAAAGTCAGCACCTATTAATTCCAGCCATTGTACTGGAGTGAGGGTTGATTTCTGGGTGTTGATCCATAGGCCAAGTTCCATAAACAAGTGCATTGCAGCTTTGGTGACTTGGTGAGCCTCTTGGAGAATTGCCTCTGAGGCGGCAGTCATCCAGGTATGGATAAATCATGATCCCTTGGGAGCGCAGGTGACTGGCCACTACTGAGAGGACCTTGGAAAATACCTTCAGGGCTGATGATAGGCTGAAGGGAATCACCCTCTGTTGGTGGTGTTCTTTGCCCAGAGTGAATCAGAGAAATCGTCTGAGAGTTGGCAGGATTGGAAATATGAAAACTGTTTTTCAACCTTTGACCTTCAGGACACTTATCTCCCTGTTCCAATGCTGGAATGATCGTTGACAAGGTGACCATCTTTAACTTTTGAGCATTGACTTAGTGAGAGTTCTCAAGTCTGGTATAGGTATCCAACCTCCCTTCCTTTTGAGTATTAGGAAATAACGAGAGTAGAACCATTTGCCTCATAGATTTTGAGGTACCGGTTCTATGGCTCCTAACTGGAGGAGACCATCTACCTCTTCTCGCAGAAAACTCTCATGAGAAGGGTCCCTGAAGAGGGATGGGGAAGGGAGGTTTAATGAATGGAGTACCCAGTTTGAACGATCTCCAAGACCCATCAGTCTGATGTTATGCGTTCCCAGGCACCATGGAATGCTGCCAATCGGTGAGACCAAATGGGTGTAAAGCGATGACTGCTGAATTAGTTGGGGGGAGCAGTCTAACGGTGCCTTGACCCACCCATCAAAATTGGTGTTTGGACGTAGAGGGCTGGGATGACGAAGATTGTGTGCCAGATGATTTACGCTTGGGGAATTTGCCTTTCTTTCTCTGAGGCTCATAGTGGCATTGAGCTGTGTACTGAGATGTGCGCAGTCTATGCTGGGATTGGGGACTGAACCCTCTTTTTTGTCCTGGCTTGTAGATGCCCAAAGCCTGAAGAGCTGCCCTAGACTTTAATGCCTTAATACTTGTACTCACTTGAAACTCATCCTGATGGGCAGGATCCCCTGGGAGAACAACATGAGGGGGAAAGGAGTCCAGGAGAGCTGGCTGTATTTTAAAGAATCCTTGTTGAGGTTGCAGGAACAAACCATCCTGATGTGTAGAAAGAATAGTAAATGTGGCAGGCGACCAGCTTGACTGAACAGTGAAATCCTTGCTGATCTTAAACACAAAAAAGAAGCTTACAAGAAGTGGAAAATTGGACAAATGACCAGGGAAGAGTATAAAAATATTGCTCAGGCATGCAGGAGTGAAATCAGGAAGGCCAAATCACACTTGGAGTTGCAGCTAGCAAAGGATGTTAAGAGTAACAAGAATGGTTTCTACAGGTATGTTAGCAACAAGAAGGTGGTCATGGAAAGTGTGGGCCCCTTACTGAATGGGGAAGGCAACCTAGTGACAGAGGATGTGGAAAAAGCTAATGTACTCAATGCTTTTTTTGCCTCTGTCTTCACAAACAAGGTCAGCTCCCAGACTACTGCACTGGGCAGCACAGCATGGGGAGGAGGTGACCAGTCCTCTGTGGAGAAAGAAGTGGTTCGGGACTATTTAGAAAAGCTGGACGAGCACAAGTCCATGGGGCTGGATGTCCTGCATCCGATGGTTCTAAAGGAGTTGGCGGATGTGATTGCAGAGCCATTGGCCATTATTTCTGAAAATAAATAGTGATCGGGGGAGGTCCCGGATGACTGGAAAAAGGCTAATGTAGTGCCCATCTTTAAAAAAGGGAAAAGAAAGATCCAGGGAACTATAGGCCAGTCACCTCACCTCAGTCTCTGGAAAAATCATGGAGCAGGTCCTCAAGGAATCAATTCTGAAGCACTTAGATGAGAGGAAAGTGATCAGGAACAGTCACCATGGATTCACCAAGGGCGAGTCATGCCTGACGAACCTAACTGCCTTCTATGATGAGATAACTGGCTCTGTGGATGAGGGGAAAGCAGTGGACGTGTTGTTGCTTGACTTTAGCAAAGCTTTTGATACGGTCTCCCACAGTATTCTTGCCAGCAAGTTAAAGAAGTATGGGCTGGATGAATGGACTATAAGGTCGATAGAAAGCTGGCTAGATTGTCGGTCTCAACAGGTAGTGATCAAGGGCTCCATGTCTAGTTGGCAGCCAGTATCAAGCAGAGTCCACCAAGGGTCGGTCCTGGGGCCAGTTTTGTTCGATATCTTTATTAATGATCTGGAGGATGGCATGGATTGCACCCTCAGCAAGTTTGCAGATGACACTAAACTAAGGAGTGGTAGATACACTGGAGGGTAGGGATAGGATACAGAGGTACCTGGACAAATTAGAGGATTGGGTCAAAAGAAACCTGATGAGGTTCAACAAGGACAAGTGCAGAGTCCTGCACTTAGGATGGAAGAATCCCATGCACTGCTACAGACTCGGGACCAAGTGGCTAGGCAGCAGTTCTGCAGAAAAGGACCTAGGGGTTACAGTGGATGAGAAGGTGGAGATGAGTCAACAGTGTGCCCTTGTTGCCAAGAAAGCCAATGGCATTTTGGGCTGTATAAGTAGGAGCATTGCCAGCCGATCGAGGGACATGATCATTCCCCTCTATTTGTACTGTGTCCAGTTTTGGGCCCCACACTACAAGAAGGATATGGAAAAATTGGAAAGAGTCCAATGGAGGGCAACAAAAATTATTAGGGGGCTGGAGCACATGATTTATGAGGAGAGGCTGAGGGAACTGGGATTATTTAGTCTGCAGAAGAGAAGAATGAGGGGGGATTTGATAGCTGCTTTCAACTACCTGAAAGGGGGTTCCAAAGAGGATGGATCTAGACTGTTCTCAGTGATAGCAGATGACAGAACCAGGCGTAATGGTCTCAAATTGCAGTGGGGGAGTTTTAGGTTGGATATTAGGAAAAAACTTTTTCACTAGGAGGGTGGTGAAGCACTGGAATGGGTTACCTAGGGAGGTGGTGGAATCTCCTTCCTTAGAGGTTTTTAAGGTCAGGCTTGACAGGTCAGACTTTAAGGTCAGGCTTTTAAGGCACCCAAGGTCGCAGGGCAGGGGTGACCGTTCCTCAGTGGTCTGGACTCTACCAAGAAAGGTAGTACCTATTGTCATGTTTCAGTTACTTTTCTATTTTCTAAAGATAGTGCCAGTAAAGCTTAGAAGTTCCACAACAGATTCCGCAGAGATCAGAAATTCTGCATTGAACAAAAAATCCCAGTTATATTCAGCGGGAAGGGATGTATCTTATTTCTCAATTAACCAACATTATTACTGTTCCTACTCAGCAGCAATTCTTCCCAGTGAACAACACTGGAGATTAGTTCCTCCAGAAGCATTCCTATTAAGTGGATTTTCCTGACTGGGGCTAAATTAAAAAAAGGGCATCCTATATTTTCATTTTTCCCAGTATATAAAAAAGTATAATACATGCACCTGTGCATTATTAAAAAACATAAAGCAGAATACCATGACGTGCTGCAGTGTCATCCAAAGCTACAGTACTCATCTTTCATGTAAATTACTTAGGGTGGATTTTACAGATATTAAAGTTCATAAACAGCAAATACTGAATATGCCCAGCAACTATTCCTCAAAGTTTAATCACTTGGCTAGTTTATTAGTTCACCCTCAAAATACCAAAAGGAATTAGAGGAAGCCAATGAACCCTAATTAGCCATATTTGATTGATTTTTTTTGTTAAATTAGAATAGTAACCAAACCACCCTAGTCTTGCAAGCTTTCAGAGATGGAGGCGAGAAGGAGATGTTATATTTATATGATTTACAACTTTTAGTTTAAAACCAAAATCGCTCAAAGGCAGAGCTTTGTGGCAAACACCAGCATAAAGCACAGTCGTAGGGCCAAGTTACATATCACTTAAATAACTGGAAAAAGAAAAGGAGTACTTGTGGCACCTTAGAGACTAACAAATTTATTTGAGCATAAGCTTTCGTGAGCTACAGCTCACTTCATCGGATGCATTCTATTCTCAAATAAATTGGTTAGTCTCTAAGGTGCCACAAGTACTCCTTTTCTTTTTGCGAATACAAACTAACACTGCTGCTACTCTGAAACCTTAAATAACTTGGTTTTCTAATGGGTTCTCTTGACAGTGACAGAAATAAAGCACATTATTTTCACTGCACTCACACACATACACACAAGGCATAGCTATCACAACTCCAGCAATTATATTCACACATGCCAGTAACTCAAGAGGCTAAGTCCTTGCTTTAGAGAGAAAAGGCAGTAAGTCACTGTAAACACAGCAATGTATGCATAAAAGAGATCCCAGTTAGCCCAATTCTAATGATTCTGTTAACAGAAACAGCAGTACATGTTTTTTATTTATGCAAAAACACACACACCATAAGAATATTTACAGTAAGAAAAGCAACATTCTGCTTACCTCAATACCTAATTCAACTGGAACATCAAAAATAATCAAATACAGTATATCATGGAAAGCCCAGATTTATTTGACATTGTGCTTTGCAACATCTGTCCAGCTTCTCATGTCAATAAAGTATTATTGAAAATGAAATATAGCATTTTAAAATATTATATTCAATGTTGATCTTTTTAATATTTTAATTTTTAAATTAAAGCAAATTTACTACACTGGTATGTATTTTACTGTCATATTAATAACATTACATCTAACTAACCAAAATATTTCAGCTAGAATATTTTTCTTAGTAAAATATGATTTACTTGAATATTTAAACACTGGTTATGAAAACTTTTAAATTATATTTCAATTACTTTTATTTTAAAATAATCAGAAATAAGACTGACCAGGATTTGCAATCTTAAAAAATCTGTAATTTAAGAATAGCTTAACATCACTTCTTGTCAGTTGTATCTCACAGCTCAGTTTTTTAGAAAAACAACTATGCACTTATTATAAAGTTGGTGAAAACATCCTCCATTTAATATTCTTCATTGATTTCTCTACTGAAAGAAATCAGATACCCAACTTACCCTCTCGGGAAGTGCTGACTCACTGGTCTGCAGTCTCCTGGTCTCTGGCACACACCAATTTAAACAGAATTGTTCAGATGCACCAGCTAATCAGAGCAACTCCCTAATCACATGCTAAGCCACAGAATCTGTCAATGAATGCAATATGCAGTGTGCCTGTAGCTGTAATGGTCCCAGGATATTAGAGACTAGGTGGGTGAGATAATACCTTTTATTCAACCAACTTCTGTTGGTGAGAGAGACAAGCTTTCAACCTTACACAGAGTTGAAGAATCAGCTTGTCTCTCTCTTGTATTACCTCACCCACCTTAACAACAAGGAGTCCAGTAGCACCTTAAAGACTAACAGATGTATTTGGGCATAAGCTTTCATGGGTAAAAAACCCACTTCTTCAGATGCTTGTTGTTTTTGTGGAAACAGACAAACATGGCTACCCCCGATACTACTCACCCACTTTGTCTCTCTAATGAATGCAATACACTGTTCCTATTCTATCACATTATACAACAGCCATATAGCCAGTCCTTCATGAATGTGTATTTACTCTGAAAAGAATGTAATGCATTTAGAAAACAAATGAATAATGTCTATAAAGGTTATATACTTTTGTGGATGAGTGGAACATGAAGTTAAAAATGATAAAGAATGCTTTATTTTCAAAAATACCCAATTTACAACAAAACAAGTGTGAATACTCTGAGCTGTTAACTTATACATAGAGATACAGTTTTTCACTTACAAAAATAAGTTAAAAATTAGGAAACCATTTAAATTTCAGATTTGTTTTATTCTTTTTTTACATCTGAAGTCTGGGGCTTTTATAAATACTGGGTCCTCTCCCTTTCAGACACATGTAGGAAAAAACAGTACTAAAAATAGTGTGTTTGGGGTGCACTAAGAGTGACCATGGGAGGAAAAACCCATGGAGAACAATACAGGGTCCAGAGGGCCTCACCGAACTGGTGAACACTGGACTTTAACTACTCCTTAACTGAATAAACTCATGGGGATTTATATTGCTTGCATTTTGGGATACTACTCTGTGTTTTAGTCTTTGTCCTTTATGCTATAATATCATCTGTAGTTCACGACTCTGTGTCAGCAGCTCTTGTCAAGCCTGAAATACTCACTGCACCTAATACTGTTGTTATAATCTGTGTATAAAAGATGGCATGTAGGGGTATAGTTGGAAAATTAATAACTCACTGATCATTAATATTTTTGAATGCTGTACACACAGGGTGTGTACAAAGAATTATGAATACGTGTTAGCATTATGTTCTTAAAATGTGTTTGGCAAGCAAAGTATGAGCCCAGTTTGCCCTAGACAGAAGAACGTATACTTGTCTCAGGCAGAGACAATAATGGTCCATTTACATAAAATGTAAACAAGCTATTAAGCTGGGGAGAAGTTAGTATGACAGCTACGCCCCCAACAGGAGAGAAAAACTTCATCTGAGCTATAATCACAGGGGGTCTGAACTTCAAATGATAAGTAATTGAATCAACTGATTGCATATAATACTACTGTATTATAAAAGTGAATCAAGTAAGATCTTATGAAAGCTAAAGACACATTGGAGACTAATATCACCGTGAAATGTATGTACTATATTAACACTATAGGAGGAAATATGGATATTTAATTATATTATGCTTTAAAATCTGTGACCAAACACAGGGAGAAATAGGTTTTCTCCCAGACAGGAGTTAAGGGAGCTATCTACCTGTCTCCGATGAAATTAAACAAAGTGCAACCAAAAACAGTGGAAGCCTCATTTACATATGAATCAGCGGGGGGCTCGGAAGCCCACAGGAAGAGAACAGCAGCATGAGGTCATCCGGACAAAACAGTAAGTTTGGGAAGATAGAAGGGGAGAGGAGAAGCCATCTTGCACACAAGAGGCCCGAGCACTTGCAAGTTGATAACGACGGGTCCCTCTAACAAGGGGGCTGAAGTCTCTGGGAATGGAAGATTGGTAAGGATCTTGAACGAAGACTGTAACTTGTTAAATTAGGTCTTGGCAATTAGAAAGCATATTTTTACTTTTGTTTGTAACCCTTAACTTTATTCCTTTTACTTGGTATCACTTAACCAATATTCTTTTGTTAATAAATTTGTTTTATTTTTACAATAAACCAACTCAGTGCTGTGCTTGAATAGAAGGGTGCATTTACCCCAGGTAAGTTAATAAGCTGTGATGTGCTTTTGTTTCTTTAAAGGAGCAAACAAACATTATTATTTCTCTGAGTGTTCCAGGAGAGGGCTGGATGCTTCAGCGTAGTTTTGGGGAAATTTGGGACAGGGAGTGTGTTGGGGTCATCTCTGCAAAAAGTAACCAAAGAGTGGTGAGTTCCAGAATGGGGCTGCTGTGTTGTAGGCAGGTTGCTGGGGTCAGAGCACTGGACCAGGGCTGCATAGCATACAAATACTCAGAATACTGCATGTTTGTGTCTTGACTGGAAGCATCCTGAAAAGAAAACCACAGCAGCAGAGCATTTTGAGGCATTGAGGGTTGCAAGGCAGGCAGTGACACAACCCTGCACTGGTTTGGATTGCAGCCCAGAACATGACAAACATATTTTTAAGAAAAACCTCTCCAACTCTGCTCTCCTTCATTTCATCACGTCTGTGATTGGCAGGAGATTCCTGATCCTCCTTTGTGCTGTCATAGTTCTCAATTCTCCTAGTCAACCCACAATGGACTAGATCTGTCTTCACCTAACTCCCTCCCAGAACACTTTCAGTCAAAACAATGTTTCTATTTTGAATAGTTAGGCCTCCTTTTTTCATCTTCAAAATCAAAACCAATAGACTCTGAAAGCTAACCTACAGTAACAGATGGTCTATGGGAGAACTAGATCTATGGGTGAATGTGAACTCAGAGGTCCTAAAGGGCTCTCTACCCTCAATCCGTATGTACCTTTATTGCTGTTTCTACTCTTAGTGAAAAGTCTGGGCTGCAGCAATAACAGACAACCCTGTGGAAATCCTAGGGGCAAGCAGGTGGAAGCAGTTTGAAGTTGTAAACAGCTCTCTCAGCCTGGCTCCCCACTCATTGCTGCTTGTGGAATGGTCAGAGCTATAAGCACACATTGTCCTATTTCCTTTATTTGGTTGAATTTAGGGCTGTCAAGCAATTAAAAAATTAATCTCATGATTAATCGCACTGTTAAACAATAATAGAATACCATTTCTTTAAATATTTTTGGGTGTTTTCGACATTTTCAAATATAATGATTTCAATTAGAACACAGAGTACAAAGTGTACAATGCTCACTTTATATTATTATTTTTATTTCCAATATTTGCACTGCAAAAACCAAAAGAAATAGTATTTTTCAATTCACCTAATACAAGTACTGTAATGCAATCTCTTTATCATGAAAGTTGAACTTACAAATGTAGAATTATGTACAGAAAATAACTGCATTCAAAAATAAAACAATGTAAAACTTTAGAGCATACAAATCCACTCAGTCCTACTTCAGCCAATCGCTCAGACAAAACAAGTTTGGTTACAATTTGCAGGAGATAATGCTTCCCGCTTCTTCTTTACTATGTCACCTGAAAGTGAGAAGAGGCGTTCGCATGGAACTGTTGTAGCTGGCGTTGCAAGATGCACTAAAGATTCACATGTCCCTTCATGCTTTAATCACCATTCCAGAGGACATGCTTCCATGCTGATGATGGGTTCTGCACGATAACGATCCAAAGTAGTGCGGACCGACGCATGCTCATTTTCATCATCTGAGTCAGACGCGACCAGCAGAAGGTCGATTTTCTTTTTTGGTGGTTCGAGTTCTGTAGTATTCGCATCTGAGTGTTGCTCTTCTAAGACTTCTGAAAGCATGTTCCACACCTCGTCCCTCTCAGATTTTGGACAGCACTTCAGATTCTTAAACCTTGGGTTGAGTGCTGTAGCTATTTTTAGAACTCTCACATTGGTAGCTTCTTTGCGTTTTGTCAAATCTGCTGTGAAAGTGTTCTTAAAATGAACATGTGCTGGGTCATCATCCGAGACTGCTATAACATGAAATATATGGCAGAATGCAGGTAAAACAGAGCAGGAGATGTATAATTCTCCCCCAAAGAGTTGAGTCACAAATTAAATTAATTCATTATTTTTTTAAGAGCATTATCTGCATGGAAGCATGTCCTCCGGAATGGTGGCTGAAGCAAGAAGGAGGATACGAATTTTAGCATATCTGGCACATAAATACCTTGCAACGCCAGCTACACAAGTGCCATGCGAACGCCTGTTCTCACTTTCTCACATTATAAATAAGAAGCAGACAGCAGTATCTCCCATAAATGTAAACAAACTTGTTTGTCTTAGCGATTGGCTGAACAAGAAGTAGGACAGAGTGGACTCGTAGTCTCTAAAGTTTTACATCGTGCAGTTTTGAGTCCAGTTATGTAAGAAAAAAGAAATCTACATTTGTAAGTTACACTTTCACAATAAAGAGATTGTACTAGAATACTTGTATGAGGTGAATTGAAAAATACTATTTACCATTTTTTACAGTGCAAATATTTGTAATAAAAATAATAATATAAAGTGAGCACTGTATACTTTGTATTCTGTGTTGTAATAGAAATCAATGTATTTGAAAACGTAGAAAACCATCCTAAAATATTTAATACATTTCAATTGGTATTCTATTGTTTAACAGTGCGATTAACTGCAATTAATTTTTTTATCACAATTTTTTTGAATTAATCGCATTGAGTTAACTGTGATTAATCGACAGCCCTAGTTGAACTGTATCATGACTGACTGAAAGAGGGACCCCCCCATCCTCATGCTTCATTATGACATGTACCCTGTCCACTGTGCTCTATAACACAAAGTGGACACTTATACAATACATAATTAAAATTAGTAGTAATCAAGGTTCCCCAAAGCCATGTAGATACATAGCCACGTACGTTGCTGATGGGTACTACACACTGCCCAGTGTCTGTCATGCAAGGGAGCCTCTTTAACACAATACAAATGGCTCCTTGCCTTATAGAGGAAGCAAATAACCTCACCTTTCAAGGAAGCGGAAAGACAGTGATTTGAGAAAGAAAAATGTCTGGGTCAATTATTGAGTGAAAGTGAGGAAGAGGATATGGGATGGGGAGAGTGTGTTGGAAAGAAGGTGAGAGCGAATGTGAGGTATTGGGTGAATAAGAAGGGAAGAACTACTGAAGGTATAACTGGAATACAGCTGGTGGTAGAGTAAGGAAGAGGGAATGAGAGCATCTTTGCTCATAGATTATAAACTTGAGCTCAGGCAGCCATTCATTTTACTCACTCCCCCCCGGCAAATAATCATGATAATGACAGATTCTAAAGATTTCAATTGAATTGTTTCTTCTGTGTAATTTCTGCTGATTGGGATCGCCTCAGAATCATTCTCACGCATCAATCAGCTTTCAGCACAACATTAATTGTACTTAAATATGGTAAAGCACCATGCACACCCCTAAAAAACGAGGAGTACTTGTGGAACCTTAGAGACTAACAAATTTATTTGGGCATAAGCTTTCGTTGGCTAAAACCCATTTCATCAGATGCATGCAGTGGAAAATACAGTAGGAAGATATATATAACCAGAGAACATGAAAAAATGTGTGTTGCCATACCAACTGTAACAAGACCAATTAATTAAAGTGGGCTATTATCAGCAGGAGAAAAAAAACCCCTTTCGTAGTGATAATCAGGATGGCCCATTTCAAACAGTTGATTAGAAGGTGTGAGTTACAATAGGGGAAAAAAATTAGCATGGGGAAATAGTTGTTACTTTGTGTAATGACCCATCCACTCCCAGTCTCTATTCAAGCCTAAATTTAATGGTGTCCAGTTTGCAAATTAATTCCAGTCTGTTTTTGAAGTATTTTTGTTGGAGAATTGCAACTTTTAGGTCTGAAATTGAGTGACCAGGGAGGTTGAAGTGTTCTCTGTCTGGTTTTTGAATGTTATAGTGCAGTATAAATCATAAAACTAGATAACTTAATAAAATTCATGTAAAAATCACAGTAAAAACGCCATACACAAAGCAAATTCTAAAGCAATATACATTCTCCTCTGTCAATCCAGATAGATCTTATCTATTCATGTAAAGGACAAAAAAAAAAAATGCGAGAAACCTGTTTGAATGGGATGCAGATAGTTTCATTTGAGAACGCAGTTAAAAGGCTCCATAGGCTTGAAATGTCACCTACCACAAAGGGCTAGTTCTAACTCTCTCTCTAAAGCAGTGGTGCACGAACATTTCTAGTTGCGCCTCCCCCCCCCTTACCATTAATGGAATCTGTTCACGCCTTCCCACCCCCCATTACTGCACAGACAAGGCTTCTTCAGCAGTGGAACTTGGGCTGAAGGCAGAGCTGGGGGCGGAACTGGGGATGGGGGAGGAGCTGGAGCTAGAGGCGGAGCTGGTCTGGGGATGGAAAGGAAATGAGGGCAGAGCTGGACTGGGAACAGCGTGGAGCTGGGGGTGGAGAAGGGCTGGGGGCTGAGCTGGTCCGGGGAATGGAGCAGGGCTGGAAGCATGACACTCACTCCCCGTCCCACCATGGGGGCTGGCCCACTGTGCATCCCCGAAATGTTCCTCCATGTCCCCCAGGGGTCATGCCCCACAGTTCGGGGACCACTGCTCTAAAGTCAGAGAGAGTCTTTCCATTGACTTTAATAGGAGTTGAAATGGGTCTCAAAACAGCAGCATGCATCGTAGCACAATTCATCGCAGAAGACCTGTAAATTTTGTTTTCTCACAAGTTTTATTCCCAAATTTGTCTGAGCTCCTGACAGATTTAAGAATAAAAATTTTGTGAATGACAATAATTAGGGGGTCTTTATCCCAACTTTCCTACAGTCATTCATAGATAAGAATGTAAACATAATGTACATGACAGGAAACTTCAAATGTGGGCTTTAATTGTAAGAATTGACTCATCTAACTGAATTTCTAATACAGAAATTTAAGAAGATGCAAGTTTTATTTAGAACACACCCAGTGTTCCACATTTATTAGCTAACTAAAACAACAAAGCAATTTATACCATGAATGTAACTTTCACAGCCCTAACTAGCAGCTAAGAAACACTCAGGAGGAATTGGATGGGTTCTAAAGGCTGAGATGTAAACACTGGGTTCTTGTCAGGGGAGTGCAGGTGCATTTTTCAGTTGTGAGGGTAAATACCTTTATCCCTTCCAGCTGCAAAACCCCCTGGACTCAGGGGAATTGGACAGAGAGCAGGAAGATGTATGTGCTGGGAGAGAGGGACATTATGAGGGATTTCACATTAGTTATACCAATGTAAGCAAGAGGGAATGAACCGTCATGGAGAACTCTTGTACAGAAAAATACACATCTTCTGTAGCATACAGCAATTTAATCTTGAGTGTGTTAAAGTTAACACTGTAGTTATGTTGTATGCGCAAAGAATATGCCCTTTCAACATTTTAAGCAAACTAACTGCCCAGTGGAACTGTTATCGAAGTACAGCAAATCAACTAATAAAGAGAATAGATAGCTGTTAAACACTTCGGGCTATTAGAAAATAGAAGCCAACAAACTTAAACATTAAAAAGATAATTTTTACCTAATCTATAATTATGCTGTGAAATTCACTTATGTATCACTTATGCTAACAGTTTAGGAAGGTTCTAAAAAGGAAGAAACAGTCACTTATCTTAAAATAACTATGGTTCTTCAAGATGTGCTGTCCATACATATATTCCACTCTTGATGTGCATGGACCACATGATCTCGAGACCAGACTCTTCTGGCTAGCCATGCCTATTGGGGCCATGCCTGTGCCCCTAGTGTCCTCATGCCCTGTACCAAAGGCACAAAGGGTAAAGTGGGCCCAACCACCCATTAGCTACTTTGTCAATACAGAATCCAGATGTTAAGGGATTCCATAGTAGCAGGGAAGGAGGGCGCATCTCAAACAACCATAGTTACTGTAAGGCAAGTAACCATTCCTTATTCTCCAAGTGATTTTCCATACATACTCCACTCTTGGTGACTCTCAAGCACTGACCTCATAAGAAGGAGGTGGGTGTTTGGAGTCCACCAAAACAAAGACTGTAGCACAGCTCTGCCAAAAGAAGTATCATATCTTGATGTTTCAATGAGGGAACATATTTTGTAAAGATATGGACTGAACCCCAAGTTGCTGCCCTGTGTATTTCTGAGATGGGTATGCTTCCCGCAGATGATGCCTGAGCCCTATTGGAATGAGTCCTAACCTGAGCTGGGGGAATCCGAATTAGCTAGCTTATAATAGACTAATGAAACTATCAAAAGCCTGAGGGTTGAAATAATATGACCCGTCAAGAAATTTCTTGAGGAGACTCTAAATGATTTAGTCCTATGTAAATAGTACAAGAGCGCTCTAAAGACATCTAACATATGTCAACTAACCTCCCCCTGATTAGAATGTTGTGGTGGTGGGGGGGGGGGAGGCAGCGCATAGGCGCTGACTTCTGCTGGTGCCGGTCGGTGCTCGACCCCCTTGCCCCGCCCTGACTCCACCCCTGACCCACCTCCTCCCACCCCTACCCCGCCCCCACTCCAACCCCTTCCCCAAAGTCTCCACCCCAACTCCACCCTCTCCCTGCCCCTATTCCAACCCCTTCCCCAAATCCCTGTTCTGGCCCCACCTCCTCCCCTGAGAGCACTGCATTCCCGATCCTCCCCCTCTCTCCCAAAGCTTGTTACGCCATGAAACAGGTGTTTCGCGGTGGCAAACACTGGGAGGAGAAGCGTGGACACGGTGCACTCAGGGGAGGAGGCCAAGGTGAGGTGAGCTGGGGCGGGCTGGGGAACTTGGCTGCCGGTGAGTGCAGAGCACCCACCAATTTTTCCCCGTAGGTGCTCCAGCCCCAGAGCACCCACAGAGTCAGCACCTATGGGGGGCGGAAATCTAGCAAATGAATTTAGTTCAAATGAAAATCAGCAACTATTTTATGCAAAAACTTGGGATGGGGCCTCAGGATGACCTTATCCTTATGGAATATTTTATGAAGAACGCCTGCCATAAGTTCCTGTATTGCCCAATTCTTTTGACTGATAATTGCTACTTAAATATTATCTTCATGGATAAATATAGCAAAGAGCAAGTTGCCAACAGCTCAAATGGGGCTCTCATTAAACCTTCTAGGACAGTAGAGGACAACCTGCAGCCTACACGTGGCCTGTTAGGGTAATTTGCTGGCGGGCTGTTAGTTTGTTTATATTTGCATAGCCGCCCGCAGCTCCCAGTGGCTGTGGTTCACCGTTCCCAGCCAATGGGAGCTGCAGGAAGCGGTGCAGGCCACAGGGATGTAAAAACACATTATAACTGGTACCAGGAAAAAATACTCTCTCTCAAAAATCTGAAAATAAAAACAAAAACAACAAGCCCACATGCCAACTGGCAAAAACTACACTAACTACAATAAATATTCATAAAACTAATTGCTTACAATTATGTAAAAAACAGTTCTTGTGAAAACAATGTGGAGTCCGGTGGCACCTTAAAGATGAACAGATTTATTTGGACATAAGCTTTCGTGGGTAAAAAATCCCGCTTTTTCAGATGCATGCGAGTTCTTGTGAGTGCATCATGACACAGACATTGCCAGCTACGAGTGGTGAAGCGGGATCTGAGGGGCAATTGGGCATGCTCTATCATTTATGCCCTCAGTACAGGGCACAAGGACATTCAGGGCACATGCACAGCCCCGATGGACACTGCTGGCCAAAAGATTCCAATCTCATGAGCATTAAGAATGGAATATATAGGGACAATCACGCAAAGAAAGAATTCGCATTTCTATTAATAGAATATAATCTGCAATTAAACTTGCTAGAATAAAATTGTAAAATAATATCCGTCCTCATGTTCAATGGAATGAACAGATCACCAGCAGGAGTCAGAAAAATAACCCCTCTCCTATAAGAGCACAATTAGATACATTATCAAAGTTTTATAACTTCTTAAATATTGGCCACTATCAGAAACAGAATACCAGATTAAATGGTCCACTGATCTGTTCCAGGTTGATAATTCCTAAATTTCCATCTGAGAATTTACAAAAGCTGCTTATTTGGAAAAACATTAAATTCAATTCCAAGTATTAATTTTAATTGCTGATAATAAAGCAAATATGTAAAAATATAACTGCCCTTTTCCATATGCATTTTCTGAATGTATATTAAAATAGAATAATCTTGAAAAAAATACAAAACGTGTGCAATAAAAGAGGAAATGCTCAGACTTACCTATAACTGATTCAACTGTATTACTGCCAGGGTAGAATGGGAGAGCTTTGGCACTGATAGCTGAGAGAGCTGTTGGGGATGAATTATCTGATCCAATACTGGAAGCCAGACTAGAAGTTATACTGGAGGTTATACTTGAAGCAAGTGGATTAACCACTGAAAAAA
Source organism: Caretta caretta (assembly GCF_965140235.1). Classification (NCBI taxonomy): domain Eukaryota; kingdom Metazoa; phylum Chordata; order Testudines; family Cheloniidae; genus Caretta; species Caretta caretta. Next base: position 62,651 of record NC_134215.1, read on the forward strand.
CACTGAGATGGTTCTGTTTAAAAATATATAAATAAAATAAGCAAAATGCATTTGTAAACAAAATTATTAAAATAATCTTAAAAACAAAGATTTGGGAGACATTATATAGGTTATTTAAATTTGCACAATAGAAGAATCTATGTAATTAATTAATTTAGGATCATGTTCCTGTGTATTTGGCAGAAAATGTGCTTAACACAGCTAGCACATTCCAATAGTCTGGAAATTGCTCCCAGAAAATATATGTCACAAAGGCAGTTATACAACAGGCTAGGACAGTTTGAGCCTGAGGAACAATTCCAAAAGAAAAAAAAATCCATGCAAGAGGTGACTGAGGTCAGTTCCGTATTCCCGTATAAAAATGATCAAAGAAATTTGAGGTATAAAAGACCTAGAGGCATTAGGTCATTTAATCCATTCTCTAGACGTAAACATACAGACTCACACACCTATATCTTACTGAAGCTAGAGTCCAAGTTAGCTAGCGTAGTGTCAAAATATGACTGTACGTATGGCGCTTGTACCCCTGTGCTGCTTACCTCCAGCTGAGCCCTGCTGACCCAAGGAAAGAGGTTAGGTCTTTGATTCAAGTTAGTTTTTTCCCTACAAATTTAAATGTCACCAGTTAACTTCTGAACAGGAAAATTAAGTTTCAAAAAGTTTGGAGTGAGTCTGTGCATAACCCAACTTTTATTTTTTGTCTTTTAATTAAAAAAATTAACAAAATAATAATATCAAGTTTCAATAACAGTGTATGGAACAATAACTTATTGCATTGGTGCCTATGACTCAGGAGCACTGAATTTGCATTAATACATTAGTTCTCTGCTGAAGAGCTAAACTGATTTGTACTAATATCTTTGGTGGTTTCCAGTCAGATTTCAGACATGGATATACTATGGAAACGAGGCTGGTTGTAAAACTGATAAACAATTTCTATATGGCAATGGACAAAGGCCAAATATGCATATTGATACTTGAAGATATTTTTGTAGTTTTCTGATCCTGTCCATGAAGAGATACTGTTGACTTGTCTCAAGATCTTGCACAAGTGGATAGTGTATTACGCTGACTTCATCAATTTATTTTGCGTGCATCTCAAAGGGCTATGGTGGGAGTTGCATCTCCTTCTTGAAAGTTCGATCTAAGTCTGCATTTCTAGTGCACTACTCAATGTGATAGCTAGCTCTCAGCTGTGAAGTCTCTTAAATTCTCAGTTCAGTCACCTCTTTCATTCAACCTATGATAGAATGCTTGGAGAGACTGCTGTATGCAATGTAGCTGTAGACGTGTTGGTTCCAGGATATTGGAGAGACAAGGTGGGTAATATCTTTTATTGGACCAACTTCTGTTCATGAAATTCTATAGAGTATGCTGTGTCATCGATATGCCAATATTCCCAGATCTACAATTTTGCTTCCCAAGTATCCCAGTGTTGGAGTGAAACAGGAATCTATGAAAAGTAGCCAGGTAATGAATGAGACAGGGGACTGCAGGAAGAGAAATGATGGTCTAGCGGTTACTGCAGTTGAATTCACCCTGAAGCATGGATAGAATCCAATTCCTTTGCCACAGAATTCCTATGCGATGCTGGGAAAGTCATTTACATCTAACACTTACTTCACAGGTGGTCACCAATTGGGTATTCCTCATTTTCTAGGTGCCTACTTTTGTAAATCAGATCTTAGGTCTTATCACTCACAGCTGCAACTGAAGTCAATGGGAGTGATATTTTGAACCATTTTGAAAGTGCTATAAAATATTAAGTTCTCTGAAAAATCAGGGCATAGGCATCTCAAATTGGGCACCCAAAAATTGCATACACTTCTGAAATTAATGTCTCTGTGCCTCATTTCCCCATCTGTAAAATGGAAATAATAATACCAACTTACCTCACAGGGATGTTGTGAAGATAAATTCATGAATGTTAGTGAAGCGTGAAGATGCTACAGTCAGGAGTGCCACAGAAAAGTCCATGACAAAATTAATAATTCCATATTCAGAGCATAGTTTGAATGGTGTGCAGTAAATACAGCATGGGGCCACACGATGAAGATTGAGGATAAAACAAAATATTGAGTATTTTATCATGATGTGAGTGTGCAGTGAATGAGGAAAAAAATAGTATGTAATCATGTACTTCAAAACTGTGTCATAACTAAGGATACGGTTTGGTCATGAAGATCACGGATTCCGTGACTTTAACAGATCTCTGTGACTTCAGCTTTGGCTTCAGCCCCCACCGTGACCATACCCTGATTTTGTATATTTTTACCATGACTGCTCCGTGAAGTTTGCCTAATTTTACCGTGACAAAATCATATCCATAATCATAACACACAAGGGGGCAGAATTAAGAATACACAGGCCACCTTATTTATAGCATTTCCTATATTCTGTTTGATTTTCAACATAAACATTCTTTTAACACAGTTTTTTGTATGTAATTGTAGATAGAATGAGGTAGAACTACATTTATTTCCTGATCCTGCAAACATGTACACTTTGATTTACATGGGACAACTTATGTGTGAAATTATCAGGACATGTCACGTGCATAAAGTTATCACATGTGTAATTGTTTGCTGGATCAGGGCCTTCGTTTGCACCTTAAAAGCAGCCCAGTAGTTGAGACAACTCTTCTCAGCACACTGTTAGCTATGCTTGCCAAGTACGCATGTGTAGTGCAGTCTTCCTTCCCTAAGAACGCTGGTTAAAAGTACTAAAAGAACCTAACCCCCAATATTACACATGTGCAAAGTAAAATTTTCAGTGATGCATATCTCTGCCCAATGAAACCCAACATTTCTAAAGAGAGCTATTTCTCTGCCATATTTACACTTCCTAGCCCAACTGTTTTGGTGCTAGCATGGTTAAAAAAAGTGTAATCACTTATTTTTAAGTGGGAAAATGTTTTCTCACTTGTGGATCTAAATAAGATATAGTTGTTTCAGCTCCAGCTTTTAAAAATCATCTTTAGGGAGAGATGAGACCTAGAAGTTTTCAGCCAGAAAGAGGAAGTTTCAGAAATGAAAATAGGGTTCATAATAAGAATAATCAAACAACCTTAAACAGTCACTAGCACTTCAATCGTTACTCTTCTCGATGGAGTTAAACCTTGTTGTTATGGGTCAGGCATGGCCACTGCATTACAATCAGGGTAAATGTAAAGAAGCCATTGGAATCAGGTGGCTGAAAGAGTAGCAGTAGCACCCAAAACACAGGCCCATGGCAAAACTGAGTAGAAGCTGAATCTGAGTAGAAGCCCAAGCGATTTCAAATGCAGGGGCTAGCACTTTGATTGGCGGATCTGTTTTGGTATCTACATGAGAGAGTGAACGAGGAACACCACAAGCTGGAGCGGAGCGAGAAAGCTAAGCGGACAGTAACAGCCGGCTGGTAATGTCGCCCTGAGAGAAAGTGAAGAGAAGAAAGCTGGCTGGGTACAGAGTGCTGGCTGCAAAGACAGGGTTGGAAGAGGAAACAAAGGACCTGTCTCCTGCTGTGTGTTTCCTACTGTGTTCAGGGAACCAGGACTCTGTACATTCTTTGTAAATAAACAAAATTGCATCAAATACCTACTCTCAATTTCTCCTCCTAACTGGAACAACCTGCAAAGATCCCAAATTTTTGCCTAGCCACTCGGTCGAAAGTGGTAACATTACATAAGAACGGCCATACTGGGTCAGACCAAAGGTCCATCCAGCCCCATATCCTGTCTACCGACAGCGGCCAATGCCAGGTGCCCCAGAGGGAGTGAACCTAACAGGTAATGATCAAGGGATCTCTCTCCTGCCATCCATCTCCACCCTCTGACAAAGAGAGGCTAGGGACACCATTCCTTACCCATCCTGGCGAATAGCCATTAATGGACTTAACCTCCATGAATTTATCCAGTTCTCTTTTAAACCCTGTTATAGTCCTCGCCTTCACAACCTCCTCAGGCAAGGAGTTGACTGTGCGCTGAGTGAAGAACTTCTTCCTTTTATTTGTTTTAAACCTGCTGCCCATTAAATTTCATTTGGTGGCCCCTAGTTCTTATAGTATGGGAACAAGTAAATAACTTTTCCTTATTCACTTTCTCCACACCACTCATGATCTTATATACCTCTATCATATCCCCCCTTAGTCTCCTCTTTTCTAAGCTGAAAAGTCCTAGCCTCTTTAATCTCTCCTCATATGGGACCTGTTCCAAACCCCTAATCATTTTCGTTGCCCTTTTCTGAACCTTTTCTAATGCCAGTGTATCTTTTTTGAGATGAGGGGACCACATCCGTATGCAGTATTCAAAATGTGGGCATACCATGGATTTATATAACGGCAATAAGATATTTTCCGTCTTGTTCTCTATCCCTTTTTTAAATGATTCCTAACATCACCTTTGCTTTTTTGACTGCTGCTGCACACTGTGTGGACGTCTTCAGAGAAGCATCCACGATAACTCCAAGATCTTTCTCCTGTTTAGTTGTAGCTAAATTAGCCCCCATCGTATTGTATGTATAGTTGGGGATATTTTTTCCAATGTGCATTACTTTACATTTATCCACATTAAATTTCATTTGCCATTTTGTTGCCTAATCACTTAGTTTTGTGAGATCTTTTTGAAGTTCTTCACAGTCTGCTTTGCTCTTAACTATCTTGAGCAGTTTAGTATCATCTGCAAACTTTGCCACCTCACTGTTTACCCCTTTCTCCAGATGATTTATGAATAAGTTGAATAGGATTGGTCCTAGGACTGACCCTTGGGGAACACCACTAATAAACCCTCTCCATTCTGAAAATTTACCATTTATTCCTACCCTTTGTTCCCTGTCTTTTAACCAGTTCTCAATCCACAAAATCTTCCCTCTTATCCCATAACAACTTAATTTACATAAGAGCCTGTAATGAGGGGCCTTGTCAAAGACTTTCTGGAAATCTAAGTACACTATGTCCACTGGATACCCCTTGTCCACGTATTTGTTGACCCCCTCAAAGAACTCTAATAGATTGGTAAGACATGATCTCCCTTTACAGAAACCACGTTGACACACAACAATTTATGCTCTTCTGTGTGTCTAACAATTTTATTCTTTACTATTGTTTTAACTAATTTGCCCAGTACTGACATTAGACTTACCGGTCTGTAATTGCCAGGATCACCTCTATAGCCCTTCTTAAATGTTTAATTAAATATTAAAAATGCTTAAACATTCAACACTTATACAGCACTTTAAATGTGCAAAATCCTGTATAAACAAACCAATTATGCTACTGTTTTTCCTGGGCTTTGAAGATTAAATACCTTCATAAACGTTAAGTATTTATTAATTATTGTTAGGGCCTAACCAAATCCATGGCCATGAAAACCGCATCACGGACCATGAAATTTGGTTTCCCCCCTGTGAAATCTGGTCTTATGTGCTTTTACCCTATACTATACAGGTTTCAGAGGAACAGCCGTGTTAGTCTGTATTCGCAAAAAGAAAAGGAGTACTTGTGGCACCTTAGAGACTAACCAATTTATTTGAGCATGAGCTTTCGTGAGCTACAGCTCACTTCATCAGATGTTTACCGTGGAAACTGCAGCAGACTTTATATACACACAGAGAATATGAAACAATACCTCCTCCCACCCCACTGTCCTGCTGGTAATGCTGGTAAAAAAATTAATTGTGATTAATTGCACTGTTAAACAATAGAATACCAACTGAAATTTATTAAATATTTTTGATGTTTTTCTATTCAAATACATTGATTTCTATTAGAACACAAAACAAAGTATACAGTGCCCACTTTATATAATATTTTTTATTACAAATATTTGCACTGTAAAAATGATAAAACAAAAATAGTAGGTTTCAATTCACCTCATACAAAAACTGTAGCGCAATCTCCTTATCGTGAAAGTGTAACTTACAAATATAGATTTTTTTGTTACATAACTGCACTCACAAAACAATGGAAAACTTTAGAGGCTACAAGTCCACTCAGTCCTACTTCTTGTTCAGCCAATCACTAAGACAAACAAGTTAGTTGACATTTATGGAAGATATTGCTGCCTGCTTCTTATTTACAATGTCACCTGAAAGTGAGAACAGGCATTCGCATGTCACTTGTGTAGCTGGCATTCCAAGGTATTTATGTGCCAGATATGCTAAAATTCGTATGTCCCTTCATGCTTCGGCCACCATTCCGGAGGACATGCCTCCATGTTGATGATGCTCGTTAAAAAAATGTGTTAATTTAATTTGTGACTGAACACCTTGGGGGACAACTGTATGTTTCCTGTTCTGTTTTACCTGCATTTGCCATATATTTCATGTTATAGCAGTCTCGGATGATGACCCAGCACAGGTTCATTTTAAGAGCACTTTCACAGCAGATTTGACAAAACGCAAAGAAGCTACCAATGTGAGAGTTCTAAAAATAGCTACAGCAATCGACCCAAGGTTTAAGAATCTGAAGTGCCGTCCAAAATCTGAGAGGGATGAGGTGTGGAACATGCTTTCAGAAGTCTTGAAAGAGCAACAGTAGGATGCAAAAACTACAGAACCTGAACCACCAAAAAAGAAAATCAACCTTCTGCTGGAGGCACCTGACTCAGATGATGAAAATGAACATGTTGCGGTCCGCACTACTTTGGATCGTTATCGTGCAGAACCCATCATCAGCATGGAAGCATGTCCTCTGGAATGGTGGTTGAAGCATGAAGGGACATGTGAATCTTTAGAGCAACTGGCATGTAAATATCTTGCAATGCCAGCTACAACAGTTCCATGCGAACGCCTCTTCTCACTTTCAGGTGACATTGTAAACAAGAAGCGGGCAGCATTATCTCCTGCAAATTGTAACCAAACTTGTTTGTCTGAGCGACTGGCTGAAGTAGGACTGAGTGGACTTGTATCTCTAAAGTTTTACATTGTTTTATTTTTGAATGCAGTTATTTTTTGTACATAATTCTACATTTGTAAGTTCAACTTTCATGATAAAGAGATTGCACTACAGTACAGTATGAGGTGAACTGAAAAAAACTATTTCTTTTGTTTTTTACAGTGCAAATATTTGTAATAAAAATAAATATAAAGTGAGCACTGTACACTTTGTATTCTGTGTTCTAATTGAAATCAATATATTTGAAAATGTCGAGAACACCCAAAAATATTTAAAGAAATGGTATTCTATTATTGTTTAAAAGTGTGATTAATTGCATGATTAATCACGATTAATTTTTTTAATCGCCTGACAGCCCTACTATTTTTAAAATCCTATGAGAGTGAAATTGACCAAAATGGACAGTGAATTTGATAGGGCCCTAATTATTGTTTATCTAGGTTCTTATATGAAATCCACTGCTGCGGAATGAGTGGCACCTCTCTGGCATCTGAGTGGTGGAGGAACTGGAGAACAAACTGAGGTTCTGTAGCCAGGCTATACCATAGGTTCACCTTCAGGGACACTAAGAAAGCCAGCTGTATTAATACAGTTAGCTATCTAGTCTGGATTTTGTCACTAAATCAGAGTTGCCTCTGTTTCTAATCCTTATTAGTTTCTGTCCACTTTTTTTTCTTTTTCCTTCTTTTGGACACTATGAATGTTATTGTCATAGGCTTTAAGGCCATTAGGGGCCATTGTGATCATCTGGTCTGAGCTCCTGCATAACAAAGGCCATAGAATTTCACCCCGTAATTCCTGCTTCAAGTGTAACAATCAATTCCTCCATATTCCTTGAATCCCCTGACTCAGTTCAAACTCCTATATATCTCACCCACTCCTACCCCTCTTCTTCCCTACACTCCTCTCTCCATGCTATTCTTTTTATCGCCTTCTCTCAGCTTCATACCTTTTTTCATGCCACTACTTGTTATCTATCAAACATGCTCTCTACTTCTTAAAATCCTTTAAAACCCACTTCCTTCCAGGAATCCTTCCTATCTTGTTCCCCCCCTCCCCCTCCCCAGTTTTATCTCCATACCTTTCCTTACCTGAATTGCTGTCTTTATGTCTGAGATTTAAAGCTTGTTGGGGCAGACAATGTGTCTTGCTATGTTTTATAATAACTAGCTAGCTAACTAGTGCTTATATTGATCTTTTCATCTACAGATCTCAAAACACTTTCCAAAGCTGGTCAGTGTGATTATCTCCATTTTACAGATATGCAAACAGAGACAAGTGAAACGACCTGTCCAGGGTTACCCAGTAGGCTAGTGGCAGAGTCTTGAATAGAACCAAGGTCTCCCAAATCTCAGTCTAGTGCTCCATCCACTAGGTCCTCTGAAGAGAAACAAGAGTCATAAAAAGTTGTGTTCTTTTTCTGCTGTATATAAAAGATAGTAAGAAATACTAAATCTCTCTCTTTTTATTCTTCCTTTGCAAGTTGAGAGACATCTGAAGATTTGCTCACTTTTCTGAGGTTTAATCCTGTGCCCTGGGCAAACACTCCTATAATCTTTTAAGGATATCCCCTCTATAATCCTTACCAGGACTTTGCAATAACCAATGAAGAGACCACCAGCAAAGAATCCTTCCCATATGTCACACTGATCCCAGCTTGTCCTGAGACAGGATTTTAGGAGATTAGTGAGTAGTGTATGTATATACAGTACAGTCATGATTATTCTGTATCTCATCTAACCTCAGGACCTTGATTTAAGAAGTGCTTGGCAAAACTTTATGGAGGTGGGAAGAGGAGGGAGACAGCTTATACTGAGAACACTTTATACGGTATACCAAGCTGCGAAGTGATGCCGGGTATTTCCTTTGCCTTTGGGGAAGTTCATTGCCCTCTCCCTGGGTAATGGCAAGCCACCTCTGTCAAAGAGGATTTATCTCTTGTTCTTCAAGAGATGCCAGAAGTGCACTTTTTTTTTTGGACTGCATCAATTTGCACTAAATGGCAGGCACAAAAATGCACAAACATTTCCAGGGAGGAGCACAGTTGAAAACATAGCATAGATAATTCGATAAAGTGTATTTTACTGTAGTTTTGTTTGGGAAGAGAGTTAACTTTTCCCCTAGTTATAGTTAAGAGAATGGATTTTTGATTTAACTGATAAATTAACAGAAAGCAAACAACTGAAATAAAATGATTACAGAAAAGATAACGTTCATCACTGAAAAGAAAATTTCAAAAGTGGGATCCCATCTACATCCAAAACATTTTTAAAAAGCTATGCTATCAAAACTGGAATTTCACTGGAGCCCGTTATACACCTTTCAGAACACTGTCTCAGGGCTTGTCTACATGCGATGTTACTCCACAGCACAACAAGACAGGATGTGTATCCACAGCAAACTAGTTTGCCTGTAATATCCCATGTGGACATTGCTACACATACTAAAAGTTCCATAGTACATTGATGTATTCCAGTTTCATACAGCAGTACATCAAAAGCACACTCAGAACTTTTAGTGTGCTGCAGCAGTGTCCACACAGGACTTTACTGTGTGCCAAACTGGTGCACTGTAGATTCATACTCTAGCTTGCTGTGCAGTAATGTCCCATGACAACAAGTCCTTAGTATTATGGTTTACTGTGAAAACTACACTGCACATTCTCCAAAAGAATTAATCTATAGAGCAGCGCACTAGATGGACTTTCACTATGAAGTTTCCAATCATTTCTAAATGTAGAGATTTCATAGAATCCAGAATTGTAAGAGCTCCTGTACCATCTAGTTCAGTAAAAAGAAAAGGAGTACTTGTGGCACCTTAGAGACTAACCAATTTATTTGAGCATAAGTTTTCGTGAAAGTGAGCTGTAGCTCACGAAAGCTTATGCTCAAATAAATTGGTTAGTCTCTAAGGTGCCACAAGTACTCCTTTTCTTTTTGTGAATACAGACTAACACGGCTGTTACTCCGAAATCTAGTTCAGTGGTTCTCAACCTTGGGTCAGCAGACCTCTGGGGATCCGCAGACTATGTCTAAGATTTCCAAAGGGGTCCGGGCCACCATTTGAAATTTTTTAGGGGTCTACAAATGAAAGAAGGTTGAGAACCACTGATCTAGTTCATCTCTGTACTTGGGCAGGTTTGCTTCCTCTTGGACATTTTCTACTGTTTTATCCAGCCTATTTTTAAATGTCTCAAGTGATGGGGCTTCATTCCCTTGCAAACCTGCACAGGGATGGCTACAATCTACCCCTACATATTACTTTCCTCTTTAACCACTTGCTCACAGCTTTTCTGCTTTCTGCACTCCTCATGCATTTAAAATCAACTGAAAAAGAATGATATCTTCATACTGGAGCTACACATCAGACCGTAGTAAAATGGCAATAAAATAAACACAGAACAGAAATGAAAAGAGCAGCCTGACTAGAATTCTTAGGGCATCTGCCCAGTAACTCTCAATGGAGAGAGGTGACACAGAAGTTCATGGGCACAAGAGAGGCAATTAACTGTGTTCTTGTCGAGTGAAAACAGTTACTAACCTTTCTGTAACTATGGTTCTTCGAGATATGTTGCACATGTCCATTCCACTGTAGGTATGTGCATGCCCTGAGCACAGCTGCTGGAAATTCTTCCCTCAGTGGTACCTGTCAGGGCAGCTCGGTGCCCTCTGTTGCTGCATGCTCATAGCGCCAGTATAAAGCGTACAGCCAGCCCCACATCCCCTCAGTTCCTTCTTTCCGGCCATTTCCGATGTAGAGGGACATTAGAATGACACAAGCCCAGTTCTGTTTGATCTTTAGTAGAACCTTGTACACAAGCAGGATAGGAAGGAAAGAGTAGTACATGTGACCTATCCATTGGAGTAGGAAGGCGTCCATGAGCAATTCCAGGCTGGGACCTTGCAGGGAGGAGAACTAGTGAGACTTCCTGTTGTACCAGGTTGCAAACAGGTCTATCTGGAGAGACCCCACTGCTGGAAAACATTCCTCACGATTTCCAGGCAAAGGGATCACTTGGGATGACAGAAGAAAGACCTTCTGAGGTTATCTGCTAGCTCATTCTGTACCCCCCCCCCAAGGTGAGAAGCCTTGAGGTGGACTGAGTGGGCTATGCAGAAGTCCAACAGCTGAATTGCCTCTTAGAGGGTGGGAAGAGCGAGCCCCTCTCTGCCTGTTGAGATAGAATATGTCTGCAGTGTTGTCCGTAAGAACCAACATGCTCTTGCCTGTAATGGGAAGCAGGAACACCTGACAGGCCAGGTGAACTGCCCTGAGCTCTCTGACATTGCTGTGTAGTAAGAGCTCTTCTGGAGATCAAAGACCTTGAATTCTGAGGGTCCAGGGTGAGCTCCCCAGCCTAGTGCTGATGCGTCTGAGCCAGGGATATTGATGGTTGGGACCATGAAAAGGGGACACTCGCACAAATAGTAAGCGAATCTAGCCACCAGTTGAGGGAGGTGTGGACCAGGGAAGCTACTGTAAGAACCAAGACCAGACGGTGGCAGTTTGGTGAGTACACCAAGGCCAGACGTGCCTCGAGGGGTCTGAGATGCAGTCTTGTGTGCTGCACTATGTACATACATGAGGCCATATGACCCAAAAGTCTCTGACCATTTCAGGCTGTTGTAATCAGGTTGGGAGGTCCTTGAGGTGTACTATCAGGGGCATGATTGTTTGAAACTGACCTTCTGGGAGGAAGGCTCTGACCTAGGGTGACCAGCTAGCAACTGTGAAAAAAAGGGATGTGGGTGAGGGGTAATAGGAGCCTATATAAGAAAAAGTCCCAAAAAATGGGACTGTCCCTATAAAAACAGGACATCTGGTTACCCTACTCTGGCCTGCAGAGTCCAGTACCACTCCAATAAACTCTATCCTTTGTCCAGAGTGAGGGTAGATCTCTGTACACGTATTAGCAGGCCTAGGACCTTGAATGTTGACTGGATGATGTGGATGCTGGACTTCACCCGAGCCCTGGACTGACTTGTGACTAGCCAGTTGTCCAGAAACAGGTAGACTTGTACCCCCAGTCTCCTCGAGAAGGCAGTCACTACCGCCATGGTTTTGTAAACACCTGCAAAGTTGCCAAGCCGAATGGGAGTACTGCAAATTGGTAGTGCGTGTGGTTCACAACGAACCTGAGAAACCTTTTGTGGCCTTGGCAGATCGATATATGAAAGTAGGCGTCTCCTAAATCGAGGGTGGCATCCCAGTTCCTGGGATACAGGGCGAAAATAACGGAAGCCTGGGAGACTTGCAGAATTTTAATTTCTTGAGGTAGTTGTTGAGCTGGCGCAGGTCTAGAATAGGTCTGAGCCCACCCTTGGCTTTCAGGTTTAGGAAATAACGGGAGTATAACCCCTTCCCCCTTACATTCTGTGGAACCTCTTCCATGGATCCCACCCGAAGGAAAGATTGAACCTCCTGGGCTAGAAATTGCTTGCCAGAGGGGTCTCTGAAGAGGGACGGGGAGACAGGGTGTGAAGGAGGGATAGAAATTAATGGAAGGAGGGATAGAAATGAACTGAAGGGTATATCTAACTTCCACTGTGTTCAGCGCGCAACGTTCTGGGGTGATACGGACCACACACTGATGAAGTGGGACAGGTGATCCACAAATAAAAGGGAAACAGAATCCAGAAACATGGGAACTAGTACAACATCCTTGTGCATCCCATCAAAAGGTCTGCTTGGAACCTTCTGGGTGTCTGCGTGAGGCAGACATATGTAGATGGGGATGGTCTATGCCAAAAGCCCCTGCTTCTTTTCCTCTGTGGGTCTTGATGGGCTGGCAGGGCCAGAGTACCAGGAGAACTGCTGAGGTCTGCAGTGCTTCCTTGAAGTCACCTGTCTGGTGACCAAGGAGGTGCGGTTCCCACTGGTGCTGGAGAACGAGGAACCCTGCATTGGGGCCAGCATGGTCGGTTTCCCCTTAAACAATACCACTGTGCCCAGTTCCAAACAGTAACTGGGGGCCAAATGCTTCCTCCTGCACATTGACACTGATACCACCAACTCCTGTGTGCTGATGACACGCAAACGCTGGTACCATGCTGTCCCTCAGGCGCTGATAGTCCATTCAGTACTGAACTCAACAGTACCTGTATAAGGGCCAGAATCAATGGTGCTGACTGCTGCAGTATCAAAGCAGAGGAGTGGCTTGGGTTGGGTTGGGTTGCACTCTGCTCTGCTCCCCATGCCTGGCCTTCTTTGGTGTCGGGAAATATCCCCTCTCAGCTGGCTGCTTCTTGTGCCTCTTCCTCAGCAAGGGGCATGGCAAATGGTGCCAGACTCCTGCACAGCAGGTGGAGCACTCCTCACTGACACCAAGGTGCTTGCAGCCAAGGTGCTCAGCTTGGAGGAAGGTCTCAGTGCAGCCTCCATAAGCAGACACTTTAACCTGGCCTCCCAGTCCCACTTTGTAAGGGTTTTGAAGTCCCTGCAAATCTGGCAGCAGCCCTGGATGTGAGCCACGCCCAAGCACTTCAGGCAGCTAGACTGCGCATCGCTGAAGGGCATAGTTTTGTTGCAGGAGGCACAGGGCTTGAAGCCTGATGACCGAAGCATGGGGTACACAAGAAACTCCGCTAACAAAGATATACAAACTATAGTAACTGACTAGAACTAATTAACTATGTACAACTACTAACCAAAAACAATATAAAAAAAACGAAAGACCACTGAAAAAGCTTGCCATAGGAGAACAGTTCCAGCAACATTCACAGGTGGTAAGAAAGAACTGAGGGGACATGGGGTCAGCTGGGCCCTTTATACTGTCACCATGATACTGCAGCAACTGAAGGTGCCTGAGACATCCCAATGGGTACCACTGAGGGAAAAATGTCCAGTAACTGTGCTGGGTGTACGCACACACCTACAGTGGAATGCACATGTGCAATGACTCGAAGGAGAATTAAGAGTTCCAAGACATATGGTTGCCTCCTCGGCCCCTCTACCACACTCTGAAGCTGGGGACCCTTGCAGGTTTCCCCCAATCACAAACACACATGAAGATAGGGGATTCCTCGCTCTCCTCCTACCTCACCCTGGTACACACACACACACACACACACACACACATTACTCCTGAGAGCATTCTGCGCCAAAAATTAAAAATTCTGTGCCAAAAAAGTAAAATTTTTGCACACAGTATTTTAAAATTCTGCAAAATTCTGCAACTTTTATTTGTCAAATAAATGTGGAGGAACCAGCATGGCATTAGGGAGCACAGGCCACTGGCTGCACTGAGGTGGGAGATCACTCTGCAGCTCCCCCTGGGACATGGACTCAGCAGTGAGGCTGCACCCAGCCCTGACACAGCACAAGGACCGGGCCTGCCCCAGAAACACCCCAGTGCCTTGCCTCTCCATGCCAGGTGCACCAGGTGTGGGCAAGCAGGCTCAGCCTAGCGGGATCCAAGTATGGAGGGGCTTAGTGTGGGGGGGATCCAGGTGTGGGTTGAGAGGGTTCTGTGTGGGGCCATCTGGCTGCAGGCAGCTCAGTGGGGGATCCAGGTGTGGAGGGGATCTGGATGCACAGGGGCTTCTTGGGGTTTTTTGGATGCAACAGTAATGGGATGCTGCAGCAGGGTCCAGGTGAAGGTGGCTGGGGCTCAGTGAAGGGCGAGGTGTCTGGGTATGGGGGGGGGGGACAAAGCTCAGCGGGGGGGGTTCGTGTGGGATGATAGAGCTCGGCAAGGTGTGAGTGTGAGGGGCTCAGTGGAGGATCCAGATGCTGGGGGAGTGGAGCTCAGTGGGGTGGTGATCCAGGAGCAGCTGGTTGGGGCTCGGTGGGGTGGGGATCCAGGCGCAAGTGGCTCATCAGGGTGGCCCAGGTGCAGGGGTAGAGGGGCTCCTCAGGAGGGTTCTGGGTGCATGGGGGAGTGAGGCTTGGCAGGAGGGTCTGGATATGAGGGGGTCTGGATGCACAGTGGTTGGGGAGCAGCTCCCCGTAGTGATCCCTCCCCTTGCAACTGAGAAGCGATGGGTGCAGGAAAAGGCGAGGGGTTGTGTTTGCAGAGCTTCCTGCAGCTGGGGGAGAAATCTGGGGTGGTCTGACCCAGCCCCGGATGCCGTGCAAGGGAAGAGGAAGTCCTGTCCTCCTCAGCCCAGCCAGGACTAGCAGCTGAGCCCGGCACACAGTAGGAGCGACCAGCCAGGTCTTCCCCAGTCCCGCCCCTGCCCTACAGTGATTTAACTCTCTGCCAGCTGCCATGGGTACCCAAAACATTCTGCTGGGAAAGGGTGCATGACTGCTTTTGCAGCTTCCCTTTGCTTCCCCATCAGAAAGTCATTTTTCTGCAGGGAAGCAAAGAAATCTATGGGGACATAAATTCTGTGCATGCGCAGAATTCCCCGAGGAGTAACGTCTAAGTACACATGCACATGGCTACTCATCCATCACTCCAAGACACACACATACATGGCAGGGTGGCTCCTCATTTCTTCTCTCCTTGTCTTCTCTGACACACACAGATGGGGAGCTCACTGTCCCCTGCAGACACACATCTACAGTTGTGCATTTCCTTGTTTTCTTCCCCCTCTACAAGGCTAACCCTAATCATACCTTCAATTCCCCAACCCTAGGAAATACCTGAACAGAACAGAAAACAGATCAAAAAGTAAAATCCAAGAGATTGAGGGCATGAGATCATTTTTTTCATTTGCAGCAGATTCTTATTTATGCAATAGTATTTCATACATTCTGTTGCATTTACAAAGAGGTTAAATAATTTTTAAAAAATTTACAGGAAAGAATGTTAAGAATGAGCTAAGTATTGCTATTTCTATATATATTTGTGGCAAATGGCCAATGCTATTGTGGTGGGTCCCGTGCTTTTTTTTGGTGTGGTGCGTCAGGGTGTTGCCCCTGCCCCTATTCTTGGGCTCTGCTAGTACCCTGGAGGGGGAGAGATGGGAAGCAGGGAAGGGACCCAGGTTGGGGTCCAGATCCGTCCCCTACTCCTGTTCCAGCCCCTTCAGCTTCACAGGCTTCTTACTCCTGGGGCAGGATTTCTCTCTGTCTTCTGTACTGGGGGAGTCCCTCTTCCATGCCTGGGCAAGGTCTCCCTTCCCCTGGTACTCTGATTCTCTGGTCAACACCACTACGCCTCCAAACTACAGGTCAGCTCTCCTTCCTCTCTCTTGTCTGACTGAAGCAGGGGTTTTTATTAGGTCTCGGGTAGGGCCTTAATTGGCTCCAGGTGCTCTAATTAGCCTGCAGTAACCTCTCCTTAGTCCACAGGGAATAAGGCTCTGATCATCCTGGGGCTTATATACCTCCCATCAATCACTCTCCTGTTGACCTCTGGCCCTACTGTATCACATATTGTATAATTGTGTTTATAGCTATTGTACATTGCAAACATCAATCAAGATAAAATATTAAAATTAGTGCCAACCATGTAAAGATGTCTCATGAGGAAAACTGTAATTGAGCCATGATCAGAGTTAACCTAACTGCCAAGCATTCTAAACTATAGATGTGTAGAAAATATGACTATAAAACACACTTGAAAGCCACCTCACACACACAGGAGGATATTTCAAACACACTGCTCAGCTGAATTCAGGGTCTCCAACAACTATATACTTTCATCCACAATTGACTCTTCTGCCCCCCTTTCTGACCCGCAGCCTTAGCTCACTCTTCCAAACTGGTTTCTCCATTCCCACACTGCTGGATATCTCTGGAGAAAATCTGGAGACAATGCAGGTTTGTTCCTCTCCTCAATCAGCACATATTCTTTGCCAAGAAAATTTACTTCTTCCTCCCTGGTGAAGTCCTCACTCTTACAATCATAGGCACTTCTCCACTTTGGACCCTTTCCTCACAGCCCCTTCCTCACATTCCGCCCATTGCTGCTTAGGGTCTCACACATTAATGCATAGAGAAAACTAGAACGGTCTTGCCTTAGTTTCCTACCATGTGCCTTTCTTTTCCCCTTCAGCTCTGTCTGAGTTTGAAGTGTTACCCTCTTCTAGTCTCCAGCTCAATCTCCTTTCTTGTTGCCAACCCATCCTGTCTCCTTATCTCTCCCTAATCCTCCCATTCACTCTCTTGCACGTTCCCAACTACATTAAGCAAACTTTGTTCCCTCCAGCCTCCAGCTTTGACCCCACCTGCCTCTCCAACTACCAACCTCATCGTCTTCTCTTTCTCTCCTATCTCCTTGAGTGCATTGTCTTCTCTTAAAGCTTAAACATCTGTCCACTCTCGTCTTGATCCCATACAATGTGGCTCCCTCTCCCCCTCATTTAAACACTTTTGCCAAGGCTTTAGACTACGTACCTTTCTAAATCTTCTACCACTTCATGACCCCTCCTTCAATGTATGTTTAAGTGGCCCCTCCTTCTCTCAGCTGCTGTTCTCCAGACATTTGTCCTTATTTTCTTCTGTTCTTAGGACCCTGTGACAAAGTTCCTCTTCTATCTTGCTGGGTCCTGTGCTTATTGGCAGATTTGCTCATCTCAGAGATTCACAACAGCCCTCAGTTTGGCCACTTTTGCTGGTGGCTCAAACCTGCCGTTCACTCAGCTAACCTCATCACTGGCCAGCATGGGGAAAGGAAGGAGAACAATCCCCACAGTCTCTGCTGACCCACCTAGTGGGTTGGGGAATAGGACAGGGACCTTCCCCTCTGGTGGGACCCACAGTCCAGGTCACCTCCTCTTGTATCAAATAGAGAGTTGAAGGGGATGGGGGGAACCCAGGCCCTCCCTCTACTCCAGATTCCAGCCCAGGGCCCTGTGGATTGCAGCTGTCTACAGTGTCTCCTGTAACAACTGTGTGACAGCTACAACTCCCTGGGCTACTTCCCCATGGCCTTCTCCCAACTCCTTCTTTATCCTCACCACAGGACCTTCCTCCTGGTGTCTGATAGCACTTGTACTCTTCAGTACACCTTCTCACTTTCAGCTTCTTGCACATCTCTTGCTCCCAGCTCTTCACACACACCTCACTAACTGAAGTGAGGTCCTTTTTAAAAACTAGGTGCCCTGATTAGTCTGCCTGTCCTAATTGATTCTGGGAGCTTCTTAATTGGTGCCAGGAGTTCTAACTAGCCAGCCTTAATTGGTTCCAGCAACTTCCTGATTGTTCTGGAACAGCCCATTAGCTTACTCAGGGAAAAGGGACCTGCTTAATCTGGGGCTAATATATCTATCTTTATCACTCTCCTGTAGCCATCTGGCCTGACCCTGTCACAGACCCTTATCAATTTTTCCACCTGAGCTCTCCCCTTGATATGGTCTCACATCTCCACCTGGATGCCCCCACTGCTAGCAGAAATTCAGATTGCTCAGAAGTAACCACCTCTTCTTCCCTTCTAAATCCTCCCTCCACACTCTCCTATCTCCATGACTGTTGATGACTCCATCAGTCTTCTAGTTCCACAGGTGTGAAAGTTGGCTGAATTTTCAACTCTCATATAGATGTAGTACGATCTCTAATTCCAGCTGGTTTTAGCTCCACAATAACTCCAAAATCTGCCCTCTCCCCCTTATCACCAAGGCTCTTGTCCAGATCCTGTCTTTGTGCCAAGACTACTTATCCATTCCAAAATTCAATTAATCCAAAACTCTGTTGTGAAAATCCTCTTCCTTACACAAGCAATGACCATATAACCCTCTAAAAATCCCTTCACTGGCTCTAGATCATAACCCAAAACAAATCATGGGTTTTCTCCTTACTACCTCCAAGGTCCTCAATAACCTAGTTGCCTCTCCCTATTTATCTGCCCTTCTCTCCTTTTGATCCCACAACAACTTCTGTGTTCAGCCCAAACTTCTCATTCATTCCATGTCTCCCGCTCTCAAATCCTACTTCCCCAAGAAGTCTCATAAAATTACACAGTCCCATCAGTTTAAAAGACAAAACAACCAAACCAAAACCTGTGTAACCTTCCAGACACATATTATTGATCACATTGCTTCAGTTTTCCTCCTCCTCTTCCAACACTCCCCACAGTGTCCTCCATCTATTGTGCTCTTTTTAGACTGTACTAATTCCAGACACATGTTTGGTGCTAGGTAAGTAATTAACAACAAAGGACATATATATAATGCTCTTTCACTGACCATACCTGCTTATTGTCTTGTTCACTTATTTTCTGATAATTGTCGGCTGGCAGGCTTTTCTGTTTCACCTGGAAAAAAGAAAAACCTCAGTCAAATATCAGCTTAATGAATGGATATTAATATAAATACTTAGTGCAGGGCCAGCAGCAGCTATGTCCTACTATCTGGAACAATCTGATCACAACTCTGCCATTTCAATCCTATAGAGAGAGTTAAGCCCTAGCTGTCTTGGATATGGTCCCTGCCTTAGCTGTTCCTAACACTGGGAGAGAGCATGTGAAATTTCATCTGTCAAACAGATTCTGCCACCTGCTTTCTGGCCTCCAGCTTGACTGAATACCACAGGAAGCAAAAACAACATCAAAGAAATTCCATAGCCACATAGAAGTCCATGTTGTCATGGGCTTCTTCCAGAGGAGTTAAGCAGGCCAGCAGCAGGTGTTAAGGAACTGGAGACTTGGGCAGGCTGAGGCTACAGGGATAGAATGCTGTGGGGAAGAGGGGCAAAAGGATTCAAGTCAGTGGAAGAGTGGGGAGGAATTGAACAGGCAAGGTCAAAGTTGTAGATTCCAAGGCCAGAAGGAACCAATGTGGTCATCTAGTATGACCTCCTGTGTAACACAGGCCATAATTTCCCCAAAATAATTCCTAGAGCATCACTTTTAGAAAAACATCCAATATTGAATTAAAAATGGTCAGTGATGGAGAATCCACAACAATCCTTGGTAAACTGTTCCAGAGTTTAATTACTCTCAGATTTAACAATGTATTACTTCCTGTCTGAATTTGTATAGCTTCAACTTCCAGTCATTAAATTGTGTTATAACTTTCTCTGCTAGTCTGAAGAGACTATTGTTAAATATTTGCACCCTAGGTAGATATTTACAGATTGTAATCAAGTTGCCCCTTAACCTTCTCTTTGTTAAGCTAAATAGATTGAACTCTGAGTCTATCACTGTAAAATATGTTTTCTAATCCTTTATCATTCTCATGGCTTTCTCTGAATCTTCTCTAATTTATAGCATCCTTCTTGAATTGTGAGCACCAAAATGGGACACTATATCCCAGAAGTGGTCTCACCAGTGCCAAATACAGAGGTAAAATAACCTCCCTATTCCTACTCGAGATTCCCCTGTTTATGCATCCCAGGATTGCATTAGCTCCTTTGGCCACAGTGTCATATTTAGAGCTCACATTCAGCTGATTATCCATGAATACTCCCATATCTTTTTCACGGTCACCGCTTCCCAGGACAGAGTTCCCCATTCTGTAAATTCTAATGTATTGAAAGTGATAGAAAGGCAAAGCAGAGCAATGGAGAATAGAGATAGATGGCTGATGTAGGAGATGAGGTGGTGATCAGAAAGAACTCAGAAATCAACAGAACTGATGGAGCATTGTTTAGTAAACACAAAGTTGAGCAAATGGCTTTTTTGGTGAATCACAGAGCTGATCTAGGATTGAAGGTCAAGAGGTGGTGAGGGAAAGGAGAAGGAATGCTAACCCTGTTTGTTATTTCAAAGTAACAAAGACTATGCAGAAACCCATGGTAGACATCACATATCTGAACAAGCTTAACATATAATCAAATGGGTTTCGTTGCTGGAGAGTGGGTTTCTTATGTGTATTTGATAAATGACAGCTCTACAGCTGGATAACCTTCTATCAACAATGACATTTCCTTTGTTATGAGTTTTTCCACTGTTAACCTGTTCCATTCCTGACAATGTTTCATGTAAGAAACAAAGCATCTTTCTCCTAAGTAAAACTTCATTTGTTTTAAATAAGTTGGCCTGCTGGATACTTACATTGCAAATCACTTAGGTCAAGGTTGTGCACTGAGCAACAATGTGTACTTTGATGGTAGAATGTGTTGGTAGGAGGCAGTACTCAACAGCCCTGGGGCTCACTTCCAGTTTACATCTTATGTTCCTAAAAAGCTCATGCTTCAGGGTTTCAGCCAACCACCTGGAGAGTTAGGAAGGGATTTCTGCTCCCCTTCTTTCCCTCACATTTTTTAAAAAATCTCCTTCAGTTGAAGCATCAGGGATGGCTATAGTTGAAGACGGGACATCACACAGGGAGGGCTGGGGCTCTGAGGCAACACCAAACATTCTCTCTCCCAGGTGCTTAGCTGGCTAGCTCTTGCTCTCATCTCAGGTTATAATTGATCACTGTATGTGGGGTTGGGAAGGAATTTCCCCTCATGTCAAACTGGCAGTGACTATGGGGGTTTTTCGCCTTCCTCTAGAGCCTGTGGGTACAGATCACTTGCCGGAATTATCTAGGTATATATCAATCTTTTCCCTACCATTATGGGAGCCTCAAGCACTGGTGCACCTCAGTCCCTCCTATTCTCTGCCTGTGGCACATAATTATTTAGTCTCCTGGGCTCACTGGAGCCTATGCTCAAATAAATTTGTTAGTCTCTAAGGTGCCACAAGTACTCCTTTTCTTTTTACGAATACAGACTAACACGGCTGCTACTCTGAAACCTATGTATAGTAGAGCAGATCTAATTTCTGCTGAAGTCAATGAGTGTCTTTCCATTGATTTTAATAGAAGCAGGATCAAGCCTCCAATGAGTAATATTTTGTAGTCAAATGTGAGTCCTTGATAGGTTGGTAGGAAGTTCTCCATTAAGTAAAAACCCAAAACTGAATGCTTTAAAGCCTATAAGGCAACTTGTGCATTAATCTAATGGTGTAACAAATCAGATACTACATTGAGCGAACGATAAACATCTACATAAACATGTGCTTTAACTGCATCTAACACATTTGCGTGTTAACTTTTTAACCAACTGAGGACTTCATAAATGGAAAAATTCCAAAAATTCTAAAATCTAGAATAAATTAAAAAAACAAAAACAACTTAAACTGAATATATCTGAAGAATATATTTAGGTCTGTTTTAAAGATAAAATGGGTTTGGAAAATATTTCCGCTCTTACATTTGGAACTGTACTCTTTAAACATTTTAACGCTTTTACAAGACAAGCTGCTAAGTTCTAAAGCATGTGTTAGCAAAAATGCCATCTCAAAGCACCAGGGGGGTGGGTGGGGTGTTAAGAAATCAAAATGCACTTTAAAGAGTTGAGGGAAATACAAGAAAGGTTTTCTGCAGACTCTAATTTTATCTATCTCAAGATTTTATTTGTATTTCTAGTATTTACATACCTGATCCTCTCGTTCAAAACCTGGTGCTTTTGGGTAGCTAGAATTTGGTGAAGAAACACCTGATGTGCTACACTCGGAACACAAAGCACCATTTGCTAATGATCTTTGCCTACAAAGGGGTCCAATAGGCGATAATGAGCTACAGCTACCAGAGCTTGACATTACTGTTGGACTTGAGGCACAGGAAATCTGTAGGAGAGAGAAAATAGGATCTGTCCAATATGCTCTACTCTATTCCATTTTTAAATGGTTACTTAAATAACCATATACCTACTTATACAAATACATACACACATGCATATGCGTGTTTAAATGGCAAAACCTATGTTAATGCAACATTATTTTTCAAAGTTGGAAAATTCAAAGTAATGGTTCCAAAGGCAAACATTCACACTATGCACAATTAACCTGTGGAACTCATTGCCACAGAATGGTGTGATGGCCAGAGTATAACTGAGGTGAATAAAGAACTAGACAAGTTCATGGAGGCTAGGTCCATCCATGGCTATCAACCAAGATGGTCAGGAATACAATACCATGTTTGGGGTGATGCTAAACCTCTGACTGCCAGAAGCCAGGAGGAGAAGATAGGATTGGAACTCTCCAAAATTGTCCTGTTTTGCGTACTACCCCCAAGTCTGACCCAATATGGCAGTTCTCACGTTCCTATAGACCAGGGGTGGGCAAACTTTTTGGTCTGAGAGCCATATCTGGGTATGGAAATTGCATGGTAGGCCATGAATGCTCAGGAAATTAACAATTCAGAGATATGCAAAGGGGGGGGCTCTATAAGGGATGTTACTGAAGTAGGGGCAGGGGTACTCATGGGGTGAGTTGCGGGGGGCAGTGCTCTACAGGGGCACTACTGGGGACTCCTAGGGGCCCTGCTGGCAGTGATACCAAGGGGGCCGTACCAGGTCCGCTAGCTGGGACAAGTGAGGTCCCTGGGCAGTTTCGAGAGTCTGGAGGGTGGTATCCTGGGATGCTGCTGGGCTTGATTATTGGCTAGTTTGGGCGGAGGCTGATGCAAGGAGGCTGGCACTTCGGGGATTGGGCTCAGAGCCATGTAGGGGCAGGGTTCCAATCCCGGAAACAGCGGGCTAAAGTCTGGGTAAGCGGTGTTGGTCATGCCTGCGCAGTGTGGCTCTGCGTGCAGGAAGATGGTGCTTAAGGAGTTGTGAGTCAGGAACTGGGGAGCACCGGGCAGGCGGAGTGGGGCAAGCCCCTGATTCTGCTCCACAGTGGGAGCTCGAGGGCCGGATTAAAAGGTCTGATGGGCCGGATGTAGCCTGTAGGCTACCCACCCCTGACATAGACCAAAGCCTCCACTGGTGAAAATCAAAAGACTCAATTAAAATCAATGATCTAGCTGAAGTTCTGGCCCTACAATTCTGCCTTTTTTGGTGAAAAATTCAGCCCAGACATTTCTCTATCTGGAAAATGAACAGATGAGACTATGAACCAATTTCAGCCCTGTCATATGCAGATACAACTCCCACTGAAGTCAATGTTACAACTACTATCATAACCCTAACTGTATTTCTTTAAACAGTAATTCAAAACTCATATAGTAGGAGCAAACTCAATCCTACTGAGACTCCACTGACTTCAACAGAATTGTGTTTGCTTACACTAGGGTTGAATTTGGTCCTATGTGGTTCTTTGAATATGTATAGAAAAACAGTCTCAGAGGGATAATTGCACTCAGTGCATATTTGTTTCCAAAAAAAAAAAAAAGAACATTATCGTCTTGCAATATACAGATGTCTACTCCTTCACGACTATTTTCCCAACTACTTGCTTGTTTTAAAAAAAAAAAAAAAAAAGAAGACACATAGTAAACATTCCTTGTTGAGGAAGACGTATGCCAAGTCTGAATTCTTAAAATGACATTGCTTGAAGTAGCTCACTGCAAAAAAAGGATATGTAATTTGTCAAATTAATCAATGCCTATTTTCAGTACTCAGGAAAGTTGGAAAACAACCTCATGAAATTTAAATAAACTATCACAAAAATTTTACTATTAGCATAAGAACAAGTACAAGACATTTAATTCCTAATGGTAATTTTTCTAGAAAGTTAAAAACTCCTTAAAACAAGGGTTTCAAATGGAAGTGTACCCTCAACCATAACTGTAGCAATGCTTTATTTTTAATCTTACCAAAACACATGGACTCTTAAGAAACTGACTATTCAGTCAACAACATTATTTTTATAACAAAGTAAATGCAAAAAAGTAGCGTGAATCCAATTATATTTTATTTTGGCTAATGGACATTACTTTTTATACACGTGCACTAACAAATTAGCATGATGGTTTAGGTAAAACACACTACACACTGGAGCAGGGACACACTCTCCTCCTCTTTAATATTTTGAAAACATTAAGATAAATATTTAATAAAGTCTATGCAAGTGATGGAAGACATGAAAGTGATGATGGTAAAGTTATCCAGACATGAAAGATGCGTTGGTCTTATGTACTATTTAATAACTATTCTTGTGTATAACTCCCTTATAAACAACAAATCATGCCAAACATACATGACAGCTTTTTGTGGGATATATTTACAAAAGCTACTGGAGGAAAATAAAAATGGTAAACGTAGCTTTTGATAGAGTATCTTATTTGAAAAATTAATTAAAATTGAGGGATAAAAAAATTTAATGTGGACTGAAAACTGGCTGAAGAATTGCAAACAAATGGTAAAAATAAACAGTGATATATCACAACCTGAGGGGCAGCAGTCCACCAGGCACTGGGAGAACTGCCGTAAGCACCAGTCTTATTTGACATCTTCAGTAAGGACCAGAAAGATGATGAATAAAGAGCATGTTAATGAAATCTACTGCAAGTACTAACTTGAGAGGGAGCTGAGAACACAAGGGAAGATGAAAATGATACCAAGGGATATAGTGTTGTAAAAAAACATGGGAAGACTCCATGTACAGACTGTCACCTTTCTGTGTCAGAGAAGGTGAGGGAATGCTATATGTGGCGCTGCCCTGTTCCCCCACCCACATATGACCCTGCAGAGAATCTCCACAGGGTCTAGGAATCCATGCACAGAGTAAGAATAGGGGGTAAGGATGACCACACCTCAGCCTTGTCATTAACCTGCTCAAAAGCTAATGTAGCTTTGCGTCTGCAATAATTTTTTTGCTGCCCCTCTGCCCCTTCCCAGCTGTGAGTCCACCTTTTCACTGAAATTTTAGAGCACACACCAGCAAAGGAAGCTCTTGCAACTCAGCTCCATGATATCTCTAATGCCCATGTACCTAAGGGGGAACTAGGAAGCCACAGAGCTACAAGAGGAGTCTGCATAAATGGATCTGGCCTCCTGTAATCCCCTGCAAACCAAGTATTTTGAGGGAAAACCTCATTAGTCCCAATGTGTTTGTTTGTTTAACTTCTTTGTAAAGCACCATGTGAACATATGGTGCTATATAAATTCTGAACAACCACAACCACCACCATCAATCACCACAGGCAAAATCATGAAATCCTTATTCAAGATTTATTCAGGCAAAACTCCTATTGAAATCAATAAGTAACGATGTCATGATCTGGCTATGATGTTAATGTTACAGCATCCAATCATTATTCCTTCAGATGCCACTTCTTGTAACCCCAAGAAGTTTCTTTTCTAAGGCTGCCCTTGTACAAAGACAGTATTGTTTACATTTGTTATATCCTTGAGCTTTAACATGTTAACATTTTTGTATAACAGTAAGTGAGAAATTGGAAAAATTAAGGATGACTGTCTCAGGAAAAGAAGTGGGCTGTTCTCAAGTAGTTCTGTAGTTTATAAATGTGTGGTACAGTATTCAGTCCAACCTTAAAAGACTGTAAAAACAACTGAGGGTAACTTGATTATAATTCGCAAAAAGAAAAGGAGTACTTGTGGCACCTTAGAGACTAACCAATTTATTTGAGCATGAGCTTTCGTGAGCTCAAATAAATTGGTTAGTCTCTAAGGTGCCACAAGTACTCCTTTTCTTTTTGCGAATACAGACTAACACGGCTGTTCCTCTGAAACTTGATTATAATTAAGGCTCTGTGTTTGTCACGAAGATCACAGAAGTCATGGATTTTGTGACTTTCTGTGATTTTTACAGAGGCCCGTGGGGCTGGCCCAGGAGCCTCCTGAGCAGCTCGGGCAGCCCCTGGGCCAGTCACACCCTCTGCTGCTGGGCCAGTCTTGGGTCCCCCCCATGGCAAGAGTTTGGGTGAGGGGGGCTCAGGGCTGGGGATTGGGGTGCAGGGCGGTGCTTACCTGGGGGGGGCTCCCCGGAAGGGTGACAGGAACTTCCCTCCCTCAGCTCCTAGCTCCAACTGCTGCCTCCGCAGTTACCAGCCAATGGGAGCTGCAGAACCAGGGCTTGGGGCAGAGTGGAGACAGCACATAGAGCTAGGAGCTGGAGGTTGCCGCTTGCCAGGAGCCGGGGTGCGCCCCCCGTCTGAGCACCCGAGGCACACCCACGAGCCACCTCCCCCCCCCCAAGTTTTAGTTGGGGGCATATAGTAAAAAGTCATGGAAAGGTCACAAGCTGTGAATTTTTGTTTACTGCCTGTGTCCTGTCCACGACTTTTACTAAAAATACCTGTGACTAAAACAGCCTTAATTATAATCTCAAAAGTACCTATATACAGGGGGGGAAATTCTGATAGAGGGCTGTTTTATCAAGCAGACAAAGGTATAACAAGAGACAATGGCTGGAAGCTGAAGCTAGACAAATTCAGGTTGCCAATAAAGCACCCATTTTTAAACTGAGGTTAATTAAGCATTGACCAATTTACCTAGGATGTCATGGATTCTCCATAACTTGAATTCTTTAAATCAAGGCTGGATGTCTTTCTAAAAGATATGCTGTAGTTCAACCAGAAGTTAAGGGATTAATGTGGGAATTACTGGATGAAATTCTATGGCTGTGTTACACAGATCAGATTGGATCATCATAATGCTTCCTCCCTTATGAATGGTGGCACAAACACACCTACACCTATAAATATTCAGAGCATAATACTTTGATGTATGGCTCTGCTCTGAAAAGTGACCACTTAAAAATCCTATCTTTTTACTGAACCGATGTGCTCCCTGGGTGTAGTGAGCATTATACCTGACGATTTTAATGTTTACTATTTTTTACTCCTGCAGAGTCAACACAAAGAAGAGCAGGAGATGGATTCTCTTCTCTCTTGTGTATTATGAGCAGAATTGTCAATTAACTTCTTATTGTAGGTACAAAAACTACCCACAATTACACCTTGTATCCAGAAAGAAGGGTGCACAGTCATAAAGTGGGAGCAGAATCCAGCTTTCACAATCTCTATTATTAATAACTATACATGAGCCAGAAAGAAATCCACATGAGTTTCAGACCCAGACCGAGTGGGAGAATAGGAAGTGAGAAAATTCATCTTTTTTACTTGTGTAAGCAGTGTCAGGATGAGCTCCACCCTGACATCTGGTGGTGAGGTGTGGCAAGTTGTGGAAAAGAACTTCAGGGGCTGATCTCATTTGCATAGGCACACCCACCACGCCTAGAATGAGACCATAGCTGCCCAAATGGTCACTTTGGCTGCTGTGGGATCCCCAGTGTCTCTGTTATTGGGGCAGAAAGAATAAATTGTTATTACCCTGATTATGGGAACTGTGCTTGGAACTGTATGTGGCCTTTTGTTATGATGGAGGGATTCACCATCAACTAAGTAGCACTCGCTAGGCAAGGGTCATGGGTTCCAAAACTGTGTGAATAGAAAGAGGCTGGGGACAAGTATTAATACTTGGTGGCATGGGCCCCTTGGTGAGGGCCTTACATGCTAATTGCACTTCCTCCTCTCTCCACTGTGGAATATCAGAGCTAATTTTGATTTCATTAGAAGTCTAGTTATAGGCTGCTGAGCTCATTTTGGGCTGACAGTGTACCAGCACTGGGGCTCCCCTACTACAAGCTGAATTCACCTAAGAGCTGAAATCACTGAGTGTTGTGTTAAGTAGTGGGGGAGCCTGAAGATATATTGTGGAGCAGTTTGCGGGACAGCTGGAGTGCCTTGCGGACCGGCTGGTGAAGCAGTTCGACGTGGAGCAGCTTGTGGATGGCAGGAGCTGCTTGTGGGCCGTGGAGCTGAGTGAAGGAGTTCGTGGGGCGGCTGGCAGAGCGGAGCACAGCTGAGCGAAGGAGAAATACCTCTTGGACCTACAACAGCCTCTCTCTGATTACATGCTCTCCTCCAAAGTCACTCATTTTGTTTAGCTATTCTTCACCCACCACTGTTGTCGCACTACTTGCTTAATACTATACTATGTGCTCTCACACCTAACCATAGTTACATAAATAGTATATAAGGATAAAATATTTTTAAAGGATGAGTAAAATCAAGAACAAAAACCTAAATCTGCTTATTACCAAACAACACTACTATGGGCAGCATTTTCTTCCATTTGTTTTCTAGTCTCCTGTCTTCCTTCCCACCATGCATGCAGAAGTAGCTCTGTGTTATCTAACTGATATGACTGCAGCAGAAAGTCAGGAAACTTCTACCCACCTCAACAATGATAGAATAAAACCAGAAATGCAACAGATTTCTCGGTTTCTCCACCCTATCCCTGTGTTAGACTTGCTGGAGCCCGGAGCTGAAGCCAAAGTCCGAGCCCCATCGCCCAGGGCTGAAGCTGAAGCCTGAAGTCTTCAGTCCTGGGTGGCAGGGCTCAGGCTTTGGCTTCAGCCATGGGCAGCGGGGTTCTGGTTACAGCCACCACCATCTCCCGCCCAGGGCTGCAGCCCTCAAGCTTCGGCTTTGGCCCCCCTTCTGGGCAGCGGGGCTCAGGCTTTGGCTTTGCCCCCGGGCAACAGGTATCAGGCTTCAGCCCTGCTGCCATCTTCAATCCCCCTTCCCATAATCATGTAGTAATTTTTGTTGTCAGAAGGGGGTCATGGTGCAATGAAGTTTGAGAAACCCTGAACTAGACTAAGTCCAGTAAGTGACTGAGATTAAAACTTGATTAAAACTTGGCAATTTTGACTTAGAACTGTATTAAATATTTAATCAGTCTGAACATGTTCTTCTAGTTTTAGAATAAAAATTTTG
This sequence comes from Caretta caretta, assembly GCF_965140235.1. Taxonomy (NCBI): domain Eukaryota; kingdom Metazoa; phylum Chordata; order Testudines; family Cheloniidae; genus Caretta; species Caretta caretta. The sequence goes on from NC_134215.1 coordinate 91,870, forward strand.
TCAATAGTGTTACTGGCACTCTTTCTTACAAGCTATTTTCTCAAGCTAGGTTGGCTCATGAACATACCAGCCTAATTTCTTCCTTGAAGAAATTTTACCTAAGGAAGTTTTAATTTTATGGCTCTATTTTAAATACATCTCATATGTTGCAGAATAGAATATAAATATTTGCCTAATTTGTTTTCAATTTAAAATGGTACTTTACATCTCATATCATTCCAAAGCACTTCACAGTTAATGGCCTAGACTGTGACTTGCACTATATACATTCATAGATTTTAAGGCCAGAATGGACCTTTGGGGTCATCTAGGCTGACCTCCTACATAATACATGCCACAGAACTCATCTGAATTAATTTGTGCTTCAAGTCCAATAGCTATGATTAAACTAGAGCATATCTTCTAGAAAAAAACACCCAATCTTGATTTAAAAAAATTCCAGTGATAAAGATTCTACCACACCCTTGTTAAATTCTTCCAATAATTAATTACCCTCTTCGTTAAAAAGCCTGAATTTGTCTAGCTTTAACTCTCAATCACTGGATCTTGTCATATCTTTGTCTGGAAGTCTGAAAGGCCCATTATCAAATTTCTGTTCCCCATGTACATACTTACAGACTGATCAAAATACCCCATAATCTTTTATTTGATAAATGAAATAGATTGAGCTCTTGGAGTCTTTCACTGAAAGTTATGTTTTTCAAAAAACATTAATAATTCTCATGACTCTTTTCTGAACCGTCTCCAATTTATCAACATCCTTCTTGAACTGTGGACACCAGAACAGGACACAGTATTCCAGCAGCAGAATGTACACAGGCACAAAAACTGCACCTGCAAAGGTTTTCCAGACAAGTGTCTAGGCATGTAGGAATAAGCATGAATTGTGTGTTGGCTTATCTTCTTCCCTATCCTTCCTCACAACAGAGCAGGAGAGTGATGAGTAAGTGGAAATGGTGGATCTGCAGCTAACCCCACCTCCATTCACCAGGCCTGCCGAAGGGGGCAATTGCCAAGAGGCCTGGGTGATTTATAAGGGCCAGGGATGGGTTGCAGGGCTCCCAGGAGCATGTGATCGCTCCGAGCCCCGTGCTTTGGGGGGCCCAGTGGGCCGGCACGAATGGCCAGCGTGGTTGGTCCCAGAAATGACGGATTCATCATTCCACCCCAGGCCCTACACCCCCCAGGAATGGCCTTGGCGCCCGGAATTGCTGTCGGTGGACCTGCCATTCACAAACTCACGAGATAGGGCAGTTGAGCCAGTATGAGGGTGTCATATACCAACAAATAATTATTAATTCCTTATCCCTACCCCCTGGCCTCAAAGCAAGGAGAAACCAGGACAAATATTGTGACTTAGTGGTGTTTCACTGAGTCACAATGCCTCCTGAGACTAACTCTTGGGGTGGTACAGTTTGCATATGACATCTTCCTCAGGACTGCTCCTAAAGTCACAATCCACACCTATACACACACAAAAAATCACTTCATCATTGGCATAAAGCAACTTCTGGGTGGGTCCACAGCAGTTAGGTGGATGCCTACCGAACAGTACTTCCAGAAGGGGTGGGAGTTAGAGCAAAGGAAGGAATTTTGGCTAAATTTGGCATCGATCTCTACTCTTATGAGAAATGCCATTGGATTTGTAATACTTATTACACAAAACCTTAATTCATAAATTGTGGTTCAAAAGAACCAAATACAATAAATTAAATGTAACTAAATTTGTTACCCATGTGGTGGCAGTGATCTCTATTTGATAAACTACATTGATAATGCATCGCTGGCTGCCTCAGATGAACTCTGCTCACTTTGTCGTGACTTAACATTTCAAATTTCTGAGCAGCTTCAAACAAATGCCTTTAACTCAGAAACAAAGTTACCTTTCAACTTCCTTTCCTCCCAAAAAAAAAAAAAAAAAAAAAAAAAGCAAAAAGCAAAATTAAATTAGCTCAAGGCCTAGGGCAGTAATTCACGCCTGGACTAGTAACACCTTTAAGGGCAGGTGACCCTGACCCTAAGAGTTAGAAACAGGTACTTTATACCACTGCAGAGGAACTGAATCTTTATTATTAATGGTGTAATGAACTTGCCTCTAGCACTGATAGATTATGGTGCATCTTAAAACCACACGCAGAAAAAGAATTTTAGCAACATCTAAAATTATTTATTCATTCAAATCTCTCTTTCATCATCTTTACATCATATTAAGGGAGCCTGGATTTACAGATGGGATACAAACATTATTTACCAATATAAAAGATGCAAGACTAAGGCCTTGTTTACAGAAACATTAGTTTGAGGCAAGCTGGGGTTTGAATTTACCCTGCACTAGCCTGCCACGGACTAACTGTTCATGTGTACCCTGCTGACGTGCATTAACAGTTCATTTATGAACTTTAACCTAGTCTCATTTGGTCCAATAAAAGATATTAACTAACCCATCTTGTGTCTGTAATATACTGGGAACGACATGCCTATAAACAACGTTGCACAGTATATGAAGACAGCTAAATTTATACCTTTAAAAATATCTGGGAATTTTTCAGTATTTGTTTTGGTGGTGAACTTTAAAAGAAAACAATATAAGTAATAAAAAACTGATTTTAAACTCATGTATTAAATTTTCATGTGTACTATGAGTTAGTTGATGTCCAATATTCTTTACAGGATTCTTTGTTCGGAAAGGCTCTACTTCACTGAGATTATCATATTCAGACAATATCACTTTATAGGTAAATTTGGAGAAGCCACATATTACACGGACTGGATCTGGCAGCAATACCAGGATTTGGAGGGCAAATTGGCTGAGATCAGTGAGATTTTCATGATGTGATCTACAATAATCACCTTTGCATAATCCATTGTTAGATCTTACATATTTGACAAATTTTGCTCTGAGGATTTCTTCTTCCTGTGATGTAACAGAACAGGCCAATCACATTTTCTGGTAATGCTGAAATGGTTGGCTTTCAGGCAGAGTCAAGCACGTGGCACTGTTTTCCAGAATGAATCTTCAACCTCAAGAAACTTTGGATTCGTGGACTTTTGTTTTGTAATTTTGTATTTTTATTTTGTACACTCATCATGCCTTCTTTATATCTTGTTTAAATTAAGGGAGAAGAGAGGCAAAAATGTGATTTTTCAAACAGTGCTGATATCTACCTGGATTTTAATATCTATTTTTAAAATGCCACAAAAATTGGGAATATTTCAGTAAAACTGATTTTACTGAATTATTTAACCTGTTTATGCTTTAACTATTTTTTATTTTCTTAGTCACCAAATTATATTGCCTAAAATCTACCAATAATTATTGCTGCTCTGTATTAATTAAAGACTCTGTGTACCATCTATAGTGAATCAAGCTGACTTGTATATTAATTGCTTGTTATTCCTCTTAATTTTATCTAAATTGTTTATCCTTAGATTATGAGCTCCTCAGACCAAGGATCCTCTTAAGTGGCTGGAAAGCGTCTTGCACGTAGTGGGCACTACTGCAAACAAATACAAATTTTAAAAATGGAACCTTTAATTTTCATAAATGCTTAATAATAAAAAAGTTGCAAAACAAAACCTATTCTAACCCTGTGTTCAATCATCACTTTCTGAGGAAGTTTCCTTTGGAGCTAAAACTTTTCATGCTCAAAAGGTGGAAAACTGTATGAAAGTCAATCTGTTTTTGAGTTATCTGAGCCAGAATAAAAATACAGTCCTGCCCCCCGTTATCTTGATATATTACTTGAGTTAAAATAACTAAAGTAGCTAATTTTTTTAAAGTTCAAACTTGGCCTGAGGCTTCTTCTTAGAGCAGCAGTTCTTTGCTAAATTTAAACATGTTTCAAGTTTTAAACTGGACATACAGTGTCACTCTGACAACCGGCCAACAGTTCCTCAGTACTATAAAAAAATTAGGTAGAGCAGAGTTTCTGCCTATTACATATGGTTGCCGGAACTTAGACATTACTTGCCAATGTCATTGCCCTAGTGAGAAGTCAAGAGTGTTCCTCCACAACTGATTCACAGCTGGAAAGACAAATTGGACAGGAAAGACCAAAGACAATGCTCTCCACGACCAAGAGCTCCAAATTAGAGCTAAAAACCAGATCTGAACACCTCCACCATTCTCAGGTTCAGTCCTTCACAACACAGCTCATTTATATGGTTGTTTGGGGCACATCACCTTTAAGGCTACCTAAACTTGAGCTAAAACTGCCCGAAGTTATTCATATTTGAAAACTGCTTGCTCAATCAAGTTTCCCTTGCTCTGGGGTTCACAATCCACAGTGAACTCCAGCCTCCAGACTGTTGCATCTGGGATGGGGATTGGAAGAATGACAGAACCTATAGGGGTACTGTGCTCCTGCCATATTAAATGTAAAGGGAAAAGTTCAGGACAAAACCACGAAGATCTGCTGCCTTTTTTCTATGTTTTCATCTGTAACCCCAACAATTCTTAAAATCCTCCCTGGTGTGGTGGCAGGACAGCATTCTGAGGTGCAGAGCCCAAGCATATGGGAAATTTTTCAAGACATGGCTGAGGAACGGGTCCCCAGACTGTGCCCTAGGACAGGTGACTGTGTCTCCAAGAAGCATGCACCAGTGTGATGCTTTTGTTTTTCTGCTCTCTTATCTATATTTCTCTTTATTAAAAAAAAAAAATCTAGGAAGTGAAATAAAAAAAAACTGTGTGAAATGCAACGAGGGTGAAAATTTAAACATCAGAGTTAAAAAAATGTAAGTACAGTAGTTCTCATAGCAACCTTAACTCATCCACATCGCACAAATACAGTATTTTTGATTACTCGTTGGACCAGTGGTGTCAAACTCAGAGGAGAGGGCTGAATTTTGTTTAATTTTAGTCTGTTGGCCAGAGTACAGTCGTGATTATACTCCCCAGAGTGCAGAATGCTGATGTCAGTAGAATGCTTGCACAGAAGAAAAAGGGGAGAATATGCCCCGCATGTTGTAATAAAATGTTTAGTTATGATTTGTTCAGCGCCTTATTGTTGTATTCATCTCTAATTCAGAAAACATGTTCCATGGCCCTTTTCTTCTTCAAAGCACTTTACAAATGCTAATTAATCCTCAAAAAACCCTTCATGATAGGTCAGTTTTACTCAAATTTTATACATAGGGAAACAAAGACAAAAAGATTGAATTACTTGTCCACGGCCAGAGAGGGAAATGGTTCCCGGATTAGAAAACAAGGGCTATTCCTGGCTCCCATCCCCCACGCCTGAGGCCTCATTACCAACAGTGAACAATGGAATGGGAAAAATGGCATTAAAGAATTAAGAAGAGCCTAAAACATGCTCCACTAGCAAGATTCAGATTTAGCACACTTGATGTAAAAAGAGAAGTATGTTGCTTCTTTCTCATCCTTGTACTTGGTTTCTTATACCTACGTGATGCAAATGCATTGCTCTTTCTGGTGTGTATATACACATATATACACACACATTACATACATATATACACACACATATATATCACAGCCTCTGTGCATACTGGTGTCATCTTTCCTCCCCTTTTACTTTTTTTTTTTTTTTTTTTTTTTATAAGTCCCAGTTTCTAACAGGCCAGAGATTTTTCCTGGGACCACTGTTTTTCATATATTCCTAATTTCCGATACACTTTCTACCCAACCAGATTATCTCCATGGTTGCAAAGCTAACCAAAAGCAATCAATCTTGAAAAGCATTTGAAGGTGTCGAGTATGGCTGCATGATGCAATGAGTCAGTGAGGTTATTCTAAGTCTTGAGGCTGTGTAAGAAAAGGCACTGAATCACTCATGGGAGGAGACCACCAAGGATATGTCATGCTGTGCAAAGCTGGCAGAATGTAAGGCATGAACAGGGAAGTTGGGAGATAGAAGAGACATGCAGAGCCTTGAGACAGAGAACTGAGAGCCAGTGCAAGTTAGGTATTTGGGTATGTGTTAATAAGAGAAAGAGGTGGTCAGAGTATTGGACAAGAAAGATGCTTTTAATGGTACCTTGATGGAAGGATATGTGGGACCAAATATGAGAGTAAGGGAAGACCCCAAGGAGCTACAATAATCAAGGCAACAGATGACTAGGGCATGAATTGACATTTTAGCAATATGTATAGAGCATAATGCAAGGATTATGTTTGAGATGCAGAGGAAGAATCTGTAGGCTTTAAAACTGAATGTCTGGGGAGTAGGAGAGAGAGAAGTTGAATGACACTAAAGTTACAAACCTGGGTAACTGGGAGGATAGTGAAATTATAAACAGTAATAGAAAAGGGAGGAAGAAACAAGTGTTTGAGAGGAACACTCCATTTGTGCCATAGTTAATTTGAGTTTGGGGCAGGACATCCAGAATTGATGAGACAGTTAGGGATGCATAAATAAACTGAGGGTGGAGGAGATCAGAGTGATTTTGAAGTCATCTGCACAGACATAGTAATTAAAACCATGAGTTGATGTCAGGAGGAACAGTGTAGAGGTAGGGACCAAGAATAGAGCCCTGGAAAAAGGGTTTGAAAGAGGATGAGCCATCATGCGAGACAATGAAGGAACAGAGAGAGTTAGAGGAAACTGAAGTAGACAGTACGCTCAAGGAACTTGGAGGTGAAGAGCAGGAAATTAATGGACCACAAAAATGGGATGGCAGAAGAGGTTAAGAAAGATGTGTCTGCATTAGTGAAAGGGTGAAGGAAGAGAAGATGAAGGTTGGAAAGAAAGGGGAGAAGAGGAACACTGCCTCTGATATATCAATGTTCTCCTTGGGGAAAAAAAACCCAGCAAGATCTAGGTTGAAAGAGGAGGGGGTAGCTGCAGAAGAGGCTTCAGGAGAGAGTCAAGGGTAGAGAATAGGCAGCAGGAGTCGTAGGCATAAGTGTCAAATATGTAGACAGAACTGGTGGAAAAAAGAATGAACTTTAGTTGAAAGCATCTGCAAAACCCTTAGACTTTCTTTTAACGCACTCAGGGTTTGTCTACAAGGGGATAAAAACCTGCAGCTGGCCCAGGCCAGCTGACTCAGGCTCACGGGGCTCAGACCCTGGGGCTAAAAAAATTTGCTGTGTAGACATTTCGGCTCGGACTGGAGCCCAAGCTCTGGGACTGTGAGAGAGTGAAGGGTCCCCGGGCTTGGACTCCAGCCTGAGGGTCTCCACAGTGATTTTTCAGCCCCAGAGCCAAAGCCCAAGCAAGGGGAACTGGGCCAGCTGCAGGCTTTTATCCCTGTGTAGACACACACTTAGCAGCACAGAAGCAGGAATGGAAGAAATGGATGTGACAAGATAGTCAAATATGGGGATGGTGGAACAACACAAATGATGTGACAGTGAAGAAAAGGGTTGAGTGTAGAGAAGAGGATGGCACCAAGGGAAGAAATGACAAAAAATGATGAAATGAAGGATCATGTTGAAAGCTGAAGAGGAATCTGAGTTGTTCATGGACTAGAGGTTATGTAAGGCTTGTGTGATGCAGTCAGAGGAGAGTAATTAATTATGTTAAAATGGAAAAGAGTGGTTAGAAAGCAGGTATGCAGAAATTAAGAGGTTAGGGGAAAAGCCGTGCTTGATGAAGATTAAGTTAAGAAAGTGACAAAGGTGGGTAAAATAAGCTGGTTCAAAGCTGAAGTCAGAAAATGGAGGTAAAGGACCCAATATGAGTTTAAGGGAAGACCTCGAGGTGGCTACAATAATCAGTTGAGAGTTAGAATAATCAGCAGGGGACAATGTGGAAGCTAAACTTCCCAGAAAAGGGGGTGAGGACTGAAATGAGAGAAAGGAAGAGAGTCACCCACTGAAATGGGGAGGAAGGATAAGGCCATGGAATAACAGAAGACAGCCAAACGGACAAAAAGGGGAGCAAAGACTCAGATGCATGAGTAAGGATGTACCATGGGTAAGTGAGGGAGGAATCCATGTAAAGTGATTATATGGCCTCCTCCATCACCATAGCATGCCCACAATCTTTAATGCATTTATCCTCACAACATATCTATACAAGTAGGAAATACTTTTACCCTCATTTACAGATGTGGAACTGAGGCAAAGAGAGGCTAAGTGACTTGCCCAAGGCCACACAAGATGTGTGGGACATAGTAGGGAAATAAACTCAGGCCTCCCAAGTCCAAAGCAAGTGCCCTAATTATTGGACCATCCTTCCTCTCTGGAAGCAGTTTGAAGTGACAAACATCTGAAGGCAGAATGCCTTTGCTGATGATGCCTTTTTGCAGGGTGAAAGAAAGAGAGGAGAAGATGCTATGAAGGTAGCACTAGGGAAGAGAAAGAGAGAATTCAGTGGGGCGTAAAGGCAGCAGCAGAAGGAAGGATGAGGAATTCATTTCTATCAAAAACCACCACAAGAATTTTAGGGATAGCAGAAAAGAGGGGAGGAATGATAAGAGGGAACAGCAACTAAGTTGGAGCCAGCAAGAAGGGGCATCAGTGGCTAATCAAGATGACTACAAAGAGGAAATGGGTGACAGCAGGCTGCAGTTGAGAGAGATATTGCCAGAGGCAAGAAGGAAAAGGTGTAGTTGGGATAGGGAGAAGCAGGAGGGAGGAGTTGCCCAATAAATATCTAAATTACAATAGACTGGGATTAGATTAAGATGGTGGAAGAGAGAAGTGTAAAAGAGAAAACACAACAGAGCTCAAGAAGTGGGAAGAGGAAAAGAAGAGACCAGGGTGCAGGGGAAGAGCAGATAAGAAGGCAGGAGTTTAAGTCTCAGAAGGTGGATCCTGGAAGCATGGAGGAGATAACAGCAGCTAAGTAATTAATCAAGGCAATGGCAAAGGTAAGAAACTGTGGCAATTAATAATTAATCTAGATTAACTGCAGCAAATGATTGAGTATAAGAACATGGGAGGGTGGAGAGAACTGATGAAACTTAGTCCTTGAACAGCAGGAGAGTTCCTGTGGACAAGATAGCCATTAGACTCTCCCTGGTACTCTTACACAGTCACCTGGAAGTGGGAGCAGATTGAAGAGTTTCTGAGGGAGGAGGTGCCTCTTATAGGTCACTGCTGAAAGCCTCAGGAGCAAACAGAATTGAGCCAAGGAGTCCAATGGAACTCAAGTTCCTGTGCAGAAAAAGGAGTGGTTCCTACTGTGGAACAGGTATGCCCCTGACAGTCCCCTGAAGTGCTTTTTGGAGGGAGCTGTAGGAGTAGATTTCATACTGGAGAGCTAAGGCACAGTGTAGACAGCTACACAGATATATCTTTATGGTTGGCTAAAGGCAACCGTGTGAAGCTGCAGAACCTGCATCAATAAAGACCTCTGGGTTTTTAAACACATTTATTAGCCATTTCCTTTTAACCTTATTTTAAAACATGTAACCTATATTTGATTTCTGCTTTAATCTTCTAAACAAAAAGCTACTAGTGTTGGAAACCTGTTAGTGAAAGTTCTACCAATAAATACACATATACTCATGAGCTACAGAAGGGTCTTTGTTGCTCATGAAACAAGAAAAATCAAGTAAATGAAGAGGTAGGAAGGGCTAGACCAGGGGTCCTGATCTTCAGAGCTGTAGTAGGAAGACAGCCTGAGACATAAGCCTTTGTATCAGACTCCTGAACTAAAGTAGTGGTCAAAACTTTGCTGATATGAAGCAGTCAGGTTGTGAGCAAGAGGCAGGCCCTGCTCACAGAATTTGGCAAGCACAGGGCTGATATTGCAAAAACACATTCCTAAGAGGTGTTGGGCACTGAGCACTCACGCAAGCACATTCCAGAAGGGTGGTATCAAAACACCTCAATACCAGCACATTCCCCAAAGATAACAGGAACACACTGACACATTCTAAAGATAAGGTCAGGATGACAGCATGATGGATAGAGATGTTATGATTGAACCTACAGGTGCAAGGGTAGCACCCAAATATGTCAGAAGGTGGCATCCTGATACGTCAGGGCAATATGTTACTTGTTTGTATTGGTGTATAAAGATGGATCTCAGAGGGAGTGTCTTTGGCCAGCCGAGAGGGAAATGGAAAGTCCTGCCACTGACTGAGCTGTGTTCATTGTTATGGATATACATGTATTAGTGGTCCAGTAGAGTCTGTGGGATACCAGTACCTTGCTTCGTCGACAATAAACCTAGCTAGGTGCCTTCATACCTTAAAGAATAGTGTAGTCATTTGACGGTTCGCTCGAGGTCTGCTGCACCAGCTATCTGAGCAGAGCTGGGACAGCACACAGGGAGAACACACAAACATGCAGCTGAACATCTAACCACAATAACTACCTCAAAATAACTGTTGCATACCAACATGATCCATTTCCAAGTATGGCTAAATGGTAGAGAAAAAAGACTCTATAATCAATTCCATCTCCTTTTCCCTTCAACTCAATTTGGCAGAATAGGATAATTTACATCATACTCATTACTCTGATACTGGAGAGCCTCTTAACTACCAAACATACAATGGCTCCAGAAACAGCCTGAAGATAGCTTTAAAGTAAAATGTCAAGTGCATAGTTGTATATTCAAATTCTTATCTGATTTTCCTGTTAACAGAAAATAATAAAAAGGAGAGCTGTAGCAAGACAGGAGCTTGCTTTAATGAAAACTTTCCAAAAGGGAAACCAACCTTATGGTGTCCTGTGTTTACATAACAAATGTTGGGGTTCCCTGATTAAAGGAATTCTATTTAGGTATTTATATGACACTTCTCACTGTAGTACCTGAGTACCTACAGTCACCTCACTGCATCGACAAAGAAAGAAAGAGGGAGAAAAAACAGAGGTAATAAAAAATTAAATCGGGTACTCAGGTAGAGGCCAGACATTACACTAAGTATTCAGAACCAGTTAAAAACCTTTATTGCCACATGTGAGGGCTGATTTGTATTGACTTTTTAATGTCTAAGTAAGGTGCTTCTTTTTTGTTGTAATATACATATAGTAAAAAGAGATGTTTGATAAATAAAACAAACAATTATATATTGGCACAGTGATCATTAGCAGTAACTTTTTCAGAAGTATTTAAACTTACATTTCCAGACTGCCCATTGTTATTTGTAATGCTGTTTGTGGAGTTAAGACTGCTGCTCCATTCATTTGCAATTCCTATGCTGTCTGCTGAAAACAGATGAGGGCCTGGCTTTGATTGACAACCAGTTTGCAGTATGACTACATTCATGGTGTCCTCTGTTGAAGGAATCCCCAACAAATTACACACAGATTTTGTATTTAGCTGTGTGAATTCAACAATTACATACCCAAAACCAAACACAACAACACCACCTCTGATATGGAAACATTTAACTACACAAATAAAAACTTTGTTTCTGAAAGCATAATAATATAAACAAAGTCAATTTGAAAATGGTGTAATGTAATATTTATATATTTGTGGCCAGTAACAAACTTAGTACCAAATATATGTTTGCAACTCAGAAGGCTTTTCCTCATTAAATGGTCCAACAAAAATCCACAGAAACAAAAAAAGATCTGCATCCCAAGAATATACAGTCTTATTACAGATGTTGCTGTATTTTCAAGAATCTAAGATACTATAGTGTTTAAAAGACAACATTTGTAGGACTCCCGGTTGCTAAGATAAACACAATACTGTACACTGAATTACTCCTTTTTTCACTCTACCTGGCTGTAGAGTGATCTATAGAATCCCATCAAAAGAAGATGGTTACTCACCTTGTGCAGTAATGATAGTTCTTCGACATGTGTCCCCATATGAGTGCTCCACGCTAGGTGTTCATGCGTCCCTGCACCTTTCATTGGACATCTTTGGTAACAGAGTCCATTTGGCCCACACATACGCTCTCCCTCCCTTGTGCTCTGTCTCAAGGTTAATTAGCGCTGCATGGGAAAACCACCCTCCTGGGCAAACCACCTTCTCTACCATACAGCCCTTATTGAGAACTCCAAAGTAGAGGGGAGGAGGGTGGGTTGTGGAGCACCCATAGGGATACACATCTCGAAGAACCATCGTTATTGCACAAGGTGAGTAACTTCCTCTTCTTCTTCGAGTAGTGTCCCTATGGGTGCTCCACTGTAGGAGACCCTCAAGCAGTATCCTTGATGGGAAAGTGGGACTTTGGAGTCAAGTCTCTTATGGATGATACTGTGGAGCCGAAGATAGCATCAGAAGCAGAGCCTCCAGTAATCGCATAGTGTTCTGCAAATGTATAAGCAGACAGCCAAGTCTCTGCCATCTGCAGATTTCCAAGATAGGAACATTCTTGAGGAAAGCAACAGAGGTGAAAACCAATCTCATGGAATGTGTACAGATCCCAGATGGAGGTAACACACTGTGAGCATGATAGCAACGACTAATACAGACCCATCTGGAGAGTCTCTGGGCTGATATCATTGTGTTTTTTGACCTTTCCACAATGGATAGGAAGTGCTTAGGACATTTCCTAAAGGCCTTTGTCCTGTCCAAATAAAAGGCCAAGACCCTCCTAACATCTAGCATATATAGTACAGCCTCCCTGTTGTCACATTGAGGCTTTGGGTAAAAGGTGGGGAGGTGAACGAGTTGATTTACATAAAAAGATGAGTCCACCTGGGGAATGAACTTTGAATGTGGCCTATGAGTGAACTTGTCTTTAAAGAATGCTGTGAAGAGGGTGCGGGGGGTACCATTAATGCCTCTGTCTCCTCTATTCTCCTTGCTGAAGTAATGGTCACTAAGAGTATGCTGTCTTCATTGACAGGTATGTAACAAGCAAGTTTAAAGGACGGCCTAATTAGGCCCTTTAAAACTAGATTTAGGTCCCACATTGGAGTGGGGTGTCTGGGTTGGCGAAAGAGGTTCACCATGTTCTTGAGGAATCTTTGTAGTTTTTGGGTGTGTGAAATCAAGTATCCCTCTATCACTTGATGGAAAGCTGTCATGGTCACCAGGTGTAATTTGAGAATACTGAGAGATAGTCCTGTCCTCTCTAGAACTAGTATGTAGTTCAACACTACAGTGAGTATGGAAAATACTGGGGTGATTTGTTTGGAATTACACCAAACCTGAAACTTTGTCCACTTTTGCAGGTAAGTGCATTGGGTAGACCATTTTCTACTGTGTAGTAACACTTCCTGCACCTCTTTAGAGCAGCAGCTCTCTATGTACTGGAACCATGAAGGAGCCACGCCTTAAGATAGAGTTTCCGTAGGTTGGGATGGAGAGTTTGTCCTTTGTTCTGTGAGAGAAGATAAGGAGTGGGTTGAAGAGGGACTGGTGGACATGTCACAAGCTGAGACAGGTATGGGTACCACATCTGTCTCAGCCAGGTGTGACCAATCAGTATAACATTTGCTTTTTCTCTTTTTATTTTTATCAGGACTTTCAGGAGCAGAGGAAATGGGGGAAGACGTATAGGACGCCTTTTTCTGCTAGGAGAAGGAGAACGTCCCCTAATGAGTGTTTTCCGAGACCATCTCTGGAGCAATAGCAGGGGCATTTCCTGTTCAAGTAAATAGCGAACAAGTCTATTGTTGGGGTTCCCCATTGTTAAACTATGCTGCGGAGTACCGTTGAGTTCATTTCCCGCTCGTGGTCATGTGACAACTTGCAACTGACACTGCTGTGGTATGTTGCACTCCCAGTAGGTAGGCGGCAGAAATTAAAACATTGTGCCAAATGTGCCAATTCCATAGCTTTAGCACTTCCATGCCCAGGGAAGTGCTAAAGCACCCCCTTGATGATTTATGTAGTACATGCACACTATGTTGTCTGTCATGATTTTTGTGAGCGCATTTCTCATGAGTGGAAGAAAAAGAGCACAAGTATTTCTGACTGGAGGTCAAGACCAAGAATGAATCTTCCTGTTCCAGAGATGGAATAATCGCTGCTATTCTGACAGTCTTCAATTTTTGTGCCTGCTCGTATTTGTTCAGTGCTCTGAGATCCACTATGAGTCTCCAACCTTCTTTTTCTTTTTTTGGGGGGGGGGAGAGGGGGAGGGGAAGGGGAGAGATCAGGAAATATCATGAATAAAAGCTTTTGCCTCCGAGATGAGCCAGAATAGGTTCTATGGCTCCCAGGCATAGCAGGTGATCTATCTCCTGTCTTAACAGTCTCTAGTGAGAAGGGTCTCTGACGAGGGACAGGGAGGGAGGGAGGTGAAATGGATAGAGTATCCATTGGAGATCATCTCCAAGACCCAATTTTGGAGGAACAGAGAAAGGCAGCATTCAAAGGGATGCAAATGGTTCGTGAGTTGCAGCTGATGTTGTAGGGAGTGGTCTCTCAGGGCCTCAACCAAGGCATCAAAACTAGGGTTTTGAGGTGGAAGGTTGGGAGGTTGAGGGACTGGTGGTTTTCACCTCTGAAATTGAGACTTCTTTCGCTGTGGCTCATAGCAGTGCTGTGATAGGTACTGAGACAGACATGATTTGTGGGAGGACTGAGGACTAAATTTCTTTTTCTTACCTGGTGTGTATATCCCCAATGACCGAAGTGTGGCCCTGGAGTCCTTGAGAGCATGGAGTGATGCATCAGTCTTATCTGCAAATAATTTGGAGCCTTTGAAAGGGAGGTCCTCGGCCATCGTCTGTACCTCTTTTGGCAGCCCTGAAAGGTGTAGCCATAACTCCCATGACATCACTACCACTGTTGATACCAAGTGGGCTGCTGTATCCGTGGCATCTAGTGCAGTCTGGAGTGCTGTTCTGACTACTAACTGCCCCCATGTATGATGGCCTAAACTGTTCTCATTGTGCTTCTGGCAGGTGGTCTTTTGGCGTAACTGATGTGGTCATATTTTGCCATTAAGGCCTGGTAGTTCGCAATTCTAAATTACAAGGTCGCTGAGGAGTACACCTTCCTTCCAAATAAGTCAAGTCTTTTCCAGTCTCTATCATAAGGGGGTGGATTTCATGTGATGTTGGCGGCCATGAGAATTCACCACATCCACAATGATGGAATTAGGTGGAGGGTGTGAAAAAAGGAATGCTGTATTCTTGGAAGGGACATAGTATATTTGTTGGCCAGTTTGCATGTTGGTGTGACTGAGGCTGGTGTTTGCCATATGACATTAGCTGGATCCAAGCACGCTTCATTAATTGGGAGGGTGATCTTTGAGAGGAGGGCATATGCAGTTTGTCCAACAACTTACGGTTAGTGTCCTTCACCTCCTTGAGAGGGATCTGCAGCGTCTCCCCCAACCTCTTTGTAAGGTCCTGAAAGAGTCTGAAATCGTCTGCTATGGACAGTGGAGGGGACATTGCCACCTCATCTGGGAAAGAAGAGGAGATATTGGTTTGCGGTGTGGCCTCATCTGCGAGTCTGATTTCCTGCTCCTCAGTTTCCTTATGAGGTTCTGGAGACAGAGGTTGGAGGAGAGCATCTGAGATCTGAGCATCTCAGACTCCCAGTGGGTGACACTAAATGCCTGGGAAGCATGGTGCCTGTAGGCTGCCCATGGATCCTAGTATTGCCACTGGGATGGTAGAAAGGGCATGGGTGGCGGAATCCACTGTTGGTCATATCATGGGGGCTGAAACAAAGAGTGAGGATGTAGCTGAGAAGGCCCTGGTTGGTAGAGAGAAGGACCATGCCAAATGCCGAGAGAGGATATCCTCCTGGTCACTATCTGAGACTCTGCTAGATATTAGTGGAGCTGAACGTCTCAGTGCTGGTGGTGATTCTGGGCTTCAAGATGCACTCAGTTCCGAACCCCCATTCTACTGAGTAGAATGGACTCTGGGGTCTCAGATACCATGAGGTCCCTGGAAAACCGAAACTCCTGCGGTGCCATAATTGGTACTGCCAGGGCGTGTTGGTGTTGACTCATCAGTACGAAGGAATCCAGCAATCTTGCTCAAGACAGGTGGTCTGACGAGGGTTGTTTTGAAGTTATTGGTACCAAGAGTTTCTGCACTGATGATGTCTTCGTAGACACAGTATAGCGTAAATTCGTCTCTGACAGGCTTTGCCACTGTTTTTGAGCCTGTGCCCATAGCTTACTAGTTGTGTATGCATCGGAAGACCCATGCGAGTTGTGCGTACCATGCTTTTAGCCATCAGTGCCAAAGTAACTGAATGTGCTGGGGATCTCATCTGGCTGGTTTGGGATTCAGTATGAGGCCTTATAGCTCTCTTTTGGGAGATCTTGCGAGGGAAATCTGAAGACTTCTTTCTCAGCTCCCCCTCTTTGGGAGTAAAATGCTCTAGTGATGGTTCATGCTGTCAAGGAGATTCGGGGCCAGGGTCAGGCACAGGTTGAAGAGCTCCCTCCATAAGGAGTAGCTTTAACTTTAATTCCTGGATTTTTCAGGATCTGGCTTTTAGCTGCTGGCAAAAAGTACACTTTTATGGAATATGGGCCTCTCCGAGGCACTAAACGCAATGGGAATGTCTGTCTGTAACCAGGTTTCAGAGTAACAGCCGTGTTAGTCTGTCTTCGCAAAAAGAAAAGGAGTACTCGTGGCACCTTAGAGACTAACCAATTTATTTGAGCATGAGCTTTCGTGAGCTACAGCTCACTTCATCGGATGCAGCATAGCCAGTATAGCCTCCCTGAAGGACAGGCACTTCTTAAACCCGGGGAAGCTGGGCATGCCCTCTACTGGGGGCAATCCCTGGGGAAGGACAGAGATAAAATAAAAACATTTCTTTTTCTTTAAAAAAGGAAAGAAACTAATGGAAACCCTATAACACTAAGAAGAAAAAACTGACGAAAACACTAAGAGTATCTGAAAAACAATTCTAAAGATCTAAAGTATGAGCGAATGGACTGCTAATCACTCTGTCTCTAGCCAGCGGGGATTTAGAAGGCAGTTCACCTGTGCAGACATTAATTAGCCGTGAGGCAGAGCATGAAAGACACAGAAAGCATGTCCAGGCCAAATGGACACTGCTACCAAAGATCTTCAATCAAAGGTGCAGGAACACACACATCCACAATGGAGCATCCACAGGGACACTACTCGAAGAAGAATCTGGAATTTCCACTGCTTATCTTAAGTGGATATAGTAAACTAAGAAAATATTGACATTTAAGTGGTCATTCTAACTATTTAATGTCAATTTTTATGCCAGAAATATTAATTCAGAGTAACTGGACCCACACATCACTTCCTGGTGTTCTGAAGACATCATCAGTATTCTATTGAACATTTCAGATTTGGTTAATTTAGATACACATTACTTACTGCCCTTTGGAATATATAAATAAAAGTACTCTTTAAAATGGTATTTATTAAAAATTTGGACATTTAGGTTTGTGTGGGTTTTCTACACAAATAATGCATTAGCAACAGATATTTAGTTGAATAAGCTGACTGACATTCCTTACCCCTTGATTCATGAACACGTGGTATTAAAAAAAGAAACAGGGCTAGAAAAAAAAATATCTGATCATCCCCTGAAGAAATTCCACAGATTTAGCCAAAATTTTCTATTCAAAATGTTTCTTATTTTTCATCTCTGTTCACAACTGTATTTCTGAAGGGCCATAATAAACTGTGTCCTGCACAAACCTTCCTTCTGCCAAGGACAACTAACAGTTATGACATCATGCAGAAGAGTACATGCCATGATAATGAACAGATGGAACAGTGGGACATGTAAATTCAGCACCATTACCTCTCTTCAGGGGAGATAGCATAGTTGAGGATTGTTTCTCATGGTGTAATTTTTATACCTGATGAGCTATGTTTTAATTACTGCATAATTCTGCCTTTGTACTCTGTGTCCAAATGCTGTATCCAACATATTTCCTTTGTCTTATGTATCAAGTGCAGGAGTAGGGGACAATTAAAAAACAAAGGAGACACAGGGGAGATGAGTAATAACTATCATTGGGCAGACAGACTCCAGACTAAGCGCCAGCACTCTGCAGAAAGAACACAGGTAGCCCCCCTGCTCATCCTCTGCCTGACTGAATATGCAAAAAATGGATGTGAAGACCAGAAGATGCTGACTTATCTAATGTTATTTACTTCCACTCTCCCTTGGGGTTGTGTCCTCATTCTGGATTGCTTTACGAGGCAGTTACAGTCACTGTCATCTCTATTAAGTCTAGAGGAAAAATACTGCCCAGCAGCCCCTCACACCCTCACATCAGAAGTGCAGTTCTGGTTACTGCCACCCTCACACTCCCTTCTAGGTCACTGCTCCAGCCCTCCTTGTTCAGTTAGCTTCGCTCCCCATATACAAAGCTGCACATCAATCCCAAATCCCATAAATGAACATATTTATTTACATACTTATACAGTCCCCATCAAAGTAGGATTGGAGTGCCTCCCAAGTTTTTAAAAATAGAAATAGTCTCGCTCCCTTCCTTCCTAGCCTATAAGGGAACTGGCGTGATTAGTTTATTGGCATTTTTGCTCATGTTTTATGTACTTATTGAGGAAAAGTCACAGAAATGAGTTTGGCATTACATTTGGAATACTGTGTAGCATTCTAATTCCTTGAAGGAGTGAGTACCATAGTCTAGGTCCAGTTCCTGCAAAAGTTCTGACATTTGCATTCATCAGCCTCCCCTAGTTGGTCAACGATTTCATTGTTCCACTGGGACATAGCTACTATACGAGGTGGTTGCTAAGGAAAAGACGATCTCTCAGAGAATTTGGGCCAATCCCATAGAGGGCTTTGAATATTAGGACACAGCCTTTGAAAGGGGCTCTCTATTCACCAGACAGCCAGTGTAGAGTGGAGTATCAGGGTAATGCACTCATGACAACCTGCTGCTAATCAAATTGGCTGGTTTTTGTGTTTTTTTTTTAAATCAGAGCTTTTTCAGGTATGGCTTCATTCCTACAATCAGCATTAGACTCTGTAAAAGCAGTAAAGAGTCCTGTGGTACCCTATAGACTAACAGATGTATTGGAGCATAAGCTTTCGTGGGTGAATACCCACTTCGTCGGATCCGATACATCTGTTAGTCTATAAGGTGCCACAGGACTCTTTGCTGCTTTTACAGATCCAGACTAACACGGCTACCCCTCTGATACATTAGACTGGAGATCATGAACGCGTGGGTTGCTATGGCCAGGTCTGGGTCCAACATGAAGGGGTGCAATCTTCTAGGAAGTCAAATGGAAGTGCGTGTTTTTGATACACTGACAATCAGAGCACCAACAGCACTGAAGAGTCCTACAGAAGCCCATGGCTTCCCTTCCAATGTTTTTAGGAGTAGCTGACTGGCTCATTCCCCTAGTAAGTTTTTCAGAGGCAGCTGGCAATTCCCCACTGCTCTTCACCCTTTGGGACAGGGTTTCAATCCTCCCCTGTTAACAGAGAAGACTCTTTGGGGACTGTGCCAGTTGAAAGAATTGTGCGCTACCCCAACCAGTGGGAGAGGACTGATAGGTGAGACCTAAAAGGGAGCAGAGTAGCAGCAATGACACCAGTGGAAGCCCAGTTCCAGTGGATAGTGAAAGGGACCCAACCTGCCAGCTTCCACAAAAAATGAAGAGAAGAGGATGTCAGCTGCTTCTGAAGAACCTCCAAAGATGAGAGGAATCTCTCTCCCTTACAGCCATGGGGAAGGGGAGTGGGCATAAGAGACTTTGTGCCTCCCCTGCACAGTGGGGCAAAAGGGATTGCCTGGTCTGAGAAACTAGGGTCTCACTGAAGATAGGGGGAGATGAATACAGAATCTTAGGGGACAAAGAAACAGGAGCCATGGGATAAGATTCTCCCTGTCACCTTTCTTATGAGATAGGGTTCCTGGCTATGGAGCCTCTCTCTCTTCCTCCCACTGGAAATATGGAAGGGTTCTTTTCTACTGATCATACTTGAGCAAGAGAGGTGGAAGGTCAGGATTGCAGGACTGAGCTAAGGGCTGTTGCTACTGGCAGAGAGAGACAGAGAAACCACAGTGGTAAGAGCTACATAAGAACCTATATAGAAAGAATGGGCCACTTGAATCTCCTATCACTACTTGATGTCAATCCAACTTTTGCATTCTTTTTACTCCCAGTAAATCCTGACCTGGCTCCCAGCTGCAAATATTTTGATGATCTGGGAGGAAAGGAAGTAAAGTCCTGACCTAGTTCTGAATACCCCTCCCTATGTTACCACTATCTTCTCACTCTCTTTTGTCTTTTATGAAGAGCCTGAACCACACATGCTCCACACACTACTCCTGGGGCAATTCTGCATCACTGTGTGCATGCAGAATTCATGTCCCTTGCATATTTCTTTGCTTCCCCGCAGAAAAATGACTCTCTGACGAGGAAGCAAAGGTAAGCCACAAAAGTGGTCACACATCCCTCCCCAGCTGCACAGGTGCATTGTTTCGGGCATCCGGCAGAAAAGTAATTCTGTGGCTCCTACCCACAGTGGCTCCTACCCTGCACTGGGCTCAGCTGCTAATCTCAGCTGTGCTGCGGCCAGGGAGGGAGATGACTTCCTCTTCCCTTGTAAGGAATGGCCATGGCTGGGTCAGACCAACTCCCAGAAACCTCCTGCGGCTGCAGGAAGCTCCGCACTCCCTGCCCACTTCCTGCCATCATTGTTCCTCAGCTGTGGGGGGAGGGGTCACTGTATGGGGAGCTGCTCCCACATCCACCCAATCCCTGTACATCCGGACCCACCCATACCCAGACCACCCCCAACGAGCCCCCCCTACCTGAGCCT
Source organism: Caretta caretta (assembly GCF_965140235.1). NCBI lineage: Eukaryota > Metazoa > Chordata > Testudines > Cheloniidae > Caretta > Caretta caretta. The sequence continues at coordinate 112,410 of NC_134215.1, forward strand.
CTACACCACCAAGCCTCACCCCCTGCATCAGCCCCTGCACCCAGACCCCCCAGCACCTGGATCACTCTGATAAACCTCCTGCACCCGGACCCCCTCCCCACCAAGCCCCAACCAGCTGCACCCAGACCCCAACCCCACTCCCCCAGCACCCAGACCCCCCACTAAGTCCTCCACACCCAGATCCCCTTGCTAAACCCCATCCCCCCCACACCTAGACACCCCTTCCTGAGCCCCAAACACCTTCACCTGGACCCCCTGCAGAGTCCATTTCCCCCTAAATCCGGAACCTCTCACCCTGCCCCCACCAGCCCCTGTGCATCCAGATCCCCCTGCAGCTGGACCCCTCACTGAGCACCTCACACCCAGATTGCCACACCCTGAACTCTCTCAGCAAGTACCTAGATCCCCCCCACAGTTGGGCAAGCAGGCTTAGCCGATCCCACACCTGGATCGGGGGCCATGGCTGGGCTTGCATGCAAGACTCTGCCCTTCTCACCAGCTATCTTGGTGCACCTGGCATGGAGGGGCAGGGCCCCGTGGTGTTTGTGGGGCAGCCCCAGCCCTTGCACTGGGTCAGAGTCAGGAGCAGCTTCATAGCTGAGTTCATGTCCCATGCGGGTAAGGGACTGCAGGGTGATTTCTCACCTCCATGCAGCTAGTGCTCCCCACTGCTATGTTTGGGGCCTCCACATTTATTTACTGACAAATAAAATAGGCAGACTTTGCAGAATTTTAAAATATAGTGCATGGAATTTTTATTTTTTTGGCCCAGAATTTAATTTTTTGGTGCAGAATTCCCTCAGGAGTAACACAAAAATCACCACCCTTTCTGTATCATTGGATAGTGCGAGTGGAGGTAGGGGATTAGGCCTGATCCTGTTCTTACTGAAGTCAATATAAAGTTTCAATTTCTGTCTCTGGTGCACTGTGCTTTGTTTCCTCCTTCCCTGAAACATATGCAGTTCCCATCAACAGCATTTGACCCTGAAAAATAGGTTTCTGCTGTTTTGTTCACAGAGGAAATACTTAGTAAATTTACTTATCAATTGGAATGTAGGGCTACAGCATTTCTAGGAATTTTATGACTGCTAAAGTGTCACACCTCTTCAATGTATTAATCTTTTTCATATACGTGAAAACAGAAAGTAGGAGAACTCTAAAAAGATGTGCCTCTTTCCTGCTTCTTGGCTACAACAGCCTGGAAGTGCTGAGGATGGGAGAGGGTAAGGGAAGCGTCACTTGTCCGTGACACCTCTCTGCAGGTTACTAAAGCACTAGGTCCTGCAAATACTTATACACATACTCACCTTTAAACATGTGTTGTTACAGTCATGTCAGTTCCAAGGTATTAGAGAGACAGGTGAGTGAGGTAAGAAGCTTGTCCAATAAAAGATATTACCTCATTCACCATATCGCTCTAATACCTTTAAACATGTTAGTAGTCCCATTGAAATTGATGGGGCTATTTACATGCTTAAAGTAGAATATCTACATAAGTGTTTGCTGGGGCCCAAATAAACAACAGGTACAGTCCATTTCACAAGTAATGCATTTTCTACTTCCACTGTTGCCATGAGGAGTTTGATGCAAAGTAGTGATGAAATCATAGATGCAAGGTAACAGAACAGGATAAAACATTTCTTTTTCTTTCTTTCTTTTTTTTTTTTAAGTGAAATAAAAACAAACATTCTCTACTGCATGATTGTGGGAATTTTATTAACATTGTTACAAAAGAACCGTTCTCATACTCACTTTCAACATGTGCAAATGCACAAAATGGACCCCGCGGGCAGTAACCTGTTTGGCGGATGTCATTGCACTTTGTAGATTTGTAAATCTAAAAAAATAGAAAGTGAATAACTTTAAAATTATCTGGGTGCTTATAGCATAAGAGCTCAATCTATTCAGTTTAACAAAGAGAAAGTTAAGGGGTGACATGATTACAGTGTATAAGTACCTATCTGGGGAACAAATATTTAACAGTTGGCTCTTAGATCTAGCAAAGTATGGTGTAACAATCCAATGGCTGGAAGTTGAAGCTAGACAAAAATCAGACAGGAAACAATGCATAATTTTTTAACAGTGAGGGTAAATAACCAAAAGTCATGGTGGATTTTCCATCACTGATGATTCTTAAATCAAGATTGGATGTTTTTCTAAAAGAGAAGCTCTAGGAATTATTTTTGGGAAGTTCTATGATCCCTTTAGTCATCTCTTTTCTAAGCTGACCAGTCCCAGGTTTTTTAATCTCTGTTTGTATGGAAGCTGTTCCATATCCTTAATCACTTTTACTTCCCTTCTCTGTACTCCTTCCAATTCTAATAATCTTTTTGGAGATAGGGATACACTGCACACGGTATTCAAAGTGTGGCTGTATGATCGATTTATATAGGGGCATTATGATATTTTCTGTTATAAATCCATCCCTTTCCCAATGGTTCCTAACACTGTAAACTTTTTTTTGACTGCTGCTGCACACTGAGCAGACATTTTCAGAGAACTATCCACAATGACTCCAAGATCTCTTTCCATAGTGGTAACAACTCATTTTGTATGCATGTATCATTGGGATGATGTTTTCCAACACGCATTACTTTACATGTATCAACACTGAATGTCCTCTGCCACTGTGTCTGGCAGTTCTGTGAGAGCCTTTGCAATTCTTCCCAGTCTGCTTTGGACTTAACTATCTTGAGTAATTTTGTATCACTTGCAAACTTTGTCACCTCACTGTTTACCCCCTTTTCCAAATCACGTATGAATATGTTGAACAGCACTGGTCCCAGTACAGATCCTTCCAGGACTTCACTATTTACCTCTTCCCACTGTGAAAACTGAAAATTTAGTGGTATCCGTAGGGGACTTGCTCTGGCACCCTCTGGAGTGGCGTGCACATGCTGTGGTATAAGGGGTGCCGCTGGCTCCCCACAGCCTCAGTTCCTTCTTGCCAGAAACTCCGACAGTGGGGAAGGAGAGCGGGTTATGGAATGGACATGAGCAACACACCTCGAAGAACACCAGTTACAGAACAAGTAACTGTCTTTTCTTCTTCAAGTGCTTGCTCATGTCCGTTCCATATTAGATGACTCCCAAGCAGTACCAACAGAGGCAGGTAGGAGTTCAGAGACGTGTAGACTGCAACACAGCTCTGCCGAACTCAGAGTCATCTCTGGCCTGCTGAGTGATGGTATAATGCACCGTGAACGTGTGAACCGAAGACCACGTCGTGACTCTGCAAATGTCCTGGATGGGAATGTGCGCCAGGAAGGCTGCTGAGGATGCCTGAACTTCGGTCAAATGGGCCCTCACAATCAGCAGCAGTGGGACCTGTGCTAACTTGTAACAGGTCCGGATGCAGGAGGTGATCCAGTTGGAAATCCTCTTTGAGGACACCAGAAGGCCCTTCATCCTGTCCACTGTCGTGATGAAGAGCTGGGTCGACCTGCAGAAGGGCTTGGTATGCTCCAGGTAAAACGCCAGTGCACGTCTGACATCCAGGGCATGTAGCCTCCTTTCCTCACTAGTGGTGTGCAGCTTCAGACAAAACACCAGGAGGAGGATGTCCTGGTTGACATGGAAGGAAGACACCACTTTCGGCAGAAAGGCCAGATGGAGTCACAGTAGAACTTTGTCCTTGTAGAACACTATATACGGCGGTTCCGATGTCAGGGCTTTAAATCTCCAACACTCATCTTGCCGATGTTACCACCACAAGGAAAGCAACCTTCCATGACCGGTGGGAAAGGGAGCAGGAGGCCATAGGCTCAAAGGATGGGCCCGTGAGCCTAGAAGGAACCAAGTTAAGGTCCCACTGTGGGACAGAGGCCCGGACCAGCGGGAAGAGTCTCTCCGAGGCCCCTCAGGAATCTGAGCGACATGTCGTGAGAGAAAATCGTATGACCCTGGATTGGTGGGTGAAAAGCGAAGATGGCCGCAAGGTGCACCCTGATGGAAGAGAGGGCCAGCCCCTGGTTCTTAAGATGAAGCAGGTAATCTAAGACAGATTGTAAGGAAGAGCGCGACGGAGAGATGCTACACTCAGACACCCAGTGGGAGAACCTCATCCACTTGGCCAGGTAAATTGCTCTGGTGGAAGGCTTCCTGCTTTCCAGGAGGACTTGCTGGGCCTCGTTAGAGCAGGCCTGCTCCTCCGAGTTCAACCACGCAGCATCCACGCTGTGAGGTGGAGGAAGGCGAGGTTGGGGTGTAGGAGGCACCCATGATCTTGCGAAATCAGATCCAGTCGGTCGGGAAGGGGCCAGGGAGCAGTCGCCACCGGGTCCATCAGTGTGCCGAACCAATGTTGGTGCGGCCACACCGGGGTGATCATGACGACTTGGGCCTTGTCTCTCTTGATCTTTGACAGGACTCTGCTGATGTGCGGGATCGGCGGGAACGAGTACATGAGGCCCCCTGACCATGGAAGGAGAAAGCCATCTGAGAGGGAACACTTGCCCAGGCCCTGCAGGAAACAGAACTGATGACATTTCCTGTTCTGTCTGGTGGCGAACAAGTCCACTCAGAGAGTTCCCCACCTCTGGAAGAGCAATCGGGCTACCTCTGGATGGAGTGACTACTCATGGTGAGAGAAAAAGGAACTGCTGAGGTGATCTCTGGACTGGGAATAGACTGTTGCCAGCCACTGCTGCAAGAGTTGCATTCTGAGCCTTGCATGGCGGACGATATATGTACATGCTTCCATGTGGCCTAGCAAACGCTGACATACCCGGGCAGTGGTTAGAGAGAACGCAGAGACCCCCGCAACGAGGTCCATCATTGCCTGGAACCTCTCCTGTGGCAGAAAAGCTCTGGCGCAGGTGGAGTCGAGCACTGCTCCGATGAACTCTAACCTTTGTATTGGAACCAACATTGACTTTTTGTCATTCACCAATAGGCCCAGGGACCGGCATGTGACCTGTAGCATCATGACGCCCCTTTGGACTTGGTACCTGGAGCGACCTTTGAACATCCAGTCATCAAGATATGGGTATATTTTGATACCCCAATGCTGGAGGTAAGCTGCTACCACTGACATGCACTTGGTAAACACCTTCAGTGCTGCTGGTAGGCTAAAAAGGTAGTCATCTGATCTCACCGTGAAGCATAGGAAGTGCCTGTGTTCTTGGAAAATCGCTATATGAAAGTTATATGCTTTAAAAAAAAAAAAACCTATCTGCGTCCTTCAAGTAGAGGGCGGCATACCAGCCTCCCGGATCCAGGGAGGGGATGATGGAGGCCAGGAAGACCATGTGTAACTTCAACTTCTTTAGGTATTTGTTGAGATCTCACAGGTCTAGGATGGGTTTTAGACTGCCCCTGGCCTTTGGCATTAGAAAGTACCAGGAACAGAACCTCTTGTTCCTGGATTCGTGAGGAACGTCTTCCACCACTTTCAGCTGTAGCAGGCGCTTCACCTTCTGTGCAAGAAGACTTTTGTGAGAAGGGTCCCTGAAGAGGGACAGGGAAGGGGAGGTTGGAGAGGGGATAGAAAGGAGGGTATAGCCCAGGGCCACTGTGTTGAGGACCTAGCAGTCTGACATTATCACGGTCCATGCAAGGAGGAAAAAAGAGAGGCGTTTGGAGAAACATAAGGAGGATGGCTCTGGGGAACAGTCTGGTAGGTCACCCTCAGGTGCACCCTCAAAATGCCTGCTTGTCATTCTATCTGACTGGATAGAGGGCGAAGGTTGGTGGCTCTGGTGACGTATGTAGCCTCTGCTCTTCTTACGAGCCGTCTCCTGCCTGGGTTGGCTCCCTTGACCCTGTGGCTATTGCAGGTTGAACCGCTTGCAGGCTAGATGTGGGACGTAGAGCTCTAGGGTTTTCAATGTAGTACAGAAGTCCTTTAACCGGTGTAATTTATTGTCTGTCTGCTCAGCAAACAGTGCCTGACTATCAAAAGGAAGGTCCTGTATCAACTGCTGGGCCTCCATTGATAAGCCTGAGAGAAGGAGCCAGAACACCCTTCACATGGAGATGGCTGAGGCCATGGTGCATTCTGCAGAGTCTGCAGCGACCGAGGCTGCTTGAAGGGCCATCCTGGCCACAGCCCTGCCCTCATCGAGGATCGCCCGGAACTCTTTCCTGGTGTCCTAGGGAAGCGAATCTTCAAATTTGGCCATGGCTTGCCACATATTGAAGTCAGAGCGGCCAAGGTGGGCTTGGTGGTTAGCCAACCTCAACTGGAGGATGTATAAACTTTGCGTCCGAACAAATCCAGCCTCTTTGAGTCTTTATTCTCAGGTGTAGCTCTCAGTTGGCCTTGCCTCTCCTGGAGAAGATGAGGAAGAAGCCAGTGCCGCGGGGTCGGCCACATCCATAGGTGGTCCAACCAGCTGTTCCCCGGGGTCCGTGAGAGCCTGAGGGGTTCTCCTTTTGGTGAGATCTGTTTCCAGAGAAAGGCGGGATACTGAGGCTGATGGTTTGTCCAAGGCACCCGCCACTGACTTAAGCCCTTAGGAAGACTGGGTAAAACCCTATGGGTTCCACAGGTACCAGGCAGCCAGCCACTGGGCCTAGGGCCATGGAGCAGTTGGAGGTACCACTGACGTCGAGGGTACCACCGGTGCTGGGGTTTGGCCTGCCAGCTACGACTCCTGCCTGGTGTCGGAGCTTGACGATGAGTGGGAGCTCTCAGGCGACCATGAGCTGGTGGACTGGTGACCCCATTTGCTGCAGTGCCGATCGCTGCACCTCGATGGGGAGCTCTCCGCTTGAGAAAAATTCCTTTTGTGGGTCCTCGGAGACCAGCAGCGTTCAGTGGATTGGCAACGGCATTCCAGCGATCTACGCCTCACGCTTCTCAACCGGTACCAGGATCTGGAGCAGGACCAGGAGCCGGAGCAGGTCAGTCGCTGGGAAGACCTTCTTACTGACCAAGAGGATCTGTTTCGCGGTGACGCGTATCAGCAAACTGATGACTGGTGACTTCGCATAATTGACTCTGTCGGGCCTGCGAACAGTACTGGGTCATGGCTGAAGCTCTGGGCCAGTCTCAGTGCTGTTGATGCCAGGAGGGCACACCTCTACCAGTCTGTGCCAGGTCACCAGTGAGGAGCATCTCAAGACCTGTGGGCGCTGCCCTGAGTCCAGAGATGGAAGAGGGTTGCGCCAAGCCTGCCTCCCTGCCTTCAAAGCCTGGTGGCTCAGTGCGGGCAAGCGCTGGCGAGATGTCCCTCAGGAAGGGGAGCGGTACCATTGAGATGGGGACTTATGAAAAGGTCCCAAGGCGGGTTTACCCCTGGATCGGGGTACCGCCATAGCTGGTGTGGGCGGCGCCAGTAGCACTAAGATATCCTGCTCTGCCTGCAGGGCCTCGGGCATCAACGGGACCTCTAACTGACGAAGGCCCGCGTCACTGTCCTGTGTGGCAGGCATGGGTTGGGGTGGGCTAGACCGCTCGACCTTAGCTTGGGCCCGACTCCTGGTTGGAGGTACCAAGCTGCCCTCCTTGGGCCTTGGCTCTCCTCCTCCCCTCCCCTTCCCCTTGCGGGACGTAGGAGATCTTCCTCTCCCGGTCTTCTTTTGCCGCTTGGCAGGTGCTGGGGAGGGGCATCAGTGCCGGTCCATCGACAGCACCATTGGAGCATTCTGAACCGATGCTGCAGGGCTCGGGGCACAGTCAGACCTCGAGTGCTCTGGTGTCAGAGTTAGAGCTGCCTCCATTAGGAGCACTTTGAGATGGGTGTCTCGTTCCTTCTTAGTCCGAGGTTTGAAGGACATGCAGATGCGTCTCTTTTCACTTATATGTGACTCACCCAGACACCTTAGACAACTGTTATGTGGATCGCTGATGGGCATAGTTTTTTTGCAGCGATTACAAGGCTGAAAGCCTGGGGACCGGCGCCATCCCTAGGCTGAGTCCCATTCATGACTAACCAAATAAAACGCACTAACACACTAAGGGATAACTATTAACTATTTTACAGGAAAAGTTCATAACACTGAATGAAGCGAAAAGCTAGCTGATGCTTTCTCCACTTGCTTTGAGGTCAAGAAAGTAAGGCCAAGATGTGCAAAAGGCCTTTGCAGGTTCTAATAGGCATCCATTAATTGGAAGAGCGATCCTTGTGGGTACCAAGGAGCTTAGGATGTTAACTATTTTATGCACTTTCTCTTGGATTACTGTCACTTATCTCAATTTCCACTACCCTGAAGAACAGCTCCTGGAACGTCCGGAAATTGGTCATGGCCCATGTCAGGGTTGGAGCAACTGCCTCAGAGGGGGATGATGACGACTCTTTAGAAGGGAGCAACTCTGATTCTGGGTAAAAAGCTCCAGCTATGGATGCCAACAGTGCCTTTAACCTCTTCCCTTAAGTGTTGTGATGGGGCTCTGCTCCGATAGCATAAGAAGGACCTCAGTAGGAGAAATATGGCCATAGTGGCATGTTGTATTGGCAAGGTTGTGGGTGGCCCATCCATTACCATTCATGCACCAGAGCCTGGTGGGAGGTGGTGCTGGAGAACTCTTTAAGATACCACTCCTCTCTTTCTCTCTCTCTGGAGAGGGCTCTGTGCTTGAAGCAAGGAAGAAGAAATAGCCCAGGAGGGGACAAGTATTTCCCAGAAACAGCACTGTTGGGTGCGGTTTCAATGAGGCTACCAGGGCTGGTGCTGGGAGGAAGGATGAAAGCAGATCTTCAAACACATATCTCAGCACCAAGGAGAAGAGGGTCAGTCAACAGGTGCTAGGATAGGTAACAAGACAGCTATTAGTGTTGACTTTGGTACTGATGTTTTTTCTCAGGCTCTCTTCCCTGTCAGTGTCATGCCTCTGCCCATTCAAGTCAAGGAGGGTTTTGAGGACTTTACCCCAGATTTTTTTTTTTCATTATTTGTATAATCATAGCACCTAGAAGCCCCAATCACATGCTAGGGGCTGTGCGAACATAGACCAAAGGATAAACAATAAGAGGGAACTAAGCAAGGGTCAATGTATTGTGACTTTTGGGGCCACAAATACGAGGGCATAAAAAATTCTAAGCTCATGCCCATGAGACACATGCATACCTACAGTGGAATCCACACTGACACAAAGAATTTTTGTTTTCTTCTCTTTTCTTCTTCCGTGGGTCTCTTTTCTTCTTCCGTGGGTCTATTCAATTTTCCCCTATCAACTGCAATGAAACCTTCCTACTACCGTGACTATACCACAGAGGTTTACTACAAATGATTGTGGCATCACAGAAATCATCATTTTGACTTGATTGCAGGATCAAGAAATATGCTGAATAGTGAAAAGGATTGTTTAAACCCAAATCTTACACCTTGGGGTTAAGAAGCATGGCAAAGAGAATTACAAATCCTATGAAAATGTAATCTGATCCATGTCCAAATATTACAGAAGACATTATGACGTTAACTTCTCTTTCATATTAGTGTTCTAAAAGATGCTAGTAGGTGACTAATGTAACTGTACAAATGATATTCCTAGCAAATTGTTTTGTTTTAAATATATATCCACTAACTCAACTACTGCATGAACGACTCTCCAGATTCCATACAGCTCTGGATAAAATATATCTATTTTTAAGACGACATGTGAAGTTACAGTGCTCTGAAGACAGGTCACAGACAGTCTTCAGAAATAAAATTGCTAGTATTAGTTAGCACATTAAAAAAGGCAACTTAAAGAAGTTGCAAGATTTCTGCAACAGTTTTAACAGATCAGAAAACTGATTAGATTTATTATATGATATGCCCTTATGATAAATGAAATATTTGTCTATTTCCATTATTAAGATAAACCATGTTCAATTTAACACATTAAACAGTGGGGGAAGATAACCTCAGTTCTTACCTCAGGATGGAACTGCTGTTCAGTACGAGAATGGCAATACTGACAGTTATCCCCATTTTCACACTTGGAAGGTTCACCCCACTCATCTGCATGTTTTACACTGGGGCATGGAGTAGACCTGGAAAAAGTGAAATCCAAAAATGCATTTGTACTAATTCCCCAGCAGCAAACTCAAATATTTTCCCATTAAGTCCAAAGTAGCACCTCAGCTGTTGAAGCCCACTGTTTCCATTTCTGCAACAACAGCTTATCGCCAGAGCCAGGCTTTGGGGCCTCTGAAGCCTACAGATGTGGGCCAGCAATATTTTGGGAGCTCTTTGGGCAAATGCTCTTTTGGTAAAAGGATGCTTACTCCTGGGGGAATTCTGCCCCCCTTGCCCAGATACCTGCACCCTCTCTTCCCCACAGGCCAGCTGCAGGGCCCCCCCTTGCCCAGATACCCATACCCCCCCACAAGCCCAGCCGTGCCCCCAGCCCAAACACCTACCCCCTACCCTCAAAGCCCAGAGATCCAGCAGGAGAAACAGCCTGATGCTCAGTCCCAGGCTTGCACAGAGTTTCCTGCGCACCACCCTCTCCTTCCCTCAGGGCATGCAGGGAACTGCAGCTGTCAGGAACCCTCTAGCTCTCTCCCCCTCCCCACCAACAGTGTCTTTTATGAGCGACCTGGGCTTTGCCGGGTCCAGCAGCCCCTAGCGGCAGCCAGCAGCACTGCAGCCCATTTCTGTGCAGGTAAGGAAATTATGTGCAAAAAACATTAATTTCTGCAAAATTCCACATTGCGCAATAACGCAGAATTCCCCCAGAAGTAATGCATAAACCACAGCTAAATTCAATTTCTCTTGTGTTTTGTGATGGTTACTTACAATCATGAGATTGTTAGGCCAATCTCATCAATACTGCACGACTGAACTGAGGATACAGAAACTGAAAAACTACATTTCTCAGGCCACCAATTCATACTAAAAGTCAAATGTCAGTATGTTTTTTAGCAAAGTTTGGTTATGAAAGTATTGCCTGGGGAAAGGAATTTGTAGCAGGAGGAATCAGCTAAATCCAGAAGTTATCAAGGGTCCTTTTGTCTATTAACAGCAGCTGAAGGAGGAACAATTGAGATTTTGAGTTGGTGCCAGGAGATGCAGAAACGGTTTCACCTCCTCCCAGGGAAGACTGATGTTTTAGTCATATTTTAATTACTTTCCTATTCAGGGCTGTCCAATCATTCTGAAGTTTGTTTCCTATAGTTTTATGGGGCTTGTCACAAAAATCTAATACTGTTAAACTAGGTATACCCAGTTGCACTGTTAGTGTAATCCAAAGAAATAAGCCCCCAATAACTGTTCTATTGATTCATGGGGGGGCGTAGACCCATAGTTAGGAAAGCATGTTCTTAGTATTTATTTATGCACCTGTATTTGAATCTTCTGGGATTCCGTCTTCTATCTCGGCTGTTGTGATAATGGGGGCATGCATAACCCTGGCGGCAGAGTCTCGGGGGTTTGGTGCACTGTTCTGTCTTGTAGCCAGCTAATACAAAATTAGTATCTGTAAACAGATTAAGAAATTTAAAATATGTTAACACTTTAACTTTGCATTTAGAACACCTTTAACGAATCCAGGTACCAAGAAAATCCTTGAAAGCAATAAAATTTTGCTTTTCTTTTATATAAAAATCCTGGTTTGTACACATCATTAACACTAAGATTTTGTCACGGTTATTTTTAGTAAAAGTCACAGACAGGTCATGCACAATTCACAAACAAAAATTCACAGAACCCGTGACCTGTCCCTGGCTTTACTAAAAATAACTGGAAGTGAGGCTAAGTAGGAGGGAGGAATGGAGTCTCATGCGGTGGGGGGGGCGACAGGCCAACACCCCCACCACGGAGGGGGGGCACAGTCCTGGCTCCAGTGGCCGCAGCAGGGGGTGCAGTGCCCTCCTCCCATCCAGAGCTGGCCGCAGCTGAGGGACAGGGGTGTGTGGCCCTGGCTGCAGCCCCCACCACAGCCCTGGGAAGCCATGAGGGGGGCACCTAGCCCCCGCTGCAGGGTCCTGCTGACAGCTGAAGCAGAAGATGTCATGGAGGTCGGGTAAAGTCACGGAATCCATGACTGCTGTGACATCTGTGACTAAATCAGAGCCTTATACATCACCATTCACAAACGATTAGGATGAGACGTGGATTTTATTGTCATTAGGTAGTCTGACTAAAGCTTTATCATTTTTATATTACATAAAAATTTTGCCATCACACTAAGCACAAATAAAATACTAGCAGAATCCCAACATCACACAAATGTCCAGAAGCTCTCAATATAAGTATTTTTTATTTTTCCCCCAGTACTCTTCATATAGTCTCATACTTATAAATCTTAAAAGCAAAATAAAAATAAGCTCTTCATTATTAAAAATTTGAAAGTATATTATTCATTTTAGTAAGACATATAACTAGGACCTTATGCAACGTTCCCTTCTGGATTTCCTTCAGTATGACTTTAGCATTCTTTACTTCACCACACCTGCTCTTACTAACGTTCTCCAATAAGATGGTCTTGACAAGGTCTCAGGGCCGTTCCTCTATCCTTGTCCTTAATCTTCTCCCCGCCTTTGATACTTCAGATCATTCCAACTTCTCTGATTATACTTCCTCCCTTGGTTTCCATGGCCCTGTATTCACTTGGTATCTTTCCAATTGTTTCTTCAATATTTCCTTTGACAGTTCCTCTTACTCTCCCACTTTGCTAGCATCTCTAAGGGCTCTGTCCTTGATCCCTTTCTCATCTCTCTCTCAACAATCTCATCCCGCATGGTTCAAATATCTTCTATGTTTACTTCTTTACTTCACCACTTAACTTGCCTTCTTACATACAGTCACATCGTCAACTGTCTTCTAGTATATACTGGATACCTTTCCGTTCAGTGGTACTGAAACACTTAACAGTGGGCGTGCTGAAAGCCAGCCCTGTTACCCATGTCGTGTCCCATCCCCCCCTTCCTCACCCCCCGCTGGGGCTGGGAGTAGGGCCGTGTCTCCGGGGGGAACCCGGACGGGGTCAGAGACTGGGGAAAAAAAAAATGCATCTGATGAAGTGAGCTGTAGCTCACGAAAGCGTATACTCAAATAAATTTGTTAGTCTCTAAGGTGCCACAAGTCCTCCTGTTCTTTTTAGGTCAACATCTGTTTGTCTCTTAGAGTGTCTCCTATTCCCTCCTAGGAATGGTAAGGTTAACATCATTGGCAAAGCCTTTCATCTCACACTTTCATACTTCCCCCCGCCCCGATATGGAATGGCTTCTCTATCCCAATGCATCTGGCAACTTCCCTGTTATCATTCATATCCCTTTCAAAATCCCACTTCTTCCATTAGGCCAACAAATGCAAAGCTATACCAATAAAATTCAATCATGACCTTAATATAAAAAGTATTTTCCCACAGTAATTTTCCACTCAAGAGTGATTATTTTTAAAAATTAAAGAAAAAAAAGGTTCAGTTATTTTCAGATGCAAAGAGTGGGGGAGCAGTACACTTCTGCCGTTACAAAAACCAGTTGCAATAGCTCTACTATTCTCAGTGGCTGGTGGCAGAAATATAAAATCTGGTAGACGCATTTTTGTCTTTTTTGCTCTTCATACAAGAAACCACAAAGACAGAGGTGGGCCCCAAATAACCATGTTTACTAAATACACATAAACATGCCAACCTATCTACATACATACATGTTGCTCTGACTAGTTTCTGGCAGCTTCTAAAACACAGAACATAGTGAGCACCATAAAGGACACAAACTATATAAAGGGACACTACTCTATTCCTGTACCCTAAAACATAATCCCTAGGACAGCGATGTGCCTTTTGGTCATCTGGTTATAGTCCATTTAGATCTGGATAAATTTTTGGACACGTGTCCATTGGCTTTTGTTACATAACAATGTGAAGGTTTTTGTTACATTTGTTAGACTAATGATCTCCCAATATCTATTAGATTTAGACTGTAAACACCCACGTAGCATGGAGAAGGAAGCTACCTGACTTTAATTTAGAAAGTACAAGAGCTGGACCAGGATGAGGGTGGGAGGAGGTAATTACTCACTTTTACCATTAAGAAAACAAGGAAGTTCAATCCGAAATAACTGACATGGAACATTACATTTGAGAACTGAAATTTATTAAGAGTCAGGGTATTCAAAGTTACAGCTCCACAGCAACTTATGTACATGCAGAATTCTGAATGATTTTAAAATACTGCTAAGGCAAATGCTTCATATGTACTAAAAGGTCAAAGTTATGGTTACTGTGGAAATTCTCCTGTATTAGCTTACTTGTACTGAATACTAGAATCTTTAATTTAAAAAAGGAAAATGATGACTTCTTAGTTATGCTGCCAAGCAAACGTAGTATCAAACCCAATTTGTCACAACTTCCTCCCCTCCCCGCCACCAAGATTCTTCTCCACGAAGCTATCTGAAAAACAAAGCTGAAAATCCACTTTGCAGTAGATGCATCCTCTTTGGAACACAGAAGCATAGGAATTACAACAATGGATCATAAAGCCATAGTCTCCTCCAGGGAGACCCTGCAGACAGCTTTCTGCTCGCTGCTGCTTCCCCTGGAGACCACCTCTAGTTTCCGGATTCCCACCTGCCCTTTACCTGACTGTCTCTCTCACTCTGTCCATCTAGGGCCAAGCACCTCTCTGAACCTTTAATTGTTTTTAACACCTCTTGGAACTATGGGGAAACACCAGAGCATTTAGACGAAAAACAACACTATATGTTTTGCCAATATTTTAAAAGGATAAACAAAATGACCCAGATAACTACAGACCACTTGGTCTGTCATCAATCCTGGGTAAATTCATGGAAAGACTGAATTGGGATGCAATCAGTGAAGAATTAAATGATGGCATCATAATGAATATCTATCACCATTGTTTTATGAAAAATAGGTGATCTCAAACAAGTTTCATATCACTTTCTGATGAGATCACATCTCTGATGAATAATATACTTAATAATATAATTGACATAATATACTTAGACTTCCATAAGACATTTGACATGGCCCAGCATGCCAATCTGATTAAAAAAAATCAGCACTATACCAAGATCAATGTAACCCATATTAAATGGATTAAAAACTGGGTTAACTGATGGATCTCAAAATGTAATTGTAAATGGGGAATTATCATCCCATGGGGATGTATCTAGTGGAGTTATACAGAAAACGGTTTTGGACCAATGCTATTCAGCATCTTTATTAATGATAGGAACAAAATATAAAATTTTACTGGTAAAATTTGAAGATGACACAAAGATTGGTATAGGATGGTTTCAGAACAGAAGGGGTAAGGTTAGTTTAGCCATGTGCTTTGCAGCTTCTGCAAAATGTAGGTGGTTAACAAATGTAATAAGAGCTTGAAAATAATAGGTAAAAAAGTTAGAAGGAATGTAGCATCTAGCAAGACAAGTGTTGGGAGGATGCTGAGTTTGGAAAGTGGCTAATGAGCTAAAAGAAAATTATTAGAAAAGAAGCCTCTAAAATTATAGGAGATGGTAACAAATCGGTTCCACCGACCAAAAAAGCAGTGTTTTGTGATAAACTGATAGCTACCTTTAACATACCCGTGTTATCTTAGAATATGGACATGTGTAACAAGATAAAACGTCAGGTACAACCAGCTTTAAGATTTATAAATTTAAAATAATCTGAAAGAAAGAGGTCCAACTGCCATATTTGGTTCTACCCAAGGCCAGGAAGAGGGTCATAACATAAGAATGTGACCAAAGGTCCATCCAGCTCAGCATCCTGTCCTCCGACAGTGGTCAATGCCAGGTGCCCCAGAGGGAATGAACAGAACAGATAATCGTCAAGTGATCCATCCCCTGGCGCCCATTCCCAGCTTCCGGCAAACAGAGGCTAGAGACACCATCCTGGCTAAAAGCCACTGATGGACCTATCTTCCATGAATTTATCTAGTACTTTCTTGAACCCTGTTAGAGTGTTGGCCTTCACAACATCCTCTGGCAAAGAGTTCCACAGGATGACTGTGCGTCGTGTGAAGAAATACTTCCTTTTGTTTGTTTTAAACCTGCTGCCTATTAATTTTATTTGATGACCCCTAGTTCTTGTGTTATGAAAAGGAGTAAATAACACTGCCTTATTTACTTTTTCCACACCAGTCATGATTCTACCCAGCCCCAAAGTGGTAAAACCTGGTTTTCAGATAGGATGACGACATCAATTATTTGTTGCTTTGTATAAAAGAACCAGGCTTGCTCAGGGTATTTATCAGATCCCACCTGATCATGCTGCAGCAAGCAGTATGAAAGGGTTATCTCTTTTCCTGAGTACTCCGATCAAATGCTTATGAATGTGTGCTATTGTATGAATGTAGGAATTGCTTATTGCTTAAGCAACTGTATAAATACCATTTGGCCTTTACAATTAATAAAGGAATTTATGTTTGAGCTGATGTCATAGTGATATCTTTTATACTAATTCTATAACAGTAATTCCAACAATTGGTGAAATGGTAAATGATGGTAGGGACTAGTCAGTTATACAGAATTATATGGATTATGTAGTAATGCAGACTCCTTTGAAAAAACATGCATTAAATACAGCCGAATGCAAGTCATACATCTAAGAATAAAAAAATGTAGGTCACACAAGAAGCAGGACTGTATCCTGGAATGCAGCGAGGCTGAAAAAGACTTACAGGCCATGGTAGATTTCCAACTGAACATAAGTAAGGCTGCGAGTCTTTCACAGCGGTCACGGAAGTCATGGATTCCGTGACTTTCCGGGACCTTCGTAATTTCCACAGCTGTAGCAGCTGACCCCAGGGCTGCCCGAGTAGCTGGGGCAGCCCTGGGGCCAACCGCACCAGCTGCTACTCTGGCGGCCCCAAGCAACTGGGCCTGGGCGCTGCCCCAGATCAGAGGTCCAGGGGCAGCAGTGGAGCCCCAGGCCACCCCCAGCCCAGAGAAGAAGCAGTGTTCGCTGGAGCAGCCCTCCCTGCCCCCAGCACCTAAGATTTAGTTAGGGGTATTTTTAGTAAAAGTCACAGACAAGTCACTAGCCATGATTTTTTGGTTATTGCCAGTGACCTGTCCGTGACTTTTATTAAAAACAGCCGTGACTAAATCATAGCCTTAAACATGAGCTCTCAGTGTGATGCTGTAACTAAGAAGTTAAACATGGTCCTTGAATGTATAATCAGGGGAATATCAAATTAGGAATATTAATCAATCATGCTTAACCTTTTAGTTACCATGGTGAGACAATTACTGGAATTATATTCAATTCTGGCATCCTCACTTCAAAAAGCATGTGGAACAATGGGGAAGGGCTCAGAACGGAGTTATGAGAATAATTCAAGATCTGAAAAATTCTGCTTTTCAGTGAAAAATGAAAGACACAATCTAATTAGTTTATCCAAGAGAAAGATAAGAGGTACCTACATGGGGAAGAATTTTTTCATAGATTTTCAGTTTTTAAGGCCAGATGGGACCATCATTTAGCTTGACCTCTGTACAATACAGGCCATGGAATTATAACTAATTACCCATGTACGGAGCCCTGGTGTTGAATTAAAGCATATCTTCCAGAAAAGCATCCGGTTTTGATTTGATGACATCAAGAGATGGAGAATCTACACTTCCTTTTGGTAGTTTGTTTGAATGGTTAAATCACCCTCACTGTTAAAATATTGTGCTCAACTTTTAGTCTGAATTTGTCTGGCTTTAACTTCCAGCCTTCTTGTTATACATTTATCCTCTAGGTTAAAGAGACTGTTAGTAGCTGATATTTTCTCCATTGAAGGAAATTATACAATGTAGTCAGGTCACCTCTTAATCTTTTCGCTACGCTAAACAAATCGAGCTTCTTCAGTATCTCACTTAGGCATTTTTCCAATCACTGAATCTTTTTTGTGGCTATTCTCTGCACTTTCTACAATTTTTCAATACCTTTTCAGAATGTGGAAACCAGAACATGACACAGTATTCCAATACCTGTCTCACTAATGCTGTACGAAGAGGTAAAAATCACCTCCCTACTCCTACTTCCCTCTTTATTATATACCCAAACATTAGCCCTTTTATTCACAGCATCATACTGGGAGCTCAGGTTCAACTGTTTGTCCACTCAGACCCCTAAATCCTTTTTAGAATCCTGCTTTCCAGGATACAATACCCTATTCTGTAGGTATGGCATGCATTCCTTGTTCCTAAATTGTGACTCTTGGGTTCCTGTTATCGTGATCTGCTGATTTTAAAATGTTTTTCCCTAGTAGAGGCTGTGGAAAGTAGTTCATCATCCTCATGTGGTATCATACCTCATTTCAGCTCTTTCCAAATACACAACAAAAATATTTAGACACTTCTGGCTAATCTGCAACATTATTAACAATTCTCCTATTTCCATCTAGTAATGGGCTTATATCACTGTTAAGATTCCTTTTGTTCATATTATATTTGTGTTCTTACTGTCCTTAGCTCTGCTAGCCATGGTTTTTCCCCTGTAGCTTTCAGTTTCCTTTATAAATTTTCTGCACTTCATAACTAGTATTTATGAATATACATTTTTGACAGTAGACAGCTCTTTAATATACTATTAAAAGGCAAAACATGATCCAGCTAATGGAAGCTGAAGCTAACCAAATTCGAACTAGAAATAATGCTCAATTTTTTTAAGTGAGTGTAATTAAGCATTGCAACAACTTATCAATGAATGTGATAGATTCTCCATCACTTGAAGACTTTAAATCAAGACTAGATAGCTTTCTAAGGGCAGGTCTTTGCTACCCGCTGGATCAGCGGGTAGTGATCCATCTATCAGGGATCGATTTATCACGTCTTGTCGACTCCGGAACTCCAGCTCGTGAGAGGCGGAAGCGGAGCTGATGGGGGAGCAGCAGCAGTCGACTTGCCACCGTCCTCACGGCCAGGTAAATCGACCTAAGATACGCCAATTTCAGCTACGCCATTTGCGTAGCTGAAGTTGCCTATCTTAGGTCGACTCCCCAGTGAGACCAGGGCTAAGAGATATCTATAGTTCAGCTAGATATTACAGGCTTGATGCAGAAATTACTAGGTGAAGTTCTTTGGCCTGTATTATTCAGTGATCAGGCTAGACAATCAATGGTACCTTCCGGTCTTAAAATCTGTTAATCTAGTCCAGTATTCTCTCTCCGACAGTGGCTGACACTGGATGCTTCACAGGAAGGTGAAGGAACCCCTGCAGCAGACAGGGTGTGGGATAATCTGTCCCATTAGGTTTCATCAAAACTCTAAGAGTTAGAGATTAGTTTAGTTTAAACCCTGAAGCATGAGGTTTAATATCCCTTTGAAACACTGTGCTACCAACAACTAACAACAACTCTGGATATTCTTGTTAATCATATAAATGTACAGGCCCCACAATTCTCTGCAGTCAAGACCGATCCAAAGAAGTCATTTAGCCTCTAAGCAACATCCTTATCTTCCTTAATTGCTCCTTTTAGCCCCTGGTGATCCAGGAGACTAATTATTTTGCAGGTTCATGCGTCTGCTATACTTAAAATAATCCCTTGTTTGTTCTCGATACTTACCTATTTGTTCTTCAAAATCCATTTTAGCCCTTCTAATTTCCTCTTATATTATCCCTTACTGTAATTTATACTCCTGTTTACTGATTTCACTAGGATTAGGTTTTTAAATTTTGAAGTATTATGTTTGGCTTCTCGAACCTTGCCACTCTGCTACAGTGGTTTACACCTTGTCTTCCTGGCTGCCCTTTTGTCCAATGGGCATGCCTTCTGAGACTATTATTATTTTGTTTTAAGTAGCAACCATGCCATTTTGCTTTACGTTTGACTTTAGGGCCTTTTTGACTAACCACCTCATTGTATTGAGATCTCCCTTTCCAAAGTTTAATGTCACTAAGTCACTTTTTGGTACATTACTCCCTACAGAAATCTTGAAAATTATGTTGTGGTTAACATTACTTTAGTAGGATTGTTATTTTTTGAATCAACTCCTGAATGTTACTTATTTGAAAATAGCCACTCCTCTTGCATGCTCTGACACAATCTGTTCCAAAAACAATCAGAGTACTGAGAATTTTTTTCTCTCCGTTTTGTCCCGTTTTGCCATTTCATCTGTTTATATGCAGGTAGTTCAAGTCTATTCTATTCTAACCTGTTATTTGGCCCCAATGCTATAGTATCTGAGCACTTCACAGTCAATGTATTCATCATCACAACACGCCTAAGGGGAGTTCTGTTATCTTCATTTTACAGATGGGGAACTGAGATACAGAGAGACTAAGCGACTTGCCAAAGGTGTCTCTGGGAGTCTGTGGGTGGAGCAGGGAACAGAATCCAGGTCTAGAAAATCCCATGATAGCAACCTAATCCCTGGATCTCCTTCTTCTCTCTCCACTTATTTTGTTAGATTTTGCTGCCTGGGATCTCTCTGAACATAGTGTGCTCAATTTCCTTTTCTTGATACAGACGCTTATAGTAAAGCTCTACTAATATAGTTACTTTCTTATAACTTGGGATTCATATTTCTTATAGATTCAACTGTGTGGTCCTCTCCACTCAGAATCTTGTTCTTGCCCAATTTTATAGAATTCTTTAGATACTCACTACTCCCCTCACCTGTCTTTCCTGTATAATTGTCTTCCCCTTGCATACCGTAAATAATACAAATCTACCTAAAACAAAGAAATAAAAAAATTTTACTCTTGAAGACCAGAGGTACTGCATCAGTTTGTGTTCCATCTGTTACAAAGTAGCATTTAGGTACAACCACTAATGTTCTGCTGATTTTAAAAATTCATGGCTATGTAATAAATGACACCAAATACCGAAAATCACAACCAGACTAAAAGCTTAAAGAAAACTAGAGCAATTGGGCTTATTTTAAGTGACCTGTCAAATTAATAAATTTACAGTAATATTAGATTTTAAAGAACTCACTCAAAGCCTAAAACAGGTAACATTTCTTTGTTTTCTGGTTCTTGTTAATCAAGTTAAGCAAAAGAAATATCCTTTAAAAGTTGACTAAAAACAACAATCAAAAAAAGATTCAAGTGACATCAGTATCATTTGGCACAAGATAGTTTTCTTACTGACTTTAAATCAGGAAAATATGTATCAATTCCCTCAAAATAGCCACATTTGTACTGAGTGAATGAAAAAAGGTTTGGTACAAAAGAAATACTTTCAATAGACAGGAATTTCCAGTATGCTATTTGAATATAAATGGGCTTGACTGCATGATTTTTTTTCCAAACACCCATACTATTGTGTGTGTGTGTGTACACACTGTGACAGGGTCGGGCCAGATGGCTACAGGAGAGTGATAGAAGGCAGATATATTAGCCCCAGGTTAAGTAGGTCCCTTTTCCCTGGGTAAGGTAATAGGGAAGGTTCCAGAACAATCAGGAACTTTCTGGAAACAATTAAGGCAGACAGGCTGATTAGAATACCTGCAGCCAATCAAGAAGCTGCCAGAATCAATTAAGGCAGGCTAATCAGGGCATCTGGGTTTAAAAAGGAACTCTCTTCAGTTTGTGGTGTGTGCGAGGAGCTGAGAGTGAGAAGGTGTCCTACTGGAAGACTGAGAAGTACAAGCATTATCAGACATCAGGAGGAAGGTCTGTGGTAAGAATAAAGAAGGTGTTGGGAGGAGGCCATGGGGAAGTAGCCCAAGGAGTTGCAGCTGTCACACAGCTGTTACAGGAGCCACTGTAGACAGCTGCAATCCACAGGGACCTGGGCTGGCACCCGGAGTAGAGGGGGGGACCGGGTTCCCCCCATCCCTCCAACTCCCTACTTTTTACCGGAGGATTTGAACGGGACTGCAGGTTCCACCAGTGGGGAAGGTCTCTGGCCTGTTCACCGATCCACTATGTGGATCGGCAGAGACTGCGGGGATTGTTCTCCTCCCTTTCCCCATGCTAGCCAGTAATGAGGTTAACTTAGTGAACGGCAGATCTGAGCCACGAAAGTGGCCAAACTGAGGGCTGCCGTGAACCTCTGAAGCAAGAAAATCCGCCAATAAGCGCAGGACCCACCAAGGCAGAGGAGGAACTCTGTTACAACACACACAATCACTCCTTTATTCAACATAACTATTGAAGCCTCTCCAATAAAAGTCAAAATAGGTCTAGACAGATATAGAAACAGTGATGAGAAGACAAAATATAGAACATTACCCAGCCATCTCGGATCCTCACTAAGAATTTTTTCAATCATTGCTTGGCTAGCTAGAATTCCTGGCTGTAGGTCAGGGATGTTTTCTCCACCTCCTAGCTGCCCATTCTGTAAGGCTTCCTGTGCCTGAAGTTCCCTGAAATGGAGAACAGAAGATAATTTTACCATACTGTGTATCTTCATTAAATGTCCCGATTGTGGATGAAATCCTGGCTTTATGGAAGTTAATAGGAGTTTTGCCACTGACTTTGTTAGCCCGGGTTTTATGCCATGCCTCACAAAGCCTTATTTGAAAAACTCAAATTGTCTTGCCTTGGCATTGTTACATGGATTGATACTGGTGAAAGTATCACAACAAAGGATAATTATATATGTTAACAAAGGGATAGGCACAAGGCAGAAAGCGGTAATAACTGGTGTGAGGTACAGTTGCATTTAACATCTTAAACTGATAAAGAGGACTGCCAAGAACACACTAAAGAAATGTACAAATGACATTATATTGGACAATGTTGCATGTATCCAAGAAAGAGCAATAATGCAAGAGGAACTAAGCAGGTTAAAATATGGCAGAAATACAAATACAGCATAAATAAGATTATTTTAGACAAAAATGAGCTAATACAATGTGGCAAAACAAAGATTTTCAATGGCAGAAATTTGGAAAGCTACAGTGATAATGAATGGCAAGGCTGATACAACTTTCTGATGGGATATTGCAACCATGCTTTGTGGCCCTTATATCGACACATCATATCTTGGACAGGAAAAAATATAATCCCTTTCTCTACCATTTCTATGACACCCTACCTATTACTATTTGTACTCTGGTAGTGAATGGGGCACCCAATCATGGGTCAGGGTCCCAACTGTACAAGAACAAAAAAAGCCCTGTTCTAAAGTGCTTACAGACTTAAAATTTTTATTTCTGGGCACCTCACCAAAAAGAATTATGTTTATTGTTCTCTACAATATATTTGGAAGGAATTCCTCGGTGGGAGCAATAAAAATTACTAAACCAGAAGGAGCAGCACATAAAATGTAAACACAGATGCTGTGTGACTGAATGCCTATTTAAAAGGGCATTTAACAACAGTTTTCACATACTGGATTTGAAGGGTATACACAACAAGGAAGGAAGAAAAGTTACTCACCTGTAACTAGAACAGGAGTACTTGTGGCACCTTAGAGACTAACAAATTTATTTGAGCATAAGCTTTCATGGGCTACAGCCCACTTCATCGGATGCACAGAATGGAACATATAGTCAGAAGATATATAATATATATATATATATATATATACACACACATACAGAGAACATGAAAAGGTGGAAATAGCCATACCAACTGTAAGAGGCTAATTAATTAAGATGAGCTATTATCAGCAGGAGAAAAATACTTTTGTAGTGATAATCAAGATGGCCCATTTAGACAGTTGACAAGAAGGTGTGAGGATACTTAACATGGGGAAATAAAGATTCAATAGGTCTAATGACCCAGCCACTCACAGTCTCTGTTCAAACCCAAGTTAATGGTATCTAGTTTGCATATTATCAGTAAGCATCTCCACTCTCATGGAAGGTGCAGTCACATTCCATCAAGCCCAGACCACTGTAGAAACTGCTACCGTTAAGGCACAGCACATATTTCTTCTAGAGCAATGGAATATCCCAGGCAGGGTCATATCTGGAGGAAATGTCATCCCACATATTCTCTGTTCTCCCCATGTGAATCTTAAGAGACTCCAGCTACAAGTAACTAACTATTTTCTACTTCAAGTATCATCGTTATAGATCACAGAAATGTAGAACTGGAAGGGACCTCAATAGGTCATCTAGTCCAGTCCCCTGCACTGAGGCAGGGCTAAATTTATCTAGGCCAGCCCTGACAGGTGTTTGCCTAATCTGTTCTTTAAAACCTCCAATAATGGAGATTCCACAACCTCCCTAGGTA
This sequence comes from Caretta caretta, assembly GCF_965140235.1. Lineage (NCBI taxonomy): Eukaryota > Metazoa > Chordata > Testudines > Cheloniidae > Caretta > Caretta caretta. Next base: position 136,375 of record NC_134215.1, read on the forward strand.
ATTTGTTCCAGTGCTTAACTACCTTTATAGTTAGGAAGTTTTTCACAATGTCTAACCCAAATCTCCCTTGCTGCAATTTAAGCCCATTACTTCTTGTCCTCAGTGACTAAGGAGAACAATTTATCACTGTTCTCTTTGTAACAACCTTTTATGTACTTGAAGACTTACGTCCTTCCTAAAACTTCTCTTCTCCAGACTAAATAAACCCAATTTTTTCAATCTTACCTCATATATCACATTTTCTAGGCCTTTAATTGTTTTTGTTGCTCTCCTCTGGACCTTCTCCAATTTGTCCACATCTTTTCTGATGTGCTGCCCAGAACTGGACACAGTACTCCAGATGAGGCCTTATTAATGCTGAATAGAGTAGAAGAATTACTTCTCATGTTTTGCTTACAACACATCTGCTAATTCACCCAAGAACAATTTATTAGCAAGTTTGAGACATTCATCTTGGTTGAGAGCAACAACAAACCTCTGGAGAGGTAGAAATGACTCACTGCATAGATTGTGAACTGAACATTAGATATTGAGGCAAGGTCAAGAGATAATGCTGCATAAAGGTAGGAACTGGCAGCTCTATATATTTCTATATTTTCCAAAGCAATGCCTTCAAGGCCATCTTGGAGCTAATAAATGCACTCTGACATCTTCAGGGACTGGATCTCATGGCACGTTTCTATAGAGGTTTGATCTGCTTTGAAAGGTGTTGTGGAAACAGTTTGGCTCCTAACTATCACTATAAACTACAGATAATCTAGTATATTTATGGAATAATTTTGTTCTTTTCAGGCCATAGCCAAGGCCCTTCATAGCATCTATTATATTTAAATTGACCTTCCTTTACAGTAAAAAGAATGTGAGGAAGAAAAGAAGTAAACTGAGGATGTGATTCAGATGAAAATCAAAGGCCATTTTAAGAATTAATTTGGGATGAAGATGTCCTTCTCATCTTCTTCCCTTGTCTCTCCTCTGTTTACACTAGTAAATCTTCAGGGTTTGAACTTTCTCATTACTTGCGGGTACAGTTTATAGCACAATAATGCCCCAATCTTGATCAGAGACTCTAGGTGCTCTTGTAACAAATAATAAAAATAATCAAAGGCTGTGTAACAAACATCAGAGGGGTAGCCGTGTTAGTTTGAATCCACAAAAACAACGAGGAGTCCGGTGGCACTTTAAAGACTAACAGATTTATTTGGGCATAAGATTTCATGGGTAAAAAACCCCACTTCTTCAGATGCAACAATTAAAGGCTGGCACTTGCTGACTCTTTTGGCTAATGTTATCATCACAAGGCCCATGAGCATTTGACAAGCCACAGAAGTAATTCTCTCCCAGAGTCTCATTCGGAGACTATGAGAGCTTCATTAGGATGAAGTTAAGATCCTACAAATATACCAGTTCATGCACAGTTGGAAAAATATTAGATAAGGCCACTTAGAAACATTCTTGACTATAGGGCATACAAACACAGGTTAAAAGATAGGAAACAAAGGGTAGGAAAAAATGGTCAGTTTTCATAATGGAGAGAGGTAAATACTGGTGTTCCCCATGGGTCTGTACAGGGATCAGTACCATTCAACATGTTCATAAATTATCTGGAAAAAGGGGGTAAACAGTAAGGTGGCAAAATTTACAGATCATACAAAACTACTCAAAACAGTTAAGTGCAAAGCAGAATGCGAAGAGTTACAAAGGGATCTCTCAAAACTGGGTGACTGGGCAACAAAATGGCAGATGAAATTCCATGTCAATAAATGCAAAGTAATGCACATTGGAAAACATAATCCCAACTACACATATAAAATGATGGGGGGTCTAAATTAGCTGTTACCACTCAAGAGATCTTGGGAGTCACTCTGGATAGTTCTCTGAAAACATTCACTTAATGTGCAGCAACAGTCAAAAAAGCTAACAGAATGTTGGGAATCATTAGGAAAAGGACAGATAAGAAGACAGAAAATATCATATTGCCTCTATATAAATCCCTGGTACACCCACACCTTGGAACATGATATGGAACATGATATGCTGCCATCACTGAAAAATTAATTTGAAGGGAACTTATTGTGTCTCAAGAAGTCTGGATTCTCACTATGTGTCCTCAGAGGTCTGGGACTGGCGATGAGACAGGTTTCATGTTTCTATGTGCTTACCATGAAAAAAAATCTTTTCTCTCTGGCTGCATAGGATATTCTAGACAACATTTTCCAACTCTTCAAAATCATCTCCCAGGCACTCCTGAGAAAGGCTGGTCTCCACAATCAGATGACCTATGCCAACAAATGCAGAGACTTCGGACCTGGGTAAAGTATCTGACCCTGATATTGAGACAGAAAATCTGGAAGAGGCACAAGTGGCTTTGCTGCCAGATTCTTGAGTTCAGAAAACCAAAACTATCTGAGATCCAAATTCCTGGCAACATTCGGGACGTGTATTGTATGATTTTCTGATCACCCTTGGGAAATCACGGTTAATAGAGGACACTAAGTTCATATTTACTCCAGTTCAGTAGGAAGCCACGTGTCATGATGCCAGAACTCTGTCCGGCTCTGGAGCAAAACTGAAAGCCCTTGGGCCTAGATTTTTTACAGGTATTAAGGCATTGCTGCACTCAGCATTGCAATGCCTGATTTATGAGCCTACACTTCACTTTCAAAAGTACCGTATATACTCGTTCATAAGCTGAATATTTTTGGTAAAAAAAAGTGACACATCAAAGAGCAGGGGTCGGCTTATAAACAGGTCAACACCAACATTTTAAACTCTATGAAATAAATGAATTGAATATCTAATACATGGTCATTTTGTTTACCTGGAGTGTCTGCAGGCATGGAGCCCCTCAGTTCCCTGTGGCCGCGGTTTGCCATTCCCAGACTAACTTCCCGCAGCTCCCATTGGCTGGGAATGGCAAACTGCGGCCACTGGGAGCTGAGGGGCTCCGTGCCTGCGAATGCTCCAGGTAAACAAAACATCCCAACCCGTCAGCAGCTTACCCTGACGGGCCGGGAGCCAAAGTTTGCCAACCCCTGAAATATAGGGTCAGCTTATGAAAGGATCATACAGTTTTTACCATTTTTACTTATCCATTGTGGGGGGTCGGCTTATAAACGAACTGGCTTATGATCGAGTATATACGGTAATTTCAGCACTCAGGGGCCTAAATCCCATTAACTGACAATAGGATTTTGGCTTGTAAGTGCCTAATTCCCTTCTGAAAGTGAAATGTAGGCTCCAAATTTCTTAGGCATTGCACTGCTGAGAGCAGCAATGCCTAAAAACCTTTAAAAAAAATCTGGACCTTGGTGTTGCTGCACCCTTCCATATCTCAGTCACCATTTTCCAGTGACTCAGGTCTATGATCTAGGTAAAAACGAGGGGTCCTTGTGGCACCTTAGAGACTAACAAATTTATTTGGGCATAAGCTTTAATTGGCTAAAACACACTTCATCAGATGCATCGAGTGAAAAACACAGTAAGCAGTATATATATTACAGCACATAAAAAGATGGAAGTTGCCTTCTAAGTGTGGGGTGGGGGGTCAGTGCTAATGAGGCCAATTCAATTAAGGTGGAAGTGGCTTTCATCCAGACCACATCACACGATCCCATGTCTACAGCCAAGCTCTAAGATACAACTGCATTTGCTCTAATCCCTCAGACCTACAGCATCTCTATCAAGCGTTCTTAAAACTACAGTACCCACCTGCTGAAGTGAAGAAACAGATTGACAGAGCCAGAACACCACCCAGAAGTCACCTACTACAGGACAGGCCCAACGAAGAAAGGAACAGAATGCCACTAGCCGTCACCTACAGCCCGCAACTAAAACCTCTCCAACGCGTCATCAAGGATCTACAACCTATCCTGAAGGACGATCCTTCACTCTCACAGACCTTGGGAGACAAGACAGTCCTCACTTACAAACAGCCCCCCAACCTGAAGCAAATACTCACCAGCAACTACACACCACACAACAAAAACACTAACCCAGGAACCAATCCCTGCAACAAACCCAATTGCCAACTCTGTCTGCATATCTATTCAAGGGACACCATCTTAGGACCTAACCACATCAGCCACACCACCAGGGGCTCATTCACCTGCATGTCTACCAATGTGATATATGCCATCATGTGCCAGCAATGCCCCTCTGCCATATACACTGGCCAAATCGGACAGTCTCTATGCAAAAGAATAAATGGACACAAATCATACATCAAGAATTGTAACATTCAAAAACCAGTAGGAGAGCACTTCAATCTCCCTGGAAACTCAATAACAGACTTAGAAGTGGTAATTCTTCAACAAAAAACTGCAAAAACAGACTTTGACGAGAAACTGCGAACTGGAATTAATTTGCAAACTGGACACCATCAAATTAGGCCTGAATAAAAACTGGCAGTGGATGGGTCACTACAAAAAGTAATTTTCCCTCTGCTGATACTCACACCTTCTTGTCAACTGTTGGGAGTGGGTGACATCCACTTTGATTGCATTGGCCTCATTAGTACTACAAAGTAATTTTCCCTCTGTTGATATTCACCCCTTCTTGTCAACTGTTGAGAATAGGTCACTTCCACCTTAACTGAATTGGCCTCGTTAGCACTGACCTCCAACTTGGTAAGGCAACTCCTATCTTTTCATGTGCTGTAATAGAAATACTGCTTACTGTATTTTTCACTCCATGAATCTGATGAAGTGGGTTTTAGCCCACAAAAGCTTATGCCCAAATAACTTTGTTAATCTCTAAGGTGCCACAAGGACTCCTCATTGTTTTTGCTGATACAGACTAACATGGCTACCACTACGATCTAGGTGTTCACAGAATCATAGAATATCAGGGTTGGAAGGGACCTCAGGAGGTCATCTAATCCAACCCCCTGCTCAAAGCAGGACCAATCCCCAACTAAACCATCCCAGCCAGGGCTTTGTCAAGCCTGACCTTAAAAAACTTCTAAGGAAGGAGATTCTACCACCTCCCTAGGTAACGCATTCCAGTGTTTCACCACCCTCTTAGTGAAAAAGTTTCTCCTAATATCCAACTTAAACCTCCCCCACTGCAACTTGAGACCATTACTCCTTGTCCTGTCATCTTCTACCACTGAGAATAGTCTAGAACCATCCTCTCTGGAACCACCTCTCAGGTAGTTGAAAGCAGCTATCAAATCCCCCCTCATTCTTCTCTTCTGCAGACTAAACAATCCCAGTTCCCTCAGCCTCTCCTCATAAGTCATGTGTTCCAGACCCCTAGTCATTTTTGTTGCCCTTCGCTGGACTCTCTCCAATTTATCCACATCCTTCTTGTAGTGTGGGGCCCAAAACTGGACATAGTACTCCAGATGAGGCCTCACCAATGTCGAACAGAGGGGGACGATCACATCCCTCGATCTTCTCGCTATGCCCCTACTTATACATCCCAAAATGCCATTGGCCTTCTTGGCAGCAAGGGCACACTGCTGACTCATATCCAGCTTCTCGTCCACTGTCACCCCGAGGTCCTTTTCCGCAGAACTGCTGCCTAGCCATTCGGTCCCTAGTCTGTAGCTGTGCATTGGGTTCTTCCGTCCTAAGTGCAGGACCCTGCACTTATCCTTGTTGAACCTCATCAGATTTCTTTTGGCCCAATCCTCCAATTTGTCTAGGTCCCTCTGTATCCTATCCCTGCCCTCCAGCGTATCTACCACTCCTCCCAGTTTAGTATCATCCGCAAATTTGCTGAGTGTGCAATCCACACCATCCTCCAGATCATTTATGAAGATATTGAACAAAACCGGCCCCAGGACTGACCCGTGGGGCACTCCACTTGACACCGGCTGCCAACTAGACATGGAGCCATTGATCACTACCCGTTGAGCCCGACAATCTAGCCAACTTTCTACCCACCTTATAGTGCATTCATCCAGCCCATACTTCTTTAACTTGCTGACAAGAATACTGTGGGAGACCGTGTCAAAAGCTTTGCTAAAGTCAAGAAACAATACATCCACTGCTTTCCCTTCATCCACAGAACCAGTAATCTCATCATAGAAGGCGATTCGATTAGTCAGGAATGACCTTCCCTTGGTGAATCCATGCTGACTGTTCCTGATCACATTCCTCTCATGTAAGTGCTTCAGGATTGATTCTTTGAGGACCTGCTCCATGATTTTTCTGGGTACTGAGGTGAGGCTGACTGGCCTGTAGTTCCCAGGATCCTCCTTCTTCCCTTTTTTAAAGATTGGAACTACATTAGCCTTTTTCCAGTCATCCGGGACTTCCCCTGTTCGCCACGAGTTTTCAAAGATAATGGCCAATGGCTCTGCAATCACAGCTGCCAATTCCTTCAGCACTCTCGGATGCAAGTCGTCCGGCCCCATGGACTTGTGCACGTCCAGCTTTTCTAAATAGTCCCTAACCACCTCTTTCTCCACAGAGGGCTGGCCATCTATTCCCCATGTTGTGATGCCCAGCGCAGCAGTCTGGGAGCTGACCTTGTTAGCGAAGACAGAGGCAAAAAAAGCATTGAGTACATTAGCTTTTTCCACATCCTCTGTCACTAGGTTGCCTCCCTCATTCATTAAGGGGTCCACACTTTCCTTGGCTTTCTTCTTGTTGCCAACATACCTGAAGAAACCCTTCTTGTTACTCTTGACATCTCTCGCTAGCTGCAGCTCCAGGTGCGATTTGGCCCTCCTTATTATCTTTGATTCTATCCTCTCTTTAGACCCACGCCTCCATTTCTAATTTTTGCTGTTTCTTCCTACACAACGTCCATAAGATGAGATCTTTCCTCTCAGTTCACACAGACAAAACTCATCTCACATCTTAACCATTTCAGCTTCCTCTTTCTGGCCTTGATAAACTCAATCTTGTCCCAGCAGGTGTATTAAAGACACTGCTGCTAGAAGATCATCATCTTTTCTTATTGCACTGATTACATAGATTCATAGATATTAAGGTCAGAAGGGACCATTATGATCATCTAGTCTGACCTCCTGCACAATGCAGGCCCCCATCCACTAGCTCCCTGTCCTCCATCCCAAAAACAAGCTTCTTGTCTTTATTTTTAAAGGCTCTTTACAGCTTAGATATGCCCTACCTATCAACTCGAATATATTACCATCCACTCACTAGGACGGATCAGTTTAAATTCCTTTGGTACTTTTTAGTTATTTTCTAAAAGAAAGGCTGATTCTCACTGGTTGGGGACATTTCAAACATGTTGATTTGCAACTAAATATAGCCTTTACACCAAATTTGATACTTCTTTTTGCTAACCAGGAGCATATACTATATCTATAGTCATTTAAGCAATTATATTGTTTAATCACTTGATGATTACCTGTTCTGTTCATTCCCTCTGGGGAACCTGGCATTGTCCACTGTCGGAAGACAGGATACTGGGCTAGATGGATCTTTGGTCTGACCCAGTGTGGCTGTTCGTATGTTCTTAATTTATGTTTTTCCAGATTCTTAATTTTTGTATTTTTCATTATGTTAGAAAATGGAGAATGATGCATTTCTTATTTACTAAATGATTAAATTTTGCACTTGTGATTTGTGTCAAGCTCTATTTGGAAGGAAATTCAAATTCAATTCAAAATGAAAAATCACAGCAATTAAAAAAAATTAAATTAAACTATCCTACATGTGCTGGATATATAAGAGGAAAATATTATCAAAAATGTATTAAAGCATGTTTTGTATTTAAAACGAATTGATTTATTAAACAAAGAGAATTATATATAGCTGTAAATGGAGCTCATTGTTTCTGGTTACTATGTCCTTCAAGATTTTAGAACCAATAGATCTCATCCTCTTACACCTAGTTTTTATTCAGAGATTAGAAGAAAAAAACAAGCTTTCCTGCTTTTTCAACTCCCAATTGGTTTCTTAACTTTGAATGAACTAGCTGAATAAACTGAAATGCAGAAAACATTCTCACTGCACCTGCAGAAGAGGTAACTGCTGTTGAAAGCTGATTTAGCACTTCAACAAACACTGGTTCCATGTACTTAGCCAGTGACTTTCACCAGTTCAGCGTTTTGACTTGCTTTAAAACTTGGCAGCAAACATGTACAGTAACTCCTCACTTAAAGTTGTCCTGGTTTATGTTGTTTCGTTGCTGATCAATTAGAGAATATGCTCATTTAAAGTTGCACAATTCTCCCTTATAATGTTGTTTGCCGCCTCCTTTGTCCACTGCTTGCAGAAAGAGCAGCCCGTTGAAGCTAGTGTGAGGCTACATTAACAACATGTTAACCCTTGAGAGCTCAGCCAAGTGCTAGTTCATTTAGCAGTAAGGCAGTCCCTGGGAAATATCCGACCCTCTGCCTTCCCTGAAACCTAACCCCCCTATTTACACAAATTCTTATGGGGAAATTCGATTCGCTTAACATCATTTCACTTAAAGTAGCATTTTTCAGGAACATAACTACAACGTTAAGTGAGGAGTTACTGTACTGCTTAATATTTTTTCTATTTACTTGATCTTAATGGATTATAATAAAGTTAGGCCTTAACATAAATTGCTAATTTCAAACTTAATTTTAAATAGGTTTTTTACATAAGTCTGTATTTTATTTAAAATAGAAAATCTGATTTTTTTTTAATTTACCAAAAAAAAAATCAAATTTTTATCCACTCTGCCACACATCCCTCCATTTTATCAATTATGCCATCTTTTACACCCATTAGTACAATTTGCCCTCAAGCATCTTTGGTGCTTTCTCCCATTCCACATCTTATGTATGGGAAAAGTGCCACATAAAAATCCATAAAGCCACCACATTATCCTCCTGAAAATCTTTTCAGAAGTGATGTCTACAAAACACCCAACAACAGCTGGACAGCTAGCATGCTAGGCAACTGCTTATTGTTCTAAATATGATCACTTCAACACTACCTTGTCTCTCCCTACCCCATTTGTCATTGTATCCACCTGTTGTCACTTCTCATATGCTAAGATTGTCAACTCTTCAGGGCAGGGACTCTCTTTCATATTACACGTTACAGCCTAGCAAAATGGGGCCCTGTCATAAACATAAAGGGACTTTTAAAATCCCTTCAGGCCAGAGGAAAAACCCTTTCACCTGTAAAGTGAAAGAGTGGGGAAGGAACCTTGACATAGTGGCAGAGCGGTGGGATCAACTTGAAATCATTTTGAGATTTTTTGAGCCAGAAACACAGATGTGAAAAGGAAATATTTTCTTTTTTTTTTTGGGCTGCTGGAAAGCAGGTTAAACTGAAAGCAGTTAGAGTTTTTTTTTCTCTGCTTTGGGGCCAGAGCAGAGACAAAAGGGAATTGTCTTTTGTGAGCTGGAGTTTTCTCTACTTAAAGGCAGGGTAGTTAACATCCTGCAGGGAAATTCACAAGTCTTCACAGACCTGAAGTATTTTTTTTTTACCTAAGAGCAACTAGAGGGGTTTTCTGCCTATTTGCCTGGAGACAAAGGTCTTAGGGTTTTTTTTAGGATTTCTCTGTAGGCTGACAATCACTATCAGAGAATATAGGTATCATATTACAGCACAGCAAAATTTTACAAGCCAAGTTTTTTTTGTTTTCTTTCTAACTCTTGGCTGTAAAGCTAGTTAAAAACAGAGAGGTTAGGATGACAAACTCCACAGTTCAACAAAAGCTGGAATTAGCCAGATCTGAGGCTGAGGAAAAACAAAAAAAAAACACAAAAGACAGGTAGAACTCAGACGGATAGAGATGGAGGACAAGGAAAAAGAGAGGAAGCATGCACTGGAGATGGAGAAGGCAAAGGCTCAGCAGAATATACCAACAAACCCTAGCAATCCTTCTCCAGGTATCACTTCCCATCCCAGAAAGTTCCCCACCTACAAGGCAGGCGATGATACTGAGGCCTTCTTAGAAAACTTCGAAAGGGTCCGCCTTGGGTACAGCATCTCTACAGACCAATACATGGTAGAGCTGAGGCTGCAGCTCAGTGGACCCTTAGCTGAGGTGGCGGCTCAAATGCCTAAGGAACACATGAACCAGTATGAACTGTTTAAAACCAAGGCGAGAGTCAGAATGGGGCTAACACCCGAGCATTCCTGTCGGCGATTCAGAGCCCTAAGGTGGAAACCAGACGTGTCATTTGCTCGACATGCCTACCACATTGTGAAACATTGGGATGCCTGGATATCAGGACCAAGTGTTAAATCTCCAGAAGATTTGCCCTTCTTAATGCAAATGGAGCAGTTCTTAGAGGGTGTTCCTGAGAAAATAGAAAGATACATCCTAGATGGGAAGCCCAAAACTGTAATCGAGGCGGGGGAGATTGGAGCCAAATGGGTGAAGGTGGCAGAAAAGAAAAAAACTGGTCACATTTGGAGCGGATACCAGAAGGGACAACCTCAGACCACCCCCTACTACTGGGGGCTGCTCAAGGCCCCAACTACCACCCAAGGAACCCTCCAGACACCTTATCGTCCCGCCACACCGTTCTCCAGCAACCCACCTTGCCCCAGTGACCCGTCAGCTGGACGAATTTTTAAATGCAACGAGATGGGGCATGTAAAGGCCAACTGCCCCAAGAACCCCAACAGATTACAGTTCATTGCACCAGAATCAAACCGGAGATCCTCAGGCCCAGATACCTCTCAGATACCCTTGGAGCGGAGGGAAACTGTGAGTGTGGGCAGGAAGAAGGTCACCACGTGCAGGGACACCGGAGCACAAGTGTCAGCTATCCATGCTTTCTTAGTGGCCCCAATTTAATCTACGCTCTGGAAAAGCTACACCCATATGTTTGGGGACGGCGTTTTCACCTGCAAACCGATCATGCTGCACTACAGTGGCTTCATACCGCCATGGGAAATAACAAAAAACTTAATTCGGTGGAGTTTAGGTCTCCAAGATTTTGATTTCGACATCCAACACATCTCAGGAGCTTCTAACAAAGTGGCTGATGCACTCTCCCGTGAAAGTTTCCCAGAATCAACTAGTTAAAATCGTCCTTGAGATGTGGAAAATACTGTTAGTCTTTATATACTTGGTAGTATATTTAGAGGTGCATGTGTCTTATTAACTCTGTTTTTTCCTAGAGCTCCAGGAAGAAATCCCAGCCAGCGTTTCACACTATCTGTGATTTGGGGGGCGTGTCATAAATATAAAGGGAAACCCCTTTAAAATCCCTCCTGGCCAGAGGAAACACCCTTTCACCTGTAAAGGGTTAAGAACCTAGGATAACCTTGCTGGCATCTGACCACAATGACCAATGAGGAGACAAGATACTTTCAAAGCTGGAAGGGGGGAGAAACAAAGGGTCCGGGTCTGTCTGTGTGATGCTTTTGCCGGGGACAGAACACGAATGGAGTCTTAGTACTTAGTAAGTAATCTAGCTAGATATGCATTAGATTATGATTTCTTTAAATGGCTGAGAAAATAAGATATGCTGAATGGAATGGATATTCCTGGTTTTGTGTCTTTTTGTAACTTAAGGTTTTGCCTAGAGGGATTCTCTATGTTTTGAATTTAATTACACTGTAAGGTATTTACCATCCTCATTTTACAGAGGTGATTCTTTTTTACTTTTTCTTCTATTAAAATTCTTCTTTTAAGAAACTGAATGCTTTTTTCATTCTTCTTAAGATCCAAGGGTTTGGGTCTGTGGTCACCTATGCAAATTAGTGAGGATTTTTATCAAACCTTCCCCAGAAAAAAGGGGGTAAGATTTGGGAGGATTTTGAGGGGAAAGATGTTTCCAAACGAACTCTTTCCTAATAATAATAATACCGGTGTTAGATGTTTGGTGGTGGCAGCGAAAGTCCAAGGGCAAAGGGTAAAATAGTTTGTACCTTGGGGAAGTTTTAAGCTAAGCTGGTAAAAGAAAGCTTAGGAGGTTTTCATGCAGGTCCCCACATCTGTACCCTAGCGTTCAGAGCAGGGAAGGAACCTTGACAGGCCCTGATGGCTGCCTCTAGGCACTTCCACACTACCACTATCCCCACTGAGGAAGAGGCAGAAAATTTCACCACAGCAGAAGAACAATTTGGCCACTGAGTCTTTCAAAGTACATTCATCTCCCAACTCCTTATACAACCCCACAAATCCATATTCCACACATTCTCCTGACTTCCCCTCATTGCCTCCAGCTACTCCACCCCCAACCCAGCTCCTAACCACATCCCCACTCTCCTACCCCTACACCCTTCCCCGTCATCACCTCATCCCAAGTTTTTCCTCTTCAAAACCTCACATTATCCCCATTTCCCTCCACCCTCCAAAGTGCCCATTGCATCTCCAGAGATAGCAGCTCCCACGATGCCATCATTTCCTGATCCTGGCTCTCCCTGAGACCTGAATCTTGTTCTGTGACACCGCCTCTATAGTGCTCTCCTCTTACAGCGGTCTTTCCCTCTCTCACACTCCCCATCCTGAATTGGACCAAAGGAACATTCTGGAGTGGCAGGTTTTTTCTCTCCCATTCCTCCCACTTCCAACTCATCCCCATTCACACACACACCTTCCTTTTTTCGAACAACACTCCACCCAATTCTTTTCTCCTCTCCCTTTCCATATAGATTATACAACTTCCAATCCATCAATATTAAGGAATTTTGTTCTCAGCCCACTCCTCCCTATCCTCTTTTTCCTTCTCCTCCACTGATATGATCATTAACTCCCTCCAACCTGCGTTCGCCACCACCTTTGACTCCTTTTCCCCTCTCTCACACTGCAAGGTTCACCCTGCCAACCCCTATCTCTGGTTCCCCCCCTTATACATACACACACACACACTTTCTCTGCTCCTGTTTCTACACTCATAAGAGTCTATTGTTGAAGTCCCATGCCTATGCTTACTTCCTCCACTACAAATTCATTTTTATTTACCTTTCCCTTCTTTCTGAATAAGCAGCAACATTATTCCTCCACTCTCAATTATTTCCACGCTCACAATACCAGCTGCCTATTTACGATTTTTCTCTTCCTCTAAAAATTCTCTCCCCTCCTGCCAGGATCTTGCCAACTTCTTCAGTGAAAAAAATCCCAAGAACTTGATGTGACCTCTAACCCTCTCTCCCTTACCTCTCCCTTCCTCCATTACCTGCTCACACACCTCTTCCTCTGTCACAAAGGCAGACTGCTTCCTTGCTTTCATCCTCTACACTTTCCATTCAACGTAGGGTGACCAGATGTCCCGTTTTTAAAGGGACAGTCCCGTTTTTTGGGACATTTTCTTATATAGGAGCCTATTACCCCCCATCCAGTTTTTTCACAGTTGCTATCTAGTAAACCTAATTCAACCTAGTAATCCTATCTCCTCCCATTTCTTGACCTCCACAATTCACCCCTGCCACCACTCATCTCCTCCGCAATACAAGCATATATAAGGTTATGTTCTTTGCAGGGGAGGTTGCATTATTTGGCCTCCTTGTGCAAATGAATTGTGACCGTCCTTATTTAATTACATATCACATACTATGTTTTCAACAGGACTCCTGCCTCATTCAGCGCACAGGATGGACTATGAATGAGACAGCACTACGGTTAAGGAGACTATTATCTATAAGAATTCTACTTCATTTGCAGAAGACAAGAGAAGAAGATGTGACAGGAACAAAGCAGGGGCCTACAGGAAAACAAAGAAGGCTCTTGTAGTTAATACAGTGAACCAATTTAGCCACATATTTCCTATATGATGTTGGGAGTCACTTAAACCAAAAGGTGGCCAACTAGTTGTATGTTCTCCATTTTCTAGATGCATAATTTGAGATACCTAAAGCCTGAGTTTAAGAAGTGCTGAACATTCGTAACTCCAGCTGAAGCTGGTAGAAGATGCTGGTGCTCAGTATCAAACCATAGAGCATCTCAAGTTGGAAATCCAATGAATGAAGCATTTAGCAATCACTTTTGTGAATTTTAGCTTAAATATCTCTGTGCTTCAGTTCTCCATCCATAAAACTAGAATAATAATGCTTCTCTACACACACTTCAGGAGGTTTTGTAAGTAAATTCTTTAATGTCTGTGAGACACTCAGGTACCACAAAGATGATCACAATATAAAACATCACAAGGAAATGGAATATACTGTACTCGTGATGAGGTTTGGTATGCAGAAAATAAGGCATAGTACCACATGGTGAATAAGGAGGGTAAAAAAAAATACTGAATTGCTGTCTCACTCAGAGTGCACACTGCACAAGGCAGGAATCCTATGGAAAAAATAGTATGTGATAGATAATTGAAACAGTATGTGATCATGCAGAGATGCAAGGAATTCTGTGGTAAGGTGGGAATTAAAGCTCATGTTAAATGACTATGAAATTATTCAATAAACTTTCATGTTGCAGAAGTAATTCTGGGAACAATTTAGCAACAGAGCAGTGAGCCTGAAGCTGTAGGCAGGGAACAAGGAATAACAAAAGGGATGGATTGCAGAAGGTAGCAGTTGCCATTAAAGGCTCTTAAATCCTGCAGGAGCAGAGCTCCATCCCTACAAAGCTCAGAAGGCCTGGCTGGCAATCATCACTTCCTATAAGGATCCCACTGTTTATCCTAAGCCTGTGCATTATCCCCTTCCTCTTGTCCCCTAGTATTTCAAAAGCTGGTTCACAGTCACAAATAATGCTCATCCTCCTTGTTATCCTGAATCACAAAGCATCACCCTTTGGCTGCCACCTAATCTCACCTTTAAAAGGCAGCAACAGAGACCACTGACATCTCACGTATTGGGGGAGGGGAAAAGGGACAACAAAAAAATCAAAAATCCCAAAGAAACCATGTACAAAGGAGGCAAAATATCACAAACACAAAATGAGGAGCTGAAAGATAGCATCAAAATGATCATTTTTATGAATTTAGCAGCACAAGCAGATCTACACAGCATCAAGGCAAAAAGGTAAAATACCCAGCCTTGTGCACTCTTAAGTGCATTACATGCAGGGTCCTTCATACATGGATACGTTACTGTTGCTCTAAAAATGTTAATATTTTAATTTCCCATTATTTTACATTTGCAATCTTAATATTGATTTAATATAGGTTTTTACATTTACAGTAATAATGTCAGAAAGTTAATTATACATTTGATTGTAAAGTTAATTGTATTTGGAGACAGAAAAGTTTAATGTCTACAGACTGGAATGTTATAGGACAATGGTCTCCTAATAATGAGGACTGAAAGTTAAAAATAAAAGGATACCTTATATCATATACTGGTGGTCTAAGGTCATGAGGCCCATGAGCAAAGGCACAGTGGAGTCCATTCTTCACACAGTGGCCCCGAGCATCTGTTTCATGAATACATGTTCCAGTCTTGTAATATCTGAGATGATATTTTCTTTCTGTATCCCCTGTTGTTCGATGCAGATAAGGACAACTACATAATAGAAGGAAACAATTATGGAGCACCACTGCGCAGTGCCTGGAGGATTGTGTTTAAACTCCTAACCAAACATTTTGCTGTCCCTTTCCTTCTTATAACTTACTTGTAACGTTTTGGCAATACAATTCAGACCAGAGAGAAGTTGTCTCACCCCCTGCCCTGTAACTCTGGTGCCTTAAATGCTCTGCTGCGATGGCTCACAGCCCAGACACCAGCAGCCAGTAGACAAGCATGTAGCTCCCTGAGCATGTGTGTGCTGTGCAGGCCTGGTTCAGTGCTCTGATCCCAGTAGCGTGCCTACAATGGAACAGCTCCACACTGGTCTCCACCAGCCTTAGTTACTACTTGCAGAGTGACACCCAACACACACTCAGTCCTGAACTTCCCCAAAACCTTCTGCCCTGAAGTGTCCATCCTTTTCCTGGAACACTCAGAGAAATAAGAAGATTTGTTGCTCCCTTAAAGAGACAAAAGTACAGCTTATTACTTTAATTAGAGTTAATTACTTCAATTCAAATACAGCACTGAGTTGGTTTAGATCAGTGTTTCTCAACCTTTTTGTGCTTGCAGCTCCTTTTGGACTTAAAAAACTGTGGCCCACCTACTAAAAGGGCTGGCATTAGGGCAAACAGGGCAACTGCCCAGGGCCCCACACAACAGGGGACCCGACAAGCTAAGTTACACACTTCAGACCCACCGCCATGGCTGAAGCATGCAACTTAATTTTGCAGTGTCCCAGGTAACTGCCCTGATTGCCACCACCTAATGCCAGCCCTGCACTTGCCTAACCCCTCCCCCAACCCATCCTGTGACCCCCCCCGGGGGTCATGACCTCCAGGTTGAGAAACCCTGTTTTAGATCAAAAGTAAAACAAGTTTATTAACAAAAGAACATAGGTTAAGTGATACCAAATAGAAGAAATTGAAGGTAGAATGGGTTACAAATAAACAAAAGTAAAAATATGCTTTCTAATAGCTAAGACCTGACCTAACAGGCTACTGATTTTGCTCATGGTATTTTTCTCACCAATCATTTTCTCTCCAGCCATGGCTGACTTTCTGTCAGTTGGGACCTTCCACAGAAGTTCAAGGTGCTGGTTTCCCTTGTCTTCCTAGATCAGCGGTTCTCAAACTGTGGGTTGGAACTCCAAAGTAGGTCAGGACCACATTTTAATGGGGTTGCTAGGACCGGTGTTAGACTTGCTGGGGTCTGGGCTCAAGCACAAGCCCGACTGCCTGGGGCTGAAGCTGAAGCCCAAGGGCTTCAGCCCAGGGCAGCAGGGCTCAGATTCTGCTCTCCTTCCTCCAGCCCGGGGCAGCGGGGCTCCAGCCCACCCTGCCTAGGGTCATGCAGTAATTTTTGTTTTCAGAAGGGGGTTGTGGTGCAATGAAGTTCGAGAACCGCTGTCCTAGATGAAAGATCTTTGCCTAAGCAGGTTTCTCACTTATATTCAGTTCCCGAAGACTTCAACCTCTTGCTTGAAGGACCATCTGTCTCAGTTTGCAAGAGCTCTGTCCCCTTGTGTCTGTCCAGTGATTGATGGCAATATGGTTTCTTCTCTCTCCTTATATGTTCCAAAACTCACTGCTTTGTCTCCAGACTCAGGATGGACTCATGCTGTTCTTCCCTTCCTGTGAACTTCCCATACCTCTTGCTGATTCATATGTAAATGGGGCTTCCATTGTTTTTGGTCCAACCTTGCTTAGTTTTTATAACTGCCATCCCTCCTTTCTGAGAGAAAACCTGTTTCTGTCTTTGGTCACAGACTTTAAAGCACAATATCATTAAGTATCCATATTTCCTCATATAGGGTTAACATATATATTTCACAATGATAATCAATCACCAGCATGTCATTAGCTGTCAGGAAAGATCTAACTTGATATTAGGGTTGTCAGGCGTCCAGTTTTCAACTGGAACGCCCGGTCGAAAAGGGACCCTGGTGGCTCCGGTCAGCACTGCTGACTCGGCCATTAAAAGTCCAGTTGGCAGGGCTGGCAGGCTCCCTACCTGGCTCTGCATGGGTCCCCGGAAGCAGCATCATGTTCCTTGGCTCCTAGGCAGTGCCAGCGGAGCTCCGCATGCTGCCCCCATCCCAAGCGCCAGTTCCGCAGCTCCCACTGGCCATGGCGGAGGCAGTGAGCATGTACCGCACAGAGCCGCCTGGCCACGCCTCTGCCTAGGAGTAGGAGAGACATGTTGCCGCTTCCAGGGAGCTCCCCAAGGTAAGTGCCACCCGGAGCCCACACCTCCTCCCACACCCCAACCCCATGCCCCAGGCCTGAGCCCCCACCTGCACCCCAAACCCTTCATCCCCAGTCCAACCCCAGTCCCCGCACCTCCAGCCGGAGCCATCACCCCCTCTCGCACCCTTGCCCGAGCCCTGATCCCTCTCCCACACCCCATACCCCTTCCCGTACCCCAACCCTCTGCCCCAGGCCTGAGCCCTCTCCTGAATCCCAAACCCCATATCCCCAGTCCCACCCCAGAGCCTGCACCCCCTCCCGCATACCTGCCCCAGCCCTGAGCCCCCTCCCGCACCCAAACTCCCTTCTGGGGCCCATATCCCAAACTCACCCTTGCACCCCAACCCCCTTCTTCAGCCGAGAGCCACCGCCAAAAGAAATCTGATGAGGTTCAACAAGGACAAGAGCAGAGTCCTGCACTTAGGATGGAAGAATCCCATGCACTGCTACAGACTAGGGACCGAATGGCTCGGCAGCAGTTCTGCAGAAAAGGACCTAGGAAGCTGGATATGAGTCAACAGTGTGCCCTTGTTGCCAAGAAGGCTAACGGCATTTTGGGATGTATAGGTAGGGGCACTGCCAGCAGATCGAGGGACGTAATCGTTCCCCTCTATTCGACATTGGTGAGGCCTCATCTGCAGTACTACGTCCAGTTTTGGGCCCCACGCTACAAGAAGGATGTGGAAAAATTGGAAAGAGTCCAGCAGAGGGCAACAAAAATGATTAGGGGACTGGAATACATGACTTATGAGGAGAGGCTGAGGGAACTGGGATTGTTTAGTCTGCAGAAGAGAAGAATGAGGGGGGATTTGATAGCTGCTTTCAACTACCTGAAAGGGGGTTCCAAAGAGGATGGATCTAGACTGTTCTCAGTGGTAGTGGATGACAGAACAAGGAGTAATGGTCTCAAGTTGCAGTGGGGGAGGTTTAGGTTGGATATTAGGAAAAAATTTTTCACTAGGAGGGTGGTGAAACACTGGAATGCGTTACCTAGGGAGGTGGTGGAATCTCCTTCCTTAGATATTTTTATGGTCAGGCTTGACAAAGCCCTGGCTGGGATTATTTAGATGGGGATTGGTCCTGCTTTGAGCAGGGGGTTGGACTAGATGACCTCCTGAGGTCCCTTCCAACCCTGATATTCTATGATTCTATGAACCCCTCAGCCTGGAGCCCCCTCCTGCACCCCAAACCCCGTGCCCCAGGCTGGAGCCCCCCAAACACACACCATGAACCTCTCATTTCTGGCCCCACCCCGGAGCCAACACCCCCTCCCATACCAGAACCCCCTGCCCCAGCCTGGTGAAAATGAGAAAGTGAGGGTGGGGGAGAGCCAGAGACAGAAGGAGGGGAGATGGAGTGAGCAGGGGCGGGACCTTGGGGAAGAGGCGGGACAGGGGTGTTCATTTTTGTGCAATTAGAAAGTTGGGAACCCTACTTGATATCCTTTGTGTACAACATTATGGTGTTATCAATCAGTTTATTCAATTACTTAACATTTGAGGTTCAGACTCCCACAACAAGCTATTTCCCCCGCAAAGACACCATCAATCAAATTAAATCCACTTTTAAATGTGTATAAAACTATTTTACTTTAATTTTGTTCCTTGTTTATATGAACCATAATATTCTTAAAATCAAGGCGTACTTAAAAACAACATTAATTTTCTCTAATGCTGCCTGCACTTTCTAGGCACTGAAGGCTTTGAACCATCTCAGGTGAAAACTAGGACAATTTTACGAGAAAAGAAATAGTCCAATTATTATATCAGTCAATCAGTGATGAGAAAGAGACAAGGGAGGTGAGGTAATATCTTTTATTGGACCGAATTCTGCTGGTGAAAGGGACAAATTTTCCAACTTCACTCAGCTCTTTGTTTTACTTTTTGTCCTCAAGGGCCAAAACCCGCTCTCACTGAACTTAAGAGCATAGAAACGAGCACATCGTTTGGAATTCTGTGTGGTTTTGCATACAAAAAATAGTTGCCTTAACAGTTTAACTGAGCGTCATGGGATGGCACAAGCTATCTTAAGCCTGTGCGCACTCTAAGAAAATAAAGGACAGTGGATATTCATTTTACATATTTTTAAATGCCAATCATAATACTGCTCTAGCTCAGAGGCGGATTAAGATTTATTGGGGCCCTGGGCACAAAGAAGAATTTTGGCCCCCATGGGCCCCACACCGCCCTCATCACAGGATCCAGTCCCCTGCTCCTTCCGTTCCTCCCCAAGATCCTACCCACTGGCCAGGCCGAAAGCCGGAGCTGGGCCGTAGTAAGAGCTGCCCAGGGAGCCCGGGCTACTGTGGAGAGCCCTGGTCCCTCCACCTGTCCTGGACGGCACACCTGGGGGGGCATGGACACATGCCCAGTTTTGCCAAAAAGGGGTTAAGGGGGGTGAGTGATGGGACTTGGGCCAGCCCCGCGAGGGGGGGGGGGGTGTGCAGCTCAGGCCAGCTCTGTGGAAGGTTGGAGGGCGGCTCGGGTCAGCTCTGTGTGGGGAGGGGAAGCGGCTCGGGTCAGCTCTGCACCTGATGCAGGGGGGTGGGGAGGGGAGGAGGGCTCAGGCCAGCTCCACGTGGGAGGGAAGGAGGGAATATGGTCACCCTAATGGCCCGGGTCCGGTTTCCAGCCTGGATAGGGGGCAGAACCTCAGGGGAAAGAGGAGAGGCAGGGGGGCAGAGCTACAGATCCTGCACCAGTCCCCCCGCCCCACTTCTATACAGGTTCCGGCACTCCTGCAGGCCCCCAAATCCAGGATCAGCCGTGAAAAGCAAACGATGCAAAAGGATACAATCCTTCTTAGATTCACTTTAATGATCCTGCTGGACTTTATGGGAAATGTTCTGCATATGAGAAGCAAAGGTACAGTGCTCCACTCTTTTGGGAATGCAGTACATAGGGAAGACAGAGAACACCACTGCCCCCATCAATAGAGATTTTTTCCTGTGCTGGTCTCACCAAGGGCTCTTCCCACACAGCCCAACAGAAGCAAGAGCATGAAGCCAAACTGCATGAATTTTGCTTGCTTGCTGTGCTGGCACCCTAGGCACAATTTCAGCAGAGTGTCAGTAAAAAAAAACGGGTTCCAGAGCAGCAGCCGTGTTAGTCTGTACCCACAAACAGAACAGGAGGACTTGTGGCACCTTGAAAACGCAGACTATCCCTTGCAAAAATAAACCCATACATATATTGTTCCCCCTTTTTGACCCAAGCAGCTAGTCAAAGTTTGGGCCTTGGGGATGTTCCAGCTGGAAGCAGAAATTGATGCAGTCTGGTATTTTCTTTGAAGCAATCTTGTTTATTTAACATGGAATATATGAAATCGTGGGTCTCTGAATGCAGAAGGAACCAAAAACAAAAGGAGCAGTTTCTTAGCTTACAGCCTATGAGCCTCTTTTGCCCACACCAGACCCAAAAGCTCTCCCTCTAGCTTTTTCCAGAGTCACACTGTGCTATTCTCCTTGGCTTTTTTGTCTCTGTTCTAAGTTTCCGTGTCATCTCTCCTCTCAAACACACATACACACCCCTCAGCCAAAAGCTTCCAGGCAGCTTACAGTTATGTTAATCGAAGGATGAGTTCACATCTATCAATCTGAATGGGGTTTTAAGTCAATCCATAACCAGGTTTCACCCAGCTCATAACAATGTCGTACAAATAAGCAACACTATGGTAATACATATGCAATGACCACGGACAGACACCATGGACGGTCATCAGCAGGGGTCAAACCCAAGGCACCCAGCAACAAAGGCAAATGCTTCTACCACTTGAGATAAAAGGAGCAGGTTCACAGCTGTCAGTAAGAAGTAGGCTCTTATCCTCACTTAATATTACATACACTAAACAAGAGCATTAAAATCAAATTACACAAACAAAGGAGTGACAATTGCTGCTGATCTTCCATTCCAAGTTTCCTGATCTATGGACAAAAATCTCTACTTTATTAGAAAAGTGTAATGTTTTGCTTAAACATAAGCCAATATGACATAGCTTTAAACAAGACCTGTATTTTATTTTATATGGCAGATATTAAACCATCACCTAACTATAAGGTTGCAATCTGATACACTAATTCTTACTTGCTATATTTTAGATAACACTAAGAAAAATGTTTCCCTGCTTACATTCCAATGACAATGGTCATTACAGGTTTCAGAGTAGCAGCCGTTTTAGTCTGTATTCGCAAAAAGAAAAGGAGTACTTGTGGCACCTTAGAGACTCACAAATTTATTTGAGCGTAAGCTTTCGTGAGTTACAGCTCACTTCATCAGATGCATTCAGTGGAAAATACAGTGGGGAGATTTATATACACAGAGAACATGAAACAATGGATGTTACCATACACACTGTAACGAGAGTGATCACTTAAGATGAGCTATTACCAGCAGGAGAGTTGGGGGGGGGGAACCTTTTGTAGTGATAATCAAGGTCGGCCGTTTCCAGCAGTTGACAAGAACATCTGAGAAACAGTGGGGGGTGGGGGAGGAATAAACATGGGGAAATAGTTTTACCTTGTGTAATGACCCATCCACTCCCAGTCTCTATTCAAGACTAAGTTAATTGTATCCAGTTTGCAAATTAATTCCAATTCAGCAGTCTCTCCTTGGAGACTGGTTTTGAAGTTTTTTTGTTGAAGAATTGTCACTTTGAGATCAGAAATCGAGTGACCAGAGAGATTGAAGTGTTCTCCCACTGGTTTTTGAATGTTATAATTCTTGACGTCTGATTTGTATCCATTTATTCTTTTACGTAGAGACTGTCCAGTTTGACCAATGTACATGGCAGAGGGGCATTGCTGGCACATGATGGCATCTATCACATTGGTACATGTGCAGATGAACGAGCCTGTGATAGTGTGGCTGATGTGATTAGGCCCTATGATGGTGTCCCCTGAATAGATATGTGGGCACAGTTGGCAACGGGCTTTGTTGCAAGGACAGGTTCCTGGGTTAGTGGTTGTGTGGTGTGGTGTGCGATTGTTGGTGAGTATTTGCTTCAGGTTGGGGGGCTGTCTGTAAGCAAGGACTGGCCTGTCTCACAGGATCTGTGAGAGTGATGGGTCGTCCTTCAGGATAGGTTGTAGATCCTTGATGATACGTTGGAGAGGTTTTAGTTGGGGGCTGAAGGTGATGGCTAGTGGCGTTCTGTTATTTTCTTTGTTGGGCCTGTCCTGTAGTAGGTGACTTCTGGGTACTCTTCTGGATCTGTCAATCTGGAGCCCTGGAACCCCGACCTGGGGTATTCTATCTGCTACCCAAGATCCATAAACGTTGAAATCCTGGACACCGCATCATCTCAGGCATTGGCACCCTGACAGCAGGATTGTCTGGCTATGCAGACTCCCTTCCCCCCCACCCCCCACTGTTCCTCAGATGTTCTTGTCAACTGCTGGAAATGACCCACCTTGATTATCACTACAAAAGGTTCCCCCAACTCTCCTGCTGGTAATAGCTCATCTTAAGTGATCACTCTCGTTACAGTGTGTATGGTAACATCCATTGTTTCATGTTCTCTGTGTATATAAATCTCCCCACTGTATTTTCCACTGAATGCATCTGATGAAGTGAGCTGTAGCTCATGAAAGCTTATGCTCAAATAAATTTGTTAGTTTCTAAGGTGCCACAAGTACTCCTTTTCTTAATGGTTATTATGAGACTGTTCAAGGTGAATGCTCCTCAGAAAAAACAAGCTGATAAAAGAAGTGTTTGTTAATCAAAGCTGCTCTATATGCAACATTTCTATATTATCAACCAAGCTGAAAAAAATGAAATTATACTAAATGCTAACTTTTAGTAATAATGAAAGCACTGTACTCTAAATCATAAATTTTACTGGAGTTGACAGGTGTTTTTTTTTTTAAACTTAAAAGCAACTGTTTTCAGCATTCTGATCATACACAAGGCAATTTAGACATTACACTTTCCATACAGTTTAGTACACATACTGTGAAACACAGACATGACCACTAAAGCTTAGCACACTAACTGCTACAGAAAGGGATGTGTCACCTCTAAGATTTCATATTCTAATAACTCACACAATATTATAACAAACATTTCAAAAAGAATTTTTCCTCTGAGCTGAAAGTAAGCAAAAGAAATTCCAGTCTAAAGTGCAATTTAAATTTAAAAAAAAAGAAGTGTTTGAAGACAACAGCTTATAAACTGGTTTCAGAGTAACAGCCGTGCTAGCCTGTATCCGCAAAAAGAAAAGGAGTACTTCTGGCACCTTAGAGACTAACAAATTTATTTAAGCATAAGCTTTTGTGAGCTACAGCTTGAAAGCTTATGCTCAAATAAATTTGTTAGTCTCTAAGGTGCCACAAGTACTCCTTTAGCTTATAAACTATTCATCTTCAACTGTAACTACAGCATTACTAGCCTTCTGCTTCAAGAAGAGTTTACAACTGCTCAAAGCAAATATCAATTTAAACATGTTACAAAACAGTTCATATTTTAGGCAGAAGTGTAAAGCAAGGAGATGGTGCTTCCATTGAGCTCTGCGGTCAGGAATATTATTGCTCTATATACATGTTCACAGAGATGTTAATGCTGTACTAAATGGGAAGACTCAAAATTTCCCATTTCACGTGCACTACTATTCTTAAGTTTTTCCACATAATTTCTCAACCAGTCAATAACATGGCAGTTTGTTGCAAATTAAAATGTGCTTGTATTTTCTTAAATTGTTCTGCTGCTTATTTTTGCACTCTAATAACTTAAAACATGTTAGACTTTGATCAGGCTGCATCTTTAATATGCCTGAAGAAATCTGATGTAGAAAGAACAGTAGGCACCTAGTTAGTGTCACGTGAACTATCATCTGCCTTTCCACTAAGTCTATTAAAAAGTGAAAAGTTTCTGATATAAACATGTTTCAGAGTAACAGCCGTGTTAGTCTGTATTCGCAAAATTTATTTGAGCATGAGCTTTCGTGAGCTATAGCTCACTTCATCCGATGAAGTGAGCTGTAGCTCACGCTCAAATAAATTGGTTAGTCTCTAAGGTGCCACAAGTCCTCCTTTTCTTTTTGATATAAACATGGATACAGCTGCAGCTCTACATAAAAAAAATCTGTCAATTTTTGTATTACACATTTAAATGTGCGTTTGCTTGAATATATATTATACAGATATAAAAAAAAACTCTTTAGATCTTCTAATGGACATTGAAAAAACAGAAGTATTTTATTAAAAACTATTTTCCACAGACGATGCCAAAAACTAGGCACCTAAATTCATACTATGCCTAAATATAGATTTTACGTGTCTAAAGTTAGGCATCTAAATCTGAAAAAAAGTGTTGACTTAACTGTGTAAGTTACAGCTACATGCACATTTCAATATTGCATTGAAATACTGAGGTCCTTATTACATTCATTTTGATGTACAATCAACTTGGTTTCTCTATTTTAAAAAAGGAGAAAATTAAATGCAAAATTTTACATTAGACACTGTTGAAATATTAAAAACTTAAAAAACTCAGAAAATTCAACCTTATAACATAAGAACGGCCATACCATTTCAGACCAATGGTCCAACTATCTCAGTATCCTGTCTCCGACAGCACCCAGTGCCAGATGCTTCAGAGGGATGAGTAGAACAGGGCAATTTTGAGTGATCCAACCTGTCATCCAGTCCCAGCTTATGGCAGTTGGAAGTTTAGGGAAACCCAGAACATGCGGTTGGGCTCATAGCCATTGACGGACCTATCCTCCATGAACTTATAAAAATCCTTTTTTGAAGCCAGATATACTTTTTGTCTTCACAACATCGCATGGTAATTACAGCTGTGACAGCAATCACAACAGGATTACAACATATATAAATATGTAAAAATTTTATACCACTTATTGTATCACAATTTATATTGGGTATAATCATTTAGATACGCAAAAGTTAATTTGCTTCTCGTGGATCTTCCGATAGCCAATTAACAACTTCTACTGTAAGTTACTATTATTAAAGAAGTTAGTCAAAATCTCTTGCAGTAATTACCTAACTTTGTATTTAATAACATCATAAATGATGTAGGCGTTTCACAGGAAACACACAGAACATATGACCATGCCCAAATTGTTTACAATCCAACATGCAGAGCCAATATATATAGGATTTGTGACTCTGGCCCAAAGAGCTGACAATTAAATGCCCTTAGGACACAGTCCTGTAATCAGATCTTGCAGATGGACTCTTGTGGGGCCCCAGTAAAGTCAGTGATGCTCTTAAATCTTTAAATACTTAAATCTGATTGTAAACATGCATCTAATTTTAAGACTACTCATACACACATCAACAGGATCTGACTATCTGACCAACTTGATCAGTGAAAATAAAACTGACACCAGGAAGTGAAGGACATGGATTAAAAGATATACAAGTACAAGGTTTGCTTAAACTATGCAATGTTACATCCTGATTGTTCAATTTTTTTTTAAACTGCGAGAAAACTTTTTCTATGTTTACTGAAACTATTCAAACACAAGCACTACTTAGACTACTTCATATATCATTAAATTAGATCACTGCATATCAAAACGGGACACAGCAATATCAAAAGCTGTTTTTTTAAATCAAATCAGAGATTATACTGTGCACATAACATTTTTTTTAAAATGAACAGCATATTTTCATAAATATAACATAAAATGAAACACAAACCATGTAGGATTTTACAAATTACATCAATGACAGCAGATACTTTGACCTTATTTTCAATATACACTAGTTGTCCATTTCTCCCAAAAACCTTCATTTTTTTTTATACTCCTTCACATATGAAATGTTCTCCCTAAACAGATCGAAAAAGCCACTATACAGTCCTTCAAAACCCTCCTCAAGATCCATTTCTAACATGACACTTACAGTAAACCACTCAGTGATAATATCTTGGCAGGTGGACAGCAGGAGTTACTGATAATGGCTGGAATTTTCTGAAGAGGCCATTGAAGTTAGGCACACAAATCCCACTGAAAGTCAACTGCCATTTCAAGTTTATTTTGATTCAAGACCTGCTAATTGTTGCATATAAGGTATATATAACTACATGTTCCAGTCATTATTACTCTTGTTCTCCTTTGCCCATCCTCTGCATTCATCTATTACATCTTGCCATAATATGGGGCTAATCCTGAAAACACAAGTATGTGAGTAACTTAAATGCAAATTAATTTGCAGGATCAGCCCCTAGACTGCAGTATGGGTCTGTATAGCACCACAGGGCCATAATCTTGACTGGAACCTCTTGACAGTAGTGTAATGCATGTAATAGTACATTTTAATAGATATAAGTGATGACTAACAATTCATTAGATAAGTAAATGAAGTTTTTATTATGGACTGATTGATACATCCCTTCAACTGAATATAAAACTTACTTTTAGGCAAAGGAAAATCAAGAACCAGTTAAAAATGAGAAAAAGCACACACTGAAATGACCAAATAGTTACAAATCTAAAATAGTGTGAACATATTATTGGCAGAAATCATCACACCAAACACTGCAAACAGACAACCAAACTTTACAAAATTAAAACTCATTAATGAATGTATATATAATTTAGAAACTTCGATACATAAATCTCCACAGACATTATTTTACCAAGAATTAGATCCCAGAAAAAAGCCATCACCATCCAGAACTACTATTCCTGTTATTTCTAACAGAAACTTTAATAATTATAAGCATGTTCCTTATACAGTTTACATCTCAAAACTAATTCATATTCCTAAACTTTGCAACACAGGAGGGAAAGATATTACCTGCTGCATTGAAAACACACCTATAATATTTACAGTACATAAATTTTATGGCTAACTACAGCCAGAAAAGTAACTGAACTAACATGAACAGAAAAGCAACTTCTTACATATCAGATGTGCTTTAAAATAATCATTACACAAATACAGTCTTTAGGTCTTAATCCTTCATTAGGATTTGCTAGCACGGATTCCTGTACCCCAAGTGGGACACTGCAAAACTGCAGAAGTCTGCACTAGGTGGCCCTAAACAGAACATATTTATAAAAGAGCATAATTATAAAAGAACAGTAGTGATGTTATGATGTGGGTCTATTATAGACCACCAAATGAGGAAGAGGAAGTGGGTGAGTCATTCTACAAGCAGGTAACAAGATTAGCTAACACACATGTGCTAGGATTAATGGGGGATTTTAACTTCCCTGATATCTGTTGGAAGACCATTACAACAAAACATAATATGTCCTGCAAATTCTTAGCTCGTGTAGGGGACTGAGGAAACAAGTAGGGGTCATCCATTTTGGATCTGGTTTTGACCAACACAGATGAATTAGTTGCGAATGCGAAGATGGTCAGGAACTTGGGAGGAAGTGATCATGATCTGATAGAATTCGAGATCCTATGAAAAGGAGGACATGAGAATAGCAAAACAAGGACAATGGGCTTCAGAAAGGCGGATTTCATCCACTCAAAGAAATAACATGCAAGGTCCCATGGAGAGACTAATTAGGTAGAAAAGGAGTTGAAGAGGGCTGACAGTTCCTAAAAGATGTAATACTAGAGGCTCAGCATCAAACTATTCCAATGCAGACGGAAGATAAGAAGAGCCACAGGAGGCCAATGTGACTGCAGGAGGAGCTTTTTAGCTATCTAAAAACCAAAAGGGAACCATGCAGGAAATAGGTAGGGTGACCAGACGTCCCAATAAATCGGGACTGTCCCAATATTTAGTTGTTTGTCCCGCATACCGATGTACGCCATTTGTCCCAGAGAGAGAGAGAGAGCGCGCGCGCGCCTGTGGCTGTCCCCCGATGGGTCCCAATATTTTGTTCTTGTCATCTGGTCACCCTAGAAATAGGAGGGACATGTCACCAAGGAAGAAGATATGGGAATAGCATGAGCATTTAGTGACAAAAATCAGGAAAGCCAAGGCAAAGAGTTACAGCTGGCAAGGAATGTTAGAGACAACAAGAAAGGGGTCTTCAAATATATCAGAAAAAAGAAAGATCAAGGGCAGTGTGAGTTCACTGCTCAATGAAGAAGGTGAGCTGGTAATGGAAGATGATAGGAAGGCAGAGCTGCTCAATGCCTACTTTGATTCAATCTTCTCACAAAAAACATGTGACCGGACATCTAGCCAAGTTACCACAGACAATAAAGGGAAAGGGATACAGATCGGGATAAATAAAGAACATGTCAGAGATCTTCTGACTAAATTGAATGAATTCAAACCAGTGGGGCCTGATGCTATTCACCCCAAGGTACTGAAAGAATTAGCTGAAGAAATCTCAGTGCCACTGATAATAGTATTTGCTAACTCATGAATGACAGGAGAGGTCCTGGAAGACAGGAGAAGGGCTAACGCAGGGGTCCCCAACGCGGTGCCCGTGGGTGCAATGGCACCCACTGGGGCAGTTGTGTGTGCCCGCAGGACACCGCGCAGCCGAAATGCCGCCGCCAAGTGCGGCCGCTGGAGAACCGCTGGCCGAAATGCCGCCAAGAAGTGTTGCCGTTTCTCGGCGGCATTTTGGCAGCGACACTTCTTTCAACTGCTGCTTCTTGGAGGCATTTCGGCAGCAGGGTGTTTGGTGCCCACCACAGTCTTGTGGGAATAGGAATGTGCTATTCCCACAGAAAGGTTGGGGACCACTGGGCTAACGTAATGCCCCTCTTTAAAAAAAGGGAAAAAGGAGGAGCCGGGGAACTGCAGACCAATCAGCCTGACTTTGATACCTGGGAAGTTACCAGAGCAATGGATAAAACATTCAATTTGCAAATACCTGGAGGATGAAGGGCTAATCAGTAGCAGCCCACATGGATTTACTAAGAACAACTCATGTCAAACCAGCTTAATTTCCTTCTTGACAAGGTAACTGGTTTGGTGGATGTGGGGAATGCAGTGGACATAATATACCTGGACTTCAGCAACACTTCTGACACAGTCCCACATGACAGTCTCATAAGTAAGCTGCGGAAATACAGGCTTGATGGAACTAAGTGGATACATAAATAGTTAAACAACCACAAACAAAGAGTAACTATTAATGGAATTATGGCAGATTGGCAGGAGGTCTCAAGTGGAGTTCCACATAGATCTGTTCTGGGTCCGGTGTTGTTGAACATCTTTATTAATGACCCAGATGTAGAAATAGAGAGTATATTGATCAAATTTGAAGATGACACAAAGCTGGGAGGGGAGGGTTGCCAACACTTTGGAGGATAGATCTAAAATTCAGAGGATTCTTGATAAACTGGAGAACTGGGCTGTAGACAACAAAATGAAATTTAGCAAAGACAAATGTAAGGTGCTACACTTAAGGAAGAAAAATCGAATGCACAAATACAGAATGGGGAATAACTGGCTTGGCAGCAGCACTGCTGTGAAGGATCTGGGAGTTGTGGTGGATCACAACCTCAACATGCATCAGCAATGCAATGCTGTTGCAAAAAAAGCAAATACGTTAGGTTGCATTAACAAAGGCATAGCATGCAAGTCATGGCAGATGATAATACCGCTCTACTCAGTGCTGATTAGGCCTCAGCTGAAGTACTGTGTCCAGCTTAGGTCACCAATGTATAGAAAGAATGTAGAGAAACTGGAAAGGATCCAGAGGCGAGTGACAAAGATTATCAAAGGGATGGAATGCAAGCTATATGACCAAAGGCTGAAGGAACTGGGTATGTTTAGTTTGAAAAAGAGGAGATTAAGTGGGGACATGATAGCAGTCTTCAAATACCTGAAAGGATGCCATAAAAAAAATGGAGAAAAGTTGATCTCTTGCATCATGGAGGGCAGGACGACGGGCAATCGGTTCAAACTACAACATAGCAGATTTAGATTAAATCTTGGGGAAAAAACTTCCTAACTGTAAGAACAGTAGGATAATGAAACAGACTGCCTAGGGAGGTTGTGGAAACTCCTTCATTGGAGGCTTTCAAAAGGAGGTTGGATAGTCCTCTGTCTTGGATGATTTAGAAACAACAAAATCCCACACCTTGGCAAGGGCTTTGCAGCCCTTTCTAAACCTATAATTCTATGATTCTGTGCTCACCAAAAATCTGAGAAATTACTTAAAGTTAGAGGAAAAAGAACGAGGAGTACTTGTGGCACCTTAGAAACTAACAAATATATTTGAGCAAATAAAAGTTAGAGGAAATCTCTCAAAACTAACTCCAGCAAGTTTTACCAGATATCAATTCTCTAACCAAAAGTACATCTCTGTACATAAAGTCACTGATAATATTGCAAATGTCAAATTGACTGGGGGGAAAAAAAAAAAAAAGAACTTACTCATCTCCATCTGGACAGATTCCTGTGGTCTCATCATATTTTGTACAATAAACATCTGGACTGTAGTTAAAAGTCCCATCACGCCTTCGAATGGGTCTACGACGACGTTGATTTAGGAAATGCCAATGAAAACAGGTAAATGGTCTGTGCTGGGTACACTTGTGCTGCAAGAATAGGGGGCACTGCTCTGTCCTAAATTCCTTTAGATACCTAAAAAAATTAAACTGTGTTACAAGTTCATCTTATTGGAGGTACATTTATTACAGGATTAACAAGGAACTTGATAATTCGACATGCGCAGCCCATGAGAGAGTGTACAATTTTATCCTGTGTAAAATTATATTCTCTACATACATTTTACTGTTTAGCTACAAATTAAATGTGACCATTTTTAATTAAAAATGCATTACTACTGAAGTTCACAATGTAATTGCTGTATACTATGTTGCACAACTTAAATAATAATGTTTATATTAGGGCTGTCAAGCGGTTAAAAAAATTAATTGCACTGTTAAAAAATAATAGAATACCATTTATTTAAATACCTTGCAATGCTAGTGACAAAAGTGCCAAGCAAATGCCAGTTCTCACTTTCTGTTGACATTGTAAATAAGAAGAGGGCCGAATCCTAATCCTAAACAAACTGGTTTGTCTTAGTGATTGGCTGAATAAGAAGTAGGACTGAGTGGACTTGTAGGCTCTGAAGTTTTACATTGTTTTGTTTTTGAGTGCAGTTATGTAACAAAAAAAATCTTCATTTGTAAGTTTCACTTTCACAACACAGATTGCACTACAGTACTTGTATGAGATGAATTGAAAAATACTATTTCTTTTGTTTATCTTTCACAGTGCAAATATTTGTAATCAAGAATAATATACACTTTGATTTCAATTACAACACAGAATACAATATATTCTGTAGAAAAACATCCAAAATATTTAATACATTTCAATTGGTATTCTATTGTTTAAAAAAATTAATCATGATTAATTGCATTGTTAAACACTATTAAATTTTTGAGTTAATCGTGTGAGTTAACCGTGATTAATCGACAGCCCTAATTTATATCAAATACTACAGTCAAAAATCATATCTACAGGATTTACAAATTAGATTTCCCTAAGTGACAATCATACAGCAGTTCCAAGCACTTCAAAACAAGTTACTTGAACATGAATTCAGACTCCCTCCTATTAGATAATCCCACTAGAGCTGCTTTTTCAAATAACCACATTTTGTTTTGTATTAGAAATGCCTCTTAACTCCAATAACTCCACACCACAGACTCACATTGCATAGAAGCCTATCCTGGGAACACTAACATGAGAGATGGGGGGCGGATTGCAATTCCCTTCACACTGGTACAGTAGTCTACAGGATGCCCGTGTAGGAGACGGAAGGTGGGTAGAAGTGAACAGGAACAATGCAGGAAATGAAGAAGAGGGAGTTTATCCCAGGGACAAGAAAGAGCAGGGATGATGGAAAAGAACACAAAAGTTACTAGGGAAGGTACCCAATGAAGTGAGCTGTAGCTTACGAAAGCTTATGCTCAAATAAATTGGTTAGTCTCTAAGGTGCCACTAGTCCTCCTTTTCTTTTTAGGGAAGGTACTGGAAGTTTGGAGGATCTTGGTTATTGGAGATTGTTACTGCACAAACTATTGACATCTGGGGGTTATGTGATGCTTTTGGCAGGTTGTATGAAGTTACTTGCAGTTATTTCACTGTTTACCTCGGAAATCCCCAGTAATCTAGAGGCTGGGGGTAATTCAGTTATTGGGGATGTGCTTTGGGGATGTTTATGGGGGGTGTCAGGGTTATCTAGGAGCTTCTGGGATACAGTCACAGACTATGTTTCTTATGTTTGTTTAGGGGTAGTTTAGGTTACTGGGGGTATAAGACTGTCGAGGAACGAAGAGATGGTTATGAAGTCTTTAAGGGTGTCTCAAGGGTTATGAGTGTCTTGGGTGCATGGTGGTGTTTATTTAGGGGATGATAGGAGGCCAGGGGAGCGGTTTAAGGAGGATTAGGAGCTGTTAGGGGCTGTGGAAGCATTGGGGGTGCTGGGGGCGACTTGGAGGGTGGGGAGGCCTGTAGGGCGGTGTTTCAGGAACATTAGAGGGCTGTACGGTGGGTTAGGGGCACCCGGGCACTGTTTCGGGGACGGCGAGGCCGGCGGGCGAGTTAGGGGCTCTCGGGCCGGGTTCCGGGGCCGCCGGGCGAGTTAGGGGCTCTCGGGCCGGGTTCCGGCGCCGGAGAGCAGCAGGCTCTCACAGCCCCTTCCCGGCCGCCGCCCGAGACCCGCTGCCGAAGCAAGAGGCCGCTGGACCCAGGCTGGGTGCGAAAGCAAGCCCGTCACCGGAGGGCCTAGGACGCCGCCCGGCGCTGGGCCAGGGCGAGGGCGGGAAGGGTGGCTCCAGGGCCTGATACCTACGTATAGTGCGTCGGCTGCTCGGTCTGCGGGGACCCACCGGAGCCGCCACCTCGAGAAGCCGCTTTCGAAACCGACGGCATCTTCCTCCGCGGTAGCCACAGCGCAGGCGCCGGCCAGGCCAGGGCCACCTCCCGCCGCCCCGCCCGGCGCGAAGCCACCCTCGTCCCCCGCTGGGCCGGGGGATAAACCCCACCCGGGCGTGCGGGGGAGTCGGGGACGGGAGGAGCTGATCCCACGGCCGACAGCTATTGCGGGAGCTACTCAACTCATGCCTCCCCCGCCGCTAAACTGTTCACAGCGCAGGGGGGCCGCGGCCCAGGGCTGCGTTAACTCTGCAGCTTGGAAACCTCTGGGACGCTGGAAAAAAAGAGGGTTTGTGTGCCTGAGATTGCAGGGGGCCGGGGCCACACCTAGCCGCGCCGCGATGCCGCTCAAGCAATCACTACCGCCTACGCCTCAAGGGTTCCTCGCTCACTGGGATGACCGAGCAGCAGACTCAGGTAAGGCACAGAAATGAAACTCCCTTCACTGTAACGGCACGCTGCTTGAAATGAGGCCTTCCAAAACCGTCTCCATACATTACTCACAACACCTTAGATCCGCCCTACTGCTGCCGGCTTTGCTCCCTGGCCCCTGCCTAGGGACTGAAAGAGTCACGTGCCTTTCCTAGATGTTGGCAAAAGAAGAGGTGGACGGGGGAAGCATTTTGTTTTTAAATGTGATCTTCTTTGACAGCGATACCCTGAAATATGCTTTTCTGTATGTATTTCAGAGTTTTAACCTTTAATGGTGGTTCTGTTGTAATCTTATTATAATACTGTTACTCTTTGAAGACGGTACAGGTTAAATATTCTCCTCCTGGATGCTGCTGCAGTACTAAGTTCCTCCCCCTGGCCCATAACCTCATCCCTAATGCTGATCCTATAACTACAGTCACAGACAGGGTCAAATACTCAGTCCATCTGTCAGTTGTAAGACTTCTTTCCCACAGACTGCCTCAAGGCTTCAACTGAGGATACCCATAAATCCACCACTTGCTAACCATTTAGCAAGAAGGCTCATCTCATTCTGCAGTATTAACCCAATTTTACTATTTGAGAATAAGTTTGTCTGCCCAGGAAGCCACTGGTCTAGTGAATGAGGCATAAACCAAGTACTAAGGGAC
Source organism: Caretta caretta (assembly GCF_965140235.1). Lineage (NCBI taxonomy): Eukaryota > Metazoa > Chordata > Testudines > Cheloniidae > Caretta > Caretta caretta. The sequence continues at coordinate 170,814 of NC_134215.1, forward strand.
CAAGATTCTACTTCTGATTCCCAAACTCATAAATGTCACAGCTCTAAGCCTCAGTTTTATCACCTATAAAACAGAAATAATATTTCAGGAGGTCTTGTAAAGCACTCTGATAATATACAAGATTAAGGCAAGGCAGAGAAAGATGTAGAAATAATCTCCTAGGCTTGTAGTTATTCTTGTAAGTTATATGGGAGGTACCAACACCAGTTCGTAGTTAATTTATATTTAAAGGAGCTCAGTGGCTTAGGTATTTTACTACACAGCTAAACACATTAAGAGTATGTTTTAAGATTCTTTTAAATAGCACTGCACTTTTCTACTATGCACAAGTGTACCACATCTTCAGATGTTTGTAACTTCAGCGCTAGCTTCCCACATACTGTATATCACAGTATATGTGTAAAATTTAAGAGTCACCACTTGGAAAGGTAAATAATTCTATGACACTGAGAAGTGGTTTAAACAAAAAAACACATACAGCTGCTGGGTTATACTCAAACTTTATAGGGTCTTATCTACCACCCATCATGAAATTAAAGAGGTATGTATATAAGATTTAGTTTTCAGAGTAACAGCCGTGTTAGTCTGTCTTTGCAAAAAGAAAAGGAGTACTTGTGGCACCTTAGAGACTAACCAATTTATTTGAGCATGAAGTGAGCTGTAGCTCACGAAAGCTCATGCTCAAATAAATTGGTTAGTCTCTAAGGTGCCACATTTATTTGAGCATGAGCTTTCGTGAGCTACAGCTCACTTCATGCTCAAATAAATTGGTTAGTCTCTAAGGTGCCACAAGTACTCCTTTTTTTTTTTTGCAAAGATTTAGTTTGTTCTTCAGTCCAGTCAGCACTGGACTTTTTTAAAAACCACACACATAAGAAGGGGTGATAGGTGGAGAAAAATAAGGGAATTTTGAGGAAGACTAAATGAATTTTGCATTTGATTCTAAAGGCAGTGAAGTTCATGACCACCCTGTCACCTCCTTCAGGACATTCCCTTAAATACCTCATTTGTTTCATTGCTATCAGTCTTTGTTATAACTGTTAAACCAATTTAATTAGGATTCAAAAAACTGGACTTGAGAAATTTACCAGACACCTTCTAGCCATGAGAGATTATGACAGATTAGGGAGGGGGCAACAGCAAGATTCCACAGAAAACATAACTTTGGTTGTTGCTTACAGCTTTACCAAGCTGTAACAACATTAGCCCAACATGATTCCTACCAGTTTCCCTGCAACTACAGGCATTTTAAATAGTAGCTATGAAGTTTACTTTTCTGTTTAGTAAAACTGTGAGCAGAAGCAGACACACTAGAGTAGTTGGGCTGCAGGATCAGGAAAACAGTTTTGCATCCATTATGCATGTGAGTCACAGCTGGAAGACAGTTTTTGCAATCTTAAAAGCTAGAAGATTAATTTTTGTTTTTTAAATGAAAACTTAAATTCTGTAGAAATAGATGGCTTCAACTCCTTCTCTTGCTAGGAAAAGTTTTCTAAAAGCCAGTAGTAAGTAGGATGTATGATTTTAAAACCTGAAAAGTTAGGATTAATTTTGCAATTAAGATTTACCCAGATACTGGTTTGCTCTTCACAATTAAGAGGATTGTTTTTTTGCCTTCATGAATGAACTGTTCAGTTACATCTACTGCAAAAGGATCTTTTCTACTGATGACAGAGAAAGTCCATCTCAACCATAGAGCTATGTTTAGTTCTGTAGTGTAGAAAACAGATTTATTAAACTCTTACTGACAGTGCATTAAAAGAGTTGTATGGAAGTCACTTCCACATGACCTAACACAGTAGTAGAGTACAGAATATGAAGTTAACATTCAGCTTGATCGTAATAATGCATATACATATATAGATATCTTCACCATGCTTTACAAAGTAATTTGTTATCCAAGTGTCATTGTCACCTTTGGCTTAATGTTTTTGTATCCTAACTTTGATATTGTAATACATTCAAAATCTTAAAAGTCAGATGATGGGGGACAGGTTGTCCAAAATGGACAGTATCAGTACAGCCGTGTTCACATATTCAACCTTCTAATTGCACCTATGCACAACTTAAGAGTCCACTTGATTATCTCTGTTGCCATGAGTTATATGAGGATTACCAAGAATTACCACTGATGGCGAGGAATCAGGCTTGCAGAATAAAGACGGTGATGTGTGGGGAAAACAAGAGTTTCCGGGCAAGTCAATGCAGCATCAGATCACCTGGAATACAAGCCGTTTCCTAGGGGGCCTGCTATCACAGCTACCCTCCCGCAGGTGAGCATTTTTCCTGTTGGGATGGTGGCAGCATTTTGTTTTCTGGGGTCTCATCTAACAAGCCTGGCACCTGCTCATGGAAAACGGCTCCCAGTTGCTCGTCGACTTCTGCCTCCTCCCTAAAAACGCACCAGAGCAGCAGCCCTATCCCTAGCAAGCTGACCGGCAGCACTTTCACCCAGGGTCTTCGATAGTCACTTCCCATGGACCTGTCCACAGACCAGACCCGCGGGCTGGCTTTGCTGGTGGAGAAGGGGATGGGCCTAGAGCTCTCAGACTCCGCTACATCCTCGGGCCCCGGTTGCCGACTGAGACGTCGCACTGGACAGAAGGGACCAGAGAGCGGGAGCGGCCTGGAAGGAGAAAAGGAAGGAGAAACGCGACGTAAAGCGAGTCACAGGCCCGTCTCCTCCACGGGCGGGATCCGACCCCCGCCCCAGGAAAGCCCCACACGGAGCAAGCCCGCGCCACCGCTCACCGCCAGCGCCACAGGACCGCGCGGCTCATCCCGTTCCACCACCACGCGTCACGTCCGGCGCAGTGTGACACACTTCCGGTCTACAGAGCGGAACTGGCGCGTCGGCCGAGAGACTAACGCAAGACCCCCAAACCTCCCTACGCCGTGGCGCCTTCCGGTGAAGTGTCGGAATTAGCGACGACTGAGCATGCGCGCGTGTCCGAGCATGCTCCGTAATATCTTCTGAAGCCGCTCTCCTCCGTTGGCTACGTCACTCGGAAGGTCCACGCTGCTGGCGGGGGGGTCGGGACGGCCACGGGCCGTGTGTGCAGGGGCCTCGGAGCGGGCAGAGGGTGCGCGAGCCACGGTTGGAGGGGCAGATACGCCGCCGGGGCAGAGGCGATAACACTTACTGGAGATGGGGTGAGCCGTCCGCAGTGGGGCGGAGGGGCAGGAGGCTCGTGCTCCGAGCTGCGGGGGGCTTTCCGCGCCCTTCCCGGGGGCCTTAGAGGCGCAGTGTACCCAATGCCCGGAACCCAGAGCTATTTAGGCTCCTAATTTTCATTTATTTAAGATCCATGGAAACGATCCTGCTGCACCCCGCCCCCATTCTTCAGCTGGTTTGCTGACTCCTCATTAGCTTCTCTAGGGTGAGCTAGGCTACCCTGTGCTTTAACCTCAGGAGGGTGGACACTGGCGGCAGGGGGAGTGGAGAGGCTCTAGCTTGGGTCCTGTGAAAAACCAGAGATGGTATCGGGCTATATAGTAACCTGCCATAGAATCTGGAATGGACACTGCTGACAAATGGGCATTGGGAATCAAACGCCAGGCACATTCCTGTTATCCATCCCAAGTTATGAGGAGAGGCTGAGGGAGTTGGGATTGTTTAGCCTGCAGAAGAGAAGAATGAGGGGGGATTTGATAGCTGCTTTCAACTACCTGAAAGGGGGTTCCAAAGAGGATGGCTCTAGACTGTTCTCAATGGTAGCAGATGACAGAACGAGGAGTAATGGTCTCAAGCTGCAGTGGGGGAGGTTTAGGTTGGATATTAGGAAAAACTTTTTCACTAAGAGGGTGGTGAAACACTGGAATGCGTTACCTAGGGAGGTGGTAGAATCTCCTTCCTTAGAGGTTTTTAAGGTCAGGCTTGACAAAGCCCTGGCTGGGATGATTTAACTGGGAATTGGTCCTGCTTCGAGCAGGGGGTTGGACTAGATGACCTTCTGGGGTCCCTTCCAACCCTTATATTCTATGATTCTAAGTGATAGCTGTTAGCCTATTGGTGATCTCCTTTTTACACTTTGGCAACACATGCAAACCTTGTTCTACCTATAAGGTCTTACTGAATTGAGTATGGAAGGAGCTAAGTATTTTTTCCTCTCAGGCTTTTACCCCATTAATGTGTTTGTTTATATTGTAGTAGTGATGAATTTACTCATTGCATAAGGGTTTCTGGTAAATGTGTGTCACTGATACTACCTTCTTTCTCTGGTCTCTCTACAGCTGGGCAGAATTGGCATAGACTAAGATAAGATGTTTCCAAAAGCACCAAGGTCTCTGCGTAATCCTTGAAGGCTCCTTATGCGTTTCCTGAGCATGCTACCCAGTATGGGGGTTTCTTTGCATGTTCCTTGATGAAGAGCTCATTGGACAGAACTGCTGGTCCAGTATTGCCACAGTTGATTCCAGCTGTACGTTCAGCACAAACCAAAGTGAGGCTTGCAGTCTGATGGCTTCACAGTGCTGTTTGTATACAACCTGACATGAAAGTCTGGATCCGATTAAAATATCTCTCTTGCCTCCTTCCATTGGGTTTCAAACAGAGCAAGCTTATTTATTCTCAAGGCATGCTGACAAGCTTATCTTTTTACCCAGGTTTACGGAGACTGGGAGTGAGATAAGCATGTATCTTGGAACATGGTTTGAGAGTAGCGCCAGGGCTAGGTGTGTGTTTTTAGGGAGTTCTCTGCGTTTATAATAAAACATGCTTTTCCATCAGAGGAGAGGATGTGAGAACAAACAGCCTATCACAGATGTGCAGTCACATTGCTTAATGCACTACTCCAAAGCACTCAAATGCTGCCATGGTTAGCTGGGTATAAAAACTTACATATATTCCATATATCTTTAAAATTATATTAAGGGTGCCCATTTAGATAGAGAATAGGTTATGGGGTGTTTTCTGGCTTGTATATACAAATAATGATGGAAATCTGGTTCATGCAAATGTGTACTTTGATTAAATAGTCTTGAGCAGAAAACTGTCATGTGAGATGTGGCTGACACTAGTTCCAGGTATATAATTTGAACTAGGTACATGATTAGTGCCTGGTAAATTCATTATCTTCCTGGAAAGTAGATGCCTCAAGCATATTATCCAGCAATGCACATGCACTACGAGCTCATGACTTGCTCCTATTAATACCAATACAGCAAAATCCATAGGGCTGGGGTCCTTATTGTCCTGGGCCTTGTACAAAGATGCAGTAAAAGACAGGCAAGGCCCCCAAAGAGTTTACAACTAATTCAAGATGCATGCCTCTCCCATCTCCTTCTTACAACAGTAATGGTGGAGGATTTCAAGAGTAATAGAAATGCATAATAGACTATGCATAATTGGCACGTTTCAATTAGTCACCTCCTCCCGTGAGTATATTAGCATTAGGTCACTGATAAAATTCTACTAGAATTCTTAGAGGGGGTCAACGAATGTGGACAAGGGTGATCCAGTGGATACAGCATATGGGGACTCTTGCAAAGCCTTTTAAAGATCCCTCACCAAAGGCTCTTAAACAAAGCAAGCAGTCATGGGATAAGAAGGAAAGTCTTGTCATGGATCAGTAACTGCTTAAAACACAGGAAACAAAGGGTAGGAATGGTCCATTTTCAGAATAGAGAGAGGTAAATAGTGGTGTCTCCCAGGGGCCTGTACTGGGACCAGTGCTGTTCAACATATTCATAAATGATGTGGAAAATGTGGTAAACAGTGAGATGGCAAAATCTGCAGACAATACAAAATTACTAAAGACAGTTAACACCCAGGCAGACTGCAAAGAGCTACAAAAGGATCTCTCAAAACTGGGTGACTAGGCAACAAAATGGCAGATGAAATTTAATGTCGATAAACGTGAAGTAATGCACATTGTAAAGCATAATCCCAACTATACATACAAATTGATGGGGTCTAAATTAGCTGTTACTGCTCAAGAAAAATCTTGGAATCATGGTGGATAGTTCTCTGAAAACATCCCCTCAATATATAGCACCAGTCCAAAAAACTAACAATGTTAGGAACCCTTAAGAAAGGGATAGTTAGTAAGACAGAGTATCACAATGCCACTATATAAATCTGGTATGCCCACACCTTGAATACCGTGTGCTTTTCTGGTTGACATATCTCAAAAAAATATATATTAGAATTAGAAAAGGTACAGAGAAGAGCAACAAAGATTACTAAGGGTATGGACTAGCTTCCATAGCATAGAATCATAGGACTGGAAGGGACCTCAAGAGGTTATCTAGTCCCGTCCCTTGCTGTCAGGGAAAGACTAAGTATTATGACAGATTTCAGAGTAGCAGCCATGTTAGTCTGTATCCGCAAAAAGAAAAGGAGTACTTGTGGCACCTTAGAAACTAACATTTATTTGAGCATAAGTTTTTGTGAGCTACAGCTCACTTCATCGGATGCAACTGATGGGGATGTACAGGTAAGCTTCTTCCTAACTGATATCAGAAAGATTCCTAGGGACAGCATAGCTAAGATTTGATAGTCTTCAGCCTACGTTTGGATGTCTTGATGGAGTTACTGGTCTTCAGAAGGGCAACTTGCTTTTACTACCACCCACCTGCTGCATAGATAGCTGACTTTTGTTAAATTTGGCTTCCAAGGGAGGGGAGAAAACTTCACACAGTGGTAACAGTTATGGTAAAGTCACCAATACAACCTATATAAGTTGAGGAAAATGGTTGGTGCTAAAATGAAGATTGGAGGCTCAGCAGAATCTACTGTAGGTTAGCACTGTGGTTCTCAAACTTTTGTACTAGTGACTCTGAGTGCAATCCCCCCCTTATAAATTAAAAATAACACTATTATAAATGCTGGAGGTGAAGTGGCGTTTGGGATAGAGGCTGACAGCTCGCAATTCCCCATGTAATAACCTCATGACTCCCTTAGGGGTCATAAACCCCACTTTGAGAACCCCTGAATTAGCAGATGGTCATGGTTAGCTAAACACAGCAAGTGAAAGAATTGTAATTATTATTTATGTACAAATGATGTCCTTGCTGCTGGACAACTTGCTAGTATAACTCTCCACAACTTTGTTAGAAGAATCCATACATTTATTCTTTATAATAATATACAGAATAGAGGTACGCTCCTTAAACATTATTGGTCTTCTGTAAAAAAAAATTTGATTTTCACTTTTCATTCATAAGAATTGCAAGGTGTAAGCACCCCTCAAATGCAAACAATCCTAGTGCGGGACAACTACAATTGCAAATAATACACACCACAGAGGGAAGGAACATTTTTCCTAAGCCAAAAGAAAAAAGGCTTACTCTTTAAACTGGCAAGGAGATTTTAATGTTCATGTAGTGCAGACTCTACCTCAGTTTGCAAGATCTTGTCTGAAAAGTAGTGTAATTATTTTGCATTCACATCTGACATCATTATGCACAGCGTACGCTGAATGGATAATTAAGATTTCCTTGATTTGAAATCTATTACAATGTAAGTTTGGAGTAGTAAATGCAAAATGCACAAAAAAAATGATAGTGTTTGTGACAGTACCCCAATACGTGACTAGAAGGATCAGGAACAAGCTGTGGATGGCTGGAGAGAAAAGTCAGGGGAAGGGGGGCAGCACTCAGGGCCAAAGAAGTCCTGAGTCTATACCAAAGAACTTGCGAGAGAACACCATGGCCACCTGAGGCAAACCAGAAGGTTAGGAGGAGAGTATCCTACTTACACATGGTCGTTCTGTTAGTCTCAACTTTTAGTGAACAGTGTGATAGTTGTCTTAGTCAAGAATTTGTTATTGTTAGCAGAGATGCGTAAGAGGTGAATATTAGCTGCTAGTGTGGAAATAGGTGTTAAAGGAATAACTATTTACACCTTACAGCTTTAAAGTGGAGTAATTTCTCTAGTCTTTATGCAGTCATTTCCTTCTATCTTTTTCAATACAGTGTACTTCCAACTATCTGAATAGCATGAGGGACACAGATTTGGTTCAGATAATCAAGAGGCCATTCAGCAGCAGGGTGGCCTCCTCCACAGCCAGGGGCTTGTCATCCTCTTCACAGTCCTAGCCAGGGGTCTCTGCTCTGCCCCACTCGCTCCTGTGACAGCAAGGTTGCAGAGGGCTCCCTGTGCAGCCACAGGACAAGTGACACCAAATTTTCTGCAGGCACAAGGAAGGCTGAAGTTCTGGCAGGGCAGAGCGGGGTCCTTGCCGAGGTCTCTGCTCTGCCCTACCAGGACCACAGGCTTCCCACTGCACCTTGTGCCTGAAGGGATTGGGTGTCACCAGCGCTGCGGCAGCACAGGGAGCCCTCTGCAGCTCTGCTGTCTTAGCCCCATTCACTCCCATGACAGCAGTGCTGCAGAGGAGCCCCATTCACTCCCATTCAACAGCAGGATGGTAGCAGGGGATCATCCTCCTTGCACTCCTGGCTAGGAGTATCTGCTCTATTACCACAACCTCCACATTATCTGAATCCCTTCCTCATCCTCCAGCATAAGATACCTGCTGCAGAGGGCATATATCTCATGCTGGGGGACAAGGAAGGGATTTGGATAATGCAGAGGTTTGGATAATCGGGTTTTGGATAAATAGGAGTATACTGTATATAATCTACCTGAAAGGCTAGAAGGTAGATTTTGCTTTTTGCTCACATGTTCATCTCTGGCTAAAGATTCCACATCACTCCATCCTTCCAGCCTCATCAGTGCTGCTACAGGATTAGGAAGTACAGTGTGAACTACTTCCCACAAAGGCAAATAAACTGCCCCTGCTATCAGCGGTTAAGAAGTTTAGTAATCTATCCAAACTTAAGGACAAAACTATTCCACTCATGTCAGGCAGAAATACAGTTGCTGGGTATACAACCAATCACCTTTCACTCTCATTAGAGCAATAGTTGATCAAAGCAAACAGCACAGAACTGAGATTGGAGAAGTAGAGTCTGCAGACCAATCATTGGTAACAGTTTCAGCAAAGAGAATTTTTACAACTTAAACAACCTTGTAAACTGAACTACAACAGCTGTCTGCAATGGCAGCACCAGACTTTAACTCAAACATTCCCTTCCCATTGCCTTAGGGCAAGAATACAGAGCATTAGAAATATTCACAAAGCGTTTTTAAATTATCTTAGTACTGTGATATGCATCCAATTTGCTCAATATTTTAGTCTATATGAACTTGATATTTATCATCCAGACAAATTTCTTTAAAAGGTGTCATTCCAAATGCCTGTGTCTCCCCGTAGGTGTTCATTAGCCTTTGAGCCATTCAGAACACTTGGCTTTGTAGTCACCACTTTATGAATGACGTGTTCAGCACTTGTATTTTCAGCTGAAATATTTAATTGTAAAATGTCAGTTATTTCTTCACTTTTCAGAATAAAAGCTGCAAGTTACATGATTTTACATAGTCACAATAAATCATAGAATACTGTTGAGTAACAAAAACAACGAGGAGTCCGGTGGCACCTTAAAGACTAACAGATTTATTTGGGCATAAGCTTTTGTGGGTAAAAAACCCACTTCTTCAGATGCATGGAGTGAAAATTACAGATACAGACAAATGTATATTGGCACATGAAGAGAAGGAAGTCACCTTACAAGTGGAGAACCAATGTTGAAGGCCAGTTCAGTCAGAGTGGATGTGGTCCACTCCCAATAATCAATACTAAGAGAGGGAAAATTGCTTTTGTAGTAAGCCAGCCACTTCCTTAACACCATCGACTGGGGCTTGAATAGGGACTGGGAGTGGCTGGCTCACTACAACAGCAATTTTCCCTCTCTTGGTATTCACACCTCCTCCTCAATTATTGGGAGCAGACCACTTCCACCCTGACTGAATTGGCCTTCAACGTAGGTTCTCCACTTGTAAGGTAACTCCCTCCTCCTCATGTGCCAATATATATTTATGCCTGTATCTGTAATTTTCACTCCATGCATCTGAAGAAGTGAGTTTTTTACCCATGAAAGCTTAAGCCCAAATAAACCTGTTAGTCTTTAAGGTGCCACTGGACTTCTCGTTTTTTTTGTGGATACAGACTAACACAGCTCCCCCTCTGATGTTGAGTTACAATAAGTCATCCAATGCAAACTGTGATTTTTGCTCTTGAATATACAATTCAAATTCTGCTCTATATGGTTACACAAGTTACCCAGTCAGTGAACAGAAATCCTGCGTAATTTATGTAACTAAATCAAATCTATAATCTGCATACGTTCCAACACAAGATTTTTTTCCCTGAAAAAAGTCACTCATTTCACATAATGAAAATGAAAGTTTCTCATACAGAAAAGAACTACAAAATGAAAATTTATCGCTTGCTCAGTTCTAGTTATTAGGTTACCGCCTAATATTTCACTGAGATGCCAATCTCTGAACACACAAGCTACAAAGAGGTGCACCTTAGAAAGCTAAATGTCCAAGGGGTATCATGTGTGACTTTGGGAATTAACTAAGGGACTGGAATTTGACAGGATAAGAGAGGAACAGGCACTGAGAAGAATGAGGTAACTTGGTTGCTGGGAGGCAGGGTGAGACTGGAACTTGCCTGGAGTAAATCCAGACTGCTTCATCACAGCCAGGACCCACCCTCCTGCTGTTGCTCTCCTTCACACCAGGTAGTAGCATGGGACAGGTGGTGCATATCTGCAGCGGAGGCCAGTGAAGGGGAGAAACTGACCAGCAGAGAGTGGAATGAGGTATGAAGGAGGAGACTTTACACACACCAAAGGAGAACATTTCACATACTTATGGGAGCAGATTTTATTGGTGGTGTGTGTTGGGAGAAATGAGATGAAAATATTAGTCTCAAATGCTGTGGACATTAACACTTTGCATGGAGGGGAAAAATCCGAGACTGAAGCTCAAAGTATACCAAAATAGAAGTGGTAGCAGCTACATCCCATTGTAAACGCTGACACTAATAAAAACCTACATATATTTTTAAACAAGTTCTCACAGTCAAGGGTCTGTTCAGTCAAAATCACATGCAGTATGCTTTACGATGGGGCTTGACCCCCTCCGATTGAAGATTATTTGTTTATCCTGATCTTTAAAAAGAGAAAGCTGAGCATTCACATTCTAAATAGATAGGAATGAGAAAGTAGAACTACACAAAGAACTTACCTGAGTTTCTTTCATACACAATACCATGTTGAGTTAATAAATCTTTAAGCTTTTTTATTTCTTTAGAAAGTTTCTTGTACTCCTAGAATAAAAAATATTTTTAAAATGGACAATATGTTTTGCCCAAATACATATGTCTACTTAAAAATTCAGTTTGCATCAAGTATAAAATGTCCAAGCATAGTTGGGAAAGCCACTGGGAAAAATAAACATGTTTGGAATCTTGGTTTACCAGATGACTGGAGGATACCTAATATGACACCAATTTTTAAAAAAGTTTCCAGAAGCAATCCTGGCAATTACAGGGCAGTAAGCCTAATTTCAGTACCATGCAAACTGGTTGAAACTATAGTATAGAACAGAATTATCATACACAGAGATGAACGCGATTTGTTGGGGAAGAATCAGCATGGCTTTTATAAAGGGAAATCATGCCTCACCAATCTATGAGAATTTTTTGAGGGGGTCAACAAACATGTGGACAAAGGTGATTCAGTCAATATAGTGTACTTGCACTTTCAGAAAGACTTGACAAGGTCCCTCACCAAAGGCTCTTAAGTAAAATAAGCAGTCACAGGATAAGAAGAAAGGTCCTCTTATCAATCAGTAACTGTTTAAAAGACAGGAAACAAACGGTAGAAATAAATGCAGTTTTCAGAAAAGAGAGGGGTAAATAGTGGAGTCCCCCAGGGATCTGTATCGGGACCAGTGCTGTTCAACATATTCATAAATGATTTGGACAAGGTAAACAGTGAGGTGGCAAAATGAAGTGAGGTGGCAAAATTACATGACTTATGAGGAGAGGCTGAGGGAGCTGGGATTGTTTAGCCTGCAGAAGAGAAGAATGAGGGGGGATTTGATAGCTGCTTTCAACTACCTGAAAGGGGGTTCCAAAGAGGATGGCTCTAGACTGTTCTCAATGGTAGCAGATGACAGAACAAGGAGTAATGGTCTCAAGTTGCAGTGGGGGAGGTTTAGATTGGATATTAGGAAAAACTTTTTCACTAAGAGGGTGGTGAAACACTGGATGCGTTACCTAGGGAGGTGGTAGAATCTCCTTCCTTAGAGGTTTTTAAGGTCAGGCTTGACAAAGCCCTGGCTGGGATGATTTAACTGGGAATTGGTCCTGCTTCGAGCAGGGGGTTGGACTAGATGACCTTCAGGGGTCCCTTCCAACCCTGATATTCTATGAAAATTTGTAGACAATACAAAATTACTCAAGATAGTTAAGTCCAAAGCAGACAGAAAGAGTTACAAAGGGATAACACAAAACTGGGTGACTGAGCAACAAAATGGCAAATGAAATTCCATGTTGATACATGCAAAGTAATGCACATTGTAAAACATAGTATTAACTATACAAATAAATTAGCTGTTACCAGTCAAGAAAGAGATCTTGGAATCATTGTGGACAGTTCTCTGAAAATATCTGCTCAATGTGCAGAGTCATTCAAAAAAGCTAATGTTAGGAACCATTGGGAAAAGGATGGGTAATACAACAGAAAATATCACAGTACTACTATATAAATCCATAGTCTGCCTACACCCTGAACACTGCGTGCAGTTTTGGTTTCCCCAGCTCAAAAAAGAGATATTAAAATTGGAAAAGGTACAAAGATGGGCAACAAAAATATCAGGGGTATGGAACAGCTTCCATATGGGGAGAGATCAAAAAGACTGGGACTACGCAGTTTAGAAAAGAGATGATGAAGGGGAGATATGATAAGAGGTCTATAAAACTATGAATGGTGTGAAGAAAGTGAATACATATTGTGTTATTTACCCTTTCACAGAACACAAGAATCAGGGGTCATCCAATGAAATTAATAGGCATCGGGTTTAAAACAAACAAAAGGAAGTACTACTACACACAACGCAGTCACCCTGTAGAACTTGTTCCCATGGGACGTTGTGAAGACCAAAAGTATAAGTGGGTTCAAAAAAGAATTAGACAAGTTCCTGAAGGATAGGTCAATCAACAGCTATTAGCCACGATGGTCAGGAATGCAACCTCATGCTCTGGGTTGTCCCTAAGCCTTGCACTGCTGGATGTTGGGACTGGATGGCAGGGTATAAATCACTTGATAATTGCCCCACTCTGTTCATTCTCTCTGAAGCATCTGGCATTAGACATTGATTGAAGACAGGATACTAGGCTAGATGGACCACTGGCCACACTGAGTCAGACCATTCTTATGGTGTAAGAGTTCCAAAAACAGGCTGTTTAACTTGTGCATGAGGTTCATCAAAGTGATGGACAAACAAAAGGAAGTATTTCTTCAAACAATGCACAGTCAGTCTGTGAAACTCTTTGCCAGAGGATGTTGTGAAGGGCAAGACTATAATGGTTCAAAAAAGAACTAGATAAATTCATTGAGGGTAGGTCCATCAATGGCTATTAGCCAGGATGTGCACAGATGGTGTTCCTAGACTATTTGCCAGAAGCTGGGAATGGGCAACAGGGGATGGATCGCTTGGTGATTCCTTGTTCTGTTCATTCCCTCTGGGGCACCTGACATTGGCCACTGTCATAAGACAGGATACTGGGCTAGATGGACCTTTAGTCTAACCCAGTATGGTAGGTCTTATGAACAAAGAACAATTATTGTCAGCTATAAAAAAAGACAGCCTGTGTTTCTGAAAGATATTACCCAATAGCATCTGGTTCCAACTGCTCCTCTACAGAAATCTGGGACTATGAATCAGGCACTCAGACCAGGAATTCCTTCCCAACAAACACCTCAGGTCTGCCCTTTGACTAGATTTTTATAGCACTACAGCTGTTAACTCCCTCCCAAAGGCTGCTCCAGGGTCAGTCTCTGTCTCAAAGATGCTGCCTGACAACCCAGCCGCAAATGTTTTACTTCTGAAGATCTGTGGCTACTCCATAACTACAGAAGCTTTAATGAACAGCTATGTTTATACCCATTAAACTATAAGGCAGTGGTCACCAACCGGTCGATCCTAGAGGATCTCCCTGTCAATCACGATCTCTGGCGGAGGCACAGTGTGGCTGCCTAATGCTACCCTGCCCCCACACCGCTCCCAGAAGTGGCCACTGCAGCCCCGCGACCACGTGCACACTGCTCCTGCCTGCAAGCACTGCCCCTGCAGCTCCTATTGGCCGGGAGATCTGCAGGGGCGGTGCTTGCAGAGAGAGGCAGCACGTGGAGCCACATGCCATCTGCTCTCCCCACCTTAAGGGCTGCAGGGGTGTGTTGGCCCCTTCCAGGAGCAGTGTGGGGGCAGGGTAGGCAGGGAGTCTGCCTTAGCCTCGCTGCACCCACCGCCGACCGGGAGCCACCAGAGGTAAGTGCTGCCCAGCGAGAGGTCGCACCCAAACCCCCATCCCTGAGCCCGCTCCTGGAGCCAGCACCCCAAACTCCTCCTGCCCCCCAACCTCCTGCCCCAGGCTCATCCCAGAGCCCCCTCTCAAACTGTGAACCCCTCGACTCCAGCCCAGAGCCTGCACCCCCTCCCAAACTCCAACCCCTGCCCCAGCCTGGTGAAAGTGAGGTTGGGGGAGAGTGAGCGACGGGGTGGAGGGAATGGAGTGAGAGGGGCAGGGCTCTGAGGAAGAGGCGAGGCCTCAGGGAAGGGACGGGTAGATCCTGAGTTGCCCTTAGATTCAAAAAGTGATCTTGGGCATAAAAAGATTGGAGACCACTGCTATAAGGAAAGGCTGGAATCCCATAATATTCATCACTAGCTAGATAAATTAAAATTGAAAATAAGGTTCACATTTTCAATAGAATTGGATATGAGCAGCGGGTTGAGCCCTACTTTGGGGAAGCTAGCCCCTGGCTCTGCACCTTCCGCCCACGCCCTCCCCATGGCCAGAGCCCCAAGACCCCCTGCGGCCAGAGCTACAAGCCCCACCCCCCCACCCAGAGTGCCCCCACCCCCCCAGCCATGGGAAGCCCTGAGTGCTCCCCGCCTTGGCTAGAGAAGCCTCGAGCTGGCGAAAGCCACGCCATGCCTCCCCTCCCCAGACCCAACCCACGCAGAGGAAAAGCGTCCGTTAAGACACTTCTGATATGCCCAATGCAACTTCCAGGATGGCTGAGGAGGCAGTATGTGCCTCCTCATTCGTTCTGGAACCTGCATGGGGCATAATAAAACAAAAACTTCACCGCCAAACCGCGCAACGGGAGGTGGGGGGGTGTCTGGCCGCTACGGCACCACAGGGGAAGGCAGAGCCTCCCCTGGCCTATTATACCCATTGTCCATGGAACTGGACCAACCCAAGAAGATATGTGGTGGATTCTCCTTTGCTTTAAATCACCACATATATCTTTCTAAGAGAGATTATTTAATTCAATCACAAGTTATTAGGCCTGATGCAGGAATGAATGGGTGAAATTCTATAGCCTTTGCTAAGCATGAGGTCAGACTAGATCAGTGGTCTCCAAACTGGGGTGCGTGCAGATCCCAGGGGGTGCGCGGCAGCAGGAGTGCCGCCGGATGGCACTCCGCCATTGTTTTTCTTCGGCGACAGCTCTGCACGTCCACAGCTGGTGTTCCCCTCTGGCGGTCCGCCTGCAGTAAGTCTTCCATTCTTCTTTCGTCGGCGGCGCACCTGTGGCTGGTCTTCCGCTCTTTGCCCTGGGGGTGCGCGAGCCAAAAAGTTTGGAGGCCACTGGACTAGATGACCACAATGGTCTCCTTCTTGCTTTGTAATCTAGGACACCTTTCCATACCCTGTCAGTGAATCTCAGTACATCAATGAGAAGGTATAACCATAGCACATGAACTTTTAGGATGAATGTATTCTCTCCATACATACTATGCACTTCAGTTTTAGTGCTTAGCGCTTGCCTTTAATTCATACTAACAAGCCTTGTAAATTCTGCTGCAGAATATATGCAAAAAGAAAAGGAGTACTTGTGGCACCTTAGAGACTAACCAATTTATTTGAGCATAAGCTTTCGTGAGCTACAGCTCAAAGCTTATGCTCAAATAAATTGGTTAGTCTCTAAGGTGCCACAAGTACTCCTTTTCTTTTTGCAAATACAAACTAACACGGCTGTTACTCTGAAACCTGCAGAATATATGTGTATAGACATATATAGTTGTAGATACAGGCGCACACAGACAGAATTTAAAGGATACATGATATAAACCACTGGGCCTTTGGTTTGTAAAATGGCCTGAATGTTTCAGCATAGTGTGTATATTATATGATTACCAAATACCCATCTGTCACAAGGCTCTGGTCCACCTTCCACTTTCACTAACTCCCTTCTGTTTCTTAATCCCGTGCGGACCCCACTTTATGAGAGTATGTCTAAAATGCACGTCACCTAGGTATATAACTACTTCCTATATACCACCGCCTAATATCTCCTGGAAAGGCATTCAGTAATGCAGTTTGTTTCCAATTTTCAGCATTAAAATAAGTTCTGCCATTTCTATTTATTTTTAAATATACTGTTATTTAGGCAACAGAAGATAACTAAGGGAGCAGACTATCTGAATCCTAACAACAGACAGGCAGCTTGGCTGAGAGCCCAGTGGCTCAGTCACACAGCAGAAGGATAGTGATTCTCCATGTTGATAAAATGTATCAGACAAGCATTAAGAATTACTTTCTATACCTTATTGCATTTCTCCACGGTTTCAAATTCCAGACTTTTTAACTTTTTTTTTTCTTTCTCAATCTCCTTTTCTTCTGTTGCGCTTAAAAGTCCTGCTTCCTCAAAAATCTCCTTCAACAATTTTTTGTACCCCTGGAAAAACAAAGACATTACATAAAGCCATTCTATTTCTGTTTGTAATTTGCATTGGCTATTTATTTTACAAGGTTTTGTGATTACCAATAAACTGTATCTAGATGCATAGCTCTAAGAGTTTTTGCCAATAGTAGGATAAAAACATCTATCCCCAAAAGAGCTGGAACTGTAGAAAACAGGTCAGTACTATAGTAATTTGAAAGTGACAGTCCTTTAACAAGAAATCAGAATGGATCAGCAAACCTGTTCAGTTATCAGCTCATCGTAAAGAGACTGCTCTGCTTCATCCCACTTCCTTCGTAGGACTTCAGTCAGTGTTGGATAAACTGAAAAATGGAAAGTAAAGCTGTCATAAATACTAACAGCTACATTTTCCTTAATTATTTGAATGTAACCCTAGTGCTGCTATGTGTGTGTTTTAACAGCTTAATGCTTCACTTCAACATGCACCATTGAGACAACAAACTGCTACATTCACTTGCCTGGACCTGCTCCTCAATCCTATTTAAATCAATAGGAATTTTCTCCATCACTTCAAATGGGAACAGGAGCAGGCCCTAGAGGTCTAATGCTCCCAGACAGCAGCAGTGACCAAAGGTTTCTTCTTTCAGCTCCAGCTGTCTAAAAGCCTGCACCCTTCTCTGCTGGATGACATCCTGATTGCACCCTCCTCACTTATAAATTACTGAAACACATCCCATCTAAGAATGACCATTTACAAAACCCCAAAAGGGCTGGGGCCCAATTATCTCTGTAACACCCTCTTAGAGCTGAGCCTCACTCTTACTACCTTCAGGGAATATTTCTTCATGCAGACATTTTTCCAAACTGATGAATGTATCCACTGACTTGTCTAATTGGAGACTGGGATGGAAGTGGTGAGAACGAGAGAACTACGCTCTTGTACACAAATAAATTTACCAAGGTGTTGTTTGTAGATTATGTAGGCTGAATTTATTACAATGCTCTTTCTATTCCTCCATTCCCTCCCCCACAAGCTCTCTGTATGCCCACCATCCCATCCCCTTCTTTTTCCAGGGACTCCCTGCAATTCACCCAAATCTCTTCCGTACAAGGGTCTGTGTGCCCCCCACTCCCCTCCCCTCCCATACCAGGTCCCTCATTCTCTCCCTATACCAGCAGCTCAGCATGCATCCTATTATCCTCTTTCCCCCATACTCCATTCCTCATACCAGGGTCCTCCAATCAACCCCCGCAAAAGAGTTCTGTGTGCCCCCCATTCCAAATCCCCCATGCTAGGGCATCTGTCTGCTCCAATTGTCTGGGGGGTCTTTCATTCTGGCCCCCAAGCCAGGGGCTGTGTGCATGCTTATTCCCCATCTTCCCTGAGTCCCTCAATCTTCCCCCAGCATGGGCTCTGTGCCCCACAATCCTCTCTCCCCCATATCAGATCCCCCAATCTCCATCCCCCCCACCACAGGTTCTATGTGCTCCTTTCTTCCCTCCCTCCATATGAGGGCCCCCCATTCTCTCCTAACATTCAAGCAGCTGTGTGAACTTCTCTCTGCTCCCTCCAGGCCGCTCCATTTCCCTTTCCCCTACCACCATTATTTTCTGTCCAGAAGAGAAGTCATTCAGCATGTCAACATGTTACATTATTGGGAGGATAAGCTGACATGAGCATGGGTATTGTTGTGCTGGAAAATGTTCATGGAAACCATGAACTAGCTCTGTGATCTACAGATAATTGTAAAGATGCTAGAAGCTGTGGCTAAAGGCTGTGGTCAGGGTCTCTTTTGTTCCCCAATCTCCCCACTTTTGGTTTTCTGCTCTTCCCCAAGATCAAATAGTGTTCTGACAATTAATGCCAAGAACATTCCCTGAAATTTTCGAATTAACTGGATGGAGTTTTCAAAAGTTATCCCATTACATACAGAGAAATGCCACTGAACTGATCGTAGGGACTTTGCAAGCTCAGATAAGAGTGCCCAATTATTATAGTGATAGGTACTTTAGAAATGCTTGTAATAAACAATGTTACATTTACTTAATGATACAAACTAATAAACCAGAAATCTAAACTTAAAGGCTTGGGTAAAATGCCACCTGCCTCTCACACACGCACAGACCTTTTTATCCAACCTACCTAAAAGAGAATGAGGATGGCAAGCAAGAGGAGTCTCAAATGTCAGAGAGTAAACACAAGTACTTGGCTCAGACACATGAGCCAACTTATTGTTTTTTCCACAGATAAGAAGAACCTGAAGAGCAGAAAAAGAAGGATGAGAGGAAATAGGTTAAACACACAATATAGTCACTAGTTTCATGTTGAACAGAACCAACACACATCACTAACTTCCCATTTTACCATGAGTATAGATGCATTCCAGCAAGTACTGTAGTCAGCTCTCAGTGCTGCCATCATTTTACCCAGTGCAGAAGAAAGAGGTCACAATCACTAGTTAAGTCTTTTTCAGATGAAGTTATTTTAAAGAATGGAACAAGCTTGTTTCTTTCCCAATGGGAAGTGGTACCTCCACCTTCACCCCACCTAAGTCACCACAACTTCCAACAGAGACACACTAAATCAGATGCCCTTCAGAGCCTGTCAGCATCACTCAGCAGGTGCATTTGCTACTGAGTGATGCACGCTCCCACCTCTGAAGGACTACCAGCCTATGAACAGTGAAAAATTGCATCCAGGTCTCCTAAATAGCAGTACAAAGTAAAAAGCACTAAACACCAGGCTCTTATGTCCTTTAATTTTTCCAGAGAATATTGATCTACCCTACATTGTAGATGCTCATTATGATCTTTACATTTTCAGCTTTAATGTTTCATGACCTTTTACAAGCAAAAGCCCAAGGAGGATTCAAATTCTTAATATTAGAAATCATGCAACACTAGAAGACCAAATATATCTTCAGTGTGGCTACAGGAAGAAAGGATGCTCTTATGGCATGCGTAATAGGCTCCCTTCTCCACCCCTTGGATCAACACAAACAGGCTGGATGCTTCCCAGTTTATAAGCGCAATTTTTTATTTTTAACACCAGTACAGCCTTGTGAAGAAATATATAGCTGAAACTTTCCCCTTAGCCCACTATCCAGGGAAGGAGAGGGACAGATCTCCTCATCCTGACATCCTGCCTCCCCAAGTCCCTACCAGCCACTCCCCTTGCACTTTCTTCTTGTCCTCTAACCTCCCAGATGACAGGTTGGTTGCTCTCACTAGCTTGTCAGCTTCCTGCCTAATTAAACAATTGTGCACCCTCCCTCCAATTAAATCCACTCCAGGGGGGAATAGGTAGTACCTTAGTGACAGAGTACTGGGTCTGTTCTAGGCTCCCAGCACTCTGTCATAGTAAGACAGTGCACTGGAAATCAGAAACCTTGGTTCTATTGCTGGCTCTCCAACAGGATTCTTCTGTCATCTTGGCCAAGTCACTACATTACCCACCTCTCCCATTGATCAACCTATCTATCTTAGGGTTTTACACAGCCGCCCATCACTGTAATATCTAAGTGCTTCCACATAAAATCAATAGCAATAGCAACAGAGAAATCTGAGATTTAATTTTGTAAAGCTCCTTCATCTCTAGGAAGGACCTAGAGAAGTGCAAACATTATTTTAACAAGGGGAGGAGAGAGGTCTAAGGCAGGAGTTCTCAGATTTTTTACATAGTATGGACCACATCTTTTCAGAGTCTTTTGGACATCTCCTTCCCATTCACAATCATGTAACATCCCTTTTCAGCAACAGCAACTGCTCACATGTAAGAGTCATGTATTGTAACTGTTTTTAATAGTTTTGTCTTTTTGACAAAAGCTAATTATACTGTCTCTTTTTGCTTTTCATTTCACCTCCCACCCCTTCTGCCAACATCGGTTCTGCTCCTCTCTCACCTGCACACGCTTTTGTGACTTGGCCCTCTACTTTTCCCATACAAGTTTCGTGGCCACTTGGTTTCCTTTCAACTAACTAACTAAACCACCTAGTTCTCTCTCCCGTGACCCCCTAGACATGTGTCATCCAGTAGTGGCTGGCAACTCTAGTACCACAAGTAACTCCTATTTCTCTTCCTCTTATGTAGCAGTGGCCCATAGCAGAAGTTACACAGCATTTGTCCCTAGTGGTAATGGTAATGAATAAAAAGAAAGAGTTAAAGCCTCCAGACTGGTGTGAGTGAAAACATCATCAGCCTTTTATCCTGGTTTTACCCTCTATTCCTAACTGTTGTCCCACATCTCATCTTGCATTTTTCTACTTCATATCCTAAGCTATGAACTCTTTGGGCAGGAAGAGATCTCAATTTGTAAAGCCCCATCTAAGTTTTCAAGTCCTATGGTATATTAATGGCTTTAATAGTTTAAACTGGTACAAACATGCCAGCTGCATTAACTGCATCAGGATGATTAATTACTGTACCTTTGTCTCTCTGTTTTTGGTTTCACATGAATCCCCTTCTCTCATCCACATGCCAACAAATGTGTTGTTGTAAATTTCCCATTCATGCCAAATGCTGGAAAAAGAGAACAGCTCGAAAGACTTGTTTTATAATTTTGGGGAGAAAAGTTAAAAACCTGGTAAGAAAAACAGAAATACTCTAACACTGTATTAAAATTCACTTTATCAATTTCAATTTTTGAAGGTCCTTTAATATCTCCTTTTCTTACTGCCCAGATCTGCCCCATCACAGATCAATTACCTCATAACCACAGTGGAGTTCTTTAATTACTTATAGAGTCCATCACAGTAGTTTCTGAGCACTATGGTTATTCTGACATGTCTCAAAACCATTTCCACACTTTCTTAACCAAATAAAACTGAAAAAGGGTTTGATTTTGTCATCAATAATTTGTTTGAAAGAGGCATTACCAAACTCCAATCTTCTCAATTACTCAGAATACAGAGTAAGCCCAATCAACGTATGTTAGCAGATGGGTGAAACAAGAATACAAACTCAAAAACATGCTCACTCTTCACAACTTGTCAGTGAAGAGAACAATATATTTCTGGAAAGTGACCTATTCCAATTTAAAATGAAATATTCTCCGTTAGACCATAAAACTCATGACAGTCACAAGAGTGGCACTGTGGTCTCACCATCAACCCAGGTTGGGGGCCAGGATAGAATCCTGACTCAGAGGTTAGCCTTAGGGATTGTCTACCCAAGGTTTTTTCACACTAACTTTTTTTTTTTTTTTTAATTAAAATGCCCTTGGTTCATAGAACACAATTCTTCTTTCAAATGAAGTGCCAATTATTGCAAATTAGATAATCCACTTTGAAAGTTTATTTCAGAATTAATTAGTGCAGAAAAGGGTTTTTGTGGATACTTCTGTATTTCGCACTGACTTGGCAGTCCTCCAGTTGCTCTCTCACACTGCATTGCATCACACCACATCAGGACCAAGCTGTCTGTTTACCTATGTTCACTCTACCGCTCTGGGAAGTCATTTAAGCTGGATGTTACCTCCCCATTTAAATGCTGCTGCATAGCCAAGATCACCCCCTTTGCGATTGCAAACTCCTGGAGCCCCATACATCAGTATTATAACACTGTTAATATTGCAACCACGCCTTGTGCATCCACATGAAACCATGCAGAGATCATGGACTTCTTTGTCATCTAGGGAGAGAAGACGAGCAAGCCTGCCTTTACAACAGCCACCGTAAGGTCATTAGAAAAGTCATTTCACCTCTGTTGTTCTGTTTCCCACTTGTAAAAATGGGAATAATACTTACTGCTTCACAGAGGTGCCCTGACAAATAACATTTGTACAGCTCTTTGAAAATGTTAAAACACAGTAGAAGGCAGGCAATCCATAAACCTCAGCCTGCCCCATTCACACCCTTCCCTTAGTTTACTGAAAAAGACATCGAACCATACAAAAATTGTGGGGCTAACAAACCAACACTTCAATTTTTAATCACTTTGCTTTTCATATCTTTCCTTTTGTGTGTATGTGTATGGTGTCTATTTAGACTAAGCTCTCTGAGGCAGGAACTTTATCATAGAATCATAGAAGATTAGGCTTGGAAGAGATGTCAGGAGTTCACCTAGTCCAACCCCCTACTCAAAGCAGGACCAAAAATATATGATCTGTAAGGTGCCTATCAAACTACTGGAGGAAACAAATGCAGAAAAGTAAAATATTATTGTTACATGATAATGCAAGGTCTTGCCTTTTAGGATTTGGCACCCAATTCAGAATGCACTGCGATCTCCAAGACACAGATTCTCTGTACCTGGAGTTTGAAGGCATTTAGCAGAACAACTGGAGGGACTTAGATACTAAACTTTTGGAATTATCTAATTTGAGTAGAAAGAATAATCACACGCTTTAAAAATACTCAGTAGCTTTCATTGTCAAATATGTAAAATCCTCATTTTTGTTTCTCAGTCCAAGAAATCCTTTAAAACATCAAGTTAGTCCATCCACTATCTTTCATGATGTATAAACATTTTAAAGTGAAACTGAAACAAGAACACATCTGTCCTCTTGGAACATCAGTTTTCGTTTTTGCTTAACTGAAACAAAAGTCCTTGATTGTGGAAAGAACCAGGTTTTGCTAACCCCCTGAAAAAATATCTTAAACATTTCCAAAGCACCTATCCCCAAAGTATCTAAGCAATAAACAACAAATAAAGATAGCACTGACTACAGCATATGTAAAAAGAGGCTCCTTTCTGATGTGTGGGAAACAGGCCTTTTTGAAAATACAGGACTTGAACTTAGACCTGAATCATAAATTAGGGTGGGAAGAGCCCTCAGGAGGTCATTTAGTCCAACCCCCCCTGTAGTCAAGCTCAGGCTCATTTTGATGATTTCTGGCCAAGAGTCCCATAGCTAGGGCTCTGCAACATAGGATGTTTTGCCCCTTGCACCCAAGAATCTGATCCTGGACTAAAGTGGTCCTTTAAAAATATTTCTGAAATGGATAAATACCCTTGTTCAGTAGCTCAGTGCAGTGTCTCTGCATCCCGAACACTTTCTCAGGTCAGGAACTTTCTCCAACAATTCTGTTACTCTCCCACTTTCCAGACAAATCTAACCATTCAGTGGTTCTGGGTCTTCACAGCTTAAAGACCTATCTCCGGCATGGGCTCCCTACTGCTGTCTAGGAATCCACTGCAGCTCAGCTAGCTTGTAGGATTCTCTCTGATGCTGACAAGAGTGACTACAAACTAGTCTCTGCCACTGTCTGGTCCTAAGGCCCACTATATTTCTGGGTGTAACCTCCTCCTTTCAGACTTTCTGACTATCCTATTTGCAGGGAAGACCAGCTCTTCACTCACATTCTACCCATCTGCACATAGGAAATATTTACAGAGGAAGGCACCTTTAAATCAGTCTTTGTTTTTAAATTAAATGTATGCTAGCTCCTCTACCTGGATCTAGGCACTGACTCTACAGGCTGAATGGGCTTTTATTAAATATATTTAAAATTACTTCTAGGCCCAGACCAAGTAGGAGTTTCATTTCAAGATATCACACTTGAGAGCTATATGCAACTCAAAACTGAGATTTAAGGAGAAAGTGCTTATGGAAACTTTGGCTAATGTAAATTGTGGTTGTATACTTATTTTGTGTTTCTTGCAGGAAATGCATGTCATGTGCAGTTGACAATGGCTTCCAGTCTGTTTTTGGGTTAAGTGTAAGATGTTAATTTTGAACTATAAAGCCCTTAATGGTTTGGTACCTGGCTACCTCAAACTGCATGTCTTTTTGTGTTATGCCACTGGAACTACAATTAGCTAAGCCATTCAACATCAGAACAGATGGTTTAAATGGAAGAAGGCTGGAGGTATGGTATCTTCAGAGAATGGAATTTATTGCCCTGTTGGTCCAACTTAGCCCAAATTTGTTGACCATTAGGACACATTAAAAGTACTATCAGCTTTCCCAGGCTTTCCTGGGGTTGTGAGATGGGGAAAATTTTATTTTAGTGGAAAGGGAAATCTTTATAAAGACATAGAATACACTTAATTTTTGAGCTCTTAGAGCGTCCAATAATAAAACTCATACTCAACAATAATGCCTCCATTTTGTAGTTATGTCAGTTCTGCCTTAAGACTTTTTATTTTGTGTTTTAAGAGACATGATCCCATATATGGGATAATTCCCATTCCTGGCAATCTCAAGCAGTTGATGTAATGCTACACGTGACCCAGAAATGGGAAAAGGATTGTTAGAAAGAATACTTACCTTTAGAGACCTCTTTCATATTTTACTCTTGGCATATGTTAAGACCAAGTAGGATTTCCAAATTCTGGATTCTCATGGCTTAGCTAACATGCAATTTTTAAGTTTAAAGCAATAGCCACCAAAACTCTATTTTCATCATTAGCTACAAAGTAATGAGAACAGCAGCAACTAGATGATGCCTACAGTTGAAAGATGTCAGATTGATTTATTTTACATATTCTTAAATTAAGTCTCAAGAATAAAATGTTATAGTCAAATAAGAACTTATTAATTATTAAAATAAATGGCCAAGGAGCCTAATTTACTATAAGTCCATGATTTGGCTATTAGAAGAGGTTTAACAAGATACATTTTGCAGTACTTTCACACAAATTGTGCTCTCAGTTACACCCTTACAACCTCATCAGCTTCTACAGGATAGTGGCATTGGTGTAACTGAAAACTGTTTAGGGAACAGTGTTTGGACTGAATGCCAAGATTAGTTTATTTTCAAGGTAACGTAACTATAGCTAATTTAAAAAGTGCTGATTTCAGGAGTTCTACAAAGAGTGCAACTCACAAACTAAAGTAAAAAGAAATGTCTGGATTGTCTCACCCTAAAATTCCACTGTAGGCATTCCACCGAAAGGTCTGCTCGTGCTGAGTGACATTATGGAAAGGACAGAACTCATATTTATACCTAAAGAAACAAAATATGTCAGATTTTAAAAAATAAAATGAAGGCCTATATCACTGCCAATCCTAAAAATACAGTCAGGCACCTAAACCAGTTACTCACGTAGATTCCACAAAACTGAAACACTTGCCAGCAAGCCTAAAGAGATGTGCAGGACCTGAAAATAAAATGAAATGGCTTGCAAAAGGGACAATGGGTTGGTTAAATTTAAACAGAGTTATCATGATCAGAGAATTGTATGTATACAGGTTGCAGATTTAACATTCTACAGAGCATAAGGCAATCAGCATCCAAGAAATCTAAACTAAGGTACTTATTTTGCCCTAGTTACTATAGTATCTTCGTGCCTCAATCTTTAATGTATTTATCCTTCAAACACCCTGTGAGGTAGGGAAGCACTGTTATTCCCATTTTAGAGACTTGGAATTGAGGCACACAGAGAGTCACACAGGAAAATTATTTTAACTAGGTTAGGTGCTATATAAGTGATAAGTACTAACTGGTAGCATCTGGGATGCCAATAATTATCTGTGAAATTTAGAGAAGAAATTATTCATCCATAAGGCTAAGAAGCATTTTCATGATTGGATTAAAGAACATGGACTAATCATGTAGATATTATACTGTGGTAAGTGCTTCTGCCAAAGTCTATCTTACTATTAGACAACTGCAATCAAAAATTACACACACAGATTCTTTTAGAGATTATATTCACAAAAGTGGTATTAACTACACATATAATAACTGACATTTGCACACACCTGAGGTTGGGGAAGGTGCCATCTTTGGAAGGAGCCTGTTTGTCTGAGGTAGGAATGGGTTGTTCAATCTTTTAAAAAAGAAAAAAAGACTAATTTAAAATGATTTAGACTAATTTAAATTTTTTTTTCCATTTGCAATGAGATTAAATTAGAATATTTTTATCTAGGTATTTAATATGTCCCCCAGCACCCTAGTATCTGAGCATCTAAAGGACTGTCATATTGAAAACAATAGCCAAAACCATCAAACCTGGATTCTAAATCCATATTTACATACCTGAATAATAATAGTCTGATTTTCAAAGGTCCTGAGGACCTATAGTTTTCATTGTCTTCAATGAGAACGACATGTATGATCACATGAACCCCTCGTAGGGTCATGGTTACTTACTGTAACTGTGGTTCTTCTTTGAGTAGATGCAGCCATCTTAGGTGACTCACAAACAGTATGCACCCCAGGAGGCGAGGCTGAGTCTACCTAAACAAGGATTGCAGGACCGCCCTACCAAAACTTGCATCTACTCTGATGATAGGTAATGGCATAATGGTTCATAACTGTATGGATCGATGACCACACAGCAGCCCTGCAAATGTCCAATATTGAGATGTCACCGAGGAATGCTACTGACATTGCTCTATCTCTCGTAAAATGAACTCGCACCCACTGAGGTATAGCCGAAGCTATTTCATATGCAGTCTTGATACAGCATGTTATCCATTTAGAGACCATCTGTGAAGAGACCAGTTGCCCCTTCATGCGATCTACATATGACACAAGCAGATGAGGCAAGCATGACACAGTTTAATCCTGTCCATATAAAAGGCTAGACATCATCTGACATCTAACCTATGGAGATGCTACTTCTCCAGAGGTCAATGTGTCTTAGGAAATAACACCACCTGGTTCAAATTAAACTGAGCAACTTTAGACAAAAATTTTGGGTCTGGTCATAAAGTCACTTTTTTCTTGAAGAATTGTGTATAAAGGAAAAGGAGTACTTGTGGCACCTTAGAGACTAACCAATTTATTTGAGCATAAGCTTTCGTGAGCTACAGCTGTAATAAATATGCTCAAATAAATTGGTTAGTCTCTAAGGTGCCACAAGTACTCCTTTTCTTTTTGCGAATACAGACTAACACGGCTGTTACTCTGAAACCTGTGTATAAAGGGGCTCTGACATCAGAGCCTGGAACTCACAGACTCTCCTTGTAGATTATCACGACCAGGAATGCAGTCTTATGACACAAAAGTTGAAATGAACAAGATGCCAGGGGCTCAAATGGAGGTCCTATCAAAGTCACTAAGACCATGTTAAGGTCCCACAGAGAAACCGGCTCTCAGACAAGATGATGGAGATGAAGAAGCCCTTTTAAGAATCTTGCTACCATGGCATTGGAGAAGACTGATCTTCCCTGAATGGGGGAATGAAATGCTGACATCACTGCCAGATGCACTCTCAATGAGCTACGCACAAGGTCTGACAACTGAAGGTGAAGCAAGTACTCCAAGTTCTTCAGAATGCCCCAAGCTGCAAAGATGACCCAGAGGCCTTTGTCTTCATGGACCACTCGCGACTATGGGAAAAATTCCTGCTGAGATGGTTTGCGAGATGATTCTGGACCCCGGGCAAGTGATCAGCTATGGGAGGAATATGCTCCTCAACACGGAATGCTCTCCCTTGCCTGTTCACATAATACAACATGGTGGTATTGTTGGTAAGTATGTGAACCACTGAACCCAATATGGTCCAGAAAAGCATGACACGCATTATAAATGGCCCGAAGTTCCAACACGTTGATATGAAGTGGGGCCCCTGCTCCAGCCACAGACCCTGAACTTTCACGGACCCCAGATGTGCTCCCCAGACCATCGGGGAGGCACTGGTTGGTTATGGCCAGACAAAGGGAACACCCTGACAAACATTCTCCAGAAGTGTCCACCACTGCAAGGAGTCTAGGAGCAATGGAGGGAGATGGACCTATTTGTCCAAGAGGTGAAGAGTCAGACAGTAAACTGTCCAGAGCCATATTTGAAGGGAGTGAAGCCACAGCCTTGCAAACTATACCACTTACATACAAGTGGACATATGGCCCAAGAGCCTCAGGCATATCCAAATTGTCATCGAAGGCTGCAACTGCAGACTTAGGCAAAGGTAGCAAATCGCCTGAAAATGGTCAGTCAGCAAAGATGCTCTTGAACTCAGATTCTGTTGGGGCTTCAATAAACTCAATTTTATGAGGGGGAACCAAAGTTGACTTTCCCGCTGTTTAGGATGAGATCCAAATGGTTGAGCAAGCATAGTGTAGTGTTGATGTGAGAAAGGACTGTCTCTCTGGAGCTGCCCCTCAGTAATCAGTCATCCAAATACAGGGAGATGTGACCAAGACCATCCAATTGGTAAAAACCTGAGAGGCAAAAGAGAGGCCAAAAGGAAGTGTACTGAAAATGGCACTCTGCCATGATGCATCGAAGGAATTTTCTCGTGGCTCAGCAAAATTCCCAACCAAAAGTACGTGTCCTAAAGATCCAGAGCAGCAAACCACTTGTTCTGAGACCATGTGGGGAGAATAGTCAATAGATTGACCATTCAGAACATTGTGTATCTGATACACTTGGTGAGGCTGTGAAAGTCAAGACTGGATCTTACCCCTACCTTGGATTTGGGCACCAAAAAGTACCTGGGCCCGGTGTTCCAATGGAACCTCCTCCACTGCTCCCAAAGCCAGTAGAGAGTGAACCTGCTTGAGGAGCAGTATCTTGTGAAAGGGGTTCCTGAAGAGGGACAGGGAAGCAGGGTGGGAGGAAGGGATGGAAAGGAATGAATGGCATAGCCTGATCTGATGCTGCTTAGGATCCAGCTGTCAGTGGTGATCGAGCCCCAAGCCTTTTGAAAGCAACCCAGCCTGTCCCCAGCAGGTGCTGCTTTAGATGAAGATCCCTTGCCATCTAAGTGGCATTTTGTGCACTATTTGGAAATTGAATACCACTCCTTGAAGTGGACTTTGCCCAAACATAGCAAGCATGCATGTGGGGATTGTTGTTGGGATTGCTCCCCCACAAAACAGATAATGCTTAATCCCTGGTGAGGGCATCACCACAGAAATACTTAAATAAAAGCTAACTAACACTAAATCTAACTAGCACGATACTAAGAGTACTAATTAATTACATTGGACCCTCGCTAGAACGCGGAATTTGGGATCCATGCACTGTATCGCATTATAACGGGGACCGCGTTAAAATGAATTGCAATTAATTAAATTTGGGATCCATGGCCGCAACCGCATTATATGCGAATTCACACTATATAGGCACGTATTCTAGCGAGGGTCCACTGTATATACAATTTAAAAAGTCACTAAGAAATAGAGATTGTGAGGTTAGGAACCACAGAGAGCTCTGACTCCAGCCCTAGGCAGTAAGAAGAAACTGAAGGGGGTTGAAAGAAAAGGAGTACTTGTGGCACCTTAGAGACTAACCAATTTATTTGAGCATGAGCTTTCGTGAGCTACAGCTCACTTCATCGGATGCAAGGGGGTTGAGGCAGTACTGCCTCAGATAGCCAGGGGAGGAGCTATGAGCACAAGACACTCTCACACCTAAGTAGAATACATGGTTGCACCTAAAATCATCAACCTGGACACCCAATCACACTGGGACAAATCACCAAGCCAAAAGACCAGAGCCATTTCTGTGTCATCAGACCTGAAACCAGACTGAAAGATAAAAGAAATCTAGGGACTCCAGATGATGCCAGTTACCTCACCATGACCTTTTCACGTTTCCCCAAACACGGCAAGTTGAAGACATAGCAATACATTGGCAATGTCAGAACATGGTTTCTTACATAAAAGGGCCAAACAGCCACTTCTTAGAGAGAACCTGGTCTACTGCATCCTGCCCTCCTTTAGGAAAGCTTTAGACATCTCAAGGAATGGACTCAATTTGTCTCATTACCCATTGGCACAAGGTCCATCTCACAGGTAATAGCCCCATCCTCATTCCTAGAACGCTATGCATTATTTTCCAATCGAACCGATGCTCAGCATTCTGGATTCAACTTTGGTTCTAATTAGATTTGGCTTTAATTCTTAAAGCCAGCTGCCTGAGCAACAGCATCACCTACAGGTGCCATCTGAAATACCCCAGGTGACAGTCCCTAGATCTGAACTTGTGACTTGGAGGCGGGTAGTTCTTTGTGTGGCACTCACTTGATCACAGAGAGCAGGGCTGTGGTTAGATCCTCACAGCAAAAAAGTGTGTGATTTTACATCAAGATAATTACTTTAGTGTAAAATCCTTGTGGAGGCAAGGCACTGTAGTTTTAACCTTGATGCAGCTAGTCAAGATAAACCCCATATGAGGGAGCAGTTTTTTCAACTTGCCACATCAAAGTACAAACTACCTTTGCCTCATTTCCACTAGGATTTTACACTGAAAGAGCTCTCTTGGTGTAAAAACACATTTTTATTTTTATGTTTTTTTCTGTAAGACAAGTTTGCTCAGGGTGCAAACCACAGGCCAAGGAGGTTGCCAGGAAGATGAGGATCATCACTGCCAAACTTCGTGTCTGGGATAGAAGTAAACGTGCCCGGCGGACGCAGAGGGATAGCAAATTGCTGTCAGTAACAAGAAAAGGTCAGCACGGGGAAGTACCAGGGCCACGCACCCAAAGGTGTTCGGCTCCTCCACGATTTTCATTTTACCAGCTGACGTAGAGAGACCTATAAGAAAGAGCGGAGAGGGCACGGTCAGTGGGGGGAAGCTCGCTGCGCTGGCAGCGGCCGCGGGGCTCACGGGGACCCGCCGCGGGCCGGCTGCGAGCGTGTTGGGGGAGGGGGCCTCCCGGTCGGCGGCGGCGGCGGCGCTGGCGGGAGGGGGGCGGCCGGGGGCCCGGTTCCGCCCCCACTCCGTACCACCCACGTTCGTGGGCTCCCTCCCTTCCCCGTGGCGCTCACCGAACCCCGCGCTCAGCAGCGCGAGCAGCAGCGCCCCGGCCGCCATTGCTCCCGGAAGCGGAAACGCCTCCCGGGGAACCGCGCAGCGCGGCGCCTTCCGGTCCGGTCCGGTCGGCCAGGCCCGGCGGCGGCCGAGGTGCGGGCGCCCCGCCAGCCATGGGCAGGAAAAAGCCGTTTCGCCGCCCGGAGGGACGCGCCCGGCGCGCGCCCAAGTCCCTGGAGACCTTCGCGGCGGACGCGCAGGCGGCGCTGGCAGGTGCCCGGACCCCGCGGCTTCCGCCCCAGGGGGCCGGTTACCGAACCGCCCCCTTTGCCCCACGGACCTGCCCGCCCGCCGGGGGCGGGGGAGACGCCGCCGGGGGCGGGGGAGACGCCGCAGGCCTCCGCCCACGCCCCGGTGATCGGGGAACAGGAGACGCCGAGCCGCACCCGCCCCAGCGGTACAGGCCGCCGCCTAGCTCCCCACTGCCTAATGGCACAGACCCAACGCCCCGTCCCGCGGCCCCCGCCGGCCGTTGCTGCCCCTGCCCGGCCCCTGTTCATGGGGCTGCAGCAGGCGGCTGGGGCGCCGGCTCTGGGCTGGGGCCAAGGGGTTTGGCGTGTGGGAGGGGGCTCCAGGCTGAGCCTGGGGCAGGGGGCTGAGGGGCAGGGTGCGACCTCTGGGAGGGGGGCTGGGTGCTCTGGGGGCTGGGATGCGTGAGGGGTGTCTTAGGCGGCTCCTGGTCCGTGGCACAGCGGGGTTAAGGCAGGCTCCCAGAAGCAGCCAGCAACTCCCTGGGGCCGCTGGGCAGGGGCCTCTGCGAGCTGCCACTGCCTGCAGGCACTGCCCCTGCAGCTCCCATTGGCCACAGTTCCCAGCCAATGGAAGCTGCAGAGTCGGCGCTAGCAGCAGGGGCAGTGCGCGGAGACCCCCTAGACCTCCCCAGGGGCCGTAGGGACCTGCTGACCGCTGCCACGAGGGGCCAGGCGGGCAGGGAGCTTGCCTTTGCTCTGCTGTGCTGCTGGACTTTCAGCAGCCTAAAATCTCCCGGTTTGGCTTCAGTAGCCTCCGGAAGATAGAACCCGATTCTGGGAGACGCCTGGAGAAACAGGGTTGACAGCTCTAGCTGCTGCTGAGCCGCACCTGCGGCGGGGGTGGGGAAGCCACTGCCAAGCCCCACTCCTTCTATAGTCTTTGGGCCTCTGAGGAGAAGGCTGAGCTCTGCTCTGTGTTTGCAGCCTGCGTTCAGCAGGATGGCGCTGGAGAGGGGGATGCTGCAGAGGTGAGATTCCCATGCCCTCTTGCCATGTGGGAGCTGGGACACTGCGATCCCAAGAAATGCACGGGGAGGAAATTGGCTCGCAAAGGCCTGCTCCGAAACCTGCGTCTCAATCAGAGATTCCCGGGGCTCATCCTCAGTCCTATGGCAACTCAGTATGTCTCTGCAGCTGACAAGTAGGTTCCATGTGAATTGCAGTCCTAGAGTGTTATTTCTTAGGTACAAATCCACTATCACATGCTTATTTACTTCTTGCTGTATTATGAGTTTTCATAGAGAGGTGCTGGTGTTCATTCTGTGCCGATGTTAACAAATGTACTGTTAGCTGATCTAAGGAAGACGTTTCATTATTTGATTGTCAACAAAAATGGTAACATGGGGGTATCTTGCCTTACCTATTCCGTTAATATAGTTAATTATGCATGGAAAGTAGCTTCCTTTTTCTTTAACAGGCCCCAGGATTATGCAGAGATGCTGATAATGGGTCAGATGTACTGCTTTTTATCTATCTCTTTATTTATTTATTTATAAATCAATATTTGATACAGTAAAGTGTGGTTAATATTATGAGGCCCACAACTAGTGTTTCCTAGTGATTCCATATCTAAAGTGCCCAGTTCATGGTAGCTTTTTTTTTTTTTAAACTGCCAACTATGAAATCCAGGCTTCAAATTTCAGAAAGTCATAGAATCATAGGACTGGAAGGGACTTCGAGACCTCATCTAGTCCAGTCCTGTGCATAAATTTCAAGACCAGAAGGGACCATTCTGATCATCCAGACTAGCCTCCTGTATAACACAGTCCATAGAACTTCCAAAATAATTCCTAGAGTAGATCTTTTAGAACATCAAATCTTGATTTAAAAATTGTCAGTGAGGGAGAATCCACCAAAATCCTTGGTAAACTGTTCCAATGGTAAAAATGTATGCCTTATTTCCAGTCTGATTTGATTAGCTTCAGCTTTCATCTGCTTGATTGTTACACCTGTCTCACTGGTGACTGAAGAGCCCATTATTAAATGTGTTCCTTCTGTAGGTACTTGTAGCTGCAGGTGATCAAGTCACCCCTTAACCTTCTCTTTGTTAAGCTAAATATATTAAGCTCCTGGAGTCTACTAATCATTCTTGTGGCTCCTGTCTCACTCCTCTCCAATTTATAAACATCCTTCTTGAATTATGGACATGAGAACGGCATACATGATCTCAGCAACGGTTACACCAGTGACAAATAAAGAGGTGAATAAACATCTCTACTCCCACGTGAGGTGCCCCTGTTTATGTATCCAAGGCTTGCATTAGTCTTTTTGGCCACAGCATTGCAGTCAGAGCTCATGGTCAGCTGATTATCCACCACCAACCCTAAATCTTTTTCAGAGTCTCTGCTTCCCAGGATAGAGTCCCTCGTCCTGTAAGTATGGCTTACAGTTTCTAGCTGTTTACATTTACCCAAATTAAAACACATACTTTGCATGCACCCATTTTACCAAGCAATCCAGATTGTTCTGAATCAGTGACCTGCCCTCTTCATTATTTACAACTCCCCAAATTTATCATCTGTAAACTTCTTCATTAATTATTTTGTTTTCTTCCAGGTCATTAACAAAAATGTCACATAGTGTAGGGCAAAAAATTGATCCCCAAGGGACCCCCATAGAAACCCACCCACTCGATGATGATTCCCCATTTACTGTTACCTGGGGACCTATTAGTTACCCAGTTTTAATCCATTTAATCTGTACCATGTTAATTTTATACCTTTTTAGACTTTTAATCAAAATGTCATGCAGTACCAAGTTAAATGCTTTACAGAATGCTAAGTATAGTACAACACCAGTATTACCTTTATCAACCAAACTTGTAATCTCATCAAAAGGCTATGAAAATTAGTTTGACAGGATCTATTTTTCATAAACCCATCTTGAGTAGCATTAATTCTATTAACCTCTTTTAATTCTCCAGTAATTCAGTCCCATATCAGCTGCTCCATTATATTGCCTGGGATCAAAGTTCAATTGAAATCCTATCTACCCTTTTTAAATATTGACACCATATTAACTTTCTTCCAGTCTTCTGAAACTTGCTCGGTGTTCTAAGATGCACTGAAAATCAATATTAGTGGTCCAGAGAGATCCTTATCAGCTCTTTTTTAAAATTCTTGGGTGCTGATTTAAAAATATTTAACTTTAATAGCTGCTGTTTCATATCTTCCTGAGATGCTAGTGGAATGGAACGAGACTTGTCATATATCTACATCATCTGTTTTTCCAAAATACAGAATATTTACTGAACACTTCTTCCTTTATGCATTAGTATTGATAATTCTGCCATTTTTAATCTAGTAACGGACCAGTACCATTAAGACTTTTTTTGTTCCTAATACTTAAACATATTGTCCTGAACTGAGCTGACCATAGATTTATCCTTGTGTCCCTTTGCTTCGCTGGTCAATTTTCTACAATTCCTACCTTCTGACTTCCATGTATGTTTTTTTGTTTGTTTTTTATAGCTGCCTCCATTTTCACACACACAACCAGATTGTTGGTTTTTAATCAGTACAACTTTTTTCTTTGATTGTGGCTTTTGGGGCATCTGGTAAGGTGTTCTTAAACAATTCCCAATTATCAGTCACATTTTTCTGATTAAATTCTTCTTCCCAACTGATTTGGCTCAACTGTTTTCAGCTTTGTGAAATTGGCCCTTTTAAAGCACCAGCAATATATATCACTGGTCTGAACTTTACTCTGCTTGCACATTGTGATTGTCATGATCACTTGTACCTAAGTTACCATTAATTTTTAGTTCTGTGATCAGTTTCTCTTTATCTGTGAAGGTGTGTTCCATGAATCAAGTAAGAAAATAATCAAATTCCTGCTAACTAGAGCACTTATTCTCGGGAGACTTGACACTG
The DNA here is from genome assembly GCF_965140235.1 of Caretta caretta. Lineage (NCBI taxonomy): Eukaryota > Metazoa > Chordata > Testudines > Cheloniidae > Caretta > Caretta caretta. The sequence continues at coordinate 206,383 of NC_134215.1, forward strand.
TAGAAGTGATGGTATCTTGTGGAGCTTGAAAAAGGTCCATTCTTTCACAATGAAAAGATGGTTTTGTGGTGAAGGCACACGCACTAAGAAGAGCTGAACTCTATGTTCCTAGCTCTGCCATATACTTGGAGTGTTTTGGCAAGTCAGTTAACACACGTATGAAAAATTGCTTGTTTGCACTTTGGGGGGGGGGGTAGTTCTTGTACACAGTACGAGCCTTAATCCAAAGAACTAAACATTTAAAATGAGATATTAGATGCCCAACTACAATAAAGTTTGTTTTTCAGACAGGTTGTAGCTCAGAATGGAGTTGCAGTCATAGATTGCTCGTGGGCCAAGTTGGAAGAAACACCATTTAGTAAAATGAGGGGAGGCTGTCTCCGACTGTTGCCTTACTTGGTGGCAGCAAATCCTGTAAACTACGGCCGACCGTGCAAGCTGTCCTGCGTGGAAGCTTTAGCTGCTACTTTCTGTATTGTTGGTAAGGCTATAATGTGGAGCTAATGTGAAAAAAATCAGGACTGTGTGTTCGTTATTGTAGTTTTCTTTTAAGTAATTTTTTGATCAACATCTTGTTCAGTGGACAGATGTAGAGAATGTTTTGTTCAAGGTCTGTATCTGTCATATCTTAAAAGATTCTTGAGCATCCAACCCTGCACTATCAAGCACTAAATAAATACAGCAAGTCCTGGAGTGGTCCATTATGGATTCTGCTCTTTACTTCTAGGTTTGACCACTTTGTATACCATTACTAGTATCCACACATGTAATGCCTTGTCTTTGGTTACTTCACTTCCATTGTGCTCTGAATACAGTTACTCAGGCTCAGTCTTATCTTCTCCAGTGGGGCATGCGGCCGATCATCAGTGAGAATACCCTATCTTTAACTCTTGAAGGCTTTTCTCTTAGCTAGAAGGAGTAGAGTTGTTTCAGGGGATCATAAACAGAGCTGGTTTGAGAAAAGCTTCAATATTTCCTAATGAAGTTACAATAGAACCCCATTTATCCAAGCCTCCATTATCTGGCTGTCCGTATTAACCAAACCAGGGCTGACCACCCAAGTGGTGGGGCTCAGAGGTTCCAGTTGAAGCCAGAGCTGACAGCAGAAGCTCTGCCAGCCAGAGCTAAAGCTCTGTGCCCATTCTCCAGATTAGTCTAATTTTTTATTATCGGATTTGGCCCTGCTCCCAATTAGATTGGATAAATGGGGTTCCACGGTATTGAAAACCTTCATTGGTTGGTTCTGAAAAATTTAAACCAGCTCTTGTTGTGTTGGAATAGGAGTCTTGGCTGCAGCTGGGCCCCCACCCACTGTGGACCTTGAAGATTAAAACTAGGGCCTCAAATTGGCGCTACTGAGAGTGTAGGCATGTGTGGACCTCCCTCGCTGTCAGTCTCTGAGGAAAGCCATGCTTCTTTGCTGGAATAACAATCTAAGACAAGGGGGAAGTTAGCGGTCTCTGGGCTCGATCCCTCCAGTGGTGTAGAGCAGCGAGTGATTGGGGCCCAAGCGCTCAGGTAGGGCAGGGCACCAAAGAGTCTAAAGCCCAACCCTCAGGTAGGGTAAAGCCAGGTATAGTGTGGGAACCCAGGCCCTCAGACAGGGCGGGGTACCAAGCACAGTCTAGGGCCCCAACCCTCAGGAAGGGCAGACCACTGAATAATCTGGGGACCGCAGCCCACAAGCAGGGCAGGGTACCAGCCATCTAGGGCTCCAGCCCTCTCAGACAGGGATAAGAACCCAACAGTCTAGGGGGACCCAGGCCAGTGGTAGACTCCCATAGGCCTCCTGGCCAAAGGTGCGGTGGCAGAGGGTAGGGTCACACGGGTCCACCTGACTCCACCACATCATAGCCCAGGGCCCTAACAATGGCAGAGGGTTCTGCCACTGAGTCAGCAGGGATCCAGCCACAACATGCTGAACCAGACTCAGGCAGCGACCCAGCCAGACCATAGTCGGCTGTCCCTGGGCCATTTCCTACCCTTCCCTTGGGGTGTACCTGGATCTCTGGATTGTCCTCTGTCTCCCCTGGGTACGCTGCAAGCAGTAATCCCAGCTGCTCCTCAGCATCGGGCATGTCTGGTAGCTTGGGCAGTTCGGATGAGTCCTTGGGCCAGCGAAAGCCCACAGCAGGCTCTGGCTCCAGCAGCAAGGTAGAAGCATTTGCCTCCCTCAGTGGCTTCCACCCAACTGAGCTACAAGGCCCGCCTTTTATAGGTCCTGCTCCTGCCTTGCCCCTCTGCTTCTGGCATGGCAGGCATGATTTTCCTGGCTCTGCCCATCAGGGGGCATCTGGCCCTCCCTCACTGTCAATCTGAGGGAGGCCATGCCTCTTTGCTACAGAGAGCCAGTGGGCAGCTTTGATGTGTTCATTGTATTTTCCTGCTAAGGAGCTGGTCACTTTATTCTGCACAGACTGGATTTTCCATGTTGCCTGCATCTTTAGCCCCAGATACAGTAAGTTTAAAAGGTCCACTGTGGAGGTGACATGTCATTTTTTGTGGCCAGATCCTCATTCTAAAAGAAGAGGTGCAGTATCCTGGCAAGCTAGAGGTAGAAGATGCTTACTATTATTGCTAGATATCAAGTGTAGTCTACTAGTAACCAGAGGAGATTTGTACCTCCTTAACAAGTGGGTGGCAGATGCTCTGATAGTGAGTGCCAAGTCTTGGCTGCTCTTTGATATGTTTCCATTTCACATCAGCAACACATCAGTCCTGAATGGGTTTAGTTCGAGCCAGCTGCACATCCTCCTCCTGCTAATCTCTGGAAGGTATTGGGACATGTTTGGGATGAGGTTTGGTGCATCTGCTGGGGAGGAGATAGAGCTGGTGGTCATCACATATTGTCAGCAGAGCCTGTGATATGTCTCAACCTCTCAAGGTGGTCAAGGAACAGTTGTCCATTGCCACTCTGAGTCCTGTTAGAGAAGGAAGACTGAAACCATCATAGACCCACACTTTCCACTCTGAGGGCTTGGAAGTGGGTTAACAGTAGACTTTGGCTGATTGACTGCTGCATAGAGAGCTACCTTTTGTTTACACAGTACTGTACAACATTTTATATTTCCACATTCAGGAGACTGATTAACTAGAACGCAGTGGATTTCTCCTGGATTCACTTGAGGCACTCAAGTTAAGTCTCCTGTTTCCAGACCTAGATTCCAAAACATTCAAAGATGCTGACAAATGTCTCATGTATCACTGTTTTAGTGACAGATGCTATGCATTGAACTTACGCTGATTGAATATCAAGGCAGCTGTAAGCTTTTTTTTGTTATGAGTCCCATGTTTGAAGAGAAGCTGGTCATATTTGTTTTCTATTTTAGGGTTCTCTGATCTAGCCACCATTCTTCTGAGAAAGTTTAAATGGGGAAAAGTGTTTCTTGAATTGAACAAAAATCTCTTGGAGAAATATGCAGCCTGCCATTGCCAGGAGGAGGTGCTGAAAGTTGAAAAGGAATTTTTAGCAAGTGCACAAGAAAGAGAAACTGAAGATATAGGTAAAAGCCTCACTTTGAGTGACCTTTCCATGTGGTTTCCTAACAATTCCAAATGCTCTGTTGCTAACGATGAAAAAAGATCTCAGTAGGCATTACATGGACATAAATTTACCAACAGAGTGGCTGCCCTGATTAGTTTTATAAAGGATGTTTTCAGGGAATTAAAGAAGAAGGAAGGTAAACAGCTCACTTGTTACATTTACAAGTGCTGAACTGGGAAGTTTGAACACTGAGGACTGATAAATATGAGAAGACCTAGAGAGGAGAAATATTGGCACAAATTTAAAACTAGATTCATGTTTGTATTGTGGCAGTTCCTAAAGGTCCCAGCCAGGCGTCGGGCCCCCAGTTTTGTGGGCACTGTACAGACAGAATAGAAGATTGAAAATCCCTGCCTGAAATGCTATCTAAAAATCCAGACAGATGTAGTCAGTCAAAAGTAACGTACTAAAAGTATAGTACAATTCCTTCCCAGTTTCCATGTCTCACAGCTGCTGCCAGTTTCCCGTGTTCAGGCTCCTTCAGTGATTTTTCAGCCTGCATGTTCTGTCTCCCCTCTCACTCCCCCTTGCTCATGGGAAAGCACTTCATTGCAGGAGGCACACAAAAAAATCCCAACACAAACTGCCCAAGTGTGTGTGAAGGCCGCAGTTCTTAGCCACTGTCACTTCCCCTCCCTGCTCTGGGTGCATAAGTCCCATGCCCCTCCCTAGGCTAACAATGCGCTGACAGTTCACATGACCCAAGCCTGCAACCATGGTGTCCTGGCTTTGCCAGTAACTTCTCCCCACAAAGGTGGGAGGTGGCGGGTGCATCTCATCCACATTCTGAGGGGGAGGGCAGGCAGCCAGCCCCTGGTGTCTTGGCTAAGGGGATGAAACTGAATGAAAAGTTAAGCTGAATAACAGACATCTTCTTGTCCCTGGAGTATATTAGTTTATGGAATAGAATAGTCTCCCTAGGGAAGTGGAAACCCAGTTACTTGAAACATTTAGAAAAAGAATCCCTAAACTCACCTGAGTAGATCCGAAGGAACAAGGCTATTCTGGTCCTTCAGAAAGGCAGGCGGACTAGATGGCCTCTGTCACGGTCACAGGGCTAGCTGCACTTGTCTCCTTTCTGGTCCTTCTGAGTACAGCCTTGGTTGTCAGGCTTTGTGCCTTTACCACTTCTGAGATGGAATTCTGCAATTCTCCCACTCTTAGACTGGGCCCGGGTCTACTCAGACTCTTAACCTTTTGGAAACTCACTGATTTCCAGATGGAAGTGTCAGCTGGAATTTCTGATGATGAGACTTGGGTTGATTTCTGGCCCACTCTGAGGTGAGGCCAAGTTCAGACTCATTTACTCAAAATCATCTTCCCTCCTGTCAGGAGCCCCTCTCCAACACTTTTATCAAAAGCTATTTATGATTTGCAGAGGCTGTGTATGTATACTCACCTGTATAGCAACCGACAACTGTACAGAGGAGGTTGTATTACAGGGAGACTTAATATAAGCCTCCCCTCTACTTACTACAATCAACCTTAAAGGTCCCTGGGAAATGTATACTTTATTGCACTGTAAAGGAGTCAGTTTTACTTTAATTTATATCTGTTTTTCTCAAGCCAAAACTGACACATTCCACTGCTTGACTAAAGGCAATTTGTTGTGAGCTTTTCTTAAAGTATCTGCTTTCACTTAGGTTATGGATACAGCTGTCAATGAGGTGGAGCTTAGGGCCAACATTTTCAGACGTGACTAGTGATTTTAAGTGCTTCAATTTTTTGGGCACTCAACTGGAGATGCCTTAAAGGGAAGGGGCCTGGTTTTCAAAGTGTCAAGATGAACAGCAGTGCTTCACTGGATTTCCTCATATAGAGCCAAATGTTGGCTTAGTCAATAGAATCCCTTTAATTTTCCTCTCTGAGTGAAGAAAGAATCTTAAACTTAACACTTACCAGATGTAATGTTTTTTTTCAGATCCATTTGATGTTGACTCAGGAAAAGAATTTTCAAATCCTAACAGACCAATCAGCTCCATAGGGTAATTACTTTGTTTTCATTCTCCTTTCAGAAAGTTCTTTTGCTTTTATACCTCTGAGAAAAACTTCTTATTTTCAGAATGGCACAACATGATGAAGAATCTGGTGAAGAGGATGGCAGTGACAGTGGTGATGATGATGATAGTACAGAAGATGACAGTGAAAAGTTTGCTGCACAAACAGCCAATAAACCAGTTATTTGGAAGGGAGTTAAAACAAGACTAAGAGATTAAAGAATTTATAAAAGTGAGTTTTGAAAATTTGTGTAAAGAAACCACGAATATAATTGAAAGGAAAATTTAAAAATGTTGTCAAGACTTTTTCCATGAACAGTGAAATGACTTGGGCTCCACTCCTGCAACTGGGTTTTTGTGGGGGACCACTGTGCCTACTCCATTGACTTCAGCAGGACAACAAGGAGGCACAGGGGTCTGCCTGCATATATCTCTCTAGCTGAAGCCTTTATGTCAAGGGTTATCTGCACATTAGTTCATGGCATGCTGGGGTATGAATCTACCCTCCAATAGTCTGCTGCAGCCAAACTGTCCATGTGCATACTGCTGATGCACATTAATAATTCCTCTTTGTAAGGGGACTAAACTAAACCACATTAGTGAACTGTTAATGCGCATCAACAGTTTTTACCCCAAGCAGGTCTGTCGTGCACACTGTGTAGAGTATAAGTCCAAACGTGAATTGATAACATGGAGAGCTGGTTTCACTCTTTGGGGGTGATAGAGCAGAGGGGAGTAGTCCAAGTATCTGGTAATTAAGGACTTGGCCTAAACAGATTTTGGGAGACTTGGGACTCAAAACGCTGTTGGGGTCACCTTGCAAGAAGTAACTAGGCTGCTGGAAGCCAGGTTGAGATTCTTATGCTGGCTAGTGGTGTCAGGGTTTTGAGCCATAGTGGCATAGCATTAAGGAACCCAAGGTTACAGGGCGTGCAGTGACAGAATCCCTTAAACATCAGTGGCCCAAGGAGGAACAAAGGAACATGAAAGAAAACTGGTTCAGATATTGCTTCTCTGCTCTTTAAAGCAGGATGGCTTTCAGGGATTTCTCTCAGTGGTTTGAGCATTGGCCTGCTAAACCCAGGGTTGTGAGTTCAGTCCTCAAGGGGGCCATTTAGGGATCTGGGGCAAACATTGGGGACTGGTCCTGCTTTGAGCAGGGGGTTGGACTAGATGATCTCCTGAGGTCCCTTCCAATCTTGATATTCTATGATTCATCTCTAAACAGTAGTACTTTGTAGCTGGCACACATCTTGCTGAAAAAGCATTATTTACTTTGTATGACATATATTAGGATTGTGTGATGAATATGGGGATTTTGGTAATATTTCTGATTCCTGTGTGCACCTCAGCCTCCCTCGAGGCTTTGCATTGCTGTGCACTGAATATAAAGGGAAGGAATGAGGTGAATAGGGGATCCAGATGAGACAATGGAAGCCCCGGGGCTGGGACATTCACACTTGGCAACCAACAGACAAGAGAGAGGAGATTTCCCACACACACTTCTCTTCAGGGAAGCACAGAGTAAAGGCCATGAGCTGGTGAACAAAGGCAAAAGGGGTCAGGTGGCTGGGTTAAGAGCTTGAGCACTCAGGCACATGGGGCTCTGACCTGGTTCAGACAAAAAGACAGACAGAAAGCAAAGAGAGTTCCTAAGGCACCATGGCTCCAAGGGGCCCTGACTTTAATCAGTCTGAAACTTTGCTTCTGTATGCTGATCTAAGGACTTTCAGATTCTTTATGCCAGGTAACTAATATATTGTTACCTTGTTTTGGAAAGGCTGCTTGGTGTTGTTGCAAATAGAACATTTCACCAGAAGGGATAGGAACAAGCTTCCTGCAGGCATCTAGTTTGGTTAAATTCACTGCAGGGAGCCACAGAGAGCGAGATGGGGATCACTGGTGCACAAAGGTCCAGTTTCAAAGTTGTGGAGTCTATGGGCCTGCCCCTGTGGAACTGGTAGATCTTTAGGGTCCAACATGCTATAGGTGTCACTCCTAAGGGACTGGCTACAGGCTAGGCCAGACCCTGTGAATCTGTGACAAGGTGGAATAAGAACATAAGAATGGCCCAACTGGGTCAGACCAAAGGTCCATCTAGCCCAGTATCCTGTCTTCCAACAGTGGCCAGTGCCAGGTGCCCCAGAGGGAATGAACAGAACAGGTAATCATCAAGTGATCCATCCCTAGTCGCTCATTCCCAGCTTTTGGCAAACAGAGGCTAGGGCCACCATTCAAGCCCATCCTGGTTAATAGCCACTGATGGACTTATCCATAAATTTATCTAGTTCTTTTTTGAACCCTGTTATGGTCTTGGTCTTCACAAGATCCTCTAGCAAGGAGTTCCACAGGTTGACTGTGCGTTCTGTGAAGAAATATTTCCTTTTATTTGTTTTAAACCTGCTGTCTATTAATTTCATTTGGTGACCCCTAGTTTTTGTGTTATGAGAAGTAGTAAACACTTACTTACCTACTTTCTCTACACCAGCCATGATTTTATAGATCTCAATCATATCTCCCCTTAGCCATCTCTTTTCCAAGCTGAAAAATCACTCCTCATATGGACGCCATTCCATACCCCTAATCATTTTTGTTGCCCTTTTCTGAACCTTTTCCAATTCCAATATATCTTTTTTTGAGATGGGGCGACCACATCTGCACATAGTATTCAAGATGTGGGTGTACCATGGATTTATACAGAGGCAACATGATATTTTCTGTCCTATTATCTATCCCTTTCTTAATTATTCCCAGCTTTCTGTTTGCTTTTTTGACTGCCGCTGCACATCGAGTGGAACTATCCAGAATGACTCCAAGATCTCTTTCTTGAGTGGTAACAGCTAATTTAGACCCCCATCATTTTATATGTATAGGTTGGATTATGCTTTACAATGTGCATTACTTTGCATTTATCAACATTAAATTTCATCTGCCATTTTGTTGCCTAGTCACCCAGTTTTGAGAGATCCTTTTGTAGCCCTTCGCAGTCTGCCTGGGTCTTAACTATCTATAGTAATTTTTTATCATCTGCAAATTTTGCCACCTCACTGTTTACCCCTTGTCAATGTTCCTCCCCCACTCTGAACGCTAGGGTACAGATGTGGGGACCTGCATGAAAACCTCCTAAGCTTATCTCTACCAGCTTAGGTCAAAACTTCCCCAAGGTACAAAATGTTCCACCCTTTGTCCTTGGATTGGCCGCTACCACCACCAAACAAATATTGGTTACTGGAGAAGAGCTGTTTGGAAACGTCTTTCCCCCCAAATACTTCCCAAAATCTTGCACCCCACTTCCTGGACAAGGTTTGGTAAAAAGCCTCACCCATTTGCCCAGGTGACTACAGACCCAGACCCTTGGATCTTAAGAACAATGAACAATCCTCCCAACACTTGCACCCCCCCCTTTCCAGGGAAATGTTGGATAAAAAGCCTCACCAATTTGCATAGGTGACCACAGACCCAAACCCTTGGATCTGAGAACAATGAAAAAGCATTCAGTTTTCTTACAAGAAGACTTTTAATAGAAATAGGAGTAAATAGAAGTAAAGAAATCCCCTCTGTAAAATTAGGATGGTAGATACCTTACAGGGTAATTAGATTCAAAACATAGAGAATCCCTCTAGGCAAAACCTTAAGTTACAAAAAAGATACACAGACAGAAATAGTTATTCTATTCAGCCCAATTCTTTTCTCAGCCATTTAAAGAAATCATAATCTAATGCATACTAGCTAGTTTACTTACTAAAAGTTCTAAGACTCCATTCCTGTTCTGTCCCCGACAAAAGCAGCATATAGACAGACAGAGACCCTTTGTTTCTCTCCCTCCTCCCAGCTTTTGAAAGTATCTTGTCTCCTCATTGGTCATTTTGGTCAGGTGCCAGCGAGGTTACCTTTAGCTTCTTAACCCTTTACAGGTGAGAGGAGTTTTCCTCTGGCCAGGAGGGATTTTAAAGGGGTTTACCCTTCCCTTTATATTTATGACACCCCTTTTTCCAGATCATTTATCAACACGTTGTATAGGACTGGTCCCAGTACAGACCCCTAGGGGACACCACTATTTACCTCTCTCCATTCTTGAAACTGACCATTTATGCCTACCTTTGTTTCCTGTCTTTTAACCAGTTGCCAATCCATGAGAGGACCTTCCCTCTTATGCCGTGGCAGTTTACTTTGCGTAAGAGCCTTTGGTGAGGGACCTTGTCAAAAGCTTTCTGAAAATCTAAGTACACTATATCCACTGGATCACCTTGGTCAACATGCTTGTTGACCCCCCTCAAAGAATTCTAGTAGATTGGTGAGGCATGATTTCCCTTTACTAAAACCATGTTGACTCTTCAACAAATTATGTTCATCTACGTGTCTGGCAATATTGTTCTTTATTACAGTTTCAACCAGTTTGCCCAGTACTGAAGTCAGGCTTACAGGCCTGTAATTGCCAGGATCACCTCTGGAGCCCTTTTTAAAAATTGGCATCACATTAGCTATCCTCCAGTCATCTGGTACAGAAGCTGATGTAAATGATAGGTTACAGACTACAGTTAGTAGTTCTGCAATTTCACATTTGAGTTCCTTCAGAACTTAGGTGAATACCATCTGGTCCTGGTGACTTAATTTATCAATTTGTTCCAAAATCTCCTGTAATGATACCTCAATCTGGGACAGTTCCTCAGATCTGTCACCTAAAAAGAATGGCTCAGGTTTGGGAATCTCCCTCACATCCTCAGCCATGAAGACCATTGCAAAGAATTCATTTAGTTTCTCTGCAATGGCCTTATTGTAACTTTGTGGTACTAGATATTATTGAATACAAGCAGCATTTGTTATAACTGGCCACCATCAACAACTTTGGAAACAGGGTAACGACACACTGAATTATATCTAGCATTAGAAATGTAATTTAAGCTGTCATGAAAATGGTCCAGGTGGTGATGCTAAAGCAGAGCAAACCCTGAAGTTGTGCCCAGCTGGAGATGGATTGCAGTGGGAGCCTAACAAGTACCTTGCTGTACACTAGAGCCAGGAGACACAAGGAAGGTAGGGGGAATAAAAGCCTTGACCATGTTTAGGGAAAGGAATGGGAGAGTGGGGGAGTGTGCATACATAGTCTCTGCAAGGCAGGGAACAGGATGGGGAAAAGATTGCTTTAGCCTTTGAAGAGAACACACTGCTTAAAGTTGGCTGTTGGTGTTTTGAGACCAGCAATAAACATGAATTCCTGCTTTACACACAATCATAGCTGTTACACGGTAGCTTTAATGTGCTATAATACTGAACCAGAGCAATTAAGATCTAGTGTAAAAATATTTGATAGCCTGAAAAACTGTATTTAATCACCCCCTTCAACAGTCAATATTTAACATATTCCATATGCAAAGGTATTTGGGGGCAGGGAAAGACTCTCTTGGACATTACTGTACAGTACTGACTGCATCAAAGACATACTTAATGCCTTCAGACCACATCAAGGCTTTTGCTGCTTATATGTGAAGTTAACTCAGTCTGATATCAGCACTTTTCACTAGTAATGCTGCATGTACTGTCCTCTCCACTGGGTCATAAAACATATCCCTCAGTGCTACATTCTGCTCTCATTAAAGGTAAAGGTTTAACTGCCTTAAACTCTGGCTGCTGTTCTCTCTGAGTTTCTAATGAAAGAAAAATTAGGACTTGCTTCACAAGAAACCCAAGGTCTGTGGAAACTCTGCTACAAAGGGACAGATGTATTTTTCTCCTAGGTATGGTAAGTAGACCCCCTCCCTCTCCCCCCCCCCCCAAGAGTTTAAATTAACATACTGCTCTACTCAGTGTGATCATAACTGATTTTATATTTTATTAAAAGTAAAATACAAATATAAAAACATGCATGTTACACGTTATGGTGGATTGATATGTTTACATTAAACAAGTTTTTTAAACAGCTGTTTCACTGAAATCAGAGGGTGGGATATTTCTCAGGGAATGCCTTACTGCTAAATGATGAACTAGCACTCGGCTGAGCCCTCAAGGGTTAATCCATTGTTGTTAATGTAGCCTCACACTCTACATGTCAGCACAAATAGAGACAGCTTGGCAGAGACACACACCCTGTGTGTGTGTGAGAGAGAGAGAGAGAGATGTGCATTGCCCCTTTTAAGTATACTGACGCCAGTTTAAGTACATTGCCTTTTTAAGTAGATTAGCAAGCTGAGCCAGCAAACTCCCTCCATCCTGAGCCCTGTCGTGTTCTGCCCCTGCTCCGTGGAGATGGGATAAGTGAGGTGCAGGACGGAGGGGGACACCCTGACATTAGTCCCCCTTCTTCTCTTCCCCCCCCCCCCCCCGGCACAGCAGCAGGAGGCTCCTGGGAGTAGCTCCAAGGCAGAGGGCAGGAGCAGCACATGGCAGTGGGGGGAAGGACAGCTGAACTGCTGGCAATTGATAGGCTGCTGGGCAGCTGCAGCACAAGGAACTTAGGGGAGCAGGAAGCTGATGGGGCGGCTGCCGGTTCACCCTGGTTCCAAGCCCCCACCAGCTAGCTTCAACGGGCTGCTCTTCCTGCAAGCAGTGGACAAAGCAGGCTGCTGCCACACCACGTTATAAGGGAGCATTGCGCAACTGTAAATGAGCATGTTCTCTCATTGATCAGCAACGAAACAACTTTAACCGGGACAACTCTAAGCGAGTTGTTACTGTATCACTTTTCCTTGAAAGCATTTAATTTTAGGTGCCACGGGGATCTTAAGCAATTACAGTTGGGAGGAGAGTTGGCTATTAAGATGTGGTCCACACTAAGGCTGAGAATCCCTGGCCTAAGCAAAATAAATCTACCTAAGCATAGGCCTCACTAGCTGGCTCTGCAGTGTGTTGAATATTCCATCTGAAGGTCTCACTGATGACTGTAGGAAGTCGAAACAGCCATTGAGTAAAATGCCAGTCTGACATACTAGTTTTGTTTTAGCTACTGAGATCATCTGTGTGGGTCACAATGTCTTGTACAAAACACCACCACTTCAGAAATGCAAACCAGGACATTCTCATTATGTAAAACAGGATATATATATACAGTGTTAAAAGTAGAACTATTAAGCACTGTAATAAAGGGAGAGGAAACTAAAATAAAACAGGTTTCAGGAGAAAAGAAGGAACATTCTTCCTTGTGAAATTCAGGGCTCTCTTCTCATAGGAAATATAAAGGTTACTTTTATCAACAAAAAAGCCAAGGTCATAGCTGTACCACATGACTAGAGGATAGCTAATGTAACGCCAATTTTTTTTTTTTTAAGGGTCTGGAGGCAATCCTCAATCAGTACCAAGCAAATTGGTTGAAACTGTAGTAAAGAACAAAATCATCATACACAGAGAAACATGATATGTTGAGGAAGAGTCAACATGGCTATTGTAAAGAGAAATCATGCCTCACCAATCTATAAAAATTCTTTGAGGAGATCAGCAAACATGGACAAGGATGATCTAGTGGATATAGTGTACTTGGACTTTCAGAAATCTTTTGACAAGGTCTCTCAGCAAAGGCTTTTAAGCAAAGTAAGCAATCATGGGATAAGAAGGAAGAGCCTCTCATGGATCAATAACTGGTTAACAGACAGGAAATAAATAGTAGGAATAAATGGTCACTTTTCATGGTGGAGAGGTAAACAGTAGTATCCTCCATGAATGTGTGCTGATACCAGTGCTGTTAAACCTATTCATAAATGAGCTGGAAAAAGACGTAAACAGTGAGTTGGCAAAGGTTGCAGAGGATATAACATTACTTAAGATAGTTAAGTCCAAAGCAGACTGCAAAGCGTTACCAAGGAATCTCATGTGACTGGGCAACACAATGGCAGATGAAATTCAGTGCTGATAAATGCAAAGTAATGCACATTGGAAAACATAATCCCAACTATACATATAAAATGATGAGGTCTAAATTAGCTGTTATCACAAGAAAGATTGTGGCATCAGTTCTCTGACAACATCCACTTAACGTGCAGAGACAGTCAAAAAAGCTAACAATGTTAGGAACCATTGGGAAAGGGATGGATAATAAGACAACGAATATCACAATGCCACTATATAAATCCATGGTATGCTCACACCTTGAATACTGTATACAGTTCTGCTCATCTCATCTCAAAAAAAGATATATTAGAATTGGAAATGGAACAGAAAAAAGCAATAATAGTGATTAGGGGTATGGAACAGATTCCATCTGAGGAGAGATTAAGAAGACGGACTGTTCAGCTTGGAAAAGAGACAGGTAAGGGGGGATATGATAGACATCTATAAAATCATGAAGGATGTGGAGAAAAAATGTTATTTGCCCCTTCTGATAACACAAGAACTGAGTCATCCAATGAAATTTGTAGGTACCAGGTTTAAAACGAAAGGAAGTACTTCTGCATACAAAAAAACCAGTCAATCTGTGGAACTCATTGTCAGGGGACATAGTGAAGGCCAAAATTATAACTGGGTTCAAAAAAAGAATTAGACAAGTTCTTGGGGGATAGGTCCATCAATGGCTATTAGCCAAGATGGTCAGGGATGCAATCACATGCTCTGGGTGCCCCTAACCCCAGACTGCCAGATTATTTTCCCTGTTCATTCCTTCTGAAGCATCTGGCACTGGCCACTGTCAGTAGACAGGATACTGGGCTAGAAAGACCATTCGTCTGCTCCAGTATGGCCATTCTTATGTGCTTGTGGCTGCACGGATTGCCACAGCTAAGGGAAGAGGCAAAAGGTGCTTTCAGATGCATTTCCATTCTCCTGATCATGGATCCATTGTGGTAATCTAGAATTTCATCTTGTTGATTTCAGACCAATTTCTATTGATGAGACAAGATTTTGAATTTACAGAGAATTCTTCTTCAGGTCTGGGAAATGTTCTCAGAGTGGCGCAGATAAACAGAAGGTGGTCCAGATTGTTTAGCATAAGCAGTTAACATATGTCAACAATCCATCAAGGGAAGTGACCCATTAACACCCCTACAGTCATGAGGGGGGGAACTCTGCTTCAAAGAAATCTTTTACAACAATAACAAGACCACCCACAATTACCATGTTCTGGCTTCCTCCAGAAATTCCAGAACATTAACAACCTCCCTCTGAACATTATACTTGCCCCGACAGATGTCATAGAATCATAGCATATCAGGTTTGGAAGGGATCTCAGGAGGTCATCTAGTCCAACCCCCTGCTCAAAGCAGGACCAATCCCCAACTAAATCATCCCAGCCAGGGCTTTGTCAAGCCTGACCTTAAAAACCTCTAAGGAAGGAGAATCCACCACCTCCCTAGGTAACCCATTCCAGTGCTTCACCACCCTCCTAGTGAAAAAGTTTTCCTAATATCCAACCTAAACCTCCCCCACTGCAACTTGAGACCATTACTCCTTGTTCTGTCATCCGCTACCACTGAGAACAGTCTAGATCCATCCTCTTTGGAACCCCCTTTCAGGTAGTTGAAAGCAGCTATCAAATCCCCCCTCATTCTTCTCTTCTGCAGACTAAACAATCCCACTTCCCTCAGCCTCTCCTCATAAGTCATGTGCTCCAGCCCCCTAATCATTTTTGTTGCCCTCTGCTGGACTCTTTCCAATTTTTCCACATCCTTCTTGTAGTGTGGGGCCCAAAACTGGACACAGTACTCCAGATGAGGCCTCACCAATGCCGAATAGAGAGAATGATCACGTCCCTCAATCTGCTGGCAATGCTCCTACTTATACAGCCCAAAAGCTGTTAGCCTTCTTGGCAACAAGGTCACACTGTTGACTCATAGCCAGCTTCTTGTCTACTGTAACCCCTACATCCTTTTCTACAGAACTGCTGCCTAGCCGCTCAGTCCCTAGTCTGTAGCAGTGCATGGGATTCTTCCGTCCTAAGTACAGGACTCTGCACTTGTCCTTGCTGAACCTCATCAGATTTCTTTTGGCCCAATCCTCCAATTTGTCTAGGGCCCTCTGTATCCTATCCCTACCCTCCAGCGTATCTACCTCTCCTCCCAGTTTAGTGTCATCCGTGAACTTGCTGAGGGTGCAATCCACACCATCCTCCAGATCATTAATGAAGATATTGAACAAGTGGTGTGGGCCGAGGGATGTGCTGGCCGCCACTTCCCGCAGCCCCATTGGCCTGCAACGGCAAACCACGGCCTGTGGGAGCTGCGATCGGCTGACCCTGTGGACACAGCAGGTAAACAAACTGTCCCGGCCCGCCAGCGGATTTCCCTGATGGGCCACATAGAATCATAGAATATCAGGGTTGGAAGGGATCTCAGGAGGTCATCTAGTCCAACCCCCTGCTCGAAGCAGGACCAATTCCCAGTTAAATCATCCCAGCCAGGGCTTTGTCAAGCCTGACCTTAAAAACCTCTAAGGAAGGAGATTCTACCACCTCCCTAGGTAACGCATTCCAGTGTTTCACCACCCTCTTAGTGAAAAAGTTTTTCCTAATATCCAATCTAAACCTCCCCCACTGCAACTTGAGACCATTACTCCTCATTCTGTCATCTGCTACCATTGAGAACAGTCTAGAGCCATCCTCTTTGGAACCCCCTTTCAGGTAGTTGAAAGCAGCTATCAAATCCCCCCTCATTCTTCTCTTCTGCAGGCTAAACAATCCCAGCTCCCTCAGCCTCTCCTCATAACTCATGTGTTCCAGATCCCTAATCATTTTTGTTGCCCTTCGCTGGACTCTCTCCAATTTATCCACATCCTTCTTGAAGTGTGGGGCCCAAAACTGGACACAGTACTCCAGATGAGGCCTCACCAATGTCGAATAGAGGGGAACGATCACGTCCCTCAATCTGCTCGCTATGCCCCTACTTATACATCCCAAAATGCCATTGGCCTTCTTGGCAACAAGGGCACACTGTTGACTCATAGCCAGCTTCTTGTCCACTGTCACCCCTAGGTCCTTTTCCGCAGAACTGCTGCCTAGCCATTCGGTCCCTAGTCTGTAGCTGTGCATTGGGTTCTTCCGTCCTAAGTGCAGGACCCTGCACTTATCCTTGTTGAACCTCATCAGATTTCTTTTGGCCCAATCCTCCAATTTGTCTAGGTCCCTCTGTATCCTATCCCTCCCCTCCAGCGTATCTACCACTCCTCCCAGTTTAGTATCACCCGCAAATTTGCTGAGAGTGCAATCCACACCATCCTCCAGATCATTTATGAAGATATTGAACAAAACCGGCCCCAGGACCGACCCTTGGGGCACTCCACTTGATACCGGCTGCCAACTAGACATGGAGCCATTGATCACTACCCGTTGAGCCCGACAATCTAGCCAGCTTTCTACCCACCTTATAGTGCATTCATCCAGCCCATACTTCCTTAACTTGCTGACAAGAATACTGTGGGAGACCGTGTCAAAAGCTTTGCTAAAGTCAAGAAACAATACATCCACTGCTTTCCCTTCATCCACAGAACCAGTAATCTCATCATAAAAGGCGATTAGATTAGTCAGGCATGACCTTCCCTTGGTGAATCCATGCTGGCTGTTCCTGATCACTTTCCTCTCATGCAAGTGCTTCAGGATTGATTCTTTGAGGACCTGCTCCTCAAAGATTTTTCCAGGGACTGAGGTGAGGCTGACTGGCCTGTAGTTCCCAGGATCCTCCTTCTTCCCTTTTTTAAAGATTGGCACTACATTAGCCTTTTTCCAGTCATCCGGGACTTCCCCCGTTCGCCACGAGTTTTCAAAGATAATGGCCAATGGCTCTGCAATCACAGCCGCCAATTCCTTCAGCACTCTCGGATGCAACTCGTCCGGCCCCATGGACTTGTGCACGTCCAGCTTTTCTAAATAGTCCCTAACCACCTCTATCTCCACAGAGGGCTGGCCATCTCTTCCCCATTTTGCAATGCCCAGCGCAGCAGTCTGGGAGCTGACCTTGTTAGTGAAAACAGAGGCAAAAAAAGCATTGAGTACATTAGCTTTTTCCACATCCTCTGTCACTAGGTTGCCTCCCTCATTCAGTAAGGGGCCCACACTTTCCTTGGCTTTCTTCTTGTTGCCAACATACCTGAAGAAACCCTTCTTGTTACTCTTGACATCTCTGGCTAGCTGCAGCTCCAGGTGCGATTTGGCCCTCCTGATATCATTCCTACATGCCCGAGCAATATTTTTATACTCTTCCCTGGTCATATGTCCAACCTTCCACTTCTTGTAAGCTTCTTTTTTATGTTTAAGATCCGCTAGGATTTCACCATTAAGCCAAGCTGGTCGCCTGCCATATTTACTATTCTTTCGACTCATTGGGATGGTTTGTCCCTGTAACCTCAACAGGGATTCCTTGAAATACAGCCAGCTCTCCTGGACTCCTTTCCCCTTCAAGTTAGTCCCCCAGGGGATCCTGGCCATCCGTTCCCTGAGGGAGTCGAAGTCTGCTTTCCTGAAGTCCAGGGTCCGTATCCTGCTGCTTACCTTTCTTCCCTGCATCAGGATCCTGAACTCAACCAACTCATGGTCACTGCCTCCCAGATTCCCATCCACTTTTGCTTCCCCCACTGATTCTACCCGGTTTGTGAGCAGCAGGTCAAGAAAAGCGCCCCCCCTAGTTGGCTCCTCTAGCACTTGCGCCAGGAAATTGTCCCCTACGCTTTCCAAAAACTTCCTGGATTGTCTATGCACCGCTGTATTGCTCTCCCAGCAGATATCAGGAAAATTAAAGTCACCCATGAGAATCAGGGCATGCGATCTAGTAGCTTCCGTGAGCTGCCGGAAGAAAGCCTCATCTACCTCATCCCCCTGGTCCGGTGGTCTATAGCAGACTCCCACCACTACATCACTCTTGTTGCACACACTTCTAAACTTAATCCAGAGACACTCAGGTTTTTCTGCAGTTTCGTACCGGAGCTCTGAGCAGTCATACTGCTCCCTTACATACAGTGCTACTCCCCCACCTTTTCTGCCCTGCCTGTCCTTCCTGAACAGTTTATAACCATCCATGACAGTACTCCAGTCATGTGAGTTATCCCACCAAGTCTCTGTTATTCCGATCACGTCATAGTTCCTTGACATCACCAGGACCTCCAGTTCTCCCTGCTTGCTACATGCTACAGGTTGCTGATCCCTGCTCTAGACAGATGACCAAAATGCTCTCAGATTTCCACCACAACTACCCATCCATTAAACTCTCTCTTGAACACTGCAACACTATCATCAACTTCCTGGATACCACAATCATCTTCAGCAATGGAGCCCTAAGACAACTGTATACAAGAAACCCACCGATCACCACAGTTACCTTTATAGATCCAGTAACCACCCCAAACACACCAAGAAATCTGTCATCTACAGCCATACACAGCTTAGCATCCTTAATTTTAAATTCTCTCCCCATACAAGCTCCAACTGATCAAATCTTACATACACAATCGCACATCTAAAATTAACACAGCATAAGAGAATTATTTTCCTCACAGAAGATCTGATGACAATGCTGACATCATCTCCTACCTGTTCCTCCCAGCAAGGTGGCCACAGCAGCATGACTCCTGAAGGAATCTGTCTGCCACACAGGGAAGTAATGAACAACTGCCGCTATTGTCCCCAGGCGTCACACGAGCTTAGAAATTTCCTTGACCATATCCGAATACTCATGAGTCTTGACCCAGCTTGGTTACTGGACTGGTATGCAAAACCCCTATTTCAGTGGAACAGTCCACAAGTTAAAATACATGGAGTTTCCTGGCCTCTGTGTGGGTACTTCCTGAAAGAGGGAACAAGTGGGGCCCTAAATATCATATTTATTTATTTCATTTTATAAATGTGATTCTAGCCAAATATCAGGGCACATGTACAGTCATTATGAATCTATGAACAAGTAGTAGGATTATGGCCAAAATAATGCCCTCAGAGAGCCCCAGGGAACCATCCATAGCCAAAATTCGACTAACCCCACATCAATTCATTCCTCCTATCCAGAAAGTCTGGGAGGGCAAACTGGCCTTGCAGCATGACCTGAAAGAAGTTGATGCTAGTGCAGAATACTGTGGCCCCCTTATTAAGTGGAAAAGACAGTTACCTTTTCCGTAACTGGTGTTCAAGATGTGTTGCTCATGTCTATTCCACAATAGGTGTGCGTGCTCACCACGCGCATTGGTGCCAGAAGTTTTTCTCCTAGCAGTACCTGTGGGGGGGGAGCGCCCCAGTGACCCTTGGAGTAGCATCTGCATGGCACAGTATAAGGGGAGCTGCGCGCTCCCCCCACCCTCAGTTCCTTCTTGTCAGACAACTCTGACAGAGGGAAAGGAGGGTGGGATGTGGAATAGACATGAGCAACACATCTCGAAGAACACCAGTTACGGAAAAGGTAACTGCCTTTTCTTCTTTGAGTGATTGCTCTTGTGTATTCCACAATAGGTGATTCCAAGCTATATTTGTTGGAGGTGGGTAGGAGTTCACAAGTTCTCAGGATGGAGGACAGCCCTGCTGAATGCAGCATCATCCCTGGTTTGAGAGATGATCGCATAGTGCACGGTGAACATGTGAACCAAAGACCACGTGGCGGCCCTACAAATCTCTTGGATGGGGACGTGAGCCAAAAAGGCAGCCTCCGAGGCCTGCGCTTGAGTCGAGTGCACCTTCACAATCGGTGGGGGGACGATACCTACCAGCTCATAAAGGGTACGGATGCACAAAGTGATCCACTTAGAAAGCTGCTGAGTGGAGATCGACTGACCTCTCATGCGCTCAGCCAAGGCAATGAACAGTTGTGGGGACTTTCTGAATGGCTCAGGCCCCTCGAGGTAGAAAGCCAAAGCCCAAGCCCACTGCACATCGAGCATGTGGAGATGGCACTCCTCACTGGACATGTGGGGCTTGGGACAGAAGACTGGCAGAAAAATGTCCTGGCCCACGTGATAAGCGGAGACCACCTTTGGGTGGAACACAGGGTGTGCGTGGAGCTGGACTTTGTCCTTATGAAATACCATGTACGGAGGCTCGGAGGTTAGGGCCGACGTGATTGCGACCAGGAAGGCCACCTTCCATGAGAGGTGGGACCAGGAGCACGTGGCTAGCAGTTCAAACAGGGGCCCCATGAGACGGGCCAACACCAGGTTCAGGTCCCACTGTGGGACTGGGGGCCTAGCATACGGAAAAAGACAGTCCACCCCCTTAAGGAACCAGCCAGCCATAGCATGGGAGAATACTGTGTGACTAGCGGATGGAAGGCCGATATGGCCACCAGGTGCACCTTGACTGTAGAGGGTGCCAGACCCTGGGCTCTAAGGTGGAGAAGGTAGTCAAGGGTAAGCTGGATTGGGGTGGCCACCGGGGAGACACCCCGTTCACCCACCCATCTAGAGAACCAGGACCACTTCGCCAAGTAGGCGCGGCGCATGGAGGGCCGCCTGCTTTCTAGGAGGATGCATTGAACCCCTTCTGAGCACGTCCTCTCCTCCCTACCTAGCCATTGAGCAGCCACACCATGAGGTGGAGAGCCGCTAGGTTGGAGTGGAGAAGGTGGTCCTGGTCCTCGAAGAGCAGGTCCAGGGGGAACGGCAATGGCTGCAGCGGAGCAACCCCCAGACCCGTGAGGGTCCCGGACCAATGTTGCCTGGGCCACACCGGGACAATCAGGAGGACCCGGACCTTATCTGTCTTTATCTTTTCCAGGACCTTGCTGATCAATGGGAATGGAGGGAAGGCATAGAGAAACTGGCCTGACCAGGACAGGAGGAAGGCATTGGAAATAGCGCTCCTTCCCAGTCCCTCCCTGGAGCAGAACTGGGGACAGTGCCGGTTCTGCTGAGTCGTGAACAGGTCCACCTGGGGAGTCCCCCACACTCGGAAAAGCCTGTGAGCCACTTCCAGGTGGAGAGACCACTCATGTTGAGAGGAGACATCCCTGCTCAAGCGATGTTGTGGGCTATACAGAAATCCCACAGCCTGAGGGCGTCACGTCAGAGGGAAGAGGAGCTGGTCCCGCCTTGCCTGTTGATACAGAACATCGAGGCTGTGTTGTCTGTGAGGACCCTGACCACCTTGTCCTCCAAGCAGAAGCAGAAGGCCACGCATGCCAGCCGTACCACCCTGAGTTCCTTGATGGGAACTACAGGCCAGTCAGCCTCACCTCAGTCCCTGGAAAAATCATGCCGCAGGTCCTCAAGGAATCAATTCGGAAACACTTAGAGGAGAGGAAAGTGATCAGGAACAGTCAGCATGGATTCACCAAGGGCAAGTCATGCCTGACTAATCTAATTGCCTTCTATGATGAGATAACTGGCTCTGTGGATGAGGGGAAAGCAGTGGATGTGTTGTTCATTGACTTTAGCAAAGCTTTTGACACCGTCTCCCACAGTATTCTTGCCAGCAAGTTAAAGAAGTATGGGCTGGATGAATGGACTATAAGGTGGATAGAAAGTTGGCTAGATTGTCGGGCTCAACGGGTAGTGATCAATGGCTCCATGTCTAGCTGGCAGCCGGTATCAAGTGGAGTGCCCCAAGGGTCGGTCCTGGGGCCGGTTTTGTTCAATATCTTCATAAATGATCTGGAGGATGGCATGGATTGCACCCTCAGCAAGTTTGCAGATGACACTAAACTGCGAGGAGAGGTAGATACACTGGAGGGTAGGGATAGGATACAGAGGGCCCTAGACAAATTAGAGGATTGGGCCAAAAGAAATCGAATGAGGTTCAACAAAGACAAGTGCAGAGTCCTGCACTTAGGACGGAAGAATCCCATGCACTGCTACAGACTGGGGACCGAATGGCTAGGCAGCAGTTCTGCAGAAAAGGACCTAGGGGTTAAAGTGGACGAGAAGCTGGATATGAGTCAACAGTGTGTGCTTGTTGCCAAGGCGGCCAATGGCATTTTGGGATGTATAAGTAGGGGCATTGCCAGCAGATGGAGGGACGTGATCGTTCCCCTCTATTCAACATTGGTGAGGCCTCATCTGGAGTACTGTGTCCAGTTTTGGGCCCCACACTACAAGAAGGATGTGGAAAAATTGGAAAACATCCAGCGGAGGGCAACAAAAATGATTACGGGACTGGAACACATGACTTAGGAGGAGAGGCTGAGGGAAGTGGGAATGTTTAGTCTGTGGAAGAGAAGAATGAGGGGGGGATTTGATAGCTGCTTTCAACTATCTGAAAGGGGGTTCCAAAGAGGATGGATCTAGACTGTTCTCAGTGGTAGCAGATGACAGAACAAGAAGTAATGGTCTCAAGTTGCAGTGGGGGAGGTTTAGGTTGGATATTAGGAAAAACTTTTTCACTAGGAGAGTGGTAAAGCACTGGAATGCATTACCGAGGGAGGTGGTAAACTTCCTTAGAATTTTTTAAGGTCAGGCTTGACAAAGCCCTGGCTGGGATGATTTGGTTGGGGATTGGTCCTGCTTTGAGCAGGGGGTTGGACTAGATGACCTCCTGAGATCCCTTCCAAACCTGATATTCTATGATTCTATGAATACCGATTGAAATTTAATAAATATTTTGGATGTTTTTCTACATTTTCAAATATATTGATTTCAATTGCTATTACCAGCAGGAGAGTGAGTTTGTGGGGGGGGGGCGCGGAGGGTGAGAAAACCTGGATTTGTGCTGGAAATGGCCCAACTTAATGATCACTTTAGATAAGCTATTACCAGCAGGAGAGTGAGTTTGTGTGTGTATGTGGGTGGGGGGGTGAGAAAACCTGGATTTGTGCTGGAAATGGCCCACCTTGATTATCATGCACATTGTAGGGAGAGTGGTCACTTTGGATAAGCTATTACCACCAGGAGATTGAGCTTGTGTGTGTGGTTTTTGGAGGGGGGTGAGGGAACCTGGATTTGTGCAGGAAATGGCCCACCTTGATTATCGTACACATTGTGAAGAGAGTGGTCACTTTGGATGGGCTATTACCAGCAGGAGAGTGAGTTTGTGGTGGGGGGGGCGCGGAGGGTGAGAAAACCTGGACTTGTGCTGGAAATGGCCCAACTTGATGATCACTTTACATAAGCTATTACCAGCAGGAAAGTGGGGTGGGAGGGGGTATTGTTTCATGGTCTCTGTGTGTATATAATGTCTACTGCAGTTTCCATGGTATGCATCCGATGAAGTGAGCTGTAGCTCACGAAAGCTCATGCTCAAATAAATTGGTTAGTCTCTAAGGTGCCACAAGTACTCCTTTTCTTTTTGCAAAGACAGACTAACACGGTGTTACTCTGAAACCTGTAATTACAACACAGAATACAAAGCGTACAGTGATCACTTTATATTATTACAAATATTTGCATTGTAAAAAGGATAAACAAAAGAAAGGGTATTTTTCAGTTCATCTCATACAACTTGCAAATGTAGATTTTTGTTGTTGGTACATAACTGCACTCAAAAATAAAACAATGCACAACTTTAGAGCCAAAGTCCACTCAGTCCTACTTCTTATTCTGCCAAGCGCTAAGACAAACAAGTTTGTTTACACTGATGAGAGATAATGCTGCCCACTTCTTATTTACAATGTCACCAGAAAGTGAGAACAGGAGTTCACATGGGACTTGTGTAGCTGGCATTGCAAGGTATTTATGTGCCAGATATGCTAAACATTTGTATGCCCCTTCATGCTTCTGCCACCTTTCCAGAATGCGTTAATTAAATTTGTGTCTAAACTCCTTGGGGGAGAATTGTATGTGTCTAGCTCTATTTTACCCGCCTTTTGCCATATATTTCATGTTATAGTAGTCTTGGATGATGACTCAGCATGTGTTGTTCATTTTAAAAACACGATCACTGCAGATTTGTCCAAACGCAAAGAAGTGCTGGTTCTTCATCTGAGATTGCTGTAACATGAAATATATACAGCATGCTGGTAAAACAGAGCACGAGATATACAATTCTACCCCCAAGGAGTACAGTCACAAATTTAATTAGCACATTTTTTCAAATGAGCATCATCAGCATGAAAGCATGTCCTCTGAAATGGTGGCCAAATCATGAAGGGGCAGACGAATGTTTAGCATATCTGGCATATAAATACCTTGCAACGCCAGCAACAAAAGTGCTATGCAAACGCCTGTTCTCACTTTCAGGTGACCTTGTAAACAAGCAGGCAGCAGCATCTCCCATCAATGTAAACAAACTTGTTTGTCTTAGCGCTTGGCAAAATAAGAAGTAGGACTGAGTGGACTTGTAGGCTCTAAAGTTTTACACTGTTTTGTTTTGAGTGCAGTTATGTAACCAAAAACCCCCACTGCATTTGTAACTAACACTTTCATGATAAAGAGACTGCACTTCAGTACTTGTATGAGGTGAATTGAAAAATACAATTTTTGTTTATCATTTTTACAGTGCATATATTTGTAATCAAAAAAATAAAGTGAGCACTGTGCACTTCGTATTCTGTGTTGTAATTGAAATACATATTGCAAATGTAGAAAAACATCCAAAAATGTAATAAGTTTCAATTGATATTCTATTGTTATAAGTGCGATTAATAGTGATTAATTTTTTTGAGTTGAGTTAATCGCATGAGTTAACTGTGATTGGCCGCCCTAATAAAAATGCATAATGTAAGTAAGTTAATATATTAAAGAAATAACTGAAGTATCTGTTTTTGACCCTGTAAATATATATTGTCGAATTTGTAGCTTTTTTAAAATCAGTCCAAATAGTTTGGGAATACCTACATGAAACAGCTACTAGACAGATTTAATGTGTGTCAACCAAATTAAGCTTATTGTGAAGATTTCTGGGGCCAAATTGTTTTCAAGATAAAACATTCACAATCTGAGGAACTTCTAACAACTGCAGTGTGTGGGATAAGACTCCATTCTCCTAACATGACTGAATAGTCTCAATTTCCCTCTTGTTGAGTGTGCACAGATATGACACTACAGGCTCAGGAGAGACTTCACTTTGTTTGCTGATTTATGCTTTTATCAAAACGGTTTCAGCGGAACAGAGTTTAATTTTTCAAAGGCAGGAATGAAATTTAATTCAGAAACAGATTAAAAACCAAACAAACCACTAGAAACAAATCCTTAAACTGGCTGTGAAAGATGTCATCTTGACAGGCCTGGAGCTTGAAGTCTATAGCTCAGTTACAAAATGTGCAGGAGAAGTGCAAGCTTCTCACTCTCCTGCCTATGCTAAACAGACACCTCCAGGAATGAGACGGGAGTTGAGCTTTTCAATTCAACTTTGATAAAGGTGCCAACAAGGGGCACAACTAGTGTCAGCTGCGAAGAGTAATTCTGGGACTCCCACACTAGAAAATTAAGAATCAGATCACCCACTTATTTAACATACATTACCACACAACCATTAGAGGAGCACTGCTCACCTTTGTCACTGTGCAGCGAAGCTAGACATTGTAACATGGAGTACTATAACTGCCAAATATGATTATTAATTTAATTTCCTGCTAGAGTTGTAACAGTAGAAAGCCCAAAGCTGCTCACAACTGTCTCATGGCATGCCTAGGAAGCATCATCTTCTGCAAGTCGATAATCTCCATTGGCTGTTAAAAATAAAACAAAAACCACCCCTCCATTATAAGTCAGTGCAGAGAAACAGTAGTAAGCAATTCAAAATTTCTAGCAAAGATGGAACCCAAGGCTGGCCAGTTTAATTAAAGAGGTGCTAAGCACCTCAGGACCCATGAATGTTAACTAAGGCCTTGCCTATACGGCAGAGTTTTGTCCCCAAAAGGCAGCTTTTGGCAACGAAAGAGTGGAGATGTACACACTGCAATGCCACTTTTGGCACAAAAACCTCCACAGTTTCGGCGACAAAATAAAACCACCTTGACAAAAGACATAGGGCTTTTTGCGCAAAAGTTTTGTCAGGGCCAATGCAGACACTGCACTTGATTGTATCACTTTAATTAACCTCCAGAAGGTGTCCCACAATGCCCATCTTGACTGCTCAGGTCAGCAGTTCTTACTCCACTGCCCTGCAGTAAGGAAAGCAACAGTCCGCTCCTTTCCCTTTAAAGTCCTGGCAATTTTTGAAACTTCACTTCCTGTTTGCTCAGCCTCGAGAGCTCACATTGCATCTTCCCAGGTACAATGGCAGGTCCACGTGACAATTGCTGTCCCGCTTGGAACAATGTGGATCTGCTCAGTATTTGGAGACAGGAGGCTCCGCAGTCCCAGCTGCTCTTCTGCCATAAGAATTTCAATACCTATAGGCAACTCTCTCAAAGCCTCTGCAAAAAGGGCTATGACCAGGACACACTCCAGTGCAGAGTAAAGCTCAAGGCGCTGAGGCAGGCCTACCAGAAGGCAAGGGAGGCAAACTGTTGCTCCAGTGCTGCACCACAGACCTGCCATTTTTATATGGAGTTGGATGCTATCCTTGGTGGCGACCCCACCTCCACTGCCAAGAGTCCATGGATACTTTGGCGGGGCTGGATCTGGTGGAAAATGGACCTAACCTAGAGGATGAAGTCATCAATCAAGAA
Organism: Caretta caretta; assembly: GCF_965140235.1. Lineage (NCBI taxonomy): Eukaryota > Metazoa > Chordata > Testudines > Cheloniidae > Caretta > Caretta caretta. The sequence goes on from NC_134215.1 coordinate 233,292, forward strand.
GTGGAGTTACACAACCATGTGTAGCCCACAGCAGGGTCGCCATGTGGTGTGTCCAGTCAGGAGCCGTTCTCCACTCCGGAGGTGTCTAGCCAGACTCTGCAGTTGCACTCCAGCGAACAAGAAGCAGGAGAGGAGATCCTGGTAAGTGGTTTTGCTTTGTAAAGTGCAGAGGTGGGTTGAGGGCATAGAAATGTTCACGGTTGGCTGCGTTTCTGTGTGCTGGACATTTCCCTGTGCAGTTAAGCAGTATGGCAGAACAGGGGCTTGAGGCACACCAAGATTTCATGGGAATCCTCCAGAGAGATCTCTAGAAAACTTTTTTGGAGGTACTTGGCAACCCTCTACCAAAGGTTCCTTGGCAGATCTGTTTTGTTCCTTTCCCCATTGAAGAAAGCTTTCCCATGCCATTCTGCAATCACCAAAGCAGCGCACAGGTGAGCAGTACAGGGACTAGAGCAGAAGCTGCAAGCGTATAGTAGATGCACCCTTTCTCCTCTGCTTACTCTTAGGAGTGAGATATCTGGTAAAATGACCCCCACCTGTGGAAAAGAGTGGGAAATTTAAAATAGTTTCCCCAGTTGACTGCAGCACGATCCTTTCATATTGCTTTTATCCCCATGTAAAATGCCCTCTGCCCTGGAGTAAACTCACCAGGTTTGGGGTGTTCGCTGGCATGTGTGCTTGTTAAGGGAGAAAGTGCTTGTGCTTGTCAGTGAGAAAGTGATTGGTGTGTTACTAGAGGTGTATTTTACTATACTGTTTCGATGTTGTATGTGTACTTAATCATGCTTCTGTGTATTGTTCCTTGTGCGTCTGCAGATGCAGCCTTCAGAGGCATCCCCTACACACTGGCGGAGCGCCTCCGCTGGATAAGAAAGCGGCCAAGCTAGAGCAAGGAGGACATGTTCCAGGAGGTGCTGCAAAACTCAGATGCAGAAAAAAGTGGAGAGAAATCGAAAGGCAGGACAGAAAAGAAAATTAGGCCTTTTTTTAGGGTCCCAACTAAGACGATGATTAAAAAATACAGCAACAAACAGATGCTGAAGTCCTTCATAACGCTCCAGACTGAGCAGATTGTGCATGCCCACCTTCCCCTTCAGCACATTTAGAACTCTTTTCTACGCCTTCCCCAAACCCCACATTGCGCATTCCTTTCCGCTTTCTGGGACTTCACTTTCCCATTCACTCCATCCCCTCAGACACCTTTTCAAATGATAGCTGGACTTACACACAGCTCTGAAAGTCAGCCCTCCCCTGCTACCTCCTCTCTCCCCAACCGTGTGTGTGTGGATATCAATATACTATTGTTTTTTGTGCAATAACAACAAAGTTTTTCTTAATGATAAGCAATCTTTGTTTCTTGCAAATTGTGATAGCAGATAGCAGCAACAAATAAACAAGCAGTTTAATCACTTGCTTACATGGAATCCTAGGCCACAAAAATCACAAGTGCTTCCTTGCAAAACTCAAATTTCATTGAGTTGGGAATTGGCTGATGTGATTGCAGAGCCATTGGCCACTATCTTTGAAAACTTGTGGTGATCAGGGGAGGTCCCGGACGACTGGAAAAAGGCAAATATAGTGCCTATCTTTAAAAAAGGGAAGAAGGAGAACCTAGGGAACTAGACTGGTGAGCCTCACCTCAGTCCCTGGAAACATCATGGAACAGGTCCTCAAGGAAACCATTCTTAAGCACTTGTAGGAGAGGAAGGTGATCCGGAATAGTCAACATGGATTCACCAAGAGCAAGTCATGCCTGACCAACCTGATTGCCTTCTATGATGAGATAACTGGCTCGGTGGATATGGGGAAAGCAGTGGACGTGATATATCTTGACTTCAGCAAAGCTTTCGATTCAGTCTCCCACAGTATTCTTGCCAGCAAGTTAAAGTATGGATTGGATGAACGAACTATAAAGGTGGATAGAAAACTGGCTAGATTGTCAGACTCAACAGGTAATGATCAACGGCTCAATGTCTAGTTGGCAGCCGGTATCAAGCAGAGTGCCCCAGGGGTCGGTTCTGGGGCCGGTTTTGTTCAACATCTTTATTAATGATCTGGATGATGGGATAGATTGCATCCTCAGCAAGTTCGCGGGTGACACTAAGCTGGGGGGAGAGGTAGATATGCTGGAGGGTAGAGATAGGGTCTAGAGTGACCTAGACAAATTGGAGGATTGCGCCAAAAGAAATCTGATGAGGTTCAACAAGGAGAAGTGCAGAGTCCTGCACTTAGGACCGAAGAATCCCACGCACCACTACAGGCTGGGGACCAACTGGCTAAGCAGCAGTTCTGCGGAAAAGGACCTGGGGATTACAGTGGATGAGAAGCTGGATGAGAGTCAGCAGTGTGCCCTTGTTACCAAGAAGGCTAACAGCATATTGGGCTGCATTAGTAGGAGCACTGCCAGCAGATCAAGGGAAGTGATTATTCCCCCTCTATTCAGCACTGGTGAGGCCACATCTGGAGTATTGTGTCCAGTTTCGGGCCCCCCACTACAGAAAGGATGTGGACAAATTTGAGAGAGTCCAACGGAGGGCAACGAAAATTATCATGGCTGAGGTACATGACTTACGAGGAGAGGCTGAGGGAACTAGGCTCGTTTAGTCTGCAGAAGAGAAGAGTGAAGGGGGATTTGATAACAGCTTTCAACTACCTGAAGGGGAGTTCCAAAGAGGATGGAGCTAGGCTGTTCTCAGTGGTGGCAGATGACAGAACAAGGAGCAATGGTCTCAAGTTGCAGTGGGGGAGGTCTAGGTTGGATTTGAGGAAACACTATTTCACTAGGAGGGTGGTGAAGCACTGGAATGGGTTACCTAGGGAGGTGTTGGAATTTCCATCCTTAGAGGTTTTTAAGGCCTGTCTTGACAAAGCCCTGGCTGGGATGATTTAGTTGGGGATGGGTCCTGCTTTGAGCAGGGAGTTGGACTCCATGACCTCTTGAGGTCTCTTCCAATCCCAATCTTCTATGATTCTAAGCATTGCAGTCCTGAGTATAACATATGTTACTGGTTCTCATCTTCAAAGTGTTTCTGCAAAGCCTCTCTGATTCAAACTGCCCCCCTTTGTGCCCTGCTAATAGCCCTGGTATCTGGCTGCTCAAAAGCTGCAGCCAGGTGTTCTGCACCTCAGGAGCATACTTCTGAGCAAACTTTTCACTCTTATCTTCATAAATATCATGCAATGTACAACATGCAGCTATGACCATGGGAATATTATCCTCATTGACATCTAACCTGCCATAAAGGCACCCCCAGAGTGCCTTTAATCTGCTAAACGCACATTTCACGGTCATCCTGCACCTACTCAGCCTATTGTTGAACCGCTCCTTACTGCTATCCAGGTTTCCCGTGTAAGGCTTCATGAGCTATGGCATTAAGGATACGCCAGGCCTCCCAGGATCACTATGGGGATTTCAACATTCCCTACTGTAATCTTCTGGTCTGGAAAGAAAGCCCCCACTTGCAGCTTTCTATACAGGCCAGTGTTCCTGAAGATACATGCGTCATGCACCTTTCCAGACCCCACCGTGTTGATGTCAGTGAAATGCCCATGGTGATCCACAAGTGCCTGCAACACTATGGAGAAGTACCCCTTCCTAGTGATGTACTCAGTCACAAGATCGTCCAGTGCCAAAATTGGAATATGCGTGCTATCTATAGCCCCTGCCCAGTTAGGGAAACCCATTTTATGCAAAGCCATCAACTATTTCACACACATTAGCAAGAGTCACGGTTCTTCATAGCAGGATGCGATTAATGGCCCCGCACACTTGTTTTAAGTCCCAACATTGACTTCCCGACTCCAATCTGATTTGCGACTGACTGGTAGCAGTCTGGAGTCATCAGCTTCCACACTGCGATCGCCACACGCTTCTCTACTGAGAGAGCAGCATTCATTTGGGTGCCCTAGCCCTGTGGGTAAGGATGAGCTCAACACTCAATTCCAGGAAGATGGCTTTCCTCATCCAAAAGTTCTGCAGCCACTGCTTATCATCCCAGACCTGCATAACAATGCAATCCCACCACTCAGTGCTAGTTTCCTGAGCTCAAAAGCGACGGTCCACCATGTGCAGCTCTTCCGTGAATGCCAAAAGCGATTTAATGTTGCTCTTATCCACGTCAGACAGCACATCAGGCAACTGTGAATCTGAGTTAGTGTAATGACAGGTTTCAGAGATGACTTCTGGGAAGTTCTGTTACTACTACAGGACAGGCCTAACAAAGAAAACAACAGCACGCTACTAGCCGTCACCTTCAGCCCCCAACTAAAACCCCTCCAACGCATTATCAAGGATCTACAACCTATCCTGAAGGATAACCCAACACTCTCACAAATCTTGGGAGACAGGCCAGTCCTTGCCTACAGACAGCCCCCCAACCTGAAGCAAATACTCACCAGCAACCACATACCACACAACAGAACCACTAACCCAGGAACCTATCCTTGCAACAAAGCCCGTTGCCAACTGTGCCAACATATCTATTCAGAGGACACCATCATAGGGCCTAATAACATCAGCCACACTATCAAAGGCTCGTTCACCTGCACATCCACCGATGTGATATATGCCATCATGTGCCAGCAATGCCCCTCTGCCATGTACATTGGGCAAACTGGACAGTCTCTACGTAAAACAATAAATGGACACAAATCAGATGTCAAGAATTATAATATTCAAAAACCAGTCAGAGAACACTTCAATCTCTCTGGTCACTCGATTTCTGATCTCAAAGTGACTATCCTTCAACAAAAAACTTTGAAAACAGACTCCTACGAGAGACTGCTGAATTGGAATTAATTTGCAAATTGGATACAATTAACTTAGGCTTGAATAGAGACTGCGAATGGTTGAGTTATTATAAAAAGTAACCTATTTCCCCTTGTTTATTCCTTCCCTCCCCCACTGTTCCTCAGACGTTCTTGTTAAACCCTGGATTTGTGCTGGAAATGGCCCACCTTGATTATCATACACATTGTAAGGAGAGTGATCACTTTAGATACGCTATTACCAGCAGGAGAGAAGTGTGGGGGGAGAGAAAACCTTTTGGAGCGATAAACACCCATTTTTTCATGGTTTGTGTGTATAAAAACATCTTCTACACTTTCCACAGTATGCATCCAATGAAGTGAGCTGTAGCTCACGAAAGCTTATGCTGAAATAAATTGGTTAGTCTCTAAGGTGCCACAAGTACTCCTTTTCTTTTTGAGTTAGTGTAGTTAATCGTGAAGTTCCTGCCTTTCGCAATGTGCTACTGATAGCTAGCAGAGCATTGGAGAGCAGTGCAGGATCCATTCTTTCAGGCAGAGATGGTGGGGTGAGCAGAAAACAAGGGATGCTGAAAAATGCCACAAACTGAAGACAGAAGCACATGGAATGCTAAGACACAAAGCAGTGCATCATGGTACATTGAGCCTGGACCCATGATGCGCTGTAATCTACTCCGCCTTCCCACAAGACCTAGTGGCAAAACATGGAGAGCTGAACTGTGGGATAGCTACCCATAGCGCATTAGTCTCACTGTCGATGCTACTGCCCCAAGTGCGGACGTTCTCTTCAGATAGAAAAAGACAGCGTGAACATGCAGTAATTTTCTTTTAGCATTTTTTGATAGCCAGCAAAACTTTACACTGACAGTTTTTTTTGCCAAGACTCGGCCTAAGGTGTTGGTGACTAAGTTGTATCATATTGGCAGTGAATCTGCCTTCTTGATGGAAGTTTTGAAAGAATATGCTTCTTCGAAATCGTAAGTTTGCCTGGTCCAGCCATAAAGGAGAAAATGTTACCCAGAATGAAGAGGTTGAAAAAGCCACCTTTTGCAGGAGGGACCAATGCTACTAATACAGTAGCAGCATTTCACTAGGAAGGAGTACAGAATTTTAAGCCAGGACCCAGAAGAGTGCTACAGAGTGTTGTTTTGATGGAGATTACAGCTTTCAGAGAACAGTTAAAACTTACGCCTTCACCATTTATGATTAGAGAGCCAAACGTCCAAAGTGGTGGAATAAACCCTCTGTCATAGTTAAATTCCAGCTTGGTGAATTGCAATTCATCCTACATAATATTATTTTCAGTTTCAATTGGATGACACTTAATTTTCCTTTCTAAATTGCTGCATAGTGAGTGTTAGACAGTTGTTGCCTAAGTTCAGGCATAGCTGAACTATATCTGTATGTAACTATTTTGCTGTTGTATTGTACACATATACTTGATAAACCCAGAATTTTAGTTTATACCTATATAATAGAACTCCATTCAGTTTTATGAAAGGATTGCTGTGATCTCACAAGAAAGGCTCATTTATTACAGCTGGAGACAAATTATACAGGCAAGGGATATTGAAATCTTTATACAGAGCTAAAAGCAAGAATTATTAATTTGAACTAAGATAAGCAGTCAGACTAGTTCTTGCATGTAGAACTTCTGCTTCATGTCCGACAACCCACTAGTTTTATTTTAAAGACGACAGCAAGGCAAACCTATCATTTTGAGCCAATAACTTGTACAGGTAGAAAAGAGAATATATGTAACTTGCTCCTTGCTCTTACTGCAATTCGCTATTCTTTTGTGCAGCAGTTACAGGAAACCTAATTTGTGGAGACATACAAATACCATGTTTACAAACATTAGAAATAACTAGAGTTGCATTTAACAGGCTCTTGCATGGCACATAATAAAGTTATACAAAGACCATTACTGCTAAAATACTTAGTATTTTAAGATTTATCTACCATCATGACCATTGGGATACATCTACTTACGATAAAACTGTCTATTTGCTGAACTTATCAGGATACTTTCTGCACCAACTGCTTGTAATGACTGAGGCACAAGGTATGAAAATTGACATTCTCCCAATCGGAAGGGAGTCTTAATGCATCTCCTTGGAAAGATGGCTGCATATCACTCCTTTTCACCATATGTCTACCCAACAGAGAACAAGAAGGATGCAAGAGTAAGGTACTGCATGTACAGGAGAAAATTCAACAGTATGTTACAGAACACCATTAGCCAATGGCATCCCCTCTACCACCTATTTTCCCCAACAATTCCTTTCTACAGATTTCTCATACGAAGGATGTTTTTCATTTAAATTTAAACACTATCAAATTCAGTGATCTTGTATGTATTACCTTCAATGTATTACAAGAGTCACATATTAAGGTCAAGTATCAAGGTACAATAATTCTACCATTGGCCTTAAACTGCTACCATTTCACGCAAACATTAGCATATTGACATCTAAAAGATATATGCATATGAAAATGGATGTTTAATTACTACTCAATAAAAAGCTAGATTTAAAGTAGTAATTACAAAAAAGGCTTTCTGGGGAGCACCCTATAGGTAGAAAATCCAGCTGAACTGTGTATCTGATCTCCTTTGTATTATAAACCCTCCACCCCCAAACTGAGGAACATGCTAACTATAGAATCATCCTGCTAAACAAGGCACTCTTGCCTCAGACACAATCATATAGTTTCACAATAATTCAATAAGAGATTTCAAGTATCAGTTAATTCAACCAACCTTTAAAAGATTCAAAGTTAAATATTTTCCTAACATACATTTATTTTTTCTTTAATAAATCAGCATGTGATGCAGAGGTTATTGTACACCTGGAGCATAAGTTTCTGGAAACACAAGAAACAGGTCAGTCATAGCTTTTTTTATTAATTATTATTATTATTATTAAACTCTAAGGCTGTGTTTACATTTAACAGTTACCAGAAAAGGAATTCCATTTTATATCCCAAGGAAAGGAACACTGTCAGGAAAACTCCTAATCTGTTTTATTAGTAACAACACTTAAACCACTAGTTCACTTAATAGTATGTTGGTTATTTTTTGCATTTCTTTCAGCCAGGACAGTGAAATTAGACTCCTTTTTGGGGGGGCTTTATGCTTCTCATGCAGCAACAAAATGCTGTGAGTTTCCAGCACCGTAAGAAGTGATAAAAAACAAGCAAAGTTCCCTCCACTGTGTTTTGCCATGAAAACATTTCCATTCATTTTAGATTTTGTAGAGTAAAAAAACCTCTGAAGGTCCTGCAGTAAAATCAGAGATAAGATATGAATAATAATCTCTGATATATTATACCCTAGCAGGGATTTTCCTCTAAATCAGCTCCCCCTCCCTTTTTGTGGTAAACTATCACTGTGTGAAATCCTGACCCCATTAAAGCTAATGGCAGTTTTGCCATTGACTTCAGTGGGTCAGGATTTCACACTGGTTTTGAAAAACTAGATTAGAGACTTCAGGTAGCAAAAAACTCCCTCAAACAAAATGGAGGGAAGTTTCTTTCTAACTTAACATTTTCTTTTTTGTCCATTGGTTCAAAGGCTGGTTTCCCAATTAGCTATCTTTAAAAAATATGGCAAGATTTGAGGAAAGCATAGTAGCAGTGTGTGGGATCAAATGAGAGAGAAAGTGAGGCAGTTAGTCTCACAGATTCAAGGGAACATTTCCACACTTGGAAGGCAACCACCATAATCAGATACAGCACTCAGCCTTACTTACTATACTTCTGTAAAAATGTAATAAAAATGGAATCACAGGACAACTGATTATGCTACAACAGACAAGTTAGAGTTCAAAGAAAGTCTAACTATAGCACTAATTTTATACCACAGACAGGTTGAAGCTTTCAGCATTTCATCACCAGTGATATGGGTTTTTTTGTTTTGTTTTTTAAACCTAGAGAAATGCTGTTACATTTCAGAGTTGTGGGGGGAAGGGGAAGAGGGAAAAGGGACTTGCATATTTGAATTCCTCATATAGGTTAACTGTGGCCTTTTGCATTTTACAGACAAGAACTTTGCCCTTTCCCTAAACATTACATACACTGGCTTTCATAAGGCACTTTTTTTTTTTTTTAAGCAAAATAATTTTAAATATTCAAATACTACAGATCACATGCACTCCTGCTTAGATAACATTTCTTACATTGTTTACAGTTCACTCTTCTTTGTGGATGTCAAGCATCCTAGTATATGCCTGGGGTTCAAAAAGTTTTGATTTGTGAACCAGTCACTCTAAACAGGTTACCCTAAAACATCAGATCCCAAAGATGAAGATAAAGATAATCAATTATGCTTCTTGGCATTGGCCTATTGATAAATTTGTAGTCTAGTCACAATAGTGTCCAATCAGCACCACTGTAAACAATCATCAGCTTTGGTAATGGCCAATGTGCTAGTCAGAGTGGACTTTCCTTAAAAGACCTGAGAAATTAATTTAGATTAACCAAGTCTGAGAGACTATCATTCAAGAATAAAGAGTTAGAGAAGGGTCACTTCTACAATAAGAGAGTGCAGGGTGGGAATGCTAACAATGAAACAGGCGTACAATATTAGAAGCCTTTATAAAAAGGAAGGGTCATTTAATTTTGCTTTCTGAGACTATATTTAACTGGAAGGCTTTTCTCCTTTTATCATTTCAATGAAGATAATGAAACAAAAACCTTTATATAAACAGTTTATTTACTCTAAACAGCAACACAGACAAAACGCCATATAAACACAAAAGGAAGTGATGCAGAATCAAGATGCTGGCTGACTTTGGATCTCTGAGGCTCTTAAGCAATAACAACCTAGTTTCTGAAAGATAGAAAAACAAATTAAGGGAAGGGAAGGGGGTGGAGGGTATGATTTTTTCATACAGCCAGCTAGAGTCTAAATATAGTTCTAAACATTTTAAAGCATGCCTGCATCAGATAGCAAAGTAACTAGAGATACTAGTGAATTTATAGAAGTATAAAAGTTTATAATTTTACAGCAGTTGAAATACTGACATCAATATTAAAATAAAAGCAAGTTTTACATAACAATCAAAAATACAAAAGACTGAAGGAAGAGACCCTGTATGAAAAAACTGGGGGCAATTCAGCGAATTCAGAACTGTATACAAGTGGCGAATATGGAAAATGGCACACATACGACCCCCTCCCCTAAGTGAATATTAATTGTACATAGCAACATTAGATTTTGCAAAAATTTTGTAAACAAGTTCTTGCCAAACCAATCCCTTCCTTTTTAAGATGCTGTATGACAGGTGCTTATGATGGCGCAAACTTCTTGGCTTGTGCTCGAACCCTCTTTTCATATTCCACTCTGTTTTGGCTGGATATAAAAAAAAAGTTATTAGACATTTCAGATGTCAATTATGTCAAGCTGCACAATGAATATGAGACCCTCAAATTATTCCTTAAGGCAAGAGAGATTAGGAAAAGATGAAGTATCTTATGTACTCATGACAGTAGGAAAACCCATGACTGAACTGTCCAAAGGGTAAACAGAAAAAAAATCTTGGCTATACCAGCAGCTCACTGTCCAAACACTGCTCATTTAATTAATGAGAGGGTCATTTGCACTGCAGGACCCATTTTGTTTGGAAAGAAGTGACTAGTCTAAACAGGTTGGTAGCCCGGTTAAGACAGAGCTCACTAACATCTGTCCAGTAGGGTATGCTGCAGGAAATAAGAAGATTGTATCTCAGAAGCAAAAGCATTTTGTGGAAGGAGACAAGACATTTACAGAGTTACTCTGTTAGATTCGCCACAGAATAGATGTCTGTGAAAATACCATGACATTTCTATTATTTCATTAAGTGCTCTTCATATACTAACGTATATCATGTTACCTCACCCACCCGTGTCTCTAATATCCTGGGATCAACACGGTTACCACTACACTACACTGTATACTAAAGTAATGTCATTTCTTCCAAAGTTTCTCTTACACATGTTATATCTCACTGAAGATTTGGTAAATTACAGGGTTTCTCCTCAGGGTCTCACAGCCCTTTCTTCCCACCCTAAAAGTCGGGCAAGAGAAGATGCTGGGCTTAGAAGGCTGTGTATAGATGTGCAGTTTAACTTACTTTCCTATAGCTAAAAGGAAGAAAAAGACAAGATAATTCGTGGAACTGGTACTGGTAGTTTACCACATGGCTACTACTGCAGAACAACTAGCCAGTAGTGAAATAACACAGTACAGCAGAAATCTAAACAAAGCATTGGCATGTGAAGGAAATTTATTCTTGAACAGGGACATTTAACAGTTCATATAAAAAGGACACCTGTTTATGAAGCACCATGCATTTGGGTACCAGTTTAATAAATGAGCAATTCCAATTCCTCTTGTTTGTTACCCAGGCTCTTAGCATTAGTCTATAGGCAATTAAAAAATTTCTTCCCCTCATGTCTTTTGGTTCCTCGATTCATTTTGTTCTCAACATCTCAATTTTCTGCCACCTGAGTGCTCATGTCTTCCTTTTTCTACCATCTCCTTTTGCTATCAGTTTAACCCCCTCCTGACTATTCTAGCTAGTCTGTCCCCAAGGAGATTGGTCCCTCCTCTACTGAGGTGGAAGCCATCCAAGCTATGCAGCCGCCTCTTCCCACAGAAGGTGGAACAATGTTCTGCAAAGAAAGCTCTCCATCCTGCACCACTTACTAGCCAGCAATTCACTTTCAGAATCTTCTGCCCTCTGTGTTTCTTTGCTTATGGGACAGGAAGGATCTCAGAGAAGATTGCTTAGACAATCAGAGATGTTCTTTCTTATCTTTAAGATTTCACAGCTTAGCCCTACACTACTTTTCAAATGGATAACCTCATTGCATCCAATGCCATGTCATTCTGACAAAGTTCCAGCTGTCACCACCCATAAGCCCACTTCTCACTAAGATCTCCATACTCTTTCCTATGCTGCCCCATATACACTGCACAAACTCCCCCAAAATAACTGTAAACCCACTAATTTAAGACCAAAATGGCTACAGAACCCCCCAGTTCATTACAGTTAGGAATGTAATGAGGAATGATTGTGCATGTAGCTACTGTACAGGACTTGTTAACTCATCCGTCCTCTCCCTTGCCTCTACACATTAATTTCACCCAACTGTTATGTCTTGTTAACCTAGAATTGTGAACTCTTTAGGGGCAAGGACTCTTTACATATCTGTACAGCACAATGGGACTTTGATTCCTCATTAGGGCCTCTATATATGCTACTGTATTAACTTGCCTTGCTATCACTGGACCTTCAACCTTAACTTTGAAGTTAGTTGGTTGTTTTGTTGAGGTTACAGCATAGAACTAAACATCTCTACATAAAGCAAACCCAGAAATTATTTTCTAGAAGCTGCTTTACCTGTCTCACCATCAATCACACAAATGGAGACCCAGGGTTTACAAACAGCTATAGGCCAGTCAAGGTGTTTGTTACATAAATAAATAAAAATCCAGCTACTAACCAGTAAATTGTGTAAGCCTCTGCTTGAGCTGGGTCTTGAATATTTGGTTCATTTAGAAGTTCTTGTATTCCTAACAAGATCTGTATAAGAAAACATGGAAAAAAATAATTTATGTAAATATTACTATGAAACGTATACAATTCAGAACTTCTATAAATAAAATGTAGAATTGTGCACAAGACATTTGAGAATCACACAAAAGTTAAGCTGACAAAGCAAGCAAAGGTGTACAGTTTTAGCAGAAGAATGTTTTGACCTGTTTAATTGTGATTGCTGGCCTCCAATCCTTATCCTCCTCTAAGATGGAGAGGCACACTGTGCCTGAAGGATACACATTTGGGTGGAATAATGGTGGTTCAAATTTACCTAAGGAAGAAAAGAGTTCTTTATGTGCAAATCTAAGATTTTGAACCAAGTTTCATTAAATCAGAACATATAAAAGGCGACTTCTAGTAAAGCTGGCCATTTCCCCTATACCACAAGGCAACCAATCTCCCATTGTCACAATCCCATTCAGAAAATCCATGAAGTTTTTCTGCAGTGCAGTTACCTTTAGTTCTCCCTCCTTCGATGGGTCTACTTGTATCTCCACACCAGATCTCAGTCACATTACTGATTATGTTAATCAATCCAGGCCAAAATATGTTCTGAATGAACAATATTACCTATTATTCATGCTAAGATAGGAGGATTTCATTAATGCTAAATGACACTAAGTGCAGTGAAAATGTACAGGGGATCACTTATTACTTAAAAGAACTCTGTACAGAGCAGCTCACCCAAACCTTTACTGCTTCCTCCCAGAGCTCAGATCCCACCACTGCTATGAAATACGGTGGACTGAAAGAGTATCCTGGATAGTATTTAACACACAACACTCTTTATATGTTTAAATTGCTGTATGAACATTAATAGGCACTGACATGAGGAGGAGCACAACAAACATCCTGCTTTGAAATACAGTTCCCAAAACAAGCACTGCCACAAGCAACAGCTCTTACACCAGAGGACAGTTTCTCTTGCTATTTCACCAAGCTCTATTCAGAGTAGTTTTGTGATGGTCTGGGCCCAAAAAGTAATACTACTTATATCAACACTCCACACTCCTTCATAAAATAATGAAGCACATCCACTCGGATGACCACATCTATACATTTTCACCACCTACTCCCCCCATTCTTTGCAAGTGTTACATTAAAGAGACATTTATAATACCTTTAAAAAGTCTCCTTACTAAAAGTTTGTCTATTTTAAGTTTCCATCTTTTTTTTTGTTTCATTTTATCTATGTACAAGACCAATAACTGCATTCAGAATACAACAGTGAATTTTAAATTAAGCTTAAATTACATTTAAATCAGGACATTTCTATTCCATTTAGGTTGTACAATCAATTTTGTCCCTAAAATTAAATTGTGTTTAATATCTCTGTTGCCTCTGTAAGGACTTAAAAACAAAGTGGAAGATGACTGATTCTGTAGCAAGACAGTTTCAGAAATATTACCTCGCTTTAAAATGAGGAATTCCATTAATACTGGCAGAATTTTTCAAGCCAGCTGATATTTCTCCAAATGCCTGCTGTATACTTTTACAAGTGAAAAGAAAGGCTCTCTGTTATGTCACCAGCATTAAATTCGAGATCAACTGAAGAAAGAGCCTAAACACATCAGATAAATTTCCAAGGTCCTGAAGAAACAGGACAGAAACCTTTAGGTGGCATATTGTACTCTCTCAGGGAGCATCACATTCAATCCATTATCCTAACTAGACATACAAAATGATGGGGTCCAAATTAGCTGTTGCCAGTCACAAAAAAGATCTTGGAGTCGTCATGAATATTTCTCTGAAAACATCTGTTCACTGTGCAGCAGCAGTGAAAAAAGCTAACAGAATGTTGGTAACCATTAGGAAAGGGATAGATAAGACAGAAAATATCATAATGCCTCTATATAAGTCCATGGTATGCCTACACTTGGAATACTGCATACACTTCTGAGCGCCCATCTCAAAAAAGGGATTAGAATTGCAAAGAACAGAGAATGTCAACAAAAAACAACTTCCATATGAGGAGAGATTAAATAGACAAGGACTGTTCATCTTAGGAAAAAGACGATTGGAGGGGAGGTATAATAGATATCTAAAAATCATGAATGCTGTGGAAGAAGTGAATATGGAAGAGTTATTTTCCTTCTCATATAACACAAAAACCAGGGGTGATCCAATTAAATGAATAGGCACTAGGTTTAAAACAAACATAAGGAAGTACTTCCTTCATGCAACCACTCAGTCAACCTGTGGAACTCATTGCCAAGGGATGCTGTGAAGGCCAAACGCATAACTGGATTCCACAAAGAACTGGACAAATTCATGGAGGATAAGCCAATCAATGGCTACTAGCCAAGAAGGTCAGGATGCAATCTCATGCTCTGGGATGTCTCTACACCTCTGACTGCTAGAAGCTGGGATTGGACCACTTGATAATTGCCCTGTTCTGTTAATTCCTCCTGAAGTACCTGGTACCAGCCACTGTCGGACAGGATGTTGGGCTAGATGAACCACTGGTCTGACCCAGTATGGCCATTCTTATGTTTGAATTGGAAAAACTTAAATCTTGACATCAATGTGAGATAACACATTCCTGCCCCAGATGATGCTAAAGACATCAAAAAGCAACAGCCTTGTTTTTAAAAAGCTGTATGGTAACTTAAATAATAGATTTGAAAAATAATTTGTTCAAGAAAGCCAGTGATTAGCTAGGGCAACAGAACTCCATAGACAGAGAATATCCATGAATTTTAAAAGACAGTTTTCCTAAAGGTTTCCCTAATGGATACTGGAACATTATGATCAGTAGTAGCTATATAGCTATCATAAAGCAGAATGTATTGACTCTACAGCCAGAATACCAGTATTACGAACACCAAAGATAATCATAAATACAAATGGTTTCTACAGCTTGCAGTAGGATAAAAAATTGCAAAGAAAAAATTATTTATGTAATACGTGTCTTGTACACATATCACATGCAAAAAAATGCCAAATTAATGTTAATGTAATGTTATGATTATGATATCAAATGTTAAAGTGAAAACACTCCAAAAATTATTACTACTTCAACACTGCACCACCTGAGTATCTTATAGTACATGGGAACATTTAAGGGAAAGGAACAGAAAAATATGAGGTAGACAACTTTGCTAAGTTAAAAATTGATAGAATAATCCTAACTTTTGAAAATTTGATCTCCCATCTTTAATATTTAATTAAAACTAGATTTTTAAAACACAGAATGAAGAAAAATCTGGAGCTAGGTAGCCTGAGAGCTGTTGCTGTATGTCTATTCAGCTTATGGAGGTCTTTCAAAACAAGTATGCACTCGCTACACACACATTCACACTGCTTCCACTTACGTGCTATCCTCTTAACTTAAGGTACTTTTCTATCAAGAATGCACAATACACAATTTTCAGTACAAAACTTAGCAGATGCAACAGTTGTCAGTGACAACTATGCCAAGTTTCAAAATTGAGCCATATTTACTGGAACCATATTAGAAAAAAGTGATCATTAATTAAAAAAACCAATCCCTTTCCCCCTAAAAAACCTCAAGCCAAAAAAACGCAAACAAAACCAAAAAAAAACCCACAGATTTTTCCTATCTCCCTGAATTTAAGCAGCTGAACAGCTTTCTTAAACTTTCTAAAGAGGCAAGCCAGGGAAAATTTTATTCTAAAGATGGGTATGTAAACGCACATGAAAATAAGGATTATAACCATTTCAGTTTTAACTATAATAGGCATTAAACATCCAGGATAATTAATGAAGTGTTATAAAACTTCCACCCTACCATCATAGAATCATTGAATATCAGGGTTGGAAGGGACCTCAGGAGGTCATCTAGTCCAACCCCCTGCTCAAAGCAGGACCAATCCCCAATTAAATCATCCCAGCCAGGGCTTTGTCAAGCCTGACCTTAAAAACTTCTAATGAAGGAGATTCTACCACCTCCCTAGGTAACGCATTCCAGTGTTTCACCACCCTCCTAGTGAAAAAGTTTTTCCTAATATCCAACCTAAACCTCCCCCACTGCAACTTGAGACCATCACTCCTTGTCCTGTCATCTTCTACCACTGAGAATAGTCTAGAACCATCCTCTCTGGAACCACCTCTCAGGTAGTTGAAAGCAGCTATCAAATCCCCCCTCATTCTTCTCTTCTGCAGACTAAACAATCCCAGTTCCCTCAGCCTCTCCTCATACGTCATGTGTTCCAGATCCCTAATCATTTTTGTTGCCCTTCGCTGGACTCTCTCCAATTTATCCACATCCTTCTTGTAGTGTGGGGCCCAAAACTGGACACAGTACTCCAGATGAGGCCTCACCAATGTCGAATAGAGGGGAACGATCATGTCCCTCGATCTGCTCGCTATGCCCCTACTTATACATCCCAAAATGCCATTGGCCTTCTTGGCAACAAGGGCACACTGCTGACTCATATCCAGCTTCTCGTCCACTGTCACCCCTAGGTCCTTTTCCGCAGAACTGCTGCCTAGCCATTCGGTCCCTAGTCTGTAGCTGTGCATTGGGTTCTTCCGTCCTAAGTGCAGGACCCTGCACTTATCCTTATTGAACCTCATCAGATTTCTTTTGGCCCAATCCTCCAATTTGTCCTCCAATTTGTCAGCAGAAAGCAGGTAGTTAGTTTTTCATACAGCAATAAGCACTCAGATTCAACACCATTCTATTAGAAACTGGTATTCTGTCACTTTACTTACATTTTGGGGGTGAGGAGGGATAGTCATCCTTGAAAAGCATCCGTAGTTTAAATAAGCCTCCTTCCCATGGTGTCTGTCAGGAAATTTCAGCAAAGTTAGTTAGATTATGGTAACACCCAAAGTATGCCAAGCACTTTCAAAATAGATGGGGAGTTTATAGTCTAAAGAGAACAGACACAGAAATTAAAGGTGCATGCCAGGGGAAAAAAAACCATTCAAGCACAACAAATAGGGTTATTACATGACTATCCGCTACACTATATATATTTATTTTAATATTTTTTATAGGATACTTGCCTCTCTGCCTACCTATTGTTAGGTTTTTTTAAAAAACTTTTTAATTTCCTTCTTTAAAATGTATTTTGTGTTTTAAGGCACTAAGTTAATTTCAATTAACTGTTTCCTGGACTTTGTTTTAAGCAACTGTTCTTCAAAAGTCTCACATTTCTCCCTCAGTATTGTTACTGTGCTATTATTAATATCCCAATCCTAACTAACACTATTATCGATCACTGATAAATCTTCAGTTTCTCACTAAGAATACCCCACCCACCCATGCTTTTAATGACAGTAAGAATGTTGCAATCCAACCTTCACTGCATGCCCTCCCGTGAGGAAAAACCACAAAAGATGAAGCTGCTCTCATCCCGAAGACCAGCATGGGCACACATGGAAAGTTCCAAGAAGGTTGGTGCCGATTATATCAGTCACTGATGGAACAGTGAAGGTATCTTTAGAGGCTGTCTCCTTATGTCTCTCTAGGGTGTTGGAATCTTTACAGGCCATCCCCCTATGAAGAAGTTGGTTGAGCTACCTGAGTCACATTCCTGTGGTAATAGGGTACCGGGCCACCGGTTTTCTATCTGCTGCCACTGCACCTGGGTCAGTGTGGCCTCTTGTCATTTAGGTAGGAAGTTACTTAGGTATACCCCTTAAGGATGATGAATTAGATACAGACTAGTCATACCACTTCTCACTAAATTTCACAATGGGGGATTACTAAAGGAGTACTCAGGTGCTGCAAAAAGTGGGGTCACTGCTTCAGTAGGGGTTGTCTCCCCATCATGCCAGTCCTGTACCAATGCACTGTGTTGCATTAGGGAACACCATGTAAGATGCAAGACAGTGGCCCTAAATACTTGGTCACTTACAATCCCCCAGTACCTCTGGCACCAGTAAGGGAGCTGCATCATCCTGGGTGAGTTGTAGTTTGGGTGCATGTACTCTACCTCCTTCCTACAGATTCAGGTACAGTACTCTTCAGTTTCTGACCTCTCTCATTGCCAAAGTTCTGCCATTTGCTGAACAGATCACCCACCATGATATCTAAGCATTGAAGTGAGATTTCTGTACCTATTTTACAAGAAATCCCAAAGTTTGTCTGTGGTTGGCGATGTACATTACCATAAAGAAATGTAGCCAACACGGAACTCTAATCATTTGTCAGAAAGGCATCTTTCCTGCTACTAGCAGCAATTTATTTAATTGAGTTCATATGGTGAGCTACGATTGGGAATTTATATTTTAAGAGTCAGCAAATCATATGAGATGTTTAAGAGTACAAGTCAGTTTTTAGCATTGCAATAATATCTCACAGCTGCATCGGTGTACCTATTGGGTTCATGTGTATGAACAAGGCAAGTAGTGGTATACAGATAAGGTCAAGAAGTTACCTTACATGTAGAGAAGGCACGGACTGAAAAAACCTAAAACTTGCTCTGCCACGTAAGCATGATTTATAAACACTTCAGTTTGCTAATAAGTCAATTAAGACATCTAGTATGAACACATCTGAACTCAACAGGGGACATACTTTATTATTTAAATGCTAACGTGCCTCTGGCCACCAATAAGGTTCAAAATCTCATGATGCTGTACGTCATACAAACATAAGGCAACCCAATCCCTGTCCTCAAGAGCTTGCACTCAAAAGACAAATATCTGACAGAGGGTGGAAGGAAATGGTAAAAGAAACAATATTTTGTTTCCATTGTGAAATCTGATCTAAAAGGGAAAGATTATCAAGAAAAATTCTAGAACAAACGGTAAAAGCTAGGAAGGCATTCTGATATTACTCAATCTAGTGAGGGCATAATTATACTTGAGAAGGTGCATTGGGCTTGTCCACACTTGAAACGCTGCAGCAGCACAAGACGGGAGGGGTTCTCCTTATCAGCAGTTAATTCAACTCTCAGAGTCGGTAGCTAGGTTAAGAGAAAAATTCCTCCATCAACCTAGCACTGTCTACACTGAGGGTTAGATTGCCTTAACCATGTCGCTCAGGAGGTGTAGATTCTTCCCACACACTTGAGCAACATAGCTGGATCAACTTAACTTTTGAGTATAGACCAGGCCTTTATCTGCTATTATAGGTGATTCTCTTATTTTGGATAACTGATTTACGTATTAAGTTGGCAAATCTCATTCACTGAGAGATCTTCCTTCTAGTTTGTATATTTTTATACAAGCATCAAGAACTAATTTTAGGTTTGCAAGTTTGGAAATTCATACCAAGTAAAACCAGATGTCAATTTGATTGCAAAGTAACGTTGAGCAAGTTGTCCAAATACTCAGGTTACTCAGAAGAGATATTTATCATTAACAGCAGGGTGCTTCAGGATTCCATACTAGATCTAAAGTTTAAATATATTTATTAATTACCTGAAAGAGGATGAGTAATAATGAGGTAGCAAAATTTGCAGGTGACAAATTTATTTTGGTTAGTTAGGATCAGAGAACTATGAAGAACTTCAGAGATACCTAAACAAGTAGGTGAATGGGCAACATGATGGCAAATGAACTTCTATGTCAATAAATATGAAGTAATACCCCTTTCGGCGAGAAGAGACTAAATTACTCATACACCTTACAGGATTCTAAATTAACTATTAACTCAGGAAAGAGTCCTGTGCATCACTACAGATAATGAAGACCTCTGCACAATGTGCACCTATAGTCAAAAAAAGAAAAAAAGTGATACTAGGATGTGTAAGGAATGGGATGGAGAATAATACACAGATATTATAATGCCTTTATTATGTCAGCATTATAGTTAAGGTTGCTTCACAGCTTCTGTTTAAAGTTCAACCTAAATCCCCTAAAAACAACATGCTAAGTCGCATTCCTCTGAAATTTGGTGTGCTTCTGGGGGTGTTAGTGACCCAAATTCGTGGTCATTTGAGGTAGGGGCTGCAGTGATATAAGACCTGAAAAAAGAAACAGCCACTTTTTAAAAAGTTTCTATGTGGTCTTGTTTTGTCCAGAGCTAGAGAGCAAACTATTGATATACTGTAGGTCAAAATGGTCTCAACCAGTGAAGTTTTACCAAAAGTTGTGCATGGCACCCACTAAACCTTTAGGGGACTCAAACCAGGAAAAGTAGTTAAGCAAACTAAAGGCTTATCTACATTAGCACCTTACAGCACTGCAACTTTCTTGCTCAGGGGTATGAAAACACCTCCCTGAGCGCTGCAACGTGGCAGTGTAGGCTGTGCTCCCAGCGCTGGGAGCTACTCGTGGAGGTAGGGTTTTGTTTTGTTTTTTTTCAGCCGTGACTACACAGCCACATTAAAGTGCTGCTGCGGGAGTGCTTAAACATTGCTAGTGAAGACATGCCCATACATTTTTATGTTATGCATGCAGATACAGGGGGGAAAAAAGCTTGAAGGTTTCCATTCCTACTATTTTATATGCTTTAAATTTGACTCTTGTAAGTGCACTAAAATCTGAACATTTACTCAGATTGCTTTGAAATTTGGTGTGTCTTATGGGGATACAGGGTAGTGTTAGTGATCCAAGCTTGGGGTCATTTGACCAAAGGGTTTCTGAGTTAACCCTCCAAAAAACAGTTTCCTTCTGTTGCTTTGTACCATTAAACTGACAGGTACTAATGACTGGATGAATTACAGACTTTATTGACATTGATGGCTATGGATTCACCCTTTAATTAATATAATTGTGGGTAAAATAAGCATAAACCCCCATCTGAGGAAAAAAAAGTTTTGGACTGAGTGGCTGGAGGTTGCTACAATTTGAGAGTCTTGAGTGACAATTTTGTTTTGGATGGAATGTAATCAAAGAATTTTGGGATGAAAAATTAAACATGTGAATGCTTCCTAGGAAAGATGAGGTATTAGGGAGCAGACAAGTGAGGTTTGGGCCTGCAGCAAAGGGAGAAGGGTGATGTGGAAGGGGATAAATGGGGATGGGTGGTAGAAAAGGGGAGAGCTGTTAGGGGCTCAGGGGAGTGGAAGTGTGGGGCTCTGGGAAGGCTGCATGGGGGTGAGTGGCAAGAAAACTGGGGGGAAACAGGGACAGGCGGCATCTGTCAGCTCCACATTCTCCCCTCCCATGTGTGTGCCCAGATCTGGTGAACTCTTGCAGCTTTAGTGAGGTCAGAGACCTCCTCCTTGCCCCCCCATGAGCTGGATTGTGGTGGGCCTTGACCCCCCCCTCTCCCCCAACAGTGTGTGAGCCCCTTACTACCTGTCTCCTTGTGTGCGCCAGGATCTGGGGGGGCCGGTGCCCACCTACAGTGGTTCAACCCTCCCCCATTTAAGTTGGATTCTGGGGTGTCTGCCCTTTTGGGAGAGTCTCAGGCCCCCTCCCTGTTCCCTATGTGAGCCAGAATCTGGGGAAGTCCTGCTCCTTTGGATGAGGGGCTGAAAACAGGAATCCTTCATGCATTTCATAAGTTCTAAAGCACTCAGGAGGGGAATAGGAAGACCAATGGAGATGAATGGAACAGTTTAAGGTCTACACTTAAAATGCTGCACCAGCGCAGCTGCACCGCTTCAGTGAAGACTACTACAGGAGAGAGTTTCTCCCATCAGCACAGTTAATCCACCTTCGTGAGAGGTGGTAGCTATGCCAAAGGGCGAAGTCCTCCCATTGACACAGTGCTGGATATTCAGTATAGTGGATTTCACACCCCTGAGCAATATAGTTTACAAATGTACATTGGTATGAGTACAGCGGGCCTCACAGCTATTGTTTCAGATTGTATTCATCTATATGGGGTGTTGCCATTCAGCTGGCAACATCACATTGAAATTAATGCTTCACACCTTTCAGAGCCTCCTGCACTGGAGAGGATGTGTAGAGGAACCCTTTCCCTCCATCATCCCTGTATCCTTCTTGTTTAGAGAATCATATTTTTAAGTGCTCTAAAATGCACATGCTTTACTGGATTTTTCTGAACCTCATGGGAGTTCTGTGCAGGGTGAATGAGCCAAATTTGGGGTCATTTAAACCAGAGGTTCCAGAGACACAAGCCCTAAAAAAAATCAGCTGTTTTTTCAAAATGTTTCTAGATTATTATTTTTTTGGCACAGATCTAGAGCTCAGACTATTGCTGTGATGTGGGTCAAAATAGTCTCAGTCAATTTTTACCCAAGGTACTGCATGGCACCCACTAAGTCTTTGGGGGACCCAAACTGTGAATAGTATTTAAGAAAAAACATTCATTGCTTTCGTAGATGTGCATTTTGGAAGAATTATGTTGTGTGTCTGATAATAAAGAAAAAAAATATTAGGATTTCCATGCATCCACCTTATGCTTGCCTAGGTTGCTCAAGGGACTGTGCCAACACCATTGCTCACAGTGAATACCCTACCACTGAGGTTTCTAGTCCCAACCTTTGTACATCTGTACAATGAATTATTAAATCTTTGTTGCTTACTACAAGCTGTTACAACATAACATTTTTATTTTATTGAGAGGTTTCCAGTGAACACAGCAGAATAGTCAGCAGTCAGTCAAACCATAATCTTTGTTCTATCAAGTCGGAAGGAGCCAGAGACAAAGGACTTTGGGGGGAGGGAGAGGCAAGACTTGGATTGGCTGTTTGAGAAAAAAAGTCTATTTTACTAGCCACTGGGGGACAGATGGCAGGGAGTGGAAGTGGCTACTTCCTGGTCTGGGAGCAGATTCATGAGGTGTTTCCAAATACATGCAGTGTGGGGGTTTGGAAGGGACAGTGCAGGTACCTTGACCACGAGGGCGGGTGGGGGGAGAATGTGCTGTTGCCAGTGTGGATTCTGTGTGATTCCTGATTCATAAAATGGCAGAAGTCTGCAGAAGATCAAGGCGTGCGCCACGACATGGGGATTGCTGACTACAGGCTGATTGGCATGGAAAGAGGTGGCCTTTGATGGCATCATGTTTTGCCCACTCTGCAGCATCTACCCATTGATTTTAGAGGTTGTGCTCTACCCAACATTGTGGTGATTCACTGGGGCCTTATTACTGTCATGCATCTCACAGAATGTACCAGAGCAGATTTGGACAACTCAGAGATTTGTGTCCAGGAGCCGTGATAGTTTACTCGGATTTGGCTGAGCATGTGAGTAATTGTTACAGTGATGATATAAAAGCTATTGATAAGCATTGGAAAAACAATAAATCAGGAAATTGGAGGGTTCATGGCTGACCAGAAAACATATGCTGTCTGGCACAGAAACATTTCAAACTCTGACACCTCACTGTTTCTCAAGATGGGGCACATCGATTGGACAGGGATCAGAGGATCTCTCTCTGACATAAGATTATCAGTAGTTTGGAACAACCACCCTATCTGTGGTTTCTCTCACTGGCCCAGCCACAAACTCCACCCTCCAACCATTCTGAAACAACACTCCACCGTAACATAGTTGTCCTTCGCTACACGAACTACCCAGAAATCAAGTTATAGGTGGGGAGGAAATAATAGCAACAGAAAATCTGTTTATCAGGTAACGGACTCCAGGGAGATGCATTCCCTGCTTATGGGCTGGGGGACCACAGTGACTGAGTCAGGGGCATGGATAGGGAGGTGTGTTTGTTGCGGTGGGAGGGAAAGGGCGGCTGGCTGGCTCAGTATTATGTGAATTGCAGGACATATGTACAACTGTTTAAATGACTATTAACTCCTACCAACAGATCTTTTCCTGTTTAAAAAAAGCTAGGAAAGTCAATGGCAAAAAATGATATTATCGCAGAGTTACAGTAGTTTTGTGGTAAGTCATTCCCTTGCAGAAAGCCGAGTTGAGCAAAGGTTGCCCATGCAACCTTAACTCTGCTCTCTTTCAGCACTGGCCCAATAGACCCCCCCTTAACATACATACCTATACTCTGCCAAGCCCACAGTTGCTGAAATATACAAGCTCTTCAACTCTTTTCACAACCCAATCATTCTCACCCACAGGGTTCCATCTAACACGGTTAAAAGACAAACGGTGGGGGGGAAAGGTTGCCCATGCCACCTTTCTTCTACCCTCTTTGAGTATGCACACATTGAGGCATTGTACACACTGGCCATTGACACTGTAAGATTCCAAAGGTTCCAGATCTGATTGTACACTCAGACACTTGGCCAACTCCCTAGAAAGAATACCACTCAGGTACAATTTAAGAACCATTTCACAGCGTTTTACAACTTACTTACACTTACTCTCAGGATACCATCTCAACATACACTTTCATTTAACCATCACTAAAGCATTAGAATCCTCTCATATTCCACCACCCTACTGACAATATCCTTTGTAATAACGACTTTATGCCCTGCTACTGAGATAACCAACAATTCCACCTAGAAATGATGCATATTGCATCCTGAAGGTACATATGTACTCTTCCCTTTCCTCACACACAAGAGGGTGCAAAACAGATCACAATTAGGTCACAAACCTCAAAGTAATCCACAGTTCTCACAAACATACCTCTACCAAGCAGAGCCATTTTTCATCACAGCTACACCGGACACTGACCACAGGGTATGCAAGCAGATAATAAATGCTTAACTACTCTCATATCCCAGCTTGCTACTGACAATACCCTTGTAATAAAACCACATGCCTTGCTAATTATATAATGTACACAATTTTACACTGAAATTATGCATATTGGATCCTAAAAGGTACACATGCACCTCTTCCTTTTGCTCACACACATCTGAGGGTGCAAAATATAGATCTCACACACCTCAAAGTAACCCTCACAAGTCCTCAGAACACAAACACAGCTCTATCAAGTGGCCCTATTACTGTTAGCGTACATACCACCTAATACACTGGCTACACCTGAAGCATATCCAAATTCCTATAGGCTACCAGCCCCAAAGGAATAGAAGCAAGGTGGGGTGGGCAAGCACTCCCCCTCCTTTTTTGTCCTTTAGCAGTATTAGATGGAATTCTGTGGGTGAGAGTGAATGGGTTGTAAAAGGAGGTGAAGAACTGTAAAAGGAGATGAAGCAACTGTAGGGTTGGCACAGTAAACTATAAGGGCATAATGGGGCATTGTTAAAGGGAACAGAGTTAAAGTTCCATAGGCTACCTTAACAGTGCATTTCCTGGTTTTCACAAGTTTTGAATTTGCTCAACTCATTGTTCTTTAAGGGGATAGCATACTACCAAGCAACCTTAACTCTACATTAGCATAGTTTTTTGCCATGGAATATAAACCAATGGTGCAGTCTCACCTGGAATACTTTGTAAAGTACTGATCACTCTGTCTCAAAAACCATACTGTAGAATTAAAGGAGGTTCAGAGAAGAGTGATGAGAATGATCAAGAACAAGGAAAAACTATGGAGAGAGACTGAAAAGACTGGGATTATTTACCTTAAAAAGGAGATGAATAAGAGGGACATAATAAAAACATCAAATAAAACAACATATAGAGAAGGCAAATAGCGAGCTTCTGCTCTCTCTCTCATTACACAAGTACAAGGGGACACTCAAATTAAAAAGGTGAAAAAGAGAAACTTTTTCATATAACATGTAATAAACTGTGGAAGTCATGCCACAGGATGTCACTGAGGTGAAAATTTTAGCAAGATTCAAAAAGGGTTTGGACATTTATATAGGTAAGAGGTTATAATTAATTATATAGGTTATAATTAACGACAATATTTTGAAAGGGGTGTTAATCCTCATGCTTCAGGGCTTAAGTATTAAAGGCTATGTTGAGACAACGCAGGAGGAAGAGGGGAAGATTATCCCATATATGATTACTGTAGACTATTTACACCTTCCTCTGACGCATCTGGTACTGGCCACTGTCACAGACAGGACACTGAACTAGATGGACATTGGGTCTGATCCAATATGGCAGTTCCTATGTGCCTATTCCATGTGGCTTCCAAAGTAGTTCTGGAATTTGATTAAAACTGAACGCTTATGTTAAAGTGTATTTCATAAACTGCACTAAAAGTTATTCATGATTTATATCTGTTAAAAATTTGTTAACATTTATCTCCCATGCTGAAAACTAAATTAACAGTAAGTCTTACCCCTTTCTTTCCTGGAATAGCACATTCCCAATTCATGAGATTCATCGTGCCATCTGGATTTTTTGTAGGTACTGCTACAAATCCCTGAATTAAAACAGAAACCCAAAGTAAGACTTCTGAAAGTACATTTAACGCTGATGCAGCATCAAAACATATATTTGTACAATGCAGTCCCTCTCTACCTACACCAACTTGCTTGACATTTCTTCATGTATCAGAGGAGGAGTTTTCAACAGCTGCTTTATAGTTTCATTTCACATTAAAAAAGGACACCAGAACAACACAAGTTCAGTGTGAAGTTGCAGAAGTTAACCACTTGAGAGTACTGTTCTACTTACAAATGGATGGTCTTTTCTCCAAGCTTTCCTCTCCTGTGCAAGTCTGCTGAGGGCGATCCCAGACATGTTCAAAATCCCTCTAAAACAAACAGTTGCCCGTTAGAGCAAATAGAACTCCTCAAGTTAGTCATGCAGTGATGAATAAATACTCTTCAAACTCCACAGATTTTCTTTTTTAACATTTATTAGATGGACTGGCAAACAATTACTTTTTAAGGCTCTACACAGCATAGAAGTTCTGTTAGAAATAGCAGAGCATCTATGTGAGGGGTTCTCAGGACAAATTTTTTGGTGGCCGCTCTCACACTTTTTCCTAAAATACTTAATTAGCTTTAGGAAAAATAAATATGCACATATATATGTCCAAATCATTGTAATTTTTTTTATTGCTAGCTAGTAAGTCTGTTGTGAAAAGTGATAGTAACAAACATACAAGTATTGCTTTTTACAGCACATTTACTCAGCCCTGTCAAGCCTCGGGACAAATTAAGCCCTGGAAGGGAGGCATCGGGGGAGGCAGCAGGGGCCATGGGGTGAGTGGAAGGGAGGCAGTGGGGGGCTGGAGCCCAAAGTCCTGTGGCCAGAGCCTGCTACCCTGCCACTCCAGGGCTGAAGCCAGAAGCCTGACCCCCACCACCCCTGGGAAGGTGGGGAACTCACCGGCTGCCTGATTCTCCAGCATTGTGCCCCAGGTGTCTCCAAAGGGAGGACAGGACCCAGCCCCTGCTGGCACACCAGCAATCAACACCAAAACAGTACATCCAGGAGCAACAGGGAGGGGCCACTCGCTACTCCCCTCCTCCCACCCCACCCCATAACAGCCCAGAAGGCTGTGGCCACAAGAAAAGTCCACAGTGGCTGCATGTGGCCACATCTGAAAAATGCTGATCTAAGATCAACTTCTCTACACAGGGATGTTTACTGGCCTAATCTCTAACAGTATAGGTTATGCCACTAAATTTCCCCGTATCAACAAGCCTTAAAGTACTAGACTTGAACTAAGTTCAAGAACACTACCTCCATCTTGTGTTTCACAGTTGCATTACATTGGCAAAGGGAATTCAGTAGTAGTTTAACAACTACATTCTGATGCTGTCAGAATAGGATACAACATATACCACACTGCCAGTAGTAAGATAAAGGTTCAGGAACAATAGGGGTTTAAATTTTGAGAGAGCGTGCAAATATTCTGTCTCCCTAAGGAGACCGATGTGGCATTCACTTGCAGAGGAGGACATCTATGCTGCTGATCATGCTTACTGAGCTTCCCTACCAGCAATCCAGAAAGCAGTAGAAAGTAGCCTGTAAACTGCTGCCTGGCTGGGACACAAACTATTCTGCGCAGGAGCAACTAAGATGTCAATCCTATCAAGATCATATCAGTTTCAATCTGATGATACTGCAGTAGTAACCACCAATTAATGGTGGGCAGAAACAGGAGTACAGATGTGAGCCTGTAGAGAAAGAAGCTGGCAGATACACAAGATAGTTGGCCCAAGGTGTCATTTCAGGACACTGGACTTGAGGACCACACTTAATCCTGTCTTTCTGGAAGCAATACAGACTACTAGAAGCAGGACAATACTGTGGAATCAGGGTCACAAACAAAATGTGCCAAAAAAATTTCAGATCTCAAGCCCAGAAAAAAAGAAAAGCAAAGCAGAGATCTATTATTACAAGAGGGAGGAGTGACGCACATTAAGACAATGGAAAAAGAAGAAAGCTTCACACAAAATCCAAGAAGGAAAATATTAGATAATACTTAGTCCTGCCATGAGTGCAGGGGACTGGATTAGATGACCTCTTGAGGTCCCTTCCAGTCCTGCGATTTTATGAAACTAAAGCAGTGATAAACAAGAGAAGGTGGTTTATTTAGACAATTAAATTGGTACCCAAAAGCCCAGGAGTTAATTTATTAAATGGGCAGTAAGAAGCAGCTCATAGAATCTCCTCACAAAAAGTTTTCATTCCCCCAGCTTCATGAACAGTTGCAGGTACTCAGCACCTCAGAAAATCAGGCCAACTTGTTTAATTTCATTTGTGTAAATACATAAACCTGTATGACAGCCAGAGGGCTCTCAACAGTTCCTCTTTCAGTACACAGCATCTCATTAGTCTTCTATTACTAACTGCCATCTATCTAAATAGATGAAGGAATCTATAAAGGGGTTTACAACTACTTTCCTCCTGTTACATTAACAGTCTGGGTATTAATTTAATCAATGTGAATATTTCAAATTCTACAGTCTAAGTTTATTATCGAAAAGCATTTTAATTCCAGTTTATAGAAATCCTCATTTTGAACTTCACACTGGTTCATACTACTTTGCCATATCATCTATAAATTGGAAATTTGTCACCTTCAAAATTTTAATATTTTCCCTTGAGCAACACAAAGAAGGTCCAAAGAGATCTGACACCTACTTCATACAAGTCTTGAATAACAGCATCAAATTAGATCTTGAAGAAACACACACTCACACATTAATGCATTCAATGATATTTCACAACAACTTTCCATCCAGTCCTACTTCTGAGTTTCAGAGTTAGTTTTGCTTGAATGCATATATTCCAGAAATGCCACAAATACAACTTGAAAGCTAACAATTAAATTCATGTTTATACAAAGCTAAATTTCATTAGAAAAAGTGAGATCTGGATAGGGTGAATAGATAAAGTAATAATACTGCTTCCAGAATTCTGCAGTTGGTCTAACTTTCCCTAGAATTAGAAACTAATCACTCATACACAGATTAAGTTAAATGAATATGGTAGAGATATGTATTTGGCTCTTTGCTATGCCAGAACATTTGTGGGGCTAGTTAAATACTGTGCCCAAAGAATACTGTATGAGCCTCTAATCATTTGTTCTGCTTGTGGAAGCAAAAGCAGATTTCATGGAAAGGATGCTGTGAGAATAGGATACAAGTCACGTTATGAGACCAATACTTTGTTTCAAAACATTTTCTATCATGTTATGAAAGGAATAATTTATTCAGTGTCATTTATAGATGAACACTCATCAATCCCAGAGCAAGAATCAGGAAATATGTGCAGTAGAACCCTGACATATATATTCATATTCAGTAGTTCATTAAAGAGAATGATGGTGAAAGTTTTGTATCGGTTGCAAAGGACACAAAATCACTCAAGATAGTTAAGTCCTAGGCAGACTGGGAAGAATTACAAAGGGATCTCACAAAACTGGGTGACTGGGCAACAAAATAGCAGAAGAAATTCAATGCTGACAAGTGCAAAGCAATGCACATTGGAAAACATAATCCCAACATTACATAAAAAATGTGGGGGGTCTAAATTAGCTGTTACCACTCAAGAAAGACATTGTAGTCATCATGGATAGTTCTCTGAAAACACCTGCTCAATGTCCAGCAGCAGTGAAAAAAGCTAACAGAATGTTAGGAACCATTAGGAAAGAAAGAGATAAGACGACAGAATATATAACGCCACTACATAAATCCATGATACAGCCACACCTCGAGTATTGTATGCAATTCTGCTTGCCCCATCTCAAAAAAGATATATTAGAACTGGAAAAAGTACAGAGAAGGGCAACAAAAATTATTAGCAGTATGAAACAACATCCATATGAGGACAGATTAAAAAGACTGGGTCTATTCATCATAGAAAAGAGATGACTGAGGAGGGAATATTATAGAGGTCTAGAAAATCATGAATGGTGTGGAGAAAATGAATAAGGAAGTTTTATTTACCCATTCACATGACACACAAGCTAGGGGTCACCTAACTAAATTAACTTAAAACAAACATAAGGAACTACTTCTTCACTCAATTCCCAGTGTAACTCGTTGCCAGGGGATGTTGTGAAGGTCAGAAGTATAACTGGGTTTAAAAAAAAAAAAAAAAAAAAGAATTAAACAAGTTCATGGAGGATATGTCCACCAATGGCTATTAGCCAAGGGGGTCAGGGGCGCAACCCTATGCTCTGAGTCTCCCTAAAACTCAGACTGCTAGAAGCTGGGATTGGACAATAGGAGATGGATCACTCAATAAACTGCCCTGTTCTGTTCTCTCCCTCTGAAGCATCTGACAGTGGCCACTGTCAGAAGACAGGATATTGGGCTAGATGGTCCATATGTCTGACCACATGTGGCCATTTTTAAGCCCTTGCATTTTAATTGTGCAGTCAGCCTCTCTTTCCCTTCAACCACTGAAGAACTTGTAGACTCATTACCAGACAGATACAGCAAGTAGCTGCTGGTCCACACTAATACCATCACTATACAAACTGAGAAAGCAAATTGTGTTTACAACCTAATCGAATATCCCAAGTTATCAGATGCAGAAAAGAGGTAACTGATCAATGTGAACATTTCAAATTCTACAGTCTAAGTTTATTATCGAAAAGCATAATAAACATTAGGAAACATTAAGGGCCAGATTTTGCTCTCAGCTATACAAATGCAGATCCATGAAGTTAACAGATTAAGGCCTGGTCTACACTAGAAAATTAGGTCAATTTAACTACATCAGTCAGGGTTGTGAAAAAATCCCACACCCCTGAATGGCACACTTAAGCCAACCTAAGTCCCCATGTAGAACTCTTCCGTCGACCTAGCTACTGCCTCTCAGGGAGGTGGATTACCTATGCTGATAGGAGAAACCTTCCTGTCAGCATAGGTAGCATCTACACTGAAGTACTGCAGCTGTGCCCCTGTAGCATTTTAAGTGTAGACTAGTCCTAAATTGCACATGTATATGTGAGCAAAGATTCTGGCTTTTCAGACTGCTGTAGCCTACAGAGTACCTACAAGCTATCACCAAACAAGGTTCTCAACAAAACGACTTACTGGACCTTGAGCTACTATCTTTGGTTTAAGGTAAAGTCTCGTGCATCTTTCTGCAGGCTACCTGCCTGTTCCAGCAGCACTGTGCAATGGGCTAGCAAGTTTACAGTGTAAGAAGAAACTGTAGAAAGTTCTCTTCAGATTTCACTGGAACAGAAATTTGACTCATCAGTTTAGCATATTAATCAAGACAAATTCAGACTACTTTCAGAGGGTTTCTACACAATATTGTCTATATTAGTGGTTTAAGTGTTTATACCTCAAGATTAAAATTAAACTAAGTCTTGGGAAGGGCTCCAAAATCCTATTTACATGAAAAAAGTCAAATATATTAGGTTGTATAAGTATATCTACCTATCCCCCACACTCCATGTGGGGTATGGAAATAACTCAGACCTCTCTCACAGAAGCATGGGGAATTAAATTAATATTTGTAAAGCTCTAAATGCTAAGTATAATTACAGAAAAATCAGTTTCCTTTCACATTACTATACAGAAAAATGTTTCCTTTCACATTACTATAATATCAGATCAGTGTTACATGAAAAAGATAAATCACAGCCCTTAAATAGTACAGGATTCTCACCAAGCTATTTCAGCAGTTTAGTCTAGTAGTCAAGTGGTAACATTTTCAAAAGCACCTAAGCGACGTAGAAGCTTAAGTCCCATTTTCAAATAGGACATAAGCACTTAGAAGTAAAAGTTCCACTGAAAGTCACTGGGATTTAGGCTCTTAAGTCACTTGTAAAAAATGCAATATAGGTGCTTTTGAAAATTTTACTAATGTACTAATAGATCGAATGAGGCTAATTATTAGTTGACTAATTATTTTACAAGAAAGCATGAAGTCCCTCATGCTGTGAATTTACTTTTAAGCTCTAGAATTCATTTCAATCTATACATATCGCTTGGGCTAGAGAATAATCAGAGTTTGAAAACCTGAACATGGATTTCATGGCACGTAGCAAGTTTTCTACCTTAAAATCCATTAAAAATTAGCTCAGAAAAATACTACAAATGGATCTACAAATACTATGGTGCTATTATACACTCCTAGATAGAAAACGGACCTCCTTATTTACAGGTTAATGTATATGGTCTGCAGATTTTCAAAGTAATTAGCTGGAAATATGCAGAAACAAGAAATTGAGAAGATTTTGCAGAAAAAAATTAAACCCAATCAAGACAAAAATCTGCCAAATGTGACTTTAGACAAGTTAGTATTTCCTCTCCACCTTTCATCAGAAAAATAGTAAAGTACAACAATATTTGTTGCACAAAATCAAAGAATTCTTGTCTAGTGATTAAGGTGCAAGTATGGAGTCTTTAGATCTGAGTTTTATTCTCAGGTGTGCCATAACAATGGATGACTTTGGGCAAATTACTTACTTAAAGAGACTCAACCCAAGTTTGGCACACAATTTAAATTGATGGGGGAAAACTTTTATAAAATGTATGCCCAAGAGAATGTTTCCATGTTGTCTCTTTAAACTCCAATAGCAAATTTAAAATTTTAAACATTCCTCTACAGTGTTCAGAGCTCAAGTATCCTAACCACCAAGCCCTGTGAAAATGGCAAAATGTTTTCATACTTAATTGATTTTCATTGTGTACTTCAAGTATTTCTTTCCACTTCGACAAGCACTTGTAAACACAGAAAGTAAAACTGGAGATTTTAATTCATTTCAGTTTCAGTAATTTAACCTATCAGTAATATAGGTTAAAAACTTATAATGCAATTGAAATTGACCATTTCATTTTAATCTCTGCCTTTGTTTACTCTTCTGAAAAACTGGGATATGAAAAAATGTAAAATTAACTAAAAACACATTGAAATCCACAGACAGAAACTGCCACAGATGTATAAAGTATTATATGCATTGTGGGGAATTGTCGCATCTAATTTTTAACCCTTTGTTCCAGATTCACAGGCAAGTCAAGAATTGTATTAGAGATCTCATTCTCCTTATTCTCCAGCAGCCTCCCTTTTGAAGTTTAGCAACTTCCCCATGAAATACTCTAGGTATTTAGAGTGCAAACATGAAAAAAAAATAAAGCAGATGAGTAAGGAAACTTGCCATTTTCTTCCTCAGGGTATTTAGAAATCTAGGAAATCATGTTTGTTTGAGGTAGGCCTTTGGCAGCTACTATACTTTCTGGTAACTAACCACTACATGGAATACACTTTAGCACCAGGAAGAACCACTCCAGCATCTCCGAATCCCATCTCCTTTTCCACTAAACCACTCCTCAAAAATAAATCTGTTTCTTGTGTGTTTTCTTTCAGAGTAGCAGTTTTACCTGAAATGCCTGATTTTTCAGTTATAGCTACTAGCTTTTGAGACCATTAGCTGCATAAGAAGTTTCTAGCAATTCCATCTCACATTTCTTAACATCTGGAGTCTTCTCTTTTCCCCATGAGAAGTAAGTGCTGTTAAATTTGATATTTTTTTTTCTAAACTTGGTGAGTTTACTAGTGCTGAATGGAACTGAGCTAGCAGCCATGAAGACTGAAGAGGCCTGCAACAGCCACTTGAAAACATAATAAAGAGGTCAGCCTCCACTTCCTATTCAGTTCTTTGCCTCAGAGCACCAACCATGGTGATGATTTTTTGTTATGCTGGTATTTGCCCACTAGGAACTGAACTGAAATGCCCAAACTCATTTCACATAAGACATCAAAAAACAACAGGTAAGATCTGTCTGTCATTAACTATTTTGGCTGAAGCCAAACCCTACATCCAAAAGATGAATTGCTCAATATATCCCATTACTGATCTCCCTGGCTACCCAGCTTGTCCGGTCCAAAGAATCCGTTTGTTGCCCTGTGATGCAATGTCTCCAAAGCAGTATCTTTCCTGTGGAAATAGATTTGCATACAGTATTCCAAATGAGGGCTCACAGGTGCCTGGAATAATTACAGGATCACCATTTTGTTTTACATCCTGGTTACCTTTAACAATTCTTATTTAGCCCACAGCAGAACACTAGTATGAAAGTGTCTAACACAGCTAGTCTTACACACCTACACTTCCTATTTGAGAAGCTAAATATTAGCACACAAGGAAAATACACGTATGAATAATTTGTCCAAAGAGTGAAAACCTTCTGCTTCTGTGAAGAGTAGAGAGCGCCTAAGCATGGGATCCAATCAGAATAATGCTGGACTGACGAAATGCTGGACTGACGCCCTACTAACAGGATGGGAGCAGAAAAAGCGTGTGTTTGGCTTTGCCTACATACAGAAGCCCTGAGGTTTATCCACAGTGGAACAGCAAAAGGCAACTCACAGATATTAGCCCTATTACCTTCTTCAGCTCCATAACTTTACTAGGTCTGTAAAACAGTTTTCAAGGCAGTGCTCAGAAACGCCTGCCAGCGTTGCGGTCCCTACACTCCGTAAGTGGTGCGGGTGTCTCAATAGGCCCTCATAGTTTATGCTTCACAGTAGGGAGGGACCCAGTGTAAGTCCCTAAGTGGGGCTGAGAGGGGCCGTCTCCCTGTCAGAAATCGCTGGGGGCAGGGGCTACCCTACACAGGCGCGAGAGCGAAGATACTCCGGGGAGAGCTGCTGTACAGACCACAGGCACTTGCGGCCAGGAGCTCCTCCGGGCAGGGACTCGGCCCGTCCCAGCCTGGTTAGCTGCCCAGACCCTGCCACTCCGAGTTCCGACAGGGAGAGCCCGAGCTCCGGACCCGCAGGTGGGGAAAGGCGGGCTCCCCAAGGCCCGCCGCGCGCAAGTGCCGCCGGGGCGGGCGGGGGCACAGGCCGCTGGCCCGTCCCCACCCAAGGCTCGCAGGCCAAGGCCCGGCCCGCACCGTGCGCAGGGGGAATGGGGGCCGGCCGGGGTACGTCGGTACTCGGGCCCTGCAGCAGCTCCCCCCTCACACCGCGGGGGGGAGCGACCGGGCCCAGAGAAGGCGGCTCAGGGATCAGGAGAAACCGGAGCCCGAGCACCCCCAAGACCCACTTCCCTGCCCCAGGCTCCGTCACCATTGCAACCTCTGGCCCCGCCGCCCTCAGGCCCTCGCCCGGCCAGGCCTCACCGTGAGCGGCCGCAGCACCCGCGCGTGTCCCGGATTGAGGCAGCGGCGAATGACCCGGATGTTCCCGACTCGGCTCCCCCCCTTTGTCTCTGGTCCGGACTTTCCCTCCCTCCTTGCTCGGTGCGGAGCGCAGCGGCGTGGAATGTCCCTCAGTCCGACCCGTCCGTCCCACTGCGCCGCCGCAGTGTTACCCTCAATAGGACCCGTCCGGCACACTACACGCATCTTCCTGACACAGGGCCGTGAGGTGGCCAATACAGCGCCAGAACGGAGGCCATACGGGAAGCTCCGTGTGGCAGTCTCCCTACCTCACTCCAGTCTCTTTGTGCTTCGCCTTCCGTGACAGCCGCCGCGCCTGAGCGGATTTTTCCTATAGGCACTGAGTTAGTCACCTGTGTCTTTCAAAGGAAACGGCGGCGGTGTCGATGGGCCAGACTGGAAAGGGCGGGACCAGGACCCGCCCACAGGGACTCGCAAGACGCCACTCAATCAGGACCCCTTGGCTCCCACGAGGCCCCTGCACAGCTGCGGGGGGGCGGGGAGCGCCCGCCTCGGAATCACGTGGCCTCACACGAGCCGTTCGCCCGGCCCAGCGGCGGCCGCGTGCTCCCCAGTGGGCTCCGTCGACTGCGAGCCCGCGGGCCTCCGCAGAGCGTGCGCTGCCGGGGCGAGCCCCCGGGCCCGGGCCGCCGCGCTCCCCACGGGGGGCGGACACGGGGCTGAACGGAACACGTGTCCGCCTGACCGCACGGCCCTGGGCCGACCCGTCGTCATCACCCGCCATGGGTCTGTCTCACCGTCACTGTCACCCGCCATCACCGTCACCCGCCATCGCTCTGTGTCACCCGCCATCGCTCTGTGTCACCGTCACCCGCCATCGCTCTGTGTCACCGTCACCCGCCATCGCTCTGTGTCACCGTCACCCGCCATCGCCCGGTGTCACCGTCACCCGCCATCGCCCGGTGTCACCCGCCATCGCTCTGTGTCACCGTCACCCGCCATCGCCCGGTGTCACCGTCACCCGCCATCGCCCGGTGTCACCCGCCATCGCCCTGTGTCACCGTCACCCGCCATCGCCCTCTGTCACCCGCCATCGCCCTGTGTCACCGTCACCCGCCATTGCCCTGTGTCACCCGCCATCGCCCTGTGTCACCGTCACCCGCCATCGCCCTCTGTCACCCGCCATCGC
Organism: Caretta caretta; assembly: GCF_965140235.1. NCBI lineage: Eukaryota > Metazoa > Chordata > Testudines > Cheloniidae > Caretta > Caretta caretta. The sequence continues at coordinate 269,993 of NC_134215.1, forward strand.
CCTGTGTCACCGTCACCCACAATCACCGTCACCCGCCATCGCCCTGTGTCACCGTCACCCGCCATCGCCCTGTGTCACCCGCCATCGCCCTGTGTCACCGTCACCCGCCATCGCCCTCTGTCACCCGCCATCGCCCTCTGTCACCGTCACCCGCCATTGCCCTGTGTCACCCGCCATCGCCCTGTGTCACTGTCACCCACCATCGCCCGGTGTCACCGTCACCCGCCATCGCCCTGTGTCACCCGCCATCGCCCTGTGTCACCGTCACCCGCCATCGCCCTCTGTCACCCGCCATCGCCCTGTGTCACCGTCACCCGCCATTGCCCTGTGTCACCCGCCATCGCCCTGTGTCACCGTCACCCGCCATCGCCCTCTGTCACCCGCCACCGCCCTCTGTCACCGTCACCCACAATCACCGTCACCCGCCATCGCCCTGTGTCACCGTCACCCGCCATCGCCCTGTGTCACCCGCCATCGCCCTGTGTCACCGTCACCCGCCATCGCCCTCTGTCACCCGCCATCGCCCTCTGTCACCGTCACCCGCCATTGCCCTGTGTCACCCGCCATCGCCCTGTGTCACCGTCACCCACCATCGCCCTCTGTCACCCGCCATCGCCCTGTGTCACCGTCACCCACAATCACCGTCACCCGCCATCGCCCTGTGTCACCCGCCATCGCCCTGTGTCACCGTCACCCGCCATCGCCCGGTGTCACCGTCACCCGCCATCGCTCTGTGTCACCCGCCATCACCGTCACCCGCCATCGCCCTGTGTCACCGTCACCCGCCATCGCCCTGTGTCACCCGCCATCGCCCTGTGTCACCGTCACCCGCCATCGCCCTCTGTCACCCGCCATCGCCCTGTGTCACCGTCACCCGCCATCGCCCTGTGTCACCCACCATCGCCCTGTGTCACCGTCACCCACAATCACCGTCACCCGCCATCGCCCGGTGTCACCGTCACCCGCCATCGCCCGGTGTCACCCGCCATCGCCCGGTGTCACCGTCACCCGCCATCGCCCTCTGTCACCCGCCATCGCCCTCTGTCACCGTCACCCGCCATTGCCCTGTGTCACCCGCCATCGCCCTGTGTCACTGTCACCCACCATCGCCCGGTGTCACCGTCACCCGCCATCGCCCTGTGTCACCCGCCATCGCCCTGTGTCACCGTCACCCGCCATCGCCCTCTGTCACCCGCCATCGCCCTGTGTCACCGTCACCCGCCATTGCCCTGTGTCACCCGCCATCGCCCTGTGTCACCGTCACCCGCCATCGCCCTCTGTCACCCGCCACCGCCCTCTGTCACCGTCACCCACAATCACCGTCACCCGCCATCGCCCTGTGTCACCGTCACCCGCCATCGCCCTGTGTCACCCGCCATCGCCCTGTGTCACCGTCACCCGCCATCGCCCTCTGTCACCCGCCATCGCCCTCTGTCACCGTCACCCGCCATTGCCCTGTGTCACCCGCCATCGCCCTGTGTCACCGTCACCCACCATCGCCCTCTGTCACCCGCCATCGCCCTGTGTCACCGTCACCCACAATCACCGTCACCCGCCATCGCCCTGTGTCACCCGCCATCGCCCTGTGTCACCGTCACCCGCCATCGCCCTCTGTCACCCGCCATCGCCCTGTGTCACCGTCACCCGCCATCGCCCTGTGTCACCCGCCATCGCCCTGTGTCACCGTCACCCACAATCACCGTCACCCGCCATCGCCCGGTGTCACCGTCACCCGCCATCGCCCGGTGTCACCCGCCATCGCCCTGTGTCACCGTCACCCGCCATCGCCCTCTGTCACCCGCCATCGCCCTCTGTCACCGTCACCCGCCATTGCCCTGTGTCACCCGCCATCGCCCTGTGTCACCGTCACCCGCCATCGCCCTCTGTCACCCGCCATCGCCCTGTGTCACCGTCACCCACAATCACCGTCACCCGCCATCGCCCTGTGTCACCGTCACCCGCCATCGCCCTGTGTCACCCGCCATCGCCCTGTGTCACCGTCACCCGCCATCGCCCGGTGTCACCGTCACCCGCCATCGCTCTGTGTCACCCGCCATCACCGTCACCCGCCATCGCCCTGTGTCACCGTCACCCGCCATCGCCCTGTGTCACCCGCCATCGCCCTGTGTCACCGTCACCCGCCATCGCTCTGTGTCACCCGCCATCACCGTCACCCGCCATCGCTCTGTGTCACCCGCCATCGCCCTGTGTCACCCGCCATCGCTCTGTGTCACCCGCCATCGCCCTGTGTCACCGTCACCCGCCATCGCCCGGTGTCACCGTCACCCGCCATCGCCCTGTGTCACCCGCCATCGCCCTGTGTCACCGTCACCCGCCATCGCCCTCTGTCACCCGCCATCCCCCTGTGTCACCGTCACCCGCCATCGCCCTCTGTCACCCGCCATCGCTCTGTGTCACCGTCACCCGCCATCGCCCTGTGTCACCGTCACCCGCCATCGCCCTGTGTCACCCGCCATCGCCCTGTGTCACCGTCACCCGCCATCGCCCTCTGTCACCCGCCATCGCCCTGTGTCACCGTCACCCACAATCACCGTCACCCGCCATCGCTCTGTGTAACCCGCCATCACTCACCGTCACCCGCCATCGCCCTGTGTCACCGTCACCCGCCATCGCCCTGTGTCACCCGCCATCGCCCTGTGTCACCGTCACCCACCATCACTGTCACCCGCCATCGCCCTGTGTCACCGTCACCCGCCATCGCCCTCTGTCACCCGCCATCGCCCTGTGTCACCGTCACCCACCATCACTGTCACCCGCCATCGCCCTGTGTCACCGTCACCCGCCATCGCTCTGTGTCACCCGCCATCGCCCTGTGTCACCGTCACCCGCCATCGCTCTGTGTCACCCGCCATCACCCGCCATCGCCCTGTGTCACCATCACCCGCCATCGCTCTGTGTCACCCGCCATCACCGTCACCCGCCATCGCTCTGTGTCACCGTCACCCGCCATCGCTCTGTGTCACCCGCCATCACCGTCACCCGCCATCGCTCTGTGTCACCCGCCATCACCCGCCATCGCCCTGTGTCACCGTCACCCGCATCGCTCTGTGTCACCCGCCATCACCCGCCATCGCTCTGTGTCACCCGCCATCGCCCTGTGTCACCGTCACCCGCCATCGCTCTGTCTCACCCGCCATCACCGTCACCCGCCATCGCCCTGTGTCACCGTCACCCGCCATCGCTCTGTGTCACCCGCCATCACCCGCCATCGCCCTGTGTCACCGTCACCCGCCATCGCCCTGTGTCACCCGCCATCGCCCTGTGTCACCGTCACCCGCCATCGCTCTGTGTCACCCGCCATCACCGTCACCCGCCATCGCCCTGTGTCACCGTCACCCGCCATCGCCCTGTGTCACCCGCCATCACTCACCGTCACCCGCCATCGTCCTGTGTCACCGTCACTCGCCATTGCCCTGTGTCACCCGCCATCGCTCTGTGTCACCCACCATCACTCACCGTCACCGGCCATCGCCTTGTGTCACCATCACCGGCCATCGCCCTGTGTCACCGTCACCCGCCATCGCTCTGTGTCACCATCACCCGCCTTCGCCCTGTGTCACCCACCATCACTCACCGTCACCCGCCATCGCCCTGTGTCACCCACCATCACTCACCGTCACCCGCCATCGCCCTGTGTCACCGTCACCTTCCATCGCTCTGTGTCACCCACCATCACCCGCCAACGCCCTGTGTCACCGTCACCCGCCATCGCCCTGTGTCACCGTCACCCCCCCATCGCTCTGTGTCACTGTCACCCGCCATCACTCACCGTCACCCGCCATCGCCTTGTGTCACCATCACCCGCCATCGCTCTATGTCACCCACCATCACTCATCGTCACCCGCCATCGCCTTGTGTCACCGTCACCGGCCATCGCTCTGTGTCACCGTCACTGTCACCCACCATCGCTCATCGTCACCCGCCATAGCTCACCGTCACCCGCCATGGCTCTGTGTCACCGTCACTGTCACCAACCATCACTGTGTCACCATCACTCTGTGTCACTGTCATCCGCCATCGCTCTGTGTCACCGTCACTGTCACCCGCCATCGCTCACTGTCTCCATCACCCGCCATGGCTCTGTGTCACTGTCACTGTCACCAACCATCACTCTGCATCACCATCACCCGCCATCGCTCTGTGTCACTCACCCACCATCGCTCTGTGTCACCGTCACTGTCACCCACCACCGCTCATCGTCACCCGCCATCGCTCTGTGTCACCGTCACCCGCCATCGCTCTGTGTCACCATCACCCGCCATCACTCACCGTCACCCGCCATGGCTCTGTGTCACCGTCACTGTCACCCGCCATCACTCTGTGTCACCATCACCCCCATCACTCTGTGTCACTGTCACCCCCCCCATCGCTCACTGTCACCCACCATCGCTCTGTGTCACCATCACCCGCCATCACTCTGTGTCACCGTCACCCCCATCGCTCTGTGTCACCGTCACCCGCCATCGCCCGGTGTCACCGTCACCCGCCATCGCTCTGTGTCACCCGCCATCACCGTCACCCGCCATCGCCCTGTGTCACCGTCACCCGCCATCGCCCTGTGTCACCCGCCATCGCCCTGTGTCACCGTCACCCGCCATCGCTCTGTGTCACCCGCCATCACCGTCACCCGCCATCGCTCTGTGTCACCCGCCATCGCCCTGTGTCACCCGCCATCGCTCTGTGTCACCCGCCATCGCCCTGTGTCACCGTCACCCGCCATCGCCCGGTGTCACCGTCACCCGCCATCGCCCTGTGTCACCCGCCATCGCCCTGTGTCACCGTCACCCGCCATCGCCCTCTGTCACCCGCCATCCCCCTGTGTCACCGTCACCCGCCATCGCCCTCTGTCACCCGCCATCGCCCTGTGTCACCGTCACCCGCCATCGCCCTCTGTCACCCGCCATCGCTCTGTGTCACCGTCACCCGCCATCGCCCTGTGTCACCGTCACCCGCCATCGCCCTGTGTCACCCGCCATCGCCCTGTGTCACCGTCACCCGCCATCGCCCTCTGTCACCCGCCATCGCCCTGTGTCACCGTCACCCACAATCACCGTCACCCGCCATCGCTCTGTGTAACCCGCCATCACTCACCGTCACCCGCCATCGCCCTGTGTCACCGTCACCCGCCATCACCCTGTGTCACCCGCCATCGCCCTGTGTCACCGTCACCCACCATCACTGTCACCCGCCATCGCCCTGTGTCACCGTCACCCGCCATCGCCCTCTGTCACCCGCCATCGCCCTGTGTCACCGTCACCCACCATCACTGTCACCCGCCATCGCCCTGTGTCACCGTCACCCGCCATCGCTCTGTGTCACCCGCCATCGCCCTGTGTCACCGTCACCCGCCATCGCTCTGTGTCACCCGCCATCACCCGCCATCGCCCTGTGTCACCATCACCCGCCATCGCTCTGTGTCACCCGCCATCACCGTCACCCGCCATCGCCCTGTGTCACCGTCACCCGCCATCGCTCTGTGTCACCCGCCATCACCGTCACCCGCCATCGCTCTGTGTCACCCGCCATCACCCGCCATCGCCCTGTGTCACCGTCACCCGCATCGCTCTGTGTCACCCGCCATCACCCGCCATCGCTCTGTGTCACCCGCCATCGCCCTGTGTCACCGTCACCCGCCATCGCTCTGTCTCACCCGCCATCACCGTCACCCGCCATCGCCCTGTGTCACCGTCACCCGCCATCGCTCTGTGTCACCGTCACTGTCACCAACCATCACTGTGTCACCATCACTCTGTGTCACTGTCATCCGCCATCGCTCTGTGTCACCGTCACTGTCACCCGCCATCGCTCACTGTCTCCATCACCCGCCATGGCTCTGTGTCACTGTCACTGTCACCAACCATCACTCTGCGTCACCATCACCCGCCATCGCTCTGTGTCACTCACCCACCATCGCTCTGTGTCACCGTCACTGTCACCCACCACCGCTCATCGTCACCCGCCATCGCTCTGTGTCACCGTCACCCGCCATCGCTCTGTGTCACCATCACCCGCCATCACTCACCGTCACCCGCCATGGCTCTGTGTCACCGTCACTGTCACCCGCCATCACTCTGTGTCACCATCACCCCCATCACTCTGTGTCACTGTCACCCCCCCCATCGCTCACTGTCACCCACCATCGCTCTGTGTCACCATCACCCGCCATCACTCTGTGTCACCGTCACCCCCATCGCTCTGTGTCACCGTCACCCGCCATCCCCCTGTGTCACGGTCACTGTCACCAACCATCACTCTGTGTCACCATCACCCGCCATCGCTCTGTGTCACCGTCACTCCCCCATCACTGTGTGTCACGATCACCCCCATCGCTCACTATCACCCCGTATCACTCTGTGTCACCGTCACCCCCCGCTCACTGTCACCGACACTATCACCCCCATCACTCTGTGTCACAGCGTCGTCATCACCGTCACTCCCATTGCTCTGTGTCACTGTCACCCCCCATTCCTCTGTTTCACCATCACCCCCCATCGCTCTTCGTCACCACCCCCCATCATTACCCCCCATCGCTCACTGTCACTGCCTTGTCCTCACTGTCGCCCCCCCATTGCTCTGTGTCACTGCCTCGACATCCCCATCACCACCCATCGCTCTGTGTTACCGCATCGTCCTCACCATCAACCCCCCCATCGCTATGTGTCACCGTCCCCCCCCATCGCTGTGTCACCACCTCGACCTCCCCATTGCTCTGTGTCACTGCCTCGTCCTCACCATTAGCCCCCCCATCACTCTGTGTCACCGCTGCGACCTCCCCATCACCCCCCCCATCGCTCTGTGTCACCGTCTCCCCCCCATCGCTCTGTGTCACTGCCTCATCCTCACCCCCCCCCCATCACTCTGGGTCACCGCCTCGTCCTCACTATCATCCCCCCACACACACACCCTGCAGATGTGACCAGGCCCGGCCTGCCAAGTATGGTTTCCAGGCACCCAATTTTTTACCAGAATGCCCGGTCGAAAAGGGGGTCTGGTCGGCACCACCAACCAGGCTGTTAAAAGTCAGGTCAGCAGCATAGTAGGGGCTAAGGCAGGCTCCCTACCTGCCTTGGCTCCACGTGGCTTCCGAAAGTGGTCACCAGATCCCTGCAGCCCCTAGGCACATGGGCAGTGCCCCAGTGCCAACTCAGCAGCTCCCAATGGCCGGGAACTGCAACCAATGGTACCTGCGTGGGCAGCACCTGCAGGTGCAAGGGAAGCACTCAGAGCCTCCGTGGCCACCCATGCGCCTAGGGGCTGCACTGCAGGGACCTGGCGGCCACTTCCTAGGAACCACGGTAAGCACTGCTGGGACCGTTCACCCTGAACCCCCTCCTGCACCACAACCCCCTGCCCCAGCCTGGAGTCCCCTCCTGCACCCAAACTTCTTCCCGGAGCCTGCACCCCCACACCCTGCCCCAGCCCTAAGTCCCCTCCTGCATCCCAAACCCCTCATCCCTGGTCCCACCCCAGGGCCCACCTCCTGCTGGACCCCTCCCCCCACTCCCCCCACACTCCTGCCCCAGCCCGGAGCCCTCTCCCACACCCTGAACCCCTAGTTTCTGGCCCCACTCGGATCCAGCACACCCAGCCCAGAGCCCGTACCCTTCCCACACACCCCAACCCCCGCCTCAGTCTGGTGAAAGTGAGGGTGTGAGGAGAGCAAGCAACAGAGGGAGGGAGGATGGAGCAAGCAGGGGTGGGAGCCTCGATGAAGGGTCAGTGCCTCTGTAAAGGAGTGTTCAGTTTTGTGTGATTAGAAGGTTGACAACTCTACTGACAAGGGATCCTGCTTGCTCTGTGTCACCGCCTCATCCTTACCGTCACCCCCGCATCGCTCCATGTGACTGCCTCATCCTCACTATCATCCCCTCCCACCTATCCCCTGTCAGGGTTCCTTCCCCACTCTGAACTCTAGGGTACAGATGTGGGGACCCACATGAAAGACCCCCTAAGTTTATTCTTACCAGCTTAGGTTAAAAACTTCCCCAAGGTACAAACTTTGCCTTGTCCTTGAACTGTATGCTGCCACCACCAAGCGTTTTAAACAAAGAACAAGGAAAGAGACCACTTGGAGATGTCTTCCCTCAAAATATCCCCCCAAGCCCTACACACACCCTTTCCTGGGGAGGCTTGAGAATAATAGTCTAACCAATTTGTTACAAAATCATCAAAGACCCAAACCCCTGGATCTTGGAACAATGGAAAAATCAGTCAGGTTCTTAAGAGAAGGACTTTATTAAAAAAGAAGAAAGGTAAAAATCATCTCAGTGAAATCAGAATGGAAAATACTTTACAGGGTATTCAGATTCAAAACACAGAGGATCCCCCTCTGGGCAAAACCTTAAAGTTACAGAAAACAGGAATAAACCTCCCTCTTAACACAGGGAAAATTCACATAAAACAAAAGATAAACTAATCCACCTTGCCTGGCTTACCTCTACTGGTTGCCATATTGGAGACTTGGATTAGGATGGGCTAGAGAAAATGGATTTCTGTCTGGTCTCTCTCAGTCCCAAAAGAGAACAACCACGTAAACAAAGAGCACAAATAACCCCCCCCCCCCAGATTTGAAAGTATCTTGTCCCCTTATTGGTCCTTTGGGTCAGGTGCCAACCAGCTTAGCTGAGCTTCTTAACCCTTTACAGGTAACAGGATGTTGCCTCTGGCCCAGAGGGATTTTATAGCACTGTATACAGAAAGGTGGTTACCCTTCTCTTTATATTTATGACACCCCCATACCAATGTGTCCGGGCCCGGCCTGCCAAGGGATCCCACTCGGTCTGTGTCACTGCCCGTCCTCACCATCAGCCTGCTCCACCCCCGCACACAGATGTGACTGGGCCCCGCCCAGGGATGCTGAGTGCTGTGTCACATACTCCTTACTGGGTTCTAAATATAGTGTAACAATTCAAGAAAAAGACCTGGACCACATGGGAAGCTCAAAGACAACCTGTCCTAAATGTGCATTGGTGGCCAATAAAACAAGCAAATGGTAGGATTCATAAGGAAGGGGATTAGAAAATAATACTGAAAGCATTATAATGCTGTTGTATAAATCAGTGGGACATCTTCACTTGAAAGGCTGTGTTCAATTCATGTCACTTCATTCCAGAAAATACATGACTGTTTTAGAGAGGGTTCAGAGACCGGCAACAAAAATTATTAGAGGCCTGGATAGACTGCCATATGATACCATTAACTTGGGTTTGAATAGAGACTGGTAGTGGCTGGGTCATTACACATATTGAATCTATTTCCCCATGTTAAGTATCCTCACACCTTCTTGTCAACTGTCTAAATGGGCCATCTTGATTATCACTACAAACGTTTTTTTCTCCTGCTGATAATAGCTCATCTTAATTAATTAGCCTCTTACTCCACTTTTTCATGTTCTCTGTATGTGTATATATATATATATATATATCTTCTTACTATATGTTCCATTCTATGCATCCAATGAAGTGAGCTGTAGCTCATGAAAGCTTATGCTCTAATAAATTTGTTAGTCTCTAAGATGCCACAAGTCCTCCTTTTCTTTTTACGGATACAGACTAACATGGCTGCTACTCTAAAACTTTTCATATGTAGTCAGCCAATTACTGTTTATTTCAAGCCTGCCTGTACTGACCGATTCTCTCCACATATGGCTATCACAACTCACTGCAGGCTGATTATGTTGTGACTTAAGAAGGTCCTACTTGGACCTGGTTACTACCCTAATGCTGCTAGCTGCAATACGTCTGCTGATATGGATAAACATTAGGTCATTCCCTCATCTGTTTTATGAAAAATAGAGTTTTCACCTTTTCTTCCTAAATCAACGGGTATCAAATGTCTCATGTATTTAAATTCTTGCCCATTTCTGTGGCAAGTATGCCTCTTCATTTTCCCTAGTAAATGATTCTGACTCTCTATGGGAGGTAACTATTCTTTCTGGCCAGCTGTCACAATCGTTTTGTTTGTTTAGCACCATAACATTTTAATATTTTTGACTTTCTTCCAATTATAAGCCTGGTAAATCCATAGGTTTGAGTAACAGGTTTTGTGGGAAGTAAAATCCTTATTTCTCTATTAACCATCTCAACTATGGAAGCCAGTCCTCCTGTTGATGTATGTCTAATATCTAACAGGGCTAGTTAGAGGTCTTTATTGTAATGTTTGGTTTTCTTCAAGAAATGTCTCATTGATCAAATGATCATTTAGCTTGTGCTGATTAATGTCTTACTCCCAGCTGATTTGGCTCATAGTTGTTTTCAGTTTTCTGAAATTGGCCCTTTTAAAGAACCAGGTATATATATATATTATGGGTCTGGTCTTTATTCTGTTTGCACATTATAAATGTGATCAGGTCATGATCACTTGTACCTAAGCTACCATTAAGTTTTAGTTCTATGATCAGTTCCTCTTTATCTGTTAAGACATGGTCTAATATACAGTTTCCCTGTGTTGGCTACAACACTTTTTGAGTTATGATGGTGGCTGAGAAAGGAGGGAGGCTTGGGAGTAGGGGAAGATTAAAAGCTCTGCTTTAGCTATGTAAAGCCAAGCTTATGGCTAGACAGCCAAAAAGAAAGGTCAGAAATGTTATGTAAAGCCTCCACTCAAATGCAATTGTAAGATCTGTAACTTGTATCGTTAAGTTCTGCAATCTTTTTGCAGACTTTGTAACTTCAGTTAGCGTGAGCATAGCCTTTTAAGTGTTTCAGAGTAACAGCTGTGTTAGTCTGTATTCGCAACAAGGAAAGGAGTACTTGTGGCATCTTAGAGCCTAACCAATTTATTTGAGCATAAGCTTTCGTGAGCTACAGCTCACTTCATCGGATGCATACTGTTTCTATGCATCCGATGAAGTGAGCTGTAGCTCACGAAAGCTTATGCTCAAATAAATTGGTTAGTCTCTAAGGTGCCACAAGTACTCCTTTTCTTTTTAAGTGTTGTAACCTTTACAAGCTTTGTAACCTTTTCAGTTACCACTTGTATGAACCTCCAAGGTTTGCAATATTCAGAGAGAGCATGAACAAGGGAGTGTGTGCGGGAGATAAGGGAGTTAATGTGGGACTGGGCGGAGAGGAACTGCAAGGAGAAAAGAGCCAGGAGACAGGTGTGTCTGATGTAATCTGCCCTGAGAAGGCAATCGTGGGGTGCTGTAAAGAAAAGAAGAACCTGGTATGCATGAAAGGAACTGGTCTGGGAATGCTTCTCGGTGATATACACAGAAGGAAAACTCAGTGTACGTGACAGGAGCCATTCAATTCCAGCATGGAGATACGCATGCACACAAGCCCCCTACTTCTTCTTGACCTGCTCACTGGCCTGGATCTGTGACTGCAGGCGGACACTCCAGATCTACCATGCTTCGGCTTCTCAGCTTCCCATGGTAACTCTCTGCCTGTGAAAGTGTGCGGGTGCAGGAGGGTATGAATGCCGTGAGTGTGTGTGTGTGTATGAATAAGCTCCATCCCTTTTCTGTCTGACCCAACAGCGGCATTGTAATAAAACTAATACAAGTGTGACCCTGGGTTGGTTTTTACGGGAACAGAGATAACAAGAAACACAAGCTGAGATTTTAGTTTGGACAGAAGACAACGGATCTGGAATGTAGAGGTGGATCTGTGAGTTGTTAGCATAGAGTTGGTAACTGAATTTGTTTGTGCCTGAGATTGCACAGCAATAAGATGCAGAGAGAAAAGAGAAGGGGAGCAAGTTCAGAGCTTTCTGGCACCCCCACAGGAAGCTGGAAGAGGGATAAGGAGGATCCTCTTAAGGACACGCTGAAGAAGCAACCAGAGAGGTAGGAGCTAATGAATCTCTTGCCATGGGACGGTTCTGTCTCTATGCTTGGTTTCCTTCCCCACTGCAGAAGGGTCTGACCCAAAGCTCAAATCCCAGTCACCAGGTTTAACTCTGCCAGGATGCCCCCCATCCATTCCTTGTAGGTCTGACTTTATGCTGGATGCCTCCCCAGAGAGGTGAAGGGTCTGACTGGTTACTCCAGTGAGTTACAAAGGGTTGGGCAGAAGACTGGCAGTGGCTTATCAAAGGAATGACTGTAAGAACACCAAGTCCAATTGCACCTTCAGATAAACAGCCCTGTTCCTGGCACTAGCCTGTCCAGTTCCCATCAACTCATTCAGCAACTCCACTTATAATCAGCAGAATTGGGCTTGCTTTTATTTATTTTTTTTAATCCCTAGAGTGTTGCAGGTTTGGGCTTGTTTTACGGAGGTCGCTTATTTGAGCTATTTTGTAATAGGTGACGTCAACACAAAGCTGGTTGTTGGAGTGGCTTCGGTGATTGACTGGTGTCTGTGTAGATGCACTTCATTAGAATTTTAGAATCCTCTTATCCCCACTCCTGTTCAGTTAAGAGAACACATCCAAATTCATGAACTTTCTGGCCCACCCAATTAACACATCTTCTGTTCCAACTTTTTGCCCACACCAGGATAAGCTTCAATGGTTCAGCATGGGCATGTGCCACATTGAGGCAACAGAAACCATGAAGGCTGTGTAGAGAGCAAGGATGACCTTTTTAAATAAAGTAAAAATATTAAAATAATAAATGTTTAATTAATGTGTCACTTAATGTTGTATTCAGCAAAACCAGAACTACTAAAAAAAATTAATTTGTATAAACACCCTCTGAAATGGGCTGTGCTTGTTTTGAAAGGCAGTGATTTTTTTTCTTTGGTCCTAAGACTGCTCTTGCTCACTAAGGGTTTGGCTACATTTGTGATTTAGAGCACATTAAAGCAGCCCCGGGTGCCCTAACTCATGATGCATCCACACTGGCAAGGCACGTAGAGCGCCCGGACTCTGCAGTTGGAGCACTCCTGGTAATCCATCTTGACTAGAAGCATAACTCTTGATGTGCCCTGGCTGGAGCGCCGCGGCACCAGTGTGGACGCCCTGGCCTGTTAAAGTGCTCTGATCGGCCCTCCGAAGCATCCCACAATGTCTGTTCTTGGCACTTTGGTCATCACTTTGAAATCTACTGTCCTGCCCTCAGGTGACCAACCGTCAGTCCCTCCCTTTAAATTCTCTGGGAATTTTGAAAATCCCCTTCCTGTTTGCTCAGCAAGGCATGGAGTGCTCTCAGTGAATCTTTCCAGGTGACCATGCCTCCACGCGCCAGGCAATCCCCAGTATGGAGCAACGGTGAGGTGCTGGACCTCATCAGTGTTTGGGGGGAGAAAGGTGTCCAGTCCCAGCTGCACTCCAGCCATAGGAATTACGATACCTTCGGGCAGATATCAAGGGACATTTTGGAAAAGGGCTGTCAAGGTTCCTTCCCCACTCTGAACTCTAGGGTACAGATGTGGAGACCTGCATGAAAAACCTCCTAAGCTTATTTTTACCAGCTTAGGTTAAAACTTCCCCAAGGTACAAACTATTTTATCTTTTGCCCCTGGACTTTATTGCTGCCATCACCAAGTGTCTAACAAATATATAACAGGGAAAGAGCCCGCTTGGAAATGTCTTCCCCCCCCCCCACAAAATCCTCCCAAACCCTACACCCCCTTTTCTGGGGAAGGCTTGATAAAAATCCTCACCAATTTGCATAGGTGAACACAGACCCAAACCCTTGGATCTTCAGAACAATGAAAAAGCAATCAGGTTCTTAAAAGAAGAATTTTAATTGAAGAAAAAGTAAAAGAATCACCTCTGTAAAATCAGGATGGTAAATACCTTACAGGGTAATCAGATTCAAAACATAGAGAATCCCTCTAGGCAAAACCTTAAGTTACAAAAAGACACAAAACCAGGAATATCCATTCCATTCAGCACAACTTATTTTACCAGCCATTTAAACAAAACAGAATCTAACACATACCTAGCTATATTACTTATTAACTCTTTACAGGAGTTCTGACCTGCATTCCTGCTCTGGTCCCGGCAAAGGCAACACAGACAGAGAGAACCTTTGTTTCTCCCCCATCGCATCTGTGGTTACTAGGAATGGTTTGTCAAAGTCTGGGGCCCTTAGCACAGGGTCAGACATGAGTGTCGCTTTAAGCTGGTTAAAGGCCTTCTGATGCTCTTTGGTCCACTGAACGGCATTTGGCTGTTTCTTTTTGGTTAGGTCTGTCAGTGGGGCGGCGATTTGGTTGTATTGCGGTACAAATCGCCTGTAATAACCGGCCAAGCCTAAGAAGGATTGCACCTGTTTCTTTGACTTTGGGACAGGCCACTTTTGGATAGCATCCACTTTGGCCTGTAGGGGGTTGATAGTTCCTTGACCCACCTGGTGTCCAAGGTAAGTCACTCTGTTTAGGCCTATTTGACACTTCTTAGCCTTAACAGTTAGTCCTGCCTCCCTTATGCGCTCGAAGACTTTTTGTAGATGTTCCAGGTATTCTGCCCAGGAATCCAAACATATGGCCACATCGTCAAGGTAGGCGACTGCATATTCTCCTAATCCCGCTAGGAGACCATCTACAAGTCTTTGGAAGGTGGCGAAAGGGAGTACATTAAATTCATACAGCCTGACATGTGTGGTGAAGGCTGACCTTTCCTTGGCAGATTCATCTAAAGGTACCTGCCAGTACCCCTTGGTTAAGTCCAAGGTAGAGATGAACTGGGCCCATCCCAGTTTGTCTAATAGTTCATCTGTGCTTGGCATTGGATAATTGTCTGGGCGAGTTACAGCATTTGGCTTACGGTAGTCCATGCAAAAACGTATCTCCCCATCTGGTTGGGAGCTAGAACCACTGGAGATGCCCATGCATTGCCACAGGGGCAGATTACACCCATCTGTAGCATATCCTGGATCTCCTGTTCTATAGCCATTTTAGCTTGAGGAGACACCCAGTAAGGTTGGACTTTAATTGGGTGAGCATTACCTGTGTCAATGGAGTGGTATGCCCGTTCAGTCAGCCCTGAGGTGGCTGAGAACGTCAGCGCATAGCTAGTGCACAGCTCCTTGATTTGCTGTCACTGCATACGCCCAAAGATCATGGAGAGGTTCACCTCTTCCACGCCACCATCACTTTTCCTTTCGTAGCAGACACCTTCAGGCCACTCAGCGTCATCTCCTCCCTGGGCTGTAAACTGACAAACCTTTAATCCTCTGGAATAAAAGGGCTTTAGAGAATTAATATAGTACACCTTAGGCTTTCGGTTGAACGTGGGGAATGCTATGAGATAATTAACAGGCGCTCCTGGACCGTGAATGGCCCTTCCCACGACGCTTCCATTTTATGGGCCTGGAGCACCTTTAAGACCATGACCTAGTCCCCTACTTCGAAGGAAAGCTCTCTGGCATGTTTATCATAGCAGGCTTTTTGCTCTTTTTGAGCATCCTTTAGGTTTTCTTTAGCAAGGGCCAAAGAGGTTCGGTGGGTATTTTGTAGATTGGTTACAAAGTCCAGAATGTTAGTTCCTGGAGAAGGTGTAAACCCTTCCCATTGCTGCTTCTTCAACTGTAATGGCCCCTTAACCTCACGGCCATATACAAGTTCAAATGGTGAAAAACCTAAACTGGGATGTGGTACAGCTCTGTAGGCAAAGAGCAACTGCTGCAACACTAGGTCCCAATCATTGGAGTGCCCATTTACGAATTTACGTATCATGGCCCCCAAAGTCCCATTACATTTCTCCACCAGGCCATTTGTTTGATGATGGGAAGGGATGGCAACCAAGTGATTCACCCCATGATCTTCCCAAAGGCTTTCCACAGTACCAGCCAGGAAATTAGTTCCTGCATCCGTGAGGATGTCGGAGGGCCAACCTACCCTGACAAAAATGTCTGCTAGTGCCTGGTACACACTTTTAGCCCTGTTGTTGCTTAGGGCTACTGCTTCCGGCCATCGGGTGGCAAAATCCATGAAAGTCAGTATGTACTGCTTTCCTCTGGGTGTCTTTTTCAAAAAAGGACCCAGAATATCTACAGCTACTCGCTGAAATGGAACTTCAATGATGGGGAGTGGCTGGACAGGGGCTTTGACCTGGTCTTGGGGTTCTCCCACTTTTTGGCATACCTCACAAGACCGGACATAGGTAGAAACATCCTTGCCCATTCCCTCCCATTGGAATGACCTCCCCAACTGGTCTTTGGTCCTGTTCACCCCAGCATGGCCATTAGGATGATTGTGGGCCAAGCTCAAGAGCTTTACCCAGTACTTAGTTGGCACTACCAACTGTCTCTGAGGATGCCAGTCTTCCTGGTGTCCACCAGAAAGAGTTTCCTTGAATAAAAGTCCTTTTTCTACAACAAACCTGGATCAATTAGAAGAACTGAGAGGCGGTGGGTTGCTCCGGGCTGCCGTCCAAGCTCTCTGGAGGCTTTCATCTCCTTCCTGTTTGGTCTGGAACTGTTCCCTTGATGCTGGGGACATCAGTTCCTCATTGGATTGTGGACCTAGGCTTGGTCCCTCTGGAAGCGATGTCAGGGATGGGGCTGTTTCCGTTGACTGTGAACCGCTCTCCACTGGTTCACTGTGTTGGGGTTCAGGCTCCAGCTGAGCCTCTTGTGTAGGGTTATTGGCTGCTGCCGGTTCCGGTTCTGGGACTGGCTCTGTCTGGGTCTCTGGGACTGGATCCACTACTGCTGTTGCAGACGTTGGCATGGGGTCTGGGTCCATCACCTCTGACCGGGTCCTGGTAGAAGTTTCTGGAACAGAGCTAGGCAGGACTGCTTGCTTAGCCTGGCTGCGGGTGACCATTCCCACCCTTTTGGCTACCTTCACATGATTGGCTAAGTCTTCCCCCAACAGCATGGGGATGGGATAATCATCATATACTGCAAAAGTCCATGTTCCTTACCAGCCCTTGTACTGGACAGGCAACTTGGCTGTAGGCAAATTGCAAGAGTTGGACTTGAAGGGTTGAATTGTCACTTGGATCTCTGGGTTGATTAAATTGGGGTCCACTAAGGAAGCATGGATAGCCGACACTTGTGCGCCAGTGTCCCTCCACGTGGTGACCTTCTTCCCGCCCACACTCACTTTTCCCTCCGCTCCAAGGGTATCTGGAAGGTATCTGGGCCTGAGGACCTCTGTTGTGATTCCAGTGCAATGAACTGTAATCTGTTGGGGTTCTTGGGGCAGTTGGCCTTCACATGCCCCGGCTCATTACATTTAAAACATCATCCAGCTGATGGGTCACTGGGGCGAGGTGGGTTGCTGGAGAACTGTGTGGCAGGACAATAAGGTGTCTGGAGTATTCCTTGGTGTGCAGTTGGGGCCTTGGTAGTAGGGTGTGGTCTGAGGGTGTCCCTTCTGGTATCTGCTCCAACCAGGCTTGTTCCTCTCTCCTCCCTCCACCTGTTTTGTTCCAGCTTGCCCTGCCTCTCTGGTGGTCTGGGACTGCTCGTATCGATCAGCATAAAAAGCAAGACTTTCTGCTGAGTCCATTTCCTTATCCTATAAATAAGGTTTTATTTCGTCCTTGGACATATTCAGGAATTGCTCCTGAGCTATCAAATCACACATTCCGTCAAAGCTAGTGACACCCCTTCCTTGGTCCCATTTATCTAACAGATCCTTCATCTGGTTTAGATAAGCCACATTACTTAGTCCAGGCCCTCTCTTAAGGGTTCAAAATTTTACTCTGTACGTTTCAGATGTAATTTGAAATTGCTTTACAACCAAATCCTTGAACTTATTATAGTCAGAAGCCTCATCAATAGGCATCTTATTGAATATGTCCAGTGAAGAGTTCATGTTTAGCTATTCCACCTGGAAGCAGGCAGGGCACACCCTGACTGTTCTGTAGAAGCAATGCACACATTGCTCTATCCAAGGACAAGGGCTAGATATGAACCATGAGAACTTGATTGTTTGGACAGCAACTGTGGGAGGCTTTCTTAGCCTGGGCTCAAGGCCTGAGAACCAGGATTGTAGTAGATAAAGGATGGTAACTAAGTATATTAATCAACGTCATACATTCCTTTGGGTAGCAGTGTGTAATGCTTAGGGGGAGAAATATAATAAAAGGAGAAGGTGGAAGGCGGGGGGGCAGAACAGCCCATCTCCGCTGACCAGCCTGCTTGCTTGCATAAAGCTGTGTTCTGTCTCATCACTGAACCGCCACAGTCCAGAGCTCTTTCAGTTAATTTTGAGACCAATGTGGTCATCTTGTGAGCTTCAGGAATTTGATGGAGAGTGCACAGTCTCTCAAAGGTGAGAAAATATTCAGCAATATCACTGGATTCATCATACTGTGGACATAGTCGTTCCCATTTGTGGATTGTTGGGGAAGGATGGTTAGGGTTATCCAGTAGATTCCGCTCAGCCTTTGCCTTCTCCATCTCCAGTGCATGCTTCCTCTCTTTTTCCTTCTCCGCCTCAACATGCTTCCTCTCCTCCTCAGCATGCTTCCTCTCTTTTTCCTTTTCCTCCATTTCTTTTCCCCCAGCCTCCATAGCTCTCCTGTGGGCAGCCTCTTGTTTTTTTTCTACCCCCATAGCCCTGGTGTGGGCAGCCTCTTGTTTTTTTTCTACCTCCATAGCCCTCCTGTGGGCAGCCTCCCTTTCCTCCTCAGCATGCTTCCATTCTTTTTCCTTTGTCTCCATAGCGCTCCTGTGGGCAGCCTCTTTGGCTGTTTCCTTGGTTTCTGTCATGTTTGCCTCTCTGTTTTTAATTGACTTTACATCCGAGAGTTAGAACTAAAACAAACAAAAACAAAAAAACTTGGCTTGTCAAAACAATAATAGGTTGTGCTGTAACCGGATACCGATGTTCTCTGATAGTGACTGTAAGCCTACAGACAAATCCTTTAAAAAAAAACCTAACACCTTTGTCTCCAGGCAAATAGACAGAAAACCCCTCTAATTGCTCTTAGGTAAAAAACTACTTCAGGTCTGTGAAGACTTGTGAATTTTCCTGCAGGAGGTTAACTACCCTGCCTTTAGGTATAGAAAACTCCAGCTCACAAAAGACAATTACCTTTTGTTGTTGCTCTGGCCCCCAAGCAGAGACAAAAAAACTAACTGCTTTCAGCTTAAAACCTGCTTTCCAGCAGCCCAAAGGAAAAAAATATTTCCTTTTAAAAAAATCTGTGCTTCTGGTTGAAAAAATCTCAAATTGATTTCAAAATGATTTCAAGTTAATCCCACCGCTCTGCCACCATGTCAAGGTTCCTTCCCCACTCTGAACTCTAGGGTACAGATGTGGGGACCTGCATGAAAAACCCCTAAGCTTATTTTTACCAGCTTAGGTTAAAACTTCCCCAAGGTACATACTATTTTACCTTTTGCCCCTGGACTTTGTTGCTGCCACCACCAAGCGTCTAACAGATATATAAGAGGGAAAGAGCCCGCTTGGAAATGTCTTTCCCCGCCACAAAATCCTCCCAAACCCTACACCCCCTTTCCTGGGGAAAGCTTGATAAAAATCCTCACCAATTTGCATAGGTGAACACAGACCCAAACCCTTGGATCTTAAGAACAATGAAAAAGCAATCAGGTTCCTAAAAGAAGAATTTTAATTGAAGAAAAAGTAAAAGAATCACCTCTGTAAAATCAGGATGGTAAATACCTTACAGGGTAATCAGATTCAAAACACAGAGAATCCCTCTAGGCAAAACCTTAAGTTACAAAAAGACACAAACAGGAATATACATTCCCTCCAGCACAGCTTATTTTATCAGCCATTTAAACAAAACAGAACCTAACACATACCTAGCTATATTACTTATTAACTCTTTACAGGAGTTCTGACCTGCATTCCTGCTCCGGTCCCAGCAAAGGCAACACAGACAGAGAGAACCTTTGTTTCTCCCGCCCCCTCCAGCTTTGAAAGTATCTTGTCTCCTCATTGGTCACGTTGGTCAGGTGCCAGCGAGGTTATCCTAGCTTCTTAACCCTTTGCAGGTGAAAGGGTTTTTCCCCTGGCCAGGAGGGATTTAAAAGTGTTTACCCTTCCCTTTATATTTATGACAGGGGCCATGACCGAGATGCACTGCAGTACAGGGTTAAAGTGAAGGAGCACAATCCCTAGATGCATGCAGCCAGGAGCTGTTCTCAAGCCAAGAGGAAGGTAGCCAGTTGCTGTGGCCGGTGCTTGAGGAAGAACAAACACCAGAGGAGGTGCCTGGTAAGTGGCTTGTATTTTGGGAAGAAAGTTATTTGGTGCGGGCTCTTGGGGCAAGGAGGGTTAGGGCTGCATGCATGCCTAGATGCGGAATAGGGCATTGATGTGCTCTCTCACATTGTGGTAATCGGCCTCAGTGATCTCTTCAAAGGTCTCATGCAGAAGCTGGGGAATCCGCTTGCGCAGGTTCCTTGGCAGAGCCACTGTTGTCCTCGTCCCAGTAAGGCTAACATGTCTGCGCCACTGTGCCGTGATGGGTGGGGGGACCATTGCTGCACACAGGCAAGCTGCATATGGGCCAGGGTGGAAGCCACATTGTAGAAGACCCTCCCTTGCTTCCCAGGTCACCCTCAGCACAGTCGCGTAGCCAGGTGGAGGGAAAAGGGGGAGCGATCCAAAAAAAAAAAAAAAGTGCCACCCGCTGCGGCGCTTTTACTCACCCGGCGGCGCTCCGGCGGCCGGCCCTCCCTCGCTCCGGGTGTCTCCAGCGGCACTGTAGGTCCTGCCACCGAGGTGCCGCCGAAGACCCGGAGCGCCGCTGGGTGAGTAAAAGCACCGCAGCAGGTGGCGCCTTTGTTTGGGATTGCTTCCCCTGTTCCCTCAACGAGGGAAAATTTAAAAGGCGCCAAGACATTGACAAGGCGCCACTTGTGCTCAGTGGGGGAGTGGCCGCTGCCCCACTCCCCCCCCAGCTACGCTACTGCCTCAGCAGCGAGATCTCTTCCAGGACGAACTCCTGTGGAAAACGTGGGGAGAGTGTTCAGTATAGGGGCCCCACTGCTGTTGGCTCTCCCCAAGGCACAGGACAGTACGGCCGTGAAACAATCGGTCCCCTTGCCCCTGTGCTTACTCACCATTTTGGGGCTCCCATGGGTTACGTGCACTTGCTTTGGGACTGACAAATTATGCTGTTGTGTAGACTGTGCTTGCCCTTATGCACGGGGGAATCATTGCTCTGGCTGGTGTGAACAAAGCTGCCTCTGTTAAGTGTTGCATTTTGGCTTTACAGATGCAACCTTGAGATCTCAGCCGTCTGTGTTATCACCGACTGAAAGACTCCAAAGAATTAGGAAGCGGCCACGTAGAAGCAAAGAGGACATGCTGCATGAAGTAATGCAGCAGTCCCTTAATAAAAATCAAAAAGCGCAGGAGTGGCAGGAGAGTGAAAGGAGGGTCCGCCGGCAGAATGCGGATCGCCAGCACCAAAGCACAGAGCGGCTGATAAGCATCATGGAGCACCAAGTGGACTTGATCCAGGCGCTCATAGCAATGCAGGTGGAGCACTTGCGCGCCCGCCTCCCCCCTGCAGCCCTTGTCCCAAAACTCTTTCCCTTGTGCCCCCATGTCACCTCCAACTCACTTTCCCCAACATCCGGGTTCTTATCACCACCAGCTGCCTCCAACACCTGTGGCTTCACCACCCAGCCCTGCAAACTACGACCCTTACCCACTGCATTCAACCCCCATCACCATTCAGTATAGCCATCCTGAAGTGCAGCGCTCATTGCACAGCACTCCAGACAGGAAGACTGAGTATGAGAACAGGACATATGCAAATCTGTTATTGTACCGTTCCCCACCCCACCCCCTTGCCCTTTCTGTTTCCCAAGCAGTTGTTTTTCTTTTCAATAAACTGATTTTTTGTCTTTGAAAACATTCTTTATTATTGCATAAAGTAAAAGATGCCTTAGCCCAGGAAAGAAACAGGCACTGCAAGTCAGCGTAGCAAGCACAGATTCCTACCAACATTGGAACCACTGCACTTCACTCCCATCCAGGGCACCAAACATTACTGGGGGCTTTCAGCCTTAAATTGCTCCCCCAAGGCATCCCTAATCCTTGCAGCCCTGCGCTGGGCCCCTCTAATAGCCCTGCTCTCTGGCTGTTCAAATTTAGCCTCCAGGTGTTGAACCTCTGCAGTCCATGCCTGAGTGAATCTTTCATCCTTCCCTTCACAAATGTTATGGAGGGTACAGCACGCAGATATAACCGCGGGGATGCTGTCATTGGCCAGGTCCAGCTTCCCATACAGACAGTGCCAGCGGCCCTTTGAATGGCCAAAAGCACACTCCACAGTCATTGTGCACTGACTCAGCCTGTTGTTGAACCGCTCCTTGCTGCTGTCAAGGCTCCATGTGTAGGGTTTCATGAGCCACGGCATTATGGGGTAAATGGGGTCTCCAAGGATCACAATGGGCATTTTGACTTCCCCTACGGTGATCTTCTGGTCTGGGAAGAAAGTCCCAGCTTGCAGCTTCCTGAACAGGCCAGTGTTCCGAAAGATGCGTGCATCATGCACCTTTCTGGACCAGCCTGTGTTAATGTCAGTGAAATGCCCACGGTGATCCACGAATGCCTGGAGAACCACAGAGAAATACCCCTTTTGATTAACGTACTCGGAGGCTAAGTGGGCTGGTGCCAGAATTGGAATATGCGTCCCATCTATTGCCCCATCTCAGTTAGGGAAACCCATTTGTGCAAAGCCAGCCACAATGTCATGCACGTTACCCAGAATCATGGTTCTTCTGAGCAAGATGCGATTAATGGCCCTGCAAACTTGCATCAACACGATTCCAACTGTTGACTTTCCCACTCCAAACTGGTTAGCGACCGATCGGTAGCTGTCTGGAGTTGCCAGCTTCCAGACTGCAATAGCCACCTGCTTCTCCATCAGGGCAGCTCTCAAGCTCGTGTCCTTGTGCCGCAGCGTGGGGGAGAGCTCCTCACACAGTCCCATGAAAGTGGCTTTTCTCATCCGAAAAGTTCTCAGCCACTGCTCGTCATCCCAGACTTGCATGACAATGTGATCCCACCACTCAGTGCTTGTTTCCCGAGCCCAAAAGCGCCGTTCCATGGTGGTGAGCATGTCCGTGAATGCCACAAGCAATCTCGTGTCGTATGCATTATGCGAGTCGACATCATCGTCGGAGCCCTCACTGTCAGTTAGTACTTCAAGAAGTAACTCGACTGTAATTTGTGACATGCTGGTGAGACCCATCAGCATATTCCTCAGCAGTTCGGGATCCATTCCCATGGACTGAAAGGGAAGACAGAGCGCGCAGTTCAGAAACCACTGAAATATGGCTCCAAATGTGGACGGAAGCACAGGGATTGCTAGGATGCCAAGCGATGCATCACGGGGCGTTGGGCTAGGACCCAGAATGACCTGCATCCCCCGCCCCCTTCCCACAAACCACAGCACCAGAATGGGAAGAGGTGCTCTGTGGGATAGCTGCCCATAATGCACCGCTCCCAATGCTGCTGCAACTGCTGCAAATGTGGCCACGCCAGTGTGCTTGAAGCTGACAGTATGGACAGACTGCAGCGCTTTCCCTACTGTGATCTTCGAGGGCTCGTTTAACTCACAGCGCTCTACATTTGCAAGTGTAGCCAGGCCCTATATGCAACCTGTCCATCTGTCTGTTCAGGCTTTCGTGTGAAGGGGTGAACATGGGGCACACTTATCGTTACAACTTGAATTCTAGGGATGGAGTGTTATGGTCAGCTTGACATTGGTTAATTTTGTTTATATATTATGTAGCATGGCCCAGAGCTAAGTGTTGGGCACATTTTTAAAATGAGACTCCCACAAATTATCTGCTCAGTGGAAAAGGTGTAAAATTCAGACCTTTCTAATTGTGAGAACAAATCAGGATTCAGGGAAATGCATTTGAACTGTCAAAAGGATCGTGAAAGTAAAAAATAATTATAGCAGCTATTTACCATGGCATTACTGTCAAAATTGTGAGAAAACAATCACAGGAGAGCTAATGAAGTGAACTTATGTCAAATATGGAAAAAAGGGTTGTTTTACTTAGGGCAATGGTCCCCAAACTTTTCATGGTTGTGCCCCTCCAGCCCGGGAGCTGGGCCAGGATCGGTGGTGTGGCTGGGGGGTAGGGGTGCAGAGAGGTGTTTGGGGGCTGAAAGCAGAGCCGTAGCTGGGGGCTGAGGCTGGGGGTGAAGCTAGGGTTGGGAGCAGAGCCGTGGCTGAGGCCTGGGTCTTGGAGCGAAGACCACAGCTGCGGGCGGGGCGGTGCTCCCTCCCCACCACCCGTAGGGGCTGGCTGAGGCCCCATCACGCCCCCCTGAATGTTCCTCCCCACCCCCTTGCGGGGGGGTGGGGGGTGGAAGAGACTCTCCACAGTTTGGGGACCACTGACTATGGGGATGGGAGGCTGGATATCAGTTTGCCTCAATGCTGAAGGGGAAAATTCCAAATTCTGGGAGTCATAACTGAAGGAAAGAGCCTACAGATCCAGTGGGTAGTTATTAGGGTGCAGAAGCAAACAATCAGGTTACAAGCACCAGGAGCTTGCTTACACAGAACCAATGAGGGAAAATACGACTCTTAATATCACGTTATTTTACACTAACAGTAAATATGAGCATTAGCATATGCGAGGAACGTTTTTAACAATGTCGTGGAGACCTGCTCTCCACAGTTGTGAATTTCATCAGTCCCAGCAGCCTGGTAATTTGGGCACAGTCCTAGCAAAATAGGAAAATCTAAGCCACCTAAATATAGGAACCTCTTGTGTGAAACTACTCAGTATTTTTGGTAGGATGGTAACCCTCTCAGTGCAGATTAGCATTCAAACAGGCAGTAGTTACAAATTTCCACTATATTAGCCACTGGGTGACAAGAACAGTTGCAACTGGAGCAGACTGCAGGGATGAAACATCAGTCTGCACTGATGTAAACAAATCAAATTCTTGTTTGTGCTACAGATTGCTTCCAATGTGCTTATCAGCCACCTAAATAAGCAGTTACGGCTGTAGGATGTAGATAGTCACAGGTTCTCCATATGGGAAAGCAGAATGGATTATTTTGTGATAATGAGCCATGAAATTCATGCTAAAACTTAAGAGGTCCAATAGGGCAAACAATGCATCAAAGTAGTTCCATAAGCTCCCATTAAACTGAGGGTGACTATTACAATAATTTCTTGCATGATGGGCTGTATGTGGTTTTAAGCCATATGACTAACTTTAATGGGATTTGGAAAATACTGTGATATGATGGGCCTGATTTTCAGAAGTGCTGAGCACCCAGAAGTCCACCAGTGGAAGCTGTGAATGCTCAACACCTATGAAAATCAAGACCAAGACTTCATGATTTGGGATATGCTCTTTGTTAGGATATAGATATTCAGGCCTGTCTGTAAAGGCCTGTACTCTAAGAATTTAGGTGTATTCTTGTCACTTGGCTAGTTATAGAGGTATAAAAGAAAGAATCAAAATCACTGTCTGCTGGTGAAAGGGCCTTCTCTCACTGTGACAGTCTGAGGCTCTGTTCTTAGGCTAAGGCCTTTGGCTAAGCAGCAGAGGCAGCCATAAGCTGGGAAGCGACCGGTCACCTCCTCAAATTCCAGACTAGTCACATTGAAATAAGGTGCTATTGGGCTGTTAGGATACAATCCTGTCCTGATAATGCCTATCACCTCCGAGAAAGGGAAGTGCCTAGAAGAAGTAAAAGGAAACTTAGTTTGATAGCATCCTGTCTGGCAAGAACTCACTCATCAATAGCTGGGATGTGAAATCCTCACTTCTGTATTGTTTTGTCATTATAGTTCCCATTTGCTATTGTTTGTCTTTATAATCTCTGTCTGGTTCTGTGATTGTTCCTGTCTGCTGTATAATTAATTTTGCTGGGTGTAAACTAATTAAGGTGGTGGAATATAATTGGTTACATAATCATGTTACAATATGTTAGAATTGGTTAGTTAAATTTCAGTAAAATGATTGGTTAAGGTATAGCTAAGCAGAACTCAAGTTTTACTATATAGTCTGCAGTCAATCAGGAAGTGAGTGGGTGGGTGGGTGTGTGGGGGGATGGGAACAGGGAATGGGGAAATTGGAATCATGTTTTGCTAAAGGGGGAAATGGGAACAGAGAATGGGGGTGGGAAAATTGGAATCATGTTTGGCTAAGGGCAGGAATGGGAACAGGGACACAGGTGTAAGGCTCTGTGGTGTCAGAGCTGGGAAGGGGGACACTAAGGAAGGAAACTGGAATCATGCTTGCTGGAAGTTCACCCCAATAAACATTGAATTGTTTGCACCTTTGGACTTCGGGTATTGTTGCTCTCTGTTCATGCGAGAAGGACCAGGGAAGTAAGTGGGTGAAGGAATAAGCCCCCTAACCCTCTTGAAGTTTGGATTGTTTTGTTTTTGACTCTGTGATCTTCAGAACACACAAACTGTTGTATTAGCCCAGACCAAAAGCCCATGTAGTCTAGTATCCTTTCTCCATTATATGGTCAATGTTGGATGTTTCAGGAGGTGTAAACCCTCCATACTCATGTAGCTAATAATATTTACAAGTTGAGATGGATGCTTTCTTCCTAGCTGTGACACCGCACCCCATATTCTTCACAGTGATATTATATAATGATATGCTTATGGCATAATTATGAAGCATTTTGTACAAGATGGGTCATGTGAGGCGTCACTGGAAAAGTTATGATTTGCTGAACATGATTATCCTATTTGTATGCATGCATCATTTTTGTATCTGAAGTTAGGAATATTGAATATGTATCTATTTCAAATGTGCTTACTCCGGGTGACACCCACAAATAGCCTTTCTGGTACAACAATGAAGAAGCCAGACAGTGCTGATGCCCCGTCAGCAAAGACAATGTACCCTGGAAGAACTTAACCTTCCTGTGAACCCAGACAGCCTGTAAGTAATGGCTGCTATGACTCAGCAAAGTATGCAAGGGCATGTGACCAGGCAACATGACCCTGGACTCCATCTTGGGATGTCAGTGTTTTTCCACAAACTGAGTTTGGGACAAAGGGTTCCCACCATATGCTAAAGCTATATAAGGCAGGGAGTGATGTCATTGCTTGTTTTTCACTCCCCACAAAAGAAGACTCCTGAAAACACCTGAGGAATAAGGAGTGAACTGGGGGAAGTGCTGGACCCAGGCTAAAGGTATTTCTAGCCTGTGTATGAAAAACCTGGGGCTTCCAAGCCGCAAAGCAAGTGTAGTTTGTGCCTTAAGAATCCGCAGCCTGCTTGTATCATCTGTCAGGGTGAGAGATTGTTAATTCAAATCCTATCTTTCTAGTATGTTAAGCTTAGTTTGCATTTTTGTTTATTTGCTAGGTAATCCGCTTTGATCTGTTTGCTATCACTTAAAATCTATCTTTTGTAGTTAATAAATTTAGTTTATGTTTTAATCTAAACCAGTGAGTTTGGAGTGAAGTGTGTGGGAATTTTAGCTCAGAGAGGCTGTTGCATTTCCTCTCCACACTGAGGGAGGCGTGAACTCTATGAGCTTACACTGTACAGTTCCCTGTGCAGCGCAAGAAGGTATAATTTTGGGTTTATACTCCACTGGGAGGGAGATGCATGCCTGGGGAGCTGGTGGTTATCTTGGCTGTAGCCTCTCTGTTGTTGGATCATGCAGTAGCTGGTCAGAGAGCCTGCATGTAACTGCAGCTGGGTGTCCCCCTACCTGTGTGAATGCTGGAGGAACTGTAGGACTAGGTCTGCAGCTTGTCACAGCAGCACAGTGAGAGAGGGAGCCCAGGCTGGTGGGTCAGAGGGCTCAGTGGTACCCCAGTTCCAGGTGGCACTCCGGGGGGAACCGTCACACTAGCAGGGCATCAGATTTATATTCTATAACACAGACCTTTTAAAAATTTTGTCCTTGTTGGTGACACTGCAGATGCTCGTTACTAATGTTTGTTCCTAAACATCTAATCCTTTATTAAAACCTATTCAAGGCTATTTACATTACTAACATCTTGCTGCAGCAAGTTCCAAGAGGAAGTTACTTACCTGTAACTTACCAAACTCACCCATTTCATCCTCACCCATAACAATTTTACATTCAACAACAAACACTTTGTCCAAACCATGGGAATAGCCATGGCTACTAGGATGGCTCCCCAGTATTCCAACCTCTTTATGTGCCAACTTGAAAATTTTTTGGACAAATGCACCACAAAACCAGTGATATTCTTGAGATACATCAATGATATTTTCATCCTCTGGACAGACAGCTCAAATGCTCATCGATTTCCACCACAACGCGCCCCCCCCCCCCCGCCTCCATTAATTTCTCCCTGGAACACTCCCACATTAGCATCAACTTCCTGGACACTACGATTAACTTTAACAATGGAACCTTACAGACAAACATATACAAGAAACCATTGGATCACCATACCTACCTTCACAGATCCAGCGTAACAGCCATGTTAGTCTGTGTTTGCAAAAGGAAAAGGTGCCACAAGTACTCCTTTTCTTTTCACAGATCCAGCAACCACCCCAAACATACCAAGAAATTTGTTATCTACAGCCAGGCATGCAGATTCCACAGAATGTACTCTGAGGAGACAGTCCAGGATATACACCATAACATACTCAAAACCACATTCACCAAACAAGGACACTCCACCAGAGAAATAGGTTGCATCATGGATTATCTCCAAGCACCTAGCATTGTACAACCTAGGAAAAGACAAGTGATGAGCCATTAAAGTTAATGGGAAACCACTGAAACAATCTGAAATTGAAAAGAAAAACTCCAGTCTTGAAAGGAGAGAATTTTCCCCACCACAAATCACCACTCTGCACCATATCCCTGTTACAAGGAAAGGGGTTTAAGTGAATGCTGTCCAGAGCTGAGGGACAGTCTCAAAGGCAAGGAGAACTGTCAGAGTGTCTGGTAGTAAAGAGCTCAGGGTAGATGGATTTGGGGTGACTCGGGGCCAGAGTAAGGAGTAACTAGGCTGGAGGAAACCAGGGTGAGACCTTTATGCTCACAGGCTGGCTACTGGTGGTAAGGCTCATAGCAGCATAGCATTAAGGCACCCGAAGTTATACGGCAGGCAGTGTGAGAACCCCGTATTAGTCTCACTGATCCCTAAAATGTCACAGGAAGTGAGACACCCTGGGTCCAGTCTCCTTGCTTCAGTCCCTCTTTCATTATTTCTCTAGAATGAAACAGCTTCAAGAGGAGAAACTGAGGGAGTCCACATCAGATTATTCCATAGCTCAGTGGTTAGCGCACTCTCCGGAGGGATGGGAGACCCCTGTGCAAACCCTCTCTGCTCTCCCCTGCCCCCGGCAGAGGGAAGCGTGGAGTCTGGGTCTGTCACGCCCAAACAAGCGTCTAACCACTGGCCAAAGTGGTGAGGGTGGCGGCAGCAGCACTTCCTCCTCTAAGCAAGGAAGGAGTCTAACAATTCCCACCAGAGACTCCTTGGGTGCTTCGTCTCCCTGACATCAGTAGCGAAGCTGGGGGGAGTGGGGCAGCCGCCTGACCTGCCGCCGAAGACCCGGAGCGCCGCCAGGTGAGTATAGCGGGAGGTGCCTTTTTTAATCTCTGCTCCCCCTGTTTTTTCCACCTGGCTACGCCACTGCCTGACATCAGATGTGTGGTTCCCATTTGAGGATTGCTGAGGAGAGCTAGGCCCCCTCCCTGCAACCTGGATTGAGGCACCGATCTCCAGGGGTAGGGCTCTGCACACACCCCTCCTGTCAGCCTCTCCCATTGGCTATTTTAGGTGGTTCCCACCTAGGATGCTGGCTTCCGTGGATTACATTCTAAGGTGCTTATCTCTCCCCATTCATTGTATAGGAGCCTAGGGCACCTAACTAAGCCTTGTGGATTGCAGGGTTTTTCCAAGCACCTAAAAATTAGGCAGTGACATCCCTGGTGCAACAGCTCCATCCCTTTTTGGATCTTGGACTGTGTTCACCCTCCCACTTTACCCCCGTCTTGGTATACGGTCGAGCACTTTCCGATAGTACACACATTAGAGGAGAAGATTATACCCACTATACCAGTTAGCAGCAAGCATTTTTTAATCTGACAGTGAATAAAACGTGAGTTTCTTATGTCCCCAATGACTACTAAAAGTGTATTGGTAGCCTTTAGTGACCAAGAATTTTCAAGGCAGTGTAGAAAGCATAGAAAACTGGGTCAGTAGTATTAAACTCTGGGCTTATTAGCTATGATACACAAAAACTGTCAGCAGTCACAGGGGTTTGGGAAAAAGATTTCAAACATCAGACAATATCTTAAAAGGGAAAAACAGGTTTATTTCATGCATTTTACAATAAACTAGTGTTACGAAAAGGAGGTTAAAAATACCCATTCATGTTTTAGTTGTATATTTGATCTAAAAATTATGGGTAACTGCATCTACCTTAAAACAAGTTGGGAAGCCCTACTAGAGGTTTATCCAGGGAACTTTCTGGATTCAGCTCCATGTCAATTTCTATGCTAATCATCTTGGCTCATGCAAAAGCATTAAAGCCATGTCAGAATTCAAACTTTGCTGCAATAAGAACACTTCAGAGATAATGAACTGGCACAAAAGGAAACTGTTATTGCTAATCCACTATCCAGGAAATAAAACATTGCAAGTATGTCCTCCTGGGCCCTAACACAAACAGCTGATGCACAACTTACTGTCAGACCACCAATAAAACTGGTGAATTGGGTAAAGGAGACCTGGACAGCCCATTGGAAATGAAGATTTTCAAACCCAGGTTCAAATCGGGCTCAAGTCAGCAGTGGCTGAAAGTAGTTGCCCTCTGATATCTGTTCAGTGATAAAGAAAATGGTTCTGTGGTCTTGATTCAGTTCCTAGTAGTCAGGTTGGCACTATTTGGCCTATAGTGCATAGGCACTTGCTCTTTCCTGGCAAACACACGTGGGCCAAGTTTACTTTAGGTTAACTGAGCATAAGATTTTGGAAAAAAAAAAAAAATCTGCAAATGGAGCATGAGCCAGGCACACAAATACATCAGCCACTAGATTCCAGAAGACCAAGCCTTGGAGATGAGACCATTGTTAAGGTGGGTCAAAATTTAAGATCAATAGCCTTTAGTCCTTTAACTTCTGAGGGAGAGCACTGTCTACAGAAGTGTTACAGTAAAAGCGTGACATCACCCAGAAGTAATAAGGTAGCTTTCTACACTATAATGTAGATTTCTCTCTCTCCATGGCAGTCAATGTAACTATCACTAATATCCTAATAAGAGCCCTTTGAATATTCATTGACAGCTGCATTTGCAACAGTGTTACTAGCTGAGTTTTACAAGAGTGTATTCCTTGTTAGACTTAGCTAAAGTAAAGGGAAGCTAATTTGCAATGGAATAACCTATGACTATTTCCTGAGGAAGGAGAACGTTCCCAAAGTCTCCTTATTCCCAGTTCTATTAACAGAAGCTGTTAGGTTTCAATATTTACACAAGAGAGTGACAGACGATTGTGCTGTCTTCTGCACTTGCAGTCCTACCCAGATGGAGGCTGGAGTGTAACAAAAATCAAAGATCTGCTATTTGTGATTGGCTCATAATGTTTCTAATATGGATGTTCAGAGTTTGTAAGATGTAAGAAAAATGCAATAGCTGGTCTTTAAAAATATTTATGCATGTTTATCTGGAACTTCAAATTAGCCCTGGGAGGTGTATTAGCCCTTGGAATTCTCAATGCTTTGAATTCAGACATATTTTCTGTCTGGGATAGTTACCTTAGGCAAACTGAACAATAAAGCGTGGAAGATTTAGCCCTTTAAAGTGTCTATTTGGCAATAAGCCTTTAAAGACAGTTGCCTTTTGCGGTGAGCCACAAGATACTACCAGTTACCTTCGAAGGGAGTTTGAAGAGTCTCCTGCACATTTAAGTGAATACTGATGGGATTCACTCTGTTCCTGAGTCCCCTATTTTACACACATAGATCTAACTGGGATCCTGAGATGGTCCCTAAAACAGGAAACAGATGCAAATTAAAATACACAAAAACAAACGGAGCAACTTAGGGACTTACATATTTCAAAATCGCTTTCTGCTAAGCAATTGGACACTTTCAGCTGCTGCTCATCAGCAGTTCTAGTCCCAGGTTGCTGAGCCAACAGGGATGCTGCTCAAGAAAAGAAACCCTCTTTCCTAAGACCCCAGATGCAAGGGCGGACTGAAGAACAGCAGTAATTTGAAAGAGCTGCATTCACATCTCCTGGGAAGGGGAAGGTTTGTGATATGGAGGGAGTAAATCAAATAGGTGCAAATGAAATTCAAAGAGATTCTCTCCACCCCACCCTCCATGAATGCCACCCAAACTGCTGGCTCTTTTGATGGGTTTCTACTTGCAGGAAAAGGCCCATCTCATAGGCCTTGTCTACACTGCCATTTTACAGCGTTCCAACTTTCTCGCTCAGGGGTTTGAAAAAACACCTCCCGAGTGCTGTAAAGTGGCAGTGTAGACCGCGCACCAGCGCTGGGGGCTACTCCCCTCACTGGTGCTGCAACTACACAGTGCAACTGGTGCTGTTGCACTACCGTGGAAGCGCTTTAACGTCGCTAGTGAATACACAACCGTACTAACATTCTCCCCCACTCCTCAGGAAGCTATGCCCCCAAACACCAGACTGTTTCACAAGACTGTAATTAACAGACTCAAGACAGACAAATTATCTCTTGTATGAAAAGCCACTTTAATTGTTTGTCTGCCTTGATCTAGCGTACCCTCATTCTCTTCTGCTATAACCTACCCATGCTTATGATTTAAAATCTTAGGCTGTAATACTGTTTTCATCAATTGATAAAGTAGCTTACTAATTCAAAGAGTCTGACCTGACCATCCTGTCTACCTCTTGCTAGTGTAGCTAACCTTATTCTAAGTTACCAGATTTCAATACAAAAAGAAACCAAATTTTAGTAGAGGGAAACTCCTGGGGCTTTAGGAAAAGAATTCGATAGTACAGTAGAACCTCAGAGCTATGAATACCAGAGTTACAAACTGATCAGTCAACCACGCTCCTCATTTGGAACCGGAAGCATGCAATCAGGCAAAGGCAACAGCAGAGACAAAAAACAAAGCAAAAACAAGACAGTACAGTACTGTGTTAAATGTAAACTATTAAAAAAAATAAAGGGAAGGTTTAAAAAAAAGATTTGACAACGTAAAGAAACTGTCTCTGTGCTTGTTTAATTTAAATTAAGATGGTTGAAAATAGCATTTTTCTTCTGCATAGTAAAGTTTCAAAGCCGTATTAAGTCAATGTTCAGTTGTAAACTTTTGAAAGAACAACCATTATGTTTTGTTCAGAGTTACGAACATTTCAGAGTTATGAACAACCTCCATTCCCAAGGTTTTCTTAACTCTGAGGTTCTACTGTACATGCACCTAAGTGAATGTCTCAGATGTTAAAGAAATATGAAATTAATAAGGGTAACAGCAAGAACAGAAGATTAGTTGACAAAGTCTGTTACAGCAGCTTGCAAAATCATTTACCAGATATTAGCCTAATAATTTATAATTTTTTTTGCTGAAGTGAGAGACAATAGCTCTGTGAGGTATGAGACAGAGAAAGTGCAAAATGTTAATGATTCAAACATTTCCCCAAAATCATTTTTGCTACTACAAGGGACAATGTAAACCAGGGTGCAGATAATCCCATCAAAAAAAATAAAAAGCAAATTTATTAAACCATAAAGTATTCCAGTGAAAATGCCACTCTCTAAAAGTGGCCCTTTTCATATATATCCTCCAAGTTGTTTCAATTTGCTCAGTTTCTTACTCATGTTTTGCTTCTGCAATCCTTAAGGATCTCAGGTAGTTTATGAAAATCCAGTCTTCTGCCTTCTTTTAACAACAGAAGACAACACACAAAAATGCAGATTTTGGAATGATATCAATATACATTTTTAATAATTATAAGGCATTAAAAGCCATTTAATCCAATGCTGAATTTACTCTGTAGAGCACAGCAGGAAAATAGGAAGCCTTAAAGGCCACAATTCCATGAGCCCCGGAACCTGAAGAACATGGGTCATGTCAAGCTGCTTAAACACAGTGACTTTTTCAGCAGAGGAAATGCTATGGTATGCATTTTAAGACAAACAACCGCTATGCTTATCTTTAGATACACAAGATTATCTGTTACTATTTAGAGGAAATTTAGGCATTAACTTCAGGCTGATAAAATATGGATGCCTAAAAAAAAAAAGTATAAAAGTATAAACATTTTTCCCTACAGAATAATTACATTTTAGTAAATTCAGTTAGGTCCTAACATCTTAAAAAAAGACAAACATATTAACGTGGTATTGTGGAGGGGCCAGCAGACCGCATCCAAATGGCAAAATGCTTTACAAACCCTGTCAAGCAGTAGATGCACGGACAAAACGTTTAGCCCACTGCATAACCTGCTTTGTAGAAATGGTTTTACAAACTGTTTATGCCAAACTTATCATTGTACAATAAGTCTTAAAAAATATAGATAGACCCAAGATGCTTGAGAAACTGGTTTTCATGTGGAGGATTACACATTTTACTGGTAGAGGATATGGTATATGCAAAAATTCTCAAGTTATTTAATGAAACAGTTTAAAAGGCTTTTAGAATTCCAGACCATCTTGGATAATCCTGTTTAAACTCCCATCCACTGCTCCACCTAGAGCTACGCAAGCCAATGAAGCTGCAAGAATTGAGAGTTTTACGCAATCAATTTAGTTACATCTGTTTCAAAAAAAGTCATGCTACTGGTTTTGTTTAAAACACAATGCACTAAAAAGCTCCAGTCTTGTGTTAACATGTACCACAGGCCTGTCCTAATACAGCTGTGTGAAAATGTTTTCAGGCAGCATTCTTATAATCATCATAAAGAACTGCATAGTTGAAACAATGTAGAGAGATGGACTGTAAACATCCTGAAAATTCAAAGCAATTAATTCAGATTTTTAATTGGGTGAGCTTGTGTTCGCTCTTAGGGTAACTTTAAACCCATTCACTGAGATCAGAATCTAACACTATCCAGCCACGTAGCTTCACAAACTCCAGCTCTTAAAAATACCCAACAAAATCCAAGAGGAGCTTGACACTTGTAGGCATTTCTAAAATGTACAACTAAACATTTGGTTAGCAACAAACATTTCAAAAGAGACAAGATGTTCAGTTGTGACAATTTAAGAAATTTTGATTTTCCTTTCAAACATTTGGCTAAGACTGGAGCTTATCTTCTGCAGGAGGAAGTTATTTTGACAGGAGAAACATCAGAGATGACTCAGACAAAAAGACATTTTCTCCAAGTTTAGTATTCCCTTTGACTATTAAAATAAGCCATCAACCCAGTCAGTATTTTACACCCATTCTTTATGGGAATCTTTTGTCTGGGGTGTAACTTTTTACAAGGTAGTTTCACTTCATCTCCTACACCATTCTTACCTAATAGAAAATGTGTCACTGAGCCATAAGGAATGTGCAGTATAAGACAGTAAACTGGGGCTGTCATTGATTCAAAAACCAACTACGTAGGCCCAAATATTTGCATTTATGGGCTGTAATATATATGTAGCACCAAATACAGTGTCCTTTAACTGTTTGCAATTATTAATACCAAAATCATTTCAAACTGATCAACATTGGATCATCCAGCACCAGGTGTAAGTGCTACATGTCTCAGAGGAAAATATGAGTGTATGATTGTTTCTTTCTATGTGACCAATATAATTCAGCCCATGAGAGACTACAATCGTGCACTAGAACCAAGATTAACACACTCTCTCACATCATCTATTCCCATTCAATAATCTTGTGATGTTTTCAGCCAGCAAATTCAGTCTATACCAGCTTATAGGCAAAAATGGTTCAACCCAGATCAATAGAAAATTTTCTAAAGCAGATTTCTTCCTCTCACAGCTAAGCCTCTTCAATGTGACAATTCACTGCATCTTGGAATAAAAGAAATATTCTTCAGTGCTCAATATGTTCTTCACATCCTGGAACCTCGCTCTTGCAAAATCTGAAAGAGACAGTTAAAAATTACACACATTAAAATTTCCCAATATCAGACCCAAAGCCGGGGGGCGGGCGGGGGAGAGCAAAAAGAAATCACTGTATTTCAACCATGTGATAAAGCCCAAATGGCTGGCTTAAGGACTTTCCTGAAACTGATGCCTTAATATAGAAAAACAGAGAATAGGCTATACGTCACTTACGAACTATCATTAACACACCTGTACAATAGATCACCATTAGTGTATTTGAGTCAGACTAATAAGAGGAAAGATAGAGCATTTAATATTGTAAGGGGGCAGTAAAAGTAGAGATCAATCAGACAAATGAGCACAATTGGTCATCGATGAAGTTCACAGCACACAGAGCAAACACAGAGTTCCTAAAAGTCACAAGACGGTAGAGAGAGCTGCAAGGATAGTAGGGCTAGGCCAGTTTCTCTGATCCTAGAAGCAAGGCTGTGTAGTTTGTGGGTTACCAGGGAAAATGGAGAACAATTGCCTTTTTCAAACTTGGGATTTTTTAAATTGTACTTGCTTTAGTAACATCTCCTGTGCTCTCCCTTGTTTTATTTATGACCTGTGTCACTTAGAGTAGCAATGAAATGTGCATAAGTAGCAATAAGATGTGCCAACGAAACCTTGGCAGGGACACAATTATAGTCTGAAAAAACAAGCAGCGTTTGAAAGTCAGGAGTATAAAAGCTTACATGGGCCAGATCAACTCCTATACAGAGTAGGCTGATCCATTAACCCTACAGTATCTGCCCTGACCTCCTAAAGCAGTCCTCAGTATTCGTTATATGGTAAATACAAACAGCCAGATTCTTGACCCGATGGGACTATTTGTTAGGCTACTAATATGTGAAAGCTATTAGCTTGATGTATTAAGTTAATGTTTTACATATATCTTCATGTTTGATCAATAGTATTTAATAGAATTTCATGCAATATATTGCCTTGCACAATTTCTCTTGCATACGTGAAGAGTCACAGTTCATATGCAAACCTTTCTTTTGGTGGGATGGGACACTTTGTGGAGTTCACTTTTCCAAGTACTATCTTGCCCAACACTGTTATGCTTTGTGAAGCGGAAGACGGACAATTAAGAGATACAATGGTTTTTGAAGCATATTGGTTACGTTTTATGAGAAGTGAGTTTAATTCAGGGGATAGAGAGGAGATGTTAAGAATCACACTTTGACAGGATTAATGTTGCCCACCCCACTGCAGTTGTGTGACCTTAGGTTTGTAAGAGGAGACTACACTGAATTGGAGACCTCCTCTGCCCTTAAGACACCATTCAAAAACCAGCCTATAACCCACATAAAGTGGCCCAAACTTGTGCACACAAACCCTAAATTCACATTAAAACGCTACCATTTTGTAGCACGCATCTCAAAAGACAGAAATCCTGTTTGAAGGATTCCACTCTCCTGCAGTGAAGAGTGAGCAGAGCCTCTCCTGGCGTGGGGGAAGAGGATGTACTCATTTTGCCAAGAACAGCCCGTTTGCTACAATATTCACTGCAGAAATCACATTCTGAAAATTGGGACTTTAAAATATTTTCTGAAGATAATTGAGTTTAAGTATTTGCCTCTGAAGTATCCAGGGTCTCTTCTTGGCATCTGCTCACCACTTTTCCTCTGCTCCCTCTGGTGGTTTTGGCTTTCCTGTCACCACCCGCTTCATCTCAACCCCATAGTATGGGCTCTAAATTCTTGCATGATGGTATCCAAGCACCTTAGATTAGCATCTCACATTACTAGCCTCAGTTTTTTCATGTAACAGGTGACTAGTAATGAGCAGCTCAGTTATGATGGTGATTAGCACCACAGGGAAGCCTACAAATAAACTAAGGAGCAAGTCTTGATAGTAGTCAGACAAACTAAGCAAAGCTTTGAATATGCCAGCGACAAGTACAGAGCACTGGCATGTGGCTGCCTTCATGGTGCTGAAAAGGCTTTCTGATCCAACCACGAGGAGAAGGTATATGACAGGCCAGGCACATTCCCTGGCAGAGGCAGCCACTGGTGTCATGCAGAATTTCCTTCTCTGGTACTTGCAGTGGAACAGAATGTTAAAACCATGAACATCTTACACTGATTACCGAGTAGCACCTTCCCTCCCAAAGGATTTCACAGGCCTTTACAATACACATACAAATACACCTGTCCCTCCGTACTTGCAGGGAGGAACATGGCAGCTACTTAATAGGGCACAGAAGCTCCATTTTAATGAATACACCAAAAAACTTGACATTTAAACTTACAGTTGAATTTCATATGGCAAGTAACTAACTTTTCTAGTTTCAAAATCGGCCAACAGTGGATAAGCCTTTCACATCAATTACAGCCAATTAGGATAGTCTTTCCTGATATATATAATGCTTTAGGATCTTCAAGGATTACAATTAGTGAGACCCCTCAGTTGTATGATTTCTCCTAAAAAAGGTAACTTCAGAGCAGACTGCTGTCTAGCACTACAGTGCAGATCTTGGTTACGTAATGACTTAGGGTCTGTCTACGCTACAATTAAAAACCTATGGCTGGCCCGTGCCAGCTGACTCAGGCTAAGGGGCTGTTTAACTGCGATGTAGCCGTTTGGGCTGGAGCCCAGGCTCTAGGACTCTGCTAGGAGCCCGAATGTCTACATCACAATTAAACAGCCCCTTAGCCCACATCAGCTGCAGGTATCTAAATGCAGTGTAGACATATCTTGGAGGGAAAAGTGCCATCTATTGACTCACCAACAGTACTTCCTGCAGCACCTGGATTTTACTTTGTGGTTGGAGGGTTCCTATTCACACTGTATACTGTTCCTGCTTAGGTTTGAGAGCAGATGAGATCACAACTTGTATTGCTACGAAGTTCCTATGAAAGGTTTCTAGATGGAGTATGAAAAGTTTCAAATTATGTATCAAAAGCAAATGCTACATATTTCAGCATTAAGAAAATTTATCACCTGTGCTTCTAGTTAATTAAAAGTATTCTATAAGAAACTGCATGGCAAACACAAGTGATTTCAGTGAGTAAAAGTCAGGCCTTGAAAATTTACTTGACAACTGCAAGTAAAGAGATTTGCCATGGTGAAAAATACATGCTACTGTGCCCCCTGCAACTTAAAGTTAGAGGAACAGTTAGGTACTGTAATTGTAATATTATCCACCAACATTTATTATATATATTGCAACAGCACCCGTGTATAGTGTTTTCCAAAACACAGAAGAGGGCACTCCCTACCCCAAGCAGAATACAATCCAGTTAACTATCAAACTTTAAAAGCACACATCTTACTACTAGGGCTGGTCAACTGGCAGGAAAAAGACATTGGCTATGTTATTCAATACATTCCACCATATGATAGTCACCAAGCAGAATGTGACCAGCATGACTGAATACCACAAAGAAAACTATCAGTTGAATAAGTTAGTTGATGAACTCCAGTGGGTTACAGAGTAGCAGCCGTGTTAGTCTGTATCCGTAAAAAGAAAAGGAGTATTTATGGCACCTTAGAAACTAACAAATTTATTAGAGCATAAGCTTTTGTGAGCTACAGGCTACACAAAGAAGTTATACCAATTCACTTAAAGATGTGATGCTGAACTGATTAACTAATTGAGTTTAACATCACACATTTAGTTAAACCAGCATATGCAGACACTCATATCAGATTCAACATGGCTCATCTTGCTTTAGCTTGCACCTGTAGACTCCTAGAGTTCAGGGAAGAAGGGATAACCAGATAATCTAGTCAGACCACTGACAGCACCTAGCTCCTGCACGCTAAACTCAAACCCAGATTTAAGTATCACATCCCACAGGAAACGAAGCTATTATGATGTGCCACAGGGAGATAATAGGAGTGAGTGAGTTGCATGTCACTTGTAACTTTAGCACAACATTTAATTCTGTGTAAAGCGGATCACAGTCAACAGCACATGCATACTCCCCAACCCTTTTCTTGCTTTTGGTTAGGCATTTTCCTACGTGGCTTCACTTTACTTTCTCTTTTCTGTAACAGATCATGGTGATGTTTCTCAAGTCATTTTCAAAGTGTTTCCTCTTTACCTTCTCTCATTCTCCATCTCCTAACCTCTCTTTCTCTTCACTGTGAGCTCTACCTCCTGCCCTGAACATTTTGGTTTCTTTTCTTCCATATACCCCACAAATCTGTTTCTCTCTCATATTTTATATGCACACCCTGTAATTCTCTTTCCTAGCTTATCCCATCAATCTCACACTCTTTCCCTATGTCATTCATTTGCTTGACCACATCCCATACCCCCTCACAAAAATGGTATTGAAATTTTACAAGATGGCCATTACCTACAGAATTAATTCCACAGACCTATACGAGATAACGGGCGGGGGATATAGGCGGAACGGTCCAGGGCAACAACCTGGTGAGAAAGCAACTGCTTCTCCCATGCCAATCTGTTTGACTAGAGCAGGGGTAGGCAACCTGCGGCATGTGAGCTGATTTTAAGTGGTACTCACACTGCCCAAGTCCTGGCCACCGGTCCGGGGGGCTCTGCATTTTAATTTAATTTTTAATGAAATTTCTTAAACATTTTAAAAACCTTATATACTTTACATACAACAATAATTTAGTTATATATTATAGACTTATAGAAAGAGACCTTCTAAAAACATTAAAATGTATTACTGGCACGCAAAACCTTAAAATTAGAGAGTGAATAAATGAAGACCTGGCACACCACTTCTGAAAAGTTGCTGACCCCTGGGCTAGAGGAAGGTGTTGGGATAGGGATGCTGTCCCTGGACTCTGCTCAGTGGCTTTATTTTCATACTAGCCTCTGGCTAGTAGCTGCCGACACATATGAATGCCTCCTGTCCCTAACCATGGCTGGGTAGTAAAATATATTTGGTTCTTATTTTCATTGCTGCCCACAGGATTCTGAACAGGAGTAAGAACTGACAGATGCTGGTCAGTAGTCACTGTGTCACTTAGGGAAACTCTGAGCTGCCTGTTTGTAGAGTCCCTGAGTTTATACTCATGTGATAAATGAAAGTTTCATACTGACCATAAGGACTAATCATTTAATTTAAAAAAAAATGAAAGCTTAGATTTTGCAAAAGTAGGCAACCTTCCCCATGCATGCTTTTCAAACATTTTATTACTGCAAGATAAATGTATCTTTTTTAACCCATATGCAAGCAGCACTGAAGTTGCTTGTAAAAAAGCTGCCTTTCCAAAGGTACAGGTAAGAAAGGATTTGGAGTATGATCCCATAAGATGCTGAATACCACCAGATTCCAGTGATTTCACCTGGGCTTTGCAGTATTGAGGAGTCCTGATGAGCAGTAAGTAACAGATATAAGCAACAGCAGACTTAAAATAGAAATGATTGTCAACAAAAACTTATTCTCCATGCACTGCTTCAAGCATTGTAAGGCCACTTCTTGGTAATTCATCATAATAATTTGAATTTCAGTTGCACTGTCCATTTAGGGACCTCAAAGCACTTTACACTCAGTAAATTAGGACTTGGCCTCTCCCCAGTGAGGTTTTTTCCATTTTAGACCTGTGGAAACTGGAGCACAGAAGTTAAGTGACTTGTCTATATTCATACAGAGGGACTGAGGCAGAGTGGAGAAAAGAATGCAGACCTGCGGACTCCCTATATTGTGCTTTAATAGGACCATCCTTGGCTAACATACTTCAGATGGACAAGCCTCTTAATAGGTTGCCAAATCAGACATTTACTGAAGATTTTTATTAGCTGCCATTATACACAAAATATATGACAAGAGAAAAAACAGGCCATGTAACAACAACAAAAAAATAGAACCATTTCTGTCTAAAAATATTTTCCCCTAGAATCTGTATAAAGAATTTCCCCTCTCCCAGCATAGCTTTAAAAGGACTGATAATGCCAGCGTTACTTATGTAAAAAAGCACAAGAGCCAGTACAGGTCTTGTCATGTCATCATCATCTGTGCAACAGATCATACTATAAAGTCTATTACCATTTCTACCACTGTGATTTTCACCTGACACTAGGAATAAAGGTAACTATGACTACAGAACAAATACACCACTAGGACTAGCCAGAAGATGGTACTGGTGAGGGGTAGGTGGCAGATGGGGCAGAGGAAAGCATGTGGGTGAAGTCCTAGGGCAGCTAATGCTCACCATGACATTTACACTTAATCTGAGTCATTCATATCGTAATCCGTCTCTTCATCCTCGCTCTGAATGGCATGCAGCAAGTGTAAAGAAAGGGAGGGAAAAGAAAAGATTGAAAGTGAGTCAGAGCCAAAGCAAAGTACAATCCACTTACACTTGAGGTATGTGAGGTTATTTTACTTTAATCCAATTCTTCATAAGGCAATAAGATACCACACAATTTAAAAGCAGGGAACATTATAAATAGCAGGAAAACTAGTTTTCCCCACTGTCCCAAGTATCAGCAGATTACTGCTAATGGTTCCATTCAGTTCAGCATTCACTTGACACAATGAAAGGGAACACTGTGTAATGAGACAGCTAATGTTACATATGCTACCTGAAACTTGTGAGCTCTGCAACTGGCTCCATGTGTCTGTGGACTCTTAACACTCGGAAACTTAGCTTTGGAGGCAGACATCAGGAGGAACATTGGGTCATCCCCTCCTAATACAGCAACTCAAGGAAGTGGGCAGGGAAACCAAGTGGATTTGGGAATGGAGAGCTCAGAGAATCACAAGCTGCCCCACAAGCACCATTGAAATAGCTTAAGTAATTTGGCTCAAAGGGGTTAGTTTACTCCTCCCAGCTACATTAGAAAGTTACACATCCATTCCAGCTATCAATAATAGGACTCAGGGAAAGGCAATGGCTGAGTGGCATTGCTTCCTCAAATGCCACAAGACATCCAACTTTTGGGCAAGCTGGTAGGTATACTGTTTAGGTTGTGCCTATGCAGTGGTGATGTAGCTATGTTCGTCCCAGGATACTAGAGAGACAAGATGGGTGTGGTAATATCTTTAATGGACCTACTTCTGTTGGTGAGAGAGATAAGCTTCCGAGTTTACACAGAGCTCTTCTTCAGGTTGTGACTGTTATTGTTCTACTGAACTTAGCCCATTTTAAGTTTTATTTAAAACAAAAGTTGAAGAGTTTAGTAAACTACAATTAGAATCTACAGAAGCCAGAATGGAAATGAGCTTGAACAGAAATCCAAATCAGCAACGAAATGGCAAAAAATGAATGAACTGTTCAGAAAGGAATCTAAATACTTTACGTAACACTCATGCACACAGCCCTTGGAAGCCTAAGGTAAGGCTGTTTTCCTTACTAATTCCTCAAGATGTAGTCCAAGTCCTGGGCTATGTACATTCATTGTAGGCCTTATTTTGGGAAGGTTCCTGTATGGACTTTGCAAACACAAGGGTGATAGGTTAGTTGCATTTGAGGGGTGTTCTGAAACAGATGGCCTTTCAGAATGCTCAGAGTTGTTTCTTCCAAAGTAGGAAATAATTACAAAGCAGGGTATATGCTAAGTTCACTTCATGGGAAATATCTCATAGTGTGAGATTCAAGAGTCAGTCTATATACTTATCACTGTGTAATGCTGGCTCATAGAGGAGCACATTTTATGCTATTTTACAGCTGTGATACATGGCAGCAAAATCTTCATTTATCAAACTTTACTGCCATAGCTCAGTATTACTAGCATGTCACTTTTGGAGAAAGTCAATAATGTAGAATACCTGTCACTGGGGAAGATTTTAGTACCTTTGGAAAAACTACTTTCAAGTTTTAGTTGCTATTGTTTCTTGTTCTATCCTATTTAGGCAAATTGCGTCCTCCATGAAGAGGATACTAGATAAAAAAACCCACCAGAAAAGAAAGAAAAACTGGAAAAGTCAGATCAGCTGGGGCTGCTCCCAACACATGTTTTTTTCTGGTTTGTAAACCCCCACTATTAATAAAGATTCTGGTAATCTGGTGGGTAATGCAGAATTAAATACAATGGCCCTTACATAACTGTACTGATAGAAGTTTTTTTGTTTTTTTTTTAAGATGTCATGACAACGATTCTTGTGCTTTCCCCTTCACAGCAGCATGGATCAGAGCCACCTAAATATTTGTCAATATGTAATTCTGGGTGACCTTCATTATCGTTTCAATGGAACAACAAGATGTTGAAGGTTAAATCAGACACAGTTTAGCAGATTATGGATTTGAGGCTAAACTGGCTTGAAAAATCCATCTGTCGAGAGGACAGACCCCAAGAAACAGTTCTGACTCAACATTCAAGTACTTTTCAACCCAAAAGGATTAAAAAAACAACAACCCACAACCCTCACGTCCCCAATACTCTGTTAACAGTATGTATATTAAATGGAAACTTCAAAAATCTCTCCTGTTGCACCTGTCCACAGTCCCTACCCCACTACTCACATCCTCTTTTCTGACATGCTCTTTAGTTTAGAACATCCCTCTCCAACAGTTGCACCAACAGGCAAGTTTATGTAGTTATGATTCGAATAAATCCTCTCCCAAAACTAAGGGCTTGTCTACATTGCCCGCTGGATCAATGGGCAGCGATCGATCCAGCGGGGGTTGATTTATCGCATTTAGTCTAGACGTGATAAATAGACGACCAAGCACTCTCCCTCGACTCTGGTACTCCACCAGGGCGAGAGGCGCAGGCAGAGTTGACGGGAGAGCGTCAGCCATCGACTTACTGCAGTGACGACACCGTGGTAAGTAGATCTAAGTACGTCGACTTCAGCTATGTTATTTACGTAGCTGAAGCTGCGTAACTTAGATCGATCTCCCCCCCCCCA
Organism: Caretta caretta; assembly: GCF_965140235.1. NCBI lineage: Eukaryota > Metazoa > Chordata > Testudines > Cheloniidae > Caretta > Caretta caretta. The sequence continues at coordinate 314,614 of NC_134215.1, forward strand.
AGTGTAGACCAGGCCTTATACCTGCATTTTGAGGTTAGCTCAAGTCTGGTAAAGACAACTCTCCCATCCCAAACCTCCACTGGCCAATGCACAGTGGAACAAAACTCTTAATTTCTGGGGATTCTTTCACTCACTTTCCTTTTAAAATGACTTTACTTGACATCAGAGAGAGCTTCCAACTGTGCATTTTCAGCCACGCAACAGGACTATACTTGTTCTTGGTTTTTAACTAACTCTTACTGTTCTAATCTCATGCTACTTCCCACTGTGCTCATTCTTTCTAGTACACAACTCCCTTCTGTGCATCAAGACTCCGGGTGAGCATTTGAGACACAGCAGCGTTCTTCAGAGTCCCTCTACCAAGCCTGTGAATTTCACTGCAGAGAGTATAAATGCTGGCATCTCTCAAATGTCTGAATAACCAAGAGTTGCACTGTACTTGTTCTGGACTAGTCCCTCCTCTTTAGACGCCCACACTGTTTGGTTTGGTATTCTACACATTTTCTATTAGCCTAGTATCCAGTCAAACTCTGGGCCCTTCTGAAGCATGTTATTGCAGAAGGGTCACTGAAGTCCCTTGTAAAGATATGCATTATGGTCAGTAATTCCAGTTTTTGCTTTATTATTTTTATCTTGGTGGTGCACATATCCCAGCCCTGAGGAGCTTACAAACTAAGACAACAAGCAAATGATGTACAATGAGGGATAAGGATGCAATTAAAATACACACACACTGCTTAGATACCACACACACACTTATTGCTTAAATACCACACCAACATATAACTTATCAGCTTTTCCATTTCTTTCAGGCAGCATGGCAAAAGTGAGTTTTGAAGAGGGGAGGGCAGTGGGCTTACACATGCGTTCAGGAACAGTGATCCATATGTAGGATTTTATAGTTTTACATGTTCACTTTTTATTTTTGGCTGCATTAACTTCTTATAGGGTTTAAAATATGATTCTCTGAATTGCGATAAAATACATTTCAGCAGAAATTAGCCATTTCACTAGCGATGAAACAAAAAAAGTTTTAAAATACTCTAAAGCTTTATGAAATAAGTCTGATTACTTGTACCTTACGTACCTACTGTGGGTATCCATACACAAAAATGCTGCTTTCCAAACTGCTGCTGTGCCCAACCAAGAAATGAGTTGTGGACAGCATGAAAAGCAGTAGTAACCAGCAGCAGACAGTAGTTTACTGTAAACAACGTGAGCAGGATACAATTGACATTGGAAGTTCCAGATCAGTCTTAAGGGGCTTTTTTCAGTGTTTATTTTTTAAAGCTGACTCTTGAAAAGCTGTGCTAAGTTTTACTTTGGTTGTTTTCAATTTAAACCAATAAAAATGATAAATGAGTGGTAAACCTTTTTGTATAAAGATGACTAGTTTTACTACTAACCAATTATTAGTGTTTCCATTTCCCCACCAACCATAGTGTAAAATGTACAGTGCACGCTGAGTGGAGGAACAGTGCAATTCATTTTCCATTTGGTCAGGGCCAACTATGATTCAGTCATGTCACACACTGTCTTCCCTAACTATTATCCCTAAAAGTAAACAGATCACACAAGCAAGATCTCATGCCTATAACGTCTCTGTCAATTAGGTCATGCAGAAGAGCGAGAATTACAAGGAACCCTGAAAGCTGCGAGCTTGCACAATACATTGCAAGTAAGGGACTTAATCTAATGGGAAGACTTTTATAGCTTATTGCATATGACAATACTTTTCAGACAGAATATGTCATTCACATTCCTGGCTGTTGAGAATTCTGTATCCTGACTCAGATAAGCACGGAAAACATCCATCATCTACACTGGTGGCAGAATCAAAGTCTATCTACTGTCTGATAACCCAAATATGCATATTCTCAAAAGGAAGCACTCACTAAGAAGTCAGATAACAGTATGGAAGACACGGAGAATACTAAGTAGCACATTTAAAGTTCTTGTTTTGTAATGTGTGAGAGTCATACTGACAATTAGAGTTACTTTAACTGGTACAGTTTATATTCTCATGCACAACGAAAAGGGAACCATTACCGACCTTGAGGAGAGATGGCAAGCAGATTACACGCTATGCTCAACCTTCTTTTGAATAATATCCAAGTCTAATTGCTTTGACTAACATCTTTCATTTCCTCCCTCCCATGCCCAGCATCTTACCTTTGCTTTTTCACTGGGCTCGCTGGTTGTGCCGTAGGGGGTATTATGTAGCTCCTTCGAGACAACACACAGAAATTCAGCCTGATCTTCATTTCCATAGTTATAGGAAGAACCAATACTGACCAACTGAAAGAGGAGAGAAAGGCTTAGCGGTATTTCCGCACAAAACAGTTGGTATAATTTTTCCGCAACTTTGGCTTTAACATTCCTTAAGGCGTTGGCTGTATTTTGAGCATGAGCTCCCACTTTAATGCAAATAGATGCCAACTTCTGATGTCAGGGTTAATGCAGCTGTTCCATTTAAAGGTCTCTGAGTCTACTAGTGTAAGGGTAGCATTGCCAATAGCACCCTGAGTGCTTAGGCAAAATCCTACAGAGGCAGTCAGTGGGGAGAAGCCGCCTGTTCCCACTGCATCTCAGACACCTGAACACTACCCCCTTTCCTCCAAAAGTTATTTAAAAAAAATCTGCATGTGGCGTGATAGTGTGGGTGGGATTTAGACAAGCAAGGAACGCATGCAGAGAACACTCTGCCCTGAAGAGACACCTGCTATTTTACTCACAGAATGACCCTATGCTTCTATTTGGAATTTACAAAGATATTTAGAGCAGGAGGCAAAAGTTAGCATTTGACTGAAAAAACAAGACAAACAGTATGGTGGGACTCAAGGACCAACTTTCCAAATTCATATGTATTGTTACAGGGAAGTTGGTTAAGGTAGCATTACAAGTGGAAGTTATATGCTTGAAATGAAATGTTGCTTATTTACAAACTGCTAGAAGCCTTAAAACTGAATGAGGACAATTTATCTCAAAGTGCAGTCTGCTCTGCTGGTGACATTTTCTTCTGCGCTTTGGAACTACCTAAGGTAAAAGGATTTACTCAACAAGCCTTAACCAGCTGTTGAATGAAATCAGATCCAGGTATTTTTTTTTGTAAAATACATTTCTAAATTACAGATAAAATGACATGTGTGGTACTGTTATGCAGCTACTGCTGACAAAAATAAGATGAGCAAAGCCGTCTGGTGCACAGACCCTCTATATTAGGGGTGGGCAAACTTTTTGGCACGAGGGCCACATATGGGTAGGGAAATTGTATGGCAGGCCATGAATGCTCATGAAATTGGGGGTTGGGGTGTGGGAGGGGGTGAGGGCTCCGACTGGAAGTGTGGGCTCTGGGGTGGGGCCAGAAATGAGGAGTTCAGGGTGTGGGAGGGAACTCTGGGCTGGGGTGCAGGCTCTGGCTGGGCATGTGGGCTCTGGGGTGGGGCTGGGGATTGGGAGTGCAGGAGGGTGCTCCAGGCTGGGACCGAGGGGTTTGGAGGGCGGGAGGGGGATCAAGGCTGGGGCAGGGGAGGGGGTCAGAGGGACAGGCTCTAGGCAGTGCTCACCTCAAGCAGCTCCTGGAAGCAGTGGCATGTCCCCCCCTCTGGCTCCTTACCGGAGGTACGGCCAGGAGGCTCTGCGCACTGCCCCATCCACAGGTGCTGCCCCTGCAGCTCCCATTGGCTGCAGGTCCCAGCCAATGGGAGCTGTGGGTGCTGCGTGCGGAGCCCCCTGGCTGCCCCTATGCGTAGGAGCCAGAGGGGGGACATGCTGCTGCTTCCGGGAGCCGTGTGGAGCCACAGCACGCGTAGAATGGGGCAAACCTCTGACCCTGCTCCCCAGCTGTAGCACCAGAGTGGGGCAAACCCCAGGCCCTGCTCCCTGCCGGGAGCTTGAGGGCTGGATTAAAACATCTGAAGGACCGGATGTGGTCCCTGTAGTAAGAGGCCCTGAAACATAAACCCTTGTATCAGAGGCCTGGTCTGAGGCCTAAAGCCTGAACCAAAGTACTTCTAGGCATTGCTAAGTCTGTGAGCCAAAGGCAGGCCCTAATTGCAGAACTTGGCAAGAAAAGGGCCCCTGGAAAGCACGTGCTAATGATATAAGTAGTAATATGAGGAATGTGTGCCAAGATGGCACCTGGACATCCCGATATGAGGACACTTCACAGAAATAAGGAACAGCCAGGTGCATCCCAAAGTCAGGGTCAAAAGGACAACATGATGGACAGATCTGTTTGTTTGAACCAACATGATCAAAGGGGGAGACAACACCCTAATGAGTCAAGGGGCTGTACCTCAATACATCAGTGGTGATGAGTAATCTGTCTTGCAACTGTATAAAAACAGGTCCCGGAGCACATATCTTTGTCCAGCCTAAGGGGCAGTGGAGTGTCCCGCCACTGACTGAGCTGTGTCCATTGCCAGGGGGCACATTTTCGTAGTATGTCCTGTAGAGTCTATAGGAAACCATTACTGTGCTTCGTTTGACAATAAAGCTGGCCGGTTGCCTTCGTACCTTACTAGAGTCTGTGGTCTTTGGGGGTTCTCTCGGGGTCTGCTGAGTCAGCTATCTGCGCAGCGCTGGTGCAGCACATAGAGGGAACACGCACGCAGCCGACTGTTATCAACATCGAACAAGAGCAGAGCACCACACCAGTAGCTACCGACAACAGCCCCCGGGCTGTAGTTTGCTCACCCCTGCTCTATATCCACCCTGTGCAGTCATACATTTCACCAAATTCATCAGCCAAACTGCCACAGACATGTACTAACAGCCCTCTGTCCCCAGTTTGCAATATCCCTATTTTCAATCCCAATATGCCAGTAGTTTAGCTATAAGGTACCATTGATCAATTTCCATTTCATTATTAAAGTGCTCCTGGTATATGACCAGGAGCAAAGGTTCAGATTTCTTGCTGTTCAGAGTAACATCATTTGAAACAGCCAAAAAACTATTGGGTTAAAAACAAACAGTTTATTTCCATTAGCTCAGGGGAGCCACAGAGATATTAAAGGACCTGATGGATGCTCCTGCACCCAGTTGGAGATACGTAACAATGGAATTTTGGGCTAGAACATGGTCAGGGCATCAGGAATTAGGCTGTTTACCCGTACAGGTAGGAGAAGGATATAACTGAGCTGAAAGCAGCCCCAACACAGTATTAATGCTAAAAAACAAAGCTTCCTTGTACCCATGTGGAGTGGCAGAACTGAAATATCCATGAGCTATGATACTATGGTAAAGGGGCTGTGTAGGTACCTAGACAGACAAACATAACCAGGGCTTGCAAAATCTTTTACCTGGGACACTGTTTGCCAAAGGTCAACTACATTTAAACAGCAAAGTTATCAGATATGGATTCACCACTGCCCCAAAATTAACCCTTTTATAACTGTCACTTGCCAGGAGTGCTTGTCAGTAACCACCCCGCCACCACACACTCCTGGTGCCTTCATACATCTCAACTATGCATATATAGTCAGAGAATATCCAGTTGACCAGAACATGAATAAAATTAAACCTGCTAAAAATACGGTGTTACCTTTTCCACCAAAACATTTCTAATGAAGTTACAGAAAACAAGTAATATAAACACATTCCTGGAAGATTTAACAGTGTTAATTTATCTCCACATGTCCAGGCACGCCAGCTTTCCCCAATGAATACTCTGCTACTTATATCAAGAATGTCCACAGTATGCATCCGATGAAGTGAGCTGTAGCTCACGAAAGCTTATGCTCAAATAAATTGGTTAGTCTCTAAGGTGCCACAAGTACTCCTTTTCTTTTTAAGAATGTCTAAGTGACTGACAGGGAATCACATAGTAAAACATAAGGCACTTTGATTTTTCAGCCATATAGAATGAACTAAAAAAGTCTGCCCTACCTTGCCTTGGAAAGAGGCTGCCAAGATTAAGAGATGAAATTATAGTCCACTCGCAAGACAATTGAGCATTAAGGAGAGGAAAGAATTCCATATACATTAGTGACCAGTTAACTCTGTTTCCAGTCAAAAGAAGGCACTGTGCACGAGTCTTTGAATTGTAAAGAGTTTTTGGCCCAAACCTCAAAACTGAGCAATAAGAACAGGTAAACTGATGCAAAATGAATACCGTATAACACACACAGAGTAACCACTTTCTCAAACCAGAAAGAATATTTAAAAAACCCTTTATTTTAAATTAACTTAAACAACTTTACTTTGAAAGCACAAAAGCATTAAGTGGCTTGCTGCACATTAAAAGAAGATTAGAGATATCCCAACTTCCCAAAGGATTTAAAAAAATAAAATCCAAGTATTCTATTTAGTCCTATAGCCAGCCAATTGTTTTCTTGCAAAAAGACTTCACAATCCCCAGAATAAGAAGGGCCAGCTGTCAGATCAACTAGGTTTACAACTGCAGCAATTATTCTGCCAGTAAAGGGAGAAATACCTCATTGCTCACTGAGGGTCAGCAAAAATAAAGGTACTCTCTGAAAATAGATGTGCCAATTATCAGAGGTGCCTCAACCACCAGGCCCCTGGTTTAATATGGAATGGTGACAGTGAGTTCTCTAGGAGGGCTTTTAAGTCAGTTTTGCTTCCCCTCATGCTTTGAAACAGCCTAAATTTGCTGACCTTCTGGGCATGCTGCTTTTAGTGAGAAGGTAGGCTGATGGTTGGTCAGGGGGGTATTAACCAGCAGGCCAGTAGTTTTTATTTTGTTGGTTGTGGTAAGTCTGGATGGGAATCATCATATTACTGATTAGTTTGTATATTTCTAGAGCTTCAAGATACATGCTGTTTGTAATGTTTATTAAACATGGATTCTTTGAAGCTGGCCTGTGTTAAATCCTTGTAAAGTGCTTATACAAGAAAACCTGTGCATATGTCTGCTGCTGAGAATGTGTTGTTTGTATAGTACCAAGAGTGTGCTAAAAACTTAACTCCACAAGGAGTTGTTTGGTCTTGGGAACTCACTGATTTCAAAGCCCTATCCTTCTCAAAAGGAATTTTCCTTCTGCTTGTGCCTTTTCTGGTGTAGACTTATGCACTGTGCTGCTTATGGACATGAACTTGTATTAATGAGAGGTTTCCAACCATTGTTAGAATAGCTCAATCCCAAAGCACTGCCATCACAAGAGACCTTTTGATTAGATACTAGGTAGGTACACAAACATCTTCAACTGAGAGCAAGAACCTCTGACTCCTATTTATAGTTTCAAAGCAGGGCTCAGACTGTACATGTGCACACATGCAGTAGGGAAAGATGCTTCCCCCCACCAATCCTTTAATCTCTGTCAGTACTTACCGTTTTAAAGTCATACTCTTTTATTGCATTGAATAGCTGCATTCACTGCCCATATATACAACCGTTAACCCAGGGGTGGGCAAACTTTTTGGCCCGAGGGCCACATCTGTGTATGGAAATTGTATGGCGGGCCATGAATGCTCACGAAATTTGGGTTGGGGTGCGGGCTCCGGGGTGGGTCCAGAAATGAGGAGCTCAAGGTGCAGGAGGGGGCTCTGCGCTGGGCCAGGGAGTTGAGCCAGGCTCCAGCTGGGGGTGCAGAAGGGGGCTCTGGGCTTGGACCAAGGGGTTCGGAGGGTGGGAGGGGAATCAGGGCAGGGAGTTGGGGCATGGGAGGTGGTCGGGGGTGCCACCTCCGGGCGGCATTTACCTCAAGCAGTTCCCAGAAGCAGAGGTATGTCCCGGCTTCGGCTCCTATGTGGAGGCACAGCCAGGTGGCTCTGCATGCTGCCCTGTCTGCAGCTCCCACTGGCCGTGGTTCCCTGCCATGGGAGCTGCTGGGGCAGCACTTGGGGCCGGGGCAGCGTGCAGAGCCCCCTGGCTGTCCCTACGCGTAGGAGGCAGAAGGGGGACATGCCACTGCTTCCGGGAGCGGTTGGGGCAAGCCCCTGACCCCGCTCCATGGCTGGAGAGCCAGAGCAGAGCAAGCCCCAGACTCCACTCCTCAGCGGGAGCTCGAGGGCCGGATTAAAACATCTGATGGGCCACATGCGGCCTGTAGTTTGCCCACCCATGTTTTAACCAACTCTTTTCAGTCAGATTGATCTACAGTGGCCCTAGAAAGTTGCATTGCATAGGTTGCTCCCCAAACTATCAGGGTAGCTCATGAATTGTTGTATACACCAAGATTAATTTATAGGAGAAAGCTCCCCAGGGTTCTGCCTATCAACATTTAAACAGTAGACATTAGGGTAGATTCGATATGCCCATGCACTGTGGCACAATTGTGATTCTGGGAAATCAGTTAAGGGGAGAGCTGATTAATGGATTTTAAGGGCAGAAAAGACTAAAATGATCATCTAGTCTGACACCCTGCATTACACAGGACATGGACTATTTACCAATTGGTTCCTGAATTAAGCCCATAACTTTTTGTCTGAGCTACAGCATATACTTTAGAAAGACATCCAATCTGGATTTAAAGATTTCAAGTAATGGAGAATCCCCAGCATCCCTTAGCAAGTTGTTCAATGACAATTGTTAAAATGACAACATTTGGGATTAAAATAAAATGGATTTCTGACAGTGCAAGATTTAGTTGCGGATCGGTCCTGCTTTGAGCAGGGGGTTGGACTAGATGACCTCCTAGGGTCCCTTCCAACTCTGATATTCTATGATTCTAAGACAAGACTATGACACTAAAATCTTCTATGGAAAGAAGCATGAAAACTGAAAATTCATAGCTGTTGCTATCTCACAAGTGTTTGTATTAGGACTATTTAAAAAAAGAACATAAGAATGGCTATACTGGGTCAGAGCAATGGTCCATCTAGCCCAGTATCCTATCTTCTGACAGTGGCCATTGCCAGGTGCTTTAGAGGGAATGAACAGAACAGGGAATCACCAAGTGATCCATCCCCTGTTGCCGATTCCCACCTTCTGTCAAACAGAGACTAGGGACAATTCAGAGCATGGTTTTGCGTCCCTGCCCATCCTGGCTAATAGCCACTGATGGACCTATCCTCCGTGAATTTATCTAGTTCTTTTTTGAACCCTGTCATGGTCTTGGCCTTCACAACCTCCTCTGGAAAAGAATTCCACAGGTTGACTGTGTTTGTGTGAAGAAATACTTCCTTTTGTTTGTTTTAAACCTGCTGACTATTCATTTCATTCTTGTGTTACGAGAAGGAGTAAATAACACTTCTTTACTTTCTCCACACCAGTCATGATTTCATAGACCTCTATCATATCACCCCTTCATTATCTCTTTTCTAAGATGAAAAGTCCAAGTCTTATTAATCTCTCCTCATATGGAAGCCATTCCATACCCCTTATAATTTTTGTTGCCCTTTTCTGAACCTTTTCCAATTCCAATATATCTTTTTTGAGATGGGGCAACCAGATCCACACACAGTATTCAAGATGTGGACGTACCATGGATTTATACAGAGGCAATATGATATTTTCTGTCTTATTATCTATCCCTTTCCTAATGAGTCCCAACATTCAGTTAGCTTTTTTGACTGCCATTGCACACTGAGTGGACGTTTTCAGAGAACTATCCATAATGACTTCAAATTTTGCCTCCTCACTGTTTACGCCTTTTTCCAGATAATTTATGAATATGTTGAACAGCACTGGTCCCAGTACAGACCCCTGGGAAAGACCACTATTTACTTCTCTCCATTCTGAAAACTGACCATTTATTCCTACCTTTTGTTTCCTATCTTTTAACCAGCTACTGATCCATGAGTGGACCTTCCCTCTTATCCCATGACAGCTTACTTTGCTTAAGAGCTTTTGGTAAGGGACCTTGTCAAAGGCTTTCTGAAAATCTAAGTACACTATATCCACTGGCTCCCCCTTGTCCACATGCTGGCTGACCCCATCAAAGAATTCTAGTAGATTGGTGAGGCATGATTTCCCTTTACAAAAACCATGTTGACACTTCCACAACAAAACATGTTCATCTGTGTGTCTGACAATTCTGTTCTTTACTGTAGTTTCAACCAATTTGCCTGGTACTGAAGTAGGCTTAATGGCCTGTAATTGCCGGGATCGCCTCTAGAGTCTTTTTTAAAAATTGGTGTCACATTAGCTATCCTCCAGTCATTGGGTACAGAAGCTGATTTAAATGATAGCTTACATACCACAGTTGGTAGTTCTGTAATTTCACATGAGTTCCTTCACAACTCTTGGGTGAATACCATCCGATCCTGGTGACTTATTACAATTTAATTTATCAATTTATTCCAAAACCTCCTCTAACACCACCTCAATCTGGGACAGTTCCTCAGATCTGTCACCTAAAAAGAATGGCTTAGGTTTGGGAATCTCCTTCACATCCTTAGCCATGAAGGCCAATGCAAAGAATTAATTTAGTTTCTCTACAATGGCCTTATCATCCTTGAATGCTCCTTCAGCATCTCAATCGCCTAGTGGCCCCACTGGTTGCTTAGCAGGCTTCCTGCTTCTGATGTGCTTAATTTTTTTGCTGTTACTTTTTGAGTCTTTGGCTAACTGTTCTTCAAATTCTTTTTTGGCCTTCCTAATTATATTTTTACACTTCACTTGCCAGAGTTTATGCTTCTGTTTTCCTCAATAGGATTTAACTTTCATTTTGTAAGGATGCCTTTTTGCCTCTAGCTGCTTCTTACTTTGCTGTTCAGCCACAGTGGCACTTTTTTGGTCCTCTTACTATGTTTTTTAATTTGGGGTATACGTTTAAATTGAGCCTCTATTATGGTGTCTTTAAAAAGTTTCCATGCAGCTTGCAGAGATTTCACTTTTGGCACTATACTTTTTAATTTCTGTTTAACTAACTCCCTCATTTTTGTGTAGATCCCCTTTATGAAATTAAATACTACCATGCAGGAACTAATTTCCCAGCAGGAACTATGAAAAGCCTTTGGGAAGCTCATGGGGTGAACCACTTAGTTGCCACCCCTTACCATCATCAAACAAATGGCCTGGTGGAGAAATGTAATGGAACTTTGGGGGCCATGATACGTAAATTCATAAATGAGCACTCCATTGGGACCTAGTGTTGCAGCAGTTGCTCTTTGCCTACAGAGTTGTACCACATCCTAGTTTAGGATTTTCACCATTTGAACTTGTATATGGCCACGAGGTTAAGGGGCCAGTACAGCTGGTGAAGCAGCAATGGGAGGGGTTTACACTTTCTCCAGGAACTAACATTCTGAACTTTGTAACCCACCAACAAAACACCCTCCGAACCTCTTTAGCCCTTGCTAAAGAAAATCTAAAGGATGCTCAAAAAGAGCAAAAAGCCTGCTATGATAAACATGCCAGAGAGCGTTCCTTCAAAGTAGGAGACCAGGTCATGGTCTTAAAGGCGCTCCAGGCACATAAAATGGAAGCGTTGTGGGAAGGGCCATTCACGGTTTCAGAGCATCTGGGAGCTGTTAATTATCTCATAACATTTCCCACCTCCAACCAAAAGCCTAAGGTGTACCATATTAATTCTCTAAAGCCCTTTTACTCTAGCCCAGGGAGGAGATGATGCTGAGTGTCCTGAAGGCGTCTACTACGAAGGGAAAAGTGATGGTGGCGTGGAAGAGGTAAACCTCTCCATGACCCTTGGGCGTATGCAGCGACAGCAGATCCAGGAGCTGTGCACTAGCTATGCGCTGATGTTCTCAGCCACCCCAGGACTGACTGAACGGGCATACCACTCTATTGACACAGGTAATGCTCATCCAATTAGAGCCCAACCTTACCAGGTGTCTCCTCAAGCTAAAATGGCTATAGAACGGGAGATCCAGGATATGCTACAGATGGGTGTAATCCGCCCCTCCCGCAGTGCCTGGGCATCTCCAGTGGTTCTAGTTCCCAAACCAGATGGGGAACTATGTTTTTGCATGGACTACCATAAACTAAATGCTGTAACTCGCCCAGACAACTATCCAATGCCACGCACAGATGAACTATTGGAGAAAGTGGGACAGGCCCAGTTCATCTCTACCTTGGACTTAACCAAGCGGTACTGGCAGGTACCACTAGATGAATCCGCCAAGGAAAGGTCAGCCTTCATCACACGTCAGGCTGTATGAATTTAATGTGTTCCATTTTGGGCTGTGGAATGGACCCGCCACCTTCCAAAAACTTGTAGGTGGTCTCCTAGCGGGATTAGGAGAATATGCAGTCGCCTACCTTGATGATGTGGCCATATTTTCGGATTCCTGGGCAGAACACCTGGAACATCTACAAAAAGTCTTTGAGCGCATAAGGGACGCAGGACTAACTATGAAGGCTAAGAAGTGTCAAATAGGCCTAAACAGAGTGACTTACCTTGGACACCAGGTGGTCAAGAAACTATCAACCCCCTATAGGCCAAAGTGGATGCTATCCAAAAGTGGCCTGTCCCAAAGTCAAAGAAACAGGTGCAATCCTTCTTAGGCTTGGCCGGTTATTACAGGCAATTTGTACCGCAATACAGCCAAATCGCCGCCCCACTGACAGACCTAACCAAAAAGAAACAGCCAAATGGCGTTCAGTGGACCGAAGAGTGTCAGAAGGCCTTTAACCAGCTTAAAGCGACACTCATGTCTGACCCTGTGCTAAGTGCCCCAGACTTTGACAAACCGTTCCTAGTAACCACAGATGCGTCTGAGCGTGGTGTGGGAGCAGTTTTAATGCAGGAAGGACTGGATCAAGAGTTCCATCCTGTTGTGTTTCTCAGCAAGAAGCTATCTGAGAGGGAAAGCCACTGGTCAATCAGTGAAAAGGAATGTTACACCATTGTCTACGCTCTGGAAAAACTACTGTGGAAGTATAACATTGTATAAGTATAGCGTTGTATAAGGGGACATGCTGGATACATTGTATATGAGAGGGCATGCCAAAACATGTTACAAAGTATCTGAGGGAGCACATATAGGGACAGGTTTCAGAGGAACAGCCGTGTTAGTCTGTATTCGCAAAAAGAAAAGGAGTACTTGTGGCACCTTAGAGACTAACCAATTTATTTGAGCATGAGCTTTCGTGAGCTACAGCTCAGAAGCAATTAAGATAGAGCCAGCACGTCTAAGAAGCAGGCATCAGAACGGAAGGTGTGAAGGGCAATTAGTTAACTGGAAGCTGTTAAAGGAGATTGTTAAGGGTGGCAGGTAATTGAAGATAAGTGACTGGTCTCAGGGATCTCCAAGGGTGGTGACTAAAATCTTTTTTCTTCTTTTGTCTGTAACTTCTCTGTAACTTGTACTCCAAAAACTGTATAAATTAAGAGACACAAGCCCCGCTCGGGGGGCTCACTTCTAAATGTATTAGCAGAGCAGCTTTGCTAATAAAACAGAGTGGTCTGATAAATTGTGAGTCTGAGTCAAACTTTGACAATTTGGAGGTTCCACCGAGATGGCAAGCGTCTTCACTGAGGCTGTGTGATCCCTGACTGCCTTGCAGGACGATCGTGGCAGCCGGCGCCTGGACGCTTAGTCCAAGCGATCCTCCACAAGAACGAAAGGTACACAGCAGCAGCGCAGTCTACGCCATTGAACTTGTTGGTTCCCACTCTGTTCGGGTAGGGGTCCTTGGATCCAGCTTCTGGAATCAGACGTCTCAGGTAATTATTATTTTTGTGCTTTAACCGGTTTGAGGACTGTCTTGTCTTTGTGTCTATCCATCTTCCCCGTGGTGTGTGAATCTGGGAGCCATCTCTGTCCGGAGACTGGCTGACCAAGGGGTCCCCGTCCCCACGGTCTGAATAAGTGGAATCTGCACAGCTGCAGCCGCACCACGCCTTGGGTATAACCCCTGGTGTGAAAGCAAGGGCAGTTGAGGCAGTAGCCTGTGGGCTCCTTTCTGTGTGTTGCACCGGGTACCGCTCTCCTGAGCCCGAATTTCCTTCTTGTGTGAGTGCTGTGTGAAGTCCTCCTGGATGGGTAATCAGAAGTCTAAGGTAGAACAGTTCCCTAAGGGAACTCCAGCTTATTTTATATATTTTAGGAGGAGTCCGGACTCTTGTAGGTTTCTTGAAAAATGGTCCAAATTAGCTCTAGAGAACCCCAAATTACAGTGGCCACTGTTAGGTTCTTGGGACAAGGATTGAGTGGACGCTTTAAAATGCAAACTCGTCCTCCCAAAAACCAAATTGGAGAGAGGAGAAGTAGACTGCTTCATGAAGTGGTGGGAAGAGGCAAATCGTAGATATACTGAGTCAAAACTCACCTCTCTTAAAAATCCTATCAAAAAATTAACAGTTCAATTGGATGCAGTCTCTCCCACCACTAGTCCGAGCGCTCCCCTTTGCCCAGTCCTGTGCAATGATCCGGATCAAACCCGACCCCCACCATACTCCTGCGCAAATAAGAAATCAGAAAAGGAAAAATCTTCAGTGACTACAGATAATGAAAGTGAAGAAGATACCCTCATTGGCCTCGCAGCTCTGCAAAATATTATGAAGAAGAAATCCAAAGCAGACTGCAAAGATTCTCTTGACATCTCTTCTTGGAAAAGAGAACCTGATGGGAGACTCTGATCAAACTGTTGTGGCACCCTTACGAGTCCTTCAGATGGGAGAAAGTGAGTCCATATGGGATTATAAGCCCTGGACTCGTACGGAACTTTTATCTATAGTTAAAAGTTTTCCCAAACCACAGGAAAACGCTGTCAAATTTGCTGAGGAGTTTCTGTTAATCTGTGAAACCTATGAACCCTCTGAGACAGATCTCCTCCAACTGTGTAAATTGTTAGCTCCTGACAGTTATTATGAAAAATGGTTGGCTGCCGCAGACTGGCCAGCTGAGGCACGCCACTCAACCATAAAAAGTACTGGCCCAGATTCGGCATACAGAGACTGGTGTATGGCTCTTTGGAAGTGCCTGCATCAAACCATTCCCAAAGTGTGGTCTCCTAAAACAAACTGGACAGCAATACGTTGCTGTAAGCAAGGGCAAGGAGTAAGCCCAGGTGACTATAGGTCCCGGCTAACTGATATTTTTCCTACAACATTCAGGAATACAAGAGCCTGATGTAAATGGGCAGGGGGCCTTGGCACATGCATTTGTTGATGGTCTTCTCCTTGCCACAGGCAGCATGTTAAAACGAATAAGTGTGGGATGGGAGACTGAAACCACGGACAAATTGCTGGCAGTAGCAGAGCATTGCCACCGCACTTTAAAAGGAAAAGAGGAACAGTCCTCCCAAAAGTTAATGGCTCTGCAGATACAGCATTATTCAGGACTAAGCAGACCACACCGGGGACAGGGACAGGGTTGCGGAAGGGGGCAGGGGGCTGGATTAACTGTGGTTTGTAACTACTGTAAACAGCCTGGACACTGGAAAAAAGAGTGTCCAAGACGACCTAATAATTGTATGGGAAATCAAGTGAACCCCCGCTGGTTCCTCCAGTTGATCCCCAACCCTATTTTTCACCCCAACAATGACGGGATGCTGGGGAACCTCACAAAGTTTTAGCTCCCTTATTACCTCTGTCCCCTACTGGAGAATGTGTCCTGACTGTAAATGATCTCTCTCTCCCTTTTCTTGTTGATACTGGAGCTTCTCTTTCTACAATCCGCACTACTGAATTGCCTGAGGTTCCCCGATCCGGAAAATCTGTGTCTGCTGTTGGCATTACAGGGATCCCTACCTCTTTTCCCCTCTCAAAACCTTTGTCTGTTCAGGTCGGTCCCCTCTCTGAGGAGCATGCATTCCTCCTCTCTGATTCCACCCCTGCAAACCTTCTGGGACGGGACTTGCTATGCAAACTTGGCTGTTCTATTTACTGCTCACCTCTCCTCTGCTCACCTCACTAGGTATGAACTTTTGCTGCTTTCAGCCTCACATATCACTATTAAGCGCTGCTCCCGGTTAAACCCTGCTACCCTCCTTCCTTTACCTAGTGATGGTGAACCCCATGACTGCCTTGCAACTGTCTCCGCTATCACTGTCCCGCCCCCCGACCTTTCAGATGTACCTCTCCCTAACTCTGACCTGGTATTATTCACTGATGGGTCCTGTTATAGAAATGACCAAGGCCACCTTCTTGCAGGGTAAGCTGTGGTCTCTCTCTCTGAGACCATAGAAGCTGCGCCCTTACCCTCTGTGACCTCTGCCTAGGTGGCTGAACTGATTGCTCTAACCCGTGCCTGCTTTCTAGCCGAGGGGCTCTCTGCCACTATTTTTACTGATTCTCGGTATGCCTTTGGGGTTGTGCATGACTTTGGCACCCACTGGCAGGCTCGAGGTTTTCTTACCTCTACTGGTACCCCTATCAAGAATGGCCCCTACATTGCCGCCCTTCTGTATGCAGTTTTACTACCGTCTGCCTTGGCAATTGTTAAGTGTACTGGCCACTCAGCGGCAGACACCGAGGTGGCAAAAGGTAATGCACTTGCTGATGCTACTGCAAAACATGCCGCCACTATAAAACCTTCACCAGAAGCGTTTCTTGGTCCCCTCTCTGTAATGCCACCATCCCTGTCTCATCTCGCTCAGCTCCAGGATTCTGCCCCAGAAACAGAGAAAGACTCCTGGAGTGCTTTGGGTTGCTCTGTGCATTCTGATTCCCTTTGGCGATCGCCCACCGGTACCTTTGTATCCCCCCTCTCACTCTACCCGTCTCTAGCAGCCCTGCTACATGGTGTTTCGCATGTCGGCAAGGAGGGGATGGTCTCTGCTATGAGTAAGGTGGGGTGGTGGGCTCTCCATTTCAACCCGCCACTGTGCCGCTTGTGTTACTTGTCAAAGCCACAATGTAGGCAAATCTGTAAAAGTAACACAAGGGTTCCGGGGTTTGCCTCAAGCACCTTTCCTACACTGGCAACTTGATTTTGTACAAATGCCAAAGTGTCAGAAATATGAATTCATTTTAGTTATAATATGTCTGTTTTCGGGTTGGACTGAAGCCTTTCCCTGTCGCAAAGCTGATTCATTGTCCGTTGCAAAATGTCTGTTAAACCACATTATCCCTACCAAGGGAATTCCTGCCACTTTGTCTAGTGACCGGGGAACACATTTTACTGGAAAAATTGTTCAACATCTAAACCAGGTATTACATGTCACCCACCTGTTGCACTGCCTTTACCATCCACAGAGTGCAGGGGCAGTTGAAAGGCGAAATGGTGTGCAAAAATCTGTAGTTCCACAGGGTTAAACTGGCCAGCTGCTTTACCACTGGCCCTTATGGAAATTCGGTCATCCCCATCCCAGAGACACAAATTGAGTCCATTTGAAATCATCATGGGACGCCCTATGCGAACAATGGCTACTATTACCCCAGCCCCAGACCTAAACCTAACTCACAGCACGCTCCTTCAGTACTGCAAAGGGTTAATGCAAGCTGTGAGCTCCTTCCATTCGCAGGTGCGAGCAGCTTGGCCGACGGAACCCACCTCTGCTGCCTGTCACACTCTTGAGCCTGGTGAGTGGGTCTACCTGCGGCACCACCTTCGGAAGCACGCCTTGGAACCCCGGTGGAAGGGTCCATACCAGGTACTGCTCACCACCCAGACAGCAGTGAAATTATCCGGCATCGCTGCATGGATCCACGCCTCACAGTGTAAGCCAGCGCCACCTCAAGGGGACCAAGCACCTCTGCAAGACCACGCAGAATCAGCTTCAACCCCAGAAGACAAAGAGGAACAGCCTGCAATACCTTACAATCTGCGCTCTCGTAAGGGTTGCCAGAAGCAGAGGGTAAGCAGACAGCAGGACCCAACAAACAAGAAGCAGTAGTGAGCCTAGCGCCTGCCGCCTGGTGGACGTAAAACCATGACAGCGGTTCCCTCGAAAGGGGTTATCGGAACCAGAAAGGGTCCTGCTTCCAACATGTGTCCTTTGAGAAGCTTAATCCTCAGCTACTGTGTCCTGAGGGTCTGGGGAATCCAGAGTGCTAATCTAATGTTATTAAATGTCACCAGTGAAAGTAATGAAAAAGTAATGAAAAAGAACGATTGATGTATGGAATCCAGTAAGTCATTGGTCATGGGCGTAGCCTTGACCAAAAGGGGGGATTGTGGAAGTATAACATTGTATAAGTATAGCCTTGTATAAGGGGACATGCTGGATACATTGTATATGAGAGGGCATGCCAAAACAGGTTACAAAGTATCTGAGGGAGCACATGTAGGGACAGTTAGCTTTTGAATGGAGAAGCAGAATGGAAGGTGTGAAGGGCAATTAGTTAAGTTAACTGGAAGCTGTTAAAGGAGATTGTTAAGGGTGGCAGGTGGATCTCGAAGGGTGGTGACTAAAATCTTTTTTCTTCTTTTGTCTGTAACTTCTCTGTAACTTGTTCTCCAAAAACTGTATAAATTAAGAGACACAAGCCCCGCTCGGGGGGCTCACTTCTAAATGTATTAGCAGAGCAGCTTTGCTAATAAAACAGAGTGGTCTGATAGATTGTGAGTCTGAGTCAAACTTTGACACTACGCCCATATGTTTGGGGACGGCATTTCCACCTGCAAACCAACCATGCTGCACAACAGTGGCTTCATACCGCCATGGGAAATAACAAAAAACTTATTCGGTGGAGTTTAGGTCTCCAAGATTTTGATTTCGACATCCAACACAACTCAGGAGCTTCTAACGAAGTGGCTGATGCACTCTCCCGTGAAAGTTTCCCAGAATCAACTGGTTAAAATCATCCTTGAGATGTGGAAAATATTGTTAGTCTTTATACAGTTAGTAGTATATTTAGAAGTGCATGTGTCTTATTAACTCTGTTTTCTCCAGGAGCTCCAGGAAGAAATCACAGCCAGTGTTTCACCCTATCTGTGATTTAGGGGCGTGTCATAAATATAAAGGGAAGGGTAACCACCTTTCTGTATACAGTGCTATAAAATCCCTCCTGGCCAGAGGCAAAACCCTTTCACCTGTAAAGGGTTAAGAAGCTAAGATAACCTCGCTGGCACCTGACCCAAAATGACCAATGTGGGGACAAGATACTTTCAAAGCTGGAGGGGGGGAAACAAAGGGTTTGTCTGTCTGTGTGATGCTTTTGCAGATCAGGAATGCAGCCTTACAACTCCTGTTACGTTAGTAAGTATTCTAGCTAGAAATGCGTTAGATTTCCTTTTGTTTAATGGCTGGTAAAATAAGCTGTCCTGAATGGAATGTATATTCCTGTTTTTGTGTCTTTTTGTAACTTAAGGTTTTGCCTAGAGGGATTCTCTATGTTTTGAATTGGATTACCCTGCAAGGTATTTACCATCCTGATTTTACAGAGGTGATTCTTTTATCTTTTCTTTAATTAAAATTCTTCTTCTAAGAACCCGATTGATTTTTCATTGTTCTTAAGATCCAAGGGTTTGGGTCTGTGTTCACCTGTACAAATTGGTGAGGATTCTTATCAAGCCTTCCCCAGGAAAGGGGGTGTAGAGCTTGGGGTTTTTTTTTGGGGGGGGGGGGGGGGGAAGACATTTCCAAGTGGGCTCTTTCCCTGTTCTTTGTTTAAAACGCTTGGTGGTGGCAGCATACAGTTCAAGGACAAGGCAAAGTTTGTACCTTGGGGAAGTTTTTAACCTAAGCTGGTAAGAATAAGCTTAGGGGGTCTTTCATGCAGGTCCCCACATCTGTGCCCTAGAGTTCAGAGTGGGGAAGGAAGCTTGACACCCTGCCTTTCTGCATTTCTCCCTATGGAAATAAAAGTGAGAGAAAAGTGGCATGGGAATGAAAAACAACCCCTCAAAAATTCCAAGAAAAAAATTCATTTTTATTAATTCAAAAAATGTCACTGAAAATGCATCGCATTTTCCACCTAGCTCTACAGTGCACTTTCTCCACTAATATTGTAATTGCTGGAGTGCCCCAGACACTGGACTACAGTAGCACTACACTGAACCAGTGCAGCTGTGTTTTCCAGCACCGATAAGGTGCACTTGTGCAGATCTCTTGCTTAAGAGAGACCCTGGAGTGGAAAAATACAGGTCAAGATTGAGGTGCATCAACAGTAACATGTGGAGCGCTCAAAACAGGAACAGTGGGAACCAGGTACAAGGTCAGAATTGAGATGTGATGGCAGAACATATCAAGCCAGAGCAGAAAAGTAATATTACAACACTGCTGAAACTACGACTAGAATGCTGTGCCCAGTTCTGGTATCTACACTTAAAAAGGATGCTGAAAAATTGGAGAAGTTCAGAAAAAAGCTATAAGAACTATTTAAAGTCTGGAAAAAATGTGTTCCAATGACAAAGGAGTTCAATCTATTTAGCTTTTAAAAAGAGATGACTTGATCAGGCTTCATTAAGCACCTGCTTGGAGAGAAGAGATCTAATAGGAGCAGACAAACACAAGATCCCCAATGGCTAGAAGCTGAAGTTAGCCAAGGTCAAAATGGAAATAATTTGCAAATGTTTAAACAGATGATTATTATTTACATTGCTGTAGTGTGCAGGAGCCCCAGTCACAGAGCAGGGCTTCAGTGGCTGGGGCACTTTACAAACAAATCACAGATAGTCCATGCCTCAAGGGGCTTAACATCGAAGTATACAACAAAGGCCAACAGACAGAAGATACAGATGGGGGGAGAACAAGCTAACAATGAAACAAAACTGTTCAGCATGGAAAGCAGCAGTCATAGCACACCAGATGCTTAATCATTATCAATTTTCTTGTAGGCATCATGGTAGAGGACAGTTAAGAAGAGAATTTAAGGACAACAATGAGATAGCTTTGAGAATATTTATGGGAAGCTTTCCCCATTCCTGAAGGAGGCAAGGAGAAAGTACAAAGGTGGTCATCTGAAAATGTTAACAAATGACTGATGAAGTCCAGTACTGTTGACAGAGGAAAGGTGGAGATAGATGTCCAATAATACATAAGAGGAGATAGGCAGGACCTTAAAAACAAAGATGAATAGTTTGTTTTTGATTAACCACTGGTCGGGATGTGGGAAATTTCTCATCACAGTGTCTTTAAATCAAGGTTGGATGTGCCTCAAAGATAAGCTGTAGCTCAACAGCAAGTTGTTGGACTTGATACAGGAATCCTCATCAGTGGGTGAAATTTTATGGTCTTGTTATTAGGAGGTTAGACTAGATGATCATATTGCTCTTCTCTGGCCTTAAAACTCTATGAATAT
This sequence comes from Caretta caretta, assembly GCF_965140235.1. Lineage (NCBI taxonomy): Eukaryota > Metazoa > Chordata > Testudines > Cheloniidae > Caretta > Caretta caretta. The sequence continues at coordinate 335,613 of NC_134215.1, forward strand.
GAATGTGTGAAATTGTCTGTGGGATACCCCTAGACAGTGTTATCAGTCCTTCACTTTCATGAGCCATATTATTTTCAAGATAAACAAATCCTATTCCCATCTGAATGCCTAATTCAGAAGTCCAAATGGATTTTAAGAGCTAGTCTAGTTTTTGTACTGCTACATAATTTTAGAAATCGACATAGTAAATGTATAGCTATAAACTGTATTGATAGAAATACCTTTATACTGGTATAACTAGATCCGTCCACATTAGGGGGTTGTACTGCTTTAATTATATTGGTTTCTACACAAAAAGAAAAGGAGTACTTGTGGCACCTTAGAGACTAGCCAATTTATTTGAGCATAAGCTTTCGTGAGCTACAGCTCACTTCATCAGATGTAGGTCACGAAAGCTTATGCTCAAATAAATTGGTTAGTCTCTAAGGTGCCACAAGTACTCCTTTTCTTTTTGCGAATACAGACTAACATGGCTGTTACTCTGAAACCGGTTTCTACACAGCTATTGTTGTGGAGTACAAAAGCCATGTCCAGACAAGTTCTCAGGAAAGTAAAAGAAACAAACTGATTAGAATCTTAGGGTATGTCTACACTACGGAATAAGGTCGAATTTATAGAAGTCGGTTTTTTAGAAATCGGTTTTATAAATTCGAGTGTGTGTGTCCCCACAGTAAATGCTCTAAGTGCATTAAGTGCATTAACTCGGCGGAGCGCTTCCACAGTACCGAGGCAAGCGTCGACTTCCGGAGCGTTGCACTGTGGGTAGCTATCCCACAGTTCCCGCAGTCTCCGCTGCCCATTGGAATTCTGGGTTGAGATCCCAATGCCTGATGGGGCTAAAACATTGTCGCGGGTGGTTCTGGGTACATATCGTCAGCCTCCCGTTCCCTCCCTCCCCCCGTGAAAGCAAGGGCAGACAATCATTTCGCGCCTTTTTTCCTGAGTTACCTGTGCAGACGCCATACCATGGCAAGCATGGAGCCCGCTCAGGTAACCGTCACCCTATGTCTCCTGGGTGCTGGCAGACGCGGTACGGCATTGCTACACAGTAGCAGCAACCCCTTGCCTTGTGGCAGCAGACGGTACAGTACGACTGGTAGCCGTCATCGTCATGTCTGAGGTGCTCCTGGTCGCCTCTGTGAGGTCGATCAGGAGCGCCTGGGCAGACATGGGCACAGGGACTAAATTTGGAGTGACTTGACCAGGTCATTCTCTTTAGTCCTGCAGTCAGTCCTATTGAACCGTCTTATGGTGAGCGGGCAGGCGATACGGACTGCTAGCAGTCGTGCTGTACCATCTTCTGCCGAGCAGTCATGAGATGTGGATGGCATGCAGTCCGTCTGCTGCCAGCCAAAGATGTAAAAGATAGATGGAGTGGGTCAAAACAAGAAATAGACCAGATTTGTTTTGTACTCATTTGCTTCCCCCCCCTCCCCTGTCTAGGGGACTCATTCTTCTAGATCACACTGCAGTCAAGGTGCAGCGAGGTAAATCTAGCCATGTATCAATCAGAGGCCAGGCTAACCTTCTTGCTCCAATAAGGACAATAACTTAGGTGCACCATTTCTTATTGGAACCCTCTGTGAAGTCCTGCCTGAAATACTCCTTGATGTAAAGCCACCCCCTTTGTTGATTTTAGCTCCCTGAAGCCAACCCTGTAAGCGCCCCTCCCAGCGTCAGAGCAATGGCAAACAATCGGGCATCTGAGAGTGCTGTCCAGAGCAGTCACAATGGAGCGCTCTGATGGGGCTAAAACATTGTCGCGGGTGGTTCTGGGTACGTGTCGTCAGGCCCCCGTTCCCTCCCTCCCTCCGTGAAAGCAAGGGCAGACAATCATTTCGCGCCTTTTTTCCTGAGTTACCTGTGCAGACGCCATACCACAGCAAGCATGGAGCCCGCTCAGGTAACCGTCACCCTATGTCTCCTGGGTGCTGGCAGACGCGGTACGGCTTTGCTGCACAGTAGCAGCAACCCCTTGCCTTCTGGCAGCAGACGGTGCAATACGACTGGTAGTCGTCCTCATCGTGTCCGAGGTGCTCCTGGCCGCGTCGGCTGGGAGCGCCTGGGCAGACATGGGCGCAGGGACTAAATTTGGAGTGACTTGACCAGGTCATTCTCTTTAGTCCTGCAGTCAGTCCTATTGAACCATCTTATGGTGAGCAGGCAGGCGATACGGACTGCTAGCAGTCGTACTGTACCATCTTCTGCCAGGCAGGCAAGAGATGAGGATTGCTAGCAGTCGTATTGCACCATCTTCTGCCAGGCAGGCAAGAGATGGGGATGGCTAGCAGGCGTACTGTACCATCTTCTGCCAAGCAGCCATGAGATGTGGATGGCATGCAGTCCTTCTGCACCGTCTGCTGCCAGCCAAAGATGTAAAAGATAGATGGAGTGGGTCAAAACAAGAAATAGACCAGATTTGTTTTGTACTCATTTGCCTCCTCCCCTGTCTAGGGGACTCATTCCTCTAGGTCACACTGCAGTCACTCACAGAGAAGGTGCAGCGAGGTAAATCTAGCCATGTATCAATCAGAGGCCAGGCTAACCTCCTTGTTCCAATAACAACGATAACTTAGGTGCACCATTTCTTATTGGAACCCTCCGTGCAGTCCTGCCTGAAATACTCCTTGATGTACAGGCACCCCCTTTGTTGATTTTAGCTCCCTGAAGCCAACCCTGTAAGCCGTGTCGTCAGTCGCCCCTCCCTCCGTCAGAGCAACGGCAGACAATCGTTCCGCGCCTTTTTTCTGTGCGGACGCCATACCACGGCAAGCATGGAGCCCGCTCAGCTCACTTTGGCAATTAGGAGCACATTAACCACCACACGCATTATTCAGCAGTATATGCAGCACCAGAACCTGGCAACGCGATACCGGGCGAGGAGGCGACGTCAGCGCGGTCCCGTGAGTGATCAGGACATGGACACAGATTTCTCTGAAAGCATGGGCCCTGCCAATGCATGCATCATGGTGCTAATGGGGCAGGTTCATGCTGTGGAACGCCGATTCTGGGCTCGGGAAACAAGCACAGACTGGTGGGACCGCATAGTGTTGCAGGTCTGGGACGATTCCCAGTGGCTACGAAACTTTCGCATGCGTAAGGGCACTTTCATGGAACTTTGTGACTTGCTTTCCCCTGTCCTGAAGCGCATGAATACCAAGATGAGAGCAGCCCTCACAGTTGAGAAGCGAGTGGCGATAGCCCTGTGGAAGCTTGCAACGCCAGACAGCTACCGGTCAGTTGGGAATCAATTTGGAGTGGGCAAATCTACTGTGGGGGCTGCTGTGATGCAAGTAGCCCACGCAATCAAAGATCTGCTGATATCAAGGGTAGTGACCCTGGGAAATGTGCAGGTCATAGTGGATGGCTTTGCTGCAATGGGATTCCCTAACTGTGGTGGGGCTATAGATGGAACCCATATCCCTATCTTGGCACCGGAGCACCAAGCCGCCGAGTACATAAACCGCAAGGGGTACTTTTCAATAGTGCTGCAAGCTCTGGTGGATCACAAGGGACGTTTCACCAACATCAACGTGGGATGGCCGGGAAAGGTGCATGATGCTCGCATCTTCAGGAACTCTGGTCTGTTTCAAAAGCTGCAGGAAGGGACTTTATTCCCAGACCAGAAAATAACTGTTGGGGATGTTGAAATGCCTATATGTATCCTTGGGGACCCAGCCTACCCCTTAATGCCATGGCTCATGAAGCCGTACACAGGCAGCCTGGACAGTGGTCAGGAGCTGTTCAACTACAGGCTGAGCAAGTGCAGAATGGTGGTAGAATGTGCATTTGGACGTTTAAAGGCGCGCTGGCGCAGTTTATTGACTCGCTTAGACCTCAGCGAAACCAATATTCCCACTGTTATTACTGCTTGCTGTGTGCTCCACAATATCTGTGAGAGTAAGGGGGAGACGTTTATGGCGGGGTGGGAGGTTGAGGCAAATCGCCTGGCTGCTGGTTACGCGCAGCCAGACACCAGGGCGGTTAGAAGAGCACAGGAGGGCGCGGTACGCATCAGAGAAGCTTTGAAAAACAGTTTCATGACTGGCCAGGCTACGGTGTAAAAGTTCTGTTTGTTTCTCCTTGATGAACCCCCCCGCCCCTTGGTTCACTCTACTTCCCTGTAAGCTAACCACCCTCCCCTCCTCCCTTTAATCATTGCTTGCAGAGCCAATAAAGTCATTGCTGCTTCACAGTCATGCATTCGTTATTCATTCATCACACAAACAGGGGGATGACTACCAAGGTATCCCAGGAGGGGTGGTGGAGGAGGGAAGGAAAATGCCACACAGCACTTTAAGCACAGCACTTTAAAAGTTTACAACTTTAAAATTTATTGAATGACAGCCTTCTTTTTTTTGGGCAATCCTCTGTGGGGGAGTGGCTGGTTGGCCGGAGGCCTCCCCACCGTGTTCTTGGGCGTCTGGGTGTGGAGGCTATGGAACTTGGGGAGGAGGGCGGTTGGTTACAGAGGGGCTGCAGTGGCAGTCTGTGCTCCAGCTGCCTTTGCTGCAGCTCAACCATACACTGGAGCATACTGGTTTGGTCCTGCAGCAGCCTCAGCATTGAATCCTGCCTCCTCTCATCACGCTGCCGCCACCTTTGAGCTTCAGCCCTGTCTTCAGCCCGCCACTTACTCTCTTCAGCCCGCCACTTACTCTCTTCAGCCCTCCACCTCTCCTCCCGGTCATTTTGTGCTTTCCTGCACTCTGACATTATTTGCCTCCACGCATTCGTCTGTGCTCTGTCAGTGTGGGAGGACAGCATGAGCTCGGAGAACATTTCATCGCGAGTGCGTTTTTTTTTCTTTCTAAGCTTCACTAGCCTCTGGGAAGGAGAAGATCCTGTGATCATTGAAACACATGCAGCTGGTGGAGAAAAAAAAAGGGACAGCGGTATTTAAAAAGACACATTTTATAAAACAGTGGCTACACTCTTTCAGGGTAAACCTTGAAAGTTAACATTACATACATAGCACATGTGCTTTCGTTACAAGGTCGCATTTTGCCTCCTCCCACCGCGTGAACGGATTTTGGTTGAATGCCAGCAAACATACACTGCAATGCTTTGTTCTACAGTGATTCCCCAGTACGTGTTGCTGGCCTGGAGTGGTAAAGTGTCCTACCATGAAGGACGAAATAAGGCTGCCCTCCCCAGAAACCTTTTGCAAAGGCAGAACCGCAAATGCCAGGGCAAAGTAATCCTTTCACATGCTTGCTTTTAAACCATGTATAGCATTTTAAAAGGTACACTCACCAGAGGTCCCTTCTCCGCCTGCTGAGTCCAGGAGGCAGCCTTGGGTGGGTTCGGGGGGTACTGGCTCCAGGTCTAGGGTGAGAAACAGTTCCTGGCTGTCGGGAAAACCGGTTTCTCCGCTTGCTTGCTGTGAGCTATCTACAACCTCCTCCTCATCATCTTCTTCGTCCCCAAAACCTACTTCTGTATTGCCTCCATCTCCATTGAAGGAGTCAAACAACACGGCTGGGGTAGTGGTGGCTGAACCCCCTAAAATGGCATGCAGCTCATCATAGAAGCGGCATGTTTGGGGCTCTGACCCAGAGCGGCCGTTCGCCTCTCTGGTTTTCTGGTAGGCTTGCCTCAGCTCCTTCAGTTTCACGCGGCACTGCTTCGGGTCCCTGTTATGGCCTCTGTCCTTCATGCCCTGGGAGATTTTCAGAAAGGTTTTGGCATTTCGAAAACTGGAACGGAGTTCTGATAGCACGGATTCCTCTCCCCAAACAGCGATCAGATCCCGTACCTCCCGTTCAGTCCATGCTGGAGCTCTTTTGCGATTCTGGGACTCCATCATGGTCACCTCTGCTGATGAGCTCTGCATGGTCACCTGCAGCTTGCCACGCTGGCCAAACAGGAAATGAGATTCAAAAGTTCGCGGTTCTTTTCCTGTCTACCTGGCCAGTGCATCTGAGTTGAGAGCGCTGTCCAGAGCGGTCAGAATGGAGCACTCTGGGATAGCTCCCGGAGGCCAATACCATCGAATTGTGTCCACAGTACCCCAAATTCGAGCCGGCAAGGTCGATTTAAGCGCTAATCCACTTGTCAGGGGTGGAGTAAGGAAATCGATTTTAAGAGCCCTTTAAGTCGAAATAAAGGGCTTCATTGTGTGGACGGGTGCAGGTTTAAATCGATTTAACGCTGCTAAATTCGATCTAAAGTCCTAGTGTAGACCAGGGCTTAACCTCTGATTAACAGTGGGATTGTAAGCACATTAGTCTGAGGTTTCTGATGATAACAATTAAACTGTCAGAAGTCAGTGTAAAGAAGAACAGGAAATTCACACCTCTCCATAATCTTATGGATGTTACCCCTTCCCTTGTTCTCTTACTATCTCGTTACTCCATTATTATATCATGTTAAATACTGATTTGTAAGTTCCATCTAGCATACCTTTGGCCATCATTGCAAATAATAAATCACAGATCCTCTCAAAGTTGTTTCAGACAGACACCAATGCATTAGTTTACATTCATTTCAAATTCTGAGGGTTATCTTTACAAACTCAAGGCCTAGACTTAAGAGCCCAGTTATATGGCAATTTCAAAATTACCTGAAATTGTGTGGCAATTTATGCAGCCATGTAATCTGATATGCAAGGTTCTGGTCATAGCAAATGAAGTAGTTTGTCATTTTTACCTAAAAACAGTTACATTGTAGCATAATTAGCAATGAATGGTTGTGTACTAGGGTAAAGAACCAAACCCTTCTCAACTGCTTACTTGTGAGGAAATGTTGTAAAATGAAGCTACATTCTGGGGGGATGTGTTTTGCATAAAGAAAAGCAGAGGGAATTTAGAAGAGTGAAATTATTGATTATTATTCTGTATTATCTCCATCTAATACATCGGGGGGCAGCGAGGAGGGGCAGATAGCTCAGTGGTTTGACCATTGGCCTGCTAAACCCAGGGTTGTGAGTTCAATCCCTGAGGGGGCCATTTAGGGATCTGGGGCAAAAATTGGGGATTGGTCCTAATTTGAGCAGGGGGTTGGACTAGATGACCTCCCGAGGTCCCTTCCAACCCTGATATTCTATGTAGACTATATATACATATACACACATATATAAAATCATCAACATAAAAAAAGACATTTCCAGCTCCTGGCACTGAATGCTTATCTACTCACTTGAAAAACAAGCAATATTTTTTCTGGTTTGTATATCAACCACCAATATGAGGTTCTCGAGTCAAAACTCAGCTGGTTATTTCATGGGTGATAAATTCAAGCTGGAAGACTAAGAACAAATCAACATAAAAGTGTCCCTGCGAACACTTTAATGAAACTGTGTTCTGATAGAGTTCATGGTGTTCAAAGTTTACATGATTCTTTGACCTAAATATATAAAAATGCAATTACAGGAGAGGGGCTGTTAACTTGGAGGAAGAGAAGAAAATCTAAGTGATATCTGTCCCTAAAATGTTTGCCAAGAAAATTCTCTGAATCAGAAGTCTGGACAGTTAAGCAGTATTTACAGCTTTTTACAAGATGAACATTTATAATGTGTAATGAAGTGTCATGAGTATACAATAAAAGCTAGTCACCACAACTACACACACAGAACTACCAAGTGCTGCACACCCAGGAAGAAAGCAGAATGATCTGAAAGCAGCAGAAATGCAAGGTGGCCATGCATATTGGTGTGAGGGTGAAAGGAATGGTATGACACACCTCACTGCAGCATTTCTGGAAGCGTCTCTCCTCCCCTTTCACTTCCCGTGACACTATCAGCAGAAACTCTGACTGCTGGACCCGGCCATAGCCATACGGGGAACCTATACTGACAAGCTGCAACAATCAATCAGAGCAAAAAACAAAACAAAACCTTTGTAATGCTGGAGCATATAACTATCATCTGAACTGTACAAACAACAGATTGGCTCCTGTGTATTCACTTGCTACTCAAACAGAGTGTAATTATTTCTACTGTGTAAAAATGAAAGCTACAGTTTTTTGTATTCCCCAGAAAAGAATCCTATCTAATATATTTAAAATTCTTGCAGATGGTTACAAAGCCAGTTACGATTTGAAGGCAAATGCCAATTTCTTATCAAAGTCTGATTGTAATAAGTCAGTAAATACTTACTGGATCAGGGGATGGAAAAGTTATGGGAGAAATTCTTCTTATTACAAGGGAACAGCATTGGTAACCCAATATATATTCCCGAGGAAATATATAAAATAAGTTAAAAGGAAAGAGAGTATATATATATAAGAATATGAGTCAATTTTTAAAAGGTTAATTTTACAAAGCACCAAGAAGGAACTCTCTTACACAGTGGGGCCAAGCTTGCTTCCATTAAGTCTCTCAAAATACTAGGCCCATACATAGCAAGAATTTAATAATGCTAAAGTTCAGGATGTTTTCAGTTAAATTTTGTAGGTTCTCGTTGGATGAATTGTCTTCATAATGTTCTAATTATGTTCAACACCTAATCCACGCGAAAGCATATGCATGCCAGTGCACCTGACAAGGATTATGGCTTTAGATTAAATTTGAAGAGCTAGATATACAAGCTACTGTGGGACAAGCAGCTGACTATTCAGATTACATACTCATTTAAGATAATACCAATGAGAGGTGCTGGTCCAAAGCAATGATAGAGGATGTAATTTACAGTTCATATTATGTGAATAATTTTGAGGGCAACAGTTAAGTACTGACTTTGTATAATCACTCTACTTAAGAAGGCATTGTTGGACCAGATTTCAGACTATATTCATTGCTAATTTGTATGATGGACACAGTTTAAACAGAAAGGGTATGGATAATGCAAAATTATTTATCAAGTTTCTCATTTTGCACTGGATGATAAATATTTGGTTTCTGTGTTCTTCCAGAGGTGGTAATTAAATCATTCTCTCCAAATCATTCTCTCCACTGGTATGTTTAAAGAAACAGTATGGTAATTCAGCAGTACAAAACCACATTATTTCCTTGCGAGAGAAAGGGTTGGAAGTTAATTAATATGTGTATTTCACTTTTAAAGAAACTGATCCTTCAGTAGTACAAGTCACAAGAAAAACTCAACATTCAGAGAGATCTTTTAAAACCCAACAGACTGGGACAAATTCACAGCTTGTCTGATGGATAAAAATTTCAGCATGGAGAATGAATCTCCATCAAAGGACAGGTCACAAAGAAATGCACCAACAGATATTTCCAAGTACTTTACTGGAAAACAATTCCTAGAGGTAGTTTGTGGAATGTGAACTAATGTAGAAATGTGGTTTGCTAACACTGCTTTCGCTCAATAGCTGATGAGCTTCTTTAGATCCACCAGACCCTGCAACAGGCCCAGAAGTCTGATCATTCTCTCTCCCCCTTCGATTATCACCATTAGGATGTTATTTTAAGATACCTTTTCAAGCATGTTAAGTGAAGAGGAAACATCTTTGACCTATTGATCAAGTACAGCCCTTTAAACCATGTTAAGCCAGGTGCAGGGCTAGCTGGGATGTCAACCCACAGGAAGAGTATGGCCCTGGAGAAGTAGATAACTAACTGTGCATGGTTTTTACTATACACCACAGGGCATACTCCATATTGGGCTGGGTACCATCTCAGAGGAGAGAGAGATTGCACTGAAGGGGCAAAGGGATTTCTCAGAAAAAGATCACACTGTCACCACTGCATTCCCTCTTGGAGATAAAAAAAGCTCAAAGGGAGACTCAGAGAATGTTAGAATCACACTGCAACTGGAGGGTATCTGCTAACAGAAAATCTGCAATGCAAACAACAGAGAATCCTGCCAGGGGCCAACTATGTGCTGGTGGGAAACTGGATGACAGATTGCACACCTGTTGTGTCAATCAACCTTAAACCATACATCCAAAACAGAGCATCGTGGAGAAGAGAAAAAATGAATTAAAAAAGCAAAAAATTTAAAACCAACAGCATTTCCCAAAGAACGCCTAATTCGGAAAGCAATATTAATTCTTTGACTACGTAACTGCAAAGTTCCCCAGCGTTCAAGCATACTAGTCCCAAAGAATGGGCAGGTAAAGTGGAAGCTCTAATATCCTCGTCTCCTTCAAATAGGAAAAACTCTTTCTGCAAGAAACCAGAAACCAACTTCCTACAAAGAAGAACGTCCAGGGAACTCATTCAATTGTCACATGGATCAAGCGAAATCTAGCAGGTATTCTCAGGAATCTGCCCAAAACAGATATCGTCAATATCTGGGCTGCAGAGAGGATCCTTATCACTTGAACTGGAGAACTGAATAATGAGAAGTCATCTGTGCACCTAGATTTCTTTCACCATGGCCACCAAACTGGGTGATCTGAACACCTTGCAAATTTCTAGGAGTGAACACAAAATGTCCCCTCTCATCTTCCTACTGTTTTTAGGGCTCATTTTGTTTTTTAAATATGATTGTTATTGAGGGAAGGCTGAGTTAAAGTAGGTTTTACATTTACTTAAATGGCACTAAGCTTTGTCGTCATCTGGATCTCTTCCAGAAGCGAATTCCCAGAACTGTAGACCAGTCACCAAGAAAGCGGTTTCTTAAGCACACAAGTCTCTCTCTGGGGTTGAGTTACATTACTCTGCTGCTGGTAGATGTAGTGACCAGTTATTGTCTTGCAGGGTGAGGCGGTTCCTCAGGTAATTTCTTAATTGCCAAGTTTCCTCAGAGAAAGGTCACTGCAACCTTTAAAATGTGTTACTGAATCTAAAGTGCACTACAGAAAGTTATTTGTAGGCTGTGCAAATTAAGCTTATTTGTCCGAAGCAGAACAAGAACAGAAAACATTCATGGAGTTCACCTGCATTCCTTTGCACAACTGTTTTGATTTATTAGGTGCTAACAGTGTGCTTAGTACAAACATAGAAGCAGTTCAGATTTCAAAGCAAGTAACAGACTCATACCTTATCTGGTATTTTGATGTCCAGAACTGTTCCTACAATGTACAGTACTAATAATTTTTAGCAGATTAACTAGGTAGATTGTTTTAATACTTATGAAAAGTGCAGTATTAGAACTCTGGTCTCCAAAGCTGTCATTTTATCCATAGAAGTTAACACTGCCAAGGCAGCTGCATTAAAAGGTTCCCCCATATTGTTCCCTCAAGTGTGTCTCAGCCCTGTTCTGGAAGGGCCATCTGTAGGGCACAAGAAACATCTAATCCCTTTCACCAGAAGCCTTTGTACCACAGTATAAACTCATAAGAGCTGTGTGATGAAGATATCTACATAGACAAGAATTGGATTGAGATGACTGTAGAACTAGAACATTAATTTTCAGTTACAAATTGGCACACAGATGTCAATATGAATTCCATTCCCAATCTCTTGAGCCATTCACTTCTCAATAATCATTAAATTTGTTTAAGGCCTGTATACAGAAAATAGTTTCTAATACATAAAACTTTAAAATTTCTCATCATGAACGTGACTCGGCAGTTTATATCAGGACAATCAATGAAGTCCTCTGTTTATCTTGTTACCTGTTCAAATTTCCAGCCATCGGACATAGTGGAGACCATTTGAGTGAGCTCCTCCTCCTGACACTGCAGCACCCTGTACACGTGTTTGACTGGCACCTTAAGGAAGAAACATCAGACACTCAATACAGCATGGAGTATTCAACAGTGTATACTATTGCTGGGATTTCCTCATTCCTTTAAAAAGATATTAAACAACAAAGACATTCTGAACATCAGAGGATCAGTGGGAGGCTCTAGCTAAGTCACTGGGTTTGGTACTTTTGGCATCTAATGAAGTGTTTGGAATGCTCTTCCTCTCAGTTCTTAACTGGGACCAGAGTCTCCAGCCAACAGCATTCCAGTTACATGGCCCAACATAACGTACGTACAGGAACACTTTTTGGAAGTGATGCATTTTCTTGTTTTTCTTTTGCTTGTTCAGATTCTGTCCATTCATTACCCTTTCAGAATAATCTTAAGACTTGAAACATTTCAGGCATTAAAACTCCTGACACTACACAAATCAGTGGGTATCCTACAGAATGATACCCCTTTGAAAGTAACTACTCCTGGGGGAATACTGTACCACTGTGTAATGCAGAATTTTGCAGAAATTAATCTTGTGTGTACAGAATTTCCTCCCTCACCCCAGTAATGGGCTGCAGAGATGTTGCTGGACCCGGCAGAGCCCAGCTCACAAGTAGAAGACAAGGCTGGGGAGAAGAGGGAAGGAACTGGAGAGTTCCCAGCACACCCTGAAGGAAGGAGGTGGAGGCGTGCAGAAATCTCCGTGCAAGCCCAGGACTCAGCATCAGGCTGTTTCTCCCTTTGGATCCCTGGGCTCTGGAGGGCAGAGAGTGTGAGCGTCTGAGCCGCGCGGAGCCCTGCAGCTGGCCTCTGGGGAGTAAAGGGTGAGAGTGTCTGGGCCGGGGACTGGCAGGAGGGGGACCGACGGGGGGGACGGGGGACAGGGGGGGAGAAGGGATGTGAGTGCCTGAGCTGGGGGAGGGGGGCTGTGGCTGGGCTCTGGAGGGGAGGGGGCGAGTGCCTGGGCTGGGTGGGGCCCATGGCTAGGCTCTGAGTGGGAGAGGGTGTGAGTGTCTGGCCCCCAGGCTGGGCTCTGGAGGGTGAGGGGGTAGAGAAACAGGAACTGGGTTGTCATAGGGGTTTCTTTAACTCTGTACTCCTGGGGGAATTTTTGTGTGTGTTTGTACTGTTACAGCTATATTTGCTGACAGGTATTTTGAAATCAATTACCAAAATAATTGAAACTGGTGTGATTATGTAGTGTTATTTTGACAAATAAAATTTGCAGAATTTTAAAATATTGTGCGCAGACTTTTTAATTTTTTGGCACAGAATTCCCCCAGGAGTATGACATAGCCCTCTGGAAATCTGGCTGTAATCCTAGGAAAATCCTAATACTAGGCTGTGAGAAGCTGGCTTTTCCACATTGCCCCAAACAGTACATACATACTGTCTGTACAGGATCATATCCCATCCTTTTCCCAAGGTTTAGTTTTTAAATACATAAATAAAATATAATAGAGGCCAAGGTTTCTCCCCAGGCCTATCTGCACCTAGGCTTTCACTCTAAGGAATGTTCAAACCAGATCCTAGACCCTCTCTGCCCAGAGAGCCCCTCTTACCACCTTTACATCCAGGGCAGGCCTTATCTACTGCAACAAATCAGCAGGAATCTATCAGCATTTCCCTGAAGGGTTCCAGCTAAGAGTGCATCAACAGAAGAACCCTGCCGCTCTTTGACTAGCTGCAAGGAAACCCAGCTATCAGAGCATATCCTAATACCAGCTCCAGGGATATATCACACTAACAACAAATCTTGAACATATTTTCCCCACTTAATAGAGTTTCTCTGCCACATTTACTGCATGTTCATTTTTATGAAGAAAGAGTCATAGATTGATCTGAGAAAAACTAGAATCCTTTCCTGAATATTCACAGCGCTGAAGATGCGGAAGGTAACCCGGCTACAGAAGTATATGACAGGAGCTAGAGGATGCAATGAATAGGCTGCAAGGAAGGATTAGAAGGGAAACTGTTCATACTCTAACAGGAGTGGCTTAAGGAAATAAACTGTTAGAGATGTAAAGCTTTGGTTTGTGACAATGTATTCAGCATCACCCTTACAAAAAATAGGGACTGAACCAGTCACACAGGAACTTATCAATTATGTTTCAACCTTTAATCAGCTTCTGGCTCAATGACAGTCTAAGGCTATGTCTATACTGCATATCTTCCAGTGGAACAGCTGTGCTGCTACAGCTGGGACACTGTAAGGTCTTCTGTCTAGCTGCTCTCTGCTGGCAGGAGAGAGCTCTTCTGCTGGCAAAATAAAACCACCCCTAACAAGCGGCAGTAGCTTTGTCGACGGGAGAGCATCTCCCGCTAACAAAGCACTGTCCACACTGGCACTTTTTGTCAGTAAAATGTTTGTCAATCATGGGGTGTGTTTTTTCATACCCGTGGCTGACAAAAGTTTTACCAACAAAAGTGCAGTGTAGATGTGGCCTCACACTTTAAAATATACTTGCTTCTCTTGGGAAGCCACTAGGATATGGTTCAATCACAAAGGCTTCTTCCTTTAATAGAAAGCAGATTATTTTAGATTAGATGAGAATGCTCTGGTCATTGTGCTTATCCAGTCCTACCCAGGATAAGAATTTAAACAGTAATTATCCCATAGGGAGAGGGTCTCCCATCACCTCATATGTAAAAGATTTAAATCCAAAAGCAGAGAGAATTTGCTGTCACAGCTCTCTGTATCTTCTACACTAACTATCCCTCCAGAGTTTAAATACCATGACAAGCAGGTTTCTCACACACCAATATCCAGTCATGTTTTCAGTTACTCAAAATCTGAAAGCATTCTAATGAACAAGAGTTTGGTAACATTTGGTCATGCCCTTTGGCATCATGCAGGTCACCGGGTACTGCAGGGCACTACAGTTTTCTACATTCAGTTTTCTGTCCTTAGTCAGCAGAGCTGAAGCCACAATCCCAAATCTTGTTAGGGAAATGGTGAGTGAAAAAAGCACCTACTCAACATCAGCAGGGGTATGACAAATGAGAACTCTTATGTCAGAATTAGGAAGGTGCGTTAGGAAATGGCCTCACCTGTGAGATTTTGCTGTCTCTCTCTCTTATTTTGTCCTTTACCAATTTTATAAGTGATGTGATGTTGTAGAATTCAGCTTCTTCTAGTACACCTATGAGAAGAAACAATTATGTTTGAAAAGACAGTGTAAACAAAGAGTGCAAGCCAAGGACTCCTAGCCAGTTTCTTGGAGGATCTCTTTCATTACATGGGAAACAGTTTGCCTCATGAGCAGCTGCTTGAACAAGATGAATAGGTCTGACTTCCTTCACTCACATGTAATTCATCGTTTAGTTCATTCTGAAGAACTGTCCTAGAACCAAACCCAGAAAAAACTTTACAAGGCCATTTCAGGAAACTTATTCTAGGCTCGAAGTACAAACACAATTAATGAAGTGTTTTTAAAGGGACACACATACTTTTAGAAATGGCCCAATAAAAAAAATTGATTTTCTAATAGAGTATCCCTTAAACACAGAAACACAATAAATGTCATTCCAGATCAGACCAGGGTTCATCTAAATTCAGTCTGTGAACAGTCCCAGTTGCTTCAGAGAAAGGTCCAAAACATTCTGCAGAAGGCAGCTATGGAATAACCAGGCCACAGGAAAAGCTTCTTCCTAACCGCCATTAGTTAGAGATTGTCTTATGCCCCAACGTTGCTCACAGAGGCCTTTTTTCTTGGCTGCCAACACCACATTGCAGTCTCATGTACAGAGTGCTGTCCATTCTCACTTTCAGCATTCCCTGCTTTCTGCCTCATATTGAGCGTGTGTGTTTCACAATATTTTCCCAATTTTAAATTTAAATTTGGTTTCCTACTCATGTTTCTAACCTCTCTAGTTCCCTTTTGTATCATCTCTCAGTCCTTCTATCTCCTCTCAATTTAGTTTCAACAACATAAGATTCAATCAATGCACAAACAAATGGTTAATCTGGATGATATCAGAAAATTTACAGGGAAGCCTAGAATTGCCCCTGTTGGTCAAGGACGTAATTTCTGACAAGTGCAAATACTATCATCAGGTAATTAAAAGTAATGGGATAAAAAGTAGAATAGTCTTTCAAAGGAGGTGATGGGAATCCCATTGCTTAGGATACTTAACATTAGACTGGGACAAATTCCTAGAAGGGAGACAGAATAATTCTGCAGTGGCCCCCTCTTGGGGATAGACAGAAGATATACATTTTCTAACTTTTGTGACTATTTCTGACAAGTGCAAAACCATACAGTTCTGGTGTGCAAGACTGGGGAGAATTGACTGGAGCCTCCGTATTGATGGTACATTAGTGGCGGGGAGATCATTGATGTAACACAGTTGGGAGTGCCCCTGCCTGTGGATGTCTGTGTAATTGCAGGGCCAATCAGAGGTTTGTGGTTTGACACAGCATCAGTGTGAGAGGAATACCTCAAGTTGGGGGGACAGAGGGCTCAGCGGTGCCACAGTCCAGGTTGCACCCCATCACATGGATATGAATTGGGGCCCATGAAGGAGTGGATTCAGAAAGTGTGTCCCCTAATTGGTGTAGTCTGCATCTCAGAAGATCCCAGCCCTCACTTGCTTTTTCTTGCTTTACATCTTCAACACCTCATTTCACAGCTATCCTTAAGAATACTGGAAGGGTCTTTCTTTTAAGACCATCAGTACTGTAAGAAAGAGGTAGGGCTGTCAACGTTAAATGATACAAGGCACCTAATTACCATGACTGAATGCGTGCCTCCTAACAGTGTTTCCAGCTCATGGAGCAAGGTCAAGAATCAAACTCAGGTCTATGGACAGCACTAACCAGTCTTATGCTACTCAGTTTTGTCTGAGGCATGGTAGAATGCTGTAGAGATTTGTCTGCAGTGTAACTCAAAAATGAAAATGGAAATTGATTTAATAAGACCTTCCTTCTACAGGCAAGCCCACTTCTCTTTTGTGGTTTTCACAGCAATTACAATACTGCGAAAGAGTAAAGTAAACAAGGGATTTGGTTTAAGTCCTACCTTCCTCTGCTAGGTCCTTGTTAATAACGAGTTTTCCATGTCTGAGATAGTTCAGCACTGGCCCAAAGTAGGTCGGGTCTCTGTCTATTAAATAGGCACCTGTTTCATCCTGTTAAAAAAACAAAACAAAAACAAACCCACAACAGCCAAGAAAACTCAGTGGATTAAATGCCCAATAGACTGGTGTGCTCAGTTATACACACACACACAGAGATATATATATATATATATATATATACACACACACACACACAGTTAAAAATCTACAGTTAACCAGTTAAATTACATTAGGGCACAGGTTCTCACAAGAAATGTTTTCATGGCCTCAGAGTGTGGCCACCAACTAGTGCTGTTGGCTGCTCTGACAATTTTTCCTAAAATACTCAATTACTTAAGGAAAAACAAATAAATATGCACATACACATGTCCATATCATTGTAATTTATATATGTAGGGTTTTTTCACAGACTTAATAATAAAAATAATGTACAGTTTTCTCTGTTCCCTACTGGACTTAAACAGAATTGAAACAAATAATGTGTTTTGCATGTTCTTGTCCCTTTTTGTCGTCGTCTCTTGCTTTTTTTCTGTTTTTTTTTTTTTTTTTAAAGACTTGCTAGTTAGTAAGTGTATTTCTGTGAAAGGTAATATTTGTATTTTGTTAATATTACTTTTCACAGCAGCAGAGTTGCTAGCTAGCAGGGAGGCAGTAAAAAGTGATATTAACAAACATACATATATCACTTTTCACAACAGACTTACTCAGCCCTTGCAAGCTGGGGGACAAATTAAGCCCTGGATGGGGAGGTGGGTATGGAGGCAGCTGGGAGCCAGAGGTGATGGGGAGGGTGAGGGGGGGTAAGTCTGGAGACCAGAGCCCTGCAGTTGTGAAGCCAGGGACTGGGCCTGAAGGACACAGTGGGGCTGGGGCAATGTGTGTGTGGGGACAGAGGGAGGTGAGGTTGGGGCCAGTAGTCACTGGGGCTGGATCACGTGGCCCCACGACTAGAGTCTGGGGTTCAGGACTAGTGCTGGGGGTGGGGGAGGGGGACGACAGACTAGGGTAGGGGCAAAGTAGCTGACAACTTTGGGCCAGGAGTTGAAAGGGAGGAGGATGAAGGGACAAAAGGGGACAGGGACAGATGCGCCTGACTGAAAGGGAGAGGCTTAGGGTCAGCCAGGGTCTGCATGGGGGAGGCTCTCCAATTCCCTAACACTTCCCCCGCGCCACCGTCCCAAAGAACTCTTCCATACTTCTCCAATCCACCCCCAACAACCCTCCGGTTCATTCTCAGGCTCCTTCCCAGCAATTATTTCCCTGTTTCTCAGCTCCTCTGTTACCCCTGACTCTCCCACAAGCCTTTGCACTACTTCTGAGGGGGTGCCGGAAATACATTTTTGTTTTGTAATTTAAATAAATTATTACTCAGAGTTCTGTGTTAATATGCCTAGTAAGGACTCTATTTGTCAAGAAACATTTCCTGAATCTTTTTTTCATCTGTATTGTCACAGACATACTTGCTGACAATATTTTGTAATAAATTACCAAAATAATTGAAAATGGCATGATTATATTGTGTTATTTTGACAAATAAAAATGCAGAATTTTAAAATATTGTGCACATAATTTTTAGGTGCAGAATTCCCCCAGGAGTACAGTGGGAATGAAAAACAAAAAGAAACAACCCCCCACTCCCAAGGCCTTCAACTGCATATATAATTTACAATACAGTAGTTTAATCTTTTGTTGTAGGTTGATATACCTAAAACCCCTCCTTCCAGCCTGTTTCAGGTACAAGGGGACATCATGGGGTGGAGTATGGTAGTGGACTGAGGAAAGGTTGCTTGTGAACTACATTCAGAGAGCAATCTGAAAGATGTGGCCTATGATCCATGTAGACACATGAGGATCAGGTATTAATGTTTGGATTAAATGTTTACAATATGGCCTGTAGTGTTCTGTGGGATAGCGAACAAAGCTTGAGAATTTCACTTGAAGAGACATTAGGAAACATTGACTATAATAGGGTTCAAAAAAGAACTAAATAAATTCATGGAGGACAGGTCCATCAATGACTATTAGCCAGGATGGGCAGGGATGGCGTCTCTAGCCTGTTTGCCAGAAGCTGGGAATGGGCAGCAGAGAATGGATCACTTGATGATTACCGGTTCTGTTCATTCCCTCTGGGGTACCTGGCGTTGGCCACTGTTGGAAGACAGGATACTGGGCTAGATGGACCTTTGATCTGACCCAGTATGGTCGTTCTTACTCCCAGTCAGAGGACTAAGGAGACCTGAATCAATACTTCCAGAATTTAAGTTTCCATTTTAAAAGATAGCATTTCAAATGTGAATCCATGTGATCAATGCAGTGTTGCTTTCCCAAGACAGCAGACAGCTCCAATGTTTTAAGCAGCATGGTAAAGTTTACAAAACTGGTCAGTTTCACTAATGCTATTCAGTACTTTGCAGGCTGCAAGAAATTCAAGAATCAAGTGAATTTCATTCTTCTGCTCGGGAATGCTGTAAACTGCAGAACAGATAGGCACTAGAGCTATTTGTAGGGTAGGACCTTGCCAAAAAAAAAGGGGGGGGGGGAAGAGGATGGAGGACGGAATAGATTAGCAGACACCTTTCTCCATAACCACCCAGGCCCTGACAAAGATCTAAAATACCATATACCGACCTCTCCTTCTTGAAGCCAGCAAGAGACTAAGGGAGGGGAACGCAGGCACAAAGGAAGGGCTAAGATGGAGCTATCAAGACACCAAATAGACTATTTTTATTTATTATTTGTAATGCCTGGGGGCCTCAATATGGGAAAGGACCCTATTGTAGTAGGTGTTCCACACACACACACAATAAAACAACAGTAACTGCCCCAAACTGTTTACAGTCCAGCACGATATGGAAGATGAAGCCTCCAACTAGGGTCAAGGGCAGGCAACCCTCATAAGAATCCAAGCATACACTCCTTGTAGGCTTGTAAAGCTCTGATTATTCAAACTAACATATGATGAACACCTTCCCTAATTACACCTAAGCTTTTTTAAAAAAAGGAGTCTCACAAGGCAGAAGTTTATGCAGGTGAATTTTCAGGCAGACTGATTTTGTTCTGGTGAAGCTGCAGGTGTACTTTGGGTTTAATGGAAAACTAGACACAACCTTGACTACAAAAAATGACAACAGCTCTCATAATGAAACTGAGAACAAATGATTATACATGATGGAAAAAATGTATTCGGTCTTCAAAAAGGAATTAAGTGAAGGGATAACTATTTTGTACAAAATATCTGATTTTTTTTTTTTTTTAAAATACCATACACTGTAAAATTGCTCAGGATATGACCATTACTACATTACAGAAAATAACTATGCTGTCAATGAACCGTAGTTAAGCCATGCAGAGACCAGGCAATGTTTGATAAGCTCTAGCCATACTCACCTCTATGAGCCAAGCTCATAAGTAAGATTTTTTTTTTTGGGTTAAAAATTCTATATAGTTAAAGATATATTATGGATAGGTATGTCAAAAATAGCACATTTATAAAATATATGCATTTAGATAAAACTTATCCATACTAATAAAATCCAAGAGAAACATCTGATGAGTGAGTAACAGCAAGCTATAAACATGCCCAATACAAATTAAATTGACTAAAAGAGGACATGATCATGGCATGTATTATAGATGGTATATAGAAGGCAGAGCAGGTAAACATTCACTCTCATTCAATATGGGATGGTGGAGGGGGGGCATGAAACCAACAGGGAGAAAGTTTTAAAATGATAAGAGGGAGCACTTTAAAAAAAAAAACCCACGCAATGCACAGTCTTTAGAACTCATTGCCATAATACATCACTAACTAGGGTGCTGTATAGCTTGGATGGCCTCCACGTCAGCAGAAGAGAAGCCTGGGAAACAAGCAGGGAGAACTGGAAGTCCTGCCACAGGCAAGGAATTATGATGTGATTGGAACAACAGAGACTTGGTGGGATAACTCACATGACTGGAGTACTGTCATGGATGGATATAAACTGTTCAGGAAGGACAGGCAGGGCAGAAAAGGTGGGGGAGTTGAATTGCATGTAAGGGAGCAGTATGACTGCTCAGAGCTCTGGTATGAAACTGCAGAAAAACCTGAGAGTCTCTGGATTAAGTTTAGAAGTGTGAGCAACAAGGGTGATGTCGTGGGAGAAGTCTGCTATAGACCACCGGACCAGGGGGATGAGGTGGAAGGTGCTTTCTTCCGGCAACTCACGGAAGTTATGAGATCGCAGGCCCTGGTTCTCATGGGAGACTTCAATCACCCTGATATCTGCTGGGAGAGCAATACAGCGGTGCACAGACAATCCAGGAAGTTTTTGGAAAGCGTTGGGGACAATTTCCTGATGGAAGTGCTGGAGGAACCAACTAGGGGCAGAGCTCTGCTTGATCCTGGTCGAGTTCAGGATCCTGACACAGGGAAGAAAGGAGAGCAGGAGAATACGGACCCTGGACTTCAGAAAAGCAGACTTTGACTCCCTCAGGGAACTGATGGGCAGGATCTCCTGGGAGAATAACATGAGGGGAAAAGGAGTCCAGGAGAGCTGGCTGTATTTTAAAGAATCCTTATTGAGATTACAGGGACAACCCATTCCGATGTGTAGAAAGAATAGTAAATATGGCAGGAGACCAGCTTGGCTTCACAGTGAAATCCTTGCTGATCTTAAACACAAAAAAGAAGCTTACAAGAAGTGGAAGATTGGAAAAAGGACCAGGGAAGAGCATAAAAATATTGCTCGGGCATGCAGGAGTGAAATCAGGATGGCCAAATCACACCAAATCTGCATGCGAGAGTGCTAAAGGAGTTGGCGGATGTGACTGCAGAGCAATTGGCCATTATCTTTGAAAACTCATGGCGATCGGGGGAGGTCCCGGACGACTGGAAAAAGGCTAATGTAGTGCCCATCTTTAAAAAAAGGGAAGGAGGAGGATCCTGGGAACTACAAGCCAGTCAGCCTCACCTCAGTCCCTGGAAAAATCATGGAGCAGGTCATCAAGGAATCAATTCTGAAGCACTTAGAGGAGACGAAAGTGATCAGGGACAGTCAGCATGGATTCACCAAGGGCAAGTCATGCCTGACTAATCTAATTGCCTTCTATGACGAGATAACTGGCTCTGTGGATGAGGGGAAAGCAGTGGACGTGTTGTTCCTTGACTTTAGCAAAGCTTTTGACACGGTCTCCCACTGTATTCTTGCCAGCAAGTTAAAGAAGTATGGGCTGGATGAATGGACGATAAGGTGGATAGAAAGCTGGCTAGATTGTCGGGCTCAACAGGTAGTGATCAATGGCTCCATGTCTAGTTGGCAGCCGGTATCAAGTGGAGTGCCCCAAGGGTCGGTCCTTGGGCCGGTTTTGTTCAATATTTTCATAAATGATCTGGAGGATGGTGTGGATTTCACCCTCAGCAAGTTTGCAGATGACACTAAACTGGGAGGAGAGGTAGATATGCTGGAGGGTAGGGATAGGGTACAGAGGGCCCTAGACAAATTGGAGGATTGGGCCAAAAGAAATCTGATGAGGTTCAACAAGGACAAGTGCAGAGTCCTGCACTTAGGACGGAAGAATCCCATGCACTGCTACAGACTAGGGACCGAATGGCTTGGCAGCAGTTCTGCAGAAAAGGACCTAGGGGTTACAGTGGACAAGAAGCTGGATATGAGTCAACAGTGTGCCCTTGTTGCCAAGAAGGCCAATGGCATTTTGGGATGTATATGTAGGGGCATTGCCAGCACATCGAGGGATGTGATCGTTCCCCTCTATTCAACACTGGTGAGGCCTCATCTGGAGTACTGTGTCCAGTTTTGGGCCCCACACTACAAGAAGGATGTGGAAAAATTGGAAAGAGTCCAGCGGAGCGCAACAAAAATGATTAGGGGACTGGAACACATGACTTATGAGGAGAGGCTGAGGGAACTGGGATTGTTTAGTCTGCAGAAGAGAAGAATGAGGGGGGATTTGATAGTTGCTTTCAACAACCTGAAAGGGGGTTCCAAAGAGGATGGATCTAGACTGTTCTCAGTGGTAGCAGATGACAGAACGAGGAGGAATGGTCTCAAGTTGCAGTGGGGGAGGTTTAGGTTGGATATTAGGAAAAACTTTTTCACTAGAAGGGTGGTGAAGCACTGGAATGTGTTACCTAGGGAGGTGGTGGAATCTCCTTCCTTAGAAGTTTTTAAGGTCAGGCTTGACAAAGCCCTGGCTGGGATGATTTAGTTGGGGATTGGTCCTGCTTTGAGCAGGGGGTTGGACTAGATGACCTCCTGAGGTCCCTTCCAACCCTGATATTCTATGATTCTAAGAGGGACAAACTCCTTGGGGACAGGCTGGCAAGAATAGTCAGGAGAGTGGTTAAACTAATAGCAAAAATGAAGGTATTAAAATGAATTAAAATGAACTTTACATGTTAACTAGTACAATACAGCAAGATTTACTGTTTGTAGGCCTTTCTACTGTACATCAGCCATGACTTTTACAGCATCTATAATTCCTCAGGTTTCTGATCTACAAAGTTTGTTCCAATTGTTGTCATCCTCACTCAGGGTGGATCAAAAAATTGATTTAAATTTTTTTTTTTAAATTTGTTGAATTTAATTTGAATACAGGTTTATTGTTAAAAGTAAACCTATTTAAAATTAGATTGTCAATTTGAAATTTATTTTAAGGCCTAAACTCACTTTAGTCTATTAAAATCTTTTAAATTAAACTAAAAAAAATTAAGAGGTATAGCTATAAAAACTAAGAATCTGAATAAATTTAAGTTAAACTATATAAGTGCTTAAATAAATATGTATAAATATACTGTATCTTCCTGGTTTGCAAAAAGATGCACCAAAATCAGTGTAAAAGCTATATTTATTTCAAAACAGCTTGTTTTAATGGTTATGATGCTCAACTTTTCGTTAGGAAAATAACTAAAAGGTATAAATGCAGAACATGTTTAAAATCAGTGATTTAACATAAAGGTTTTCTGCTTACTGATTTAAATAATGATTAAAATTGATGACAGTCATTCTTCATGAACTAAAAAGCCAAAAGGGATCATTGTGATGTCTAGTCTCTCCAGTTATTCCTGTCTGAATTAGAGCACATCTTTTAGGAAAATATACAGTGTTGATTTAAAAACTGTCAGTGATGGATAATCCACCATAACCCTTGATAAATTGTTCTAATGCTTAATTACCCTCGCTGTCAAAAATGTATGCCTTATTTCCAGTCTGAATTTGCCTAGCTTCAGCTTTCAGCCACTGGATCGTGTTATACCGTTCTCTGATAGATTGAAGGAATTTCATTTCTAAATTTTGTTCCTCACGTACATATTTTTAGATTATGATCAAATCACCTCTTAACCTTCCCTATGAGTTTATACACTGCCCAGCACAATGGGGTTCTGATCTTGACTGTACTGTACTAGTGCCAAAAGAGATCAATTATTAATGATAATAAAAAGCTTAATGCAACAAAGTTGTGGAGTAAAATGAAACTCAGGAAATGCAAGAGTTTAAGATAACAGCTATATTCATAAGGTTGCTTTGCATATGAAGATTTTCTATTACAGGGGCTAAATGAGTGGCCTGGTTACCCAGCAGTTCCTTTTGAAGTCAATGACCTCCCTGGGAATTGCTAGCACTCAGTATTTTTGAAGTTGTACAACAGCTGCCCTATATAACTGGGATCTTATGGCTCCTCAGGAAAGGAACCGTGTCCTCATGTGTGTTTGTATTGCACTTAGCACACTGGTTACCACATTACAAATAACCACCCCCCAAACCGCAAATGGAGTGAAAGCAAATGGAGTTTATCCTAAGACATAAGGATTGGATTACAGAGAGGACTGCACCTTGATGACACTTGCATTTTCCCTGTTCTCTCAAGTGAGCTGCACTTGATAAATGCCCTGGGCATAGTATGCAATAGAAAAGCCAATTAGTAGAACTTTGCGCTGCTGCTGATCCTTTGACAGAGAAGCAAAGATTCTTCCTGCAGGCTGGCCTGATAGATATATGGGAGTAAAAACTGAGGTTTAGAGATACGAACCAACCCCACGGCTTTAAAAATGCAGTTACTGGGGCTAAGATCCTCAAGCTGAAAATGAATTCATGGATAAATATGTTGAGTGCTCTCAAGTCAAGAAAGGTGGTAAAACCCTTGTCATCTCTGGGATAAAAAATTAATGGAAATCGAATCCCAACGTACTGAGAAACCTATTCTATTGATCCAAACTGCAAAAGGATGAAAACACCTTTTACTGATCCTGTGGGATGGACAGGAAAGTTGGTGGTTTGGAGGCACGGAGTGATACCGTACTGGAGAAACTATCAACTCCACGTCACCTCAAAGACGAACAGTGGTCTCCAAATAGGGAAGTGGGAGTTGAGGAAAAAAACCAACCAATAATTGGTTCAGGTATCAACTTCACCTTTAAACATTCTGTTTGGAAAAGAAAGAGGGCCATGAGGTCATAGATGATGATCTGTGCTTCTTCCTACAGGATCTGAATGTCTGCTTACTGAAATAAGAAGGCTGAGATAACTTCTGGTATTTGAATGGTGCTTTTCTTTTGAAGGGCTGTTGATAAAGAGCCTGGGATCTCAACATTGACTTAGAATTCTTTAATTTCTCCTGTGTCTCATCTGTGCAGACACTAAAGAGATCTAGGCCACTTCAAATGGGTTATCTTGCACCTTTTATGGACAAACCAGAATACTTTAGACAGCCAGCTCATCTGTTGGTCTGCAGTCACTACTGTCCCCAAGTGGCTGTGCCTGAGGCATCACAAGCAGATTTTAATGAATACTTCTGCTTTTTATAAATCAGGCATCAAGTCTTCCACCCACTTCCTTAAGCTCCTCAGGAAGATGATTCAATAAAAGGGGATCTTGTCTTCAGAATATTACAGTCCAACCTCGATATGATGGACACCAATCTTACAAACAATCAGTTATACAAATATCCTTCATCAGGGGTTTGGGAAAATCACATAACAAAAGTGAAGAAGAAAAAATTGACCTTTATTTCTCATCCAATATCTTCAATGCACTGGAAATAAATTTGCACTAGTTTGAAGAAGAAGAAAGTGATGCAGGGCACCATACTGCAACTTATGCATTCTACCTCCTGTAATTTTGAAATGTTCAATTTCATGAACTTTTTGATTTTATGAACTCCTCTGTCTCCAACTGGTTAGTAAAATAGGGGTTCACTATAGTCATATAGAGCCAGCAGAGGTGACAAAGGAATCTGATGTCTGGTGCAGAAGATCCATCTTCCCAGGGTGGTTTTTCACTATGATTCATCTATTGCTTGGGGTCGTTTTATACAATTTTCCAACCGCCAGTTTTTCATTTGTTGCAGAAAAGAAAAGCAAGCCTTTCAGGAGAGATTTAGTGTAATCCATCTGCCTTCTAACAAGCTGTCGTGATTGAGACTAGTGCTACTTGTAAATCCTTGTCCAATGTCCATAAAGCCTTCGCTAATGACTAAGAACATAAGAATGGCCATACTGGGTCAGACCAAAGATCCACCCATCCCAGCATCCTGTATACCGACAGTGGCCAATGCCAGGTGCCCCAGAGGGAGTGAACTTAACAGGTAATGATCAAGTGATCTCTCTTCTGCCATCCATCTCCACCCTCTGACAAACAGAGGCTAGGGACACCATTCCTTACCCATCCTGGATAATAGCATTAATGGACTTAACATCCATGAATTTATCCAGTTCTCTTTTAAACTCTGTTATAGTCCTAGCCTTCACACCTCCTCAGGCAAGGAGTTCCACAGGTTGACTATGCACTGAGTGAAGAAGAACTTCCTTTTATTTGTTTTAAACCTGCTACCCATTAATTTAATTTGGTGGCCCCTAGTTCTTATATTATGGGAACAAGTAAATAACTTTTCCTTATTCACTTTCTCCACACCACTCATGATTTTATAGACCTCTATCATATCCCCCCTTAGTCTCCTCTTTTCCCAGCTGAAAAGTCCTAGCCTCTTTAATCTCTCCTCATATGGGACCCGTTCCAAACCCCTAATCATTTTAGTTGCCCTTTTCTGAACCTTTTCTAATGCCAGTATATCTTTTTTGAAATAAGGGGTCCACATCTGTATGCAGTATTCAAGATGTGGGCGTACCATGGATTTATATAAGGACAATAAGATATTCTCTGTCTTATTCTCTATCCCTTTTTTAATGATTCCTAACATCCCGTTTGCTTTTTTGACTGCCGCTGCACACTGCATGGACGTCTTCAGAGAACTATCCATGATGACCCCAAGATCTTTCTCCTGATTAGTTGTAGCTAACTTAGCCCCCATCATATTGTTTGTATAGTTGGGGGTATTTTTTCCAGCGTGCATTACTTTACATTTATCCACATGAAATTTCATTTGCCATTTTGTTGCCCAATCACTTAGTTTTGTGAGATCTTTTTGAAGTTCTTCACAGTCTGCTTTGGTCTTAACTATCTTGAGCAGTTTAGTATCATCTGCAAACTTTGCCACCTCACTGTTTACCCCTTTCTCCAGATCATTTATGAATAAGTTTAATAGGATTGGTCCTAGGACTGACCCTCGGGGAACACCACTAATAAACCCTCTCCATTCTGAAAATTTACCATTTATTCCTACCCTTTGTTCCCTGTCATTTAACCAGTTCTCAATCCATGAAATCTTCCCTCTTATCCCATAACAACTTAATTTATATAAGAGCCTGTGATGAGGGGCCTTGTCAAAGACTTTCTGGAAATCTAAGTACACTATGTCCACTGGATCCCCCTTGTCCACATATTTGTTGACCCCTCGCAAAGAACTCTAATAGATTGGTAAGACATAATCTCCCTTTACAGAAACCACGTTGACACACAACAATTTATGCTCTTCTATGTGTCTGACAATTTTATTCTTTACTATTGTTTCAACTAATTTGCCCAGTACTGACGTTAGACTTACCGGTCTGTAATTGCCAGAATCACCTCTAGAGCCCTTCTTAAATATTGGCCTTACATTAGCTATCTTCCAGTCATTGGGTGCAGTAGCTGATTTAAAGGACAGGTTACAAACCATAGTTAATAGTTCTGCAATTTCACATTGGAGTTCTTTCAGAACTCTTGGGTGAATGCTGTCTGGTCCCGGTGACTTGTTCCTGTTAAGTTTCTCAATTAATTTCAAAACCTCCTCTACTGTCACTTCAATCGGTGACAATTCCTCAGATTTGTCACTTACAACAGACGGCTCAGGTTTGGGAATCTCCCTAACATCCTCAGCCGTGAAGACGGAAGCAAAGAATTCATTTAGTTTCTCCACGATTACTTTATCGTCTTTAAGTGCTCCTTTTGTATCTCGATCATCCAGGGGCCCCACTGGTTGTTTAGCACTGCAGCCACAGACTTCAGCCACTCTGACTAATAAATTCAGTTCCAAGATGCCAACTAATCTACAAGTCTTTTCTTGACATCTGGAAGCATCAAACTGAGTGCATTCACAACTCTAGTGAGCAAGTCTGGGAAGGATTTAGCTTTTCCAGGGTGACATCAATGATGTGTGTTACCACATCCTCTGGGGAAAAAGAGGAGTTGTTTGGATTGTAGCTTATAGCCTCTTCCTCAGGAACATGCTCTTAATTACCTGAGAATTTGGAATCAACTTCTAAGGGGCAGATGTGCTTTGGTAGGCTTAGAAACTGATCTCACTGGGGTTAGTACAATATGGTGGGGAAACACTAAAAACTTGCCTCTTAGATTGCAGACCCCGGGGCTGTGTTGCCCAGGAAGAACAACATGGATACCACTCTGAAACTTGCCCAGGAAGGTTAGTTGGCTATAGAGGACAGGTGCTGAAAGGACAAAGTGGATATCAATGGTTCCCATTAAGAATACAAAGAAGGTGGAGCTTGAAACCCTGACAAAAAGGGTTATACGAAAGTAATCTGTGTTGAAGGGGAACAAAGGAAGGCATAGTTTTAGGAGTAGTGAACTGAGGACCCTCCAGAGCCTACAACTCTGTAGCATTCAGAGGGGAATTCTGTGCTCCAGGGGGATTGTAGTGGGGCAGCTGCCCCACTCCTGGAGAACAGGGATTGAAAGCAGCCAAACTAGGCTGATTGGGGAAGCAGCCACGGCTGTGGCCAGCTCAATTAGGGCCCATCTGGCCTTGACAAGAGGGCTGTGGGGCCAGGAGATGGAGGAGTCTCACTCTAGCCCTAGAGGGAGAAGGGCTAGCTGCCTGAGATGAAGGTACCTGAACTGGAGCAGTGCTGGGGAGTTCCAGCATGGTAAAACCCCAGGCTGCAGGCCATGTTGAAGGCCTACAGAGGTACTGGGGCTACAGAGGTCCAGCCTGGGGATAGGCAGAGGCAGCTGGTCCAACTCCCTTGCCAATGATGAGTGGCCATTATAGACTGCAGTCCACCCCAGTGAAAGGGGGCTAGATGATGCCTGTCAGTAGCCACTGAGGCAAGGTGGGTTTAGAGGGTTGGGGATTCCCCTGGGAGGGAAAACCCAGAGTAAGGGGTTACTGCTGGTAGCAGAACCCCGAGGTAAAGAGGCACCGGGGTCTGGGAGGGACACGGGCACTAGTAGCAGGTGAGACACCAGCCTGCAGAGGATGCTCCGTACGCTGGAAAAGAGCTAATTCCCAGATGACCTGCAGGAGGCACCGCACCGGTGAGTCATCACTTCACTACAGGGATCCTCAGCATGGGGAAGCGGGGGAGAGATCATATTGGTCTTGGGTTCGGCTAACCTGGAGATGGATCCAGAAATGGAGAGAGCAAAATAGAGTCCTCCAGTTGTACTAATGGCCTCCTTGTCTGGAAAGGATATGGACTGTTTATGCAGCAGGAGACCAAAGACACAACTAAGTTTAATAAAATGGTAATAATGGCTGCCTTTAACTACTTGCATATCAACTGGTTAAATATCAGCCCATGTAACCAACTCTTCACTGCATAAAAATGTATATATGTAAAATACTAACTTTAGCTATCACTGTATAAAAAACTATTTGCTCTCAATCACTCTATTGGTAGTACTGAAAAGACATTTCTGACCAACTGGAAGCAGATGAATCAGAAGATGTGCTGCCTCACTGTTGTGAAGGTACATGGGCCCATCCTTCTGACACACACATATAAACTGTTCCAAAGTAAGATGAAATCCACCCCCACCCACAGTCACAGATTCCAAGGTAAGAAGGGATGACTGTGACCATCTAGTCTGATCTCCTGTATGACACAGGCCATAGAATTTCCCCAAAATAATTCCCAGACCAGATCTTTTACAAAAACATCCAATCCTGATTTTAAAATTGCCAGTGATGGAGAATCCACTGTGACCCTTGGTAAACTGTTTCAGTAATTACTCTCATCATTAAAAATTTACACCTTATTTCCCATCTGAATTTGTCTAGCTTCAAGTTTCAGCTACTGGATTATGCTATACCTTTTGTCTGCTAGATTGAAGAGCCCATTACTAAATATTTGTTCCCCATGTAAATACTTATAGATTTGTAGAGACTTATAATCAATTTCCATAGATTTCTGGGCTGTGGTGCTATCTACAAGCATATCCTAAGAGCAGAATCTTTTCAAAGATGGATTTTCACTACTGTAATTTTCCCCATATTTCCCGTCCTTTACTAAAAATGTTCATCCCTTACATATGTACAAAATACTCTAAATTTTTCTGATTTTGAGAATGTCATATTTGAGTGTACAATTTAATGCTAACTACAAGATAACTAATGTCTATTTTACGTGCATTTTACCAACTGCCCAGTCACAGCAAAAGGCCTGCCAGACCTACATTCTCATCTTCAATTTCAGCCTGACTTCAACCTTCTAGTTGAGTCACTACTAGTGAGTTACTCCTGGGAGAATTCTGTGCCAAAAAGCAAAACAAAAAATAAATTCTGTACACAGTATTTTCAAATTCTGCAAAATTCTGCCTATTTTATTTGTCAAAATAACACAATACAAATCACACCAGTTTCAATTATTTTTGGTCATTTATTTCAAAATACCTGTAAGTAAGTATATCTGTAACCATACAGAAAACAAAAAAGATTCAGGCAATGTTTTTTTGACAAATAGATTCCTTACGAGGCATATTAATAATTCATTTAAAGTACAATACATAACTGTATTTCCCACATCCCTGAGAAGCAATGCAAAGACTTGGGGGAGTCAGGGGTAACAGAGGAGCTGAGGGAGAGGGAAGTAATTGCTAGGAAGCAGCCTGAGTGTGAACTTGGATGGTGTTGGTAAAAGTGGGATGGGATGGGAGAAGTGTGGAACAGGGTTTTTTGGACGGGAAATTGTTAGGAAGCTTCCCCCATGCAGACCCTGGCTGACTCTTAGCTTTTCTCATTCAGTCAGGCATCCCCATGTAACCCTGCACCTCCACTCCCATTCAGCTCCTTCCCCAGTCTGTCCTCCCCCACTAGCCCTTACGAGCCCCATCTGAGCCCCCAGCAGCACCACAAAATGTCTGTCTCCCGGCCTGCGCCTAACAATCGCTGTGAAGAAGGCAGGCTCTTTCTCTTCCCCGAAAGCTGCTGCTGCTCTGTTTTATCACCATAGTGCCCTCTGGTGGACAAAAGGCAGAACTGCAGCAACTTTCCAGCCCAAGTTATTTTCTGCTGAGGCTGCTCTGTCCATAGAATATCGGGGTTGGAAGGGACCTCAGGAGGTCATCTAGTTCAACCCCCTGCTCAAAGCAGGACCAATCCCCAATTTTTGCCCCAGATCCCTTTATGGCCCCTTCAAGGATTGAACTCATAACCCTGGGTTTAGCAGGCCAATGCTCAAACCACTGAGCTATCCCTTCCCCCTGTTCTAGCGTCTTAGCACTCTCTGGTGGGCAAGAGACAGGACTGAAGCAACTTTCTGGCAGAAGCTTTTTTTGTACGCAAAAAATTAAAAATGTCTGGCTCATTAATTATGCACGTGCGCAGTGGTGCAGAATTCCCCCAGGAATGGTGAGTGGTACCAACATATACAGCAATGAGATAACACGTGTTTGTTATTAGAGATTAACACACCGACGTCTGATAGCCTGTGCTCTTACATAATAGTTTGATTAGCAGCACTCTGTCATCTTGTTATGAACTACACACCAATTACTAATTTGCATCATTTCAGGCAAAGAAATGGTTTAAACATCACCACAACAGATTCATAAGCATACTCTCCACTCTATCAAAATTGTTAATGAAAATACTGAACAGTGTGGACCCAAGAGAAACGTATATCCCCCAGTTTGACAGAAAGCCATTGATATCTACTCCTTGGAAATAGCCTTTGAACCAGTTATGCACCTATCTTATAATATTTCCATCTAAATTTAATTTCCCTAATTTGTTTATGAGACTGTCATATGGGACAGGGTCAAATGCCTTACTAAAGACTGTATATGTCCTATTTATTGCTTCCTCTCCATGCACTAGGTCAGTTAATTTATCAAAGAAGAAAATAAGTTTCGTTTGACATTATTTGTTCTTGATAAATCCATGTTGACTACTACTCATCTCCTTATTACCCTTTAGGTTACAATAAACTGATTGTCCCAGTATCTTTCTGGGTATCAAAGTTAAGCTGATGTGTCTATAATTGCCCAGTTCTGGTTTTCCCCCCTTTTTGAAGTTATCTACTATGTTTGCCGTTCTCCGGCCCTCTGGTACCTCACCCTTCCTCCATTAGCTCCCAAAGACAATTGCTAAAAGTTCAGAGATTGCTTTGGCTAGTTTCTTAAGTACTCAAAGGTGAATTTCATCTGGCTCTGTCAATTTACATACATTTAACTTATCTAAATATTCTTTAAACTTGTTCTTTCCCTATTTTTCTCCTAATATACTTATACAACCTCTTCTTGCCTTTTTTTCCCCTTACTCATTCAGTGCCTTAGCCTTTTGGATTTTGCCTCCAATATGCTTTTCTTTTCTTCTGTATTTAATGTAATCTTTTGTATAGCAATGGTGTCGCTCAGTTTCAGAATTCACAAATTGTAAACTATGGGATCACGACAATGCAAAATTGACCTGACAGGATTTAAATAAAACATCTATGCACCATGACAAATAAAAGCTTACTCAATAAATAAAAGTGACCTAGAAATTCACACAGACCTTGTGCTCCTTTTAAGAGATTTGTAGGGCACTTCAAATGGTCATGGGTGTGATACAAGAACCAAACACCAATTAACTATATGGGTAGTCTGTAGGAATTGGCCTGTTCCAGCCCCCACGATCAACTTGATCAATTGAACAGCTTCATAACAGTATATTCATATTACATAATCTTAAAGGACTCCTTGGATTATGGTACTGCAAACACCCCTGAATGTTCTATTACCATTTTTAAGACTAACAAAGAAAAGGGGGGGGAAAAAAGAAAATAAATGTATATCTGTTCCCAAGAAATGAAACTTCACACTTCCTTCTAACCTATATGGGATTCTCTTCAATTTAAAGTATTATACAGCAAAGAAAAAAAAAAGGAGTTTTGTCCCCCATTGTTAATTTACTCTTAGGATACTAAAGGCTCGATTGGTAAATTACAAAGCAAAATTAACACAGAGCTTCTCTGAATACAACTAGTAAATACCACTAAAAAAGCCTGGCATGTTTCTAGGTTGCCAGGGTTATCCCCAGCCCTGCCTACCCCTCCTGGCCCACACCCCCTAGACACCTTTACCTCAGATTTCCCGTGTTCAAAGTCTGCGGTTTCTCCTTAGAGGATTTTAATTGGGGTCGTGAGACAGAGAGAACAGAGATGGCTCAGAGCGCTAGCACAGGGAGACAAGGGGGGACCATTCTCTCCCCTGACTGGACTCCAGGGCAGGCTGGGATCTTAGGTGCCGCTCTCGCCCTGGGCCCAGGACGCGGCGGTAGTGGTAAAAAGAAGATGTAGGCCGGATTCCCCGCAGCACAAGCAGGTCCCAGCCCCCTTTGGCTCGTCTAGGGAGGGGCCCTGGCCTAACCCTACCCGAATGCGGCTGGAAGCAGAGCCCGTGCGGCGAGAAGAGAGGGACCTCCACGGCCCGCGCGGGTTGGCCCAGATCGCGGGGGTCCCTGCGTCGGCCTCACCTTGTCCGAGTCCAGGTCGGGGTCGGCTTGGCAGAGGCGGAAGAGGAAGGACTTGGGGTCCCTGCAGAGCGTCTGCCGGGTGGTGAGGAAGCAGGTGCCCCCCACGTTCAGCCGGACCCATTTACCTGGGACCCCACTGGGGGAGGCCCCCGAGCTGCAGCGGCGGCAGGGCCCGCCGGTCCCCGCCAGCCCAAGGACGCCCATGGAGGGAACCGGGAACTCGCAGTGATTCTCCGCCGCCATCCTCACGCCAGCGCCGGAAAGGTCCAACCCGGATATCGGTCGCCCGACGCCCTCCCGCGCGCACCCTCCTACCGGAAGTGTCCGTTCGCAATACCGATCCCCCAGGCCCTTCCTGCCGGAAGCGGTCCGGCCGATACCAATCCCCATGCCCCGGCCTTTGCAGGACCCATAACGCCGCAGCTGGACGTGCACAACCCGGAGACTCACCGTTCCCACGCCCCCCTCCCGGCGAGCACCGACCCCCGCCGGGCGACGCAGCCACGTCACATACTCCCCCCCCCGCCACGGCTCCTCGAGACAGGAAGTGTCCGCTCGGATTTCTTTCCCCCCCGTCTTGCACGCTGACGTGACATCCGCCGGAAGTACCCGCCGCGGGCACGTTTGTCCTCCACGCGGCGCGGCTCCTCAGGCGACGGCGGGCGCTAGCCGCCTCAGGCTGCGGCAGGCCCGCTGCCGAGCGGCGCAGAAAAAGAGGCGGGAGCCTAGGGCCTAGGACCCTACATGCTTTTATTACAAGACTATCGAGCATAAGTGAAACGTCATCATCCAGTCACTAGCTACATCTACAGCACAGAGAGCTGTCGGGCGGAGAACAAACAGTCATTAAATTATGAGATATGATTAAATCATCGACCAATAGAAAATTTATATAATAAAGCCAGAGAAAGGTGTAAAATATAGTTTACAATAATTATTCACATTCAAGGCTGTACATCAATACATACAACACCATGGCCCCGAACATGAATTCAATCCAAATAATTCATATATTAGAATTTAAATAACACAGACTGAACTAGAGGCCAATGCGCACCAGCAAATAACCTTAGAAGAATAAAAATACAAAAATGTTTATCCTAATATCACTGCATTATTTGCTTCTGTTTTTGTTTGCTTCTTTATTTTTTGCTTTTCCTGTACATCACAGTTACAGCTACAAACCAGGTAGAGAATATTACACACATCATAAGTGACTGCCACCAACCTGAAAGACAGCTAACATCTATCAAAATTGATTATAGTTCCTAGTTTGTTTGGTTTTTTTGTTAGATACAGCAGTTGTGAGTTCTGCCACAATATAGGAGACTTTGCCATAACCAATCAAACTCAGTACATAAGCTTTTCAAAGAGCAACTATCCCCATTCACGCTCATTCAGATGGACTGGACTGCATGCTTCAGACAGTTTAAGAAATGGTTTTCCATTTCTAAATTGTTCACTGTTTATAGCTGTGTTTCTTCCAAGACAGTGCAAACACGTTATGGGGAAATGCAGTTTACCAGTTTGATTATAAATTTCTCATTTTAGCTGAAAATACACTGCTCTGGGTCAAAGAGAACTACTTACCTGCAAGATGACTGAAGGAAGTATCTATGGACAGACATTTTCTGGGCCATGAGGCATTGCAGAAGTGATTCATAGTTTAATTAGTAAAATAGTGGCCTAAAGACAACATGGTTGAAGTATTCACCAAATGCTTCAAGTAGTATAAATACCACACCCATTTGTACACACATCAGTTCTTTTTAAAACACTAGGTTGAGAAAGAGAGAGTTGTGTGCAGCATCCACAAAGCCCAGCTTTAGTAAATCATGTACCTCCTTTCCCCAGCTAAGACATTATTAATGAATGTCTTATTCCCACAGGAAACTACCCAGACTAACAAAGAATCTCATCATAGATAGGAAGAATTACAGCTATACGGTCCAGCTGGAATACTCAGCTCTCAGTCAGGATCTGGGGTGAAAGAACTTCATTATTTAAGCCACTGCCTTCTTTATGGACACGTTTTTGAGCCAACAGTACCTAGATCTCCAAAATATTTATATGGCCCTTCACAAAGACACTCCTCAGTCCAGCATGAATAGTAAAAAGTTGGAAGTGGTTGAGTATAATATTGCCCATCCAGCCACAGTTCATAACATTTGCGTCATGTAATATCCCCCTACTTCACACATACATACAAACACACATGCACACACATTTTCAGTGTTTGTTGTCTAGTTGCAGAAGACTTACATCTATTGTCTATATTATTTTAAAATTGGGGAAATTTATTAAACTTGGATTTCCAAAGTCAACCTAACACATAGAAAAAATGATTTCTCTTCAGTTTATGAGGGTTAAGTCCACAGGATCCTTTGAAAATGCCCAATACGGAAGGCGTCAGTGTCCAACATACCGTCCCTCATATATCACATCACAAAAGCTGAAGCATGGATATGATACTTTTACCCATCCCCCAGGAAGTTTTCTGGGGCTGGATCTAGCAGAATTTGCTACACAGTTCAACAGCATTATGGGACAAGAGCAATGCTGCATAGTTCTGAAGATGCCTTAGAGACTCCAACTTTGATAGTACAGCACCTCTTAAGACTGTTGTGTTACACTGCTCGTGACAGATACAACAGATCGTCTAAAGCTGAAAAACAATGCTTATGTGAGCTACAACTTAACTGTCCTTAAAATAAACCCTGCTCAGAAGAGGGCTTAGAACATTGAGGCAAATGGTGATACAGCAAACTCTCAGCCTAGCCCAGGAATCTTGAACATGTCCTGATATTTTTTAAGCTGTACAATAGACAAGAGTGGGTCAATGTCCCCAGGGGAGAGGAAGGTGGGTTAAGTATGCCTTCTAGCACCAATCCCACTGCCTTTTCTTCAAAAAGATTTCATTCAATAGAAAGCAGGCCCATCACCAGAGTTGAGTACCCTTTTGGGAGTCTGATCTCAAACTAAATGTCTCCTAATCTGAATCACAGCCACACTGATTCACAGTCTTTCTGGAAATCTTGGTAATTGTAGCTGGGAAAGGAAAGTGAATGAATCAGGCTCTGTACTCCTTTTCCCAAATATCTTCAAGAACAAAGAGGCTGCTTGTGGCCAGCTACACTCTCCCCTCTGGAAATCGTATGATTACAGTATGGAAAGTTCTAAATGACCTGCTCTCAGCCCTAGAGCAGGCCATTTAGCACTTCTCTAGTACTTTTCTCCGTGCATTCTCATGAACGACTGAGCATGCTCCTGCACAAAGCACTCAACTGCTTTGTCCATAAGGACATCCCTACACTGAGATATTCCTATCCAATGCAGGAACCCTCCACCATAGTACAGAGCATGATATGTCCCTAAGCAGGCTACAAACATGTGGACTCTACCCATTCCACGTGACAGCCTTTGCCTTATCCTCCCATAGTCTGAATCTTCCACTACTATACCCCCATCCACAGGAAGTGA
Organism: Caretta caretta; assembly: GCF_965140235.1. Classification (NCBI taxonomy): domain Eukaryota; kingdom Metazoa; phylum Chordata; order Testudines; family Cheloniidae; genus Caretta; species Caretta caretta. The sequence goes on from NC_134215.1 coordinate 372,768, forward strand.
CTCGGGGAAGCCTCTCCCAGAATAGTTTTGGCCCGCTACTGTAAGTGCAACAGCAAGGAGCAGCCTTTTCTAGCCTATTCTCCTCTGCACTGGAGGGGAAATATAGGGGTGAGAAGTAGTTTCACTTGACTTGCCCTCCTCCAATAAAGCAGAGATGAAGGATGGCAAGCCTCTGGCTCAGCTTTTGCCCCCTTCCACTGCAGAAAGAGTCCATTCCTCAGTGAAGGTTTGTGAATTACATTTTGGACTGAGTCCAAGTAATCTGAGGGGAAAAAAAGTAGAATGAAAAAAACATTTTTTGGAAGCTGATTGTTATTTGTGAAGTTTCACCTACTATAGACGGTAGTGCTCAATATTGTAACTTGTTCTAGATAGAGAATGGTAGCTAAAACTACTCAACTTTTTTCATGGGCCATAACCCTACCTGCCGAGCATGGCTTAACGAAGAACATGAATATGCAGAGGAGAGGGAGCTTAGTGCAGGAGTCCACCTGGAGAAGTTTCTAATTGCAATACTGTCATTTTGCAAAGTACCCGACAATGCAAACACCCAACTTTTCAGGCCCTCACATTTACTATCTACACAGCAATGACTGCAATCATTCTTGCTTTCTTTCTCAAGAGACCATCTTTGGGTGAAAGTAGTGTGTATGCAGGATCACATGTTACAGGGACAGTTTTTAAAAAAAGCAGTGGGCAGAAAGGAGAAGATATTTCTGAATGACAAGAGGGGGTTGCTAAACTATTTGATGTTACAGAAAATGTGTTTAGAGAAAGCATGTAATCTGCTGAAATGAACAGGTTTATTGATGCTACTCTAGCCTCTGTTCAAATTAGTGAAGTCATTGCTAGACCCCATAACAAGCCACCACTTTGCAAAACTGTGTGTTATGCTTGGAGATGCTGCACTTAAAGTAACAGCAGTAAATATGTTTGAGCTGCTGTACAGCTCCACTACAACCAGGCTCTTCTACAGAAGGCAAGAATAGTACCTGCCTATAGCAGAGTGGTACAGACTTGTAATCCAGAACCTGCTGCACTGCCTCAGATAGAGTTGACATACAGGTGAAGTGGATAGCTTTGGTACTAACAGGTATCCATTGCCACAAACTAAAAACAAAACAAAACACAACAGCAGGTTATCTTGGCTGTGATGTTGGCTATGGAGTTAATATAGCTGCAGGAGTCCTGTGTTACTCTAAGAACTTAGTGCCAAGTGGTTTGCCTTTGGAGTAGGGGTGAAGTCACTTTCAGACGAGCATCTGATTTTAACAGGAGGAATATCCTCTACTTTTCCCTTTATGCCAGGAGCCTATTAGGCACTGAACCCCCGCATCCTCACCCACAAAATATGACCATGCACGTCAGCGATTTTGTTGTAGAGTGTGGATTTGGTGTGGATTCTTTACTACAGAATCTAACTGCACACTGGTACTTCTTCAAAATGAATTAGGAGGAGAGTAGCAACTTAATCAGACTCTCTTTTAAGGATCTGAAAATACTGACATATTGAACTGTTACACAACAGGCTTCTTTAGGTGCATATGGAAAATCTAGCACTGCTTGGTTACTTCCAGGGGGAAGAAGTACTTTGTACAGAAACAATTCAAGGGCAAAGGGGCAAATATGAGATATTTCTGAAAATGAATGAGTGAATAGGTGTGGTATTTATACTGCTTTAAACATGAGGGAGGAATGTCTTTGTCCAGGCACGGGCGTGCTCTTTCCAGGGGATCTGGTTACCCAGAAGCACAGATATATGGAAAACACTATTAGAGAAGTTACTTTTAACATGTACAAAGCAAAGTCTTTGCTGTGTCACAGGAAATTTAACAATTTAATTTGAAAAGGATGAAGCAGACCGATATGAAACAAACATTTATAGATATGACTAAAGTACCATACATTTTCTCCTTTGTATCAAACATTTTCATTTGAACTTTCAACTATTCAGATTAGTGTATAAGCTTATTATATTTCAATCATTTAAAATATTTTCAGAATTGCTAAAAGGTCTGCAAGTTGTTTGGCCAATGACCAGGACAACAATATTTGTACATCTCATTATACAAAGACAAATCAAGTCATCAATTGTACATCAAAGTTTTCATTCTTCCTTCTCTACCCAAGTAAATAGGTTGGCCCCGCTAAAATGCACAATACATGCATACCCTGGAAAGAAAGCTACTTGTCCTCATCTCCTGAAAAGCTGAAGAGTCTAATTACTACCTCAATAGTAACATTTTATACTAACTGGTTAATTTAAATTTAGTTAGTATTAATTAAAAGCATGCTGGTAATTTATTGTCCCTTGATTAAACTTGTAAATGCATCAAATTAAAATTCCATGTTTAAAACTTTATGAACTTCAAAAGCCAAAATTTCAATTTTAGAAAATTTTCAGTGCCACGTTCAGCATTTTACTTTCTTACAACCTGTAACATCAGCGTCTGACTGCCAGACACATACATCTGATTTACTCACATAATTATAATAAGTACCATGGAAATCCTGCAACCAGAACTATATATTAGGAATTATGCAAGGGTGCAACTGGCCTGACTGCAAATGCCAGATACCAGTTAGAAAAAAAAAAGGGGGGGGGGGGGGAAGTAAAGTAAAGAGAGGAGGTGCTGGTTACACCTCAGCAGAAGCATTTAAAAGCTCCCTGATGAAATACAGTTTAATGATAATCTGAGAGTCACAGAAATAATCCCAGCCCCATAAAGTGCAGGACCGGTACATGATCTGGGGTGTGTGCGTGTAGATCAGTTTTAACTGATCTTAAGTGAAGCTGGTAATGCAAGGTCTATCCATTAGTTTGCAGCAGAAATAGAGCTGAAGTGCACAAAAGCAAGATCCTCACTTCAACGATATGCATGTGGAAGCCTCAACAGAAGCACAAAGAGCAAGCAAAGCGACCCTGAATTCCATTTATGTTTGTTGTTTTTTTAAAAAAAAACAAAATATTTCAGACATATGCTTCCCCTTGAGATGGATAATAGGTGGGTTGGGAAGATTCCTCTGATTGGCTGCACATGGAGTTCTAGCAGCAAGTAGGGAGACTGGGACATTTTGGATGAGCTTTACTATTTAGCAGCATTCTGATGGTATCTGTGCCGCCAAACTTCATGTATCTTTTTGCACCATTTGTGAGCATTCCCACTTGGGTCCATCAGGTAATATGTCCTGTTAGGCTACAAGTAAATAATAGTTTAATGACACTTTCAAGAACATATAAAAGACAAGAATCAGAAAAAAGACCAATAAATATTCTACTGGTAGCAAGAAAACTAATTCAGAATTAAATGATTAAAAATCTGTTCAGGAACCTATTAATTAATATCAATTGTAGTAACAGAGCAATGTACATTATTTCTGGATAACTGTACAGTTAGTAAATGACATTTTTCCATTTAAAATATGTAGACTGATTAACTGATACAGTAAGTCATTGGCACAATTTTAGTCAGCTGCAATATGCAAGAGTGCTTTGACTCTATTTTGAAGAGACGAAGATGAAAATCAAACTCTTGAAGCATTTCTTTCTATATCACACAATCCATTTAAAGTTTATATTTCTTTGTATTAAAAAAAAATTCAATCCTCTTTGTAAAAATATAATAATACCAGCAGACTAGCATTCATGAATAACTGTTCAAATCTTTGTAGTACCCAGGCAATGAAAACATTTCTATCAACAAAAAGTTTAACAAATTATTGGAAATTAATTTGAAAGAAAATTGATTAAAATTATATTAAGACTTTTGGGAAAAAGCCTAAAGATAGTCACTTACTGTATGAACAAAAAAGGTCTTAAAATTCTTGGCTTCTGGTCGTAGCTCTAGTGACCATGGAATTTCTCCTTTCAGAACTTTGTTGACAGGATCCACATAATAGAGATGGGGCCCTTCAGTGAGCAATAATTGGCGCCGACGAGCAAACAATCCCTGACAAAGAGAACAGTAGCAGCAACAAAGTGTATCAAGGCAAAGGAAGAACTGAATATTACTATTAGATCTATTCTCTCAGAGCTGTGTGTTTTTTTTCTCACTTCCCCCTGCCTGAAAACCCTCTTAAAGCATGTGCTTAAGTCACAGTGATGTCAGTGGGCTCCAGCACTTGCTTATATGCTTTCCTGAATCACAGCCTTAATAAAGAGCAGCGAACAACTGCCTTCAGTATTTATCTGTCTTATCAGGAAGCTGTCAAATCCTTGTACGTGTACTGGCAGGCAGCACAATCACTATATAATGTATACATTCTAGTATTTGTGCTAATAAAACTAATATTTGTACTATAGATGGATAAAGTAATATGGGATGCTTATTCTCTCAGGGCACTGTTATGGAAACAGAGTTAATATAGATTGACTAATTTCACAGTTGGCCTTCTAGTAAGTTTCTGAATTTACTACAGTTTCAAAGTGTTAGAACATAAGAATGGCCATACAGGGTCAGACTAATGATCCATCTAGCCAAATATTCTGTCTGTGACGTGGTCAGTGCCAGTTGCTTTGGGCAGTTGAAAGTTTAGGGACATGTGGAGCATGGGGCTGCACCCCTGACCATCTTGGCCAATAGCTGTTGATGGACCTGTTCTCCACAAATTTATCTAATTCTCTTTTGAACCAATTTATACTTTTGGGCTTCACAACCTCCCCGGCAACGAGTTCCACAAGTTGACTGTGTGTTGTGTGAAGAAGCACTTTCTTATGTTTCTTTTAAACCTGCTGCCTATTAATTTTATCAGGTGACCCCTAGTCGTTGTGTTATATCATCACCCTAGCCCACGTGCTTGCTGACTCTCTCAAAGAATTCTAACAGATTGGTGAGGCATGATTTCCCTTTACAAAAGCCCTGTTGACTCTTCCCCAACATATTGTGTTCATGTGTGTGAGATAATTATGTATTTTTTTTTTACTATAGTTTCAACTAATTTGCCTCATACTGAAGTTAGGCCTGTAATTGCCAGGCTCGCCTTTGGAGCCTTTTATAAAAAAAACTCAGCGTTACATTACTTACCCTTGTTTGGTTTGTATGGTTTTTTTTTTTTTTTTTTTTTTTAAATATTACACACACACCCTTTTTAAACTAACATTTGGAAGGTAATACTGACAAGACACTTAGAAGTTTCTTTGTGGGACTGAGACTAAGTCCTGTACAAGTGAATATAAAGGTTTTAAAATAAGTTAAAAATAACTAGACTAAAACATCACTAACTTTACATGAAAAGTTTGCCCCTTCCTCACCTGTTCCCCTTCTTTTCCACTCTCCACTTTGTCTTTGCCTACATCATATGTAATTTGCATTGTAAGTAATTTGGGCAGGGACTGAGTCTGTCTGTGAAGCTCACATAGCACTGTATAAACAATTTCTGCTTCTTGACTATATTCTTGAATGCGTCTCAGTGCATTTCTGCTGTAGTGTCAATATAACCAGCATTTTAAATAGTTAACCTTGTGACACTGTATCCCGTGTTCTTCACAGTGATATTATTAGGATATGATTATGGCATAAAATACATTATAATTATGCAAGATAAGTCATGTGAGGTGTCATTGGAAAGGTTATGATTTACTGAATAAGATCATCATATTTGTGTGCATGTACCATTTTTGTATCTGAAGTTAAGAATATTGACTATGTATCTGTATTACAAATGTGTTTGCACCTGGGGAACGCGCACTAGACGAGATGGTTTCATTCTGAAAAGCTAGGTGGGGAAGGGCATTAGAGAAAACAATAGGCCTTAAAAAAAAAAAAAAGCTTATCTCCCACCTGGGGGCCTTCCTGAGGATACTGCAGACAGCCTCCAAGTCATGGCTGCTGACACACTACAGGGACATGTGACCAGGTCTCTTGGTGCTGGACTCCATCTTGGGATATCAGTATTTTTTCCACTGACTGGCATGGGAACCAAAGCATTGAAACAAAGGGTTCCCCCCATATGCAAAAGCTATACAAGGCAGGGGAGTGACATCTTGGCTCTTCACTGACTCCCCACCCAAAGAGACTCCTGGAAACACCTGAGGAACAAAGACTGAACTGAGGAAAGTGCTGGATCCAGGCTAAAGGGATTTTTAGCTTGTGAATGGAACACCTGGGGATTCCAAGCTGCAATCCAAGCGTAGCTTGCCCCTTAAGAATCTGCAGCCTGCTTGTATCATCACCCAGGGTGAGAATTTGCTATTCATATCCAATCTGTGTAGTATATTAAGCTTAGTTTGTGTGTTTTGTTTATTTGCTAAGTAATCTGCTTTGTGTAGATAGGAAATTCCCTAGCTGGAGCCTTCCCATGCAGGGCTGATCACAGCATCTGCATATAACTGCAGCTGGGTGTGTCCCTACCTGTATGTGTGCTGGTGAAAGTGCAGGCTGGTCACAGCAGTACAGTGTAAAGGGAACCCTCTACAGAGTAGCCCTAAGTTGGGAGGATAGAGGAAAGGAAAGTGGAGTTGCTCTTAGAATGAGAGACTGTTTCATTCTACCTCAGAAGGATTAAATACTACATTTAGGACAATAATGGCCTGTATTCTAGTTTCAGACATTAGCAGCCCAACAACACGCACAGCAAACATCCATATCAAGAACAACTGAAAACCGAGTGTCATGCTGGACTAATCAGATTGATAAAGGAGGAGAGAAGACATCTCCATTCACAGCTGATTACAAATTGGAAGCACCATCAGCTAATCTGACTGCAACTTTCGTCCAACCAAGACTGTACCATAATTTTTGTTTTAAAAAAGAAAGGATATTAAATTTGTGCAAAGCTGTTTGCTAGGAAATGTTATGACATCTTTTATAAAAGGAACGATAGATTTGGGACAGAACTAACAAATCTATACAAATCAGGGAACTCCAAAGACAGATTCCTTAGCAATACAGCTCTCAGAGGTGCAACTATAAGAACAAAGACATTTTACATCGTGTTAGATAGGATAATGAGACTTACCTTTCTTTTATCTACTGGACCCATTTTTAGTATTAAGTTGTTTTCTACAAACTGGTGCCTAACAAGAAAGAAAGAAAAAAAGAATTGTCATTACAGAAGCACCCCTCCCCCAGTAACCACAACTACCCTTGTTGTTTTCTTCTTTTTCTTTCAAATCTATCTGGGATATATCTAAAGATCCATTGCTTTGGAATCTTTAAAAAGTTCCCATCTCTCTCTATAGGTCTCCCCTCTCTGTTCCATGAGCCATGGCTATAACTTTAATTATTAGATGAATTTCAACCTCTTCTTTCCTACCCCAAAACTATTTGCTAGATATCAGTAGGTTATAATTTATTTGCAACTTAATTCCTGCTGTGACAAGATTGATGGATTGCACCTAACTGTTATTGATGGTATAATCTGAAGACAGTGGGGTTATGGAGGTGTAACTGAGCTTAATTTGGCTTGAAGAGCTTCTATTATTGGTGCCTATATATGAGAAGCAAAGAATCCTACTGTTTTTCAGACCCCAGATTGATTTTACAGGAGAAGCAGATAAAAAAAGCCTCTCTTTATTGGTTACCTGAGTTCATTTGATACGGAGTCCGAGAGAAAACACAACCCCACTGCCAGTATGTATGACACACACGTCATTTTCCAGATTATCATTGCACATTATTCTTAAAGTGGTACTAGCAAAAATCTTTAGTCAAGAAAAGCATAATTACTAATGAAATCATTAACTGTTCAGCTACTAGGATTCTGATAAAGATGAATATGAACCAAGGCAAGAATGGATGGTTTACTGTTTTGTAGATTCCTTATTACAGCACAAAAATCACAGATCAATCACTTTAAACATCTTACCATGGATTTCCACCAGCCTGTTTTGCCAGTAGTAGCCTCTTCTCATCTTCAGAAAACTGCAAGTCCAACTCAAAGGAATTATTGTCAAGATCGTGAATGTACTGTTCTATGTTCCCTGATATTTGTGGGTGACTTGTCTCTGGGGCAGACAGTGAATGGGAGGATGCCGAACCAGAAACTTGCATGCAACCAAACTGACTCAGGAGATTGTCGTACTACAGAAGGAAAAATTATTAAAACAAATTTTAGTCACTATTTTTAATAAAAAGCTATATTCAACATTTTTATATAAAACACTGAAAAGCTGCTTTTAATTCTAAAGTTTTACTGCTGATTAGCTACAATGACATGCTCTAAAAAAATATAACCAATAAATTACTTGGTTTGTAACAGCGAACACATCACTGTCACAAAGTTGAGTTAGAGATACCAGCATGTTAAGCAAAAGCTGTAAAACAAATCAGGTAATTTATTACTTGCATACACACACGACAGAAAGCCAGTCACATTTCGATGTCATACATTGTTTTTCCCACCACTAGCTTTTATGGTTGTGTTCTGTTTGTCACAATCTAATACAAATAATAATATTTAACTCTTGTATAGATTTTCATCCATAGATCTCAAAGTACTTTACAAAGCAGAATAAATATGAGGTCATCCACTTCAATTTTGATTTGTCTCCAGGAATGATTCTTCCATAATCTCTAAAACTATATCCATATCCAAACACATCTTATTAGGAATTTTCATTTGCCAGTTTCATCTCACTACTCCTAGTTATTTGGTCTTATTATTGGTTAGGCAGCATGCACCATAAGAGATGAGCTAAGAACACCCCATAAGATGTGTAACAACAGTTATGTTCTCTTGCATACCCTGGAACTCTTGGAGGTTCAAAGAGTAGAATCCACAACACTACTTAGGTGCTTACACAGATTTAGGTACCTAAATCCCATTTTTAGGTGCCTAGATTCCCCACTGTGATCCACAAAACTCCTACTGAATTCTGTTGGTACCTAAACTCACTTGGCGCCTAAGTTTGTGTCTTTAGGCATATGCACTGCTGCCTCACTCTAGGCGTTGGACACCCATCTCCCACCTGAGCCCCAGGGGAAGACAGGCCCTCAGATGCCTAACATGCCCAATTTGATAGCCACACTCAGAGGGTGCCTGCTGGATCACGTCCCCTAAAAAAAAAAAAAAAAGATTGAGGAGGCGGTTGGCTGCTGTTGCTGCCATGGCCCACCTCGTAACTTTTAGCCCAGTGATTACAGCACTTGCCTGGGATGTGGGAGACCCAGCTTCAATTTGGCTCTCTGCCAGAGCAGGAAAGGATTTAAACTATGGGATATTCTAATGTGGGGGCTCTCTCAGTCTCTCTTGTTGAAGCTTTGCCACTGTGGATAAAGAAAGTGATTGGAGCAGGGAGACTTGAACCAGGGTCTCCTGACCCCTGAACAAGTGCTCTGACCACTGGACTACAAAACCCTTCCTACACTCTCTCTCTCTGGCCCAAATGCTCTTTATCCACTGTGGACCATCTTAAACAGGAGAGACGGAGGTACTCTAACCAATGGGCTAAACATTATAAGGTAGGCAGTTGCGCCAGCACCTGCAAAACGGCTGATGGCAGTGGTTGCACGGAATGAGGCAGGTGCCTAAACCAGGAATCAGATTCCTGTTCATAGATCTCTAGCAGATCTAGGTGTCTCCCTGAAGCCTGGATGCAAGTGCCTGTCTCTGAGAAAGGGAAGGCGCTTAGAACAACGGCCTCTCCCACTGGCTAGACCAGGCAAGGAGCTGCCTAGTGCGCTGATTTTTGTCGATTCCATTTCAAGGTGTCTCCCTCTCCCCGTTCATTGTATAGGGAATTTAGGCACCTAACTCTACTGTGTGGATCAGAGTGTTGTTTCTGTGATTTTCTAAGAGCCCAATTATTAGGCACCATGATGCTCATCATAGTAATGCCTAAATCCCTTTGTGGATTTCACCCACTGTCTTTTGATGCGCCTGCTGCGCAGCGTCCACACCACTCCTCATACAGTGGCATGTCTAAGCCTGTAATTTCAATCCAATCTGCTTTCAGTAAACATCTCACACCCTGTCTACTAGTAAAAGGTCAAAAGTTCCACAAGTGGGGAGCACAATGAGAAAGCTTTGGAAGGAATTCCAATGACACAATGGATCAATCAATAACTTCTGTTTGGAGATTCAGAAGGAACAAGGAAACTATGATAACATCTTAGAAATAAAGGGACCCACCCATTCAATGCCATAAACTTCTCAAGAGAGACAAGCTGGGTGAGGTAATACCTTTTATTAGACCAACTTCTGTTGGTGAGAGAGAAAAGCTTAACTTTCAAGGGACGGGAGAGCTCCTCCTCAGGTCTGGGCTCTGTGTAGCTCAAAAGCAGGTCTCTCTCTCACCAACAGAAGTGAGCCCAATAAAAGATACTACCTCACCCGCCTTGTCTCTACTATCCTGGGGCCAACAGGGCTACAACAACACAGCATAAAACCTCAAGAAAGATTAATGTGCTTTTACTGATTGCTACTAACTCCTGCACATTTCTGAGGACTCAACTGAATGCATTTGAATTGCTGTTTATAAGCAAATGTCACCAATATATGGAAATTGCATTAGTTCCTCAACTCCTAATGATTGCAGGCAAGGTTTGCACTTGTTTAACAGAAATAGGTGAGTTCATGTGAAAATTGGAGGTTACACTAATTAGAGAAACTATTAATCCTAGGAGTAGAAGGGTTAATCTTACTGACCTTTCTCCTTGTCTTAGAATACAGTTTCTCAAGTAAACAGGTACCATTCTTAAAGAAGCAAAAATCCCATTTTTTTTCCTGGTGAACTCTGAACACCCCTTAATTGGTAGTGAATCTTTTTAATGCTGATTTCCTGTTATCTCTTGCAAAAAGTGGTCTCTCTGCAGTGTGACAAACTTCAGCCTATTCTTGTTTCTGGGGTCTTTTCTTTATTAAGTCAGTTGCCCTGGTGTTATCAGGGATATCTTCACAGCAAGTGAAAGGGAACTGATTTTACATTTTGGTGTGTTTTTGACTAAAAAAATTGTTATATGTAGATAATCTACTGTTATCTTAGTAAAATCTTGCAAGTAGGTATAGATATTACTCTGTCCCCTGATAGAACTGTTTATTGAACTTCCTCTAAACAAGGCACCCTGAAGAGTTACTATCTCACCTGGTTTAGTTTTAGATTGGAAGACTTAACTTATTGCTGAGATAATGATGTTGCTAGAATAGTTTGGTTTCTTTGCATACAAAGCAAGGAACTAAAACAGGTACAGTCTGGGAGCACATATAATTCCGTAATCAAGTTAATGATAGAAAAGTAAAAGAGGTATCATCCAATGTTCCCTCTAATTTTTTCCACCCATGTACAGAATACATTTTGTTATGTGCTCTGAGGTAATGTGCGGCTGTGCGCCACCAGTAGAACAGAAAACTTTTTTATTTTTTATTTTTATATTTTTTAAATAAAGTTACCAATAGGGATAATAACTTCAGACAGGACAGGTTAGGCATTGTAGAACTCACTACTCAAAGAATTAAATTTAAGTGCAAGAGAGCAATAAAAATTATGAAATGCATAGACCAGTCCAAAAACCTCAAACAACAGCACTTTGAAAGAATAAAATCACAGAGAATATTTGTGCCTTGCAGGAAGTACCAAGAAGTACCACCACCACAAGTATGTCTGTCTGTCTGTGAAGTTTGAGAGAGACGCCATGCGCTGTCTCTTTAAGGCTCTCACTAACCAGAAGGCTGGTTCAGACCTCAGAGCTGCTTGAGTCCTGAGCCCTGTCCTCTCTCACCTGCTCTGTGGAGATCAGGTACAGGGGCTGGGGGAGGGGGACACTGACATCAGCACCCCCACTCTGCACAGCTTGCAGGAGGGTCCTGGGAGCAGCTGCAGGAGGGAGGGGCACCTGAACACATGCTGTGTGGCTCTGCTGATCAAGTGCTGTCTTGGGAGTCCACCTGACCGCACAGCTTAGAGGGAACACAGATGTCATCTGATTTGTAAAATATCTACAAAATCATGATTTCAATTATGTCACCCTCTGCAGCATGCCGGGGGGGGACTCTCTGCCCTCTCAGCTCCAGGTCTTCTGGCTCAGGGGCATGGAATAAAGATTTGGCTGCTTTGGAGAGGCACTTTCTGTGCCCTCAATGGCTGGAGGAGCTCACTCTCCCCACCCCCAGAGGAGCCCTGCACCCGCACTGATTGGGGGGGCCGTGCCTGGCTTGCCCCCATCTCTTGCGCACGCCTCTGCTCTATCTCGTGGAAATGTTGATAATACGTCATTGGAAATGGGTCGAGTTGGGTATAATTCAAAAGCCCTTTCCTCCCACAAACACAATAGTACCAAACATGACAAACCTAGAAGAATCATGTAGACATATATTTCAGAGAACACTTAAATATCAACATTTTTTCCAATTATACTTTAACACCGGCATGACAAACATGCAGCCCTCACCAAGTTAAATTCTAGCCCTCAACTGACTGTAATGCGATATCAGGTTAAGCTCAGAACAGGACACCCGAGTAATTTGTTTAATGTTACAGATTACTATAAATGGAAGGAGTGCTTCCAGTCCATTTGCTATCATTGTCAAAAACGCAGTTCAGTGGTATTGATCATTAGCTTTGTTTATTATACCAAAAGGGTTGTAATGCAGCACTGGTTAAGACATCAGCATCTAGTCAGAAATTACTAGAATCCATGCACAAACAGTATGCACAGTTACATAACATAATTAATTACAATCCCAAAGTAATGTATTACAAAGTCCTTGTTTTTACAATCATTTTTAGGCATCAATGGGGAGATGAAGGGTACTGTAGCCCATAGGGCTAGCTTGCTTGCTTACATATCTTTTCTTATGGATCTGTTTGTTTTATTATAAGATATATAGATTTGTACTAGAGTATTTCTGGCATCTCTGGGCTGTTCTCTCTCTCTCTGTGTCTAGAGATTACCTATATCATTTGTGACACAACATCTTCTAGTCCCTGTACAATCACAGGTTTCAGAGGGATAGCCATGTTAGTCTACATCAGCAAAAACAACAAGGAGTCCTTGTGGCACATTAGAGTAACACATTTATTTGGGCATAAGCTTTCATGGGCTAGAACCCACTTCATCATCAGATGCATGGAATGGAAAATGCATCTGAAGTGGGTTCTAGCCCATGAAAGCTTATGCCCAAATAAATGTGTTACTCTAAGGTGCCATAAGGACTCCTCGTTATTTTTGTACAATCACAGTCTCCAAAGGCACTTCCTCTTCTCTATCTAAGGCGGACTCTGATGGAGGAGAGGGTCTCTTCCCCCCAGTCACCTCCTCTAAGAGCACGCTTGACTCAACCTCCTGCTCTGCCACTCTGGGACCTCTCTCTTCTGTTTGCAGACTGCTTGTAGCGACTTTCCTGATAACTTTCTCTTTTGACTCGCCCTAAAAGTCTCAGTCTCTGACTCTGCTCCTGAAGATACTATGTCAGCCCGAGCTAATTCTCTCCTCCTACTTCTAGTAATTGGCCCTGCAGGTGGGTCTATCTCCTATGGTTCAACCATACCAATGGGGATGGGAACCGATGCTGTCTCCTATCTCTGACAATCTTTGTCACCATCTGCAGCTCTTTATTTGCTCTCTCTCTCAAGGAGTTCTTAGCAGCGGGCATTTCTGTAGCCCTCTTATACTTCAGCGCTGTTGCTGTGTGCCAATTTGCCTTATCTCTAACACACTGCAAATCCAACTCCCTGGTTCGATCCACCAACTTACCATGGTTTGATTTATAGCTGTCCAGCGATCTTAGGCTGGCAGCCAGTCACTCCTGCCAACAGCAAGTTTTCTCGCCTGAGCCCTGTGCATAAGGCTGACTCCATTCTAACTTTTTCCTCACACTCCTGGCCCTTTTGGAAAAGTACTACTCATTCCTCTGAAGCTACACATGTAGCTGAGTTTTTTACCCCTGAATAGCATTTCTTCACAGAATGCACAGTCAACCTGTGGAACTCTTTGCCAGAGGATGTTGTGAAGGCCAAGATTATAACAGGGTTCAAAAAAGAACTAGATAAATTCATGGAGGATAGGTCCATCAATGGCTATTAGCCAGGATGTGCAGGGATGGTGCTCCTAGACTTTTTGCCAGAAGCTGGGAATGGGCAACAGGGGATGGATCACTTGGTGATTATCTGTTCTGTTCATTCCTTCTGGGGCACCCGGCATTGGCCACTGTTGGAAGACAAGATACTGGGCTAGATGGACTTTTGTTTTGACCCATTATGACTATTCTTGTGATCTATGTTTGGGAATCCCCAGTGGTTGAATGTGTGCTGTAGGACTCTTGTCTAACTAGCACGGTGGTCTTCTGAGAATCTCCTGTGCAATGAGTCTGCCGTGGTGTTCTGGTCTCCAGGTGGGTATGTGGTTGAGATGTCATCGTTGTGTTGGATAACTGGTGTACAATCCAGCACAAGTTTAGTGCTTTTGAGCATAGGCATTGTGACCTCACTCCCCCGTGTCTGTTGATGGGAAACATGCAGGCGATGTTGTCCGTCATTACTCTCATGGTCCTTCGTCTGATCAATGATAGAAAGAGTTGGCACGTGTTGCAGACTGCCCATAGTTCTAGCAGGTTGATGTGCAATGTGGATTCTGATGGGGACCATCTGCTCTGCACCATGTGGGTCTGTAGATGTGCTCCCCAACCAATTAGGGAGGCATCGGTTGGCAGTATCAAGAACGGTGTGGGTTGGAGAAAGGGTACCCCGCCCATCCACACATTTTGGGGTTGTGTACACCAGTCTAATGAGGACTTGATCTTGACTGGTATAGATAGGAGTTTGTTTAGGCTGTGTCTGTGGGGTATGTACGCTGTCCGTAGCATGCCTGGAGACCGTGCATGTGTAATCTGGTGTGTTTTACCACAAACATGGCTGCTGCCATATGGCCAAGCAGTTGTAAGCACATTCTGGCAAAGATCTGTAGGCTGGTTTTCATGGTGGAGATGAGACTATGGCTGAAAATCTGTGAGCTGGGAGGAAGGCTCGGGCTCGTTTAGCATCCAGCTGGGCCCCAATAAATTTCAGATGCTGTATTGGCGTCAATACTGATTTTTGTATGTTTATCTGGTGGTCTAGGTTCGAGAACAGGTCCATAATTTTTCTTATGGCTTCAACAGAGTCAATTCTGGTCAGAGCTTTGAGGAGGCAGCCATCCATGTATGAGAATATTACAATTCCTTGTTTGCCCACGTGTGCTGTCACCACCTCAAGGACTTTGGAAAATAGTTTGGACACTGTAGAAAGGCCAAAGGGTAGAACCTTGCATTGGCAATGGTAGGACCCCAGGACGAATCTGAGGAATCACCTGGGGGAAGTGTTTATGGTGATATGGAAGCACACATCTTGGAGGTCGAGGGCCAAGAAACCATCCTGTTCCAGTGCTGGGATAATTGTTCATAGTATGACCATCCCGAAGTGTTGTAGTTTGACGAACTTGTTGAGGTTCCTCAAGTCTAGGATATATCTCCACTTGCCGGATTTCTTTTGGATAAGAAAATAGTGGGAATAAAAACCTCTCTCTCTGTGCTGGAAAGGGACCAGTTCTACAGATCCCAGTCACAAAAGGTGGTTTGTTTCTTCTTGTAGAAGGTGTTTGTAAGAAGAGGGACGGGAGGGGGCTAGGTGAATGGGAGAGAGAGGGAATGGAATAGAGTACTTTTTGTTGAAGATTTTTAAGACCCACTTGTCTGAGGTGATTTGTTGCCATGATGGGTAGAAAGGGGCCAAGTGGTTGCCAAATTGATGTGCTATTAAAGATGGTTGCACCAACTGGACCAAAGGGAGGCACCTCGGGACTTCAACCAAAGTTTAAAAATTGTTGTTTTGAGGTGGATGTGTCAGGCGTAGCCCCTTGTGCTGGTATCTGCCTGCTCTTAGGAGGATGCCTCTGTCACCTGCATTTTGTGTCACAACCGCCGCTGAGGAGTGAAATGTGTGGAGTGCAAAACCTTGGGTAGGCTGGTATCTACCCAGTCTTCTCTTTGGTGCTGGCTTATATATGTGGAGTGAATGGAGTGTAGCTCTGGAGTCCTTTACAAAACGTAGGGACTCGTCCGTGAGCTCAGCGAAGAGTTTATATCCTTCAAAGGGTAGATCCTTGACAGTGGTCTGCACCTCTCTGGAGAGCCCGGAGAGATGAAGCCATGATTCTCATCTCATCACAACCGATGTTGCAATAGTGCGAGCAGCTGTGTCTGCAGAGTCCAGAGAGGTTTGCAGTGCATACAAGCCAGAAGTTGTCCTGTCACACCAGTGCCTGGAACTGCTCCTTTTCGTCGTCTGGGAGGTGTGGACAGAATTCCTGGAATTTGGAATAGTTTGCGATTATATTCGGCTAGAAGTGCCTCATAGTTAGTGATACTGAACTAGAGTATATCTGAAGAATATGCTTTACAACCAAAAAGAGGCCTAACCTCTTCCAGGCCCTGTTACAGGGGGTTATTCTAGAGTGATGTCGTCACCCCTTCTTTCGTACCGAATTGACAACAAGGGAGTTTGGAGTAGGGTGGGGGAAAAAAATTCCATGTCCTTAGTGAGGACACAGTATTTCTTGTCCACTTGCTTGTAGTTGGATATTGACACTGGGGTCTGCCAGATCGTTTTGGCGGGGTCCAATGGGGACTCATTGATCGGGAGTGCTATCTTTGAGAGCAACAGCACAAGTTGCTTGACAACTTCTTCAGAGGGATCTGAAGAAAATCCACAATCCTGTGGAACAGTTCTTGGAACAGTTTAAAATCATCCACCGATGCTGGAGGTGGTGGCATGATGCCTTCATTGGGGGACAATGAGAAGTGGATTGGTGGTGTAACCTCTTCCTCAGTTTCTTACTCCTGCACCTCTACTGCTTCTGGTTCAGAGTCAGGCAGTCTAGAGACTGATGAAGATGGAGAATGTAGTCGTCTCTGTCTCTGGTCTGTTGACAATTTGGGAAAATGCACCATACATGCAGCCCAGAGGGCCCAACAGGGCAAATGTGAGGAAACTGGCATATAGGGTTTCATCCATGGAGGCTCATACCAGAAACCTGGTTCGCTGCTAGACTCCTTTTGACATGGTCTCCCATAGTATTCTTGCTAACAAGTTAAAGAAGTATGGGTTGGATGAATGGACAATAAGGTGGATAGAAAGCTGGCTAGATTGTCGGGCTCAACGGGTAGTGATCAATGGCTCCATGTCTAGCTGGCAGCCTGTATCAAGTGGAGTGCCCCAAGGGTCGGTCCTCGGGCCGGTTTTGTTCAATATCTTAAAATAAATGATCTGGAGGATGGTGTGGATTGCACCCTCAGCAAGTTTGCAGATGACACTAAACTGGAAGGAGAGGTAGATACGCTGGAGGGTAGGGATAGAATACAGAGGGACCTAGACAAATTGGAGGATTGGGCCAAAAGAAATCTGATGAGGTTCAACAAGGACAAGTGCAGAGTCCTGCACTTAGGATGGAAGAATCCCATGCACCGCTGCAGACTAGGGACCGAATGGCTCGGCAGCAGTTCTGCAGAATAGGACCTAGGGGTTACAGTGGACGAGAAGCTGGATATGAGTCAACAGTGTACCCTTGTTGCCAAGAAGGCCAATGGCATTTTGGGATGTATACGTAGGGGCATTGCCAGCAGATGGAGGGACGTGATCGTTCCCCTCTATTCGACATTGGTGAGGCCTCATCTGGAGTACTGTGTCCAGTTTTGGGCCCCACACTACAGGAAGGATGTGGAAAAATTGGAAAGTGTCCAGCGGAGGGCAACAAAAATGATTAGGGGACTGGAACACATGACTTATGAGGAGAGGCTGAGGGAACTGGGATTGTTTAGTCTGCGGAAGAGAAGAATGAGGGGGGGATTTGATAGCTGCTTTCAACTACCTGAAAGGGGGTTCCAAAGAGGATGGATCTAGACTGTTCTCAGTGGTAGCAGATGACAGAACGAGGAGTAATGGTCTCAAGTTGCAGTGGGGGAGGTTTAGATTGGATATTAGGAAAAACTTTTTCACTAGGAGGGTGGTGAAACACTGGAATGCGTTACCTAGGGAGGTGGTGGATTCTCCTTCCTTAGATATTTTTAAGGTCAGGCTTGACAAAGCCCTGGCTGGGATGATTTAGTTGGGGATTCGTCCTGCTTTGAGCAGGGGGTTGGACTAGATGACCTCCTGAGGTCCCTTCCAACCCTGATATTCTATGATTCCAGGTATCGAGGATGAGAAGATGATTCTCTGTGTGGATGCCCTTGATATGACGGTGGAGTGTGCAATGCAATGGAGTACTCCTCTTCTTCCTCCTCGCTAGAGAAGAGCGGTGCAGTCCTCAGTGGTGAAGGGGAGTAGTGTTGTGTCTCCAGAGAAGAGGCATGAGCTGCAGGAAGCTTGTTATGGAGAAGAGGCAACTCAGGTGTGAGAGATAAACAGGTCCCGTGGGTATCAAAACTCCTGTGGTAGCTGCAGGAGCATCCTCAGCATCAGTGGCTGCGTAGAAACTGGGGGCACTGTCGTTGCCAAGTGTATTCTCTTAAGTGGCCAGCAGATGGTGCCGAAGGTCATGTTGGTGCAGAGGACTTCATCAGTGCTGAGGGCTTGGTCGATGCCAAAGCACTCAGTTATTTTAGTTGAGGTGGTCAGCACCGATTTCAAAATTCTTGCACTGTCCTTCTTGGGTCCAAACGACAGCGTTTCTGTCTGTGGTCCTTGGACCTCCCCTTAGCACCGATACTGGAGGTGCGCTGATGGATGTTGGAGCGAAGTCTCACCCCTGAAGATGTTGAGTCTACTGACCTTGCAGGGGATGCCTTTCTCTGAGGCAGCTCCTTAGAGGGTGAACTAGTGGCCCATTTCTTTTCATCTGGGTGAAAAAGAATAGACTTTCTCTTGGTGGTATGTGGCGAATGAGGGTTGGCTGATGATCATGCTGATGGCGATTGCCACGTGAGAGGCATCGGGGCCAGGGTCTGAGGTTGGCCAGAGAGAGCTCTCCATTAGTAAAAAAGTTTTAGCCTCTGGACTGAGCCTTCAATTTGAAGCAGTGAGTACACTTTTGCGAGATGTATCTCTCATGAGACAGTATATGCACCGTGAGTGACCGTCACTCACGGGGATGGCCTCATGACAGAATAGTTTTAATAAAAATATTATCTTGGCAAGAATTAATCTGCTGTATGTAAAGGTCTCAAGTTGCAATATAGCACAACTGACACTTACATTTCCATAACAATCCTCATCGTCTTCGGACATAGCGGGTAAATATGCTGTGAGCTTTGGGGGTATCTGATGATGCAGATTCTCCCATGTAATGGATTCAAAGAATGGATGAGCCTTAAGAGGTCCATACCCTCCCATTTCTTCACAGCCTAATCTCTTTGTAGCATCCAGAACCTGGACAAGTTAAAATGAAGTTAGTACTTCTTTAAAATAATAGAAAGTAGTTTAAAAACAAATTTTAACTTTATAACAGCACAATGGCAATCCCTTCTGTGTTTTAACAGGCACATTAACATGCTGAACCCTGTGACTGTTAGTCTGGCCAGCTTTAACAAATATGCACCGACTAAAATGGTAAATATTTTCTGCAGGTTCATTTCACTCTTGCTTCTAATCCTCATTGATAAGACTGCACTTTTTTAATCCTCACACTTTAAACATCTTACCATAATTCTATAGCAGGTATACTTACAATGGTGTGCGATATGGGTTAAGTACTCTGAAATGCAATGCAAATTAACTCTAATTTTACCAATAACGAAGCTAGTTCTGTCTAATAACTAAAGAGAGATGTTTTCAGACAAATAGTTTCTCTCTTGGCAAATTGTATGATGCATTAAGAGTATAAAAAGTCTGTAAATTTGTGCTATAAGTCTGATGTATTGTTTTGTGTGATTATCTAGAATAATTTGTTTCAACTTGACTAATAGATGTGTTCCCCGTACACACACTTTCTTCACAATTCAGAAGAAAGTAAATTTAAAATGCTGTTTAGTAACCGATGCTTACTTTCAATATGACAAGTTTTCTCCCTATATGGCCAAGAACTTTAGGTTTCTTGTTAGTTTAAAGGGGGTTTGAGAGTTTATAGTTAGTTTGGATACAAATGTAGGAAAACTTCATACATTCAGCACGTTATGCAGTTCCTATGTAATTTATTCATCTGACAATATAATGAATATTTACCAAAAGCTTTTCCACAAGGTCTTTTGCCTTGGGGAAGAATTTTTCTGGGAAGTCATATTCCAACTTAATTATCTTCTGAAATATAAGATATTCATTGCTGCAAGAAAACAAGTATAATATTTAGTCATCAGATGTTACCTAGGATACTTTTATCCTGGCATTACACAAGCCAAATAGTATAAAGATTTTTTTTTTTTTAAATCCATTATTCTTTAAATGTTTAGGGCCAGATTCCAGCCTGCCCCTGTGAGGATGCTCAAAGACGACCAGAGGGAGAGCACAAGAAGCTTTCTCTCACCTTAACAGCCCTGAGCAAGGGATAGACAAAATTCATAAAGGGAGAATAATTCCCTACTTTTTATACCCATTTGGGTACTAGATGCCTGAATGGGGGCAGGAATGCAGAAGTGAGCACAACTGACTCAGTATAGAGATGGGAGTGTGCTATATCTTCTTCATGGATTTGGTAGCCACCATGGTGATGCGAACTGCATGGGAGCCCCTGGAGAATTTTGACTAGCTCCTGGGGACTCCTGGCTGCAGCAAGAGCACAATCTAGCCCAAAATCATTAAAGTAGTAGATATATTGAACAATGGTTGAAATCATTAATGAAAACATTCAGGGAATACTGTAGTTAATTTCCCTTGAAAACTGCAATTTAGTGAAAACTGAAACAAAAAACAAAACTGTAGTTTACATACAAGATATGATTTGAAGTCTCTTACCCAGCTCTAAATGGTGGCAATCCGGCTACAAGCTGGTATATTATACATCCAAGAGCCCAGAGGTCAGAACTTTAAAGGAAGGGGGAAAAAGAGGAAAAAAAAAACAAACCAAAAAACCACATACTAGTTACTGTCCTCGTACAGTAAGCCTGTATAATTTAAGTTAGACAGCATTTCTTATTCTCAACTTCTACCAGTCAGGATACCAGTAACACATACAGCCAATGGAACAGACTTGAATTCAGCACGATCCACACACTCTTCTTACTACATTATTTGGCAAGAAAAGCAGCTAACAAAACTGGCTATAAAGAAAAGTTGTAGCTATACTCTGACAAAGGAATATATATGACAAAGGAAAACAGTAACCACTTCATAGTACATAACCCAAGTATACATCTAAGCTTGCTTGTTCCTAAAACACTGCCAGACAGCATACCTGACAGATCAACCAAAGGAACAGGAAAGCAACTACTGTTACAATCTAAGGCACTGATTTGGATACAGCTGTGTGTGCTCCTCAAGAACTACTTCCCGCTTCCCCATGTCTTTAGACAAAACTCCTACAATCACAAAACAAATCTTTCATTGAAGACTTTCATTTATGTCCAAAAGGTTAATGAGACTAAACAGCATTTGAGGCACTTTTTAGAAGAATCACTCTGTAGCAAGATCTTTTTGATATGCTGGCTTGAAAAGCTGATTAATCACTTTACCGCAACATACATTGCGCCTACTTTGGTGAAAGACTTAGCATTAGCCCTATCCTGAAAAAGAAAAGTTATCTAAAGAGCCTACCCCAACTCAGAAAATACAAGCTCCTTGTAAAGACAGAGAGGATAATGAAAAGGAGTACTTGTGGCACCTTAGAGACTAACCAATTTATTTGAGCATAAGCTTTTGTGAACTAAGCTGGATAATGTCACTTCTAAAAGGAGATGGGTAACCTTCTAAAAAGTCCTTCACTAACCAAACTCTCTAAAGCAGTAAATACAGAAGGTATAATACTTAGCTGCATTATTTTAAAGCTGTAATATATACCTATTTCTAATCACTAATTTTCTGTTGTGGTGAGAGAATAGCCACATATCACAGGCTAAAACTGACTATGCAGGGTGGACAGAGACCAAGCTGCATGGGATTCCTATGTGAAAAAGATCTTAAGGGTGAAGCTGTGAGAGACGCAAAGCTATCTCCTGGACTATACAAGAGCTCATGTGGAGCTCAGTGAAAACACAAGTGGACTGAAGGACCAGACCTGTGGACTAAATAACTTAACTGCAAGGGGGGGGTGGGGAGTCATGACTCTCCTACCTATAGAAAAGGCAAAACATTTTGTTGAATTTACAACAGAAGTTGCTCATGTTGGAGCTGACTTATGTTCAAAATGGACTGAGAAAGGGTGGTGGCTCTTTGGATGCAAGACCATGTCTAAAACTTTTTGGTTTATTATTATATTTTCAGGACGTATAGCCTTTTCACCATCAACTTCCTTCTCACTACAGTACTGAGGTTGTGTCATAAGTCACTATGTCTGTAGAACCCAGAACTCATGAGCAATCCAGTAAGCCAGTGCTCACACATGGAATAACATTTGCCAAAAAGGAAATGTATTTTGATTTAAAATAACCAAGAGATGCTAAAGCAACATTTTGTAAAAGTAGAAGATATTTTAAATAAATATTTTAAAAGAGGAAAAAATTGTAAGCTAAGTCCATAAAATTCTCTACAAACACAAAGACTACTTACCTTTTGCAGGCAGATTTTTCTGTCAATAATTCCGGAGAAACGTATTGCGCTGTCCCTACAAATGAGTTTGCTCGTGCTGGGAGAAAAGGGAAAGAGATAAGTAAACCCTTAGTTAGATAAACCAAAATTTTATCTATTGAATAGTATGTAAGGCTACAGAACCCACCCAAATTCTGTGTCTACAGTAAATACTTTTTTTTGGATAGGCAATTACAAAAATTTTTCCCTCCACTTTTATTCTTGGTAGAGGGTAGGCAAATAGGCATTTTGACTGGGCTAGCAGATTTTAACAGTTTTGCCAGACTGTGCTACAGGATATTACAGTTCAAATATGTTGGAGTTATCACATCTCTTAAAAAGGAGCTCATTCAGCTTGTGTTCTGTTACTTTGTGTTTCCTGCCTCTTCCCAGTGCCTAGCACTTTATAAGCTACACTCCTGGCACCCAGCATAGTATACAGCACACCTGCTGGGCTCCTCTGATGTTGCTAGCTTGTGCTGCACCTAATCCATTGCTTCACTCGTAGCACATACATCACTCGCCAGAAAACAAACCTGTTGGATGAACGGCAAGACTGTCTGGTGTCACTGGAGGGCATATATTGTGGTGGCATCAGGCCACCAAGATTTGCATTGAGGGAGGAAGAGAAAGTGCTACAGGAAGCAAAGAACCCCATTCCATTTACATTTAGCAACTCTTGACAGTAATTTGGAGAATCTTGGCCCTGAACATACAATACTTGGGAATTACTCCTTTCTGCCCCCTCCTCTCTGAGGAGTACTAAACAAGCCATGAGCATAAGTTCAAATAGTTACTCAAAATTCTTCCTCAGGACAGTGCCTTGTTATAGTCAGTACTATATTCTATAAAAAGAAAAGGAGTACTTGTGGCACCTTAGAGACTATATTCTATGTTCCTTTACCTAAATTAAGGATGTATATTGCATAAAAAGACACATGATGGCTTTGTGTTCACCTCATGCTATTCTTACTTTTCAGTTTATTGAAGAGCAAGGCAAATCAGCAAGTTGTTACAATGCACAGCAGTTTCAAGGCAACCTTTAAGATGGTTATTTATTAATAACTCTTATCCAAGTCTTTCTTTTTGTTGATAAATTGTATAGTCAATTGCTTGACCACATTTTAGTTTATTATGAAATATATTCAAGAGACCAAATAATTAATGTCAGTCAGGTTTTTTGCTGTGACACAATAAAAATATAGTATAGTAAAAAGTTTTATATGATACCAGTCTCCAGGAAGCAGTCTCATACAGCGTTGTTACGTTCACCTTAAACAGAAGGTGTGCTCCCAAAGTTACGCCCCTAAAACCATCTTTTTATACCCTACTTATTTACAAATACAAGGTATTATGTACATCACAAACTAAATTTAACCAATCAGCTTTCTACCTGATTTTTCTGGTAGTATGGTGTACCTCTTATCTTTCTGTTCTAAACACAGGCATTTGAAATACCAAGAGTGTGACAGCACCTCCTAGGTTTGTACTAGGATACAACAATCCTATATCTTATCCTCTTCCTTTGGGACATTCCAATACTGGCCTGTGAGAGTAACTCTGTACCTGCTCGGTAAAAAAAAAAAAATCATAGGAAAGTTGTCAGGATCAGGACAAACAAGACAGGAGGTACACCATACTACCAGAAAAACAAGGCAGAAAGCTGATTGGTTAAATGTAGTTTGTAACAATGTACATGGTACCTTGTACTTGTAACAGATAGGGTATAAAAAGTATAGAGTTATATAGGTAACTATATATACACTACACTACACTACACACACACACGCCAGCCACCATAAATTGGTCAACATTTCCTTGTCTGAAATGTTTAAAAACACACTACAGTACAATCTCACAGGCCCTGCCATTACACAGAAGATTGTTTTTAAGAAAAACTATTACAAATTAAATCCCCAAATGGTGGACGTTTCCCAGTATGTTATCTCAGTATCACAGTAGTCATCAGCAAAAGCCAGCTTAATGCTAGTTATATTGTTTTAAAAATACCAAAACAAGACCTCAGGAAGTTTAAATACCCTGTGTTTTCAGTAATAATCTACCATCAATTGCACCAAAATATCTGCCTCTCTCTCACATTTTAATTTAAGTCACTGCCATGGGAGACATCCTAGCATATATAATCAGAAAAGACAAGAGGTTTTTCTTGTCAGACAGCCAGAAGGATATACTGTTTCTTTTCTTCAGAAACACAGAATAAATAATTAAGCTCCCTTTCCTATATTTTAAACTGGAGAGAAAATTGGCTTTATTCAAAACAAACTCTACCAGTTCTAAATCCACACTTTATGAGCCGATCCACCCAAGCAGAAGTTTAAAGTCAGAATTGTTTTAGGACAACAAAACTATATCTCGACTATGGTATAGTCACATGCAGTGTTCAAAGTCAAGGATAGTTTAACTGAAATTCAAGAGATTTACATTTTAGGGAACTACTTTTTCTTGAGTAGTTCACTGGGATACAGGATCAGAGATATGAACAATTGCATACCTTGTCTACTATCTGCAGATAATACTTTTGCTGTTCCAAAGTCTGTTATTTGAATGTGCATCTCTTCATTTAGCAAAATGTTCTCTGGCTTAAGGTCCCTGAAAAAGGTGGAGTCTCAAATTTAAAATTAAACATGTGAAAACCAGATATCACATTTCAATTCTGAAGCTAACAATATCCTTAACATGAATTCTGCAGGTCATAGCACTATATATACAAAGCTTTGTACATATAAATTAATCCATCAAGAAACCACAGGAATTGTGTAAATACTATTGTGGCAATTTTTATTTGACCTGGGGGAATCAACATTTAGAGTGGGGATAGCAGATTTCATAAAGCCCACGAATTTTTCCAATCCTTCTAAAAGTTAAAAGGAGTTAATCACAAAATGGAGGTCAACATGCATCTCACTTGTTCAAAAAAATCTACCAAAAAGAGTAGGACAATTGTAAATCTTACATTTAAAGAACATATGAGACTGATATGGTAATACAGATGTGAAATTTACACTACTTGACTAGAACACAAAACATCACTAAGTATGAAATATCATTGGCCCAAGAATGATCATCCCACAAAACTGAATGAATGGGACAAATGAAAACTATACTAAGGCCATAATTGTGCAAACTTCACACATGGACTTCTGCAGGCCTCCAGTTGTGATAAAAAACAAGACCATGTCAACCAACCAACACCTAGCTGCTGCAGGATTCTGTAGTTAAAACTTAAAGTGGTTCTACTTAAGAGTGAACATGAAAAACAGCACTGTAGGGTTTCACACTTATTGTGTCATTGTTGTATCAAAATTTTCCCAGTTTACAAGAGTTTTTGTTTTTTTTTAAAAAGCAAGCGTTCTTCTAAGTGCTAGCCCTGAAAACTAAGACTGAGATCTGAAAGTCAAGCTGGGGTCTTTCTGGCTCGTGCTTCATCAGTAAAAACTTTGCAAGTTCAATGCTGCTTTCAGTAACCCTTGTGCAATATGATTTTCCTCAGATCATGTGCCAGTTAGGTCTGTGCAACAAAATGATTTTTAATGGCAGATTTCAACCAAAGAGCAGAATTTGGTGGCAATGCAACTGCGTAATTCTGTTAATGACGCATAAACCAGAAGGTAGGCCAGTTCATTCCCGCACAGCCATTTCAACTCTGCAGAGCTGACAGCAGTGAAAACTGATTGAATACACACAGGAAACAGATCTGCTGAAAAAGTAAGGTTACTTATGTTACAGCAACTCAAGTTATTCGAGATGTCTTTGTCCATACAAATCCCACTGTTTGTGTAGGCCTCTCCATACATGCAAGTCCAGAATCTTTTAGCTAGCAGTGGCCACTGGAAGATTGGCATTAGGGTGTGCAGGGCACATGTACGTCTTTTCCCCCACTTACAAGTGCATAAAGGGTGGAGCAGTCCCAACTACCACTCAGTTCCTTCAGTAATATTGATATCTAGGAGGACAACTCTGTTAGTAGGGAAGGATGGCAGGTCATAGGATCCATATGGACGAAAGCATCTTGAAGAAATTTCTCACCTTGTGCAATAATGATGGTTCTTCAAGATGTGTCCCCCTATGGGGGCACCACCATAGGTGTGTGTGCATCCCTGCACTGCTGATCGGAGAACTTCAGTAACAGTGTCCATTAGAATCATAGAATATCAGGGTTGGAAGGGACCTCAGGAGTTCATCTAGTCCAACCCCCTGCTCAAAGCAGGGCCAATCCCCAACTAAATCATCCCAGCCAGGGCTTTGTCAAGCCTGACCTTAAAAACTTAAGGAGGGAGATTCCCCACCTCCCTAGGTAACGCATTCCAGTGTTTCACCACCCTCCTAATTTTTCCTAATAAAAAAAAGCTTTTCCTAAACCTTTTCCAACCTAAACCTCCTCCACTGCAACTTGAGACTATTACTCCTTGTTCCGTCATCTGCTACCACTGAGAACAGTCTAGATCCATCCTCTTTGGAAACCCCCTTTCAGGTAGTTGAAAGCAGCTATCAAATCCCCCCTCATTCTTCTCTTCCGCAGACTAAACAATCCCAGTTCCCTCAGCCTCTCCTCATAAGTCATGTGTTCCAGTCCCCTAATATTTTTGTTGCCCTCCGCTCGATGTTTTCCGATTTTTCCCACATCCTTCTTGTAGTGTGGGGCCCAAAACTGGACACAGTACTCCAGATGAGGCCTCACCAATGTCGAATAGAGGGGAACGGTCATGTCCCTCGATCTGCTGGCAATGCCCCTACTTATACATCCCAAAATGCCATTGGCCTTCTTGGCAACAAGGGCACACTGTTGACTCATATCCAGCTTCTCGTCCACTGTAACCCCTAGGTCCATTTCTGCAGAACTGCTGCCTAGCCATTCGGTCCCTAGTCTGTAGCGGTGCATGGGATTCTTCCGTCTTAAGTGCAGGACTCTGCACTTGTCCTTGTTGAACCTCATCAGATTTCTATTGGCCCAATCCTCTAATTTGTCTAGGTCCCTCTGTATCCTATCCCTACCCTCCAGCATATCTACCTGAATATGCACTCTCTCTCCTTGTGCTGTGCCATGAGGCTTGTCAGCATGCGTGGGCTAACCCCTGTCTGTTCCTTCTCTACCGCAAGAACTCTAAAGTAGAGGGTAGGAGGGTGAGTTGTGGAGCACCTATAGGGGCATGCATCTCAAAGAGCCACCGTTACTGCATGTAATAGGGCCCCCTTTGCTCCTGCCTCTGCTCTGTTCCAAAAACCACTCAGAGACCTTCTGGCTCAGCAATCACCAGTGCAGTTTATTTACAGGGTGCAATTCCCACCACCTTCTCAACACATACAGCTTGGGGGTTTCAGTCTGAAGGACTTTCCAGCCTCTGCAGCCAGGAGAGAAGAGCTACCACTCTCCTTCTACTCTCTGCCTTCCCCCTTTGTCTGCCCCCCGGCTTCCTTCCTCTGAGGCTTTTATGGAGCCCCAGACTAATTAGGCTGGCAGCCACTTCCCTTTTGTCAATCAGGTTCAGGTTTCTCTAGTCAGCTCCAATTTCCTTAACTGGACCTGGCGTGACATAGGGCTGGCTCAGGTGTTCCTGCCCAGCACCCTGCCACACTGCACAAAGTGAGTAACTTCCTCTTATGCTTCGAGTAGTGTCCCTATGGGTGCTCTACTGTCAGTGACAGCGACGTCTAGCTGAAGATGGCACTGAAGGTGGAGTCCCCAGTAATTGCATAGTGTTCTGCGAAAGTGTGGACTGACGCCCATGTTGCCACTCTACATATCTCTGAGATAGACTTGGTGGAGTGTGCATGAATAGTCTGGAGGGGTCACAATGCGAACTTGGTAACACTGTCTGATGCAATTCAAGACTCACTTGGAGCGCCTTTGGGCTAATATTGCGGAGACCGTGGATCTTTTCACGATGGAGAGGAAAAGCCTAGGGGACGTCTTGAAGGCCTTCATCCTATGCAAGTAGAAGGCCAGGGCTCTCCTGACATCTAGAGCATGTAATATAGCCTCCCTCCTGTCCTGGTGAGCCTTGAAGTAGAAGACTGGAAGGTGAATCAATTGATTTATGTGAAACAGAGATATTACCTTTGGGATGAATTTTGGATGTGGCCTGAGTGTAACCTTGTTCAGAAAAAAAAACAAACACTGTGTGGGGGGTTGAGCCGTCAGAGCTGCTCTCTCTCCCATTCTCTTGACTGAGATAATTGCTACCAGGAAGGCCATTTTCATTGATAGGTGCATCAACAAACAGATGGCCATGGGTTCAAAAGGAGGCCTAGTCAGTTCTTTCAA
Organism: Caretta caretta; assembly: GCF_965140235.1. Taxonomy (NCBI): domain Eukaryota; kingdom Metazoa; phylum Chordata; order Testudines; family Cheloniidae; genus Caretta; species Caretta caretta. Next base: position 401,612 of record NC_134215.1, read on the forward strand.
CACCAGGTTTAGGTCCCACATAGGGATAGGAAGCGGAGGCTGTGGGACAAGATTTACTATACCTCTAAGAAACCCTTTAGTAGTTAAGTCTGACAGCACTGAGTAGCCCTCTACAGGTTGGTAGAAAGTTGTTATAGCCACTAAGTGACCCCGAAGAGGGCTTAGAGATAGTCCTGACCATTTTAGGGTCAAAGCATAGTCTAGGATATGCGGAAGAGTTGTAAATGTTGGGGAGATTTATTAGTACTTGCACCAAACCTGAAACCTGGACCATTTCTGCAGGTAAGTATGTCATGTCGAGGACTTCCTATTGTGTAACAGTACCTCTTGTACCTCCCTTGAACAGAAGCTTTCTCGGTGTTGGAACCAAGCAGAAGCCATGCCTTGATGCAGAGAATCCCCAAGTTTGGATGTTGGGTACATCCTCCATTCTGCAAGAGGAGGTGTGGGATGGCCATAAGAGGAATCAGCAGGAACACCATGAGCTGTACCAGGTCTGTCTCGGCCAAGTAGGAGTAATCAAAATGACACCATCCCTTTTTTATTTTCAGCAGGACCTTCAAAGGCAGGGGAAATAGAGGAAAGGCAGAGAGAAGGTCCTTGTTCCAGGGGAGGAGGAGAGCATCACCCAGGGAGTGCTGTCCCATCCCCGTTCTGGAGCAGTAGCGTGGACATTTCTTGTTCAGGCAAGTGGCAAAAGGTCTGTGGATGGCGTCCCCCATCGTCTGAATAGGCTGTGAAGCATTGTCAGATGTATCTCCCTCTCATGGTCGTGTGGGAATTTGCAACTGAGATTGTTCGCTACTGAGTTTTGTGCACCTGGGAGGTAAGCCATACACAGTGTAACATTGTGGGAGATGCACCATCACTTCTGCGCATAGGGAGGGTGACTGGTTTCCCTCACCAATTGATGTAGTACATATAGGCTATGTTGCCTGTTAGAATCTTTGTGCGAGATCCTGTGATCAGCAGGAGGAAATGGGCGCAGGCGTTCCTGACTGCTCTTAGCTCGAGGAGATTGACATGAAGGGATATCTCCGCCAGCGACCATTTGCCTTGTGTTGTGAGGCTCTTTAGATGTGCACCCCACCCTATGAATGAGGCACCAACAGTGAGGAACAATGATGGTGACGTCTGGTAGAAGGGAACCCCTTTGCAAATGTTGGCTGGGTCCTTCCACCAGTCTAAGCAGTTTTTGACCCTGGTGGGTGGTGACAGGGATTTGTCCAGCCTGTCCTTGTTTGATCTGTAAACCAAGCTGACTCACATTTGGAGGCATCACATGTGAAGCATGGCATGTAGTATTACCGCCATGCATGCTGCCATATGCCCCAAGAGTTGGAGGCAGAGCCTGGCTGGTATTTGTGGGCTGTTTGAACAGCGTCTATGAGAGTTACTAAGGATAGGAACCTGTGTTGAAGGAAGAGGGCTTTGGCCTTTAACGAATTACTGTCAGCCCCTATGAATTTCAGGTGTTGAGGTGGAGTGACTGTTGACTTTTGGTGTTGATCTGTAGACCCAGTTCCGTAAACAAGTGTACTGTAGCTTCATTGACTTGGTGAGCCTCTTGGAGACATCAGGCTCTGAGGAGGCAATTGTCCAGTTAAGAGTAGATCATTATCCCTTGAGAACGTAAACAAGCAACCACTGAGAGAACATTTAAAATACTTTTGGGGTCGATTATAGCCCAAAGGTTAGCACTCTATACTGGTAATGGTCATGTCCCAGAGTCAACTGGAGAAAACATCTCTGAGCCAGTAGGACTAAGATATTAAAATAGGTGTCCTGGCGGTCGAGTGCCAACAACCAAACAGTCTCCCTGTTCCAACCTTGTAATGATTGTTGATAGAGTGACCATCTTGAATTTTTGAGCCTTGAAAAAATTTTGAGAGCCCAGAGGATTAATATGGGTTTCCAGCCTCCCTTCCTTTTGGGTATTAGGAAATAACGAGAGTAGAACTTTTTGCCTCGTAGATGTCAAGGTACTGGTTCTATGGCTCCTAACTGGAGGAGGCAATCTATGTTTAGTCGTAGTAAACTCTCATGAGACGGGTCCCTGAAGAGGGATGTGGAAGGTGTTGTGGAGAGTGTAGGGAGGTAAAATGGATCGAAGTACCCAGTTTGAAGGATCTGTAGGACCCATTGATCTGTTATGCATTCCCAGGCACTTTGGAATGTTGCCAGATCGGTGGCCAAATGGTTGTGGAATGATGGTCAGCTGTGTCAATCAGGGGAGAGAGAGTGGTCTAAAGGCATCTGAAGTGCTTATCTGCTAGAAGGATTGCCTCTTTGCAAGAGAGGCATTTCTTGAAGCCCGGTGAGCCTGGCATACCCTGCTGGGGAAGGAGTCCCCAAAGAGGAAAAAGGCAGGAAAGAAACTGAAGTAGTCTTTTTTTAAAAGCGTATAAGAAGGAGAAATAGCTAGAATTACAACTACGAACTATGAGGCTAATTAACTATAGAAATGCAGCTTAAAATGATGGTCCTAATAGACTGCAAATAGCGCGGTCTGTAGCCAGGGGCAGTAGAGAAGGAACTGAGGGGTGTTAGCCTGCTTGCACTGACTAGCCTCGTGGCACAGCACAAGGAGAGACAGTGCATGTGAAGGCCTAACGGACACCGATACCCAAGTTCTCCAATTAGCAGCACAGGGACGCAAGCACACCTACAGTGGAGCACCCATAGGGCCACTATTCAAAGAACTCCAGTTACTGTAAGTAACCTCTCTTTTTTCAGCATTTGTCCACATGGATCTCACTGTAGATGACTGACTAGCAGTTACCTCTCAAGGACATAGAGAATACGAGTCCTACCTAAATAACGTCTGCAAGGTAGCTCTGCAAAATTGAGTATTTGACTTAAAAGTTGCCACAATAGAAAAGTGTTTAGTAAATGTATGAGCTGAACACCATGTAGTTGCCCTACAAATTTCCGATATGAACTCTCCTAAGACATGCTACTGAGGAGCCTGAGCCCTGGTAGAAAGTGCCCTAACTGAATGCAGAAAGGGAAACTTATTTATAGTACAAGAAATCTTAACACAATCAAGAATCCATTTTGCAAGTCTCTATAGAAACTGCCTGTCCTTTAGATTTACTGCCAAAAGCTATGAAAAGTCTGAGAGACGTCCTAAAGGCCTTCATTCTAGAGAGATAAAAAGATATGGCTCTAAATTAATATACAATATGGAGCTTAATTTCAGCTGGGGTGCCATGAGGCTTAGGGGAAAAAAAGAAGTACAGGTAAACGTATAAAACAGTTAAAATGATCATCCGAAACCACTTTCAGCAGAACTGTGTGACCTGGCCTGAGTGTAGCTTTATGCTTATGGAATATTGTGTAAGGGGGTCCAGCCATTGAAGTCCGCAACACACTCACTATGAACTGAATAATGACAGGTTTCAGAGGAACAGCCGTGTTAGTCTGTATTCGCAAAAAGAAAAGGAGTACTTGTGGCACCTTAGAGACTAACCAATTTATTTGAGCATGAGCTTTCGTGAGCTACAGCTCACTTCATCAGATGTATACCGTGGAAACTGCAGCAGACTTTATATACACACAGAGAATATGAAACAATACCTCCTCCCACCCCACTGTCCTGCTGGTAATAGCTTATCTAAAGTGATCAACAGGTGGGCCATTTCCAGCACAAATCCAGGTTTTCTCACCCTCCACCCCCCCACACAAATTCACTCTCCTGCTGGTGCTAGCCCATCCAAAGTGACAACTCTTTACATAATCAAGTCGGGCTATTTCCTGCATAGATCCAGGTTTTCTCACATCCCCCTCACTCCCATACACACACAAACTCACTCTCCTGCTGGTAATAGCTCATCTAAACTGACCACTCTCCAAGTTTAAATCCAAGTTAAACCAGAACATCTGGGGGGGGGGTAGGAAAAAACAAGAGGAAACAGGCTACCTTGCATAATGACTTAGCCACTCCCAGTCTCTATTTAAGCCTAAATTAATAGTATCCAATTTGCAAATGAATTCCAATTCAGCAGTTTCTCGCTGGAGTCTGGATTTGAAGTTTTTTTGTTTTAAGATAGCGACCTTCATGCCTGTGATTGCGTGACCAGAGAGATTGAAGTGTTCTCCGACTGGTTTATGAATGTTATAATTCTTGACATCTGATTTGTGTCCATTTATTCTTTTACGTAGAGACTGCCCAGTTTGACCAATGTACATGGCAGAGGGGCATTGCTGGCACATGATGGCATATATCACATTGGTGGATGTGCAGGTGAACGAGCCTCTGATAGTGTGGCTGATGTTATTAGGCCCTGTGATGGTGTCTCCTGAATAGATATGTGGGCACAATTGGCAACGGGCTTTGTTGCAAGGATAAGTTCCTGGGTTAGTGGTTCTGTTGTGTGGTATGTGGTTGTTGGTGAGTATTTGCTTCAGGTTGCGGGGCTGTCTGTAGGCAAGGACTGGCCTGTCTCCCAAGACTTGTGAGAGTGTTGGGTCATCCTTTAGGATAGGTTGTAGATCCTTAATAATGCGTTGGAGGGGTTTTAGTTGGGGGCTGTTGTCATCATGAATAGGTCGGAAAATGAACAAGAGGCTGCTCGGCAGCTCTCCAACACGAGTTTCTACAAGCCATTACCCTATGATCCCACTGAGAGTTACCAAAAGCAACTACAGCATTTGCTCAAGAAACTTCCTGAAAAAGCACAAGATCAAATCCGCACAGACACACCCCTGGAACCCCGACCTGGGATATTCTATCTACTACCCAAGATCCATAAACCTGGAAATCCTGGGCGCCCCATCATCTCAGGCATTGGCACCCTGACAGCAGGATTGTCTGGCTATGTAGACTCCCTCCTCAGGCCCTACGCTACCAGCACTCCCAGCTACCTTCGAGACACCACTGACTTCCTGAGGAAACTTCAATCCATCGGTGATCTTCCTGATAACACCATCCTGGCTACTATGGATGTAGAAGCCCTCTACACCAACATTCCACACAAAGATGGACTACAAGCCGTCAAGAACACTATCCCCGATAATGTCACGGCTAACCTGGTGGCTGAACTTTGTGACTTTGTCCTTACCCATAACTATTTCACACTTGGGGACAATGTATACCTTCAGATCAGCGGCACTGCTATGGGTACCCGCATGGCCCCACAGTATGCCAACATTTTTATGGCTGATTTAGAACAACGCTTCCTCAGCTCTCGTCCCCTAAAGCCCCTACTCTACTTGCGCTATATTGATGACATCTTCATCATCTGGACCCATGGAAAAGAAGCCCTTGAGGAATTCCACCATGATTTCAACAATTTCCATCCCACCACCAACCTCAGCCTGGTCCAGTCCACACAAGAGATCCACTTCCTGGACACTACAGTGCTAATAAACAATGGCCACATAAACACCACCCTATACCGGAAACCTACTGACCGCTATTCCTACCTGCATGCCTCCAGCTTTCACCCTGACCACACCACACGATCCATCGTCTACAGCCAAGCTCTGCGATACAACTGCATTTGCTCCAACCCCTCAGACAGAGACAAACACCTACAAGATCTCTGTCAAGCTTTCTTACAACTACAATACCCACCTGCAGAAGTAAAGAAACAGATTGATAGAGCCAGAAGAGTTCCCAGAAGTTACCTACTACAGGACAGGCCTAACAAAGAAAATAACAGAACGCCACTAGCGGTCACCTTCAGCCCCCAACTAAAACCCCTCCAACGCATTATTAAGGATCTACAACCTATCCTAAAGGATGACCCAACACTCTCACAAGTCTTGGGAGACAGGCCAGTCCTTGCCTACAGACAGCCCCGCAACCTGAAGCAAATACTCACCAACAACCACATACCACACAACAGAACCACTAACCCAGGAACTTATCCTTGCAACAAAGCCCGTTGCCAATTGTGCCCACATATCTATTCAGGGGACACCATCACAGGGCCTAATAACATCAGCCACACTATCAGAGGCTCGTTCACCTGCACATCCACTAATGTGATATATGCCATCATGTGCCAGCAATGCCCCTCTGCCATGTACATTGGTCAAACTGGACAGTCTCTACGTAAAAGAATAAATGGACACAAATCAGATGTCAAGAATTATAACATTCATAAACCAGTCGGAGAACACTTCAATCTCTCTGGTCACGCAATCACAGGCATGAAGGTCGCTATCTTAAAACAAAAAAACTTCAAATCCAGACTCCAGCGAGAAACTGCTGAATTGGAATTCATTTGCAAATTGGATACTATTAATTTAGGCTTAAATAGAGACTGGGAGTGGCTAAGTCATTATGCAAGGTAGCCTGTTTCCTCTTGTTTTTTCCTACCCCCCCCCCCCCCCAGATGTTCTGGTTTAACTTGGATTTAAACTTGGAGAGTGGTCAGTTTAGATGAGCTATTACCAGCAGGAGAGCGAGTTTGCGTGTGTATGGGAGTGAGGGGGATGTGAGAAAACCTGGATCTATGCAGGAAATAGCCCGACTTGATTATGTAAAGAGTTGTCACTTTGGATGGGCTAGCACCAGCAGGAGAGTGAATTTGTGTGGGGGGGTGGAGGGTGAGAAAACCTGGATTTGTGCTGGAAATGGCCCACCTGTTGATCACTTTAGATAAGCTATTACCAGCAGGACAGTGGGGTGGGAGGAGGTATTGTTTCATATTCTCTGTGTGTATATAAAGTCTGCTGCAGTTTCCACGGTATACATCTGATGAAGTGAGCTGTAGCTCACGAAAGCTCATGCTCAAATAAATTGGTTAGTCTCTAAGGTGCCACAAGTACTCCTTTTCTTTTTACTATGAACTGAAGTGACACTTCACTAAAAATGAAGTTTTTATGGAAAGAGGATACAAAGAATAGGTTTATCAAGGCTCAAAAGGAAGATCCACTGATGACCTCAAAACTACATACAAATCCCAAACCAGAAAGGGATCGCTAACTGGTGGAAACAGTCAGACCCCTTAAAAATCTGGAAACGGGTGACAAAAAAAGCTTATATAACCCTTTATCTGAGGGTGAAATGCAGATATAGTTGTAAACGTACTTTGACAGAATTGACAGACAGTCCAGAGTGCTTCAAAGAAAACTGATAGCTCAGAATAAATGGGACAGAAGAGTCCTGTGGTTGGATAAGTCTCTGGTCAGAACATATTGAAAAAGTCTCCATTTAGTTAAGCATCCGAGCCTAGTAGAGACTCTTCTACTACGACAAGACCTCTTGAACAGCTAATGAACAATTCTTCTCAAGCAAGGTTAACCAGCGAGTGTCTATGCTGGCAAGCTTAAAGTCTCTGGGTTTGGGTGGAAGACTGGACTGCAGTCTAAGAACTGATGTCAGGAATGATCAGGAGCTGAGGAGTCAGCTGGAGTGAAAGATGAACAACATCTGAAACCAAAACTGACAAGCCCAAGTAGGGGCTATTAGCATTTTTGAGCTTTGTCCAGACATTTTCCTGAGCACTATGGGGATTAAGAGGACAGATGGAAAAGCGTGCAGCAGTTATTGATCCCACTGCTAGAGATCCTGGACTCATTCCTCTCCAGGAGCAAAATATAGGTAATTTCTTGGTGAACCTATTGGCTATAAATATCAACAGACCCCCCCACTCCCGCAGTCCTGAAATAGAAGACTCAGAACTAAGACTTTTACCTCCCATTTGTTGGAGATGGAGCCTTTCCAGATGAGGAAATCAGCATTTTGAATGCCTGAAAGACGTAGAGCTGGATGTGATGACAAATGCATCATTTTTATAAGAGGATTGCTTCCTGATAGACAGATCATCTTGCACCCCACAGTCCTGTTTATACAATACATCACCACCATATTGTCCATCACGATTTGGATGGTGGAGTTCTGAAGCATGGGCAGGAATATTTTGCAAACTAGATGAATGGGCAGTCTACTCTAATGCATTTATATGTAAATGCCACTCCGCTTGGGACCACCAATCCCTGCTTAGATGCATCTCTTACAATAGTCTTGTGGGAAGGTTTGGTAGAATGGGGACTCTGACAGACTTGAAGGGGGTCTTTATCCACCAATTCAGAGACTCCAGAATTTTCAGGGACTTGCACTGGCAGTTCCAGTGTGTGTCTGACCAATAAATGGATGACCCTGTAGAGACGTCAGATCCAAAAAGGATGCCAACCTTCCCCCCCCCCCACACACACCTTTTTCTTTAAGAAAAATGGAAGTAGAACCCGTTGGCGCACACACACACACTCAATCACACATCAGTGAAGATGACTACCTATTTCACCCAGCAGTAGTTTGTTGTGACAGGGGTCCCTGAAAAGGGAATTGGCATAGACCAAAATTAGACAAAGTACTTATGTTGAATCATTTCTAAAACTGACTAGTCAATTGCAATGTTCCCTCTAATTTTTTCCATCCATGACCAGAATGAATTTTGTTATGTGCACCAATTATTGAGGTAAGGTGTGGATGTGCACCACCAGTAGAAACAAAAAACCTAGATATAATATCCCTATGGTAACTTTTAAAAATATAATTACTTCAGCCAGGACAGGTTAGGCATTTTAGAACTCACTACTCAAAGAATTAAATTTAAGCATAAGAGAAATAAAAATTATGAAATGCATAGACCAATCAAAAAACTCAAACAGCACGTTGAAAGAATAAAATTACAGAGAATATGTGCACGTTCACAGCCTGGCAAGACTCCAAGACAGCAGCTGCTCTGGGGAATCCTTCAGGTAATCAATATTGCTTACTCTCACGCTATATGGTGCTTTTCCTTAAAGCCCCAGTGTGTATACACTGGCACAGAAGTATGTGTAACAGCATGCCCTTGAGTTCTGGGAGAAGTGGAGCGGCTTCCTCCCATGCTAAGTTATAGTCAGAGGACTAAAAAACTTAAAGTATCTGTACACCCGAAGTGTGGAGTCCTGGCTGACAGCTCTGACATGGAGCTGTGCACCGATAGAGAAGTCAGGCCACTGCCCCAGTCCTGGGCAACATGGATCCAAGATGATATAGTCATAGAATCTCAGGGTTGGAAGGGACCTCAGGAGGTCATCTAGTCCAACCCGCTGCTCAAACCAGGACCAATCCCCAGTTTTTGCCCCAGATCCCTAAATGGCCCTCTCAAGCATTGAGCTCACAACCCTGGGTTTATCTCCCAGACCACATTCCTCATTGAAAGACCTCCCCCATTTTTTTCTACAGAGGACCCAGCCATCTCTCTCCACCAGAGGCAGCGCCTCTGTGGAAGTTACTGTCACTTTAGTGTTTACACATCAATTTACAGTGTTATGACTATATTCACAATGGAAAAAGACAGAAACTCAGGGATTGTTTTAATTAACGTGCAGAATTTCAGATGATGGCAAAATGCAGCCCAAATGGTGGAGCCTCACTAAAATCCCGAGTGCTACTGTTTCTTTTCAGCCCTATGATTTGCTGTTGTATGTTTCCCTTTTAAGTAGATAGGCACTCAAAGCAGACACAGCAGCAGCAGACACCAGCAGGCTCCCTCAGTCCCACTCCTGAGCCCTGTCGCTCCTCCCTCCCTGGCTCAGCAGAGATGGGGTATGGGGCAGGAGGAGAGGGACACCCCGACATCAGCACCCTCCTTCCCCACCGCTCTGCATAACAAGTGAGAGGCTCCCGGGAGCAGCTCCAAGGCAGAGGGCAGGAGCAGTGCGACAGTGGGCAGAGGCACACCTGAAGTGCACAGCACTTGATAGCTTGCTGGGTGGCCGCCTGGCCATGCAGCTTAGAGGGAACTTAGGGTAGGGCCTCTCTTTTTCAGATAACAAGGCTCTTACAAGCATCCAAAAAGTCTCTGATAACAGTGAGGGCATCTCAGGCCTTTGTCTAGAAAAATATAGTGGCTCAGACTCTGCTTCCTCTTCTCGTAAGTGCACAGAGCTCTAAAGAATGGAGGGCCTCTCGAGTCCTTCAAGTATGAAGTGCCTCATAGAATCATAGAATATCAGGGTTGGAAGGGACCTCAGGAGGTCATCTAGTCCAACCCCCTGCTCAAAAGCAGGATCAATCCCCAATTTAATCATCCCAGCCAGGGCTTTGTCAAGCCTGACCTTAAAAACTTCTAAGGAAGGAGATTCTACCACCTCCCTAGGTAACGCATTCCAGTGTTTCACCACCCTCATAGTGAAAAAGTTTTTCCTAATATCCAATCTAAACCTCCCCCACTGCAGCTTGAGACCATTACTCCTCGTTCTGTCATCTGATACCATTGAGAACAGTCTAGAGCCATCCTCTTTGGAACCCCCTTTCAGGTAGTTGAAAACAGCTATCAAATCCCCCCTCATTCTTCTCTTCTGCAGGCTAAACAATCCCAGCTCCCTCAGCCTCTCCTCATAACTCATATGTTCCAGACCCCTAATCATTTTTGTTGCCCTTCGCTGGACTCTCTCCAATTTATCCACATCCTTCTTGAAGTGTGGGGCCCAAAACTGGACACAGTACTCCAGATGAGGCCTCACCAATGTCGAATAGAGGGGAACGATCACGTCCCTCGATCTGCTCGCTATGCCCCTACTTATACATCCCAAAATGCCATTGGCCTTCTTGGCAACAAGGGCACACTGCTGACTCATATCCAGCTTCTCGTCCACTGTCACCCCTAGGTCCTTTTCCGCAGAACTGCTGCCTAGCCATTCGGTCCCTAGTCTGTAGCTGTGCATTGGGTTCTTCCGTCCTAAGTGCAGGGTCCTGCACTTATCCTTATTGAACCTCATCAGATTTCTTTTGGCCCAATCCTCCAATTTGTCTAGGTCCCTCTGTATCCTATCCCTCCCCTCCAGCGTATCTACCACTCCTCCCAGTTTAGTATCATCCGCAAATTTGCTGAGAGTGCAATCCACACCATCCTCCAGATCATTTATGAAGATATTGAACAAAACCGGCCGCAGGACCGACCCTTGGGGCACACCACTTGATACCGGCTGCCAACTAGACATGGAGCCATTGATCACTACCCGTTGAGCCCGACAATCTAGCCAGCTTTCTACCCACCTTGTAGTGCATTCATCCAGCCCATACTTCCTTAACTTGCTGACAAGAATACTGTGGGAGACCGTGTCAAAAGCTTTGCTAAAGTCAAGAAACAATACATCCACTGCTTTCCCTTCATCCACAGAACCAGTAATCTCATCATAGAAGGCGATTAGATCTCATCTGTCCTTAAACTGAAAAGGTCAGGACCTTCAAAAGGTAAGTTCCTGATCACAGTTTGGACTTCTTTTGGGAATCCAGGCAATTGTAACAGTGATCTGTGGATAGTTAATACCGCTGAAGCTATAGCACTAGGATCAGAATCATCTAATGATGCTTGAAGAGCTGTCTTTGCCACAAAGTGCACCCTCCTACGGCCACATTACTTAGCTCTTTCTTAATATCATGTAGGAGTTTTTTGTTCACCTGCATAACCCTGTTCTTCTGGAGAAAGTTGTATTTGGCCAACAGAGCTTGATAACTGCTTATCTGCATCCGAGGCCTAGCTGAAGAATATACTTTCCTAACAAGCAGCTCCATTTTCTTGGGTTCTTTCTTCCTGGGAGTCAACTTGGGGGGGCCCACAGTGCTTGGACATTTGTGGGTACCTGTAACCATAAGCGACCGTGGGATTAGATGTGCAAAGAAATATTCAAGCCTTTTTGGAAGTACTTGACATTTATGATCTGCTTTCTTAGATGTTGAAACAATTGAGGCAGGGGTTTGCCACAGTTCTTTAGCTGCAGTGAGTATTACCTTATTGAATGGCATGGCCAAATGGCCCTGAGATTGAGAATCCTCTTGAACCATCTCAAGAGGAATTTCTAAAAAGCCTTGGCCTTCCTCTTAAGCAAGTCTTGAAAAGCACTGAAATCTATTGTAGCAGATGATGACAGAACAACTGCGTCATCCAGAGATTAAGAGGATACTGCAAGCAGAAAGGGCTGAAAGTCATATTCCTGCAAAGGCTCCCCTTCATCCTCTCCAAAATGAGGACCCTGTTCAACCTCTTGCATGATAGGTTGACCTGCAGAATGTACAGGATGGTTCCTTATGAAGTGATTGATTCCTTCACCTTAACATAGAAGAGTCAGGACCTGGAAATTGCTGCGGGTTCAATCCTGGCCAGTAAGACCAGAACTGTGTCCCATAATAAGGCCTGGGATACCAAAGTAGTGGAAACAATGGAGTTTGAGACCTGTCAGAAGATGGTACCTCCGATGAGAAAGTTTCCTCCTCACCTCCCTTTCTAGGATCATATTTGGAGAATGAGGATAAAACAGAGAGGAGGAGTCAGAATAGTAGAACTTCTCCACAGAATCCCTGTATCTCCTAAGAGACAGCCATTGGTACCAGTGGTGAAGGTCAAGGGATATCTTCATGTCTAGAACCTTTGGTTCCAGTACAGAAACTATCTTCGAACCCATAGAAAACAGAGGAAAGTCCATTAGAGGAGTCTCCAGATCTGGAGTGACCATTAAGTCCACTGGAGCTATAAAAGATCACTGCAAAATAATAGGGACTGGTACCAATGTAATCAGCACCAAGCTTGCTGGTACTGAAGTGGCTGACACAGCTGTAAGCACAGTTCCGAGGAATCAGTGATAGATGGTTCTACAGCCATTAGTACCAATGAGCTGGTAGGGACAGTAGAAGATTGCTAGTGTAATTGTGAGGTAGAGGAACAAACCCTTGAAGGGTCTGGCGGTACACTGTGCCAGTCTGATTTGAAGGAAATCAACTTGAAAGCCTCCGTGTAATATAATTTGGATTTTTTTTTCTTTGTTGGTACTGGAGACTTTGACCAATACAAGGTCTCTCTGCCTTTGGCCTGAGAAGGAAAAAAAGGATAAGTCCAGAATGTTTCAGAGCAGCATGAGGTCTTTGGGGGCTTGTCTTCACTGAAGACTTAACTTGAGCTCAACAGTGAGTTTTTCCCATAGCATTCTCCAAGTGCACACAGCCACACACTTCTATCAGTGCTACACAGCATAATAGCCACCACTCCCTGAGCTACAGAGGAGACAAAGAGGTAGGTTTTAATGTGTTCCTTTATCTTGAGGTAACCGCAGTGCAGATGAGTGGTCACAACAGTTGGGACACAATGGTCCTCCAATCCCTTCCCATAAACCCCCAACTGGAAGTAGACTATTAATCTGCCTCTGCTCAGCATTCATCTTGCAGTTTGCCTGCTGACAATTTCTCCAGCTTCACACTTCTCTTGTGTTTCATACAACACAACAAGGCCCATTAACAAGCCCTTGTACCAATGTATAACCACCAGAGCAGGCAGACAAGTTGTCTTACAACATCTGTGAATGCAAACAGAGGCATAGTAAATAGTGGTGCTATAAATCTTAGGAGAAGTAACCAGACAGCTGTATTGCTTGGTGCAGCCAGACACAGTACCAGTATGGATGCAAGTGATGACAACACGGAAATGTGGTCATGCTATTCTGGGTTAAGCTATCACTGGTTAACTTACGCAGTAATTGCTTACCCCCATGCTTAGCATGCAGTGAAGGCATAGCCTTGGATGCAGAAGACCTGTTAACACCTAGAATGGTATCCCTGGTAGCCAGAGAACTGCTAGACAATGGCTTTAATGGAATAGCATTCTCTAGAAAGGGAGCTTCAGAGTCCGATATGTTCCTTGTAGATTTCTCTGCGAAGAAAACTTTCAGACAGGCATCATAAACTCTTTGAGTATGCTTTGAAAATGATGTGCAAAGTGCATATTTGTCAGTTATGTGAGACTCCCTCAAGCAGAATAAACATTTTGCATGAGTATCTCTTGCAGGCATGGGCGAGTCACAAGCTAGGCAGATTTTAAAACCCAGGGACCAAGACTCAGCAGTGTGTGAATCACGGTATCAAGGGAAAAACAAAAAAGTTATTTTTGTGTGTGTTTTGGGGTGGGGGGGTTCTTTTGGCCAATGGGCTCCAACAACTTGAACTTTTAGAACTACAGAGGGTACTAAGAATAATCCTAACTACCTATCAAACTACAAGTACCTGTGATGTAGTGGAGAAGCAGAAGGACTCTGTGCTGCTCTAATTCACTGCCATAGGCACGGAGAAGGAAACTGAGTGGTACTTGGGGCTGTTCTGCCCTTTACACACTCAGGGTGGGGAAGACTTTTATGGTCACTGCTGGTTAAAAGATTCCAGACTCTCAGGCAAGGGGTGTGGACACCTACAGTGGAACCCATGTGGACAAAAGCTCAAAGAACAGAAAGTGCCATTTCTACAGAGTTATTTTTCAAAGTAGAACCACTTTAAGATGTCTGGTTATCTGCGGTCATATTTCTAAGTGTTCAAGAAAACCCCAAGAGAGTTCGAAGCATTTTAATAGAATATGGTTTCGTAAAAAAGTCAACTGTACGATTGTGACATCAGCAGAAACTCGATCTCACCACCCAGTACTGAGCTGTCCATAATTACCTCCATAGCATTCTAAACTTAAGATATCTACAAGCAATTCTCCTATAATGCCAGATTTCTAATAAAGCCCTACTAAAAGAAATACATAAATAAAGGTAAATTTATACACGTTTTAAAAACTCTTGTGATTACATAAAAGACAAAGAAAACAATACAGGAAACAGTGCCCCTCTTCCCTATACATAATTAAAATATTAAATAGCATTGTTTTTTGACCTTTCTGGAATCTCCCTCCCATACAACATATATTACTGGCTGGGAAACTGAACCCCTGAACTCTTTTATAGTGTTTATTCCATCCTAGTGTTTCATGGACACCTTCTCTCTGTCAGAATGGATGGATCAATTTCCTCCCTCTTCCCATTCACAACTGTTTCTATGCAAAAATATTAGAAAATGTATTTTTAGCGTTCAACATAACAGGAAACAAGAAGAGCCAGCAGCACATGATCAGACAGCTCTCCAAGACTCTGAGCAAGTGTTTCGGGAACTTTTGGAATACATGACCTAATAGGTCTCTTCTCAACTTTAGATTCTACGGTACAATCTCTACTCCCAGCCACCCCTACCCATTTGGCTATTGTGTCAAATAGGGGTAAAATCTATCTATAGTTAGCAAACCAATTTTATATACATGACAGAATATTCTCATCCAAACAACAAGATTGTAATTCTTCTCTTGGGGCTCTTAGAGACCCAATTAAAAGCTTTTAGAAAGTTTCAACATTTTCCTATAATAACCAAAATTAGTTTTAAAAAGGAACTCAAGATAAATATTAAGTGCACCCTTAGCTGTGTTCTCATCACCACTTTAGATTATCTAAACTAGACTTTAAGGGTATGTCTACACAGCAAAGAAAAACCAACAGCTGGCCTGCATCAAATGACTTGGGCTCACAGGGTTCGGGCTGCAAGGCTGCTTCGTTGCTGTGTAGACTTCTGGGCTTGAGCTGGAGCCCCGGGCTCTAGAGCCCTCTGGGGGTGTCTCTTTCTCTGTCTGTGTCCCCCGAAGCTTGGGCTCCAGCCCAAGCCTAGAAGTCTACACATCAATGAAACAGCCCCGCAGCCCGAACCCTGCAAACCTGAGTTGGTTGGCACAGGCCAGTCGTGGGTGTCCAGTTGCTGTGTAGACATACCCTAAATTGTCTTTTCACCATTTCTGCTCTTTGTCCAAGCTGAGTAGTAACACAAAATATAAAATCTGGACTAAGTCAGTTTTACTTTTGTTTATATAGTCTCCTGCACACTGTACTTCACAAGCAGATCCCTGCTCAGGACAGTTCCTTAAATCCCGCTCCTGCCCTGCAATATCTACTCCCATTCCCATTGTTTTTTGCATTTTTATCCCACCCACAAAAACCTTGGATCCCACAAATCCCGCAAGACAGAGATTCCTGCATGTTAACTATATATTCAGCCTCTCTCTTATATTTTATTTATATAAATATGAGAGAGACTGAATTCCATTTTTTAATTTTTTTTATTTATGTATATACAATATAAAGGGAATTCAGACAATTTTTACTGCTAAAAGAATAAAACTAATCTTGCTTAAACCATGTAAAAAATACTTTAACTCCTGTTATGGAAATCAAACTTCTTTCTATCCCTTGCTTAAATTTAAGTATTAAAACCTTTATTTAAAAAAAGAAAGACTTGCTTTACATTGCTGAAATTCTATTTATGACAAACTGACAACAGATTTAATGTTTTCCTGCAAATTACTACAATCTGTTGCAGGGAGGATTGAGTGGGCAAAAATACCAAAGTACATTTTATCCACTCCTGCTATTATGGCAGCAGGTATTGCAGGACCCGCAGAATCCCAGTCCCGCAGAAGGGCTCTATTCACAAGCACCAGTTTGATTTTGATTCATAATACAGCAAGCAAATACTTATATTTACAAAAAACATTTATATTAGTTTTTTACAAAAGCTACATATTTAGTCATATTTAAACTATATCACAAGTGAGCCTTTAAAAAATTATTCTTTTATTAAATACCATTGCAAATATGTTGATCCCAATTAAGTACCTTACCTGTGAATTATTCCCTTTCCATGCAAGTACTCTAATGCTGATACAATTTCAGCAGCATAAAACCTGGTACAGGTCTCATCAAATGAGCCAATTTTGCGAATATATTTTAAAAGCTCTCCATTTTTGGCATAGCTAAGTCCAAAATCTGAATATAAAGTTAAGGATTATCACTAGGACATTTTAAAACATCAAACTCAAACTTATTTTGAGGACTAAAATAAAAATAAGATTGAATAAGAACTATGGAAGAATGTGGAGCCTAATTCCAAAACTGTTTTGGTACTAATCCAAGGCAACATTTTCTGACACTGCTCTCCATTTTTATGGCACACAATTAAGGTAATTTAGATGCTTAAATCCTCTGTTTTGAGACATAGTTAATGACCTGAATAAATCACTTAAATAATTGATTAAAACTTCACCTACAGTTATTAGCTCCTGCAAAAATAGAGACCCAGTTATGGCCAGGCTGAAACTGTCTGACTGCCGTTTGGAGAGTTATACAAAATGCACTGGTCTCAGCCCAGTTTGTAGTGAGCAGGTGTTTACATTACAAAAAGAGACTACTACATCCTGCCTATCGTTGGCAGCCTCAGCAAGTATATCATGAATGATTAAATGAGCCCTGAAAGGAGACTAAATCTATCCTTTCACCCCTAGAAAGCACCACTACAGAGCAGAAAGCTCAAAGGGAAGTTTGCCATAGCTTGGTCTTGTACCTGTTCTATGAATAAAAAGGGCGACCTCAGACTCCAGAGCTCTGAAGAGAGAATACTTACCAATATAAAATGAACTTGAAATAAACAAACTTTTAAGAATGGTTGGAGAGAGATGCCATGGAGGAGACTACACGTTCCTGTTGGGACACTGAGGGTCTCCTCTTCATACTGTAACCAACGACCAGCCAGGTCTCTTGTACAGTAATTCTAAGAACTGCTATTAAAAGGCCCAACCAGAACCTTTTCAATGCCTTAGCCCCATTATTCAGATTACTCTACGTGCCATTTTAGATGAGAGAAGCTTAACAACTCTGATGATTTAATGGACACAAATTACTGAATATAAGAAAGGAACATGGCCAAGCTTTTTTTTAAAAGTTCAGTTTTTGTTTTACCTGCTGTATTGAAAGTAAAACATTGTAAGAAAACAAATTTTAAACAGATCAACTTAAAAACATTTTCTCCCACTAATTTTGACACTGCCAATACGGTTAATACTGAGTTTTCCCTGTTCATCTCTTCTAAAGTACAGATATAGTCAGTTTAATTTTTTAATTTGTATTCTAGCGTTAATGATGTTAGTAGAGTTCAGGATAGAGTTGCCAGGTGCCTGGTTTTCGACCAGAAAGTCAGGTTGAAAAGGAGACTGGGCAGTCTCCAAAAGTCCCGTTAACGTGGGGGAGGAGTGTCATCAACTCACGCCTGCCCCTGCACAGCCAGGGCTGCCTCCCACCCGCAGGCAGACTTTGCATCAGACTGCGGCAGCTCCTGTCCTAGTCCTGGACCTGGTGGGGGGAGTGAGGTGGAGATGATCCAGCCGGGAGAGAGAGGGTGCAGGGCCTTGGGAGAAGAGGCAGAGTAGGGGACGGGACCTTTAGGCAGGAAAGAGGTAGAGCAGGGCCTCAGGGTCCGGTTTTCAGCCAATAGGAAGTTGGCAACCCTACGTTTGTTATTTCTGTTCTGCCTCTTGATAGTTTTGCAGCAGAACACAATATGGTAGCTCCTATATAAAAAAGTGACCACAAAAATAGTTTCTTGGAAAAACGCTGCTGGCTTTAAAATATACAGTTTCTGCCATGTGGTGTTAATTTAAAGGGACATGAAATTTTGGGTGTAGACTATATTACTAGGTCTATTTAAACTGACATGTATAAATAGTGTTACGTAAACGCATGAGACCTCCTGTTCGAAAATACTTGGCATATTTGTGGTTTAATATTTACTCAAGAATTCAAGTAGCTATTTCGATAATGATTAGATGCTAAAGAGTTTATCACACCGCAGAAAGTGCTGCTCAGTTTCTTTCCATGTTTCTCTTATTCCAGTAAAGTTCTATAGGTTTGAATGAAATAATTCACTTGCTACTTTCAAACACTTTGCAATAAATATTTAATTCAAAAGGATACACAGCTTTTCATCATCCTGAAACGTGAAGTAGAGTTTCACAAAGAAAGGGTGATCCAGACGGGACATTACATCTCTCTCTCTGGTCACATAGGGGACCTTATTTTCTTTTATGATATGACGTTTTTCTAGAATTTTAACTTGAAGACGAAGAAGAACAATGAAAATTCAGAGGACTCGAGCCCAAACAAGGCATGTTGTAAACGAAGCAGTTTTGCAAACTGACTAGTTAGATAACAGTGATGCTCTAAAAAATGCCAAACTTCCCTGATTAACAGTTGCTCCCACTCTCTCTCCCCCATCATTAGAGGGGAAGGAGGTAACAGAATATTTTAAAAAGTGAATATAGTTAAAGATACCTATTTCAAAGTTATGCCTAAAACATTTAGCTTGAAGGAATCATTACTTACTGGCATATTCTCTGGAAGTTGCCAATTCTCGAGCCAAGACAACCTGGTTTAGGGGGAAAAAAACCCACAATGTAACTGGTTCATTAAAAAGATATACAAGGATGCCAGCTTGCTCTTCATTCCCAGTCACAGTTTGACTTTTGTATTAACCTCAATCCCTATGCCCATAGATGTTTAATGCACCCCTTTCCATATACACTCCACAACATGGCCCTAAATCAGCAAATCAATGGGACTCAAGAACATGCTTAACTGAAGTCAATGTGTTTAAAGTTCATTACACACTTAAGTGTTTTGCTGAACCAGGGGCTGACAAACACCATCGGGTAATCAATAAACTAGATTTTATTCTCCTTTTCAGGGAATCATATGGGTTACGACATAATATGCTACACTAAATCATTGATGATCTTTCTACAAGAAGACATGCGTCCCCGATGTGTGTTTCAGGCAAATTTAGCAAAAATATTTCCTGAAGTTATTTATATTTATTTATTTTTAAGTATATAAAAAGACTGCCATAGTATGTTTCCATGTCCTGCATGGTGTCCTTGAGCACTTTAATCAATTTATCCATAAGATTAAGAGTTAAAAGCAACAGAAAGGCTTTCAGTGTAGCCTACAATTTGACAAGATAAAACAGTTCACTGATGAAGAGTGGAAGAGTTCCAAACAGCAGAGGTGAAGGGTGGGGAGGGGGGGAAGAGGCCTTCAAGACAATGGTTCCAAATTTTTGAAAAGAAAAAAGTTTCAGAGGAATGTGTTAGTGAAATGCAAGTGAATTTACAGTCTGTATGGAATCCTAATAGAGTTTTGATCAGATACACACACAAAACACAACAGCTAGAATGCACAGTGTCTCCTTGCCTGAATACAAGCAAGAACGTCTCTGCTACATCAGAATACCTAGAATGTTCCAGTAACTAGTTTTCATATTAGGTTTCTAACAATGCATTAGGAGGAATATAATCTATATCTAGTTCTTACATAATCTACACCAAATTTTCTACCATCATATCATGCTTGTTCATATGCCAAATTTTTTTTAGTTAGAGTAGAATACTCCAACATCTTAACTTATTTCAAATACATGCTATTAAGTAAAAGTATTATACTTTTTTTTAAGGCTAGCCATCTTACACCCCCTGAATAGGTTTATGCAAACAGAGTTACACTGCTCCAGAAGTGGGCATTTTGTTGAAAGTTTACTTCTCAATAAAACTGTAGGAGGGTTGTTCACTTTTTTATTTTCTGAGTGTAAGAGGTCTGAAGTTGACAGAAGCAGATCAGTGAGAAGTCAGATTAGAAACACTCAAGGTTTAAAAGTTATGCATTTATAATAAAAAAATTCAAAGAGATTATTTCTGTGTATAGGATTAACATACAACAATCAATCTTTAAAACATGTATCCCTCAGACTACAGATTTGGTCAGAAAGTGGGGTGTTTTGTTTCTTTTTTTTGCAAAATTTCTTCCCCTACCCCAGCTCTATCATAATTTCAACATTTCTGAAATCTACTAAACCAGCTCTTTTCAAGATCTATTACTTAATACTTAAATATCAACATGCCCAGATATATAGAGCTAGCTTTTTGCATTTTGGGGAGTGCAAATATTTATATTTGTATTAGAATAGTCAAGTTAGCTAATAGTCAAGAAACAATATAAAACATAAGCCTCGATCTTGCAAAAATGCACTTTAATAACTTTACACATGTGAATAGTCCCACTGAGATCACTGGAACTACTCACACATGCATAAATGCTTGCAGAATTGGGGATTTACATTGAACTCTCAATCTCCACATTGCAGCCAATTCCACCTTGATAACAAAAATATGAGAAGTTTACAATGACTGAGAAAAGCCAACAGATTGCCATAAATCAAAACAATTTAAAAAACTTTAGCTTTGTGTAGCCAAATTGACACTTACTCACTTATAGTAATATTAGATCTATATAATGAAAAAGCCACTTTAATGGAACTTTAACACTGGAAAACATGTCACAAAGTTAAGGTCCCAACTGCAACAGTAATTCTGCCACATTGCACTTCCTACACATTTTACTAGAAGTCAGTCAGTAATATATTAAACTACGCATTTAAAATCAGGAAACAAATTGTTGTGTGTAATCCTGCCAAGTTAATTTACTGTTGAACTCTTATATTAGGATTTCCAGATTTTAGTGAGCATCTATGCAACCATTCATTTCCTGTGTAGGTGCACTTGGTTTTAAAAAATAAAATTAAGGTAGAACAAGAACTTTAACTGAAATCCTTACAGTGGCATCATGCTCTGAGGTGCATTAAGTTCTTACAATGGCATGAACCTCTAACCCAGTTCAAATCCTTCAGACCAGATTAAAGTAAATCTTGAATATTTTAAAGAGCATGAGACACTCCACCACCTTATGGCACTATAAGTGCTTAAGCCACTAAAAACACACATTGGGATACAATGTCTTCTGAAAACTTAAAATTCAAGTCTTTTAAAGGCAGAAGGGTGCTTTTTATGGGAGTTGAAAAGTGGATGCAGCAGGCATAAACATCACCTCTTGAAGTGTAAACTTAATGACATTTTGTACTGCACACTGAAAACTGGCACTCGTTAACACCCAACAATTATTCAACCATTGTTTTTTCCAAACTTGGTTGAGGATAAATTTCTCAATGACTTTATTCACATGCCAAATTTGAAGTTTCAAAACTCACCCAAGGAGTTTCTGTGGGAACTAAAGGATAGTAACTTTACAAAAACCAAAAATGGACAAAGTGTTGCTTCAGTTTCACAAAACTGAAATTATGAGCATATGAATATCTACTGGTCTGCACGCGTGGCCTGACCAGAGTGCTGAAGGCAGTGATGGGTGCAGTATAAGAATGTAAGTCGATAGTTTGACAGCCTATTTCCATTGTAACAGCCAGTACTAGGCTCCTGCAATAATTAAGCAAATTGCTCAGTAACTCAAATGCTGTCAGAAGTGATCTTTATTCAAATATAAAAGGAAAAAAAAATCAAAGAACAAAATGTTACTCATTATCATTACTAATGTAGAAAGAGAGTCCAGATCTAGGAAGTCATACTAGGTGTTTGACACAAAATATCCATTAGTCTTCATTAAAAAAAGTCAGTTGTGACCCGCTGCTTAATACAATTACTATTGACAACAAGGGGGAAGAAAAAACAAGCCACTAGGAAAAGAACAGGTTAAAGAATATTTAGCTAAGTTAAATGTATTCAAGTTGGCAGAATCTGACAAAATTCACTCTTGGGTACGAAAAGGAACTAGCTGAAACAAACAAACAAACAATCTCAGAACCATTATCTTTGAGAATACATGAGGTTCCAGAAGACTGAAAAAGGGCAAACATAGTATCTATCTTTAAATAGGGGATGAGGACCAGAGAATTATAGACCAGTCAGCTTAACTTCATTATTTGGAAAGATACTGAAAAAAATTATTAATCAGTTTGTAAGCACAAAGAGGATAACAGGAAGATAAAGAAGTAGCCAACAATGATTTGTCAAGAACAAATCATGCCAGACCAACCTAATTTCCTCTGACAGGGTTACTGGCCTAGTGCACTGGGAGGAAGCAGTAGACGGGATATACCTTGATTTTAGTAGGGATTTTGCCACAGTCCCATATGATAGTCTGAAAAGCAAACCAGGGAAATGTGGTCAAAATTGCTGTAACATGGGTGCAAAACTGGTCAAAAAAGTGTACTCAGAGTAGTTTTCTATGGTTCACAGTCTAACTGGGAGGACATATCTAGTGGGACACTGTAGGGGCCTGTCCTGGGTCTGGTACTATTAAACATTTTTATTGATGACTTGGATAATGGAGAGGAGAGTAAGTTAATAAAATCTGAATGACACCAAGCTGGAAGGGGTAATAAGGACTTTGAAGAACAGGATTAGAATTCAAAAGGATCTTGACAAACTGAAGAATTGGTCTGAAATCACAAGATGAAATTCAGTGAAGACAAGTAAAAAGTACAACACTTTAGAAGGAAAAAGTAAATGTATAAATACAAAATGGGGAATAACTGGCTAACCAGTAGTACTGCAGAAGAGGATCTGAGGGTATATAGCAGAACACATATTAACATAAGCCAACAATGTGAAGCAGTTGTGAAAAAGGCCAATATTCTGGTGTGTATTAACATGAGTTTTATATGTAAGACATGGGAAGTAACTTTCATTCTACACAGGAACGGTGAGGCCTCGGCTAGAGGAATCTGTCCAGTTTTGGATTCCACATATTAAGAAAGATGTGGACAAACTGGAGAGCGTGCCGAGGACAGCAACAAAAATGGTAAGAGATTTACAAAACCTGACCTTTGTGGAAAGGTTTAACAAAAACAAACAAAAACTGTGTACATTTGAATTTTGAGAAAAGAAGAGTTGTGGGGGACCTGAAAGCAGTCTTTAAATAGGTTAAGGGCTGTTATGAAGAGGACAGTGATCAACTGTTCTCCATGTCCATGATGGTAGGACAAGAAATAATCAGTGTCATCTGCAGCAAGAGATAGTTAGAAAGTATTTCCTAATATCTAAACTAACTATAAGGATTGTTTAGTAGTGGAATATGTTACCAGATGAGGTGGTAGAATCTCACTCATCAGGTTTTTAAGAGGAGGTTAGACAAACACCTGTTGGGGATGGTACAGTTGGTTCTGCCTTGGGGGGGGGGTGGACTAGATGACCTCTTGAGGTCCCTTCCACCACCACTTCCTTTCTATGACTCTGTAGTTATGTTTTTGTTGAACCAATATAGCAAGGAGCTGAAAAATAGCTGTATTACTCACTGTTGAGAAAGATCCTTCACCCAGAATTTTCCCAAATTTGAAATCCTCACGTCGTTTTTTTCGAGGCTGTGGAGGCTGTTGTCCTGAATGTTGCTGTAGGGAGTTTGAACTAGACCTTGATTCAGCTGCAGTTCCCTCCATGTTAGACCCTTGTCTGCTGCCACAGGTGGTAATGACAGATGGAGTGCTGGAATCTGTCTGGTTCCTCACCATTGATGGGGATGGGCAGGAACATATAACCACACTCGACTGGATTGGAACAGCATCATACTGAAAAGAGAGGGTCGAACATATTCATTTATCTAAACGTATAACTGGAGGGGCTAAGCAACATAAATGCATGAAAATGTACAAAGTGTAAGAATGCCATATAGCAGAGTCCTTCCTCTGAAGAACTACAGTATAAACTTACAAGGTACAATACACAACTGTACACAACAAAAACAGATCTGCAATGCTTCACAGAACTGGTGGGTCTTCAGGAGTGTAAATATTTATCGAGAGACTATTTGAAGTGTAGAGGGCTGCATGGAAGGAAGCAGGAGCCAGGAATGAGCAAAGGAAGCAGTCAAAACAAACTAGGGTAGAGCACAGGAAGTGGGAGTAGTGTAGGAGACTGAGAATAGGTATAGGTTGGGTCAGAGCTACTGGAAGCGTAGCACAATGAATTGGTACTTTAATACAAAGATTTATACAAAAGGAATGAAGATGCAGATAGAATATCTGCACTCACTCATTTTTTACAAATCATACTTTAAGGGAAGATTATTCTTCACCTCCCCTCCCAATACTCAGATGCAGAGCTAATTGAACTGGTTGATTAAGAGAATTTAAGATCTGCCAGTGACACCAGGGCAGAGTTTGTATTTGCAAGCAAATTTCCTTCAGTTTCTCTCTTTTCCTCCCCTCCTACTTTTTCCTTTTCAAAACTAGGAAATTAAAATAATTACTGGAGTTAATGCAAAGCTACAGTTGAAAGAATTAAAGCCAAATGTTAAATTTGTTCCAACAATATTACTGTGGCTACCTTTGTAATTTCTCAATTTCCCAAGCTAAATAAAACTGCTTTACTTGCATGTTACTGAATTCCATCAAATGCACAGGATGTGCAATGCAGGTGAGTTAATATTACCAGACCAATCTTAACTTTTTTTTAGAGCTTCATGACCTACTCTGCCTGGTTCTAGTACAACAGTGACTTAGCTGAGGCTCAGTACAAACCAAACTCTGGTGAGGTTATCTTACTAAGGGAAGCATCTCTAGCTGTTGACAGGCGCACGATGTCTGCAACCTCTGTTTGGGGTGTCTGCAGTTTCAGTATCTTATTGGACTTATCACTGTTCTGTATTCCCAGTTAATAAGTGTGACGCAAAGCTCGTTTTTCTATCTTCAGCTGGCCAGGAGACAGACCTTTTCTCCCTGATGCAGACATTGCTAAAGTCATCATACTTTCTTGAAATCACAGGATGGAGTACTGCAGTGTACTCTAGGGGCCTACTCTGGGAGACTATTCAGAAGCTGTAGCTAGTGCAGAATGTTGCTGCTTGTCTCAGACAGAGTATGTAAGTTCTGTTCTCAGCGTTCTGCATTGGCTGTCCATTTGCTTTTGGATACAAGTCAAGTGGTTATTCTCCATGCAAAGAGATGTCCTCTATGCCTCACCTTGGTAGCTTCGGTGTGCTGTGGCACTCCAGTTCCCAATGCTGAACTCATGGGGAACTGGCGGCAGGGACAGTCTCAGTAGAAGACCCTTTACTCTTGAGCTTAAGGAAGGTCACTCCAGATCTGTACCTGGTCACATGTAGGGCATGATGCAGAACAGGAGGTATTTTTCAAACAAATTTTAAAAATCCAAGTATGTTAAAGTTTGTCAATGCATAGTAAGGGCAACCAACAGAGCCATCTGGGGTGGGGTAAAAGGGGCAGGTTTCCTCTGGTTCTGTTTGAGAGGGCCCCCAAACAGAGCGATGCACAAGGTCGCAGCACCACTGACTCAGATTTGGCCCGGGCACCCCATCATTATGGAGGGGAGGTCAGGCTAAACCTGAGTGCCGCTACAACCTCACATGCTAGGTCGCAATGCCCAGAGTGGGGAGCCAGGAGCAGCTCCACAAAACAGAAGCCACAGCACCAGGTTAAGTGTGGGCTCAATCTCCAATCCCCTCCTGCTGGGCCTCACCTCACTGGTAACTTTTTTGGAAAGGCAGAGGGCCTCAGTTTCTGATTTTGCCCAAAGTGCCAAAAACAATCTGTGCAGTCCTGCCAAAACAACCTTAACTGTTCCTTGTCAGACTCTTCAAATTTCCCATATAGTTAAGGATTCACTGAAATCTTGTGAAGACTTAAAAAATAAAAATGTAAAGGATGAATTGTCTTTTAGACCCAACTCATCGTTCTTTGTGGCTAAAAGTTTGTCCTTTAGCAGAAACTTTAACTCTGCCCTGTAGTGATATCATGCAACAACCACACTCATCTGAAAGTAATGGAGAGTCTATATTTTTCAATTCATTTCAGAAATTAAATTTGAAAGCAAGGTTGGCACATCCAGGTATTTACTTAACAAGCAACTATAAAGATAAAAAATCCACTGTCTTTTTATTCCAAAGAACCAAAAAAATTGGACTGAAATATAACAATTTAAAAGCTACCAAATTATATTTAGTTATATACTTTGTTGCATTCTTCACACAGAAGTTATGATACAAATACTTCAATAAGTATTTTCCAATCACCTCCTAGTAGTTATTGAGCTGGGTGTACAGGCTTTACGAGTAACTAAACCCCAAAAGCTCTGGTTACCAAGACATGAATAAAGAAAAGGAGTACTTGTGGCACCTTAGAGACTAACCAATTTATTTGAGCATGAGCTTTCGTGAGCTACAGCTCACTTCATCGGATGCATACTGTGGTTTCCATCCGATGAAGTGAGCTGTAGCTCACGAAAGCTCATGCTCAAATAAATTGGTTAGTCTCTAAGGTGCCACAAGTACTCCTTTTCTTTTTGCGAATACAGACTAACACGGCTGTTACTCTGAAACAAGACATGAATGTTAGCCTCCCATGTAAACACTTAATCTTATCGTCTTCCTCCTCTTCCTCACTTCTTCTTCATTCCTTCTCTGTTCTAAGTCCTTTGGTCCTACTCTGTAATTAGGGCCAGATCCTGAAAACACTTATGTAACTTTACTCAACTGATCCACTGCACTGAAGTCAATGGGACGTCTTTAAAAAAAAAAAAAAAAGGACCTTTTCAAGCAGTTAAAAAACTTGTGCTCTTGTATGTGTGTTTTTGTCTTTTTGCCAGAGGACAACAGTACAAACTTGCACACACAAAAAACAATGTCACCACTCTGGATGAGGGAAGCATCAGTGAAAGTTTCTCTTCAGACTTCCAAAAAGGCAACTGACAGCTCAAGCATAAAATAATAACCTTTTAAACTCACCATTGGACTCGTCCAATTTTTCCTCAAATAATTAGTATGCCTGCTACTCACCATTCAAAACAGTTCTCTTCATTTCTTACAAGAGTTCACACATTTCCTAGTTTGCTCTAGCCAACAGACTCAAACCATCAAGTTTTGTTTTATAATAACCTTTGCTTAGTTTAAATGCTCTATTTCTTTCATATGCAGTGTTGTTGTAGCCATGTTGGTCCCAGGATATTACAGAAACATTTTGACCTGAAGAAGAGTTCTGTGTAAGCTTGTCTCTCTCCTCAACAGAAGTTAGTCCAATAAAAGATACTACCTCACCCACCACCTTGTCTCCAATATATATGTCATGTCACTTTAAATTGTCTAAGAGATGAGAGAGATTGATGACTAGAGTCCCATTTAATGCTTGCCAAATGACATATTTTGGTTTATTAGTTATCAGCATTTTATTTCATCACCACACCTGTGGCCATGCATTCCCTCTTGAATGACACTCTCCACCACCAACACTGAAATTCATACCCTATAGAGTTAAATTATATGAGGAAGGGGCTAGATCTCATCTTTACTGCTGCTGCAATTGTCTTCTCAAAGGACAAAAATGCTAGTGCTTTCTGCAAATTCCAAAAGCTAACCAAGCAGCAGACACACTAAAAGTCACATAGCCGTGATATTATACACCCATGGTTTTCTTCTGTCCAGGAGGCTAAGACATGTTTTATTTTGTTTTGAGTATTTCTACTTCCAAGTTCCAATGAGACTTCTACAGCTTACCTCACCAACTACTCTCACAGCAGCTGCTTAAGAATAGCAGCCCCTGGACGTGTCAGAGTGGGCAGGGAGAACTGGCATGTCAGAGCAGGCTCTGCATTAAACTCTGCTAAGCCTCAGATGTTCACAAGGAAGACATCAACCAGCTTTATTTTTACATTGTCCCTGAACTTGTTAGAGAAGTTCAGGCCAAATTTAAAATGTTTCATTATTATACAGCTCTATAACAGAAGAGCAAAACTGGTCCTCTGCTACTACAGGATTACAGTCTAAGAGCAGAAACTGAAACAGAACTATACTGAGACAGTGATGAGGGAGCCAAATGTAGACAGAGTGCATCAGAAAACAAGGGGGGGGGAGATGGGGGGAAAGGCTTGCAGAATCCTTTAGTGCAGAACTAAGGGAAATCTGCCTATGTTGGTTGGGAGGCTGGCCCACGTACACAAAGCAGCATAGAATACAACCTGAAGACACAAAGGGAACAGTGAAACAGTGGAAATGGAGAGAGAGATTAAGACAGTTATCTGAGAACTGAGTAAACTTTAGCCATTTTTGCTGAAATGTAGTGTTTTTACACACACTCTCTTTTTCACACACACAAAAGTCCCAGAGCTGCTGGTTTTCAAAAGACAGATACTGCTTTCAGTATGCGTGTCCTTTACGGTTATTTGCTAAATGTAGAAGGTATCTAAGATACTGAATACACACTACAGTGGGACAGGAGGTCACTCAGATGTGAAAATGGGATTATATTAATTATATGGAAGTATCAATCATGGTTTCAATTTGAAATTTTAGTTTTGCTTTGCACTTAGAGCAGAGATTCAACCTCTTATGAATGAGAATACAATGCATCTTCTCCAAATCGAACACATTTTGAGCCTAGAATGTATTTTGAGAATTATTTACAAGTAAATCCATCGGTTTAGGAGTTAATTAAAAACAGAGTCCTTAAAAAAAATTAAAAAAAAAATTAGTATCTATCAGTCTTTTCTTTATCATAAATGACCTTAACAACTGCCCACCACAAACTTTTTATATTGGTAATATTCAATAAACTCTTGTGCATAGCTTTATTACAATCTAATTTCTTCAAATATAGCCTAAATTATCAATCCTTGAATCTGACCTGCTATGATTATATAGGTTGCAAACAGGGTCAAGTCAATAGCTCAGGTAATTTTACCTTTCTTTATATTGACAATTAACCGGATGACCTGTGTAATTATAGTCCTGCCAGCCTAACATCGATCCCAGGCAAGATAATGGACTCAAAGAATTAAATTAGATGCGGGACTCAAAGAATTAAAAGGAGGGTAATATAATTAATGCCAATCAACATCGGATTATATCAAATAGATCCTGCAAAAAAAACTGGATTTTTTTTTTTTTTTAAATGAGATCACAAGCTTGGGTTGAAGGTAATAGTGTTGAGGTAATATACTTAGATTTCTGTAAGGCAATTGACTTGGTACCACATAACATTTTGATTAAAAACCTAGAAAGATACAAAACTAACATGGCAAACATTAAATGGATTAAAAACTGGCCAACTGATAGGTCTCAAAATGTAACTTTAAATGGGGAATTGTCATCAAACAGGTATATTTCTTTTGGGGTCCTGAAGGGATTGGTTCTTGGCCCTATACCATTTAACAGTTTTATCAATGACCAGCAATAAAACATAAAATCATCACCAATAAAGTCTGTAGATGACACAAAGATTGGGGAAGTGCTAAAAAAGGGACTGGTCATTGATAAAGAATGATCTGGACCGCCTGGTAAGATGGGCAGATGTAAATATGCATTTTAATAGGGCTAATGTAAATATAAACATCTAGGAACAAAGAACATAGAGTATACTTACAGAATGGGGGACTCTATCCTGAGAAGCAGTGACTCTCAAAAATATTTGTGGGTTGTGGAACATAATCAGCTGTACACGAGCTTGCAGTGTGATGCGGTGGTCAAAAGGGCTAATGTGATCCCTGGATGTATAAAGAGGAAAACCTCTCTACTCCGATTTGAGACTATTTTACCTCTGTATTTGACACTGGTGTAACTGCTACTGGTATACTATGTCTAGTTCTGGGGTCCATACTTCAAGAAGTTGATAAATTGCAGAGTTCAGAGAACAGCCACAAGAAGGATTACAGGATTAGAAATTTATGCCTTATAGTGATAAACTAAATAGATTGAGCTCTTTGAATCTAACGAACTGAAGGTTAACGGGTGACTTGATCACAGATTATAAATACCTACACAGGGAACAAATATTTGATAATGGGCTCTTCAATCAAGCAGACAAAGGTATAACACGATCCAATGATTGGAAGTTGATGCTAGACAAAACTCATACTGGAAGTTGTGCATAAGTTTTTTTTAAATGAGGGTAATTAACCACTGAAACTATTTACCAAGGGTTATGGTGGATTCTCCATCACTACCAATTTTAAAATCAAGACTGGATTTTTTCCTAAAAAGATCTGCTTTAGGAATTATTTTAGGGAAGTTCTATAGTCTGTGTTATATGGGAGCTCAGACTAGACTGTCACAGATGGTCCCTTCTAGCCTTGCAATCTATGAGTGAGGCCACTGAGAGAGGAAACTGTTCAGGAAGGACAGGCAGGGCAGAAAAGGTGGGGGAGTAGCACTGTATGTAAGGGAGCAGTATGACTGCTCAGAGCTCCGGTACGAAACTGCAGAAAAACCTGAGTGTCTCTGGATTAAGTTTAGAAGTGTGTGCAACAAGAGTGATGTAGTGGTGGGAGTCTGCTATAGACCACCGGACCAGGGGGATGAGGTAGATGAGGCTTTCTTCCGGCAGCTCACGGAAGCTACTAGATCGCATGCCCTGATTCTCATGGGTGACTTTAATTTTCCTGATATCTGCTGGGAGAGCAATACAGCGGTGCATAGATAATCCAGGAAGTTTTTGGAAAGCGTAGGGGACAATTTCCTGGCGCAAGTGCTAGAGGAGCCAACTAGGGGGGGGAGCTTTTCTTGACCTGCTGCTCACAAACCGGGTAGAATTAGTGGGGGAAGCAAAAGTGGATGGGAATCTGGGAGGCAGTGACCATGAGTTGGTTGAGTTCAGGATCCTGACGCAGGGAAGAAAGGTAAGCAGCAGGATACGAACCCTAGACTTCAGGAAAGCAGACTTCGACTCCCTCAGGGAACGGATGGCCAGGATCCCCTGGGGGACTAACCTGAAGGGGAAAGGAGTCCAGGAGAGCTGGCTGTATTTCAAAGAATCCCTGTTGAGGTTACAGGGACAAACCATCCCGATGAGTCGAAAGAATAGTAAATATGGCAGGCGACCAGCTTGGCTTAATGGTGAAATCCTAGCAGATCTTAAACATAAAAAAGAGGCTTACAAGAAGTGGAAGGTTGGACATATGACCAGGGAAGAGTATAAAAATATTGCTCGGGCATGTAGGAATGATATCAGGAGGGCCAAATCGCACCTAGAGCTGCAGCTAGCCAGAGATGTTAAGAGTAACAAGAAGGGTTTCTTCAGGTATGTTGGCAACAAGAAGAAAGCCAAGGAAAGTGTGGGCCCCTTACTGAATGGGGGAGGCAACCTAGTGACAGAGGATGTGGAAAAAGCTAATGTACTCAATGCTTTTTTTGCCTCTGTTTTCACTAACAAGGTCAGCTCCCAGACTGCTGCACTGGGCATCGCAAACTGGGGAAGAGATGGCCAGCCCTCTGTGGAGATAGAGGTGGTTAGGGACTATTTAGAAAAGCTGGACGTGCACAAGTCCATGGGGCCGGACAAGTTGCATCCAAGAGTGCTGAAGGAATTGGCGACTGTGATTGCAGAGCCATTGGCCATTATCTTTGAAAACTCGTGGCGAACCGGGGAAGTCCCGGATGACTGGAAAAAGGCTAATGTAGTGCCAATCTTTAAAAAAGGGAAGAAGGAGGATCCTGGGAACTACTGCAGTCACCCTCACCTCAGTCCCTGGAAAAATCATGGAGCAGGTCCTCAAAGAATCAATCCTGAAGCACTTGTATGAGAGGAAAGTGATCAGGAACAGCCAGCATGGATTCACCAAGGGAAGGTCATGCCTGACTAATCTAATCGCCTTTTATGATGAGATTACTGGTTCTATGGATGAAGGGAAAGCAGTGGATGTATTGTTTCTTGACTTTAGCAAAGCTTTTGACACGGTCTCCCACAGTATTCTTGTCAGCAAGTTAAGGAAGTATGGGCTGGATGAATGCACTACAAGGTGGGTAGAAAGCTGGCTAGATTGTCGGGCTCAACGGGTAGTTATCAATGGCTCCATGTCTAGTTGGCAGCCGGTATCAAGTGGAGTGCCCCAAGGGTCGGTCCTGGGGCCGGTTTTGTTCAATATCTTCATAAATGATCTGGAGGATGGTGTGGATTGCACTCTCAGCAAATTTGCGGATGATACTAAACTGGGAGGAGTGGTAGATACACCGGAGGGGAGGGATAGGATACAGAAGGACCTAGACAAATTGGAGGATTGGGCCAAAAGAAATCTGATGAGGTTCAATAAGGATAAGTGCAGGGTCCTGCACTTAGGACGGAAGAACCCAATGCACAGCTACAGACTAGGGACCGAATGGCTAGGCAGCAGTTCTGCGGAAAAGGACCTAGGGGTGACAGTGGACGAGAAGCTGGATATGAGTCAGCAGTGTGCCCTTGTTGCCAAGAAGGCCAATGGCATTTTGGGATGTATAAGTAGGGGCATAGCGAGCAGATCGAGGGACGTGATCGTTCCCCTCTATTCGACATTGGTGAGGCCTCATCTGGAGTACTGTGTCCAGTTTTGGGCCCCACACTACAAGAAGGATGTGGATAAATTGGAGAGAGTCCAGCGGAGGGCAACAAAAATGATTAGGGGTCTGGAACACATGACTTATGAGGAGAGGCTGAGGGAGCTGGGATTGTTTAGCCTGCAGAAGAGAAGAATGAGGGGGGATTTGATAGCTGCTTTCAACTACCTGAAAGGGGGTTCCAAAGAGGATGGCTCTAGACTGTTCTCAATGGTAGCAGATGACAGAACGAGGAGTAATGGTCTCAAGCTGCAGTGGGGGAGGTTTAGATTGGATATTAGGAAAAACTTCTTCACTAAGAGGGTGGTGAAACACTGGAATGCGTTACCTAGGGAGGTGGTAGAATCTCCTTCCTTAGAGGTTTTTAAGGTCAGGCTTGACAAAGCCCTGGCTGGGATGATTTAACTGGGAATTGGTCCTGCTTCGAGCAGGGGGTTGGACTAGATGACCTTCTGGGGTCCCTTCCAACCCTTATATTCTATGATTCTATGAAACAACCAATTACAAACATTCTTCATAGCTAATTAGTATGGAACAAAACTACTGGTTGCAACGAATCAGTGGTCTGAGGAAGACGAGAGAGACAGTGCTTGAAAGACCCCCCAGCGCATTGCTGCCTTGGCTCCACTGAGTACTTAAGCACCACTGCTTGGGAAAGAGACAGGAGCATAAGAGGAACCCTTGAAGTAAAGACAAGGGCACGGGGGGGGGGGGGGGGGAGATGAGCTCTCTCTTGCCCCTTTTTTCACATCATACCAGACCTCAACAATCCTCTAAGCTAGTAAATCAATCCTCAATTAGAGGCCAGACCCATCAGTACACTTCAACTGCTTTTTTCTGGTGCCGTCTCGCGCGCGCTCTCTCTCACACACACACACACAGTGCATCTGCAGAGCGACATTCTACAGATGCAGTAGTAGGTCCATAAACCATTTCAATGTCTCTTCTGTGACGTGGTGGATATCACTCACTCACCTCTGAATCCATATTTATGGCACTGTGTTATATGTTCAATGACTTGGATGTCCTCACTGCAGTCGCATGTAAGGGAGTCTTTGATTTTCTGCTTGTCCACCAAGTAGCCGCATCTGCCATGGTGTGCTCAGATGCAGCTCAGTGTGGTCCAAAATCTGCATGGCACATTGGAAACAGGAGAGAAGCTTGTTGGGTCAGTATAGTGTGCTTGTTTGGAATTTTAGAGGAAGTCCAGACACTTGGCCATTCCCTGGCTGGATCCAGAGACATGAGGTGTTCAAATGTGGTCCATAAGGGTTTTTGCGATTTCAGGTGTTGCTGGGGTATGTTATCCATAACCTGCTGGATGGGAAGTTCTGGGTAGTCTTTGGTGCGTTTAAGTTTTCATGCTGTTGCTATATCTCAACAGATAGCTGGGGGTTCTATGTTTGTTAATACAGAAAGTCACGGTAGATATGTTGATTTTAAAGTTCCTTGATTATTTGCATGCTTGGGTTCAGCTGCCTAGCCAAAAGTGGGGTATGGCAGCTTCTTGTTTACACCGACGCACAGTACACTCTGCAACTAAGTACACCAGGGCCAAGACTGATGTTCGTAGCACCAGGGCAGTTGTTCCTGATAACTTCTGAATAACACTTATGCGAGTCTTCATTTTAGAGGCTACTTCCTTGAGGCGATCATGAAAGTTCAGTGTGCAGTCAAGAACGTCATTCTTGAGACTGAGATATGTTGGCTTTGGGTCACAACAGTTTCACCACAAAACTCGACAGTGTGTTTTGTGTGATTCTATTGTCAAAGTTGGAAAGTAGAGACCACCAATTTGCTCAGATCTGGTCTCAGCTGCCACTTTTGGAAGTACTCCTCCATGATCTTTAAGGTCAGATACAAGGGTCACTTCAAGTTCTTTAAAGCTATGGGCCTGAACTGCAAGCGCCAAATCATCAGCATATGCCAACTTCTGCGTTACTGTTTCAATCACATTGCTTGTGTACAAACTGAAGAGCGTTAGAACAAGGACAGAGCCTTGCAGTAGCCCATTATTCAAAGCACGCGGGTTGCTAGTTTGACCTTCGAGGTATATGAGCATCCTTTGGCCACTAAGCATGGTGTTCAAAGTGATCCTCTGTGTGCTGATTCTCAGGCTGCTGGCTAGGTTCAGTGGCAGACCAGACTGACATATGCTGCTGACAGACTGATGAAAGCAGCACTACTGAGCTTGAGTTTCACTGGAATCCAGCCTCCATGTCTGTAGTGAGGGCCAGGACCTGGCTGCAACAATTTCCATTCAGTTGAAAACCAGCCTGATCTTTGTGTAGGTTGGCATCCATACTGGAACTGATCTGATTCAGAATCATATGCTTCATCACTTTGTAGATGGTGCTCAAGAGGGAGATTGGCCTATAACTAAGAAGGGTGATCTGCAGGTTTTCCAGGCTTTAGACACTGGCGTCTCTCCACCCACTACTTTTCCCAATTTCATGACTGCAATAGCTGCAATCAATCTTCTTACTTGTGAATGGTCCAGACCATTGGAGCTCATGTGGACATCACCTGACAGAACGGATGCTGGATTTGTTTGTGATACCATTTGTCCCCTGGCTGTTTTGATGTCCACAAAAATTTGGCAGTGATGGCACTGCCCTTCACTTGTGGCTTAGTGACATGCGTGGGATTTGCAGCCCCTAAGTCTTTCAGTTTCAGCAGGTTCCAGGAGGATCTGCTAAAGCGTGTGAAGTTTAGACCTTCTACACATTCAAGCGACCATTTCTGCCTTGTTGCATCCAATGACGCCAGGAGGACTTCTCCAATTTCTGGGTCTCTATGCTCCCCATAATTGTGAAGGCACTCTTGGGTCTTTGCAGTCCAGCAAGGAGTGTAGAATGGCCTGAGGCCTCAGGGACGTTCTTCTTTGTGGCAGAGATTAATAGTGCAGTAAAATGGTCAAATGTCTTTGGCAGTGGGGGTATGCAGGAGAGCTCACGAAAGCTCATGCTCAAATAAATTGGTTAGTCTCTAAGGTGCCACAAGTACTCCTTTTCTTTTTGTCCACAGTCAGTGAAAGTGGCCCAGTCTGCTTTGTTTGAAGTTCCAGCATGGTGCTGGTTTTGAGTAGAGAGCTGGGAATTGAATGCCAATATGGATCAGCACTGCTCTGTGCTGGCTGAAAAGTGAAACCAGACAATCACTATGCTCTCAAATGAACTCACACAGGAAAAAAAGACAAGACAAAGAACACTATCACCTGGGGGTGAACACTTTTCACAAAGTGATCACTCTATATCTGACCTATCAGTCCTCATCCTCAAAGGAAACCCGCACAACATTTTCAAAAGACGAGCCTGGGAGCTTAAATTCATAACTTTGCTAAATTCTAAAAATCATGGACTGAATAGAGACACTGGATTTATGGCTTATTAAAACAATCTTTAACCTACTAACACTCACTCTCAACTATCTCCCCCTCCCGCCCTCCTTTCCTCCCTTTGACCAGAGGGGTATTAATGGGCCACTTCATCTTGAATTGTCTCTTGAAATGTGTATTCATGCTGAACAATCTGTTCCACCTTATACCCAGAGTGCCACAGCTAAACACATTTCCCAGACCTGAAGAAGAGCTCTGTGTAATTTGAGCATTGGACACTTGCAATGCTGCAGCCTGACACTGAGTAAGTGAACTGCTTTGGCACTTACACCATTGTCTTCTGAGATGGACCGTTGCCACCATAATTATCTACGATAGAAACATGCTTATGAACATAAAGTGTTTTATCCAGTTATTGCTTGGTGTCACTACAGGACAGAATTAAGGATTTTTGGTTGCCTTAACTGCATTTACACACATTAACACGTGGGGATTTCTGTTAAGTGTAAGTTTCTTTCAACTCTGAATTTCTGTGAATTTGTAATGCTTCGTTTTGGAATAATTTTACTATGCTTTTTATCCTTTAATAACTGATACATACTCTCAATCTTAACAGGTTTTTTGTGTACATGTCTAGGAATATAACTGGAACCCATTTTGCAACTTTAGAACTACGGCAGGGATGTGTTTTGCTAGCAGAAATCCCCCCTCTCTGTCAAAACATTTATCTACTCTTCTAGAAGCAGAGACAAATCTCTTAAGTTTCTCTGTCAAATCAGAACTTGCCATTTAAACATCTACTCCTCCTCGTGATTTACAGCTTGGTTGCCACAGTGCCCCAACCTAGCAGAGAGTAGCCATTACTCCCAAAACTCTTCTTCTTCAGCTATCCCTCGGTGTGCGGATGTCGTCTGCCAAGGGGGTTCACTGGTGGGTTTTTAAGTGGCTGAGGAACCCAATTTGTGCCCTGCAGATTTTCCCACAGAAGTGACTGGTGTAATCTTGGAGGAGACAGTTGTTGGCTGAACTGTTGTGCCCTTTCTTTCCTCCTTTGTCGCTTCTCTCTCTCATGAGCTACATTCCCTCTAAGCTGCGCATCTGTGCAGCTACCTATTAAGCCCCACACAGGGGCTCAGGACTGCAGTGGGGAGAAACTCCTCTCCCCACTGGCCCCAGCACGGATGTGCTGCAGCCAGAGAAGAGGCACCTCCCTGCCCCAAGCCCAGTTGCTGTTGGAAGGAGGGGGGAGAGAGAGAGATACTCATCTCTACCCACCATCACCCCCAAGTCCCAAGCAGCCTGCTCC
Source organism: Caretta caretta (assembly GCF_965140235.1). Classification (NCBI taxonomy): domain Eukaryota; kingdom Metazoa; phylum Chordata; order Testudines; family Cheloniidae; genus Caretta; species Caretta caretta. Next base: position 439,081 of record NC_134215.1, read on the forward strand.
CCAAATCCCTAACCCCCAGCCAGAGCCCTCAGACCCCTGCACCCCAACCCTGAGCCCCTTATCCCCAGCCCTACTTCAGAGCCCTCACCTGCCTCCCTGCATCCCAATCCTCTGCCTCAGCCCTGCGCCCCCACACATACACTCCAAACCCCTCGGCCCCACCCCCACCACATGAATTTTGTTATGTGCACCAATATGGAGGTGATGTGTCACACATCCCCTCCATATTGGTGCACATAAAATTCATTCTGCACATGCGTAGGGAAAATTAGAGGGAGCACTACTTATGAGCATGTCTGTTCTCCTCAAAGTGAGCTGCGGCTTGGTGCATGGTGTGGTGCCACGGTGTTCTGTTCCGCGCCATAGTCCTCCCAGTTTCCTGGATTGATGCCTCCCTTTTAAAGGTGTACTTTCAGTATATCTTTGAAGCACTTCTGCTGCCCTCCGAGAACCCTTCTTCCCTAATTTAACAGAGAGACGAGTACTTGCTTCAGGAGGCGAGTGTCAGGCATACCTACACAGTAACCAGCCCAGCGGAGTTGGCGTTTCATGACCTGTGCTTCTATACTTTTGATGTTGGCTGCAGAGAGAACGCTGATGTTAGTGCATTAGTCTTCCTAGCTGATCCTGAGAATCCTCCTGAGGCAGCACTGTTGGAACCACTACAGTCGTCTGAGATGTCATCTATAGATTACCCAGGTGTCACATCCACAGAGAAGGATGGGGATGACAACTGCCTTGTAAACCAAGATCTTGGTGCCTGTTTGCAGATCCCTATCCTTGGAAGGCTACTCAAACGAGTCTTCAAAGGATGTGCTGGCACAGCGGATCCTGTATTCAATTTATGTGTCAATGCCGGCTGTTTGGGAGAGGTGGCTGCCAAGGTATGGAAAATGGTCCACATTTTCCAGGGGGTCTCCACTGATGGCGATTTGCGGAGTATAAAGAGTAGTTTGTGCAGGTGAGGGTTGGTATAGTATCTTGGTTTTCCTAATGATGAGAGAAAGACCAAGGCTGTGATAGGCATCTGCAAAAAGATTTAAGGTACTCCGGAGGTCAGCCTCTATATGTGCGAGAATGACGCAGCCATCTGCATACTGAAGGTCAGTGATGCCAATTCTCATGATCTTTGATTTTGTTTGGAGATGTTGGAGATTGAGGAGTTGACCATCCATAGGATACTCAATCCCGATTCCTTCAGGAAGATGGTCACAGATAAGGATTAGGATCATGACTAGGTAAACAGAGAAGAGTGTTGGAGCAATGACAGAGCCCTGCTTGAATCCCAAAACAGGATTAAGAGGCAAACAACAATTTAATTTACATTTATTAACAGGTGCCATCCATTACATTCATCTCAGACACATTTTCATCCACTCACCCCAGTACAATGGCAATCACAAACACTAAACATTCCCAAAGATGGCTGCCCATCTATTTTTAATGTCTAAAGAGAAAAATTACTGAATTGTCACTGACAGTCAACACTGTTATTTTCCCCACAGGCTGATGGCCTGACACCTCTATCCAGGCAAGTCCTCCATTTTATACCTTCTGCTATTATGAACAGCACCTGTTGGTGGATCTCCAAGTGCTTTATAAACATTAAGCTTCAAAAACAGCTTTGTGAGGTACTGTCCTCAATTAAGGAGATAAATTCTGCACCACAGTTTACTTAAGTGATTTTCCCAAGCACACAAAGTGCCAAATTCTACTGTTATACTGATGTAGTCTGAAGTAACTCTGCTGTCTTCAACAAAATTACTCCAAATTTATAACAGAGTAAAAAGAGCAATGCAATTCAGCAAAGAAAGCTAGGAACAGAACCAAGAATTCCAACTCCAAGTATTCTGTCCTAACCAAGGGAGCAGAATGCTTACTGCCCACTGTCACTGAAAGAGTACAACTGTGCAAGCAGAAGACAATGTGAAAGCTCAGGAGAGGTTTGTAGTATGAACTGAATTAAATATTCAATTGTCAAATTTTTTATGGCAGCACAGAAGCATATGAGACAGTTAACCTAGTGATGGGTGGGGAAAAGGGATTGTATTAGACAGGAAAGTTATACTTACCAGCTATTTACTGCACATGCTCAGCTGCCAGCTTCCAAATTACAAAAAACATTAATAATGTAGAGTGTTTTCCACTTTTAAATCCTGTTTCAGTAGAGCAGAACAAAAGTCATATGAAGCCAATATGCTTCTCTATTTTCTGCACATGAACTATATCATACAGGTAATTAGTGTTAATTAGTATGGTATTTCTTAGCTGTAAAGAGCATAAAGTTACGTTCCTACAATAATTAGATTGCAAACCAAGAGGTTATACAAAGCTCAGATCAAGTAAAATTTCTAAGACAACCCATCTAACACCAAGGTGTTCAGAAAACTGTACCTTCCCCAAACATGGCTGGAGAGAATTGCTAGAGTCAGAGGAATTACAGCAAATCACCACCATGCACAGGTTTATACAAACTGTATTTGTAAGTGATAACCTCTTGTAAAAGATATTTTAAATGAGCATCTATACGATACTGTTGTGAAGCTATGGTATTAATGGTGGTTATGGGATTTTTAATCACAAGTTAAAGTATCAAAAGAGGTTTTTATTTACCCTCTGAATAGGAAGTACTATAGTTAATGTAGCTTCAAATCCAAAATTTGAGAGAAAGAGGGGACTGGATTATCAAGATGAAGATATGAAAAACCAGTGGGATTATGCAGCGTTGCCTAGCATCTAAAAGATTTTCAGTTCTGACACAGTAACACACTTTTTGACAAACAGACAGAAATTCTTCAAGTCACACTGATGTGAAAACCACTTGCTCAAGCACCTTCAGGGCACAGCAAAGAGACACCCTGCCTAAAAACTGTTTGTACCTTTCTTTTTCTTGATAAGAACACTGTGTTTAGGGGACCCTCCACTCAGGGTGGGATTTCAAAATGTTTCAAATGTGAAAGCTACTAAACAAAATTTCCTTCGAACCTGGCTGAGAGCGTAGATTCTCACCAAAATCTAAGAAAACTATTGGAGTTTTGTGGAATGTATGTTACATAAAACCTTACTTTCCAGCTTGACTGGTGGTTTTTTTTTTACTTTATGTCGCTTTTCCTGGTGAGGGCTGTGGCGGCAGGATAGAGAGTAGGGAGGACCAGACCTCCATTTCCTCCACAACAGGTTCCAGCTCCTCCTGGGGGATTCCCCTCAGTGTTCCCAGGCCAGCCCAGAGATATAATCTCTCCATTGTGCCACGGGTTGGCCTCGGGGCCTCCACCCAGTGGGACATGCCGAGTATAGTTCTAATGGAAGCCTCCTGGGGGCATCCTTATCAGGTGCCCAAACCACCTCAACTGGCTCCTCTTGATCTGGAGGAGTAGCAGCTCTACTCTGAGGCCCTCCCATATAGCTAAGCTCCTCACCCTATCTCAAATAGTAATCCCAGCCACTCTGCAGAGTAACCTCATTTGCACCATGTGTACCCACAATCTCATCCTTCGGTCGTTATCTAAATTCATGACCATAGGTGAGGATGGGGACGTAGCGTTACCTGTAAACGGAGAGCTTCGTCAGAGAACTCAGCTCCTGCTTCACCACCATGGATCAGTACAGCACCCACATCGCTATCACCACCGCACCAATCTGTCAATTGATCTCATGTTCCCGCTTGCCATCACTCGTGAACAAGACCCCTAGATACTTGAACTTGTCCACTAAGGACAGCTGCTTCCTCCTCACCTGGAGAGAATAGTCCACTTTCTTCCAAGCAAATACCATTCTCATCCCAGCCGCTTCACGCTCTGCAGCGAAACATTAGAGTGCATGTCGGAAATCAAAGTCTGAAGAAGCAAGGAGGACATCATCATCTGCAAACAGCAGAGAGTCCCCATACTTGATGCACTCCACAGCTCAGCTGTGCCTTGATATCCTGTCCTTGAAAATCACGAACAGGAGTGGGAGCAAGATACACAGTTGGCAGAGTCCAATGCCCACCTTGAACAAACTCAACTTAATACCAAGAATACAAAACACAACTCTCACGCTGAGAATAGAGGGACTAGATAGTATGCAAAAGTGGCACCAGCACCTCATGCTCCCACAGCACTTCCCATAAGAAGTGATCATATGCCTTCTCTAGGTCTCCAAAAAAAAAAGGTAGACTGGATTAGCAAACTCCCACGACCCCTCAAGTATCTATGAGAGAACAAATGGTCCATTGTTCAATGGCTGGGATGGAATCCACATTGTCTCTCCCGAATCTGAGGTTCGACTAAGGGGGGTAACCTCCTCTCCAGCACCTTGGCACAGGCTTTGCTGGGGAGGCTGAGGAATGTGATCCCCCCCCTATAATTGGAACGCATCCTCTGGTCTCCTTTCTTAAAGATTGGGACCACCACCTTGGTTTGCCAGTCCACAGATACTGCACCCGCCTTCCATGCAACATTGAAGATGCTCGTTAACCACCACACCCCAACATCGTCTAGTGCTTTCAACATCTCTGGGCAAATCTCGTCCACCCCTGCTGCCTTACCACTATGGAGGCACTTACTACCCTATTGATCTCAGCAGCAGAAACAGATCTGATCTCATGGAGGTTTCCGGTGCTGCCTCCTGGAAGCGGGGCATGTCCACGAGGTTGAGGAGTTCCTCAAAGTGCTCCTTCCAGCTCTCGACAATCTCCTCAGTCGAGGTCAGCGTTTCACCACCCTTACTGAGTACAGCTTGGGCAACATCTCGCTGATCCTCCTAAGGCAACAAATGGTTCACCAGAACACCTTTGAGGCTGTCTGGTACTCATTCTCCATGGTCTCTCCAAACGCCTCCCAAGCCAGTGCTTTCACTTCAACAACCACCACAATCGCAGCCCTCTTAGCCAGCAGGCAGCTCTGAGCTGTATCAGGAGTCCTTCACTGCCTTGACAGCCTCCCTCACCACTGAAGTCCACCAGCAGATCCTAGGGTTGCCACCATGACAGGAATCAAATGCCTTCAGGCCACAGCTTTTTGTAGCTGCCTCAACAATTGAGGCCCTGAACATGGTCCACGCAAACTCAACGTCCAAGATCTCACCCAGAATGCAGCAGAAGTTCTTCCAGAGGTGGGAATTGAAGTCTTTCTGCACAGGGTCCTCTACCTGATGTTCCCAGGAGACTCTCACTGATCATTTGGGCCTCCTGTCTATCCAGCTGGGGTCCAATTTATTGGATCCAACTCACCACAAAGCGGCAATCAGGTTGCCAACTCTGCCTCTCTCTTCACCTGACTTTCCAGAGCGTACAGCCTTAGACAACCATGAAGTCGATCATTGATCTTCGACCCAAGATGCTCTGGTACCAAGTACGTTTATGAGCAACCTTGTGTTTGAACATGGTATTAGTTATGGACAATCCATGACTAGCACAGACCAGGGAGGCCATTCCTCCCAATCACTCCCCTCCAGGTATCTCCATCATTCCCCACATAAGTGTTGAAGTCCCCAAGTAGAACTACAAGGTCAGTCGGTGGCACTCTACTGAGAGCCAATCCCACAGTCTCCAGAACAGCAGTATCCTATAGATGCACATTTAAATGAAATTTTACAATATTAAAAATCACTTACAAATGTAATTTATCGAAGCCTGTGCATAGTGATAATGCTTTGCTGTAATTCCCTCTGACTCTGGGAATTCTCTCCAGCCATGTTTAGGGAAGGTACAGTATTCTGAACACCTTGATGTCAGACAGGTGGTCTTAGAAATTGTATTTGATCCAACTTTTGTATAACCTCTTGGTTTGCAATTTAACTATTGTAGGAATGTAACTTTATGCTGCAACAGCTAAATCACAGAATCATGAAAGTGTAGGGATGGAATGGACCTCAAGAGGTCAAGCAAACCAACCCTGACAGATGTCCATCTAACCTATTAGACATCTCCAATGACAGGGGTAACTATGGGAGAACTTTTTCCTTGTAGCTAACCTAAATCTCCCTTGCTGCAAATTAAGCCAAATAATTCTTGTCCCAGCCTTGGTGGGTGTGGAGAACAATTGATAACTGACATCCTGTCACCATCCTCTTTATAACAACCTTTTGCATATTTGAAGACTATGCTGTGTACCACCCCCCACCCCCAACTTCTTTTGTCTAGACTAAACATGCCCAACTCTTTCAACCTTTCCTCACAGGTCATGTTTGCTAAATCTCTTATTTTTGTTGCTCTCTTCTGGACTCTCTCGAGTCTGTCCAAATCTTTAAGTGTGGTGTCCAAAACTGGACACTGTACTCCAGCTGAGCCCTCACCAGTGAGTGGAGCAACTACCACTCATGTCTTACACAGGATATGGCCGTTAACACATCCCAAAATTACATTTGCCTTTTTCACACAATAGTGTCATTAACAAATCTGCACAGACACACCCCTGGAACCCCAACCAGAGGTATCCTATCTGCTACCCAAGATCCATAAATCTGGAAATCCTGGACGCCCCTTCATCTCAGGCATTGGCACCCTAACAGCAGGATTGTCTGGCTATATAGACTCCCCCCCAGGCCCTACGCTACCAGCACTCTCAGCTATTTTCGAGACACCATTGACTTTCTGAGGAAACTACAATCCATCAGTGATCTTCCTGAAAACACCATCCTGGCCACTATGGATGTGGAAGCCCTCTACACCAACATTCCACACAAAGATGGATTACAAGCCGTCAGGAACAGTATCCCCGATAACCACCCATAACTATTTCACATTTGGGGACAATGTATACCTTCAAATCAGTGGCACTGCTATGAGTACAGCATGGCCCCACAGTATGCCAACATTTTTATGGCTGACTTAGAACAACGATTCCGCAGCTCTCGTCCCCTAATGCCCTTACTCTAATTGCGCTACATTGATGACATCAGCATCATCTGGACCCATGGAAAAGAAGCCCTTGAGGAATTCCACCATGATGTCAACAATTTCCATCCCACCATCAACCTCAGCCTGGACCAGTTCACACAAGAGATCCACTTCCTGGACACTACGGTTCTAATAAGCGATGGTCACATAAACATCACCCTATACCGGAAACCTACTGACCGCTATGCCTACCTACATGCCTCCAGCTTTCATCCAGACCACACCACACGATCCATTGTCTTCAGCCAAGCTCTAAGATACAACCGCATTTGCTCCAACCCCTCAGACAGAGACAAACACCTACAAGATCTCTATCAAGCGTTCTTACAACTACAATACCCGCCTGCTGAAGTGAAGTGACAGAGCCAGAAGAGTACCCAGAAGTCACCTACTACAGGACAGGCCCAACAAAGAAAATAACAAAATGCCACTAGCCGTCACCTTCAGCCCCCAACTAAAACCTCTCCCAACGCATCATCAAGGATCTACAACCTACCCTGAAGGACGACCCATCACTCTCACAGCTCTTGGGAGACAGGCCAGTCCTTGCTTACAGACAGCCCCCCAACCTGAAGCAAATACTCACCAGCAACTACACACCACACAACAAAACCACTAATCCAGGAACCTATCCTTGCAACAAAGCCCGTTGCCAACTGTGTCCACATATCTATCGAGGGGACACCATCATAGGACCTAATCACATCAGCCACACTATCAGAGGCTCATTCACCTGCACATCTACCAATGTGATAGATTCCATCATGTCCCAATAATGCCCCTCTGCCATGTACATTGGCCAAACTGGACTGTCTCTACGTAAAAGAATAAATGGACACAAACCAGACGTCAGAATTATAACATTCAAAAACCAGTGGGAGAACACTTCAATCTCTCTGGTCACTCGATTACAGACCTAAAAGTGGCAATTCTTCAACAAAAAACCTTCAAAAACAGACTCCAACGAGAGACTGCTGAATTGGAATGAATTTGGAAACTGGATACAATTAACTTAGGCTTGAATAAAGACTGGGAGTGGATGGGTCATTACACAAAGTAAAACTATTTCCCCATGTTTATTCCCCCTGCCCCTGTTCCTCAGATGTTCTTGTCAACTGCTGGAAATGGCCCACCTTGATTATCACTACAAAAGGTTCCCCCTCTCCTCTGCTCTCCTACTGGTAATAGCTCACCTTAAGTGATCACTCTCATTACAGTGTGTATGGTAACACTCATTGTTTCATGTTCTCTGTGTATATAAATCTCCCCACTGTATTTTCCACTGCATGCATCCGATGAAGTGAGCTATCGCTCACAAAAGCTTATGCTCAAATAAATTTGTTAGTCTCTAATTTGCCACAAGTCCTCCTTTTCTTTTTGTGGATACAGACTAACACGGCTGCTACTCTGAAAGCTGTCTTTTGACTCAGTTTCAATTTGGGATCCACTATAACACCTAGAGCTTTTATTGTAGTAATGCTGCCTAGCCAGTTATTTTGATTTGTGCAGTTGATTTTTTCTTAACATAGTATTTTGCACATATCTTTATTGATTGTCATCTTACTGATTTCAGACCATTTGTCCAATTTATCAAGATCATTTTGAATTCTAATCTTGTCTTCCAAAGTGCTTGCAATCTTTCCCAGCTTGAAGTCATCTGCAAATTTTGCAAGCACACTACTCCCTTTTCCAAGTCATTAATAAAAATATTGACTAGTATTGGACAAAGAAAAAAACCCTTTGGGACACCACTTGATACGTCCTTCCCAGTTTGGCAGCAAACTGTTGATAACTACTTTTGGAGTACTTTTTTCAACCAGTTGTGCACTCATTTTATAGTAATTTCATCTAGACCATATTTTTCTAGTTTGTTTATAAAAATATCATGTAGGACTGTATCAAGAGCCATACTAAAGTTAAGATCAATGAAGTCTATTGCTTCCCCTCACCCACTAAGCCAGTTACCCTATCAATGAAGGAAATTAGATGTTTTACAATCGCATGGCTAGCAAAAAGCAAAAAACAAAACAAAAACAAAAAAAACACAGTGTGCACATGTCTAGAAGTAATGTGCTCCACCACTATGGACAGTATGTTTTTCAGCACCATAACCATGGGATCTGCCCCAGTAAGTGCACAGATATTACCATATGCAAGGTAATAAAAGTCAGGCTGAAAAAGTGATTTGTGAGTCCCCCCACATCTAAGTACTTACATGCCCCTGCACCATCATCACAATATCTGTTCTCCATAGATCACCACATGGCCAGCAAATCAAATAATTGGGACACCCCCCCCCACACACACACACACTTCATTTACCTATCCCTAAACATCTTATTTACAATCCCCATCTCCTTAAAAATATATAGCTGAACTTCCAAGGCTATGTCTTCACTATAGGAATAGACTCTACGACTGCACTGGTGTAAGATGTCTCGTATAGCCACTCTATAACAATGGGAGAGTGCTCTCCTGTCAACATAATTAATCCACCCTCAATGATCTGCAGTTGCAGCTCTCTCACCAACATAGCACTGTGCACACTAGCGCTTATGATGGGTGTAACCTATGTCACTTAGAGGGGTGGAATATTCACATGAGGCTATGTCTACACTGGCACTTTTGTTGGTCGGGGTGTGGGGAAAAACAAACAAACAAAAAAACCACACATCCCTGACCGACAAAAGTTTCATCGACAAAAGAACCAGTGTGGATAGCGCTATGTTAGAGGGAGACACTCTCCCATCAAAAGCTACCACCGCTTGTTGGGGGTGGTTTAATTATGCCGGCAGGAGAGCTCTCCCGTCAGCATAGAGTGGCTACACAGGAGACCTTACCGCGACACAGCTGCAGTAGTACAGTTTACTGCTGTAAGGTCCATAGTGTAGACTTAGCCTACAACTAAGAGCGATTGTTTAATTAAAAAGAAACAAAAGCTGGGAAATTGGTTTAAGGACCATTAATGTAGTCACACTCTTCAAAAACAGTAATTTTACCCAGTTTAGCTCTAAAGATCCCTCCTTTACGCTGCAAATTGCCAAATCAAGCCTGAATTTTCCCCAAAACTGGAAATCCTTTGGCCTGTCAATGCTTGAGAACTCATTCCAGAGATAGCAGCTCTTAACTTGTCAAATGAATCATTAGCCTGACTGAAATATGCCTCAATGACATCTACAACAGCACAGACTCAGACACATAACCAGAAGGCATTCATCTCAAGAATGCAGTCTTTTCAGGGCTCTCCTTTAAGAATCGCCTAATACCTGTGGATCAAAATGTCAAAGTGGTATCTGCTATGAATTAACCTGAACTTTAAGCTTACTGCAAACTACTAGAGCCTTAGAGAAATCAGTCCATCTTGTGAATGAATAAGTGTTGTATACTTTCAACAAACAGTAGCCTTGTACAGCTGGGTACTAAACATAAATTGAAGCTTGTAAATCACACGGATTAATTTTCTAAACTACAATGAAACATACAAGGAAAAATTAAATGAAGTGTAAAAACCGTGGTCATACACATGGGACAAATTTCTACATTTGCTGACGACAAAGGAGTGACTATTTTATCATTTTAAGATATTCATGGAACCCCCAACTTTTCAGTGGTATTTCTTGGCTGGGGGGGGGCGAGTTGCAGGGGTCACAAAAAGATGAGACCAGCAGGAGCAGAGTTCTACACTCCCATCCATGTTTGACAGGTTTTTTGTTTTTTAATCCATGCCCTGCCTTGTAGTCTCTTCCCACCAGAAGGAAGGTTTCAATATTTAAATTCCAAATATGGTCACAAAGAGATATCCTAATGCCAAACCAAAGCAATAGCCAAATATAGCACTCAAAGGAGCAGTGACAAGAAAAGCCTACTGAACCCTGACTTTTGTAATCTCCATAGGAAAAATAATCAGAGAAAACTGCTAGATCATTTTAGCTACTTGGATATCCAATTCCCCAAAATCATAACTGTGAACACAGACTATTCTCAAGCTGGCTTTCCTGTCAGTGACATACTGCCATTAGTTTGTCACATGTTTGCTGTAGATGCTTGTGGCTGTGCAACCAAGCAGAGAATGCAATGCAGGCAATATGAAAGTATTGCCAAATCTTTCTGAAATTAAAACCTGACTGCACTGTATTGGGAAATTATTTTTCTAAAATCAAACACTGCCCTAGGTTTAAACATTGTTTTAAACTCAGAGGTTTAGAGTTCCTCAAAAGACAGTTATGCACTGTTTTGCCAACTTACTGTGAAGCAAAAGTCAGGCACACACCCACACACACACACCCCCCTCACAAATTTGATATCACAGTCTTTCCTGTTGAAGCTTAAAAATTATTTTGCATTTCACAGGTTTCAGTCTGTGATTACACTGAAAATGCCCCATTTCTACAGGGTTCAAAATGTTCTGGATTTAAGTAGGAAGGCTCTTTGGAAGGGAATCCAACCTGCACTCACCCACATGTTTGGGTTTAAAAGGTTCCATTCCAAAATGTAGATTTTAAAACAACTATTCACCAATTGGTATTCTACAAAGTACAGGAATTCTCCCCCCATCCCCACCTCCCACCCAGTTAAACAAGTTCACTTTTTGAGATAAATATTCAGCACACAAAATATAACTAAAGTTAAGAGACATTCTTTGTCTGTTCACCAAAGCAGCAGCACTATGGAAAGGAATGATAAACATTGTAGTCTAGAAAACATCTGAGACTATACCATGTCTGTTTTTCAGGAAGTGCAGGCTGTGCCTCACCCATATCCGAGGGCTTGAAAAAAGCTCTACTCATTCATGGCAAATAGGTGGCATTTGTGTGAGGCCCATCAACTTCTGCAGAATACAACCTGTTTTTACTAAGTAGGCTTATTCATTATAGTTCTAAGCCACCTTCCAAATGTGAACCAAGAGCTACAAAAGGAAAGGAAAGTTACTTAACTGTACAGTAACTGGATTTCTTCAAGATGTATTGTCTATATGCTTGTTTAATGTATGGGGTGCATGCACCCCAGATGAGTCTTTTGGTCACCAGTGTCCCCTTTGGCTGCTCATGCACCATAAATGTCCTCACCCTACGATAAGGGCATAAAAGGGAAGAGTGCGCCAATCACCACTTAGTTTTGTCTCCACCACAAAGTTCTGGTAGGATGCCAAGGTAGAGGGGGATGGAAGGCAGGTTGTAGAATGTGCATCTGGACAACACATCTCAGGCTATGTCTACACTAGAGAGTTTACAGCAGCACAGCTGTACTGATGCCACTCTATGCCGACAGGAGAGAGCTCTCCCGTTGACACAATTAATCCACCCCCAATGAGCAGTAGCTATGTCAGTGGGATGTAGCACTGTGCACTTACCACTTATAACAGCGTAACTTATGTCGCTCAGTGGAGTGGTAGCGTAGACATGGCCTCAGAGAGCCCAGTTACTGTACAGTTAAGTAAATTTCCTCCCTCATTTGAGAGTCTGTCCACCTGCATATTCCATGTATGGTGACTTCGAAGAAGTGGACCAATATAATGGAGGTGGGAGCTTGGAGTCATTTTCAGCATATCCTTCCCTGAATGTAGAATCTGATCTGGAAGCTTCCTGGACACCAAAATACTTTGTATATGTGTGAATAGGTCTCCAGGGGGCTACTTTACATGCGTCTACTATGGAAACATTTCTTGTGGAATGAGCTCTGAGAGAAACTAGAGGTCCACTTCCGCCACTTCATAACAGGCTGTCACACAATTCGATGTCCATCTAGACACACTCTGAACTTCAACTTGCATATGAATGTGTTGTGCCTTCTTATGCACAAGGAGGTCTGCCATCCTTTAATCTTCCCCCCCTTCAACCAAGTAGTATTTTCTGTAGAACCTTTTCCATTGGTATTGAGGAACTATCCTTTCCATCTCTTCAAGTGAATGAAATGACAGGACTTCTTGGTGTAATAGGTTACTGTGAGACGGGTCCCTGAAAAGGAATAGGGAAGTAGGGTGGAGAGTATGGAACTGGACAGAATATTCCATCATAATAGGGTCCAAAACTGAGGACCAAGCGTAGCTCCACAATCCTTCAATGTAAAAAGAGCATAATTTATCTTAGAGCTAAATAACACTGACCTTTTAAATGGCAAGTCCTTTACCATGGATTGAGCCTCTTGAGGAAGTCAGAGCCCTGAAGTTATGAGAGCTTCTCATCACCCCACTGCAACCACTGATCTTGAACCTGATCTAAACTCCAAACTAGCTAATGAATACGATTTACAGCCAAATATATCCAATCATTTAGGCTCATGTTCCTTTTGTGTGGTCTTATTTTGCTGACAACTTCTCATTAGCTGCTGTCACTACTAACAAATGTGGTACAGGATGCATATAAAAGAATTAAGCCTCCCTTGACGGAGCCTGGTATTTCTTGTCTGCCTTCTGGGGGATAGAGGCTGCTGGGCCTGTGGTCTGCCAAATAACAAGGCTATTACAGATCCAAGCAAAAGTTAACAAAACACTATTTTGCCAGAAGTGAGAGATTGTAAGATGTCAACCAGCCTGTGGGTAGGTTCCTGGATCTCTTCCAAGGGGATCTGTTAAGAGTCCAAGATTCTTAAAGCAGGTCCTGATACTCCTTAAAGTTATGTAGTTGTAACAGGTACAACAATAGCCTCAAAGGAGGACAAGGAAATAAATCCAGTGAGGTGGCATTTTCTTGGGTAAGTCACCAGGTGCAGACTGGGTAATTGATGTTGTAGAGTGAGAGTCCTTATGGGTCCAAGGTCTGTCAGGAGCACTTCCATCCAAAAGAGGCTTCTGAACCCCAATAAAGCCATGTGGGCATAGTTAGGTAAGAGCCTAGAAGCCCTGGAGTAAGGAACCATGGTCTGTGCCCAAAGCAATGGTCTCCATAAAATCCGCCCCTGGAAGAGTCTCTGGATTCTTTGTCTAAGGCAGAAGATACCAGAGGAAACATCCTTAAGGAATAAATGCACAAGTGCCCCACAACCATCATTAGAAGTCATCAAAAACAACGTTATGTCAATTGGTGGGGCAGTGAATTGCTGAAGGAAGGGGGCGGGGGAAGAGGGAGAAGAGGTACTCAGTAGCAGGTGAGAGATAGGCCCAGTACTACTTGAGTCAGTGGTAGAAAGTGATTCTGGCTCCTGTGAGACTCTCAGATCTGCTAATACCATATATGCTATTATGCTGTTATGCTAATATGCATATATGCTATATGGTACTGCAACAGTAAAGTGAGGATCGAGACAGCTAGAGTCAACAGTGCTGATATAACTAACCAGTGCCACAGTACTCCAAGTCAGAGGCTTGACAACACTTCAGTTATTCTAAATTTTCTTTTTAAAATTTGATCTTGTTCACAGAGTATCACATACTGATCACTACTATTATTGAATCATTTTTCTATGTTTAAAGGTAGGGTTTTTTGAACTACTGCCCTACAGGAGAAATGGTTTGTTCATCAATACAGTATATTGTATGTTTGAAAGCTACTGAAGTTCAAAAGTTTATGCATCCGATGAAGTGAGCTGTAGCTCAAGAAAGCTTATGCTCAAATAAATTGGTTAGTCTCTAAAGTGCCACAAGTACTCCTTTTCTTTTTGTTCAAAATAATGGAACTATTTGAGAGGCAAGGAAAGTTGGGGGCAACATGTCAAATGTATACGACAGTGTCACTCTCATAAATTACTATTAACAAGCTTCCTTAAATTTTTCTTTTAAATCCAGTATGGAACGTGCGTTTACATGGTTCTGTTTCATCTTCCATGCACTACCCCCTAACAATTGCTGAAAATAACAGAAATAGTACCTCAAACAGGAAAAAAACAACTTATCTCGATGCAAAATAAAGACTCACTAGGTATTGTCCTGTTATTCCTTTTACACCCATAGGTTATATGAATGGTTAACACCATAGCTTCTGGAATCTGACAATTCAAATAAAAGTGGAACTGGAAGATAAAGGCCAATTCCTAGGAGAGCAAAACTGGCTAATTAGGCATCTCCTTTTTTTGGACTCTTGTCTATACTAGAGCATTCTGGCCACGCCAATACCTCTTAAACCCTCAGTCACATCTGGTATGCAACACATGTTCACACACAAGTGATTACATTAGTGCAGCCTTGTTCAAAGCAAGTCCAACTATTGTGGTTGTGTCTACATTAGCCTTTCTCGGTGCCAAATTTCCCACCAAATTTCACTGGTGCAGCTCTATCAGTGGTAACGACAGCAGGAGCAATATTATAGACAGACCTTTTGGGGCTGCCAGTGTTTTTACTACTGTTGTCTAACCTGGCTCAGATAAGGTCTAAATGACATGGTAACAAGTGTTGGTGGCCACTGGCAACTTATCTGAACTAGAATTCAAACCAATACTACCACCAAAGCTGTACCAGCAATTGCAACAGTGAGAAATTTTAGAAAAAATACTAACATGGACAAGTGTCCAGTCATTCCTCAGCTTACAGGACCAGTGGCAACAGCAAACTATAGCCTAGCAGCTGCAATGGTGGGCAGCAGGTAAGGAAAGGGTGCCTACCATTTGTTAACAGGGTTCACAATCTGTTGCTATTACTGATTCCAGATCTTGTTAAACAACTATACAGCAACAATGAACATGAAGCTTTCCCCCCTACTCCCTCCCCATCGGACTAGGAGGAGGAGTCTCCTTCAAAGGTCGCCTTTGCTATCATTATCAGTGTCAAACATCTCAGGATTAGACTAGTGCAGTGAAGCTTCCCATGGGGCTATATCTTAGCCTGACATTGATCCCAGGCAAAATGGTATAACAGCCAACATGAAATTCAATAAATATACTGCAGGATGGGAATGTAATGCTGATCAACAAGTTTTATGAGAAACAGGTCCTGTCAATTGAACTGGATATCATTTTTTGATATTACAAATGTGGTTATTAAAAGTCTACATTATGTTAATACAGTTACATCTACAAGGTATTTGACTTAGTACTGCACGAAATTCTAATTAGAGTTAACATCAATCAATATAGCACATACTACATAGATAAGATGGCTAAAATCTCAAAGGGAAATCATCAAACGGGGATGTTACTAGCAGACTCCCACAGGGATTCATTCTCAATCAAAAGCTATAAAACTTTTATCAGTGACTGGCAGAAAAGATCATTGTGGACAAAGACTGGTGGAATGGCTAATAATGATACGGGAAGGTCACTTATATAGAGCAATCTGGATTGGTTGGTAAACTGGGTGCAAATACATGGTTTAATATGGCCAAAAGTAAAGTCCTATATCTATGAACAAAGAATGTATGTCACATTACAAAACATGTAGGGAATGTATCCTGCAAAGCCATGCCTCTGAAAAGAATTTAGGGGTCATGGTGGAAACATGGCTGACTAAGTGAATTAGTGAGATCTCTGGATGTATGATCAGAGGATCATCAAGTAGGAGTAGGCAAGTTTATTGCCACTGTATATAGCACTAAGAAAAGGAGTACTTGTGGCACCTTAGAGACTAACCAATTTATTTGAGCATGAGCTTTCGTGAGCTACAGCTCACTTCATCAGATCATCACATCTGATGAAGTGAGCTGTAGCTCACGAAAGCTCATGCTCAAATAAATTGGTTAGTCTCTAAGGTGCCACAAGTACTCCTTTTCTTTTTGCGAATACAGACTAACACGGCTGTTCCTCTGAAACCTGTATATAGCACTGTGGACATCACTCCTGGAATACTGGCCCTGACTGCTAAAAGGAGGTAAACTACAGAAGGTTTAGAGCAAAACCACAAGACAGACATCAGAACTGGAAAACGTGTCTTACAACAAGGCTTGAGATCAATCTATTGAACTTATCAAATAGAAGGTTATAAATCATAACCTATGTACCTTTACAAGAATATATTTGATAGTACAGGGCTCTAATATAACAAAGGTACTACAGGATTATGCTTTAGTTAAACCACAAATCACTGTGCTTACACGATTTACAGATGAAATTTTATTGCCTGTGTTATGCAGGTCAGAATGAAAAATGATTTGTCCTTTCTGGCTATAGAATATATGAATTTGTTAAATGAACCCAGAAACTGAAGCTGTATAGAACATGGCAGCTCGTTTACCAAGCGGTGTGGCTCACTTGGAGCCCAGAACATCAGTGCTTTGGCATCTGCATTGGCTGCCTTTTCATTTCCAGGTGGAGTTTAAGGTACTGTTTTGGACCTATTCAATCCTAAACATTTTGGGATTTGCCTACTTGAGACTGCTCTTCTCCCTCTGCTATGTTTCCACCACAACATCAGCACACGTATTTGAGCTGAAGTCCTGTCAATACAAAAAAGAGAAGCTGCTGGTAGATCTTTCCCCATAAGGTGTACTCAAACTTTGGAGCTTTTCTCCTCTTCTTTGTCCAATCTGTTGACTGTCAGGGCACAATGTAAGGCCCCATCTATTTATCCATGCACTTGGGAAGGGAAAGGTCTGATAAGGATACCATTTCAGGATGAGGAGGGGTATTTGTTTTTGTTGATTAGTTATTTTCTGGTTTGGGGTGAAAAGCGATCTGTTTTTTATTATGCAACTGAGTTTAATGCATGATAAAGGCATTTAGAGTGAGCTAAAATATACCAAAATAATCCTATACTGGAAAAAAAAAAAAAAAACCCATGCAGTCCCTTCCAGTACAATCCCACAATTCTCCTGAATGCTATTTCAGTGGCAGCTGTGACAGATCAGATCATTGGTTCTGTCATGTGTTAAGACACTAACCTACCAGATTATAGGTCTAGCAATAGCTAAAGTAATATTCAACAGAAATCAAATGCTCCAAAGCCCCCAAACTCCTAGTGAGGGTAGGCCTGAGAGGTACTTTTGCTGTTCTCCATTCTATCTGGTCACTTCCATCCCCCACACTCTAATCCCTACACCCAATGGATGCAAATGAAGTGGAAAAAAAAAACTTTATCATCATTATTTATAAGTGAAACATTCTAACTTTTTCATCCCACAGGTATTCACTTGCAAAATACAAAAGGTGAAAGATCTAAGGTTACAGACAAACAGAGACAACTCCTTCCCAAAGCACATGGACTTCACTGGGAGTTGCCACAAAAATCCAAAAGCTTCCTCAGAATCATCTTCTACACTACTTATATCTGAAAGAGAACACAGAAAGGGATCAATTAATAGAGGCACAGCAAGGCTACCATCTTGGTCCCCATTACCACAAGGCAAATGCACATACCTCCCCAAGGCGATTCAATACCTCCCCATCACCACACCCTGCGCTGTGGAGCAATACAGCTATTGGGGACCTCAATATGTTCCAGAAGAAGAAAGGACTTGTTAAGCCATTCACCAGGGCTCAAGACGGATGTCCTCCCCATGTATATGGGCCCAGACCAAACCCATCTAACACTTACAGGGAAAATTCAAGAAAAGGAAACTTACTTTAAATACAAAACAGAAAAAAAAACTTATGGCAATAGTAACTAAAAATAACTAAATCAAGCCATGCTCCTTACTTCCTGGAGCAGAGCCACTCAGTGGTGGTGGTGCTTATCAGTCCAGGCATCCAGGTCCAGAGCCTGACAGCGATTGGCTGGGACACTGGTGACTCCCATGACAAACTCTGCTAGTGCAGATGCCATCACTGCAGAATTAACTCTGGCTCAGCTGTGGGTTTTCCCCTTCACACATTCCATGTTCACACATCCACATGACTATCAGTGCCACGTGGTGAGACAGGCAGCACACCATGAGCTATAAGGCAAATCCTGTGGTAGCTATTAACATGTACGGTTATCCTGAGGTAACAGCAGTGAAAACATGCAGCCATGAACAATCAGAACAGTTGAGATGCGATGGTCCTCCAATCCTTTCCCATAAGCCCCCTTGGCACCAATTCCTGTGTACTATCTCACCATCTACCTAGCCTTTGACCTGAGCAGAAGTGAACTATAAATCTGTCTCTGTTCAGCATCCTGCTTGCAGTTTTTCCTGCTTCAAGCATCTTCAGTGTTTGCTATAGCAGAATAATGCCCACTAACCCCCTGATATAGTGAAACTCTTACATGGATTTAAAATCCTCCATGTCAAAACTTCCCTTTCTCCTTCAACCACTCACCCCTTTTATTGTCCAACTTGCAAAAGTTGAGGTTTTGGTAAGAACCTTTATCACCTTACTAGCCTAATCTCAAAGCCTTGACTCATTCAAGCTTTTAAAGCTAGGTAAAGACAGAAGTGCAATGCTGTAAAAGAACTTTCTTCTCTCCACTTTTTCTTACCATACAGATCATTAAGAGAATAGTTATTTTATAACTGTTTTCTTTTGGCTCATTTTATTCTGTATTTCAGAGCATTTCAGTTCCTTTTTATGGGTATATAGTTATTGCCAAACAAAGCAATTTACTAAGTGTTCTCTCCATTAAACTTTCCACAGTCCCCATAGCGGGCAGACAAGTTGTCCCACAAGATGCTGCAAATATGAGCTAAGAATGATGCAGTGAGTTGTGGTACTATTAATCTTAGGATATGCTCCCAGACAGCTGTACTGCTTGTCATAGCCAGATAAAGCACCAGTGAGGATGCAGGGACTGACAGCACAGTACAGCATGTGTGGTCATTCTCTTACAGGTTAGACTACCATGGTTTGCATAATCCTGTGATTATTTACCCCTCAGTTAGCATGCTGTGGAGACCTAAGCGTAATGTGAGGTGAAGCAAGAGGAATCCTATGTTTTGCATCAGGATCCAAGCACATGCTCAAAGGAGCAAAACTAGCCTAAGCATCCGCTGGAACAAACTAAGATTGTGAACAAATACAAATGAACACCACAGAGCACAGAGCCCTGCCAGGCCTTGTAGGATGGGGCAACAACTAACAGTCCTGCAACACTGAACATGTGTAGCCACAATGCACCATACACACCTAAACAGGATGGCTAGGGTGATTTGGTCCTCGGCAAAATCTTTCATGGCTTACATAGTTTAGTTTACTAACAATATTTTAAACCTGTCCACTAAACACAAACACCCTTTAGTGCTCAAAGAACTAGGAAATTTAATAGTTGGGTGGCATTTTAGAGAACAGCTAATCAAAAAGAATAAAGGTGAATTTATTATTATTATACTACAAGTTCATTAAGCATTAACTTGAGCAGTCCAGATCTTGGAAACCCATCCTTTAGAAGAAGGTTAAGATTTTTAAGGGACACTCTACAGCATAATCAATGCAGTTGAGCCAGGTGAAAGCAAGGGAGTGACTTCCCCATTTAAACAAAATAGGACTATAGTAAGTCAATAGAGGAGTTTCTAATCCAATAAGAAAAGGAGTACTTGTGGCACCTTAGAGACTAACCAATTTATTTGAGCATGAGCTTTCGTGAGCTACAGCTCACTTCATCGGATGCATCCGATGAAGTGAGCTGTAGCTCACGAAAGCTCATGCTCAAATAAATTGGTTAGTCTCTAAGGTGCCACAAGTACTCCTTTTCTTTTTGCGAATACAGACTAACACGGCTGTTACTCTGAAATCTAATCCAATAGTAATAGTAGAAAAAGACTGCCACTTCACATTCTCTCTACAAAAAGCATTGTTTCACAGATTATTAAGGCCAGAAGGGGACCATTACAATCATCTAGTCTGAGCTCCTGCACAATACAAGCTACAGAACCTCACCCAGTGGTTCTTGCATCAAGAGACCATGATTTCTGTTTGAGCTATAGCATCTCTTTTATAAAGAATCCTAGTCTTTATGTACAGACAGCAAGTGATGGAGAATCCATCCCTAAATAAGTTGTTCCAGTGAATAGTTACGCTGACTTTTTCTAGTTTGAATTTGTGAAGCTTCAGCTTCTGACTCTCTTTGTGGCTTTTTCTCAGAGAGCTGTCTATCAGATATCTCTTCTCCATGCAAGTACTTGTGGACCATGATTAAAGCAACATTTTAGTCACGGGTATTTTTAGTAAAAGTCATGGACAGGTCACAGGCAGAAAACAAAAATTCATGGCCTAAGACCTATCCATGACTTTTACTATATATCCCTCACTAAAACTTGGGCCGGGGGTGCTCCTGGGAGGGGGGTGATCCAGTGGCGCCAGAAGTGCTGCAAGGGGTGGCCCAGGACCCCTACTGGTGTGAGGGGAGGCGGCAGCATGCAGCCTGGGACTCCCGCTAGTGCTGGTGGTGGGGGCATGCAGCCGTGCTGGGGGTGTGGGTGGTGGCACACAGCCAGGACCCCTGCTGGTGGTGGGGGAGGAGAGGGTTGACGGGGCTGGCAGGCTCCCTACCCATCTCCAACCGGCATGTCCGCACAGGTCCTAGGGGGAAGGGCAGCCAGGGGGGCTCTGCACACTGCTCCTGCCACAAGCGCCAGCTCCGCAGCTCCCATTGCCCAGGAACCACAGAATGGAAGCTGCAGGGGCAGTGCCTGCAGGTGCGGGCAGCGTGCAGAGCCCCATGTCCCTTCTGCTTAGGAACTGCAGGGATATGCCCATGGGAGCTGGAGAAGGCCGCCCCCGAGGTAAGCGCTGCCCCACACTCCAAACCCCCTGCCCCAGCCCTGAGTCCCCTCCTACACCCAAACTGCTGCTACTGGCCCACCCTGAGCCAGAAGACAGACACAGAATCTGACCTCTATGACGGACACGCAGCCTTAACCATGATCAAAGCACCTCTTACCCTTCTCCGATAAGAAGGTATATCTACTTAAGTTTAAATGTCTCACTCTAAGGCTTGTTTTCCAGATCCTGAATCATTCTTGTAGCTCTTTTCTGAACCCTTTTCAATTTATCAACATTCTTAGAATCATAGAATATCAGGGTTGGAAGGGACCTCAGAAGGTCATCTAGTCCAACCCCCTGCTCAAAGCAGGACTGATCACCAATTAAATCATCCCAACCAGGGCTTTGTCAAGCCTGACCTTAAAAACTTCTAAGGAAGGAGATTCTACCACCTCCCTAGGTAACGCATTCCAGTGTTTCACCACCCTCCTAGTGAAAAAGTTTTTCCTAATATCCAACCTAAACCTCCCCCACTGCAACTTGAGATCATTACTCCTTGTCCTGTCATCTTCTACCACTGAGAATAGTCTAGAACCATCCTCTTTGGAACCACCTCTCAGGTAGTTGAAAGCAGCTATCAAATCCCCCCTCATTCTTCTCTTCCGCTGACTAAACAATCCCAGTTCCCTCAGCCTCTCCTCATATGTGTTCCAGACCCCTAATCATTTTTGTTGCCCTTCGCTGGACTCTCTCCAATTTATCCACATCCTTCTTGTGGTGCGGGGCCCAAAACTGGACACAGTACTCCAGATGAGGCCTCACCAGTATCGAATAGAGGGGAACGATCACGTCCCTCGATTTGCTCGCTATGCCCCTACTTATACATCCCAAAATGCCATTGGCCTTCTTGGCAACAAGGGCACACTGTTGACTCATATCCAGCTTCTCGTCCACTGTCACCCCTAGCTTCTTTTCCGCAGAACTGCTGCCTAGCCATTCGGTCCCTAGTCTGTAGCGGTGCATTTGATTCTTCCGTCCTAAGTGCAGGACTCTGCACTTATCCTTGTTGAACCTCAGATTTCTTTTGGCCCAATCCTCCAATTTGTCTAGGTCTCTCTGTATCCTATCCCTGCCCTCCAGCGTATCTACCACTCCTCCTAGTTTAGTATCATCCGCAAATTTGCTGAGAGTGCAATCCACACCATCCTCCAGATCATTTATGAAGACGTTGAACAAAACCGGCCCCAGGACCAACCCTTGGGGCCCTCCATTTGATACCAGCTGCCAATTAGACATGGAGCCATTGATCACTACCTGTTGAGCCCGACAATCTAGCCAACTTTCTACCCACCTTATAGTGCATTCATCCAGCCCATACTTCTTTAACTTGCTGACGAGAATACTGTGGGAGACCGTGTCAAAAGCTTTGCTAAAGTCAAGAAACAATACATCCACTGCTTTCCCTTCATCCACAGAACCAGTAATCTCATCATAGAAGGCGATTAGATTAGTCAGGCATGACCCTCCCTTGGTGAATCCATGCTGACTGTTCCTGATCACTTTCCTCTCGTGTAAGTGCTTCAGGATTGATTCCTTGAGGACCTGCTCCATGATTTTTCTGGGGACTGAGGTGAGGGTGACTGGCCTGTAGTTCCCAGGATCATCCTCCTTCCCTTTTTTAAAGATGGGCACTACATTAGCCTTTTTCCAGTCATCCAGGACTTCCCCCGTTCGCCACGAGTTTTCAAAGATAATGGCCAATGGCTCTGCAATCACAGCTGCCAATTCCTTTAGCACTCTCGGATGCAGGCCTATTTCTCTATTATTATTCTTCTATTCCATTTGATGTCATTAACAACTGCAGACCTGGAATCTTGGGATTATGAGTAAACCTAAACATCTGAGAAATATCACAGAACCATGAGTGATCATGCTAAACTGCAGCAATGCTTTATTTAGGTTCGTACTGTTACCTAAAAATCATCTGTTCCAGGCCCTGGGCACTCTTGACACTCAAAATATTCACAAAAAGAAAAGGAGTACTTGTGGCACCTTAGAGACTACACAAGTACTCCTTTTCTTTTTGCGAATACAGACTAACACAGCTGTTCCTCTGAAACCTGTCAAAATATTCAATTATGCATTTGAATGGATTCAAAACACACTGGTAGCTGCAAAATTTTAAAACATAATGTAAGCCTCTAAATTCCAGTCTCACAGACCCCTCACAATCTCCCCATCTCTAAAAGCAGGGTGGGTGGAAATGCCCTAAAGTTCAGCAAACTCTGGTTATTTCAGACAAATGGTGAAAAAATTCCAAAGGCAAAAGGCCCTAATGAAATACGCCTTGTCAGCATTTATAGCTTTAGGAGAGGAAATAATATCTGAACAACTGATATATTGAGTAGTGCATTTTGACAAACTAGGATTTTTCTTAAAAGGGAAGGTACATTTTTACAGTAGCCATCTGTCTGTATGTGTAGTAAAGGGCTCAAAAATTGATGGATCAAACATTTATCAGGGATCCAGGTAGAAGGAAACATGAAAAAAAAGACTCCTCTGAAAGATGTGAATTTGATCTAATCGAGCAGTCAGTCCATCTTATTACAAGGAGTCAAGTTTAGAAATGAAGGCACCTCTTAATTTCCTGAAGGCAGAAAATCCTGACAAATGATTAACATAGAAAGATGACAATATAAAATTGACAAGCATTTCACAGAACGAAGGAATCTGGCTTACCAAACTATTAGCCTACACAAGTAACTATTTGCCCTTAACTTCATCATTCAATTTCATAAGCAACATAGAAGAAATGTTAATGAATTAAGTGACCCTAGTTTTCAGACATAAGTTTAATGAAGGTTCAAGTTCAAGTTCAGTTATTTAATAGAGTTCCTCAATCTTAGTTAATATATTCAAAATCCATTCTGATATGTTTGAGATATGAACTCTGTATCAAGCATATAAAAACAGTATTTATGCAAGTGGCCTCTGGTTACAGAAAACGATATGAATGTTTGTATTTATGTAAGATAGAATTGTGTTTGAGTGGTCTTGTCAAGTCCCACATCAGCTGATGGTACATCAACAGTTTAATTCCATATGGCAGTCACTGAAGAACTTACTTCCCAACACAATGGAAGCTAACAGAAGTGTGAACAACAGAGCTGGTTATAACATTAATTTAGGTGAAACCAAAATGTTCTGCAGAAATATCTGTTTCAACAAATTTCAGAGTAGCAGCCGTATTAGTCTGTATTCGCAAAAAGAAAAAGGAGTACTTGTGGCACCTTAGAGACTAACAAATTTATTTGAGCACAAGCTTTCATGAGCTACAGCTCACTTCATCGGAGGCATTCAGTGGAAAATACAGGGGGGAGATTTATATACATAGAGAACATGAAACAATGGGTCTTATACACACTGTAAGGAGAGTGATCACTTAAGATGAGCTAATACCAGAATAAACATAGGGAAACAGTTTTACTTTGTGTAATGACCCATCCACTCCTAGTCTCTATTCAAGCCTAAAGTTAACTGTATCCAGTTTGCAAATTAATTCCAATTCAACAGTCTCTCATTGGAGTCTGGTTTTGAAGTTTTTTTGTTGTAATATTGTGTCTTTTAGGTCTGTAATCGAGTGATCAGAGAGACTGAAGTGTTCTCTGACTGCTTTATGAATGTTATAATTCTTGACGTGATTTGTGTCCATTTATTCTTTTCCGTAGAGACTGTCCAGTTTGACCAATGTATATGGCAGAGGGGCATTGCTGGCACATGATGGCATCTATCACATTGGTAGATGTGCAGGTGAACGAGCCTCTGATAGTGTGGCTGATGTTATTAGGCCCTGTGATGGTCCCCTTAATATATATGTGGACACAGTTGGCAATGGGCTTTGTTGCAAGGATAGGTTCCTGGGTTAGTGGTTTTGTTGTGTGGTGTGTGGTTGCTGGTGAGTATTTGCTTCAGGTTGGGGGGGCTGTCTGTAAGCAAGGACTGGCCTGTCTCCCAAGAGCTGTGAGAGTGATGGGTCGTCCTTCAGGGTAGGTTGTAGATCCTTGATGATGCGTTGGGAGAGGTTTTAGTTGGGGGCTGAAGGTGACGGCTAGTGGCATTTTGTTATTTTCTTTGTTGGGCCTGTCCTGTAGTAGGTGACTTCTGGGTACTCTTCTGGCTCTGTCACTTCACTTCAGCAGGTGGGTATTGTAGTTGTAAGAACGCTTGATAGAGATCTTGTAGGTGTTTGTCTCTGTCTGAGGGGTTGGAGCAAATGCGGTTGTATCTTAGAGCTTGGCTGAAGACAATGGATCGTGTGGTGTGGTCTGGATGAAAGCTGGAGGCATGTAGGTAGGCATAGCGGTCAGTAGGTTTCCGGTATAGGGTGGTGTTTGTGACCATCACTTATTAGCACCGTAGTGTCCAGGAAGTGGATCTCTTGTGTGAACTGGTCCAGACTGAGGTTGATGGTGGGATGGAAATTGTTGACATCATGGTGGAATTCCTCAAGGGCTTCTTTTCCATGGGTCCAGATGATGAAGATGTCATCAATGTAGCGCAAGTAGAGTAAGGGCATTAGGGGACGAGAGCTGAGGAAGCGCTGTTCTAAGTCAGCCATAAAAATGTTGGCATACTGTGGGGCCATGCGGGTACCCATAGCAGTGCCACTGATTTGAAAGTATACATTGTCCTCACCCATAACTATTTCACATCTGGGGACAAAGTCACAAAGTTCAGCCACCAGGTTTGCCGTGACATACTGTTCCTGACGGCTTGTAGTCCATCTTTGTGTGGAATGTTGGTGTAGACGGCTTCTACATCCACAGTGGCTAGGATGATGTTTTCAGGAAGATCACCGATGGACTGTAGTTTCCTCAGGAAGTCAGTGGTGTCTCGAAGATAGCTGGGAGTGCCGGCAGCATAGGGCCTGACGAGGGAGTCTACACAGCCAGACAATCCTGCTGTCTGGGTGCCAATGCCTGAGATGATGGGGCGTCCAGGATTTCCAGGTTTATAGATCTTGGGTAGCAGATAGAATACCCCAGGTCGGGATTCCAGGGGTGTGTCTGTGCGGATTTGTTCTTGTGCTTTTTCAGGGAGTTTCTTGAGCAAATGGTGTAGTTTCTTTTAGTAACCCTCAGTGGGATCAGAGGGTAATGGCTTGTAGAAAGTGGTGTTGGAGAGCTGCCTAGCAGCCTCTTGTTCATATTCCGACCTATTCATGATGACGACAGCACCTCCTTTATCAGCCTTTTTGAATATGATGTCAGAGTTGTTTCTGAGGCTGTGGATTGCATTGTGTTCTGCACAGCTGAGGTTATGGGGCAAGTGATGCTGCTTTTCCACAATATCAGCCCGTGCACGTTGGCAGAAGCATTCTATGTAGAAGTCCTGTCTGTTGTTTTGACCTTCAGGAGGAGTCCACCTAGAATCCTTCTTTTTGTAGTGTTGGTACTAAGGTCTCTGTGGATTATTATGTTGTTCAGAGGTGTGTTGGAAATATTCCTTGAGTCGGAGACGTCGAAAATAGGATTCTAGGTCACCACAGAACGTTATCATGTTCGTGGGGGTGGAGGGGCAGAAGGAGAGGACCCGAGATAGGACAGATTCTTCTGCTGGGCTAAGAGTATAATTGAATAGATTAACAATATTGCTGGGTGGGTTAAGGGAACCATTGCTGTGGTCCTTGTGGCATGTAGTAGTTTAGATAGTTCAGTGTCCTTTTTATTTTGTAGAGAAGCAAAGTGTGTGTTGTAAATGGCTTGTCTAGTTTGTTTTCATTGGGAAAGTTTTTGAAATCCAAGGCTCTGTGGTCACTTTTGATGGGAGAGAAAATAAAAACTTGAGCTTTTTGATCTAAAAAACTGCTGTTTCAACACAATTCCACTTCATAAACCTATCTATCTCAAAGATTTTGGTTTTGTTCCAATGCATTAGGAAAACAAAATTTTGAAGCCTCGGAAGCGGTCACAAAATGGAATGGTCATCCTTCAGCCAATCTCTAAACAAACTAGAGATCCTCTGAGTACCTTAATTAAATAAAATTCAAAATTTTATTTGTACAGAATGCCACAATAGGCAACTGGTAAAAATGGATTCTCACAGGCACCAGCCCAGCAAAGCACTGCAGGTTATGCAGCCATGTGAACAGGCCCATTGATTTCACTGAAGCGACACACATGCTCCAAAGTTAAGCACATACTGAAGCGTTTGTTGGATTGGGGCCCTGTGATGTGTTAAAGAGCAGCTATGGATTCAGGCAGTCCCACCCTGCTGCACCTGGCACACCAATCTTGGAGAAGTAGCCTTCAAATGGGAGAAGCTCAGCTCAAAAGGCTCAGGCTAGGGAAGCAGACAGGCCTCTTATCTTTAGCGCCCAGAAAGGAACAAAGCAGTCATCCAAGCCCCGTGAGGGGAAGGTGGGCCAATACAGGAAGGAACCCTGAAGCAGCAGCAGCAAGAGATCTGACGAGAGACACCTTATCAACTTCTTCCACGGGTCTCTGAGCTGGAACCGAGGGTAGATGGAAGGGCTGGGTTCCTCTATAACCTCACCAGGAAGACTAGTGTGAAGATCCAAGAGTCCACAAGGACTACTTTAGCCTTGGACCAGGGCTGTTTGCCTGTGTGATGTCCTGGGACTACTGGGTGAAAACCCTGATTCATTCCGAAAGGGGTGAGACCAAAGATGACCCAGCTGTAGGGCCAAGTCACAAAGCGACAGGGATCACCAGTGGACCTGGTCATAGGACTACAAAGAAAAAACCCTGCAATGCTGCACTTAGCTAAAAGGCAGCATACCAGGAGGTAAATCACTTTGCCACAAGCCCACACAATCCCTATCAAAAATATAGGGATAAAGTAAGCATCACTTAGAGTGATCAGAGCATGTTCCACTAAGGATATGGCTACACTACTACAGAGCTTAAAATGGCACAGTTGTATTGATGCAGCTGCACCTGCTGTAAGCTCTCTAGTGTAGCTGCTCTAAGATGACAGGAGAGAGTTCTCCTGTCAATTTAATTAATCCACCTCCAATGAGTGGCGATAGCACTGTCCAAACCAGCACTTAGCTCGGTATAACTTATGGCTTGTTCACACCCCCGAGTGACATAAGTTATATCAACGTAAGTGGCAGTGTACACATTGCCTTAGTAACTTCTTCTTAGGCTCTGATGCTATTGCACTTTAACCCTGAAGATTAGAAATATTAATGAAAATAGGAAATCTGAAGCAGACACTTCCAACAGATACTGCTATTATTAAATTAATTGGGAGCTTTGTAGGAAGATGGGGGAAAGCAACTGTATTAAAAAGCACTTAAATGAAATCCATTCACCATCACAGAAATGTGAACATCACTGCTTTACTTACAAGTCTGGATCTTCATTTTGTTTTAGTTTTTCTATCTCTAAATCTTTCTGCATCCAGATAGCTTATGGAATATGTTTTGTATGGTATGCCCAACACTAGATAAAAACTAGTATACATATCAGTAATATTGGATAACACACATTACAAAGTATAATAATTATTCCAAAAACAAGCATTAACAACAGGAAATTCAGAGTTAAAGTTAAGCTTTCCGTGATGTCATGCAATATCCATACAATTAGGATTACTGCATATTAGCACTTGTGGTGCCAGATTAGAAGAAACTGATTTTTAAAGACTGATGTTTTGTTCCTACCAAAATTAATTTAGTTCTTTATCAAGAGAGTACAACAACATTTAAGTCATGAAACCCAAACCATACAGTACAACTGCATATTTCTGAACTGAACCACATTACAGATAGCTATGCTGTTTTCTAAAAAAACCATCAAGGAGTCTGATGACATCTTAAAGACTAACAGATTTATTTGGGGATAAGCTTTCATGGGTAAAAAACCCACTTCTTCAGATGCATGGAGAAGTGGGTTTTTTACCCACAAAAGCTTATGTCCAAATAAATCTGTTAGTCTTTAAGGCGCCACCAGACTCCTTGTTATTTTTGTGGATACAGACTAACACGGCAACCTCTCTGATACTTGGTATGCTATTTTCTGTTAATTTCTAGGATTCCACATTCAAGTTCAGGTAAAGATTTTTGCTAATGAGGGAACTTGTAGGAACACGTATACCAACTACTTACCCTCTAACCTCTTCCATTACTAAGCAAAGAACTTCAGTTTCTAGAACCTTCAGGGGCCAGAGCCAATGTTTAAAGGGCCTGTTTTATTATTTAATAACCGTCAAACTGATCTGAAGCAGGAAGCCACAGGAATCTCCAAGCACCTGTATTCAGCCTCTAACCCAATTAACTAGATACGTAAATAAGTCACTAACATTTCTTCCGCTCTTGTTCATCTGGATCTTTTATAAACTGATCCAATCCAACGCAAACCAGAAAAGAACCAAAATATCTGTGATAGATCTAAACTATTGCTGTTACATTATATTCCTGTTTATAATCTTAATACCAAATTTAATAAAATCTTGGGAAAAGAATGTGATAAGCAAGTTAATCCTTGCAATGCCTAACAATAAAGAATACATGAAAATACTGTTAAATAAGTGTATTAGTCTTTTAACCATGCTGCAAGTCTGTCTTTCCCCCACCAAAGCCATTTATTGCTTACAGCAATCATTGGTCAGTAAGGCTGAAACGGGCTTTAGCACAAACTTCAACATTTCTCTACATTATGCTGTTTTATCCAGTTCTTTTGCACATACCCAACTATTGGGTCTCAGCTTTTTCAAATGCCTAAATTTGAAAAGATTTCAACTTGCCTAAAAGATATGTAGAGGAGAACGTGAAGGTAAACAAAATTGGTTGTGCTGTTTTTGCTTTTTATGTCTAAAATAACAAAATTCCCACCTCAAAAAGTGTTTTCTGTTTTTAAACTTTCAAAATATCAGAAGTACCAGAACTTTACCAAAGTAGAACCAGGGAAGTTCTTTGTGGAGGATACCTGTGAATAAGCTCCTTAACAGAGGGCTTTTCTTCTTAGTGTTTGTTTTTCTATACAGACTGTTTAACGCAAACACAACACATTTAAATCAGGTCTCACTTGCATGGTTCTTTTGATGTCATAAACCTATGAGTTCTAGAGTCATTCAGAGAGTCCTTCCAAGAAAGTTTTGAGTTATTAAGGTGAAAAAAGTAGAAATTTAAAACCTTTGATTACCTTAAGTGGGTTTAATAAAAAGGGTGCTACATTTTTTTAAGTATTTAGACAGAGCTAACATCTTCCAAGCGGTACATAACTATCTAGTTCCTGCAATCTCTCCCCTAATACCTATGGATTCTGTTTTTGTTACTTCCTTTGGATACTTTATCAATGTCTGTTATACAGATAGAGTTGAGGGAGGAACAAGTACAGTGATCCAGTCACAGTTATAAAAACTGTGAGAAAATGTGTTATTTCTTGTAAGACATGGGAAGTAATTTCCATGTCCACTCAAGAATAGGGTTTGCTTAAAAAAAAAAACCGACCATGCTGTGGATGCACATTTAGTTTGAAAGCTACGCCACACACAACTGTCTGTATCACTACTCTCTGACCAGTTATTTCTAACACATATGGGTATGTACCTAGCCATATTAAACTACTTATCTGACCTTGTAAACCTAGAATGTTGAAAACAGTGTTCATGAGTTTATTCCCTCTTTCAACCCTAGCCTGGTTTGGGATCAGTTTTCTCTAAATCTTTTACCAATCAAGAAGTTGACAGCCTATGTGTCAGTGATACAGACAAAGCGGTCTACGGATAAATGAAGTGTGAGGGATTTTAAACAGACACTATGAACTCAAAAACAAAAAACAAAGAAATCTCACTTTTTCTGAAAAGTTTTATATGTAAAACAGTTACAAGTATTTAAGATTACAAGAGCTTAGTCTACACTAGAAACAAATTGCCAGGATAGCTATACTAGTAAACACTTCTACTGTAGATGCAGATTTTATAGCAGGGGGGGCCAAACTTACAGATCCTCTGAGCCACATATGATACTCTTCAGAAGTTGAGAGCCGGGCACACCTTCCAGAGCTCAGAGCTTCTACCTTGCGGCTGGGTGATGGGGTTCGGGACTTTAGCCTCATGGAAGGTGCTTGCGGCTTCAGCAAGAGCGGGGCTGAAGTCTCAAACCCTGGCAGGTGCCTCCTGCAGGGCTGAAGCTGCTAGCCCCACCAGCCTTCCTTAGGGTAGAAGGCCCTAGCCGCCATCCCCTCTCCCCATCTGGTAAGAGGAAACTAGTGGGGGGGGAGGAGATGTGCTCTGTGAGCCACATGCAGCTGTTTGGCCACTCCGGTTATATAAAAGTGCTTTTGCTGGTATAGCTTATACCCAAATAAAAAACTATGCAGCAAAAGCACTTTTATGTTAACACAAAATTAACCGAAATCATTTTTTTCCCAGTTTACATATATAATAAAATTCCAGGATTATCATTTTGTGTGTCACTCAGAAGCCAGTTACATCTGTAGAGTCGATGTGAAGCGATAGAAACAGCTATAAGCATGGCTGAGGGCTCACTGTTCGGAATATCACTGAATCATATCGTTGAATCATCAATGGGACTGATGGTCTGATATCCAATTTTTAAGTTCTCAGACATTCTGACTTTACTAATTATACCTGTGTGGTGTATAGCCATGCACGTATCCCATGTCACCAGTACTAGACCACTGATCACCACCCTTACTCTACAGCTAATCTGCATGGACCAATTTCATGGGTTGTTTGAGGGAGACTGCACAGATGGTGGGTTACTTGGCCTAATGGCGACACCCACCACGTGCACAAATCTCCCAGCATAACCTTGTCAGACACAAATCAACACAACCACACACACAACTGAAGCACTACCCTGAACCCTAGAATGTCTGAGTCAGTGCAAAGCAATAGAAACAGCTACAAGCATGGTTGAGAGCTGTTTGATCTGAATATTACCAAGGTCAGTCATCAATGGGGTTTTGCAGCCTGTTACTGTCCCATATTTTTTCTTTTTTTTTTATATAAACATGGTTTTACAAATCACACTTGTGCAACAGAACAGACCTTCAGCTACTAATTAATTATTATCAACAGAGATCCCATTTATTTATCAGTAACTGTAGTTAAGGTTGTATTGAGATTGGTATATAAAGCAGGACTAAAATAGCTTTCACATTTTAATAATTAAATTCATTCTCCAACATCAGCACTATAACTCTTCAGAGGACAATTTTTTTATTTTTTTGGAGGTGGGGAAGGGGTTGTTTCCCAAACATATTATCTCTAATTGTAGAGGAAATGCTTTAAAATAGACCTCTAAAAAAATTATCCAGTTTTCTCACATTTCTTTAGGTTCCTATAGCTGAACAGCCACCCTTTCCACAAATGCCACATTTCTCTCACACAAACTTTGATAACATCTCACGTGCTATCAAATTTAAGTTCAAAAGAACTTAAAAATTAAACCGTTATTTTTCCTTATTTGGCATAACCTGAAAGTTATATTAAGATTAGCCTACAGAAATTCACAGATTCATTCATGACATCAGTCTTCTCTTACTGTCAATCCGATTCCCTAACAATTACTAAATAAACAAACAAAAACAGACAGACATCTTTGGGGGAGGTAGAAACGTCATTTTCAGTGAAAATGAGCACTGACTGGCGTCAGCCTTGCTCTGCACATATTCCTCAGTGAGAATGGTCAGCATGGCTGCTGGAGTGGGCTTTGGGGGACAGATGAAACACAGGAGGAGGGTGCCGTGAAGGGGGTCCTGGGAAGATGGGGGAATTAGCATGGGTTGGGAACAGGGATGTAAGTGAAAGTGGGCTTCAACTGAGAGGGGCCCAAAGAGGAGCTACATTGACAAACTATCTGTGTTCCAGAGAGAAGTTGTGCTGAGGGACCACTTTGGAGTGGAAGGGAAACGTGGAGGTGAAGATACACCATGCGGGGACAGCATGGGGAAAAGTGAAGCTTGAGTTCCTCTCCCCTCCACTTCACGCTTCCCCCAAAACCCTTCCTGGCTGAATCCCCACTTCCTCTCTCAACCCCTATCACTTCCCACTGGGCTGATTAAGTTTATAAAAGTCACTATGTATAAAATCTAAAAGCTGAATGTAGCACACAGAAGCAGGGAGACAGGAGCAGAGGATATGTTGTGGAATGGGGCTGGGCCATCACCCCTAGCCTGAGGGTTCCCAGCGTGTTTTTCCACATCCCTGAGCAATAATAGTTGATAGTTATTAATTCTTAAAAACTGCACTATAATAAATTTTGCTACATATCCCATAAATGCAAACTATAAGAACCACTTCAGTCAGCTACTTCCCTTCTATCAATCAGCGTTCACAATCAGAATGTAAGTCAGCAGCTATATCTGAAAGGCTTATTTTAGTTCAATCACCTGTGACGACTATCTCCCTCACTACCACTGCCTATGATTTGAGTTCAGACAATTGGTGCTAATGAAAAAAAAGCAGGTTACAGAGTAACAGGTGGTCCCTTCCAGAACAAGAAAGTTCTAATATCCTTTCAGTGGAAATTTCCATTAAAAGCAACCTTAACACCCAAGCATAATGAAACTAGAAGTCTACTTTCAACAGCATGGTTCAATCTTTGCTCCTCCAAAACACAAGCCCAAAGAAGCAGCTGTTTTCCTTTCAGTGTCAGAATTAAAATTATGGAGACAAGCTCAGTTTGGGGGCACATG
This sequence comes from Caretta caretta, assembly GCF_965140235.1. Classification (NCBI taxonomy): domain Eukaryota; kingdom Metazoa; phylum Chordata; order Testudines; family Cheloniidae; genus Caretta; species Caretta caretta. The sequence goes on from NC_134215.1 coordinate 473,131, forward strand.
TTGTACACTCGAGGAGCCAGATGATTCATAGAAGATGGGCTTTTCATCTTCTCTGGATGAAAAGTGGAAATTTTAGTTTCCTAACCTAATGACCATCTTAATCAGGTTCACTCTGTACAAAGAAAGACAAAAAACCTCTTTCGTGTACAAAAACTGTGCAGTAGTTAAGGGCAATTACAAGTATTTTATACCAGTAGTTATCAACCAGGGGTATGCAGCAGTCTTCTAGGGAGTACATCAACTCGTCTAGTTATTTGCCTAGCTTTACAACAGAGTACATAAAATGCACTAGCAAAGTCAGTACAAAATAAAATTTCATACAGACAGTGGACTACTTATACTGCGCTCTATACTATACGCTGAAATGTAAGTACAATATTTATATGTCAGTTGAGTGATTTTCTAATTATATGGTAAAAATGAGAAAGTAAGCATTTTTCAATAACAGTGTTCTGTGACACTTTTGTATTTTTATGTCTGATTTTGTAAGCAAGTAGTTTTTTAGTGAAGTGAAACTTGGGGGTACACCAGGCAAGTCGGACTCCCGAAAGGGGTCTCGTAGTCTGGAAAGGTTCAGAGCCACTGTTTCACAGCACTGCCGCAGACCCCATCGCACCCAGACACACCCCGCTCCTGACCAGCGGGGTTCCCACAGAGCCCAATGCACTCAATTCCTCTCTGGTCCCGCTCGGGAGAGTTCCTGCGGAGCCCATCGTGCCCAGACCCCTGTCCTGGGGTTCACGCAGAGCCCATCGCACCCAGAGCTCCCCGCCCAGCGAGGCCTGACAGGGGGCCCCGCCCCGCGCCGAGACCCCCGCCCCGCCCGGCCCCGCCCGGGAGTTGAGGGAAGGCCCCGCACAGCCCCACCGCACCCAGAGCCCTCGCGCCCCCTCAGAGCCGCTCGCGCCCTCCGCGTGGGGGCTGCTGTGAGGGGCGAACCGCACCGAGTCCGCGGAAGAGCCTCGAGCGCCTTGCTGGGGCGCCCGCACCTCGCGGCCTGGGGCCAGCCGGCCCCGCCGCTGCGGCCTAGCCCCTCCTCCCAGAGGGCGCCCGCGGGCCGCACGAGCGGCCGGGCCCGACGCAGCCCCTGCGCAGGGGCCCGGCACGCCGCGTACTCACGAGGTGGCTGCTGGTGCTGGCCATGGGCCCGCCCGGCCGGCCGGCCTCCCCTCGAGTCGCCCTTTAAGAGCCCAGCTCACGGCGGAGGAACCCGGGCCAATGGGGCACCCGCATCCTCCGCCCGTGACGTCACCCACAACAATGCCCCCACCTCTGGCGAGGGCGGGACTTCCACGCTTCCACACTCCCATTGGCTCAGCGGCCTGCTACTCACTGGCAGGCCCAGGTGTAGTGTCAGACTCTACTTCTTGCCGATTCCGCTCCGTGCAGCGCATAAACGGGAGCGCACGCTCTGCGCATGCTCAATTAACACGGCGACGCCACTGCCCTCGGGAGCCGCTCCGACCCTGCCCTGAGCAGCGCTGGGCTCCAGTCCCCTCTCACACCCACTTCCGCGTTGGCTCCGAGCCAGCAGAGGATCATGGGAAGCAGCTCGGCGTAGTCTCACCCCCCTTAGCTTCTCAGCCCAGACTCCCCCGCGCGGATACCCATGATGCACCTGTCCGATTTCCTCAGCCCCGCCTGCGGATCGCCACCCGCCCTTCACCTGTCCCGCAGTGGCCAGCTCCACCCACAATGCACCTGGTCTCCACGTACAACGCCCGCCCAGCCCACCTTCCCCCACGCCCAGCCTGGCTGCCCAGCATGCACCGGGGCAGTGCCACCCTTGTCCCCGCGGCTGGGCCCAGCAGGCACCGGGGCTGCGCCGGCGGGGGCGCTGCGCCAGCCCTCGCCCTGGGGGCCCAGCGTGCCCCGGGGCCGGCCGCCCCTCGCGCGCCCCTCGCGGCCCACCGGCCCTGCGGGCCCAGCGTGCACCGGGGCCCGGCCGCCCCTCGCGGCCCACCGGCTCTGCGGGCCCAGCGTGCCCCGGGGCCCGGCCGCCCCTCGCGCGGCCCACCGGCTCTGCGGGCCCAGCGTGCCCCGGGGCCCGGCCGCCCCTCGCGCGGCCCACCGGCTCTGCGGGCCCAGCGTGCCCCGGGGCCCGGCCGCCCCTCGCGCGGCCCACCGGCTCTGCGGGCCCAGCGTGCCCCGGGGCCCGGCCGCCCCTCGCGCGGCCCACCGGCTCTGCGGGCCCAGCGTGCCCCGGGGCCCGGCCGCCCCTCGCGCGGCCCACCGGCTCTGCGGGCCCAGCGTGCCCCGGGGCCCGGCGGCCCACCGGCTCTGCGGGCCCAGCGTGCCCCGGGGCCGGCCGCCCCTCGCGCGGCCCACCGGCTCTGCGGGCCCAGCGTGCCCCGGGGCCGGCCGCCCCTCGCGCGGCCCACCGGCTCTGCGGGCCCAGCGTGCCCCGGGGCCCGGCCGCCCCTCGCGCGGCCCACCGGCTCTGCGGGCCCAGCGTGCCCCGGGGCCCGGCCGCCCCTCGCGCGGCCCACCGGCTCTGCGGGCCCAGCGTGCCCCGGGGCCCGGCCGCCCCTCGCGCGGCCCACCGGCTCTGCGGGCCCAGCGTGCCCCGGGGCCCGGCCGCCCCTCGCGCGGCCCACCGGCTCTGCGGGCCCAGCGTGCCCCGGGGCCCGGCGGCCCACCGGCTCTGCGGGCCCAGCGTGCCCCGGGGCCCGGCGGCCCACCGGCTCTGCGGGCCCAGCGTGCCCCGGGGCCCGGCGGCCCACCGGCTCTGCGGGCCCAGCGTGCCCCGGGGCCCGGCGGCCCACCGGCTCTGCGGGCCCAGCGTGCACCGGGGCCGGCCGCCCCTCGTGCGCCCCGGGCGGCCCACCGGCTCTGCGGGCCCAGCGTGCCCCGGGGCCGGCCGCCCCTCGCGCGCCCCGGGCGGCCCACCGGCTCTGCGGGCCCAGCGTGCCCCGGGGCCGGCCGCCCCTCGCGCGCCCCGGGCGGCCCACCGGCTCTGCGGGCCCAGCGTGCCCCGGGGCCGGCCGCCCCTCGCGCGCCCCGGGCGGCCCACCGGCTCTGCGGGCCCAGCGTGCACCGGGGCCCGGCTGCCCCCCGGGCGGCCCACCGGCTCTGCGGGCCTTGCCTCTGGCGGGTTCCAGGCTCTTCGTGTCTCGTGTGAGGAGGCGGCCCACAAAGGCAACTGGCACGGCTGCTTCCTAACTGCCCCAGAGCTGGGGAATCGCCCGGTCCAGGCCTCCTGCACAGTCTCTTCAGGACCATGCTTGCAGCCCCTGCCATGGCCGGGGGACAATGGCATTGCTTTAGAACAACGCTTCCTCAGCTCTCGTCCCCTAAAGCCCCTACTCTACTTGCGCTATATTGATGACATCTTCATCATCTGGACCCATGGAAAAGAAGCCCTTGAGGAATTCCACCATGATTTCAACAATTTCCATCCCACCACCAACCTCAGCCTGGTCCAGTCCACACAAGAGATCCACTTCCTGGACACTACAGTGCTAATAAACAATGGCCACATAAACACCACCCTATACCGGAAACCTACTGACCGCTATTCCTACCTGCATGCCTCCAGCTTTCACCCTGACCACACCACACGATCCATCGTCTACAGCCAAGCTCCCCGAGTTCTTGTTAAACCCTGGATTTGTGCTGGAAATGGCCCACCTTGATTATCATACACATTGTAAGGAGAGGGGTCACTTTAGATAAGCTATTACCAGCAGGAGAGTCGGGTGGGGGGGAAGTATTTTTTCATGCTTTGTGTGTATAAAAAGATCTACACTTTCCACAGTATGCATCCAATGAAGTGAGCTGTAGCTCATGAAAGCTTATGCTCAAATAAATTGGTTAGTCTCTAAGGTGCCACAAGTACTCCTTTTCTTTTGGCATACTGTGGGGCCATGCAGGTACCCATAGCAGTACCGCTGATTTGAAGGTATACATTGTCCCCAAATGTGAAATAGTTATGGGTGAGGACAAAGTCAGAAAGTTCAGCCACCAGGTTTGACGTGACATTATCGGGGATACTGTTCCTGACAGCTTGTAGTCCATCTCTGTGTGGAATGTTGGTGTAGAGGGCTTCTACATCCGTAGTGGCCTTACCCATAACTATTTCACAAGAAGTCACCTACTACAGGACAGGCCCAACAAAGAAAATAACAGAATGCCACTAGCCATCACCTTCAGCCCCCAACTAAAACCTCTCCAACACATCATCAAGGATCTACAACCTACCCTGAAGGACGACCCATCACTCTCACAGCTCTTGGGAGACAGGCCAGTCATGGAGCAGGTCCTCAAAGAATCAATCCTGAAGCACTTGCATGAGAGGAAAGTGATCAGGAACAGCCAGCATGGATTCACCAAGGGAAGGTCATGCCTGACTAATCTAATCGCCTTTTATGATGAGATTACTGGTTCTGTGGATGAAGGGAAAGCAGTGGATGTATTGTTTCTTGACTTTAGCAAAGCTTTTGACACGGTCTCCCACAGTATTCTTGTCAGCAAGTTAAGGAAGTATGGGCTGGATGAATGCACTACAAGGTGGGTAGAAAGCTGGCTAGATTGTCAGGCTCAACGGGTAGTGATCAATGGCTCCATATCTAGTTGGCAGCCAGTATCAAGTGGAGTACCCCAAGGGTCGGTCCTGGGGCCGGTTTTGTTCAATATCTTCATAAATGATCTGGAGGATGGTGTGGATTGCACTCTCAGCAAATTTGCGGATGATACTAAACTGGGAGGAGTGGTAGATACGCTGGAGGGCAGGGATAGGATACAGAGGGCCCTAGACAAATTGGAGGATTGGGCCAAAAGAAATCTGAGGTTCAACAAGGATAAGTGCAGAGTCCTGCACTTAGGACGGAAGAATCAAATGCACCGCTACAGACTAGGGACCGAATGGCTAGGCAGCAGTTCTGTGGAAAAGGACCTAGGGGTGACAGTGGACGAGAAGCTGGATATGAGTCAGCAGTGTGCCCTTGTTGCCAAGAAGGCCAATGGCATTTTGGGATGTATAAGTAGGGGCATAGCGAGCAGATCGAGGGACGTGATCGTTCCCCTCTATTCGACATTGGTGAGGCCTCATCTGGAGTACTGTGTCCAGTTTTGGGCCCCACACTTCAAGAAGGATGTGGATAAATTGGAGAGAGTCCAGCGAAGGGCAACAAAAATGATTAGGGGCCTGGAACACATGACTTATGAGGAGAGGCTGAGGGAGCTGGGATTGTTTAGCCTGCAGAAGAGAAGAATGAGGGGGGATTTGATAGCTGCTTTCAACTACCTAAAAGGGGGTTCCAAAGAGGATGGCTCTAGACTGTTCTCAATTGTAGCAGATGACAGAACGAGGAGTAATGGTCTCAAGGTTGCAGTGGGGGAGGTTTAGATTGGATATTAGGAAAAACTTTTTCACTAAGAGGGTGGTGAAACACTGGAATGCGTTACCTAGGGAGGTGGTAGAATCTCCTTCCTTAGAGGTTTTTAAGGTCAGGCTTGACAAAGCCCTGGCTGGGATGATTTAACTGGGAATTGGTCCTGCTTTGAGCAGGGGGTTGGACTAGATGACCTTCTGGGGTCCCTTCCAACCCTGATATTCTATGATTCTATGATTGCTTACAGACAGCCCCCCAACCTGAAGCAAATACTCACCAGCAACCACAGAACAGAACCACTAACCCAGGAACCTATCCTTGCATCAAAACCCATTGCCAACTGTGTCCACATATCTGTTCATGGGACACCATCATAGGGCCTAATCACATCAGCCACACTATCAGAGGCTCGTTCACCTGCACATCTACCAATGTGATAGATGCCATCATGTGCCAGCAATGCCCCTCTGCCATGTACGTTCGTCAAACTGGACAGTCTCTCCGTAAAAGAATAAATGGACACAAATCAGACGTCAAGAATTATAACATTCAAAAACCAGTGGGAGAACACTTCAATCTCTCTGGTCACTCGATTTCTGATCTCAAAGTGGCAATTCTTCAACAAAAAAACTTCAAAACCAGTCTCCAAGGAGAGACTGCTGAATTGGAATTAACTTGCAAACTAGATACAATTAACTTAGTCTTGAATAGAGACTGGGAGTGGATGGGTCATTACACAAAGTAAAACTATTTCCCCATGTTTATTCTCCCCCCCCCGCCCACCCTGTACTGTTCCTCAGACGTTCTTGTCAACTGCTGGAAATGGCCCACCTTGATTATCACTACAAAAGCTTTTCTTCTCCCTCCCCCCCTCCGTTCTCCTGCTGGTAATAGCTCACCTTAAGTGATCACTCTCGTTACTGTGTGTATGGTAACACCCATTGTTTCATGTTCTCTATGTATATAAATCTCCCCACTGTATTTTCCACTGAATGCATCCGATGAAGTGAGCTGTAGCTCACAAAAGCTTATGCTCAAATAAGTTTGTTAGTCTCTAAGGTGCCACAAGTGCTCCTTTTCTTTTTTAGTATTTTACAAAGGAGATGAAGTAGGGACCCGATAAAAGCATATAAAATAATTAATGGTAAGGGGAAGGTATATTGGGAACTTCTGTTTTTCCTGTCTCATAAAATAAGATCAAGGTGACAAGCAATGAAATTAAAAGGTGGCAAATTCAAAACCAATAAATGGAAATACTTTTCCCCTCAGGATGTAATTACACTTAGACGGAAATCATTGCCACATGATATTGTTGAGGCCAAATACTTAGCAAGATTCAAAAAAAGGATATGGACATTTATATGACTAACAAGAATATCCAGTTATAATAGTTGCTAACATAACTTTTTGAAGAAATATTAAACTTCATGCTTCAAGTCTTAGCGATCATTTTAAGTACTAGAGATTAGGAGGTTTCTTGCACCTTCCTGTGAAGCATCTGTCTAGTCTGGCCACGGTCTGAGAGAGACAGGATACTGGGGTAGATGGAGCATGGTCTGATTCGGTATAGTAATTTCTGTGTGCCTATTTTCACTTTTAATTAACTTCCTGAGGCCTCAGTTCTGTCTCAATCTGCTCAGGTTTCTGGACACATGTAGACACCCTGAGTATACAGAGAGGTTTAACACTGGAATTATCATAGTTACTCCCACAGTACAAACTTGATACCTATCCTCTTGTGGCCCTGAGATTGCCACCCCTTCTTGTGATGGCTAGATACCGTGCATTGGTGGCAATTCAGTTCCCAGACATTGCAATCAGCTATGGTTGCATTAATTTCTTTACTCATGTTTGTTTTACAACTTTCAAGTGTGATTCTACTCAGTAGAAAATATTTTACGGTGCACAATTGAAAGGGCGGCCCTGATTCTACAGTTCAGTTTTTATGTACACACTTTTCCAACTATCAGGCATACACACTCAATCTGAGATTTCAGAGTAGCAGCTGTGTTAATCTGTATCCGCAGAAAGAAAAGGAGGACTTGTGGCACCTTAGAGACTAACCAATTTATTTGAGCATAAGCTTTCGTGAGCTACAGCTCGCTTCATCGGACGCAATCAGTGGAAACCTGAATGCATCCGATGAAGTGAGCTGTAGCTCACGAAAGCTTATGCTCAAATAAATTTGTTAGAATCTGAGATTTGTAAATCAGCCTGATAACATCGCTAATAATGAAACCACCAAATTCTGGCCTCACCCACACCTATTTCTAGAGCCCTGCACAGATACAAAATTTATATCTGTGGATATAAAGCCGATATCCAAGGAGCTGCCAGTTTCCACCAGGCACTGCAGTGGTGAAAGTAGCAGCATGTTGGGCTGCTGTTCGCAGGAGCTCCCAGCAAGGAGTCTCTTCCGTGCAGCCATCTGCATTTCCTGTGTGGGAGCATGGAAGCTGCTTACCTGCACTAGCACAACCAGGGACAGCTGCCGGTGAGCCTGGTGCCCACCCCAGCGGGCGGAGCTGGGAGTGGCACAGCAATGCCAGAGAAGCTGGCCACCTGGGGTGCTGGCTCCTGGGAGTGGTGGCCTGACATACTGCTGCTTTCACCACTGCGGTTCCCGGTAGAGACCTGCAGCTCCAGGGATTTCTACTTCATATCCGCAGATACAAATTTTGTATCTGTGCAGGGCTCTATCTATTTCTTTCCATATCCTTAAAGTGAGACTGACTGGGATTTAAGATCCTAAGAATGGCCATGCTCAGTCAGATCAATGGTCCGTCTACACCAGTATGTGGTCTTCCAACAGTGGTCAAAGCCAGATGCGTCACATGGAATGAACAAAACAGGGCAATTTTCAAATGATCTACCTCCTGTCATCCAGTCCCAGTTTCTGGCAGTCAGAGGTTTAGGGTCGCCCAGAGCATGGGGTCACATGCCTGACCATCTTGGCCAATAACCTTCGATGGACCTAGCCTCCATGAACTTATCTAATTGTTTTTTTAACCTTTTTTATACTTTTGGCCTTCACAACATCCCCTGGAAAAAAGTTCCGCAGGCTGACTGCATTGTGTGAAGATTTCCTCATGTTGATTTTATACCTGCTGTCTATTAATTTAATTGAGCATGGCATAGTTTTTGTGTTATAGGAAGGAGTAAATAGCACTTCCCTATTCGTTTTCGCCACATCATTCATGATTTTATAGACCTCTACCATATCCCCCTTTACTCATCTTTTTTCTAAACTGAGCAGTGAGTCTTTTTCATCTCTCCTCATATGGAATCTGTTCCATACCCCTACTAATTTTTGTTGTTCTCTTCTGAATCTTTTCTAATTCTAATACAACTTTTTGAAGATGGGGCAACCAGAACTTCATGCAGTATTGTAGGTGGGGGTGTGCCATGGATTTATATAGTGTCATCATATTTTGTGTCTCATCTGTCCCTTTCTTAATGGTTCCTAACATTCCGTTAGCTTTTTTGACTGCCACTGCACATTGAGCAGATATTTTCAAAAGAAAACTATCCGCAACTCCAAGATCTTGCTACACTAATTTAGACCCCATAATTTTGTATGTATAGTTATGTTTTCCAATGTGCATTACTCTGCGTTTATCAACATTGAATTTCATCTGCCATTTTGTTGCCCGGCCACCCAGTTTTATGAGATCCCTTTGTAATGCTTCGCAGCAAGCTTTGGACTTAACTGTCTTGAGTGATTTTGTATTGTCTGCAAGCTTTTCCACTTCAACATATTCTTAAGTGATCTGGAAAAAGGGGTAAAACAGTGAACAGCCCTGGTTCCAGTACAGATACTTGGGGTACACTACTATTTATCTCTTTCCAACATGAAAATTTATCATTTAATCCTTCCCTTTGTTTCCTGTGTTTTCATCAGTTACTGATCCATGAGAGGACCTTACCTCTTATACCATGACTACCGACTTTACTTAAGAGCCTTTGGTGAAGGTCCTTGTCAAAAGCTTTCTAAGAGTCCACATACACTATATCCACTGGATCACCCTTGTCCACATGCATGTTGAGCCCCTTCAAAGAATTCTAATAGGTTGGCGAGGCATGATTTCCCTTTACAAAAGCCACGTTGACTCTTCACCAACGTATCTTCTTCATCTGTGTGTCTGGCAATTCTCTTCCTTACTCTAATTTCAACTTATTTGCCTGGTACTGAAGTTAGACTTACCACTAGTAATCAGCAGGATGATCTCTGCAGCCTTTTTTAGCTATCCTCCAGTCATCTGTTGCAGACGCTGATTCAAGCAATAGGTTACATGCCATAGTTAAAACAACAAGGAGTACTTATGGCACCTTAGAGACTAACACATTTATCTGAGCTCTAACGTCCTGTTGATAATAGCCCACTTTAATTGAATTGTCTCATTAGAACTGACCCCCCACCTTGGTAAGGCAACTCCCATCTTTTCATGTACTGTTATATATATCTTCCTACTGTATTTTCCACTCCATGCATCTGATGAAGTGGGTTTTAGCCCACGAAAGCTTATGCCCAAATAAATTTGTTAGTCTCTAAGGTACCACAAGGACTCCTTGTTGTTTTTGCTGATACAGACTAACACGTCTACCACTCTGAAAACTGATACCATAGTTAGTAGTTCTGAAATTTGATTTCTTTCGGAAGCATAGGCGCCAACTCCATGGGTGCTCAGGGGCTCAAATATCCACAGAAAAAAAATAATGGGTGCTCAGCACCCAGAAGTCAGAGCTTGAGTGTGGAAAGTGATAAGTTCTGTGCTACTAACAACTTCTGCCCTTGAGACAGGGAGTTTGTTTATAAACAGAGGGAGGGTGATTAAGATAAAAGTCTTGTCCTTAAATTAAGGATCCTTAGATGATTCTGAAAGTAGTCCCAGGCACTCCAATTAAAAGATAGGAAACAAAGAGTAGGAATAAATGGTCCATTTTCAGAATGGAGAGAAGTAAATAGAGGTGTCCCCCGAGGGGCTTGTGCTGGTCTTGGATCGGTGCTGTTCAACATATTCATAAATGATCTGCAAAAAGGGGTAAACAGTGAGGTGGCAAAGATTGCAGATGATACAAAATTACAAAATGATACAAATTATTCAAGATTAAGTCCAAAACAGACTGCAAAGAGTTACAAAGGGATCTCACAAAACTGGGTGACTTGCAACAAAATGGCAGATGAAATTGTATGTTAAATGCAAAGTAATGCACATGTAGGGTGACCAGATGTCCCGAATTTATGGGGACAGTCCTGATTTTTGGGTCTTTTTCTTATATAGGCTCCTATTACCCCCCACCCCTTGTCCCAATTTTTCAAATTTGCTGTCTGGTCACCCTGTGCACATGGAAAAATATAATCTCAACAATACATACACAATGATGGTGCCTAAATTAGCTGTTACCCATCAAGAAAAATATCTTGGAGTCATTTGCGGTACTCTGGAAGCACTGTGTTTCCAGAGTACTGCAAATTCATAAGACTTCTTCTCACTGTGCCTGTACCATTCTGAACTGTGGAATGCTCATTCTCCTGCTTCAGAAGACTTAAAAATTATCTCTAGTCCTCGATGGGACAAATGCAACTGAATAATGTAGCTGTCCTTTATGTGCGGCAAAATAGTACCGGGGAACCTAGATGTAAATAAGATTGCTGACAGTTTCATCCAGAAAGCTACAGTAAGACAATGTCTTTAAACTGGAACATTAGTGAAGACAGCTTGTAGGTGATTGCAATGATTTTAATATACTGTAATTCATGATAATATAATTCATAACAATTGAATTATTAAAATAGTCAGGATACCAATGGTAGACACATCCAATAACTAGAATATGAAAGAAGTGTATAAATATGCTGAAAATAGCCTCCTCCCCAAACACACGCATCTCTTCAAAAGAGCCCACCGGCAAAAACATTTTGAAAACCATATTAATAAAATGGTCTCTCAGCTGCTCTTCTAGATTTGTTTTCTTTAAATATCAGGCTTGCGCCCCGCAAGGCACCTTCACAGAATAAAAAAGGAGATGAAGTGATCTACATGAGAATTAAAAAAGGAAGCCAATTCCTGTCCTGACAATATTATAATCAGCAAAAGATGTGTCAACCCAGTTCACAAAGACAGCAGCCCTGTAAATAATCTATGAATTTATGGTTAACAATAACCTGAGAGAGTCTGTTTTTGCACTTGTAAAGCAAACTAGGCAGGATTAAAACAAACATTTCCCAGGCATGCCTTTCCCCTTTTCACTCTCTCTGGTCATGTTCACAGAGAGATTCCATCAGGATAATGATGATGAGAAGTATAATATTTCTATTAATGCTTGCAAAAAAGGGCATCTTACTTCTTTGCAGTGTTGGGACTATTCATGTCCTACAAACCTAGGTTGTTCTTATTAAAGAATATCTTTCCCTGGAACAAATAATGTATTAGCTGATGGAGGGTAAGATAAAAACATTGCCTTTTATTTCCATACTAGTATATGGATATCTTAGAACTGTATATCCCAGACCCTAATGAGTGAATGAATTCTCTCTTAAAAGATTAATTCCACCCTATTTTTTTCAGTGTGTACCAGTGGTAGATGACAAACATTTAGATACCAAGATGATAGATTAGATAGAACACAAACAATATTTTTTAACAAGAGCCTGTGTAATCTTAATGGTCTCTTATGCACTTTACATCTATGACAATGGGGCTCTTCCAGCAGAGGGCAATAATGTGCCATCAAGAAATGGAACCATCTTCTGAATAGGAGTACTTGTGGCACCTTAGAGACTAACCAATTTATTTGAGCATAAGCTTTCGTGAGCTACAGCTACATGCTTATGCTCAAATAAATTGGTTAGTCTCTAAGGTGCCACAAGTACTCCTTTTCTTTTTGCGAATACAGGCTAACACAGCTGCTACTCTGAAACCTGTCATCTTCTGAATGTGAATTATAGTAAGAGATAGTGGAATTGTGCAATGCAGTATGTTTACTCAGAGCTATGCTAAATCTATGCTTCCTCTCAAGCCTCCAGGACTAATACCTAGGGGTAAAAAAAATACTACAATAGGGCGCGCAGAGGCAAAAATCAAGTGTCTAGCTATTATAGCCTGTAATAGGGGCTCTCAACCCTGGAGTACCTCTTGGCAGCCCAATGTAGCATGGCCATTGTAGCTGTGCCTTAGTTTCCATGAATATGGGTTTAATAAGTCTACTGAGGCCTGTATATTGAACAGCACCCCTTGAGGGCACTAGATTATTCAGCCCAAAGGCATATCATCACAGAAATAGGCCTCTCCACAATCTCTCTCTCTAACTGGAGGGAGGAGGGCCTGAGTCACCTTAGTCCATCAACACCAGTTATATCAAAAGTCCTTTACCGGTGAGGCCTTCATGACCCAGAATCCTCTTTGGGAGTCAGGGGCCTCTTGGCACTAGCTGGGGAAGGGTCCCTCCTCTTGGGTCAAGAACCCCCACAGAGGCCAAACCAAAAGGACTGTTTCTCAGGACAGCATGATTCCTTTGACCTACAGCATCTGTTCTCACCTGGTGAAGTCTTTCATGGGAGCCAGGTTTCTCTGAGACTTAGCATTCATAGTCTCTTCGTTTTGGAAGTCCTCCCACACAGGATCATTCTTTCTGAGTTTCCTTTGTTGGTGAGCCCCCTTCACCAGCAATCCTCTGAGAAGCCATCTCTGTAGGACCTTTCTCTTTCTGTACTCTGGGGACTGTTCCTTTCCCTAGGAGCCTGTGTTCTCCTGGCCAGGCCCCACTGCAAGTAGCTGCCTTTTTTCCTTGATCAGGTGCTCCCCTGCCTAATTAACTGCCTCCTGGTAAGTTAGTGAGTTAAGCAGCCCCAGGTGAACCTGAGTTGTCTTGTTTCCCCTTGTGGAGCCTGTCACAGGTCGGCTGGGCCTCTGACCTCTTCAGAGGGCCAGGTACCCTCTGACATAGCCAAAGAAAATGAAGTTTTATTACACAGATTTAAAATGCAAACAACTATGCTATGATAATGGGAAAGCCTTGGTTGTGACAAACTGAGAAAAGTCTAGTGGAAATTCGTAGACAGCCCATGATACAAACAAGAGCCCTGATTTTCTCTACTGGGACCATGCTAGGGTGACTAGATAGCAAGTGTGAAAAATCAGGACGGGAGTGAGTAATAGGAGCCCATATAAAAAAAAGCCCCAAATAGCGGGACTGTCCCTATAAAATTAGGACATCTGGTCACCCTAGACCATGCACAAGTCCCATGGAAGTCAGCGTGAAATGTGTGTGTCTGTGGAAATGAAGAGGCCCAAGCACTTCATGAAGCTACCTGCACTTGTGAGTTCTGAGTTTAGTATTCACCATTAAGAACTGTACTCCACATCACACCAAGGCACAGCCAGGATCACTGTTCTGTGGGAACCTTGCATGTGTAGGTTTATTCAGGAGTATACAATGCATTTAACCAAAATTATGTACTTTGAACCAGGAAAAAGGAAATTGTAGGCTGAGATTTACTTTTTTGAAATGTCTAAAAGTCTTATTTTAACAGGATTTGATTTACTCAGATTAGATGGTCACAATGGTCCCTTCTGGCCTTGGAATCTATGGACCTATAGCCTCAACTTAAGCCCAAAGAGATTTCTCTCAAATAATTCATCCCATGTTTTATAGTAAGCCCAGTGCATGCTCGGAGAGGCTTTGGAAGTTTCCTCAGGACCCTGTGAATAACTAGGGAAGGCAAAGATGACCAGTTTAATTTTTAGTATTTCCAGAGAAGAGGATTATAATAACTATCCTGGACCTGTTCTTCATTGGTAATAAAGATGAGGAACTATCAGAGGTTGAGGTGTCAGAAGAAGAGGTGCTGGGGCAAATTGATAATTTAAAAAACAATAAGTCATCAGGCCTGGAGGACATACAATCTAAGAGTTCTGAAGGACCTAGAGTATGAAACATGTTAGTAGAAACATGCAATCTCTCATTAAAAACAGCTACTACACTAGAGGACTGGAGGGTAGCAAATGTTTTATTTATCCCTGATCTACACTGGGGGCGGGGGAGAATCGATCTAAGTTATTCAACGTAAACTATGTGAATAATGTAGCTGAAGTGGACGTACTTAGATCGACTTACCGTGGTGTCTTCACCACGGTGAGTCGACTGCTGCTGCTCCCCTGTCAACTCTGCCTGTGTCTTTCACGGCGGTGGAGTACACGAGTTGATGGGAGAGCGCTTGGAGGTCAATTTATCACGTCTAGACTAGAGGCAATAAATCTATCCCCACTGGATTGATTGCTGCCCGCCAATCCGGCGGGTAGTGTAGACATACCCTTAGATTTAAAAAGGCTCTAGGGGAGATCCAGGGAATTACAGATCACTCAGCCATAAATCTGTACCTGGTAAACTGGTTAAAACAATAGTTAAAAGTAGAATAATAAAACAACTGGAAGATCATGATCTGATAGGGCCTAACCAGCATGGTTTCTGCAAAGAAAAATCACACCTCACTAATCCATTAGAATTCCTGGAACAGATCAGTAAAGAAGTCGATCAAGGATAACCAGTTGACATCATTTATTTAGACTTTCAAAAGGCCTTTGACAAGGTAACTTATCAGAGGCTATTAAAGAAGCTTAGTAGTCTTGGGGTTAGAAGCAAAGTATTGTTGAGGACCAAAAATTGGCTAAAAGCCAGGAAATAAAGACTAGGATTAAATGGTCGATTTTAATCATGGCAAAAGGTTAACAGCACTGGTCTCAAGGTTCTGTACTAGGTCCTGTATTGTTTAAAGTATTTATTAATGATCTGGAAAGGGAGGTGAGTAGTGAGGTAACAATCTCCAAATGACAATGTTTTTAAATAGACATGGTGGGTGAGGTAATATCTTTAATTGGACCAACTTCTGTCTCTCTCGCCAACAGAAGTTGGTTCAATAAAAGATATTACCTCACCCACCTTGTCTCTCTAATATCCATGGCTACAGATACACTGCATACAAAAGTTTTTAGGTTAATCAAATCCAGAGAAGACTCTGGGGAACTTCAGAGACATCTAACCAAAGTAAGCAAATGGGCAACATGATGGCAAATGAAGTTCAGTGTTCAGAAATGCAAACTAATGCACGCTGGAGGCAAAAATTGAACTACTGATACACCTTAGAAGGTTCTAAATTAACTGTGTCCACATAGGAAGTGGACCTAGGCATCACTGCGGACAGCTCAATGTACAACTATGGTAAAAAAACCAAACAAACCAGATATTAGGTTGCATAAGGAATGAGATACAAGATAATAGAGGAAAATATTATAATGTCCATCTGTACGTAAATGGTACAGCCTCATCTGGAATACTGTGTGCAATACTGGTGACCCCAGATCAAAATTGTAGAATTAGAGGAAGTTCAGAGAAGGGTGACAAGAATATTTAGGTTTCAGAGTAGCAGCCATGTTAGTCTGTATCCGCAAAAAGAAAAGGAGTACTTGTGGCACCTTAGGGACTAACAAATTTATTTGAGCATAAGCTTCACGAAAGCTTATGCTCAAATAAATTTGTTAGTCTCCAAGGTGCCACAAGTACTCCTTTTCTTTTTAAGAATATTTAGGGGTTTGGAAAAACTCTCATCTAGAGAAATTCAAAGGATTTAGATTTTTAACTTAGAAAGGAGGTGAATAAGACACACCATTAAAGTATACAAATTATTTTTCTTCTCGTGTCCTTGTCACAAACTAGATGTTTTTCCAGAACCATGCACAAACGATGGCTCTTTCCGTCACTGCAGTGAGGTCGTCCTTCATACTGGTCTCCCCAAAGAGTATACAAATGATATACATTAATGAATGGTGTAGATAAAGTTGATTGAAAACTTCTCTCCTTCCTTTCTCATAACTCAGGAATAAACAGACATTCAATTCATTTGAAGTTGGTAAATTCAAAACTTATAAAAGGAAGAGCTTTGCATAGTTAGATTGTGGCACTTTTTGCCACAGGATGTTGTTGTGGCCAAGAATTTAGCAAAATTCAAAGAAGGATTTAATATTTATATGGATAACAATAATATCCAGTTATGACAGATAATGCTCGTCACAGTTCAGGGCAACTGCACCTGTGTTCCCACTCTGTGGTCAAGCAAGGGCATCTACTCCAAGCGCCTCAGCCATCTCCTCACTTGCATGAAGACACATGTCTCTCTCTCCCTTCTGACTGAGATATTTCTAGTCTGCACAGTTCCCTGACTATACTGTGATGTCCCCAGCAAATGACAGTCTGCCTGCTTTGCTTCTCTACTCAGAGATGGTACACAGTGTAATTGTCACTGTTAATTTACTCACAGTTCTTTCTCAGCAATCATATTTATTCTTAAGGTAACAGCATTACAGAGAAAACATATTCAAACCAGAACCTACAACCAACACACTTACCGTATATCACCCCTCTCTCCAGCAAAGGCTCTGGTTGGTGATTAGGCCTTCAAATCTCACACAGTGTTTTTTTCCTGTACTCACACATTGTGGAAAAATTGGAAAGAGTCCAGTGGAGGGCAACAAAAATGATTAGGGGACTGGAACACATGACTTATGAGGAGAGGCTGAGGGAACTGGGGATGTTTAGTCTTCAGAAGAGAAGAATGAGGGGGGATTTGATAGCTGCTTTCAACTACCTGAAAGGGGGTTCCAAAGAGGATGGCTCTAGACTGTTCTCAGTGGTAGCTGATTACAGAACAAGAAGTAATGGTCTCAAGTTGCAGTGGGGGAGGTTTAGGTTGGATATTAGGAAAAACTTTTTCACTAGGAGGGTGGTGAAACACTGGAATGTGTTACCTAGGGAGGTGGTGGAATCTCCTTCCCTAGAAGTTTTTAAGGTCAGGCTTGACAAAGCCCTGGCTGGGATGATTTAGTCGGGGATTGGTCCTGCTTTGAGCAGGGAGTTGGACTAGATGACCTCCTGAGGTCCCTTCCAACCCTGATATTCTATGATTCTATGATTACAGCTTCAGCTCAGAACCAGCACCCAAGTCTTTGGTGTGTCAGTGAGCCAAAGACATTCAACCCTTCCCTAAGGATTGGGGACCCCCTTGGACCAGATGTCCTGTCCACTTGCTGGATCAGGAAGAAGGTCCTGAATCAGTTTTAACTCAGGGTATTTAAACTAAAATCCTTTCTTTGTCTGTTGGTCCCTAGACTCAGAGAATACAGTTTGAATCAGTATATGTGAGCCTCTCACTAGGTGGTGGTAGCTCTCTGGAGGTATTACAACCTGAGTGAATTAGCCTACCCACCTCACATTGTTCATAACTCCTGGAGGGCTGTGGTCCCCTCCCCCAGGGAAATATATAAAATCCATCAATAGTACAGAAACATTTGCATTTTTATTACAATGAACTCCTAAAGTACCTACACTTAATTTGGCCAGGTTATTGCAGGATGTTGTCATATGTTTGGCAAAACTAACAAAAATTTTGCAAGCAATATAAAACCTCATGCTCCAGGGTTCAAACCAATCTCTATTAGAGGTTAGTGTCAGACCTTCATGGTGGGCGGATTATTCCACAGCTCTCTAGTGTGGGATTTCTAGCACTTCCTCTGACGCATCTGATGCTGACCAGTGTCACAGGCAGGAGACTGGACTAGGGAGCTTTTTAATCTCCAGCCAAAGACATAACATGATCCAATGCCTGGAAGCTGAAGCTATTAAAATTGAGACAAGGAATAAAATGCACATTTTTAACAGAGAGGGTAATTAAACATTGGAACAATTTACCAATGAATGTGGTAGATTTGCTGTCACTTGAACCCTTTAAACTGAGACTGGATATCTTTTTAAAAGATATGCTATTGCCCAACCACAAAATATGGCATGACGCAGGACTCATTGGATAAAATTCTCTGGTCCGTGCTATGCAGGAGGTCAGACTAGATGATCATAATGGTCCCTTCTGGCCTTACAAATCTATGAATCTGTGGCCCACGGGTCGGTGTGTCAATTCTTATGTTCTTGTGCCAACCCCAAGTATTAAACATTCATGAGTCTACCCCCCCCGAAAAAAACCAAACAAACAAACCATGAGATTTTTAAAAAGTAACGCATTCTGGGTCTTTGTATTTGCCTTGTAGTTTGTTTGAGGGGTTTTTTTGTTTGTTTTTTGAGCCTTCAGTCAATTGGGAGGAATCAATGCCCAGCTTTTCTCCAAAACCAGGAGGGCCTGAAACCTAATTTTTATTTTAATGAAAGTTGAGATTCTCACATAGTCACATGACTGGGCCTGGAGCTTTAGGAAAAACACCAAACTCATGAGATTCAGGAATAAAGCAACACTGAGTTCTATGGCTGTAAGTTTGGGGAGTCTCAGATGCCTGGCTTCTGTGTCTGTTCTGCATCAGATGGCCACTTTATCTGCAGAGGACATTAGCTATGCCTGAGACTGAGAGAGAATTTCTGGGCATTCCCATTGCCCCACACATTCCCCTTGCTCTCTGTCTCCCCTTCTCGTCCCTCTAGAGGTCTGTCCCTTCTTGTCCAAGTTCTCTATTTCCCGATCTCCAGGGTGGGTTCTGTATTTTATGGGTAGAGTGGCCAGGGCCTGGGGCAGATTTTGTAACCAACATAGCAGATACGGCAGTGGGAGCATTTGCTCTGAGGAGAGTGTAAGCAGCTGGGGAGGCAGCTCAAGAAGATACGCCTTACTGCGATAAGGAACGAAGAAGGTCTGCAATGCAGCAGCTAAGTGACAGGGAGGAGAGCTGAGCCTGCGCATTTCCTCTTTCAGAGTGTGGTAGGTAGTTCCAGAAAGCCAATGAGTGGGAGGAGGTGGTGACAGAGCAGCTGATTCACCCCCTCGCTCCCATGTGAACTCTGGTATGTGTCGATAGTCAGCCTGTCTCTCCCTACTTTATCTTTCCATAATTCATTGGGGCGCACTGAAGCAGTATAAAGGCATTAAAACTGTGTGCCACAGCCCTAGAGTCATGGTGGGGAGTCCAGAGCAAGATTTTAAAGTGCCCTAGTCTCCAGGAATTGTCTGTGTATGCTCCACCTTTGGGTTCCTCATGAGGAATCTGCCTTGGGACTTATCCCTGTGTGATCATCTCCCCTGAGCACCCTGAGGCGGAATCTACAGGGAACAGCTAAAGTTGGAGACCCTAGAACAGGGGTGGGCAAACTTTTTGGGCCGAGGGCCACATCTGGGTGGGGAAATTGCCTGCAGGGCCGCGGCAAGAGGTTGGGTTGCGGAATGGGGTGTGTGGGAGGGGGTGCGGAGTGCAGGAAGGGGCTCAGGGCAAGGGACTGGGGCAGAGGAGGGGTGTGGAGGTGTATGAGGGGGCTCACGGAAGGGGGTTGGGGTGTGGAGTGCAGAAGGGTGCTCAGGTCAGGGGGTTAGCATGCAGGAGGGGTGCAGGATGTGGCAGGGAGTTGGGGTGCGGGGTGCAGGAGGGGGCTCAGGGCAGGGGGTTGGGGTGCAGGAGGGATGCGAGATGTGGCAGGGGGCTCAGGGCAGGGGGTTGGGGTGCAGGAGGGATGCGAGATGTGGCAGGGGGCTCAGGGCAGGGGGTTGGGGTGCAGGAGGGATGCGAGATGTGGCAGGGGGCTCAGGGCAGGGAGTTGGGGTGCAGGAGGGATGCGAGATGTGGCAGGGGGCTCAGGGCAGGGGGTTGGGGTGCAGGAGGGATGCGAGATGTGGCAGGGGGCTCAGGGCAGGGGGTTGGGGTGCAGGAGGGATGCGAGATGTGGCAGGGGGCTCAGGGCAGGGGGTTGGGGTGCAGGAGGGATGCGAGATGTGGCAGGGGGCTCAGGGCAGGGGGTTGGGGTGCAGGAGGGATGCGAGATGTGGCAGGGGGCTCAGGGCAGGGAGTTGGGGTGCAGGCTTACCTAGAGCGGCTCCAGGGTGGCAGCGGCACGCACCGGGGCCAGGGCAGGCTCCCTGCCTGCCTGCCCTGGCCCCATGTGGCACCACTCCGGGAAGCGGCTGGCACCACATCCCTGCACGGCCCCTGGGGATCGGGGAGGGGGGGGCGCAGAGGGCTCCGCATGTTTCCCTCGCCTGTGGGTACCTCCCCCGAAGCTCCCATTGGCTACGGTAACCCGTTCCTGGCCAATGGGAGCTTTTGGGGGCAGTACCCACAGGCATGAGCTGCGCCCCATCCTTACCCCCGGGGGCTGCAGGGACATGGTGTGGCCACTTCCCGGAGTGGAGTGGCACCACGGGGGTGGCAATCCCGCAGGCCGGGTCCAAAGCCCCGAGGGGCTGGATCCAGCCCGCGGGCCATAGTTTGCCCACCCCTGCCCTAGAATTATCTTTCTGCAGCTTTGAGACTGGGGGCCTTGGGAATTTTCCCGATTAATGCCGTTATCCTGGGTGTGACCACCAAAGAGAAAACAATTCAAAATGCTGGGGGCTGGTGTTGCAACTTTAACCCTGGCTGCCCTATTGTTAAAAAAGTCTGCATTCACCCTCTTTGCTACTGGGAGGAGATCATTTGTTAACTGCTGCTAGAATGGGAATCTGCATAGCATCAGATATCATGGTTTGCACTTTCAAAATTGATAGCTGAGATCTCTGTATTTGATTAGTGCTTATCTCTTCAGAAATGCTCTAGAAACCCTGGCAGGAACAGATCTTTAGATTAGATTTAATTACTGAAGATTAGATTGGCTATTTTTAACCTCTGGTGATTTTACTGCCTGGAAGGGGGTACATGGGGTTGAGTGGGAGGGAAGTGAGCAACGTGGAGGCCTAGAGCAAGAACAGCATAGGGTACTGCAGGCCAAGTCTGAGGTACCTTGCAAAAGCTGCAGAGCTGAGCAAAGTTGGAATAGTGAGAGGTGGAGAAAAGAGCTTCTGCAGGCCAGGATTATTTAGTTGCCAGGGCAGAACTGTAGAGACCTTGGAACATGAGTGGCAGGGGAGATGGATGTTGGAACTGAGGCTCACTGACAGAGCTGCATAGGAGGAGCTTGTCCAGCGCTTACCCACTTGTCTGACTGGAACCAGCATTCTCTGTCTTTCACTTTTACACTCAACAGTTTCACCAAAAATTAAACCTTTTTTGTTTCCAGAATGACTGTCATCCTGCGTCCTTACTAAACCATGAAACAACTGGTACTTTTGTTAGCCGGTAGCACTGCCTGAATGGGTTGTGCCCTCAGCCACCAGCTAATAGCAACAACAGGGAAACCGAAACAGTTGTTATTGCAGGCTGGGCTTCTGCCGCTTTGAGGTGGAGTTTGCCAAGCAACGACCCATGTGCTCTGCAGCTCCAGCTCTGTGTTCTAGTCGTGCACCAACATCTGACACTTGAAACAAACTGTGCTTTGAATTAATAGATAATAGATAGAAGCCATGTTGTAAAGAGAATCCAACCTCTAACTCAGAGGATATAGTCTGGGTTAAATCCCTCTGTCCCAATGTAAGGAACAGGTTTTTATTTCTTTTAAAATTAGTTTGCATTTGTGTCACATCAGTTACATTGCAGAAAACTGTGCAGAGACTCATCTTCTGATCACTCGCTCCTGAAATGAACAAACAGATGACTAAACAGCACATTATTTGGTAGAGATAGGAAGGCAGCTTTTCTTGCGGCTGCACAGTACTGGAGAGAGCGCGATTTCACAATGAAAGAACGAGGCGTGCTTGTGGCACCTTAGAGACGAACACATTTATTTGAGCATAAGCTTTCATGGGCTAAAGCCCACTTCATTGGATGCATACTGTGGAAAATACAGTCGGAAGATATATGTATAATATAATATATATATACATATACACAGAGAACATGAAAAAATGGGGGTTGCCATACCAACTCTTAACAAGACCAATCGATTAAGGTGGGCTATTATTAGCAGAAGAAAAAAAACTTTCGTAGTGATAATCAGGGTGGCCCATTTCAAACAGTTGACAAGAAGGTGTCAGTAACAGTAGAGGGAAAATTAGCATGGAGAAATAGTTTTACTTTGTGTAATGACCCATGCACTCCCAGTCTCTATTCAAGCCTAATTTAATGGTGTCTAGTTTGCAGATTAATTCCAGTTCTGCTGTTTCTCGTTGGAGTCTGTTTTTGAAGATTTTTTTGTTGAATAATTGCAACTTTTAGGTCTGTAATTGAATGTCCAGGGAGGTTGAAGTGTTCTCCCACTGGTTTTTGAATGTTATAATTCTTGACGTCTGATTTGTGTCCATTTATTCTTTTGCATAGAGACTGTCTGTTTTTGCCAATGTACATGGCAGAGGGGCATTGCTGGCACATGATGGCATATATCATATTGGTAGATGTGCAGGTGAACGAGCCTCTGACAGTGTGGCTGATGTGATTAGGTCCTATGATGGTGTCCCCTGAATAGATATATGGACACAGTTGGCAATGGGCTTTGTTGCCAGGATAGGTTCCTGGGTTAGTGTTTTTGTTGTGTGTTTGCTGGTGAGTAAAGCAAATACTCACCAGCAATCACAAATCAGATGTCAAGTGATTATCACTACAAAAGTTTTTTTTCTCCTGCTGATTGGTCTCGTTAACAGTTGGTATGGCAACCCCCATTTTTTCATGTTCTCTGTATATATATATATATATATATATATATATAGCTACGGTATTTTCCACTGCATGCATCTGATGAAGTGCGCTTTAGCCCACGAAAGTTTATGCTCAAATAAATTTGTTAGTCTCTAAGGTGCCACAAGTCCTCCTTGTTCTTTCTGCTGATACAGACTAACACGGCTACCACTCTGAAACCTATTTCACAATAGCACCTGTTAAAAGTCAGCTTGATTCTATTGCCAAAGAGCTTTAACTGAAGTGACATCATTAGTAGAGATTTGGGGGATTATACTGGGCTGAGATGAGGGACAAAAATATATGGGAATGTTGGTAAAATCTTCTGGGATTTTTCTTCAGGTCTGTGGAGTGTGCATGCACGCACATGCGTGTGTGTGTGTGCTTGTGCCCATGTCTGAGCAAGAATATTTTCCATTTTGTTTCCCAGAATCTCAGCATTTGATGCTGGATATCACTGCAAATCACAAGAATTATTCACACATATTTTAAAAAATAGACCTTCTGTGCTGATAGTCCCGCTGGCTGCCCTGGTATTTCAGCACTTTGTGGCAGACAACACTGTTAATGCCACTTTCAGGCTAATTTGTAAAAGAACCACAGCAGTTTTCCATTCTGGGTTTAGCCTCTTGTTTCCCCTCAGATCCCTGAGCCAGGCCCTTGTGCAAATGCATTAGTGGCCTGTCTTTGTTCCTGGCATTTTTCTTTTTCAGAGGAACTTGTGTGTGTGTGTGCCTTTACTCTGGATTCCATTATGCTCATCCCATTCTGTGTCACTGCTGACAACATCACCAACCTGTCTGCCACGCAGTCCTGTAAACTGGGGGTCAGCTTCAACTCCTCCTTTGCTCCAAAGAGGCAGATGATGTAGAAATTCTGTTGCTGTCTACCCCTTCAAGGGCCTAAGGCCAGGAGAAGCCCAGCAGGTATGTGTTGAGAACCAGCTAACACAGATAAGCAGCAGCTAATGAGTGGCTCTGATTCTCAGCTGCAGAATATAAGGAAGGACTCAGTGTGTATAAGCAGAGAGGTAGGAGAGGCAAACAAACACTTTTCTGAGCAGCAGTAGTGAAAGGCTGCAACAGGGCAGGTAGATCCTATGGTCCCCCTGAGGCTAAGGGAGGGCTGTGACCCTTGAGCCACTGCTGGTAGAGTACCCTGCAGTATCAGTCCAGGTTACGACGATCGTTTTTGTTACTTGTCAATATTTCTTGCCTTTGTGTGATAGAGGAATAAAAGAGCCTGTGTTGAAGGCTAAACCAGAGCTGGGTGTGGCTGACTGTTTTGTTACCAAGCCAGTCGACAGCCCCACCAAATTATACCAGGTGGAGAACGCGAGCAGAGTTTACCACTGCCTAGAAAAAGCATGGCTCCTGAAGCTGTGTTGAAATGGATGGGAGAACAACAGCTTCTAGAGCAGCGATGAGAGGTGACCAGCGCAAGAGCAGATTCTGACCCAGCAGCAACTCTAGTTACAACAACAGTTCCAACAAACTCGGCAGGAGGAATGGCAGCAGTTTATACTTCATCTATTAACCTCAGAGAATCGGAGCCCTCAGGTAGGTGGGGGTGCTGCAGTTCACTGTGGGTGATGGAGAAGTCTTCTCAAAAATGGGGCCAGAAGATGCTCTTGAGGCCTTCCTAGAGACTTTAGAGCAAGTGGCTGGGGTATACCAGTGGCTTCAGGTCGAAGGGTGTGATCTTAGTGGCCCCTATCTGCCAGGAGAGGCCCAGGCTAAGTATCATGCCCTGGAGTAGAGGAGGCAAAGGACTATGGGACACTCAAAACCACAGTACTAGACCACCTGGGACTTAGTGAAGAGGGCTGTTGCCGGTTATTCCAATGTGAACCATTTACTCTAGAGTCCTGGCCAAGGGCTGTAGCCCCCATGACTTTTAAATTTTTGTTCTCACTGGCTGAAACCAGAGACTTGTTCTCCACTGGAAATTGTGCAATTTGTGACGTCAGAACGATTTTACCAAATTCTCCCAGTGAGGTCCAAGGAGAGGGTCTGCTGCCACCAAGTGTCTCACCTGGAGGAGGCAGTACACCTCATAGTGAATTTCCTGGAGGCTGAAATAGAGTGTGAGCCTCCAGGCAAACTGGGGAACTCGAATGTGCATGGCTCAGCTCCAACAGGGAAGGGGGCCCAAGCTCCAAGAGACCCCTTGGGAAGGGCTGAATTGGGCCATAGGGTGAACTCATGGTACTCCCTGGATTGGAACCTGCACCTGGCTGTGGGCCAGCTGACAGAGTCCCAGCTGAGAAGAAAGGGAGGTCCCTAATTGGTTTTATTTGGGGGAAGGAAGGCAAATGGTACAAAGATTGCCCCAATATACAATGCAATTATGCCCACAACTGTTGCTTAGAAACCTTGGGCTGAAGGCCTAAGTAGTCCCGGTTACAATGGCAGGGACTGAGGTGCTGGACCTGATTGACTCAGGTTCAAGGTAGACATTCATACAAGAGCAATCGATTGCTCCCAAGCTCTAAAAGGGACCAAATGGATATATGTAGCATGTATTCATGGGGACAATCTGTCCTACCCTCTGGCTAAAGTCAGATTAACAGTGGGGGTGTTGATAGGGTGAAATGTCAATTGCTGTGACCTGACACCTACTTACCCAGTTGTATTGAACCAGGGCTGGGGACTTGTAACCAGCTTTCTGAGGGTGGCCAGGAAGGCGAGGTTGGCACTCAATTTAGAGACCCAAGGAAAAGTTAGGCCGAAAGAAGTTTTCCCCTCTTCCAACTCTGAGCTGGTTGGCCCCAAAGCAAAGTCATGCCAGGAACAGTGTTGGGTCTGAAGGGAGGCACTCAAGGCCCAAAGGGTCTGTGAAAAGAGACTGGGAAAGGTACACAGAGTGCAGTGTAGTTTGGAGCCTCCTGAGGAATGGCCATATGAACAGCCTCCCCCTTGGGGCAACCCACTACTCTTACACAGGGTCTGAACTTCATCACAAGACAGAGAGGGGACCAGTTTTCAGGCCACTATATGGCTAGTGGAAATGAAGTGCTGGTTAATCCTGCCCAGAACACTCACTACCCCCATTTTGAGTGAAAAAGGGATTTCTGGGTGTGAGTGGTCCAGGATAAACAAACCAGAGCCTCCCAAACCCAACTCTTGGACCCCAAGTTGTATTAAAACCAAGTGTTAAAATTTGCCCATGATGTGTCATGGTCTGGTCACTTGGGAGTGGAGTAAATCCAAGAGAGGATAATGGCCCAGTTCTTTTAGCCCACAGTTTATCCTGACATTAAAGATTATTGTGAATCCTGTCTGAAATGCCCACTGATGACCCCCCAGCTGGACCACAGGACCTCCTTAGGCCCTCTTTCTTTGGTGAGCACCCCTTTTGGTAGGGTTGGGGAAGACCTCGTAGGGCCCCGGGAACCGAGCTCAAGCAGGTAACTATTTATTCTGATGATTGAAGATTATGCCACTCAGTACCCGAAGCTGTAGCCCCTGCACTCAGCAACATCACAGACAATAACCAAGTGAATGGAAGTATTTGCTGGAGTGGGCTTTCCACAAGTTCTCCTGACGGGTTAGGGCACAGCCTTCACATCCCAGTTAATACGAGAGAGTTCGGCTCTCCTGAAAACTCTCTTGTCCAATGCCCACAAACAGATGATCTAGTAGCGTGGTTTCACAACACATTAAGGCAGCTGTTGTGAAAATTTGTAACTAGGGAAGCCTGGAATTGGGACAAAATGCACCTGTATTTGTTGTTTGCAATCTGGGAGGTTCCACAATCCTCCACCGGCTTTTCACCCTATGAATTGCTGGATGTTCAACAACCCTAGGGGATACTGGATCTTTTACAGGCGTCTTGGCAGGAACAAGGCATCACTAGCCAGAAAGTGATCCAGTATGGTCTCAAGATGAATAAGAGAGAGAGAGAGAGACTGGATTTGGTAGGGGTCTTTGTCAGGGAGAACCTGTGAGCAGCACAGAACACCCAGGAACAACAGTAGAATAGAAGTGTCCAGGAGAACCCTATCCCGTTCTCCTCGGATAGGACTCTTTGGCTGCTCTCCTCTGCAGATAGCAAACTGCTGACAAAGTGGCAAGGGCCTTCTGAGATGTTCATAGGAGTCAGAGAGGTGGCCCATGAGGTTTGATTGGTGGGCAAGTGACCGGGGTTAGGGTTAGAACCCCTTAGCATCTGAGTCCAAGGAGTTAACTGCATGTGCCATGCCCTTGGGTCTGTACCACTTCCAGACCCTTCCATTTAGGCTCCATGGCACTCCTGTGACATTTCAGACACTTCTGCCCCACTGAGCATATGCTGCTGCATGCCTCAATGATGGAGCGGTCTACCCCACCTCAAAGGTGTCCAAGTGATACTCCAGTCCCTTAGGGCTGTGGGGCTCATGACCAACTGCTGGCTCAGTTCCATAGAGATGAAGTACCTTGGCTATATTCTGAGGAAGGGGACGATCAAACCATTGATAAATAAGGAAAGAACCTGGTCGAATGCCACTGCCCACCACAAAGCATCAAATAAAATCTTTCCTCAAGTTGGCTGGGTATTACTGTTGCTTCCTCTTTTTTCCATGATTATGGTCTAGCAACCAGACCTATGGCACAACCAAGCATCTCAAACGATGTAAGAGCATGGACTGGACTAGATGATCTCTCGAGGTCCCTTCAAGTCCCATGATTGTATGATTCTCCACTCCATTATCTAAATCATTAATTAAAATAGTGAATAGTACCAGACTCAGGACTGACCCCTATGGAACCCCAATAGATACACCTTATAGATACACCTCCTAGTTTCTCTTGCTCCTAATGAGTTTAAAGAACCTCTTCTTATTACCTTTTATGTCCCTTGCTAGATGTAACTCATTTGTGCCTTTGCCTTTCTGATTTTGTTCCCATGTGCTTGTGCTGTTCTTTTGTCCTCTTCCTTAGCAATTTGTCCAAGTTTTCACTTCTGTGGGATTTCCTTTTGATTTTCAGTTCATTAAAGTGCTCCTCATGAAGCCATATTGGCCTCTTACTATTCCTATCCTTCCTTCACATTGGGGTAGTTTGCTGTTTTGTCTTTAATATTGCCAATGCTCCTGATCTCTTTTACCCCTTAGCTTTTCTTCCCATGGGACCTTACCTACCAATTCTGAGTTTGGAGAAATGATAAAGAGTGTTAGGACTGCATCAAATTCCCACCCTCTCCTTGGACGATGAACAGCTGTGAGCTGTAAAAGGCATACCTGGGCCCCCTTGTGCTATTTAAAATTAAGATTAAAAAAATCTAATTGACAGCAGGAGGCCCATATTAATCTCCTAATCTGAGACAGGGTTTAGAAAAGCTTCCTGATTAGAGCATTAAAAAACAGGCCCCAGTTGGCACCATCAGTGGCTGTCTCAGAAAAGGCACCGAGGAGTAAATGGGCTGTGGAGTCTGGATTCCAGGACTACTTTTCCCTACAAAATGAAGGTCTCCCAAAACAGAATCCTTGTTTAGCAGCAGTGCCTGGATAATGGGATTACCTAAGAAAAGCCTGAGCCCCATTGTTTGGGGTGCGATTCCACCCACCCCAGATGGTGAATCAGCCCTGTGACTCATAGTGTGTTTTGAAATAAATCTTTTCAAGTCATAAGCAAGGCACTGGGTTTAATGTAAGCTAGAAAGTTACCAGGCTCGTAAACAGCAAAACACAGTATATAAAGACATTATAGGCATGCTTGTGAACTCAGGTGCAGTTTAAAAGGAGCAGAAAATGCAGCATCTCACTAGTGTCCATCGCTGGAAGAGCATTATTTTTCACCAAGCATCATACGTGGTTCTAAGAGCGACACCATATTTGAAATGTGTGTAAGCCTGGTGCAGGGTTTGCTGTTTGTGTCTGACTTCACCCTGATCTCAGCACAGCAGGAGCTCTGTCTGGGGTACAGAATATGAAGCCACTGGGTGGTTGATTAGTAAGAGCGGCGGTTAGGGAGGTGCTCTGGGGGCACTGCAGCGCAGCTCTGCCCCAGGGAGGCACAAAGGGAGGGTGTGCCTTCTGCCACATCCCTCCAGAGGGTGCATGAGGAGTTCTGCTACCAGTCAGCTCCATGGCTGGTGTGGGGGAAAGACATGGTACGGCCTCTCTTGGGGAGCCTAGCATGTTGCTAGGTTGGCACAGACCTGGCTCACCTGGTCACAGAAACCGTGATTGTGCTCACCCCCTGCGCTGAGGGGGGCAGCAAGGGAAGGGGGCTTCTTGTGCCTGCCCTCTTTGGGCCAACTGTGCAGGGACTGGACATAACTTGCTTTTAAGAAAGGATTTCCAGATCTGGCCCAAAGTTTAATGGAGCCTGTAACTGCACAAGGGGTTCAGATGGGCCTGCGGGTGGATGTGGCAGACCTGGTGACTTGTATCTGCAGCAGCTTTCAGTGAGAGTCTGTCATTCCCATCAATCTAATGCTTGACCTGACCGTCCTCCTCGGTGAGCTGCAGCAGTTCAGCAGGAATTGGACCACCTGCGCAGTAACTGCCGCACAGGGTGCAATAGTCATTACTACAGAAGGACAAACTTTCCAGCTCCAGAGACTCCTGTGGCATAAAGAAGTCACCCTGACTGTCCCGTAAATATGGGGGATGGGTCCCACTCATGTCTGGGCTGCCAAGGTTGGTGTCGCTTCTTTCAGAGAAGTCCAGGGCACCTGCGTCATCGGCGTGGTTTTGTAGGAACAATGATGGCAGCCTGGCTTCCACCTCTTCCACACTCACATACCTGCTCTGGAGGTACTGCTGGTCGGGCCTGGAGGCAGGGCCACAAGGGTCCTCCTGAGGAATGATTTTGGTCTTTGCCAGTGACTTGAAGGAGAGCTGGGAAATGACATCATGAGCACTTAGACCAGGAACTCCATCCATAGTCACTTTGCCTGGGTTGTTAGCGTCATCTCTTCTGAGCTGGCCACATGTCTCATTAGGTCCAATCCAGTCCTGAAGCAAGGAACAGTAAATACTGTTTAGTGGGGAGAGGCAGAATTTGCAAAGGAATTCTTGAACTATTGCTTTCCATAGGCTTTGGCAGTGCAGACCAGGGGCTAGATCAGTTCTACATCAGTGCAACTCCACTGAGTGAACCTCAAGTAATGGAGTGGAGAATAAGGCCCTTGCTTTCTCTGATGGAAGTTTTGATGACCTCCAAGCTTTCATTCCTGAGCCAGACCCTGAGCAGCCTCTGCTATCTTGGCTCCCTGGGGGACAGCATCTCCAGTTGGTATGTAGAAAGGGAAGCAGGCAGGGGATAAGGAAAAAGGCAACTGCACTACTGAGGCGGGAAATGCTCCCAGGCTTTGATTTTGCATTTGCCAGGCACTGGAGCCTATTGCAACTTTCAGCAGTCAGAGTAAGTGCTAATTTACCCAGAGGGCCTCAATGTAGGGGGACAAGGGACTTGACATCCTATGGGGTAGCAACAAGGCTCACTCAAAACCAGCCAACCCCAAGCACAGGCAGGGATGGAGAGAGAATGGAGGAAGGAGACAAGGCTGATACTGGCCCTGGGTAGAGTGACCAGACAGCAAGTGTGAAAAATCGGGACGTGGGTGGGGGGGTAATAGGAACCTAGATAAGAAAAAGACCCCAAAATCGGGACCATCCCTATAAAAATCGGGACTTCTGGTCACCCTAGCCCAGGGGAACTGATTTCAGGTAGAAGGAAAAGGATCCTGTACTTCTGACCATAAAGGGGCAGTGACCCTCCCTGCTGACGCCCCCTCAGTGCATGGGGTAGGAGCAGCTGGATTTAACAGGACAGTGTGGGTGGGGTGTCCCCGGATAGTCTGGTCTGACTGATTCTCCTACAGTTCTTTGGCTAGGCAAGGAAGAGCCTGATAGCAGCAGTTGTGGAAGGTCCAGTGGGGATTGGGCAAGTCCGATGGTGGTGGTATAAAGGAAGGGAGGCAGTGACTGGAAGATGCTCAGGATGGGAGGGCTTCGTTCCTAGGTGGAGAGGAGGTTGGTGATGGAGCAGGAGGAATATGGAGGCAGGTGTTTGAGTGGAGAATGAGGAACTTCCAGGCAGATTAAAGCCCTGTGTCGGAATGGGCCTGGTGAGGCCTGTTAGTGGAAGCAGTGATGAGAACCCACAAGCCACCTTCCCACATTGAGGGGAAGGATCATGAAGAAGAAGGAGAATTTGCTGTTACCTTAAAATTCCCATTGTGCAAGGTGTAGAGAGGCTGGAAGAAAGCAGCCGGGGTGGGAACGTTCAGGCAGAAGATGTTCTTTGCCCTGTGGAAAAAGATGATACTGCTATCAAATCTAGATAAATGTTCCACCTTCTATCGCAACCCGCAGCACACTGCGAAAGATTAAACCAAAACACTTAACTTTCTTCTGGAAAGACTCCAGGAAAGGCCCATTTCATATGGCTCCTGCCATCTGTCTGTGCATGGCTACACAGCTATGTGTGTGCATTTAATATCAACAGTGCAGTCTATCTGGAGACAACTGTAGTCCAGATGGATAAAATGTATGTTTGCAAGTCCTCAATGCAGACCCCTTTGAGGTTTCTGAGTCTTAATATATGTTGCAGGGTAACAGTATTAGAGAATTCTCTGAACTGTTCCTCTTCGTATGAATTCATCTGGCAGGGCATTTTACAGCAACTGTTTGATCTAAATCACCTCAGAACCTTTCCAGGAATGAAGCATCTTACAGAAGTACTAGTCTTAGAGTGCATAATCCTGCACTATTCCTTGTGCCATCTGAAAAGCCTTTTTTTAAAGACTGGGGTTTAGGAGGTCTTACTAGTGGTCACAGCTGTGCTGAGGTCTGCCCACCCAGGATGGGAGTCATCAGGCCGGAGTTGGAGGAATTATCATAGAATCATAGAATATCAGGGTTGGAAGGGACCTCAGGAGGTCATCTAGTCCAACCCCCTGCTCAAAGCAGGACCGATCCCCAATTAAATCATCCCAGCCAGGGCTTTGTCAAGCCTGACCTTAAAAACTTCTAAGGAAGGAGATTTTACCACCTCCCTAGGTAACGCATTCCAGTGTTTCACCACCCTCCTAGTGAAAAAGTTTTTCCTAATATCCAACCTAAACCTCCCCCACTGCAACTTGAGACCATTACTCCTTGTTCTGTCATCTGCTACCACTGAGAACAGTCTAGAGCCATCCTCTTTGGAACCCCCTTTCAGGTAGTTGAAAGCAGCTATCAAATCCCCCCTCATTCTTCTCTTCTGCAGACTAAACAATCCCCAGTTCCCTCAGCCTCTCCTCATAAGTCACGTGTTCCAGTCCCCTAATCATTTTTGTTGCCCTCCGCTGGACTCTTTCCAATTTTTCCACATCCTTCCTGTAGTGTGGGGCCCAAAATGGGACACAGTACTCCAGATGAGGCCTCACCAGTGTCCAATAGGTATCCCAAAATACCATTGGCCTTCTTGGCAAGAAGGGCACACTGTTGACTCATAGCCAGCTTCTCGTCCACTATAACCCCTAGGTCCTTTTCTGCAGAACTGCTGCTGAGCCATTCGGTCCCTAGTCTGTAGCGGTGCATGGGATTCTTCCGTCCTAAGTGCAGGACTCTGCACTTATCCTTGTTGAACCTCATCAGATTTCTTTTGGCCCAATCCTCCAATTTGTCTAGGGCCCTCTGTATCCTATCCCTGCCCTCCAGCGTATCTACCACTCCTCCCAGTTTAGTGTCATCTGCAGACTTGCTGAGGGTGCAATCCACACCATCCTCCAGATCATTTATGGAGCTATTGAACAAAACCAGCCCCAGGACCAACCCTTGGGGCACTCCACTTGATACCGGCTGCCAAGGGCAAGGCCAGGTATCAAGGGCAGGCCCCGTAAAAAAGAGTCGGGACCAGAGTCAGGCAGGGGTCAAAGGTCAGAGGCAGTACCGGGTTAGAATCGAGGGCGGCAATCAAGATCAGAGTCAGACTGGACTCAGAGACCAGAAGATGAGGCAAAGTCTGGCATTGCAGCAAGCCAAAGTCTGTGTGGCTGCCCAGACAAATTCCTGGGAAAAACCCTGGGGTTAAGTAGGTGCACTTGGCCAATCAGAGGGCAGCAGAGAACTGTCTCTCTAGGTCTCATGGGTGATACTTCCTGTGGCACCTGCTCTCCACAGTGCTCCCTTGCTGTGCCTCTACAGGGCCTTCTGGTGGCACTGTGGGAATAGCAGCTGCCCCAGGTTCTTTACCCCTAAGTTCTAGTGCTTGGGTCCTCACACCATTCCCCATGGCTACTAACCCAGGCCAGATTCAGCACTGCATTCCAGCACCTTCATGCAACTCTGGACATTGCCCAGGTAGATCCCCCGTCCCTACATAGAGCTCCATCTCAGAGCTCCCATGTGTTGGGCCATGACAGCTAGAGGTTTGAGCCATTTTTTCCCTTTTTACCTCCTGGTCCTTTGCTCTGCTCAGAACTTAAGAAACACAGAAACTAAGTCACAAGGGCACTTCACACACTGGCTAGAGTAGTGCCCGTTGGCAGGAGTCCAGCCAGGGTAGATCTAAATGTAGATGGCAGATTGATCATCAATAGCCAATGCTCCATACCAGTCACCCTTATTTTACATCTAGGCAAATTGGCACAAAGTTTAAAAAAATTCTTTTAGCCGTAAATACTCTGCATAGTCTCAGCTATGCTCCTTGATTGAGTTTAGGATCCCAGAAGTGCACCCTACGCCCTCTACTCTGAGTATTGGTTCGCTAACTATTGCAAGCACGTGGAGACAGCATGTTCGGGAATGTTTGCAGAGCACGTTCCTCTGAGCCCATGACATTCAAAGACCTGACTCTGGTGCAGAGGCAAGAAGCAGCCCTGATGTGTGGACACATGATATACACACTCATTAAACTTTAAAACTAGAAACTACATTAAACTAGAAAAGGCAGCCAGGGCTTGTGCCAAGGACAATAATGTACCTTAAGGAAAGCTTGAAGTTCAAAATTATGTAGAGTATGACACCAAGACATAGAGGAATGAACAAAATCTGTATCATGCTTCTGTGAAAGAACTTTTTGGGGACCTGTGAAAAACCTATAAAAAGAATTATTCCATTAACAGAATCAACTCACAAATGACCATATAAAGAGTATCAGAGGGGTCGCCGTGTTAGTCTGGATCTGTAAAAGCGGCAGAAAGTCCTGTGGCACCTTATAGACTAACAGCCGTATTGAAACATGAGCTTTTGTGGGTGAATACCCACTTCGTCGGATATCCGAAGGGGGTATTCACCCACAAAAGCTCATATTTCAATACGGCTGTTAGTCTATAAGGTGCCACGGGACTCTTTGCCGCTTTTTCATATAAAGAGTGGAATTCTATCCAAATTCTTAAACAAACAAGCAATGCAAATGAACCAAGCAGAAGCTATTAAAACCTTGAAAGAAAGTGACTTGACTTTAAAAGGCTGGAAGACATTGTTCTTGATCCATGAACCTGCTGCTGACAGCCCCTCCATTTCCCAGCGTGTCTCTTTCTCTCTCTGTTTTATAAAGTGACGTTAGGGCTCATATGAAACAAAATGGAACAAAACAATGTTCTTTGCACCTGGGGGGGCTGCTCTTTGAAATTCAGTTGTCTGGCTCCACTCACTCCACTGACTTTTATAACCTTCCTCTGCTTGGGAAGTTTTGCAGCGAACTCTCGCAGTATAAATGATGCCTGCTTCAAACTCCATAGCCTCGATTTCTACCTTTGTCACTGAGTTGAACAGCTGTTTGTGCTGTGCCTGCTGAAAATTATTAAGAAATAACTCTTATTAGCAACACACAATAAAGGGCTGGTACTCTGAACAATTTGACAGCTCCCCAATCCTGACTCTACATTCTTAGGTGCTAATCCAGGGGTGGGCAAACTATGGCCCGGGAGGCTGCATCCAGCCCTTCAGACATTTTAATCTGGCCCTCGAGCAGGGTTGGGGGCTTGCCCTGCTCTGCGTGTGCTGTGGCTCCCGGAAGCAGTGGCATGTCCTCCCTCCGGCTCCTACGCTTAGGGGCAGTCAGGGGGCTCCACACGTTGTCCCGGCCCCAAGCACCACCCCCGTAGCTCCCATTGGCTGGGAACCACAGCCAATGGGCGCTGCAGGGGCAGTGCCTGCGGACAGGGCAACATGCAGACCCACCTGGCCACACCTCTGTGGAGGAGCCGGAGGGGGGACATGCCACTGACTTTACTGAACCTGCCAGACAAGAATGGACTTTGGGGACAGACAGTGTAAAATGGTTTGCCTTGGGAATCTCTAGGAGGAGCTGAATGCAAATTTCTCGCCTCTGGCTGCACCCTAAGAAGGGTGATCACCTGTTCCTGAAGTTTCAGGATCAGTGGCCCAAGCTGCATAAATGAAGGACAGACCCATTCATGGGGAGGCTAGTTCTGTGCTAAAGCTGTTGTGACCTTGTAAACACAGAAAAATCCCTTGATGGCCCTTACCAGAAGCCTTCTTGAGTTGGGGGTGGAGGGCGGTGATCTCTGGTAAGCATTTTAGCATGCATATAAGTTCTTTGATCGTTTTAATATGTTTTCTCTGTAATGTTTTTACCTGAAGAATAAACGTGCTTGCTTTGTAAGGGCTGTGGGCAATTACAGCTGTTCATAGCTTCTGGAGAAAAAGCAAAGTGTAGATGCTGGTTTGTTTAGGCAGAATGGCTTACTGGGAGTATCACAGTGCTAGCAGGGAACAATGCAGACTCACTGGAAAACCCCTGGTCAGTAGGGAGTGAGACACAGGTCTCTGCCCAAGAGAGGTGATGGCTAAGGAGCTGGCAGCCTAGACTGGGTATCCTTGGTGGACCACGGAGGGGGAACACAAGTGCAGTTGCTCTGAACTGTAGTAGCAGGCATCTGTGTATGGCTCATCCAGGCTGAGAGCAGGTATAGTTACCTCCCAGGATGTATTGTGTTCCTTATACTCCAATTCATACTGAAGAATATTCTCTAGACTCCATGGCACACTCCACCAGAGCTGGCACTTACTGGCACTGATGTTGCTCTGCAGGTTGAAGGGGGGATCACACTTAACTGGAAACAGAGAGAGGAATTATTCCAAACGCTTGGCTTTGAGAGACCTGCAGAACACCAAGCACAGTCCTAGGCTGCTCACAGCTAGGGGACATAAATGTGGTTCTACCCATCCCATGATCCTGGGGTCAGCAGGAGAACAAATAAGCCCCCAGTGCAAGTTAAAGCAGCCACAGGGCTTCTGTAATGTAACACCAACTAGAACAGTCCCTGAGGGACTGCTATGCCAGTGAGGGATCACAAAGCAGATTATGCTCTAGCCCTCCCTACCATGAACACGCACGGACGTGCTCTGTGCTGGGGACAGAGACCAGAGGGGCTGCTGCAAAATGGGTTTCCTTCCAACTGGGAAAATCCTCTTTATCCCCTTTAGGGAGCTTTCAGACCCCTCTGGGACACTGTGCATTGTGAAGTGGTCTTAGTGGGGCTGAGAATCAGGCCCATTGTTCACATTTCCCAAGGCTCCCCAGTCCTTCCTCTATCCCAGCAAACAGTGCAGCTGTCAGCAGGGGGAGCCCCCAGGGCTCAAACTGCAGTGATGGCTTGATGGATGTTGCCCAAGGCAGATAGCAAAGCAAGGGAGGATGGTGGCAGAATGACCCCTAAGGATGGGCTGGGGTGCATGTGGAAGAATGAGACCCAGAGAGAGTCCTGAGGGGCATGATGGTCTGCCCCCATATATAACATGTACAGGCCATGCTGCCCAAGGGTGGGGGTTCTGCATCCCCATCAGTCTCACTTGCTGCCACTGAAGTCTCGCTCTTCAATGAACTTCACAGGCCAAACACTCTCATTCCAAAAGGGATCAGCTGGCCCCCGTCCCATAGCTGCAATGGGTGGTACTCACTGTTCAGACTGGGTTCATATTCCGGGAAAGCAACGTATGTGCGATTCCTCCCAGAGAAACCACCTTGTAGCAAGATGCTGTAATTGTCCTGCTGTGTGAACCTCTCCGCCGTGTTAATTGTGCAGTGATGCTGGCTGTGCAGCTCATCTCTGGCAGTCAGTGTGCAGCTGTAATTCTCATCCAGCGTGACGGCGCTAGAATAACCAAGGGGCTGAAAGTTTGTCTTATGCTGGAGAGAGTAATGGGTTTAGTTAATTTAAGAGTTCAGCCTTAGTTATTTGTGGCACTGCCAGTCACCACACGGAGGAGTCACTCTGCATAGGGCTCATAGAATTGGGGTCTTCCCTGTGTGTAAATGCAAAAAAATGCAGTCCTGGGCTCCAGCAAGTGCCTTACGTGTCTGCCCTGAAAAGGACAGCAGGTGAAAGCCAAGCCAACAAGCGAGGAGGTGGAGGACACCACTAGGATTTGGCTGTTGGGGAGAGTTCAGGGCCAAGGAATCCAGAGAGCCCTTCCTGCCCTGTTACTCTGCTTGCCCTCCTGCCTGACCCAGGGCCTCAGCGTGGCAGACGGTGAGTAGGCATTGAACTTACTTTGTGAAATGCACGTGAAAGGGTCCATCCCCCACTCTTCCGTCTGTCTCCCATGTACAGTCTATTCGGTAGAGGTAGTTATTCAAGCAGCTCAGGTTGCCAGGAAATTCTGCTGAGGAAGGAGATCCGAGATTTTCAGAAATTAACTCCATTTGTTATTTAATGCCAACAGCCTCCCTTTGGGCCCCAAACCCGATACATCAGCGATGCTGTGCACTAGCCTTGCCACTTATTACTGGGCCAGATCTAGCCTCCCCCACCACACTGTTTAGTTGGCCCTTTATTGTATGAAATGAGACCGTAAACGCTTGGGGGCAGGGCGCATGTGTGCAGTTTACCTGCTCTCTTAGCTGCCCAGCATATTATTGGGGATGGGAAATAATAACAAATCCCTGATCCCTGGGCCCCATATTGCCCTCTGACTTGTTCAGTTCCTGAAGTGGGGTGGGGGGGCGGGGGAGGAGAGAGAGAGAGAGAGAGAGAGAGAGAAACAGCATGAATGCCCCCAATCTCCTCTCCCCCTTACCTCTTCCTTCCCTTCTTCTGGAGACCACAATGGCAATAAAGCAGAGTTGGAGGCATGCTCGCCAGACGTCCTTTCCCATTGTAAATGTGTCTGGAATACAAAGTATGTTAGGAGTAGAAAGGGCTTTGGGTGTCTCTATGGCAACATGCAGAGTGTGCCAATCATCTTTCCATGCTGAAGCTCAGACTGGCCCAACCCCTGCCGCTGAAGGGCACAGCATAGCCCCGGAACTGCTCTCCTCCCTGCAGCTAACATGCTGCAGCCAAAGGAATTGAGGGCACAGGCTGCACTGCAGGAATTACATGGCCTACAACATCTTCTCCAGCTCTAATTTCTATGATGCTTTTAATTCCTTCCTCCCCCCTCCTTCCTGGACTTCTCTCCATGTACAGTGATACCTGTAAAGAACCACGCACATTGTAGGTACTGGTCTGTCTTTAATGGTGGCTCTTCTTCTCTCGAGTGCCTAACAACTGTCTTCCCTCTCCCTCTTCTCATTTCTGCCTGTAACCACCCCAGCCTCTGTTGCTGCGAACATACTCACCTGAACCCTCCTTTGGCATCTTTAATGCCTCTTTCCTACTTGTCTCTTCTCTTAGCCATCTGAACCCCCTATTCATCTCATCGGTCTGAGCTAATGTTTGCGAGACCTTGTCCTTCAGCTCAGTTGGTATTGGCCTGATCTGTGGTTACAGGTCTGAAGTCAGCAGTTAGTGGTGTCCTGTGAGATGCCTCCAACTCTCATGGGGTGGGTGTCACCCTGTCTTTGGAAACAAGCCCACTGTCTAGTATGGCCCATGTGCTGCTCTAAGGGGGCAGAGAACCAGTCTGAAGACCAGAAGGTGTGCAGTAACCAGAGTGTTGGAGAAAGGGAGCATAAGGTGCAAACTCAGCCAAACCCAATTAATTAAAAAATTCAAATAGCTATTAAAGGACCCGTCATCAAGCAAACAGCTGAAGAGAGCTCAGCACCTGCCAGTGTACCTAATAATCTCGCTTTCCTACACCTTTGCCTGCCTGCAGCTTCCCGTATCTTTAATGAAACACTGAAAATAAAACAACAGGCAGGCTCTAAGAAGCGAATCAGGCTTCATCCCCTGGGCAGGGAGAGGATGTCTCGCTACCACCCTATATATTGCTGCAGATCTTATGAGCTGGGGCTGACGAGAGGAAATTCATAATTAACTGACATCAGCCGAGGGCGGCTAAGTAGGATTAAGTATCTCTTCCTTATCATTCTAATCAGGGTGCTGACTGTCTGTGATAAATGCTGTAAGATTGACTAAATATGAAATACAGAAAGCTGCACGAATGCACACACACTCTGGCACATACATGTGCATACCTGAACACATACACCAACTGGCAAACACAGATCAGAATAATTAAAAGAGACCCATTTCTAGGTTACTGTCAGAAAACTTCTCAAGTCAGTTCTATAATGTATTAGCTATATCAGATATCACAGGGTACGTGGGGCTCACTTAAAAACCATGAGTTTTGCATTTAGCTATAATAAGGTCACACATCTAGAAATCAAGAATGTAGGTCACACCTGGGGTGGCGGGGCCTCTGTTCTGGAAGGCAGAGACTCAGAAATGGACTTGTGGTAAAGGCAAGTAACCAACTGACCTTGAACTCACAATGCAATGCTGTAGCTAAGACAACTAATGTAAACCTTGGATGGGTAATGTGGGGAATATTGAGCCAAAGTAGGGATGTGTTATAACCCCTGCATATGGCATTAGTGGAATACTGTGTCCAGTTCTGGTGTCCACATTGCAAAAAGATTGTTAAAACATTGGAAAAGGTTCAGAAAAAGTTACAAGAATGTATGTCCTGGAAAACCTGCCTTGCAGCGAGAGACAAAGATCAATCTATTTAGCTCGTCCCAGAGAAGGCTGTGACCCAGGGATCGCTTGGTGTCAACTGGCAGTGGGGTGCATAGGGTTGAGGGGATCCTGTGGGTCTGGTATCTAAATACTAGTTCACCAAAGAGTGTCATGCAAGGTCTCTACTGAAAGCCTGGTCCTCATCATCATTGTGAACTGTATGTATGGATAATATGGAAGGAGTTATGTATATAGACTGCAAGTTATGTTCTTCAGGTCTGTGACTGGAGGCTGGTCACCAAAAGGTGCTCAACAAGATTCTTTCAGGGAAAAGCTACTTGTAAACTGGGTATTGTACAGGTCACACTGGCCACCCAGTTACAGTCTGAGCTGATTGCTAACAAGGGATTGTGAAATCTTCCAGGCAGGGAATTTATATTAGAAGAAATAAAGCAGCAGGAGGACATCCTTTTTGTGAGTGAAGACAATGGATCTTTGGACCTATAGCTGGGGGATAGGGGAGGGATTAGTGCAGGATACACCCAGTTACACTTCCAAGCAGATAAGCTTGTCTTATCAACAGAAGATCACAGCTGGTTAGGTTGTTTGATGCTGGGAAAGAAACATGGGGCAAGCTAACCTTTATGAGACAGCGGAATGTCTTGTTAGTTAAGTTTAAGCGTTAGAAAGAGTGTTATGATTTTATGTGTCACCATTTGTTTCCCTTAATTCTATTTGCTTCTTCTCAATCTTTGTTCTTTGTTAAATAAATGTCTTGTTTTTCTCTGTAACCCCAGCTAAATGCTGTGCACTGAGTGGAGCGGTGAGCCTGCAGTGTAACTGGTAAGTTGGCATGTGCTATTCCTTGGGAGTAGCAGATCTGTGAATTCTGGGTGTCCAGTGGCAAAGATGCTCGGCATGCTCAGGGACTGGTGTGTGCCTATTACTAACCTGCCCAGAGAGCGGGGCCTGTGAAGGCCTGGCCATGTTGGTGCTTCCAGAGGCTGGCAGAGTTGGGGAGCGCATGAGGTGCAGATTTTTTATGGTGAGGGGAATTAGCCACTGGAACAGCTCACCTAGGGCTGAGGGAGATTCTCCAGCCTTCTAAGTTTGTCAATCAAGACTGGACGTCTTGGTAAACAAGCCTCTATCTCTCAAACAGAAGTTATGGGCTGGATGAGGGATGTGGGGGAGGGTCTGTGTTCTGTGCTATGCAGGCCGTCCGACTAGGATGACCAGATGTCCCAATATTTGGAGCTTTGTCTTGTATAGGATCCAATTACACACCCCACGCTCTGTCCCAATATGTCACCCTAGGTCAGACTAGATTATCACAGTGGGCCCTTCTGGCCTTTAAACCTGCAGTATCCATCCCCACAAACTTTAAGCCCAAAGTGCCTTACAAGAGCCACTGCTTGCCTGGGTGGCCTCTTGGCTTCTTAGCTATTTCCCAAGACTCCCTGTTTGAGAGGAAGGCAAATCGCAACTTTCTCCTTATTTCCTGAGAAGACGTCTGGCTACAGAGTTATGGCCATCATAATGGAGGTCAGTGGATTAGTGCCTGCTTATCCCAGTGGTGAATTTGGCCCCTCCTGGGTTAGCTTTCTACTTCCCTGGTATCTTAGGCCCAGAGTCTGAAAGTCTTTTCCGTCCCACAAATGTTCCTGCGAGAGCTGCTGTCTTCATGCCTGACTGGATTCGGCCAGTCTGTCTGTTACGAAGTGGTCAAGCCTGAAGAGGGATTGGTGTGTAGTGGGCTGTGTGCTGCCAAGTTCTCTGCAGGGTAACCCTGTAGGTCTTACTACATCACCAAGTAGTGCTGACCTCTCAGTTCATTGTGAACTCAGCACTGAGACCTTGCTGCTGGTCTCTACAGTGGTCTCTGGGCCAGGCTGGCACCCAGAACACAAACTGAAGCCCAGCAGAGGTTTTCCTGCCTCACTCATGTTCTACTTTTGTGGGGGCTGCTCAGTCCCAGCAGGAGGACTTGCCAAGCTACCATGGCAGGTTATGTTGGTGGCATTTTCAGCCTGACCGCCGGGGAGACGTCCTGGCCATCCCATGGGAAGGCTCCTGGTCTGATAAGCTTCCCTGCCCGTTCGGCAGACCCAGGCAGCATGGGAGTTACTCACACCCTTCCACGCCAGCCAGCTCCTCTGGGAATCTCAGAGGACCCATCAAGAGGGGCCCTAGTGAGGAAGCGTGAAGGCAACATAACCCCCTGCAACTGTCCAGCAACGTGAGTCAGCAAGGACAGGGGCATCTAAAAATCACAGGCTTCCTGATGAAATGCTAAGCTTCCAGCACTCCCGTCACTGCATTCCACCCAGGGACGTGCTCTTAGTGGCACTGGCAGTTTCACCCAGAGCAGCAGGAAAACAAGAGGCAAGCAGCAGCCAATCAGAAACCAAAGACAGCCAGTCAAAATGCATCAGCACCACAACTGGGCAGTGAGCAGTGGGTGGAAGCACAAACACCACTGTGACATCCAGCTCTGTGCAAGAGCGCTGAACGATAAGGGCAGAGCATGGCTGTGGGACAGGGCAGCTGGGACACATGGCCACTGCGTGACAAGGCAGCTCAGCTGATTTTCAGTATGGCAAAGGTCACTTCTGCAATGGCACCAACCTCTGGGTGACTGGCAAGAAAGCCCCATGGGATTTGCCCGTTATCAGGGGTGAGGGGAGAAATCACACCCTGAGGAAGACAAGGCTGTGTTGATTAGAGCCGCAGGCTTCCTGCCAGGCACTGGACATTGCTAAAGAGCAGAAGGATGATGATACTTTGCAATGTTTGGGTGAGGATCTTAGAAGTGCTAAAGGCCCCTTTGCTGCACACAGGGATATTGTGTGCGGAGTCTAGGGACTCGCAGACTGGCAATATCAAATATCTGTTTAGGGGAGAGTACTGGGAGCCAGGACTCCTGGGTTCTATTCCCAGCTAGGGCACTGAAGGTATGTTTGCACAGCCTGCGGAAGGCACCTCCCAGCCTCGGTCAACAGACTCAGGTTAGGAGGGCTCGCTCTAGCGCTCTAAAAAGAGCAGTGTAGACGGCGCTTTGAAGTTGTGGCTTGGGCTGGAGCCTGGGCTCTGTAGCCAAGAGAGCGGGGCAGAGATGCTGGAATGAAGGGTGCTGGAGGGGCTGCCGTACCCCCTGGCTTGAAGTAGATTCCATTCTATCCAGGGTTATCAACGGCTCTCAGCCCCCCCCACTGTACTCACTGGAGCAGGGTGGGCTTCAAGGCCTGAGATCCTGCCCCAGCCACACTTCAAAGCACGATCTATGCAGCTGTTTTTAGAGCACTAGGGTGAGCCATAGTAGCCCCAGTCTGCCAGCCTGCTGGGAGGCTCCTTCTGCGGGCAGTGTGGCCATGCTCGGACTCTTTAATATCAGTGTTATTTCTCCCCTTTATAATTGCCGCACACGGGCCATTGTGTTCCTCTCTAACTTGGGGGAGTGCATCTGCAAAGTG
Source organism: Caretta caretta (assembly GCF_965140235.1). NCBI lineage: Eukaryota > Metazoa > Chordata > Testudines > Cheloniidae > Caretta > Caretta caretta. Next base: position 516,256 of record NC_134215.1, read on the forward strand.
AGGCCACTGGAGTCGCTACGCTATTCTCAGGGCTATAGTCTGTACTCGCACCATGAGTGAAATCCAGTGAGAGCAGGCGGGGGGGACGGACTCACCAGTTCATTGAACGCTCTGATTCCTTTAACACCCAGCTGTAAATGGGTCTCTCCTCCCTGCGCAGAACCTTCTGATCCTCTCTAAGCTTCTTCAAGATGCACCAGCAACAGGCATCTCAGTGCTGAACAGCAGCAGAAGGGAGAGGGACATTGATCCGTAGGCACAGCAGAGCTGGCATTCAGCTATAATTAAGGGCTTGGGCCAACTCACTCTTGGCATTTCCCTCATTCAGGAAAATACATGTCACAATCAGTTGACAAGCAGAAATATATAAATAATATGCACACACGCATAAAGGGTGAGAATGTGCAGAGGGGGAGGAGAAAGGGAAAAGTAATAGAGATTTCTCATATCCACAGAGTAACAAACCCTCCAAAATGATTAGTCTGTTCCTCTCGTTAACCTCAAAGGGACATTTTCCCAGAACTTGATGCATGTGACAGCTGCCTACAGTAAATCTGCCAGCCCTAAACCCTGGAGGCTGTGAAAAGCCTTTTTTCACTGGTGAAAAGCATAGTGCAATAATAACACAAAGCAATTACACACCATGTTCTGCAGATGGGTATCTATACGGAATCCAGCTCACGGCTAGCTGTAGCTAGTCATTCATTAATCTGCCTTAATTTTCCTCAGCTGGTTTTCTCTAGAAATGTGCTGTTAGGGGTGAGGTCTCCTTCCAGCGTAGCCCCAACCCTGGGTGTAGCATAAGCATAAACTCTTCCTCACTGGGCAGTTTGCACTCTCTATTGACCTTCTGTTGGCAACAGTGTGCTACAAAGTACAGCTTTGTGCTCTGGGAGCCAGTGGAACAAAATTGCAGAGATGATCTGGATCATTACAGATTTATAGTACAAGAAACACTATAAAGCTGAACACCTAGTATTATTTATTATTGGTTAACATCTTAGTTCAATCATTTCTCTTTGCACTAGCCAGCAAAATACAAAGCACAGCAATAGCTTGTCTCCTTACCAGCACAAATTAAACTTCAATTTTCATGCCTCCTCTGTTTCTTGATAGTTTAGAGTGTGTGGTTTGTTCACCAAGCAGCAACAGTTCTGGTACATAAAGCAGAGTTCACTGTGCCTTGTTTTAAAGCTAGTCTCAATAACCAATGGCAAGTTTCTCTGAGATGATCAGGCTGATATGAAGTAGCCACATCTGCAATTACTCATTAGTGAGGGAGCAATTGCTGAATTTACGTTAAGGGGTTAATTTTACTGAGACTGAACTATTTGCTGAATGACTTAAAATACCTTCTTAGAGTTTTTTAAAAAAATGAGTACAAGAGCTTTTTATAAGTGACCTAAAAACACTTCCTAGCCCTGCCTGAGTGTGAGTGGCAAGACTGCTGTCATCCTCATGCCCCAGGCTCAGATACATTTGTACGCCACGAGCACTGAAGCGTATGGAGCAGGACCTATCTTATTCTGTGCTCTGTAAGGTACCAAACAAAGTCTGGGCACTGCATAAATAATAAGTATCCAGCCCAACACTGAGCTCTGGCTTATTGAGGGTTTCCCTTGTCTGAGACCTAGAAAAGCAGTCAAGAACTTGACCATGGCTTGGTAGAAGTAGCTTTACTGTTAGCTTTGCTACCTGCACAGTCATTTACACATGGTATCTGAGATGCATCACAACAGCCAGAGGAGAGCCAGAGAGAGAGAGATTAAAGCCAGAGAAGCAAGGCTTGGCATGACAATAATCTGTTTGGGCGGCGTTAACTTCAGAAGGGTAAGGCAGGCAGGGAGTGTGCGTGTGTGAAGTTGGGAATATTAGAGATGGGAGCCCTGCATGTAGCAGCGGGCTCCTCAGTGTTGCTCTGTGTGTGCACCCTACACAGAGCTTTAGGGTGGGATTTCCCAACATGCTCAGCACTGGCCTAGCTCTGCTCCCATTGATGTCACTTGTAAAACTCTCATTGCTGCTAATGGGGGAGTGAGGCCACCATCACATGCCTTGGGAAATGCCACCCTCATGCTCACTGTGCAGGTTTGCTTTCTAAACATGAACTCTCCAAATCAGACAATGAAAAACCAGAGCGCCTCTGAAATGGGAACTATTTCTTATAGGTCACCCTGAGACAAATGTAGCCAGCTGAACTCAGAGCAGGAGGCCCCAGAGAGCTTCATAAAGTGGTTACTGTGAAACTGGACATATTTTGTTTCCTCTGCTGGTGAGGGGACTTGGGACCCTACATTCAGGGCCTTTCCCCATCGCTGTGGCTTGTCAATCACTCTGGAATTGTTGCGGTCCATGTAAGGCCAAGAGCTCTGATGACTAAGCCAACATGCAGCTGAGAAGGAAGCACCAGCACTTAGGAGCTCTGCAGCCAGCTCGTAAAAGACTGACCCTCCCTCCCCAGTTTCATTTGATATTCATGTTAGAAAACATGGGGCCAGTCTCCAAATGGGAATTTAGCTGTGGAGCAGTTTAGCCTCTGCTGTGATCACAGGCTGTCTTGGTCTCTCTGTGCTGCTGCTCTGCCTTCACTAGGGCACACCCAGGGAGTTAGCCCAGTTCTGCATTGTGTGTCCTCTACAAGGGAATGTTGCTGCTTTTTAACCACATGTACCCCAAAACACTTCGCAGAATGTACTGAACCAACTGTGCAAACTGGAGCTCAGTGCAATCCCCGGCTAGAGTGGAACATGTCAGCTCCTTCCCAGACCACACCAGGTCAGGCAGAAGACTCCTGTTTCCAATTGAAACAGCAGGGGGAGAGCAGGAAGGCCAGATGCAATTTGGCCAAGAGACTGGGACCACACCCTTATTTTTGTGTTCCATGATGATGGGAAGCCAGCACTCCCTAGCACCGCACTGGAGCATTGCGGGGACAACTAACCCAGAACTCAAGGCAGCCCGATTGACTCCCCTATCTGGAGCATGCATGCAGCATACCTCAATGCTATGCTGAGGCACCAGGGTCAGGCCCCTCCTAACTGGCAGTCAGCAATTCTATCAAATGAGATGGAAGGGAGTCTCTCCCCAGCCAAGCAGGTAGGAGCCATGCTGAGCTGGTCCCAGCTGGGAGTGCCCCTCCCCTGGCCGTGCTGAACTGGTCTCTGCTGGGAGTCCCCTCCCGCCAGTAGCAGGGTCGCCAACTCTCATGATTCTGTCATTAGCTTTGCGGTAACCGACGTTTCTCCCAAGCCCTGGCTCGTTGAGTCATGTGATTACATGAGAATTTTCAGCTTTCATTCAAAAGCAATCAAAGGTAAGTTTCTAGGCAGCCCTCATGGCTGTGGAGAAAAATGTGACCCAATGCAGCCTGGGGGCTCTGCAACTAGCTTGTAAGAAATAAGAACCTGGAATTTATTGTTTGTAAAAATCGCATGCTTGTTTGGGGCCTAGTTTGTAACTTTTGACACTTAGGGTTGGTGATGCTGTGGCAGAGGGGGCCTGTAGTGGGAAGCCCCTCTTTGCAGATCTTACATGTCTTATCTCTGCATGGACTTCCCTCCCTGGGGCCTGTGCAGGGTCAGGTCAGAAAGGTCTAGTACCTCAGAGCGAACTAGGTGATGAAAGCCTCCGGCTGAGCAGCAAGAGATCGAGCAAGCCTATGTGCTCCTCTGCTGCCCCCGCGAGGGCACGGGGGTTAGCACGCCCTACGGCACCTGAGGGGGCTGCAACATGTCCCCACAGACCGAGGCAGACAAGGCCCTGGTCTACACTGGGGGGGCTCAATCTAAGTTACGCAACTTCAGCTCCGTGAATAGCGTAGCTGAAGTCGACGTACTTAGAGCTACTCACCACGGTGTCTTCACTGCGGTAGTCGACGGCTGCCGCTCCCCTATCGAGTCTGCCTGCGCCTCTCGCGGCGCTGGAGTACAGGAGTCGACGGGAGAGCGCGTGGGGGTCGATTTATCGCCCCTAGACTAGATGCGATAAATCAACCCCCGCTGGATCGATCACTGCCCACTGATCCGGCGGGTAGTGTAGACATAGCCAAGGAGGGGAGCAGAGCTGCAGAGGGGAGGGAGTTGGGGCCAGAGGGTAGGGTGACCAGATGTCCTGATTTTATAGGGACAGTCCCGATTTTTGGGTCTTTTTCTTATATAGGCTCCTATTACCCCCCACCCCCGTCCCGATTTTTCACACTTGTTGTCTGGTCGCCCTACCAGAGGGGGCAGTGGGGCCCTAGAGGCTGCACACGGGGATATAGACAGATGAGGCCAGAGGAGCTGTGCCAAGAGGGGGCTGCATCCAGCAGAGGGGCTGAGGCTGGAGAGGAGGGGGCTCTGCCGGGAAGTCCGGGGCTACATCGAGGGGCATAAGGCAGACATTAAGTTGCCTCTAAACCTGGCTTGATGCAATTCCAGAATTCGGGGAGGAATCCCAGGGGTGAGCCTGAAGACGGCATGGCTAGGGCTCTCCTTGCTCTCTGCATCTTGATGAGCAAGCCAACCTGAAGATTTGCAGGGAGGGCACTTCCTACAAACAGAGGCCCAGGCATGCTGCCCCTGGGCCAGAGGTTCCCTGCTGGCTCAGAGATACTCTGCATGCCCAGAACAGGTCTCCTCCTGACTCTGGATCACTGATCGTTTACTCTGTGCTTGTGAATGGTGAGTGATGCTGCCCACTGGATGATGCCTGATCTCTCCTAGGAGAACTGGTGATGCTGCAGGAATCCCAGGGAACAGGAGGGATATACGGGGGCAGGAGGAGTTTATTTGTATCACAGACAGAACAGGATTATTACACTGGAAATGCAGCAGACTGCAGGCCTGGGCCCCTACACTCGCTAACAATATTATATTAACTTTACAATGCAGTTGTCCTAAATAACACAAAATGCAGTCACAAAACAGCCGGAGGCAAATGTTTTCCTGATCCCAGTGCATGTGTCACGAGTGGCTCTATTACAAGCAGGAACAGTCCAGGTTTAGTACTGTTGAAGAGTTATACTGCAGTAGTGCCCAAAGGCCTGGGTCAGGGCTTCATTATAGACAGACACACAGACAGACACATAATCCCTGCATTTCTTGCATAAATCTACAAGCCACTACAATGCTATAATTAACGTGCTTAGAAGGTATTTTTAAAGATGTTGCTTAAAGAGGCAGCCCCGAAAGCGGTGAGAATTTGTCTGGAGTTGGAAGGTGTAGCTTTGCTGAGAAACTATTACATTAAGATATAGGTTCAGAGAATGAGGGAGTAAGATTCTGGTCTGCAGAATATACTGTCAAGCCTGACTGGAACTTAGCCCTGAAACTTGAGTTCTGTTCAGTTTCTTGCACATTAAAATTTGGGTGATGATGCTTACAAAAGCTCTAAATGCCACCAAACTCTCAGGCCAAGTGCCACTAGAGAGCGCGAGTCATTTGAAAGTTTCATACTCTCTTTATAAACATGGCTTCAAAATCTTGTGCATTTCCCCAAGCTCAAGGTCCATTCCCAGGGTGCAGCTGCTTTTCCTGCATGGAAGAAATGAAATTCCATGGCTCAGTGTGCACCACTCTGACCAGCGAAGCTGTCAAAAAGTTGTTCATGTCAAATTTGATGTGACATGAACCTAGGGTGTATAGCAGCAGGAAAAGGCAAATTTCTGTGCAGCTGCTTGTTTCAGTTGCATGAAATACAGGCTGTTTGCACTCAGCACTAAGCATTTTGTTCTGTTCGTGTTGTGCTGCATAGGTTTTCTGGGCTCCTGTGTTAGTGCCTAGGCTTGGAAATGGCAAGCAGCATGAGTCCTTAGTTTGTCTGCGTCCCACTGGGCAGCGTGGCAGAGCGACAGGAGACCCACTGTTTGACGTAACTCCGCGGGAAATCCTCTCCTTCATTTTCAAGTGTGATGGATCCAGAAGTACAGCCTGAATTGGTCTGACTGCTTTTCTCAAATTCACACTCGATTGGACTCCCACAATCTGAGTCCACAAATCCACTGTCAATGGTGTCTAAATCTATGCATATTGCTGGGTAACCATCACCAGTTCGTGTATTAGGAGAGAAAAAGTCATAAGGGCCATCGCTATAGGAAACACTTTCACCATCTGGAGAAGGCAGAGAAGCTGGACTTTCTAAATCCCACTGCTCATGATGCAGGCAAAGGGCCTCTAAAATACTCCCCATCCCTCCTCCCAGGGCCTCTGCCATTGGGCGATGCACCGAGGGACTTGCACTCCTCCATGAGGGTTCCATAGACACAGAGCCAGAGGAAATTATGTTATCTTGTGCACTCAGGGCAGCCAGAGGCAAACTGCTGGAAATTTCACTGTTGTCACCGTCAAGATTAACCTTGGGGTAGCCATCCTCTCCATCAGCATCCAGATGTTCATGATCCCGGTGAGCATTGTTACAGTTGCATTGTGAGTAACAAGGTGTAAATTCATCAGCCACAGTTACTGTGTCAATAGAGAGATGACCATATGACTGGTCCTGTGTCCCACTGCTACTATTCGAACTGGACAGATGGGACTGGCTGTCCTGACCGTGCATGGCCAGGCAAGACATGCAAGTCTCGCGAGGGTGATCTTTATTGAGTTCTTTCAGCTCCTCAGCTGCAGTGTTGTGGGAAAGGTGTTTGCTGTAAACTTCTAAAACTTCTGGAAGGACAATTCCCCACTCAAAGAAATCCAGTGTTGCTTTGGTACAGGATGCACCAACCCATTTCTGCACAGAGACACAAGGAGAGAGATTATTAGCGCTGCGCTCAGTGGTTGCCAGCAGCTAGCAAATCGCATTGCCTATGGGCAGGGGTGGTATGAGGTGGCGGCGGGGCTGAGACTTGTGGCTACCCAAGGAACTGAATTGTTTTTCAGAGGGAAATCGGACTCTAACCAACCAGGAATGGCAAGAATTTCTGTGGCATTATTGCCAGGCCCAGCAGCTGCAGGAGAATTATCTGTAAGTCAATTCAATTAGGTAGTTTTATGTAGCTCTTCATTTCATTGTTTGTACTTGCCCTTCAAGCTTGGAGTGTGTCCCTGCCTTTGTACTCTGATTGTTCTGGTCAAGCTCCTAGCCTGGCCTTTGCTCCCTCATCACACAGCCCCTACCCCTTTACCGGACCCTGCCTCCCGCTGCATCCAACCCAGCAAGCCCAGCCTTACTGCTCTCTGTCATCGTCTCACACACACGGCTCTGCGTGCTTGCTATGCTGCCCCCTATGTCTAGAACACCCCAAACCCCGTTTGCTGCAGCACTGCCCTGGCCTCTGCTCTGTTAGGAGTGTACATAATCCGAGTTTCTTTGTGTGACCTGCCCAGCCCCAGTACATCCCCCTCTGCTCTGTTCTCACCCTCACTTGTCATGTCCTATGTACATTATGATTTAGTCCATAAGCACCTAGGGGCTGGGACATATCTGTCTGAAGTCGGGGGGAGGGGAGCCCTCATGGTTGTTGGGCATGGCCCAAAGAAGAATAAATACTTCATTGTCGTTATTTCTCAGCTGTCACTCCTGGCTGAATCCTCTAATTCTCTTTGAAACTCTAGGGGCTTGTCTACACTGCTAAGGTCGATGTAACTTACGTTGCTCAGGGGTGTTAAAAAACTACCCCCCTGAGCGATGCATGTTACATCGACTTAAACTGGTGTCCACACCACACTATGCCAGTGGGAAACGCTCTCCCACCAACATAGCTTCCGCCTCTTGTTGTGGTGGAGTAATTACATTGACGGAGGAGTACTTTCCTGTCAGCATAGTGTCGGCATGGTAGTGAAGACAAGCCCTAGCTAAAACCAGATGTTGTTCCAATGGCCCTGTACTAATTAATATCAATCATTTATATTGCAGAAGTGCACAAACTGTGCTGGGTGCTCTACAGACATCTAGACAAACACAGTCCCTGCTCCAAATTGCTCTCAGTCTAACTAGACAGAGCAGCGAAATGTTGGGGGTCAGGTTTGGAATACTGCTTGTTACCGTCTCACACGTGACATGGAAAACATACATTTAAAGCTGCAATCATAAGGTTTGTGTTGATTAATTAATTTTTAACCCTGGCTGTCTCTGAGCTGTAAAGGGTAGGAATGGGAAGGTGCTTAGACAGTGCAAAAGGCTGTTTACAAAAAAAGTGCAAATCCCTTTTCTTGGAGTTAAACAGGCAGAATGTATTTGCTGCTTGCCTGCTATCTCTCACTCCTTCTCCCAAGGGTCCAGTTCCACTCAGAGTACAACAAAATTGTACGAAATAACTAGTAAGCAACACTACTCTGCTTTCATCTCTGTCTGTATTTCTTGCAATATGTTCTCTAACAATGCTGCCTGCACTTAATAATGGAAATCACTTTTGACACGGTCTCCCACAGTATTCTTGCCAGCAAGTTAAAGAAGTATGGGCTGGATAAATGGACTATAAGGTGGATAGAAAGCTGGCTAGATTGTCGGGCTCAACGGGTAGTGATCAATGGCTCCATGTCTAGTTGGCAGCCGGTATCAAGTGGAGTGCCCCAGGGGTCGGTCCTGGGGTCGGTTTTGTTCAATATCTTCATAAATGATCTGGAGGATGGCGTGGATTGCACCCTCAGCAAGTTTGCAGATGACACTAAACTGGGAGGAGTGGTAGATACGCTGGAGGGTAGGGATAGGATACAGAGGGCCCTAGACAAATTGGAGGATTGGGCCAAAAGAAATCTGATGTGGTTCAACAAGGACAAGTGCAGAGTCCTGCACTTAGGATGGAAGAATCCCATGCACCGCTACAGACTAGGGGCCGAATGGCTCGGCAGCAGTTCTGCAGAAAAGGACCTAGGGGTTACAGTGGACGAGAAGTTGGATATGAGTCAGCAGTGTGCCCTTGTTGCCAAGAAGGCCAATGGCATTTTGGGATGTATAAGTAGGGGCATTGCCAACAGATCGAGGGACGTGATCGTTCCCCTCTATTCGACATTGGTGAGGCCTCATCTGGAGTATTGTGTCCAGTTTTGGGCCCCACACTACAAGAAGGATGTGGAAAAATTGGAAAGAGTCCAGCGGAGGGCAACAAAAATGATTAGGGGACTGGAACACATGACTTATGAGGAGAGGCTGAGGGAGCTGGGATTGTTTAGCCTGCAGAAGAGAAGAATGAGGGGGGATTTGATAGCTGCTTTCAACTACCTGAAAGGGGGTTCCAAAGAGGATGGATCTAGACTGTTCTCAGTGGTAGCAGATGACAGAACAAGGAGTAATGGTCTCAAGTTGCAGTGGGGGAGATTTAGGTTGGATATTAGGAAAAACTTTTTCACTAGGAGGGTGGTGAAACACTGGAATGCGTTACCTAGGGAGGTGGTAGAATCTCCTTCCCTAGAAGTTTTTAAGGTCAGGTTTGACAAAGCCCTGGCTGGGATGATTTAGTCGGGGATCGGTCCTGCTTTGAGCAGGGGGTTGGACTAGATGACCTCCTGAGGTCCCTTCCAAACCTGATATTCTATGATTCCCTGCCAGCCAGATCCAGGACTAGAGTATGCCAGGCACATCCATGGACAAAAATGGAGACACCCTTCATTCTACCAGCTCTGTACGGGGCTGGTATGGGAATCGTGATGGAATAAATGGGCCTAGAACAGTGGTTCTCAAACTTTTGTACTGGTGACCCCTTTCATACAGCAAGCCTCTGAGTGCGACCCCCCCCTTATGAATTAAAAACACTTTTAAATATATTTAGTATCATTATAAATTCTGGAGGCAAAGTGGGGTTTGGAATGGAGGCTGACCGCTCGCAACCCCCCATGTAATACTCTCACGACCCCCTGAGGGGTCCGGACCCCCCAGTTTGAGACCCCCTGGCAAAGGTGCTAGGATTCCACCCTCTGTAAACAGAACAGCTTTGGAGTTGGTATTTTTCGTTCTTCCATAACTCAGAAATTACTGACCAGATTTTCATTGAATTAAAAATAATAATTAATAAAAGACAACAACCAGCCCTGAGCCCTCTCTGGGCTAAGCCCCTGCCTGGGGAGAGCAGAGAGCTAAGGAGGAATGTTCACAAAGTAAAGAGTAAGTGAAAACAAAGCCATAACTGACCCTCACACTCTCCGCACTCACTACCCACAGCTGCTACCAAGACTCCAAAGCATCTGAGAAGGGACAAGTCCACGGAGTGTGGTACTCTGACTGCCTTTTCCCTCAGGGCTCCCTGTAGAGAATTTCCAGCTTATTTGCAAGAGGAATACCTCAGCTGCCTGGTTTTGTGCAGACAGACTGTGGCTGAATATGTCCTAGAACAGTTGTTTTTTGCCAGCTGGTAATAAAGTCCCTGTTCAGGTGTTAGCAAGGTCACCACATCCTCTGTAGCGCCCTTGTCTGTGCATTTCGTGCTGCGGCTGATAACCGTGTGGGCGACTGTTGCTTTATTCTGCAACTTTATTAATTTCCCAGAAGTTTCTCAGCTTCACCATTTTAGAAATGAATGACCTTTCATTCCCTCTCAGCAGCCTAACGAGGAACAGAGTGGGCAAAACCCTCTGTCCCAGTCCGATGGAGAATGGCTGTCACTTTTCTACCTCAGAGCAGGAAGTGACCTCTGTCCAGAGCGCTGAGACATCCTTTGGGACGAGCAATGCTCAGGGCAGGGCTGCTGAAGACAATGAAAGATTCACTGCAATTTGAACACCTGTCGCCTACGGGGCTGGGGGTTATCTCAGGGATGCTGGTTTAACCCAAACTGACACCAAATCAGCAAACATCTCCAAATGTACATTCCTTCCACGCAACGACCAGGAAAGCACAGTTCCCCCAAGGCCGCCCCTCTGCTTCCCCAACCGGCCCTACCTCAGTGGCTGGTCAGCACGGCCCCTGCCTTGCCCCCTCCTTTCAGGGTAGTAAGTAGACCTGGCTGCCCTTGCTGAGCTCCCAGCTGGCAGTGCCTCCCTGAGTTGCCTCGGAACCATGGCTGGGATTAGCTCCAGGCTCTCGTATGACTTGGCTCAGCCTCTGGCTAAGGCAGGGGTGGGCAAACCTTTTGGCCCGAAGGCCACACCTAGGAATAGAAATTGTATGGCGGGCCATGAATGCTTACAAAATTAGGGTTGGGGTGCAGGAGGGGCTGATGGCTCTAGCTGGGGGTGCGGACTCTGGGGTGGGGCTGGGGAGGAGAGGTTTGGGGTGCAGGAGGGTGCTCTGGGCTGGGATCAAGGGGTTCGGAGGGCAGGAGGGGGATCAGGGCTGGGGCAGAGGTTTGGGGCACGGAAGGAGGCTCAGGGGTGCAGGCTCTGGGCAGCGCTTACCTCAAGCAGCTCCTGGAAGCAGTGGCATGTCCCTTCTCCAGCTCCTACGTGGAGGCACAGCCAGGTGGCTCTGAATGCTGCCCCGTCCGCAGGCACTGCCCTTGCAGCTCCCGGTGGCCGCAATTCTCAGCCAATGGGAGCTGCGGGGGCGGCGCTTGGAGTGGGGGAAGCATGCAGAGCAGAGCCCCCTGGCTGCCCCTATGTGAAGGAGCTGGAGTGGGGCCATGGCGCTGCTTTCAGGAGCCGTGTGGAGTGGCTCTCAACCCTGCTCTCTGGCTGGAGTGCTGGAGCGGAACAAGCCCCAGGCCCCGCTCCCCAGCAGGAGCTTGAGGGCCGGATTAAAATGGCTGGTGGGCCAGATCTGCCCACGAGCCATTTTAATCCACCCCTGGGCTAAGGGCACCCACCCCTGGGCTAAGAGCACCAGGGGGGCGGGATGTTGCAGCACTTGAAGGTCCCTTTCTGGGAGTTAGTAAGAGACCTCAGCAGCCTCACACTGCTGAGAGGGAGTTTCTTCTTTACCCTGTCAGAGAGCTGAGCTGGCTTATGTCCTGAAATGGGAGATATAAATTTATATTGTTTATCTTCTCTACTGTAACTGTGCACGCGCTTTTAGACAGATACACAGCCGGTCCTTTTAGAGTCCTGCTAAGCCCTTGGCTTCAGTGATATCTTGTGGCAGTGAATTCCACATATTTATTATGACTTACATAAAAAATGCTTCCTTTATCAATTCTAAGTGTGTTGCCTTTCATTGTCCTTGAAGGTCCCTTTGCTCTTGTGTTATGAGAGAGGGTGAACGGGAGTGTGCAGTGATTCTCCTCTAGACTAGGCAGTATTTTGTGTACCTCTGTCAAGTCCCTTCTTCTCAAGTCCCTTCTTTCTAATTACACCAATCTTTTCAGTCTCTCATGATACACACTGTCTCAAGGCTTGTAATCAATTTACTTCTTTGTCTCCTAACACCTTCTATTTTTACTATGTTCTTTTGGAAATGCTCTGACCACACAGCACATGGTGTGCCAGGTGCAGACCTACCATTCATTTATGGGATGGCATTATAATATTTTCAGTATACTATTCTAGTCCATTTTTTATATATTGTAATTTTCTGCAATTCTGAGCTAGCATCTCATGGTGCAAAACTGGGAACTCGTTGTGGGAGTCAGCTGCTGCTTGGATCTGGGGCTTGGGTAACCACTCAACTATTATGCAGTAAAGGCAGGGTCATGTGCAGGGAAAGCAGTTTATGCTGAGGCATCAGAATGACTGCAATGAGAGCAACAAGATGGCAAAGTCCCCGGCGTAGATGCCATGGCTGATCAGCCTCGGGGAGAAACACCCAGGAATAAAGAAATGTGTTTCAAACCCCTCAGCAATAAGTGAGGTGAGAGGAGCGTGAAAGGCTTGGTAAGTTTAATGGAGGTGCAAGAAGAGAAGAAGGTGGAAATGGAAGAAGGGAGCAGAGAGCAGAAGGGGAGCTGGGAGGGGCACTGTAATGGGAGGCATGTTTTATTTTGTTCTGCATGAACCCATGAGCAGAAAATATGAAACTTTACCCTTTTAACCAACAGTCTCTTTGGGCACCTGGCTAAAGTCTCTACATTAGGGCGCAGCTGGTGTTTCTCCCAAGGGGGTCAGAGAAGAAACAGAAACAAGAACTAGCTTTTGAAGTGCCTCTAATAAGACCTGCTTTAACAATAGGTTTTGTGAAGGAAGATGAGGTAATGTGAAATCTGTATTCGGACACTGGCATTATCCCCATTCATCCATTGTATGGCAGGGTCCCCTCTGAACCATGCACTGAAAAGCACACTTGAAATTCACAGTCTTTTCCCCTCACTTTAAAGTCCATCAGAATTCCATTGTGAACCCTGCTCTTTGCATGCCATTTAGCCAGAGAGGGAAATATTAAGGATTAAGGCAAAAAAGAGTTTGGCTGTTTTTAAGTGAAAAGAGAATCAGGGTAACTAGATAAAGTTACTGACTAAGACAGATAATATCATATTGCCCCTATATAAATCCATGGTACACCCACATCTTGAATACTGTGTGCAGATGTGGTCACCCCATCTCAAAAAAAGATATATTGGAATTGGAAAAGGTTCAGAAAAGGGCAACAAAAATGATTAGGGGTGTGGAACGGCTTCAGTATGAGGAAAGATTAATAAGACTGAGACTTGTCAGCTTGGAAAAGAGACGACTGAGGGGGGATATGATTGAGGTCTATAAAATAATGACTGGTGTGGAGAAAGTAAACAGGAAGTGTTATTTACCCCTTCTCATAACACAAGAACTAGGGGGCAACAAATGAAATTAACAGGCAGCAGGTTTAAAACAAACAAAAGGAAGTATTTCTTCACAGTCAGCCTGTGGAAGATGTTTCCTTTGCCAGAAGATGTTGTGAAGGCCAAGACTACAACAGGGTTCAAAAAAGAACTAGATAAGTTCATGGAGGGTAGGTCCATCGATGGCTATTAGCCAGGATGGGCAGGAATGGTGCTCCTAGCTTCTGTTTGCCAGAAGCTGGGAATGGGCGATAGGGGATGGATCACTTGGTGATTCCGTGTTCTGTTCATTCCCTCTGGGGCACCTGGCATAGGCCACTGTCGGAAGACAGGATACTGGGCTAGATGGACCTTTGGTCTGACCCAGTATGGTCGTTCTTATGTTCTTATGACTTCAGAAGGATACGCGCCTAACTCAGAGATAGCTGCAGCTTGATGAATGTTACTGGGCTGGTTATTTACCCCTCCAGGTCTAACCATGTTTCCAGGCTGTTACCTACAACCGGTCTCTGGATTAAAAGATCTCCTAGAGGGGATTGCAAGGGCTAACACTGGGTTCCTGGCATAAGCAGAAGACTGGAATGAGAGTGGTCCTAGACTGCACCTCATAAAGCACTCAGATGGCTACTGGGTATACAAGAGAGTGCTTGGCCAGCTATGTCCTGGGTGTAACATCTTTATGATATTAAGGTGCAGCACAAGAGCCATATTCCGGTGCAGTGCAAACATAGAGGCCCAAACACAAAGCAGCAGGGAGAGGCTGTGCAGAGCTGGTTTAGCTCCCCAAGGGTTGTGAGTGAATCTGCTGTGTTACTGCAGTAAAAGGTGCTCCACGGGGGTACAATGACAAAGTGGCCAAGAATTTGAAGACTGAAAATAAAAGTGCAGAGCTAAAGACTCCCCCAAATTATTCTCTCCATAGCCCCCAAAGCTGGCCAGCAGGCCTGCTCTTTCCACAGGCAGACACACTGGTAAATTCAAACCTGCACCCAAGTGTCACTTGATATTCTCTTGCAATAGACTCCTCCTCCCATTGCTTCCTCTGGAAAGCCCTAGCCTGAGTGAAGGAGCTGGGCCATTTGTTTTAATTCTGCCGTGTGCCCCTCTGCTTGTGGACGTGATTTGTTCCATTTATACCTTGAAATCTCCGTTGTGTACCACATAAAGTGGTTTGAAAAAGGGAGCAGGATCTGGGACGAAAACCCCCAGCTTTTTCCATATGCTGGAAGAGAAAGCAAGAGCAAGGATTCAGTGTCAGGCATGTTTCACAGTCCAAAGCCAAAGCATCTGGGATTGAGCAGCTGGAGTCGCCTGCCCAGGCCTTGTTGGGAGCCTAATTCCCCTTGAGTGGGTTCTGCTAAGAAAATGGACGGATCTGCCCTCGGGATAATGCTCCATCCTCCTATATATCAGGATGGACCAGGCTAATGGAGTTTTCGACTAGCGTGATCTTCAGGCTCTGCCCAACAAAAATGTGAGCCAGGAGCCCTGCCTCCCGAAATGCTCAGCACCCCCTCCTGAAATGCTCAGGCCCCAGGCTTGTCTTGAAAAAAGGCTCCCAGCTTCTGCCCCAGAATTTTGTGGTCCTTGCCCCCCAACCCTACACATGGTCTCCCAGGCCTGGAAATGCCCAGTGCCCAGGGTCCCCGGAGGCTACAAAGCCCAGGGACCCTTCCTTCACCCAGCCTGAGGTGGGAGTTCGTAAGAGCTTGGAGCAGGTGCACTTTGCCCGGTCTGGGTTCTGCTCCCAGGTTCCCCCGTCTGGATCATTAGAGACTCTATCTCACCTCGCCCCAGGCGCTGTGGCTTTCACACAAGCAGTAATTAGCTGTGCTCCCAGTTCAGAAGGGCAGGAGAAAAGTCCAGCCCACGAGAGCGTCACTGGAAGCATGGCTCCACTAGAGGGCAGAGTCCCCCCAGAAAGGAGAGGGCGAGGAGTCAGCATGCTAACAACAGAGGCCCGGAGCTCGCTTGCCCCAGGCAGCAGCAGATCTCTCTGGGAAGGGCCGTGCTGTGGGCACAGACAGGGCTGTGAGCCCACCAAGCACTGCCCCAGTCCTATTCACCCAGGAGATCATAGTAGAGGGCTGAGTCTTTGTGCCTTTCATGGTGGGATACTAATGAAAGTGGAGTCCCCTCCCCTCCTCCTGGGAAGAGGAACAGCGCTGTGCAAACAGTCGCTAGTTAACTGCTGACTTGGACTGACAAGGGTCAGAAACCTTGGGACTGGGCGGTCACATAGAGCAGATGCCGAGCAGAGTATTTCCCAGCACCCCCTCTGTGTTCTTACCTCTGGTGTCTGGCCAGAAACACTGTGATGGAGACAGCAACCAGAGCAAAGGCGAGCAGCGACACCAGCCATCGTACTCCTGGGCTCTCTGAGGGAGAACCAAGTAGGATTAGTCAGTTCTTACCCTGCATTTCGGCTTCTGTCTAAAGATACCAGAGAAAGCAGGAGAAGTCAAGGACAGAGGGGTGGAAAAGCACTGGGATTTCTACACCCCAAATCTTTTCCTATGGGCTCTGAGGTGCTGGCCGGTGGCACAGCTCTCTGGAGCTGGGGTCAGGCATTTCTTTTCCTCCTTGGGAGCCCAGATGGTATTGCTCCCATGGCAGGGGTATGGGCAGCACAGAATCTGATTGCAACCTGGGCTGTTTGTCCACAGCTTTGGCAGAGTGGCATCCTGCGGACATCACACTTTGTTGGATCACTTTCTGTTAGGAGACACAGGACTCAACGTGCAGCTCCGTGTGCCAAGGATCCCTGTTCTGGTATTGGTCAGCTGTGTCTGATTAGCACCTCCCTGGGACACCTTCCATGGGCTTCAGAAGTAGGCAAGGAAAGGGGGCCTGGATGATGAGGCAGGCAAGTGGCCTGGGGTGCAGGGGGAGGGACACAAAGACATCATATGGACTGAGCTACAACATAAACCTACAACACAGAGCAGAAAGCACCCTTGGCATATGCCTCAGGGGAGAGCCCAGCTCCGGCAGGTGGAAGTCCTTTGCCAATAGCCAATAGCCCTAGTCCCTCCCCCTGCACAACTTGAGGAAATATTCCCCCAAGGCACTGGTGGAAGCACCCTCTACCCACTTGGCCAAATATGCTACCTATGTTGCTTAGTGCACTGGCATGAGCTCTATGCATGAGTCAGAATCACATGCTGTATAATGTGAATGCCAGATCGCTGTACCAAACCTCAGTGTCAAAGCTGGATATAAACTCCCCAGTCATAAAAGTCAGAGCCTTGAACTCAAATCTGAAAGCAGGCTCCCCGAACCCAACACCCAGATCTGAATGTGGGACCCTGAACTCCAATAATGGAACCTGCTCATCCCAGACTGTCCCGATTTCTGAAAATTATCAGCAAGCAGGATCCTGGAAGGCCAACATTTAAAGAGAACTGGTAATAGCCCTCACTGCTCTGTCTTCAGGTGATGGTGCCTCCCGAGGTATGTCTACCTGCATGTTAAAACCCAGGGCAATGAGTCTCAGAGACCAGGGCTGAACAACGCAATGGGCTGAGCTTTGTGCTGTGACTCTGCAGCCATGGTCCTGGCTCCTGTTTTAATAAACTACAGTTTCAGGAACTGTTCACTAACATCAGACAGGGGAGGATGCAGCAAGGACAGGAAGGCAAAGAGAGGCTGATGCTCTGTTTACCCTCAGGTTCAGTTTTCAGGGTTAGCAGGGGACTCCATTCACTCCAAACCCCAAGGTAGTCAGAGCCAGGGCGGGGCTTGGCTCGCACCTGGAACTCATAGTCTGTGTCCCTCTGGAATTCCAGGGGCAGGAGCACCATGCTTCGCTTGTCCTCTGGGATCACTTTACTCTTCTGATTCTGTGCAAAGTGAAACACCACAGCAGCTTTTAGCAGAAGTTGAGGGTTCGTTCCCAGCCCCCTCTCGCTCCCCACCCGCAAAGGTTCTGCTTCTGACTAAGAAAGTGTCAGTTTCAATATTAGACCAACAAACTGTAACCTTTCAGAACCATCTGATCCCATTGCTTTGCCCTCTGAACAGCAATGACATCTCACTAGAGACAGGCCTAAGCCCACAAAACAGATCTGGCTTGCAAGCATCCAAAGTCTTGCAGGTATCGAGGTCTGGGTTTTTCGATCCCATCTATCTTTATTCCAGCACTGATGGGTTAGCACTTCCTTAGTTCCTTGCAGAAGGCGATGCTTTGACCCCCAGCTCCCTCTGAAATGCTCTGTTCTGTTGCACTGTTGGTAGCTAGACAGGTCTGAACACATCCTAAAAAGGAGAAGAGGGCGGTGGGACTTCCCCTGCAGGGAGCCACCAGGGCTGGGTCAGACCTACCCCCAAGAACTTCTCCTGGCTCCAGGAAGCTTTGTACCCACCACGCTGCTTTCTACCTCCATCACTCCTCAGCTGCAGGGGGAGGGGTCCCTGTATGGGGAGTTGCCCCCCATTCACCTAATCTCCATGCAGCCAGACCCCCCCACCCCCAGAAACTCCCAACTGTGGGCTCCCCCACCTGAATCGCCACCCTGCCAAGCCTCACCCCCTGCATCCAGAGCCCCCCTGCTGAGCTCCACCCCCATGCACCCAGATCCCCCACAAAGCCTCACCCCCTCTTTGCCCCCCCCAAATACAGTAGTCAAACTATGCCTCTGGCTGAGGGAGAGGGGCACGCAGCCTGTCCGTTTCTCCAGGGGAGCACAGTCTGGAGTACAATTTGCCTTAAGCAGTAACTTTATCGGAGATGTCTGTACCTAGCAGTACCTAGGGCAGATGGGGAGCCAGGCAGCCAGGGTCTGGATCTCTGCATAGGATCTAATAGCCCCGAGGCTAATCCTTGGCTGGCTGCAGCATTGGACTAGTGTACAATTCATCTGGTGTAGGACAGGCCTGAGCTAGAAGTCTTGCCTACAAAAGACAGAGCCTCTCAAACACGAGGACAAACTAGCCTGATCTCCAAATGCTGCTTCAACCTTAGTTCTGTTTCCAGCCAAGACAATCAAATGAAAACACCACGTACACCCCAAGGACATCTTCTCCTCGCCCACCCACATCAGAGCTCAGGGTTATTATTTTACAAGTTCCTGGGCTTCTCCTGCTTTGGTTCATGCCTGAACATGTGTTCTGCTGGCACATGCAATTTCATGGGTATCCTTGCTTCCCTCTTACCGCCCAGGTGTCACTCTTCTTCTTATACCGCAGTTCATATTCCAGCTCATCATCCAAATAGTAATAGAGAGAGTTCTGATAGATGGTTTTCCAGGAGATATTATATCCATTTGAAAACACGGCAGTCAGATTGAACGGAGGATAAGGTTTAACTGTGGGTGGGAACACAGAAAGACAAATTGTGCCGATTTTTACAATCCTGAGACCTCCCAGCCCCGAGGAGAGGTGCACAGTCTGGGTGCAGTGGACTGGAATTGTCTTTGAAAGCATCAATTACTTATTACTCATGGCCATGCAATGTCGTCCATTTTCCTGTAATCTTTTTCACACTTATCTAGATGCTTGTTACCTGACGTTTAATTTTCAGAATAAACCGAATCCCGAGACTCCGACAGTGGGTTACAGCCCTTTGTGCGTCTAGTTGGGCACCCATTAACCTCACGGCTTATTGCAGGATTCAGGGTTCAGCACCATGCTGTGTGAACTGGCAGAATAAGCTATGCCAGAATCTACCCTGAACTTCCCATCAGGAAGACTAACTCCCCTGTACAAGAGGTGACTCAGGAAAGAGGGAGAGGCCCTGCCTGCATTATTCTAGGGATATTTTATGCCACCAGACAGGGCAATAACTTCATGTTGCTCTTTAATTTCCCACTGGAAAGGCTGCTACAGTCCTGTACAGGGGATATTTGTGACATGTTCAATGGAAGTGACCCTTCACTGTCACGTCTGATTCTGGCTAAATAACTAACATCATAGTTATTTGGATCCGGAGCAGATCTGAGGTGGGAACAAGTCAACTGATACTCCAGGGACAAGAGCTATCTAGCCTTGGCAGTGGGTTAGTATTCTTATGCAGCAGGCCCCCTACCTAGCAACAGGCATGCGCAAGCCCTTGATGCTGTTTTATGCACTCATAGGAGACTCAGAGCTACATATGCCCAGAGGCACCTGGATCTAAGTACTGAAAGCCAGGCTCATGATTTCTTGTACTTACTATTCTTGCTCAGAAGAAATTCACTGCATGCTTTGGAAGTTGTGTACTGCCCATCAGCTAGCTTTGTTACATCTACTCTGAACTTGTCATCAGAATTGAATTCCTTCAGGTCCATGGAGCATGTGTACTGAGTGTGAGTAGCAGTTCTGGACGACTGGAGGAGATTGCAGAAGTGCTCAGAAATTTTCATCTCTTCTTCAAGGAACCTTTAAAAATCAAATATACGTCCATTCATGTTTTAATGGGGCTGGGCTGTGATTTGTTTAACAGCTGTGACAAAGCTCTGTCCTTGCCTCTGTGGATCCTGCGTTTCCTGGCGGATTTCACTAGCCTCATAGATTCATAGATATTTAGGTCAGAAGGGACCATTATGATCATCTAGTCTGACCTCCTGCACAACGCAGGCCACAGAATTTCACCCACCACTCCTGCAAAAAACCTCACACCTATATCTGTACGTATCCCTTCTCTCTCTAGAGACAAGGGTCGCAGTCTACTGAGCCATTTTCATCATAAGCCAGCGAGGGAGGTGAGGAGAAGTTATCCTTCCTTGCACAGTCTCTGTTGTCTCCCAGTCTCAGTGATTAATCAGGGGGCAAAGGTGGGGGGGGGAGCCCGGGCCCACCCTCTGCTCCGGGCTCCAGCCAGGGACCCTAATAGTATCAGCTATGGTAGCTGACCTTTTAGAAACATGACATGTACAATTCCCTGGGCTACTTCCTCCACAGCAGCCCTCACTTCCTCAAGCTCCACTTCACCCTTACCTCAGAGCCTCCTTCCTTGTGCCTGATATGGTGTGTACTACTCAGCCTCTCCAACAGCGCAACTTCCTCCCACAGCTCCTGACATGCACCCTCACCTGACTGACTGGGAAGCTTTTAACTAGTTTCAGCCAGCCCCTGATTGGCTTCAGGTGTCCCAATCAACCTAGCCTTCTCCCTGCCTTCTGGAAAGTTCTTAATTGGCCCCAGGTGTCTTAAGTGACCTGGAGCAGCTGCCATTTCACTTATCCTGGTACCAGGGATTTGTTTAGCCTGGAGCTAATATATCTATCTCCCACTACTTTTCTATAGCCATCTGGCCTTGCCCCATCACATATCCCCCGCCTCTGCTCAACACCATAGAGTTGGGCAACTTGGGACGCCAGGCAGTATGCTTATGACAGACCATCAGCGTTGCCATGGTGGCATCCAGCCCTGTGCCATATGTGGAACTGGAATGGTTGGCGGGATAAGAACCACCTGGTGACCCTTGCATTCTTTTCCTTATTCCGCTGCATCCACTGGAGGGGTGCATAGTCCGTCACAAGAGTAAATCTCCGGCCTAAGAGGTAATAATGCAGTGTCTCCATAGTCCATCTGACAGCAAGGCATTCTCTCTCGACTACTGCGTATTTCTGTTCTCTTGGGAGAAGCTTTCTGCTTAGGTAGAGGATTGGGTGATCCTCTTCTTCCACCATTTGTGACAGAACTGCCCCCAACCCCACCTCGGAAGTGTCTGTTTGTAAAATAAATTCCCTGTTAAAGTCTGGGGCTATGAGTACGGGGTCATTACAAAGGGCTGTCTGAAGGTCTGTAAATGCCCCCTCTGCTGCGTTGGTCCACTTTACCATGTCTGGACCTCTGGCCTTCACCAGGTCTGTTAGGGGACTTGCCCTAGTGGCGAAGTGGGGAATAAAACGTTGGTAGTAGCCTACCACGCCTAGGAATGCACGGACCTGCTTCTTTCGGGTCGGCTGGGGCCAGTTTTGAATTGCCTCTAGTTTATTCGTTTGGGGCTTCACTATGCCCCTTCCCACAATATGTCCCAGGTACCTAGCCTCTGGTAGCCCTAGGGCGCATTTAGCGGGATTAGCAGTGGGGCCAGCCCACTTAAGGTGCGCAGTACTGCCTCAACTTTCTCCAAGTGGGTTCCCCAGTCTGGCGTATGGATGATGACATGATCTAGGTATGCAGCTGCATAACTAGTATGGGGGCACAGCAGCTTATCCATGAGGTGCTGGGATATGGCTGGGGCCCCAGGTAGCCCAAAAGGGAGGACGGTGTACTGGAATAGCCCATCCGGGGTGGAGAATGCTGTCTTTTCTTTAGCTTCTTTGGTCAGAGAAATCTGCCAGTACCCTTTTGTCAGATCCAGTGTAGTGAAGTTACACTTCATTTTGGACTAGATGACCTTCCGGGGTCCCTTCCAACCCTTATATTCTATGATTATATTCTATGAAGAATCGGGCACTGCCCAGTCGGTCACCCAGTTCGTCGATGGGCGGTATGGGGTATGCGTCAAACTGGGATATTTCATTCAGTCGGCGAAAGTCATTGCCGAATCTCATGGTACCGTCAGGTTTAGGCACTAGAACAACGGGACTGGACCACGGACCGTAAGATTCTTCAATAACCCCAAATTCTAACATTTTCTTTACTTCGGCCTTGATTTCTTCTCTTTTGGCTGCTGGGATTCGGTAGGGTCTCAATGTTACCTTGGCTCCGGGGATCGTGCGGATATGGTGATAGGTCTCAGTTGTCCGCCCTGGTTTTGTAGAGAACACATCTCGGTTGCGATTAATCATGTCGGCTGCCTCGATTTTTTGGATCGGCGTCAAGTCGGATGATCTCCTCACTTGCTCGTGTAAGTTATCCTCCTGGGGAAGGGTCTCCTGCATGACTAAGCATGCCTCTCGATCATGCCAAGGTTTTAGAAGATTGATGTGGTAAATTTGCTCCGATTTCCGGCAGCCTGGCTGCCGCACCTTATAGTTCACCTCTCCCACGGCTTCAATTATTTCGTAGGGTCCCTGCAACTGGGCCAACAGTTCACTTTCTGCTGTGGGCACAAGTACCATCACCCGATCCCCTGGTTGGAACTGTTGAAGCTTCGCTTGGTGGTTATAATGGGTTCATTGGGTCTCCTGTGCTCTCTCCAAGTGTTCCTGTACAATGTGTGTAACTCGGGCTATCCGATCTCTCATCTGCAGTACGTGCTCAACTATGTTCCTTCCGGGATTTGGCTCCTCTTCCCAGGCTTCTCTGGCTATATCCAATATGCCCCGAGGGTGGCGCCCATATAGTAGTTCGAATGGAGAGAAACCCGTGGAGGCTTGTGGAACCTCCCGGATGGCAAACATGAGGTAAGGCAATAGGGTATCCCAATCTTTCTCATCCCAGCTCACCACTTTCCTGATCATGGCCTTGAGGGTCCTATTGAACCTTTCCACAAGGCCATCTGTTTGCAGGTGGTATACAGAGGTCCGTAGGGCTTGTACATGGAGCAATGAACAGAGATCTTTCATCAACTTGGACATGAAAGGTGTCCCTTGATCAGTCAATATCTCCTTGGGTAGCCCAACCCGGGCAAAGATCTGTACTAGCTCCTTAGCTATTGTCTTGGAAGCTGTGTTGCAAAGGGAAACACCTTCCGGGTACCGGGTTGCATAGTCTAGTACAACAAGCACATGTTGGTGGCCCCGAGCTGTCTTCTCTAGGGGCCCTACCAGATCCATGGCTATCCGTTCGAAAGGAACCTCTATTATTGGAAGAGGTATCAAAGGAGCCCGCAAGTGCAGGCGAGGGCTGTGTAACTGACACTCTGGACAAGAGGTGCAGTATCGCCGGACATCTTCATGTTCTCCTGACAAGAACCTCCGCAGGATCCGTGCCTGGGTTTTCTCTACCCCGAGGTGTCCTCCAAACAGGTGACTGTGGGTGAGACTCAATATGGGTTTTTGATGTTTTCGTGGCACCAGAAGTTGTTGTATCTCTTGCTCCTGCATTTGCACCACGCGGTACAGGAGATCTTTCTTCACTATAAAGTAAGGTCCGGGACCCCAGACCTTCTCATCCACGGGTATCCCATCAATCTCTTTCCTGGCATTATCATATCTGGGGTCCTCCACCTGGTCCCGCCCAAAAGTCTCTCTCCCGGGACTAACCTGCCAAGCTCCCAGGGGCCGGTTCTGCTTCTTCCAATGGCTCGCCGCCGTCATGGCTGGGGGCAGCTTCTGGCTCACCTTCTGTGGTGGAAGTTTCTCTGTTGGCTGCTCGCATCCATTTGCCTACTAGGGAGGTCTTCTGGCCCTGGGTCAGGATCCGGGTTCCCAAGGCCTTCGTGGCCTTCCGCTCTTTTTTTGTCTTCCGGGTCTTTTGGGGGGCTGAGAACAGATCCTGAGAAATCTCAGCAAACTTCGGGGGTTGACATTCCCCCGGTGACGAATCGCTCACCTCAGGGTCCCCACCTCCCTCCAGCCTCTCCGGGGGGAGTAAATTATCAACCCTGGATAGTCCCTCCCAATGACTACAGGATATGGGAGTATAGGAACTACGCCCACGGTCACCTCAATGGGGTTTCCCTGAACCTCTATCTCTACTGGGATGGTGGGGTAATGGCTCACGGCCCCATGCATGCACGTCATTGCTGCGCGTTTGGCTTGTAGCAGCTGACTACTTTTTACCAGCTTACCCGATATGAGACGATAGCACTCCCAGAGTCCACAAGCACTGTAGTCTCTGCTCCATTTATCCTCACTGGCCTGGGGTAATTATGCGGGGCTAATGCGACCCCCGCGAGGAAGCATGGGACCTCCCAATCCCCCAAGTTACATTGTATAGGCTCCTCGGTGCTGGGACACTGTGCTGCTATGTGTCCCCACTCCCCACATGCATAACATCTATAATTGCTTTTAATCACTCCCCTATCCCGGGGGTTAGGGGGTTTAGTCCCAGGGTTCCCACCACTCAGGCCAATCTCTTCCTTCTGGGGTCCCCGCTGGTTTTCGGCCCCCCCCTTCTTCCTCCTAGGACTCCCCAGGGGTTTGGCTGCCCAACCTTCCAGGGTTGGGGTCGGGTGCTTGCTTCGAAAGGGGCCTTCCTTGGGTAGCCAGGTCAGTTCCCTGGCTGTCATCTGTCTTTCTACCAGTGTGATCATCTTGTCGTACGTGGACGGATCGTTCTGGCCTACCCATTTGCGGAGATCTGGCGGCAGTCCCCGCATGTAATGGTCGATGACCAGGGTCTCCAAAATCTCCTCTGGCCTGCACACCTCGGGCTGTAACCACTTCCACGCGAGGTGTATGAGGTTGAATAGCTGTGACCTCGGGGGTTTGTTCTCCTGGTATTTCCACTCATGGAACCTCTGGGCCCTTACCGCTGCCGTGACCCCTGATCGTGCTAGGATCTCTGCCTTCAGATGGGTATAGTCAGTGGCATCCGTGGCAGGCAAGTCAAAGTAGGCCTTCTGGGCTGCTCCACACAAAAAAGGGGCGAGAATGCTGGCCCACTGATCCTGGGGCCACGCCTCATGCTGAGCAGTCCTTTCGCATGAGAGGAGATATGCCTCTACGTCATCTCCTGACGTCATCTTTGGCAGACAACCAGTGGCCCTCAGGGTTTGCGTCCTGTTGGACCCCCGGGCCCGGGTGGTGAGGATCTGGTCCACCACCTCTCTCAAGAGGGCACGATCTTGGGTCGTCGGGGTCATCAATAATTGATTGATTTCTTGCTATAGCCACATAGACTCCTGTTGTGCCATTGCCTAAACCCGGGTGGCCTCCTGCTGGGCTGCCGCGGCTTGTACCAGAGCTCTTACACCTCCTCCATTGTGGTACAAAGCAAACAAACAAACAAAAAAATCGAAAACCCCAGTGCACTTTCTTTTTAAACCTCTTTCTTCCGCCACGCTGTGAACGAATTCCCACTCCTGACACCAGTTGTGACAAAGCTCTGTCCTTGCCTCCGTGGGTCCCGTGTTTCCTGGCGGATTTCACTAGCCTCAGAGGCTCACCGTGACCCTGCACGTAACCCTTCTCTCTCTAGAGACAAGGGTCACAGTCTACTGAGCCATTTTCATCATAAGCCAGCGAGGGAGGTGAGGAGAAGTTATCCTTCCTTGCACAGTCTCTGTTGTCTCCCAGTCTCAGTGATTAATCATGGGGCAAAGGTGGGGGGGGGAGCCCGGGCCCACCCTCTGCTCCGGGCTCCAGCCCAGAGACCCTAACAGTAGCAGCTATGGTAGCTGACCTTTTAGAAACATGACATGTACAATTCCCTGGGCTACTTCCTCCACAGCAGCCCTCACTTCCTCAAGCTCCACTTCACCCTTACCTCAGGGCCTCCTTCCTTGTGCCTGACATGGTGTGTACTACTCAGCCTCTCCAACAGCACAACTTCCTCCCACAGCTCCTGACATGCACACCCACCTGACTGACTGGGAGGCTTTTAACTAGTTTCAGCCAGCCCCTGATTGGCTTCAGGTGTCCCAGTCAACCTAGCCTTCTCCCTGCCTTCTGGAAAGTTCTTAATTGGCCCCAGGTGTCTTAAGTGACCTGGAGCAGCTGCCATTTCACTTAACCTGGTACCAGGGATTTGTTTAGCCTGGAGCTAATATATCTATCTCCCACTACTTTTCTATAGCCATCTGGCGTTGCCCCGTCACACAGCACATAACTAAATGAGTTAGCAGAGAAGTTCATGAAAAGTAAAAGGGACCCAATTAGGTTTTCAAATGGAAATTCACTTCTGTATTCAAATAAATATTTGCAGAAAAACTTTTCCTTCTATTTACTCAGCTCTAAGCAGAGTTATGAGAAAAATCTTGTGACTACAGGTAGCATAAAACAGCACCGAGGTGTCGGTGCATAAGGGGAGCTAGGACATTTCAAAGTCAATGGGGTGTTATAGGTTACTATACTGGCTATAGATGAGCTGTGTAGTCTCTTTCATTCAGGGAAGTTTCTATAAGTGAGCTCTCATAGGATGCAAAGACAGAGAAGGGTCAAGGGTTACAGTAGCAGGGGAGGCACAAGGTCACAGATCTGCCCAGAAATAAACCCACATGCTGGCAAGTAGTGGGCAGTAGTTTTATTAATGTAGTGAACAAGATGGCTGAGTCCTAACGTTCTGCTCCAGATGCATGTAATTCCATTGTTAAACAGCAACAGATCCAGCCTCAACCCTGAGGAGACAGAGAAGCTTCCAGGGTGGGGGAGAGGACATGAAGCAAGGAAGAGAGCAGAGTCAGTATGGCTGTGGGTGGGAGGGCAATACAGCCCTGTTATGGAAGCCAGGAACCATGAACTCCCCTCTCTTTGTTAACTGGGCAGTTGGCCGGCAGCTGGTGTCGGAGTGGGAGAGCTGGAGAGCATGAGTGAGCGAGGCACTGAGAGAGAGCAAGAGAGCGAGAGAGACAGAGAGCTCTGCCTTAGCCCTGGGAAGGAGAACAACACTCTAGTCTCCGGCAAATCACAGCTAATCTCATCATTGTTCTTTTGCTTATTAATACATACCAAGTTGCAGTGAGATTATACAAAGTCTCACTGAGGTCAGTTTTCTGGATACACGTCAGAGTTTTTACATAGTCCACAGAACAAAGAAGATCTTCACAACATGTAGCTGTAAGTTCAGAGAGAGAGAATAATGCACCAGCTCAGACCAAACTGCACTTCGTGTCACCACACTCAGCCCTCAACAGGGCACGTGGCACAGCAACATGACCCAGATTGCTCTCGGTGCCAGTTCACCTCAATACACAGTGCTTCATGTCTATTGAGGCTTCCCAGGCAGTAAACCATTGTAAGCCAGAGCTGTTTTTAATAATATCCCATTAAAGAACATTAAGGTTGCAAGTGAAGCGCTGAAAAGTCAGGAAATGCCCAAATTATGGTTGAATGTGCAACCTTAACTCTGCCCCCTTTTATGTACACATCATGACACACTCTTTAGTTACATGCTATTATTTCTGCAACAGCCCTGACTTACTTAGTACACAGATTGGCTATGACCATGTAATGACTGTATCATGCACAATTCTGGCATTACCTAACTTTTGAACACTTTAATTTGCAACTGTACCATTCTTTTAATGGTTTTTGTATCAAGCATTTCCAAGATTTTTATTTTGTAGGAAAAAATCTTTTAATCACGTATTTTTTTCAGTTCTCTCTGTTAATGATTTTTGACAGCTTAGCAACTGCATTGTTAGTTTATTTTCATATCTGGCTCCAGAGGTTTGGAAAAATCTTTTTCTGTAATCCTGGCACAAAGATATTTTAATTTTGTATTTGTTATAATCTGTGTAAGATGTCGAGATGCCAAAATGATAGGCATAGATTTATAAACCTTTAAATAGATAACTGAAACAAGTTTCTAACATAGGGGAGAAAAATGTCAAGAAATTACATGCTGAGGTTTGTTAGTGCTCTGAGTTGTAGTTGAAAACTGACCTATAGCAGCATTTGATGCTGCTGTACATTATTCTGCGGAGCATTCTGGTCAGATGTTAGCATTTGAAAGGTATTGTTATGAGAGTATTGGATCCTGAGTAGTCCTGAGCATGACGCCTAGACAATATCTCCATGGGGTGATGCAGGGAAGAGAGATTTCAATAAAGGACTAAAGCAGTGTTGTGAACCTCAGCTGTGTGTAGTGCTGAGAGTGCTAAGGAAAAGGTAAAATGTTTAGTAGTCTGTGCTAACTTAGCAATAACCAGCGTGTACATTGTACAGCCCCCCAGCTCAAGGGGGCCCTGATCTGATTAGGGCTTTTGGGTGCTGCCACAGAACAAATACATAAATATTATGAATATATATAAAAAAAGAATAAATAAATATAAAAACATAAAGAATAATGAAGCTGCTGCAGGAAACACAAGTGTATGATGGTGAAATCCCTCAGGATCATGCCCACAGTCAGATGGTGGAGAAGACTCTAAGCTAATTTGGTCTCTTCCGCCTACAGCCCTGTTCCTGTTTGAAAGAAGCAAAATTCCCATTACACAAGGGCAGATGTTGAGACTGTGGCCCCAGTAAGATCCTCTCCTCCTTCAGTGGCCTCAGAACTTGAGCTAGGGGCATTCTTATCATGTATCCCACTATGAGTCACTCAGAAGGTGGGTTTAGCCACCGCTGTTACTGCAGTTTTATGGACTCTCTGTATAACAGGGGTGGGCAAACTTTTTGGCCTGAGGGCCACATCGGGGTGCAAAACTGTACGGAGGGCCAGGTAAGGAAGCCTGTGCCCCCCAAACAGCCTGGTGCCCGCCCCCTATCCGCCCCCTCCCACTTCCTGCCTCCTGACTGCCCCCCTCAGAATCTCTGACCCATCCGACCCCCCCGTTCCTTGTCCCCTGACTGCCCCCTCCCAGGACCACCTGCCCCAAACTGCCCCCCCCGAGATCCCACCCCCTATCAAACCCCCCTGCTCCCTGTCCCCTGACTACCCCCCCAGCCCCCGACAGGCCCCCCAGGACTCTCACGCCCTATCCAACCCCCCCGTTCCCTAACCGCCCCACCCCAGAACCTGCGCCCCATCCAACTGCTTCCTGTCCCCTGACTGCCCCCCGGGACTCCCTAACCAACCCCCTCACCACCGTGCACGCATCGCCACCGCTCCCTTACCATGCCGCTCGGAGCGGCAGGAACTCGCAGCCCCGCTGCCTGCGCAGCAGCGTGGCTGTGGGGGAGGGGGGACAGCAGGGGAGGGGTCGGGGGTAGCCTCCCCGGCCGGGAGCTCAAGGGCCGGGCAGGAGGGTCCCGCGGGCTGGATGTGGCCCGTAGTTTGCCCACCTCTGCTGTATAACTTTTCATGAGTGATGTACCCGAATATTTGGATATTAATATCTGAACTGTATCTTTAAATTTATTAATCTAAATTTGGGTTATTGCTGATTATGTCCCATATGTATTATATGACTTTTAAACCAACTGTTGTACTTCTGGATAATCTAAGCACTACAGACAGATGTACAGACTTTCTGTTATTTTTCTTGACCTGTGTCTTATATAATTTTAACATTAGCTTTAATAAAATTTTTAAATCAGCTGCTGCAAAATTCCTAAGTCTTGTCAGTACTACACCAGCCAGAAGGTCTGCTTCTTTCACTGCTTGTTCCTCTGGGGAGAGAGGAAGGATCCTGCATTTTAGCTTTGCTGACGGTGAAGCTAGTGCTTGATGTTAAAAAAAGCACAGATGTGTACTTCCCCTCCCCTCCCCTCCCCCCAGGAGCTGTGCTCCCTTCTCCCTTGCACTTCTTAGCTGCATCTCTGTGGCTGTGTGCACTTTATCATCCCCGCAGTTGTTTGTGAAGCTGCAGTGTGTGAAAGACCTAAGCCAACATTCAAAACAGCCACAAGATTCAGTTTTATTTAGTGTTCAGAGTGTGGCTGAAGTGAAAGCTGCCTGCCCAGAGCTAACTGACAGAGAATGCAGCAAGCTGCACTGTGGTTTATCCACTTATCAGATCAGCCAGAAATGCCCACCATGTCCAGCCACCTTCATATCAAATGCAATCCCCCCCACAAGGATAATGCGCTTATTTTTGGGCAACATTGCACTGATTTGTGTGTCCAGTTGAGGCTGGAGATTCTGCCTGAGAAGAAGCAGCTCAAAGGGAAAGAAAACCTAAGGTTTTCCCCTGACTTTGCTCCACTGCTTCCCTTTCTTTAGTCTGTTGTTTTCTCCCATCAGGTTAAAATATGCTGTCCAGGAGCAGCCTAAGGATGCCAATCTGCAGTGGTATGCAAGACTCCAAAAAGAAGTGGGGGGCATTGACTGGAAAAGAGGACAGTTGGGGATCCTCACAACACCCATCAGGAAGGAGAATTTATAATCTCTAATAATTAGCCTATAGCTGGGTGGAGACCCTGGATCACCCAGCTGGGATCAGGTGGGCAGGGGGCTAACCATCAGACCATAGGGTGCAGCAGCATAGTCAAGCAGCCTGGGCCCAGGACTGAGAACTAGGAACTCCTGAGTTCTCATCCTGGCTCTGGTACCAGCTTAGTTTGTGGTCTCAAACAAGTTGCTGTCCCACTTCAGTTTCCCCTTTTGTAAAATTGGGATGAGAACAGTATTATTATTATCTATTGTCTCATACTTAGACTGGAAGCTCCTAGGGCAGGGACTGTCTCTATGCTATGTGTATGTACAGCGCCTAGCACCGAGAGTGGGGCCTGATCCATGACTGAGGCCCTTAAGCCCTGCCACAGCACAAACAATCATCAGTAAAGATTACGTAAGTGCTGAATAGTATATTAGAATCATTCCGCCACTGTGATCCTCCCAGACTAACCTTGGGTGTGTGAGGCAGCTGCAGAACATTAGACCAAAGAATTCTGCATTTGAAAAACTGGGACAGAAACCTGGGAACTTACTGTGCTGAAGTAAAAGGAAGAAGGGAATTGCCTGCAGCTGGAATTTGTTCCTCATGTTGATCCCAGTTGACCGTCCTGAAAAACAAAACATGAGCTCAGCCCCGCCACCAAGTCGTGTGTGTGTGCGTGTGTGTGTGCGTGAGAGACAGATGTCAGGGAGCGTCACCCAGCCCTGTATTGTAGTTCAGTAAGTAAACAGATTACAGCACATGCACGCAGGCTAAACGAGAGTCCTTGCTCACTGCTGGGTGCCTATGGTTAGAAATGCTACGCAACAGCGAGCAACAAACATTGCTGGAACTAATGTGGGCGCTTGCAGCTGTGTAGATTCTGGTGCTAGGCCCTATAGAAACACAGCAGACAGACATCAGCTATGGAGAAAGTGGATCTGGTCTCCCTAAAAGCCTCCTCCTTTGTTTAAACAAACACTAGCATCTTGTTAATGACCCCCCAGGAAAGCATGTGGGGCTGTGGCCCTGGGCATAGGACAGGAGAACTGTGTTCATGGAACATAATAAAGAAGTAAAGCAAAGCCTATCTCTCCTGCATCACAGAACATTGGTAACACACTCATTCATTTAAGGAAAGGCTGTTCTGACACCATTGGCTGAAGAGCATTTATACGAAAATCTTTTGATTGCAAGGAACAAGGAGGTTGATCAGATCTTTGGATCTAGTGACACTGATAAAAAGAAAAGGAGTACTTGTGGCACCTTAGAGACTAACGAATTTATTTGAGCATGAGCTTTCGTGAGCTACAGCTCACTTCATCTGATGAAGTGAGCTGTAGCTCACGAAAGCTCATGCTCAAATAAATTCGTTAGTCTCTAAGGTGCCACAAGTACTCCTTTTCTTTTTGCGAATACAGACTAACACGGCTGTTCCTCTGAAACCTGACACTGATAAGTCACTGTTCTGCTCAGCCACGAAAGGCAAAGGCTCTTGCTCTGAAACCAACCCCCGGGGGACTCGTGGCACACACAGTCCAAGCTTGAGTTTGCAGAATGGCTAACATTTATTTTTATGCCAATACAGAGGTATACATTGAAAGAGTGAAAAATAAAATCCTTGCAGGGTTTGGGCTGGAGCTCCCCATCATCAATACCCACTGCAGATTCACCCTCTGCATAACACTGCCATCCCAAAAGGGGCCAGTGGTCCACAAAAGGAACAGGAAGAGTCGTATACCAGGAGGTTTTAGGTCCCAGGGCACGTGGCTTTTGCAGAGGAAGCTAGCTTGCATTACAATGGAAGGATGCTCTTACCCAGCGTTGTCAGATTATGTTGGGAGGCAAAGACACCACACTGCATTACAATATTGCAACACTGTCACGGATGTCATGAAAGTGTGACAAATGCCAAACCGAGGCAACAGAAGGTAGGACTTGTGGACTCTGCTGGCTAGAGAGGGGCAGGCTCAGGCAGCTGGGCTGGGTCACACTTTGGCCACCCAGGCTCAAAGTGGCACCTGTAGGAAGAATGCTAGGAGTGAAGCCTAAGGGTGCAGGGCATGAAGCTGCTGCAGCATGCCTTCCCCATGGCCCTGAACAAAGGTCAGCTCAGCGCTCAAAGAATCCCTGTGTGTCCCTCCATGCTCAGCGGTCCCCAGTCTCCGGAAGCACATGCACCACATGATCACGCAGTGATGAGGACACCAACTAAGCTCTTCTAACCCAGGGAATATTTTTGTTGTTTAAAAACTTTCCAGGTTTACTCAAATAATGAAACTAAAATAATTTTAGCAACCAGCGAAAAGCCCCTTTGGCTCCTGAGCTAGTTCAGAGATGGACTCTCACTGAACCGTGGCACCAGAGTGAGATAATCAAGTCATGCTCATAGCTGAACTGTTAGCAGGCCAGTTCGGAAGGCAGGAGAAATGTCTTTCTCATGTGCAGCTCCACATCCCAGCTAGTAATATGGTATAGGATACAAGCCCAACATGTCACTGTCACCCTGGCCTCCAGGTGTAAGCATTTTACTTTTTTTCTGTCAATAAAATATGTTCTTGTTCAACATAAGTTACAGGGCCTGAGCAGAGATCAGTGGGTGACTGTCTGTGCTGTGCTGTGCAGGGGGTCAGACGAGATGGCTGTAGCGGTCCCTTCTTAACATCCATTAATATCTGACTCCAGGGTAACATTCCCCCCGTCCTCTTCTCCCCTCTATCGCTCTCTCTCCTCTCTTTTTTTGCACCTGAATCTTCTTGTGTCATCCAGTCCTTTAAAAAAACTCCCTTTCTTCCTTGAATCCCTTGGACATGATGCCTCCTTACATAACTGTAACTACCTTTCTTTCCTCTGGAACTTTCTCCGGTTCTCTAAAACTTGGGCCACTGTCAACCTCCTTCTTACACCTTCCCTCAGCTCCTGACTTCCCCTTCTCCACCCTCTCACTGCCAATCTTCCCGCTCTCAACAAAGCCCCTGAAAAAGCCGCCTTCTCTCATCTCTCCAGTCACAGCTCTCACAACAGTGTCCTGGCCTGTTTCCAGAGCATGGAAACTGCTCTCCGCTGGCCATGTGATGAACAAGCTCCTCCTCTCTGATCACGAAGGCTCCTTTTGTTTCTCTTTCTCCTGGACCCCAACGCACCCTTTGACACAAGCCACCTTCCCAGACCTGCCTCCATAACTGTGCTGGTCTCTCTAGTACAGAGGTGGGCCAACTACGGCCCACGGGCCACATCCAGCCCATGGGACCGTCCTGCCCGGCCCTTGAGCTCCTGGCCAGGGAGGCTAGCCCCCGGCCCCTCCCCTGCTGTCCCTCCTCCCCCGCAGCCTCAGCTCGCCAGGCTGCCAGCGCTCTAGGTGGAGGGGCTGCAAGCTCCTGCTGGGCAGTGTGGCTGGCTCTGGTCCTGCTGCTCTGCCAGTCCTGCTGCTCTGAGTGGCATGGTAAGGGGGTAGGGGGTTTGGTAGGGGGTCCTGGGGGGCAGTCAGGGGACAGGGAGCAGGGGCTGTGGATAGGAGTCGGGGCAGTCAGAGGACAGGGAACAGGGGGCATTGGATAGGGGGTGGGGGTCCCGGTGGGGCAGGTAGGAGCGGGGGGTCCCAGGAGGGGGCAGTCAGGGGACAAGGAGCGGGGGGGGGGGTTGGATGGGTGGGAGGTTCTGAGGGGGCCGGGAAGTGGGAGGGGGCGGATGGGGGCGGGGGCCAGGCTCTTTGGGGAGGCACAACCTTCCCTATCCGGCCCTCCATATAGTTTTGGAACCCTGATGTGGCCCTCAGGCCAAAAAGTTTGCCCGCCCCTGCTCTAGTAACTAGCTGCCTTCTACCTTTTGTGTATCATATCCTTGCCTTTACTACTACCGCTGTGCTAGGAATATTCAAGTGGCACACAGCTCACACTACACCGAAGGCCCCACTCTGCCTCCCACTGGCTGTTCTTCTTGACCAAATAAACTTGCTTTGCCTCAACTTCCTCCCACTGTGTCTCAGACACAAAAGTGCTTCTCTTGGGACAGTACTTCTCCTCAAGGATCACTCTCTCTCTGTTGTCTCCTTCTCAGAACTCCAGTTTGTCTTCAGTGCCTGCAACCTTCCTGTCTTCTTTCATCCTGAGCTCCCCTTTTTCCTCTACATGCCCTAGGTTTCTTTGCGATCTTGGTATCATTCCCCATGCAAACCACTGCCTGGATTCCACCTCTGCTGAAATTCTCACCCAGGCTTTTGGCTCCACTCCCCTTGACTGTTACAGCTCCCTTGCTATGGCCTCCCACTGTCCTAGATCTTGGGCATGCACGGAATGCTGCTTCCTGCCTTCTCATATGCACAAAGAAGCAAGACTTACATCACCATCACTTTCAAGAAGCTCTGCTGACTCCTTGTTCGTTTCAGCATTCACTTCAAAACTGCTCTCCTAAAACCATTGGTAGATTTGCTCCAGCAGACCCTAATGGACTTCTCCCCTTTCCACTACATCTGCTCGGCCAATACAAGCTACATGTCTACTCCTCCAAACCATCTGGCTATCACTTGCTCAAGAACCTTCTCCTATGCTTCTCCCCTGCTCAGAGACCATTCAGAGAAAAACATAGAAAAGATCAAGAAGCTGGAGGGCCTGACACAAGAGCAAGAGTCAAAAGTGCTACACTCCTCTAGCTTGGCTAAGAGATGGATATGTGGAGACAAGATTACAAGCTGCCACACAAATATTTGAGAGGGGTTAACACCAAGGAAAAAGAAGAATCATTTAGGGAGTACAGTGGGTGGAACTAAGAGTGATGGGGTGAAATTAAGAAATGGAAAATTCAGTCTGAATATCAGAAAAAATATCTCAGCATTGATATCTGTTAGGCTTTGGGATTATCTCCTAAGAGAATGGGTCGAAACCATCTCACCTGAGATATTTAAAACTAGACTGGGCAAAATATTAGCACAAGGGGAATACTCATGAATTGACTTGTGGGGTAGGCTGGATGGGACTTAATCCCACCTCTAGCTTTTATGATCTCTTTCATTAAGAACATGACTCCTGCAAGGAGTGAATCTGAGGCCCCTGCACTATTCCTGTTGCTGTTACATAGCATTCCCCAAACACGGGATATAGGTCTTTGTCTAAGAGATGCAATAGAATGTAGGCAGATTAATGCACTCAATGCATTTACCTAATCCCAGCGTGGTGTATGTCTCTCGCTGCTTCTCCCCCTTGGCTCTTAGAGTCAGAGTCCAAGGCCAGGAAGGATCACCATATCATGTAGTCTGACCTCCTGTATATCCCAGGCCACTAAAACCACCCAGCACCTCCACATTAACCCAACAACTGGAATTAGACCAAGGTATACTGGAGACGAGGATGTGCCACAGACAGAGAACAGGAGGGACTGAGGTGCACCAGTGCCTAAGGTTCCCTGCAATGGCAGGGAAACGATTAAGTGAGATACCCCCAGATAATCCTGTCAAGTGATCATCCCATCTCTCCATTGCGTCGTTCTCTTTCATGTTTTCTCTGTTCCCTGGCGTTTCTCGTTCTCTCTTTGGGAAGCACCCTCTTTCCTCTCAGACTTCGTTCTTTCTTTCATGTCCCGTGTTCTCTATTGTTCAACCTCTTGCTCTTGCCAGGGCCCCCCAGATCTCTCTCTCCTTGGCACCCAAAACCTTCTCTCCTTCTCCCACCAAATTTTCTGACATGCGGTGGTAAGGGAGGGGGGACTGCTGCTCTGAGAGAGTCAGGGCAAGTGTGCCCGTGAATGCCAGCACCTATTCCCTAGATCCTTCTGCTTCTGCTCTGGGTTCTGTGCTGAGACACACATGCAAGAGCAGAATAGCAAGGGAAAGGAGCAGCAGGTCTCGTTATGGCCCTTTGCGGCTGGATGAGCACATCGCCTGAACCCGCACAAGATGCAGCCGAGGGCCTTTTCCATTCCCAAGGCCTGCTGAGGCCTTAAGTCCCTGGGTACGATGAAGACGACCCCCTTCTTTGCCTCATTGACTTTCCACATGATTTTTAATCAGAAAACACATCTCCCCCTTTTCCTACCCCTGTTGGTTCACCTCTGTTACTAATTTGGAAAGTTCACATGGTGTGGAGCAATGAGCAACGGGCTGGGAGCCCTGGGCTCTATTCTCAAATCTGCCATGGAGTCACTGTGTAACCTCAGACAAGTCATATCACTTCTCTATGGCTCAATTTGCCTGTCTGTAAAAAGAGGACAAAGATACATACTGAGCTCCCAGGCGATTTGGGAGGCTCGTAGATTCATGCATTCCAAGGCCAGGCGGGACCATTGTGATCTGATCTGACCTCCTGTATAGCACAGGCCAGAGAACTGCCCCAAAATAATTCCTAGAGCAGATATTTTAGAGAAACATCCACTCCTGATTTAAAAATTGTCAGTGATGGAGAATCCACAACCCCTGGTAAATTGCTCCAATGAATAATTACTTTCACTGTTAAAAAATGTACACCTTATTTCCAGTCTGAATTTGTCCAGATATTGGATCATGTTAGACCTTTCTCTGCTAGATTGAAGAGCCCATTATCAAATATTTGTTAAGTTAAATAGATTGACTTCTTTGAGTCTATCACTTAAAGGCCTGTTTTCTAATCTTTTAATCATTCTCATGGCTCTTCTCTGAACCTTCTTCAGTTTATCAACATCCGTCTTGAATTGTGGGCACCAGAACTGGACACAGTTCTCAATTCATGAATGCTCATATGTCAAGCTCTATAGAATTGCTAAGCACAATTCTTTTAACCTCTGTACAGCAGTTTAAGAGACAGGTTGTATGAAAAGCACTGTACTAAATAAAGATGTCTGGTATTGACTTAGTAATTTATATATAAGTGTGAAAGCAGTGCTAAAAATTGTAATAAACTACAGTGTGAGAGATGGAGCCTGTACCAACATGGCATATTCAAAGACACATAGTGCTAAGCATCTGGAGATATGGAGCAGCCTGAGGGCCTGGGTCTACCTAGTCTAACTCTGTGTTTGTAAATGGTTACATGAATTGTATATGTATATATTTATATAAACATTCTCCAAAAAGTCTAAGAACTCAGTTATAAAAACTAACATGAAATAAAGATAAAATATAAAATTTCCAAACACAGAAAATAATTTCTTAGTACAGCAAAACAAAGGAAAGAGACCAGAAGGTCTACAGAGGTTAAAACTAATTCAGTGAAATGCACAGTAAGTGCTCTTCCCTGAGCATTGAGCTTGACAGCTACTGTACACAGCAATAATCAAAAAACATCTGACCATAGGGTTAAAGCAACAGGTAAATCAGAACGGAAGCAAAATAATCCTTATTCTGTGCAATGAAAGTCAATGTGGATGTCACCAGAGGGGCAAGTACAGTATCGTCTATAGGAAAGATTTTAAATGTATTCAAACTTATCAATAGAGGCATTAACAAACTGCTTCAAGCTGGCAACAAACCTCTATGGGGATTGGTAGAATCACTGATATTACCTTGCCTCATCCTTTCAGATGTCCATTTCAGCCTCCCAAAAATCCATAGGGCACTTGCCTGGTTAACATGTTACTGTCATTGCAGACACTGAAAGCAAAGGCTATGACAAGCAGGTGGAGTTCATCAGCACCGAATGAGTGAAAACTAAAAATCTGCTCCTGAGCAATACAGAGCAGTAATGTATTGGAATGTACAGTGATATACGGTGGCTGACGTCAGCTCTGTATCAGTATTACTGTGCAGAATGAAGGATGTGGTGAGTACATTAACGCAATGAATTCATGCCTCCGACACCCACACAGTGCTCCGGGCTGTATTTCTCTGCTCTCTAACGCTCACATGTGAGAAAATGGTGGGAGAAGTGGTGCAAACCCACACTTTAAAAGGTCATTTAAAGGGATTTTGTGGGGATGGTGGATTCAGAGACCTGCAGTGCAGAAGCATCAGCCCTGGGCCCTTAGACTTGAAGTGTTAATTGTAATTAATTCCACAGTCATGCATGGCTAACCACTATGCTGGCATGTCAGAGGCAGGGGCCCATCTGCAGCCAAGCGCAGCTCTGCTCAGTGCCTCTGGCTGCACCTGCTGGGCTGCTGGCAGCAGAACAGCAGGAAATCCCTGACAGACTCAGCAGCAGGAGGTGAAATGCCTGAGAATGAAGGGCAATGGGTTCATGCAGGCAGGGCAGAGAATGCACGCTGGAGCCTGGCCACACAGGGAGATGCCGTGCCTTGACTCTGCCTGTCCGTGGCTTGGCAGTAGCCAGTGAGGCAGGCTGAAGATTCCAAGGCCTGGGCAGAGCTTCTTTGTGCAGAGGAGCATGACGACAGATGGGCCATTCCCCCGCAGGGTGCCCTGAGCTGAGGGGCAGACATGGGGAGATAGGAGCCTATTCCTCACACCCGCAGAACCAGCCTTGCGGGAGAGGGTGAGCAGAGCCAAGGACAGCTTGAGCGGGCCTGGAAAAGCCAGAGGGATCAGGGTATTGGAGAGAGTTAAGGCAGACTGTGAGGGAGGGAGGTTGTTTGAGGACAGGAAGGTGTGAGGAGAGCTGGGGCAGCCAGAGGGTGTTGCGAGGTGTCTTGGATCCTGGGTGTGTGTATTGGGGTGGTGGGATACAGTCAGGAGCATGGCGGGTGTTGGGAGCTGGGGGATCCCAGGGACAGGCTCCCCTGCAGTATTGTCAATATCAAGCATATCAAAAATCATGAGTGAGACCCCCCCAGAGCATGAGATTTGTAAAGCCTCTAGTGAGTTTTTTGGTCTGACCAGTGGTTGTTGCATTCCCCCTGCCCACCCCTGTGTACGGTGACAATCAGCACTGCCCACTCTCTCATATTCAATGGGCCAGGGGATTCTGGCCTCGCAGCAGGAGCTCTCACCCCACATCTGCCTGTTTCCTGCCCAGCAATGAATTATACCCCCACCCAGTCCCCCGTCAGTTCAGCCCCTTCACTGCCCATCAACTCAGATCCTCTATCAGCTCAGCTCACCGGGGACAGGTGCTTTGGGTGACTGTAAGGGTTGTCTGTGTGAAGCCGTGGTGGGAGATGGCTGCCAAGCCCGCTGCTCTGCCCTTGGGTCCCACTCCAGGCCTGAGCGTGGGACTCGCTGGGG
The DNA here is from genome assembly GCF_965140235.1 of Caretta caretta. NCBI lineage: Eukaryota > Metazoa > Chordata > Testudines > Cheloniidae > Caretta > Caretta caretta. The sequence goes on from NC_134215.1 coordinate 555,610, forward strand.
CACTCCCTGCCCCTTGCGCTGGCGCCCAGAGCCTGGGCAGAAGTGCAGAGGCCTGGACAGCCCGGCAGCTGTACATGAGTCCCGTTCTGTTAGTGCAGCACCTAGGAGCCCCGGCATGGCGTGGGCTCGTTGTACCACGTGCTGCACAACACCAAGTAGCAGGCAGGCCCTGCCCTGAAGAACTGACAGACCCAAGGAAGTGGCAGGGCTGTAACACACTGGCAGAGGGAACAGTGCGTGTGGCAAACATCAAGTTAGTGCCAAATTTTGGGGGTAGGGGATGCATTTAGTTAGGAGGGGGTTAGCTAAATGGAAGGAAAAGGGAAGGGTTTGGAGACACAGAAAGGGCGGGGCTGAGGAGAACAGGGGAGGAGTGGAGAAGAGGTCCCTTGTGGTGCCTGGTGGGTGCTCAAAAATTGATAAGGGAAGCTAAAGACATCAGAAAAAATCCCTGGCTTGTGGGGCTAAGGATAAGAAGAAGTTGTTAAAATATACTGGGATCAGTAGCAATGGTATCAACCCATGACTAGATGGAGATGGTGAAATTGTTAATAATGATGCAGACGTGGTCAATAATATTTCTGTTCTGTGTTTGGAAAGAAGCAGCTGGCTGAGATCTCTGACTTGTGCTGTTAATTTTTAATAAATCTTAGGTTCCCAAGGAAATTCCAGAAGACTGGAAGAATGCTAAAGCTATGCCAAAATTCAGAAAGGGAAGTGAGATGAGCTGGATGATTATAGGCCAGGTGGCCTGATGTCAATCCTGGATAAATGGATGGAAAAGCTAATATGAGGTTCAATTGATAAAGAATTAAAGGATATATAAATAATTAATGCCAGTCCATTGGGTTTTAGGGAAACAATATAGCACATGTTACATGATTTAAGAACTGGCTATCTGACAGATTGCCAAAAGTAGTTGTCAATGGAGAATCATCATCTAATGGGGGTGTTTCTAGTGGTGTAATGCAGGAATCAGCTCTAAGCCTAATGCTTTCAGCATTTTCATCAATGATCTGGAAGTAAATATAAAATCACCGCTGACAAAATTTGTGTTTTAATACAGCCAGATGCAAAGTTACACAGCTGGGGACAAGGAATGCAGACTGTACTTACAGAACGGGGGCCTGTATGCTGGGAAGCAGGGACTCTAAAATGATTTAGGCAGGGGTGATAGTAACTTAACGGACTTACTGGTATGCAGGGTGGCCAGGGTCTAGGCAAGGTGGGGAGGCTCCTCTGGGGCCCCGGCAGAGGTGGGGCTTTGGGCGGAGGGGGCAGGGCTGGGGCCAGACTCCCCCAGCCAGCCTGTCAGCGGTGCCCTGCCCATGTGGCCCGGGGCTCTAGTGGTGATTGAAAGGGCCCAGGGCTCCAGCCGCTGGTGTGGTAGGGGCACTATCCTGGAGCCCCGGGATAGTGGCGGCCAGGAGCCCTGGGGCTCTGGCTGCAATTTAAAGGGCCAGGGGCTCCAGCCGCTGCTGGGAGTCCCGGGCCCTTTTAAATCTCCAGGCCCTGGGGCAGCTGCCCCTTTTGCACCCCCCCATCAGCAGCCTTGCCGGTATGGTTGGCTGTGTGCCAGCAGCCACTTTCTTACCAGTACGCCGTACCGTACGGTACCAGCTTACTTTCACCTCTGGATTTCGAGGTCACAATGGACAAACAACTCAAAATGAGCTCCCAGCGTGATACTGTGGCACAAAGGACTAATGTTCTCCCTGGCTGTGTAACCAGAGAATGGGTATGAATAGGGAGGTGATTTTATCTCGGTATGATGAGACTGATACCGTGTACAGTTCTGCTGTCCACATTTTGAAAGGGATGGTGAAAAGCTGGAGAGCATGCAGAAAAGAGTCACAAAATGATTCAAGGCATGGGGAAAATGCCTGACAGTGAGAGCTGTTTAGCATATCAGAAAGATGACCGAAGATTGACTTGCTTACACCCTATAAATACCTTCATGGGGAGAAAATACCGAGCACTAAGGATGCTTTAATCTAGCAGAAAAAGGAATAAAACCCCCCAATTGCTGGAAGTTGAAGTTACACAAATTGAAAAGAGAAATTAGGCATGATGATTTGCAAGCAAGGGTGATTAACCACTGAAACAAGCTACCAAGGGAAGTGGTGCATTCTCCATCTCCTGAGGGTTTCAGATCCAGACTGGAAGCCTTTCTGGAAGAGATGCTTTAGCCAAGCACAAGTTACTGGGCTCAGTACAAGGGAACTGGGTGACATTTAATGGCTTGTGATATGCAGGAGGTCAGACTAGGTGAGCTAATGGTCCCTTCTTGCCTTAAACTCTATGAATCTTGAGCACTGTGATTCAGTTCTGGGGGGCAGGGGACTGGCAGGTCCCAGCAGTGCAAGGACAGCAGAGCATGTGCCCCCTATCTAATCAACCCCCTTTCTCCCTTACTTGTAATGCAGCCCTATGATCTTGCTAAACGTTTTAAGCAAAATTTGCTGACTTGAAGCCACTGGCAGACAATTTTTGACCAGCTTTGATGGTCCTCATCACTCCCACTGTAAGCGTGTGAACTGATTTCTTCCCTTTAGCCGCTGATCGCCCTCCCTCCACCGGCTTGCCCTGTAGCCACATGGTACTTGTTGGGTGGGGCAGGGATGTAGTTATAGGAATGGGGTAGAGAAAGATGGGGGTACTTATGGGGATGGGGTATGGGCAGGGCTGGGATAGTGATTGGCATGTGAGAAGAATGGGGTGGTAGGTACTGGGATGGGTGAAGAGTTAGCGGGTTGGGATCGTGGTGGGTTGTGGCTGGGGCAGGGCAGGGTGGGGGCGGGGTTGGTTTGTGGGTTCAGATAGTGGTGGGTTGTGGCTAGGGCAGGGCAGGGTGTGGGCGGGGTTGGTTAGCAGGTTCGGATAGTGGTGGGCTGTTGCTGGTGGCTGGGGTAGGGCAGGGTGGGGGCGGGGTTGGTTAGTGGGTTCGGATAGTGGTGGGCTGTTGCTGGTGGCTGGGGCAGGGTGGGGACGGGGTTGGTTAGTGGGTTGGGATCGTGGTGGGTTGTGGCTGGGGCAGGGCGGGGCAGGGCAGGGCAGGGGCGGGGTTGGTTAGTGGGTTCGGATAGTGGTGGGTTGTGGCTGGTGGCTGGGGCAGGGTGGGGGCAGGGTGGGGGCGGGGTTGGTTACTGGGTTGGGATCGTGGTGGGTTGTGGCTGATGGCTGGGGCAGGGCAGGGTGGGGGCAGGGTTGGTTAGTGGGTTGGGATCGTGGTGGGCTGTTGCTGGTAGCTGGGGCAGGGCAGGGAGGGGGCGGCATTGGTTAGCGGGTTCGGATAGTGGTGGGTTGTGGCTGGTGGCTGGGGCGGGGCAGGGTGAGGAGGGGCTGGCTGAACAGTTGTGTGTATTTTGTTTTTTAGCAATTGTTGAATGCTCACATGGTGGGGTTTTCCTGCTGACAGGGCAGAGCAGGGAAAAAAGAGCTTTCGGGATCAGGCCCAGGGCAAAGGGTGGCAAATGCCCTTGGTGTGTATTGTGCATCTCTGTGGCATGGTGAGGCTCATTGGTTGTGTCTCTGCTGCGTATCTGGGAGTAGCTCTTGTGAATGCTGAAGTGGGGACAAAGGCAGCTGGGCCCTGAGGCTGCCAGTGAGTGCCACGTGGACCGTTAGTGCCAGGATCATTGCATCTTAACACAGGGATCAGCCTGGGGCGCGCTCGTGCTGCAGAGTTTCTATATGTAGCATTCCACACAAAGCATTGCACTCTCCAAGCCCATGAGGGGCTGGGAACAGGGACAAATATACAGCTTCTCTGAGAGCCCCTATTTCTGTCACAGCCTGTGCTGTGCGAAACAGTCAGCAGAGATACCGCCCGCCTTGGACAAGGCAAGTCCAGTGACGCCCAAAGTTCCAGCTCTACTCTGTGACTGTCACCACAGCACACAGCAGTCTAGAGAGACTCTTCACTGCAGTTGTGGGTGTCGCCGACTCTTCTGCCCCAAAGGCATCAGAGTTTCCATAGTCAATAACACAGTCAGCAGAGGGAAAGGTGCACAGGGCTCAGAAATATAGACCTAACCCTCCCAGGGCAACGGGTTGGGATGTCAGGCCATTTCCCTGATATCGGTTTGTGGCAGCTCAGACGCAAGACAAGAAAACATTCCTCTGCCTCAAACTACCCTGGGCTGTAACCTCCGTGCTGCAGGTTCTGTTTCCATGGGAAAGGGGAGGTTCGGGGGATTTCTCACACTGAGAAAGCAGGACAAACAGCGAGTTCTCTCAAGTGCCTCGACAAATGCACGAAGCCTGGGAAACAAGCAGGGAGAACTGGAAGTCCTGGCAAAGTCAAGGAATTTTGATGTGATTGGAATAATAGAGACTTGGTGGGATAACTCACATGACTGGAGTACTGTCATGGATGGATATAAACGGTTCAGGAAGGACAGGCAGGGAAGAAAAGGTGGGGAGAGTTGCACTGTATGTAAGGGAGCAGTATGACTGCTCAGAGCTCCAGTATGAAACTTCAGAAAAACCTGAGAGTCTCTGGATTAAGTTTAGAAGTGTGTGCAACAAGGGTGATGTCATGGTGGGAGTCTGCTATAGACCACCAGACCAGGGAGATGAGGTGGACGAGGCTTTCTTCCGGCAACTCACGGAAGTTACTAGATCGTGGGCCCTGGTTCTCATGGGAGACTTCAATCACCCTGATATCTGCTGGGAGAGCAATACATCAGTGCACAGACAATCCAGGAAGTTTTGGGAAAGTGAAGGGGACAATTTCCTGGTGCAAGTGCTGGAGGAATCAACTAAGGGCAGAGCTCTTCTTGACCTGCTGCTCACAAACCAGGAAGAATTAGTAGGGGAAGCAAAAGTGGATGGGAACCTGGGAGGCAGTGACCATGAGCTGGTCAAGTTCAGGATCCTGACACAGGGAAGAAAGGAGAGCAGCAGAATACGGACCCTGGACTTCAGAAAAGCAGACTTTGACTGCCTCAGGGAACTGATAGGCAGGATCCCCTGGGAGAATAACATGACAGGGAAAGGAGTCCAGGAGAGCAGGCTGTATTTTAAAGAATCCTTATTGAGGTTACAGGGACAAACCATCCCGATGTGTAGAAAGAATAGTCAATATGGCAGGTGACCAGCTTGGCTTCACTTTGAAATCCTTGCTGATCTTAAACAGAAAAAAGAAGCTTACAAGAAGTGGAAGATTGGACAAAGGACCAGGGAAGAGTATAAAAATTTTGCTCGAGCATGCAGGAGTGAAATCAGGAAGGCCAAATCACACCTGGAGTTGCAGCAAGCAAGAGATGTTAAGAGTAACAAGAAGGGTTTCTTCAGGTATGTTAGCAACAAGAAGAAAGTCAAAGAAAGTGTGGGCCCCTTACTGAATGAGGGAGGCAACCTAGTGACAGTGGGTGTGGAAAAAGCTAATGTATTCAATACTTTTTTTGCCTCTGTCTTCACGAACAAGGTCAGATCCCCGACTACTGCACTGGGCAGCACAGCATGGGAAGGAGATGACCAGCCCTCTGTGGAGAAAGAAGTGGTTCGGGACTATTTAGAAAAGCTGGACGAGCACAAGTCCATGGGGCCGGATGCGCTGCATGCGAGAGTCCTAAAAGAGTTGGTGGATGTGATTGCAGAGCCATTGGCCATTATCTTTGAAAACTCATGGCGATCGGGGGAAGTCCCGGACGACTGGAAAAAGGCTCATGTAGTGCCCATCTTTAAAAAAGGGAAGAAGGAGGATCCTGGGAGCTACAGGCCAGTCAGCCTCACCTCAAGCCCTGGAAAAATCATGGAGCAGGTCCTCAAGGAATCACTTTCCTCTCCTTTAAGTGCTTCAGAATTGATCAGGAACAGTCAGCATGGATTCACCAAGGGCAAGTCATGCCTGGCTAATCTAATTGCCTTCTATGATGAGATAACTGGCTCTGTGGATGAGGGGAAAGCAGTGGACATGTTGTTCCTTGACTTTGGCAAAGCTTTTGACACCGTCTCCCACAGTATTCTTGCCAGCAAGTTAAAGAAGTATGGGCTGGATGAATGGACTATACGGTGGATAGAAAGTTGGCTAGATTGTCGGGCTCAACGGGTTGTGATCAATGGCTCCATGTCTAGTTGGCAGCCGGTATCATGTGGAGTGCCCCAAGGGTCGGTCCTCGGGCCGGTTATGTTCAATATCTTCATTAATGATCTGGAGGATGGTGTGGATTTGCACCCTCAGCAAGTTTGCAGATGACACTAAACTGGGAGGAGAGGTAGATACGCTGGAGGGTAGGGATAGGGTACAAAGGGCCCTAGACAAATTGGAGGATTGGGCCAAAAGAAATCTGATGAGGTTCAACAAGGACAAGTGCAGAGTCCTGCACTTAGGACGGAAGAATCCCATGCACCGCTGCAGACTAGGGACCGAATGGCTCGGCAGCAGTTCTGCAGAAAAGGACCTAGGGGTTACAGTGGATGAGAAGCTGGCTATGAGTCAACAGTGTGCCCTTGTTGCCAAGAAGGCCAATGGCATTTTGGGATGTATAAGTAAGGGCATTGCCAGCAGATCGAGGGATGTGATCGCTCCCCTCTATTTTACATTGGTGAGGCCTCATCTGGAGTACTGTGTCCAGTTTTGGGCCCCACACTAGAAGAAGAATGTGGAAAAATTGGAAAACATCCAGCAGAGGGCAACAGAAATGGTTGGGGGACAGGAACACATGACTTATGAGGAGAGGCTGAGGGAACTGGGGATGTTTAGTCTGCGGAAGAGAAGCATGAGGGGGGTTTTGATAGCTGCTTTCAACTACCTGAAAGGGGGTTCCAGAGAGGATGGATCTAGACTATTCTCAGTGGTAGAAGAGGACAGGACAAGGAGTAATGGTCTCAAGTTGCAGTGGGGGAGGTTTAGGTTGGATATTAGGAAAAACTTTTTCACTAGGAGGGTGGTGAAACACTGGAATGCGTTACCTAGGGAGGTGGTAGAATCTCCTTCCTTAGAAGTTTTTAAGGTCAGGCTTGACAAAGCCCTGGCTGGGATGATTTAGTTGGGGATTGGTCCTGCTCTGAGCAGGGGGTTGGACTAGATGACCTCCTGAGGTCCCTTCCAATCCTGATATTCTATGATTCTGTGATTGCTGGACGTGTATTTGTAGAGTTGCTGGCTCTATGAGTCTTGGCAGAGGCCTCTTAACTGGGAGACAGGCATTTGTTTGTGTGTAATTAGAAAACCAGCACAAATATATACAATAAATAGTGCAATCACGGCTTTGACAATTTCCTGCTCTACAGTGTTTTGCTATTAATACTTCTAATTATTAAGCTCATGATATGGAAAAACAATAGCTCTCCATATTTTCTGCCTGTTACAATGGAAATAAAACCATCTGCTAAGCAACCACCATGTTTCTAAATGTTACATGCCTAGCACTGCCTCCCTAGAGTCAAACCATCTCTACATTTATGAGAGGTTTCAGAGGAGCAGCCGTGTTTGTCTGTATCCGCAAAAAGAAAAGGAGTACTTGTGGCACCTTAGAGACTAACCAATTTATTTGAGCATAAGCTTTCGTGAGCTACAGCTCACTTCATCGGATGAATCTGCTTAGCTCACAAAAGCTTATGCTCAAATAAATTTGTTAGTCTCTAAGGTGCCACAAGTACTCCTTTTCTTTTTACATTTATGAGGAAGATAATCTGCATATTACCAAAAATAATGAGGTAAAGTGACAGCAGAACAGCTGAGAGCTGAGTAGCATTCTTCCACCGGATGGAAACAGCAAGAGAAGAAGCCACTTGAAAGCCCAGGAAATAAGGTAAAATATGAATGAGCCTTGCAGAATGTGGAGGTGTTAGTCAGCAAAGCAGATGCAAGAAAACAACAAAGCCAGGCAGGGAGACTAGTGAATATAGACCAAATGGTAAGAGGAGGTGCAGCCAGCATGGCTCATGGAGAACAGCTCCTGCAGGATTCCAGCCAGCTGGGAAAACTGCCGCAGAAAACAGTGAAACCTGGATTTATCCCTGAAAACCAGGCTTGGACTGGGGCAGGGACTGCAGGTACCAAGCCTGGCACCATGGGCTTCATTCAAAGTAACCCTCCCAGTCCCAGAGCGAGAGATGGACGAGGCAGCCTGTTTGGTGACCACAGTACAGGGCGGTTCCCTGCACAGCACCGAGCCCACCCGACATGATGTGTCCATCACCAAGGCCCTGTTCCCTTCCCTGCACCAAACCTGCATTTCTTCATCCAAAACCATTTTAAAAGTGAAACTTCAAACTGGTAAAGCAGGTGTCCCCACCCAGCCCCCCAGTAACCCAAGCAGCCTACCCTCCCACCCTTCTCATTCTGCCTAGCGCCCAACTTGACACTGCGAGTTCGGGTCCAGCCCCTGGGTAATGCATTTCTTTTCTGAATGTGCATTAGGCCTGAATTCACCCTGACTGAAACCACAGGATCTTGGGGGCAGGGGAAGGGGTTACACTTCATCTCACACGAGAGGGAAGAGGACTTACCTTAGCAGAGCAAAAAGAAAAGGAGGACTTGTGGCACCTTAGCAGAGCAGTGAGTGCCTCGCTCTAGCAGCTTCTGAGGGGTCACATGGAGACACTTTCATTTTCTCTTTGGAAAGCACCATGTCACAAACTAGTGAACAGAAACAGGAATGACTGAGCGATTGTGTCCCCAGGGCCATATGGAACAGAAACCCCCGGCCTGGCTCAGGGTTATCCCTATTACCCTGTCTGACACATGCGGCTGCTGCCCCATTGTGATCTTGCTGTGGGTGAAGCCTGTGGCAGTGAAACGTGACCCATGCTGCTGCCTGATCCCGGCCACGTCCACTCCTTCAGAGCAGATAAACCTCGCCCTCCTTTGATGCAGGCTAATTCAGGCTTCCCCACAACCAGTGGGGATCTGGACACGGTTTGCACCGGTTCACGCGAACTGGTTGTTACATTTACAAGCCGGTTTAGAACCAGTTGTTAAAGGGTTGGGCAAACTCCAGCCTGTGGGCCACATCTGGCCCGCAGGACCGTTCTGTCTGGCCCGCCTGAGCGCCTGGCTGGGGAGGCTCCCCTTGAGAATCCCTTTTTACTCACCCGGTGGCGCTCCGGGTCTTCGGCTGCACTTCAGCGGCGGGTCCCTCAGTGCCACCGAAGACCTAGAGTGAGTGAAGGAACCTGTTCTTCAGATTTTGGCAGCTCATCACTGCCCACAACCAGGCACTGTGTAGCCCACTCACTCTGAATCAGAGGATGGAAGAAAGCTCTTGGATCCCACCTAGCCCAGTCTCACAGAGCAGGACTGGTCTTCAGCATGTCTGCTAGAGCTTTGCCCCCAGAGACGGGGCTCCCACCCCTTCCCCAGGGGGGCTATATCACAGCCTTACAGACTCAACATCAGAAACTTTCCCCTGCTGTTCAACTGATTTTTTCCTTCATTTGCTTCAACCTTGTTGTCCTCTTGGTGCCTCCAGCTCCCCCAGAGCGCCCCCCCCAGTGACTGATTTCAGACTGGCCCCTGTTCTTGGTGTCACTTAACCCAGGCAGGCCGACTTGTGTTTGTGATTTCTAGATTGGTGCCCACACAGCCTTCACCCCGCCCTCATCCTCACACTGCCCCTCAGATGCTAAGTGAGGACGGCAACCCACAGAACATTCCCAGGTGTACTTGCCTCAGCCCATGGAGGTGGCAACAACAAGCTGCTTTCTGCTGCCCCTGCACAGCTCTAAACTCATGCAGATCAGCACAGACCTGCTTGTTCTGGCACCGATGGGACCTAGCCTGCTCCTACGTCTAGGTCTAGGATAACAGCACTGTGGATGCCCACTCTGCCGGTATCATGTTGCAAGCAGATATTGGATTTGCTGCCCATTATCACTGCTATCTATGTCTCCTGGAATTGCTTCTTACCACCAAAAACCAGTTACTAACCTTTCCGTAACTATTATTCTTTGAGATGTGTGCACAGTTGTTGGTGAGTTTTTCCTTTAGCGGTACCTATCAGCGTGGGGCAAAGGCACCCCACTGCTTTGTGCACTGCACGTAGGCATAAAAGGGGGGAGCTGCCCCGATCTCCCTCAGTTCCTTCCTGCCAGATAAACACTGATAGAGTGGGGAAGGAGAGCGAATCATGGAATGGACATGTGCAACTCTTCTCGAAGAACAACAGTTATAGAAAGATTAGTAACTGTTGTTCTTCTTGGAGTGATTGCACATCTCCAGTTCAGTGTAGGTGACATCCAAACTGGAGGTTGGCTTGGAGTCTAATTGAACAGGGATTGAAGACTGACTGGTTAAAATTTGGCATCATCTCTAGGTTGTTGGAGGATTGCATAGTCAGAGGCAACCAAATGATATGAAGACCAGGCTTCCGCTTTGTAAATGTCAAATATGAGGATGTGAGCTAGAAAGGCCAAAAGCTGTTTAGGACCTAGTTGAAGAACCAGCACTCAGTCTGGAGGTGTTACATTAGCCAACTGGTAGCATAGCTGAATACAACTGAAAATGTAAGTTTAGATCCTTTGAGTGGATACTGGACAGCCTTTCATTCTGTCTGCAAATGTGATGAACAGTTATGTCAAAGCCTTAAAAGGCTTTCTCCAATCCAGCTAAAAAGCTAATGCTCTTTTAATATCTAAGCGTGAAGTATCTCCTCACCCTTATGACCAGGAGGCTTTGGAAAGAAGGTTGGTAAGGAGATTGCTTGGTTAATATGAAAACTGGAAACCACCTTAGCAAGGAATCTTGGGTGAGGATGAAGATAAACTTTATCTGTGAAGAAAACTGTATATAGTGGCTCAGATACTACTGTCCTCAATTTCCTCACTCTCCTGGCCGTTGTAATAGCCACCAGAAATACCCCCCTTCATAGAAAGGTACAATAGGGAGAAGGTCACTAGAGGCTTAAAGTGTGTGGGGGGGTGCGAGGGTGGGGCATTAGTTTTGCTAAGACTAGACTAGATTCAAGTTCCATGGGGAGCCAGAATCCTACACCTATGGAAAAAAGAGGGGGGAGGGATAGCTCAGTGGTTTGAGCATTGGCCTGCTAAACCCAGGGTTGTGAGTTCAGTCCTTGAGGGGGCCATTTAGGGATCTGGGGCCAAAATTGGGGATTGGTCCTGCCTTAGGGGAGGGATAGCTCAGTGGTTTGAGCACTGGCCTGCTAAACCCAGGGTTGTGAGTTCAATCCTTGAGGGGGCTGTTTAGGGATTTGGGACAAAAATTGGGGATTGGTCCTGCTTTGAGCAGGGGGTTGGACTAGATGACCTCCTGAGGTCCCTTCCAATCCTGATATTCTGTGATTCTAAGTCTATCCAGGCCCTTCAGAAATCTCATGGATATTGGGTTGGGAAAAAAAGCAAGCAGTTATCAGTAGTCAGGTAGAAGGCCAAGATAGCCACTAGGTGTGCTCTGACTGAAGTAATTGCTAACCCTTGATGCTTTAGGGACAGAAGGTAGTCCAACATGTGCTGAATAGATGCGAGGACCAGGGAAATTCCTTTCAGTCTGGATCAGATGGAGAACTTCTTCCATTTAGCCAGCTAAGTACTTCTAGTTTATGGTTTTCTACTATTCAGCAGCACTTCCTGGACTTCCCTAGAGCTGGACCCTCTGCAGACATCAGCCATGAAGCCTCCAGGCCATCAGATGAAAGATCTACAGATTGGGCTGGAGGAGGTGACCACGATTCTGTGAAATCAAGTCTGTGTGCAGTGGGAGCGATAGAGGGGGCTGACTGACAAGACTAACAACTCTGAGAACTAGTGCTGAGGAGTCAGCTAGGCGCTCAGTATATGTTAAGCCTTGTCCTGCTTTATTTTGCACAGAACTCTGGGCAGGAGATGGATAGGAGGAAAAGCATACAGAAGACCATCTGACGATGTCAGTTGAAAAACATCCATTAATGAAGCCAGGCTTTGGCCTGCTTGGGAGCAAAACTGGTGACTCTTTCTGTTGTGTTTTCTTGCAAATACATCCACTTGGGGAGTTTCCCGGAGCTAGAAAATGGACCTTGTATGTCCAGCTGAAGGGATCAATCATGGTGATTGATAAACAGTCTGCTTAGGCAGTCTGTCAGAGTATTCTGGATCCCTGGAAGGTAAGCCACTTTCAGAGGTATAGAATTGGCAGTGCAGAAGTCCCAAAATAGAATCGTTTTCTGACACAGCAGCAAAGTTTGGGCTTCTCCTCATTTGTTTACATAAAACACAGCCATTGTATTGTCAGTCAGAACCAACAAGCCCCTTCTCTTGCTGTGTGGAAAAAACACCATGCAAGCTAATCAGATTGCTTGCAATTACCTGACATTTATCTGCAGGCTGAGATCTCGGGGAGACCAGAAACCTTGAGTCTGCATGAGACCCAAGTGAGCCCCCTATCCCAAGTCAGAGGCATCTGTGACTAAGATGAGAGATAGCTGAGGCAGGGTGAAGGGAACTCCCTTGTTAACAGTGGCAGGATCTGTCCACCAGTCTAGGGAGGGTAAGACTTGATTAGGGTGACCAGATGTCCCGATTTTATAGGAACAGTCCTGATATTCGGGGCTTTTTCTTATATGGGCATCTATTAACTCACTCACTGTGCCCAATTTTTCATATTTGCTGTCTGGTCACCCTAGACTCGATTAATAATCTGAACTATCACATCCATATGGTGCTTCCTTGGTGAATACACCTTGGCTGCCCAGCCCTGTAGCTCTCTGAAACATAGTCTGGCATATTGGACTACATAAATTCATTTTACCATGTGCCCTAGTAGCCTCAAACAGCTTCTTATCATAGAATCATAGAACACAGAACCACAGGGGCAGGAGGGACCACAAGGGTCATCTCGCTTAACTCCCTGCCAAGATTCAGGGTTCGTGAGGTGATAAGTCTTTATGTCTAGAATGATGCTTTGCATTGTCTGAAACTTTTCTGGTGGAAGGAAGGCCTTGGCTGTCATGGAACCCAGGACTGCTCCAATAAATTCATTTTCTGTACCAGAGACAGGACAGACTTCTCTGTGTTGATCAGCAGGCTGAACGCATTGAATGTGGACTGGATTATGTCTACTCTGGACAACATCTGTGCCCTGGAAGGACCTCTTATTAGCCAGTCATCCAGGTAAGGGAAGATATGGCCTCCTTCTGCTACCCCCAGCAGACACTTTCTGAATACATGAGGGGCAGCTGTCTGATCAAAGGGCAGAACTGCAAATTGATCATGGGAACCCATTGACTGTGAATCTTAGAAACTTTCTGTGGCTCTGATGAATTGCCAGGTGGAAGTAAGTGTCCGTTAAGCTGAGAGCAGCATACCAGTCCTTCAGCTCCAGGGAAGGAGTAATGGAAGCTAGAGTGACCATCCAGAATTTTGATTTCTTTAGGGACCCATTTAACTCTTTCAGATCTAAAATAGGCCTGAGATCCCCCTTTGCTCCCAGGATCAGGAAGTAACGGGTATAAAACCCCTTTTCCTTGAGAAATGGAGGGACCTCTTCTATAGCTCCTATAAGAAGAAGTGATTATATTTCTCTCAGCAACACAGCTTCATGAGAGGTGTCCCTGAAAAGGGACAGGGAAGGGGGATGGGAGTGGGAGATGGAAAGAAATTGAAGGGTGCATCCCACTTTCACTGGGCTTAGACCCCACTCACTCTAGAGTCCTTCAGACTATGCATAGGCTTGTCAGTCTTTCCCAAGAAAAGCAATGGCCCTTCAAAGGGGAGGCCTTGGATTGTTTGTTGTACCCCTGCAGGGAGACCAGAAGATTGCAACCATGTAGACCATCGCATAGTGATGGCAGAGGCCATGCAGCAAGCTGCAGAGTCAGATGCATTTAGACCAGCCTGCAGAGAAACCAACATGTGTCGTCTGGGAGCTTGTCCTTAAACTCTGAAATTGCATCCCACAGGGTAGAATCATGGCACCCCAGCAGAGCTGGCTGATTTGCAATATGAATCTCTAATCCTCTTGTGGAATAACTTCCTTCTGAACAAGTCTAGTTTCCTAGCTTCCTTGTTCTTCGATGTTGATGCCTGGTGATCCTGCCTCTCCCTTTCATTAGCTGTAGATACTACCAGGGAGCTCCAAGGGGGATGGTTGGAAAAAGGTTTGAACCCTGAGAAGGGACATAGTACCTCCTTTCCGCCCCTTTCGCAGGAGGTGGCAGGCTCACGGGGGTCTGCAAAGAACCTTGGTAGGTTCTAGAATAACTTTGTTAAAAAGCAGAGCTACCCTCAGGTGAACTGCTGATGTCAAAATGTCCACAAGCTTGTGGCATTTTTCCTGGCCCTCCTCTGGATGGATGTCTGGAGCCAAAGCCATCCTTCCTAAGAACTCCTGACGGGCTTTGGAATCATCTCATGGCAGGGACGTAGGCACGACAGCTTCATCAGGATGAGTAAGAGGATGCCAACGGTTCTCAGGGCTGATCCTGTTCCAATTCCTCTGTGTGTAGCTTGTGAGACGGGTCCTGATCCTGCACAGTGCTGAGCTCTGTACCAAGGGTGGGCTGCTCATGGCATTGATGTTCTTGATGACCAGCAGAGGGAGTAGGATGTGGGGATGCTCTTGACTGAAGGGGAACTCTCATGGGTTCCAAAAGGGCCACTGAAATGGCCCTGGTCTCCAACTGAGTATGGACCCTGGGTCCCTGTGGTATGCTCCATTCTGGAATTGAGGCTGAAACCAAGATGGGCAGGCACTGTTCACAGGTTGCCAAGTGTCTTCAGGCTGAGACCCCTAGAAACCCACTTTGGACTGCAGAGGAGAAGAGTCTGCTTCTTCAGACCATGGAGGAGCCATCCCAGTCAGTACCAGAGAGGTGGCTCCAATGCCAGAGAAAGGGATAGTGGCAAGACCTTCTGTGGCTTTCCCCTGGATGGTAGTGGTTTAATTGGTACATTAACAGCAGAACCCAAGGGTCCCACACGGTGCAGAGGTGAAGCTGTGGGCGTTGTTACTTTCGGTGCTGATGCCAGGTGAGAATCTTGAATTCCCGGGGAAGGTGGTACCAAGAGATTCAGCAACACACTCACAGCTGCAGACGCTTCAGGAGCAGAAGGTGCTGGGGCAACGTTCTGCTCCTGTGACATCTGACCTGAGGTGACAGTGATAGAACTGGCCCTTTGGGAGCTGGTTTCAACAGGCCTGAAGTAGGATCTGGAGTCAACAAACTCCCTGGTTTTGAGGTGTGCTCTGGGGATGCCTCCTTTCTGGGTGCATCCCTGAGTCCTTGGTAGAGCTTAACATCTTCACCTCCGATGTTGATATGCCCAGTACGGAGTCCTTAGATGACTTGCGGTACCTCTTCTTTGGCAGCGGTGAAACTGGTCGGCCTCTCGGTACTGCCAGGGCCAGAGGAGCACGGCTGAATGATGCAGAGGCACTTGGCACCCAGACTGAGCCGGATGGCTCCAATGGAGGGCCGAGAGCCAATTCCAATAGCAGGTACTTAAGTCTGCGTGCCCTGTCCTTTCTGGATCAGGGCTTAAACACTTTACAGATACTGCATGTGTCCTTCACATGAGCCTCCTCCATGCACATAAGACAGTTGAGGTGCAGGTCACTAACCGGCATAGGTTTGCCGAAAGAGTGACAGGGCTTGAAGTCCGGAGAATGGGGCCGAACTCTGGCAGTGACACGGCTACCCAGACGGGAGCTTGTGACAAACAAACAACTTTCTTTTTAAAACTAAGCTAAGCTAAGCTAAATAAACTACACAGACTCATCTGTAACAACACTGGGTACTAGCTACAATAGCTCCTGGAGAAAGAAGGACTTACACTGTAGAACGGGACCTCTAACGGGCAGAAGGAAGGAACTGAGGGAAGCCGGGGGCAGCTCTGCCCTTTATGCCTGTGCTGAGTGCGCAAGGCAGTGGCGGGGCTGGGGGGAGGGGTGGGCACAGCTGCTGCCCCGATGAGTACCACTAAGGGGCAAACTCTGACAATGGTGGACAGGAGCGCACCAGTGGACAGACTTCCAGTGGAATGGGTGTGTGCAGTCACTTGAAGAATTGTCTATGCTGAGCCAACCCTGCAGCAACCTGCAACCTGGGTTCAGAGGCAGGCTCCTGCAGGGTAGGCTGGCTACATGGCCATTTGCTGTGTCAACTGCAGCTTTCAAACCTTGCCAGACAGTATTGATTTCTAAAGGTGATTATTTGTTAGGCTGTCACTGGAGCTGGTTGGAGATGAGCAGGTTTCTTTGAGTAAAGATGAAGAACAGTTTAGACATGGAACTGTTGCGCTAGGGAAAGCGTATTGCACTGAGTAGTAAAATCCAGTCACTTCAGTCCTGCTGCAGCTGCCTCAGTGGACAGGAAGTCAGAATGGGCAAAAACCTGAAAGGTACAAAACTATCAAACTGATGGAATAGTCTAAACAATTCATGTCATTGTACGGTGTAGAACGGCGCCAGTTGCCACCCAGCATGAGGGGAAGTAGGCCTTACCCCACAGTACCAGCAGTGGGTACGGTCAGTCTCCTGACCACACAGAAATTTAGAAAAGCTGGACGTGCACAAGTCCATGGGGCCGGACGAGTTGCATCCGAGAGTGCTGAAGGAATTGGCGGCTGTGATTGCAGAGCCATTGGCCATTATCTTTGAAAACTCGTGGCGAACGGGGGAAGTCCCGGATGACTGGAAAAAGGCTAATGTAGTGCCAATCTTTAAAAAAGGGAAGAAGGAGGATCCTGGGAACTACAGGCCAGTCAGCCTCACTTCAGTCCCCGGAAAAATCATGGAGCAGGTCCTCAAAGAATCAATCCTGAAGCACTTGCATGAGAGGAAAGTGATCAGGAACAGCCAGCATGGATTCACCAAGGGAAGGTCATGCCTGACTAATCTAATCGCCTTTTATGATGAGATTACTGGTTCTGTGGATGAAGGGAAAGCAGTGGATGTATTGTTTCTTGACTTTAGCAAAGCTTTTGACACGGTCTCCCACAGTATTCTTGTCAGCAAGTTAAGGAAGTATGGGCTGGATGAATGCACTACAAGGTGGGTAGAAAGCTGGCTAGATTGTCGGGCTCAACGGGTAGTGATCAATGGCTCCATATCTAGTTGGCAGCCGGTATCAAGTGGAGTGCCCCAAGGGTCGGTCCTGGGGCCGGTTTTGTTCAATATCTTCATAAATGATCTGGAGGATGGTGTGGATTGCACTCTCAGCAAATTTGCGGATGATACTAAACTGGGAGGAGTGGTAGATACGCTGGAGGGGAGGGATAGGATACAGAAAGACCTAGACAAATTGGAGGATTGGGCCAAAAGAAATCTGATGAGGTTCAATAAGGATAAGTGCAGGGTCCTGCACTTAGGACGGAAGAACCCAATGCACAGCTACAGACTAGGGACCGAATGGCTAGGCAGCAGTTCTGCGGAAAAGGACCTAGGGGTTACAGTGGACGAGAAGCTGGATATGAGTCAGCAGTGTGCCCTTGTTGCCAAGAAGGCCAATGGCATTTTGGGATGTATAAGTAGGGGCATAGCGAGCAGATCGAGGGACGTGATCGTCCCCCTCTATTCGACACTGGTGAGGCCTCATCTGGAGTACTGTGTCCAGTTTTGGGCCCCGCACTACAAGAAGGATGTGGATAAATTGGAGAGAGTCCAGCGAAGGGCAACAAAAATGATTAGGGGTCTGGAACACATGAGTTATGAGGAGAGGCTGAGGGAGCTGGGATTGTTTAGTCTGCAGAAGAGAAGAATGAGGGGGGATTTGATAGCTGCTTTCAACTACCTGAGAGGTGGTTTCAGAGAGGATGGTTCTAGACTATTCTCAGTGGTAGAAGAGGACAGGACAAGGAGTAATGGTCTCAAGTTGCAGTGGGGGAGGTTTAGGTTGGATATTAGGAAAAACTTTTTCACTAGGAGGGTGGTGAAACACTGGAATGCGTTACCTAGGGAGGTGGTAGAATCTCCTTCCTTAGAAGTTTTTAAGGTCAGGCTTGACAAAGCCCTGGCTGGGATGATTTAATTGGGGATTGGTCCTGCTTTGAGCAGGGTGTTGGACTAGATGACCTCCTGAGGTCCCTTCCAACCCTGATATTCTATGATTCTATGAAATCAGGGGCTGGGGATCCATATGCAGCATTGACATGGACGGTGAACAAGGGCCTCAGTGGAATAAGGAAGAGGTCTGGATGGGCTCTTTTCTGGCTGCATACAGCACAGCTTTCACACCCCTTCCCCTCCGCACAGGATCCAAGCATACAGAAATGGAAAGTGACGTACATGCGTGAGGTGTGATACAGCTAAGGAAGAGGCCAGCACGACCCCTTTGCAGGTGAGCATGTCCAGGTACAAGGTACAAGATCTAGGGCCTCCAAGCCTCAGGGAGAAGAGCTAAGACACAGTATTTAGTGATGCAGGTAACTGCAGGGGCTGAACTGTGGCAGGCAGGGTGCCTGCTGCTGCCATCTCTGGAGTGAGCAGGAGTCGGGAAGACACGTTCACGACGAGTCCTCAGCATCTCGCGGGATCAGGCCACAGACTGGGTTAGTGGGGAGCACAAAGTCGAACTAGGAGCCCAAACTCCTGCCCTCCCAGGGGAAACAAGCCCTTCGCTCACTGAAGCTGTCTCCCTAGCGTGGCCCCTTCCCTCTGTGCTGCAGAGAACATGGGGTGTGTTCCCCACATTTTGCCCCATTCCAGCATGGGTCCCTTGACGGTATTGTAGGGCTGTGGCCTGCACCGAGACCCCCGTGCACCCCCAGGGCTCCCTGGCACCTGAAAGTCTTGTGCAGCAGAGTGAGCCTGCAAGAGACGCAGTCTCCTAGTGCCCTCTGCTGGGAGGAATCGGAGCGGGCCAGGGCCAGGGCCAGGGCTTCGGCTTCTTGTGGTGCTGTGGCAGGAGCAGCGGAGGCTCGCCCTGCTGTCATGGTGAATTGCTGCACGGCCCTGGCGAAATCCAGCACGTGCCAGATGGCCAGGACTTAGTTACAATATTGAGCCAAGTATGGAAATTCTCCCCACAACGGGCACCTTTGTGCTTTTCTTACAGCGTGTTGTAACCCCCGCTGCCAGGTGGGTGGCTTATTACAAACAAAACCAGCCATGCTTGAAGTGGTGAGAGGCTGCCTCCACTCATCGCCCCCAGCCCACAGTAAATTCCCCATGCCTCAGAGCTGGGGAAATGGCAGCATGTGGGAAAGTCCCAGCTGCACGTTAGTCACTGGCTCCGTCACCTTCCAGCCTGGGGAACAAACCCCGCGTGCTCTCCTAGAGGCTGCGCACATGTGCATGGGAGCACAGGAAGGAGTGGGGGAATGTGCATGTGCTCTCAGGCAGCGAACCCTGCCTTGCAAAGGCCTGGCAGGATCTGTGCAGTGAGGCTCAGCACAGGGCCTGTCACACATGGGGACATGAAGATGGGGCTGCAATAGGGCCACCATGGCGCCCCTTTAAAGACAGTGTGGCAGCACCATGCAGTGCAGTTACAATCTCCTTTCTCAGCTAAAAGACTGGCCAGCAGGCCCATTGCCCACTGACCGCTGTACAGCGGGGGGCTCACAGGCCACGCTCCCCCTTGCAGCAGGGGGAGAGGACAGCTGAGAGGAGCTAGTTCACCTACTGTACAACTTGTGGCTTCTCCTTAACGAGCCCCACTGTCAGTGCCACAGTCAGGAACCACAGCTGTTTCTTTTCTCCAAGGCTCTTCCGCTCAGCCTGGCTCCTGCCCCTTTCACAATCTGTAAAGAGAAGCTACTCAGAGACTGCGGAGAAATGGGGTCTCTGTTAAAGCACCTGCTTGGCCAGCCCCTGGAGAGGCAGGTGTGCTTCGTGTGTACAGCCATATCCTGATGCCTTTACACAGCATCCCTCAGGCTAAGCTCCTGCTGGCGTCAGTGAGTTTGGCCTGAGTAAGGGTGCCTGGGCTCAGGGGCTGGCTGGTTATTGCTCTCAGTGTGTGGAAGGTAACGGTGAACTCTTGATGTGGAGGGAGAGAGCACACAATGCAGGCAACTGATGGCTATGAAAATCAGCTCCTGTCCTCTCCTCTCTCGCAGATTAGAGACCTCATCTGACATGTAGTTTTTGGATGAGAGAATCTCCAACACAGCAAGAGCAGATAAGGCCAGGTGTGGAGACCAGAGCCTCCCCTGTCACCCGGAGAAGCAGAGCACTGATACCCACAGAAGTGCAGAAGCAAAGACATATGCAAACAGACTATGAGCTCAGAGTCCCTACCTCAGCAGACCTGACAGAGTACAAGCTGTCAACATCTAGTGAATTAACATGACTATGGATGAGCACACTTCCCAGCCTTTCTAACTCATGTATATACACCTTAGTGAGAAACTCTGGTACAGGGATACTGTGTGAGGGTCCAAGTGAGCCTGAGGATAGAAAAGAGACAATGAGTGCATGGAGGCGTGTCCCTCCCCATATCTGCCGAGTCTCTTTCCTTTGTTTCTGCAACATCTGCTTTGAGAAGTAAAGACCCTGCCGCTGACATCCGGACTGCTTGACTGTTCTCAAGCCACATGCTTGGTGTCAGCAAGTTCACGCACAACCCCACTTCCCTCCCTGCCACCACAGAGCAGTGAGCCATGACTTCTGCGCTGCGTGTGACAAGGGGAGGAACTGACGTCTGGCTAGGGACGCTGCAGAGCGAGATAAAAGACAGAATTCTGGGCAGTAAATGGTCATATGATGCAGCATTTGAACGGAACAATCTGCAGAGGTGGGGGAAGGGTCCCTCAGAGCATGTACGCTCTCATGTGTGTATTGCAGGAGTATCGTTCCCTGGAAGCGGCTGGAAACACATGTCCCTTGTGCAATCCCCATGCCTTCCAAACATACACTTCAGAAATGTCTCTGACGCCTGGTAGCTGTACGTTCTGCAGAGCCCAGGCTGGAAGGGTTTTTCTACAGACAAAGTCCAGGAACAAAGAGAATGAGCTGTGACTAAGGAGGCTTCTGCTGGCAGATGTTCAGCACAGGTGTGAATTTCTAATGAAGCAACATTGTTTATTGAGCAGAGCCGGCACTGCTTTGAAGAGTCAGTGTCATCAAATGGAAATAAAAGGCCTGGGTATTACCTTTGCCAAGGCAAAGCAGTTTGTGAGAACCACGGCCTCCCAGCAGTGGGGAGAGGCAGCGCCTAGCCGGGGAAACTCGCCTGTTTTCTCCAGAACCAGCTTTGCATGTTCCTGTTTCACTGAAACATAAGAATGAGAAATTGGAATGGGGGTATTTGGAGAGGAAGGAGCTGAAGGAAAAGTCAGAGAGTGTGTGAGCAAGGAATAATGGCTTTGGAACTAGCGCTGGGTCCAAAGGACACATGGGTCTGAGAAACAAAACTAGGCACAAGCACCTGCTCCGTAATGTCCTCTCAAACCAGGAATGAAACACACTGTAAATGTGTAAAGCAGAATGTGGAGGAACGCTCCAGTGGGGCTCAGAAGGGCAGGCGCCCTGTGCTTGTTCACAAGGGTAGAGGGTCAGGGGGTTGCAGGGTTAGTGTTAACAAGGGTAGGTTTGCTGAAACCCCTCTGGCAGCGACACTCAACTTTGTTCTTTGTCTTTTCAAATACAGGCCTCTCCCTGCAGGTCAGTAATGCCATTTGATTCAGGCCCAGCACCTGGAACCAAACCCCACCTCTACATATCCTCCTCAGAGCTCCTTCAACCAGCTGGATATTCTCTCCAAGCCATTAACAGGAGCAGTTGGGACACTCCCTTACCCTGGGGCACAGAAGCACAGAGAGAGAATCCCTGGTCACTACAATGCAGGACAACACACAGGGGAGGCAGGGCGCGGCCTGATCTCCAGAGAAGGTAAACAGCCAAACCAATGAGTGCAAACTGTGCCAGGCAGCTTACAGCAAGAATGTGAGTCCCAAGTTCCCACTCGCCCTTCTCAGCCAGAGGGTGTTAAATGGTGCACACTGTGCCTGGTAGTCTAAGCACCACTAGTCTGCCTGCTGCTATACACAGTCAATGTCCTATTCTGTTCGACTTCTATGGCCTGTATCCTGTAATCTTGCTCTAACCTTGAACTTGACTGGCTTTAGGGAAGTGACTCATCTGCAAAGGCGGGCGTGATGCTGGGCTTGGTCTCTTTTCCTGTTCCCTTTTCACGACATCTTGTGTGTTGTCCTGCAAAGCCACCTCTTTTCTTTAGCATCACACAGCTATTCCTTCGGCTCTGTCTACCCACAGAAATGGCACCCATTCAGTGCAGTGTAATCTGTAACCCCCTGGCATGGATACTCTGAAACTGATTTGAAAGTTGTTGAAATCACTGTAGCTCAATTCAGTAACAAATCAAATACAGAGACACTGATTTTATGTACTTGTAACGGGATTTAAGCATCCATACTGGGTGCTAAATGGGTGGTTTGTGTGTGGAGGCCAGATAGGGAGCCCTGTGCACTGAGGCCTTGCTTTTAACCCAGGAGAATGCTAGTGGTTGGCTTGAGCAGCCCCAAAGATAGGCTAAAGGGGGAGTTTCCAATGCCATGTTGGTGAAGGGAGCTGTTCTGTCTTGGTTTGATGCCAGACTTGGTCACTCGACTAAAGGTAATGCTGCTGAACTGCTCATGCTTTCAGAGTGTTGCTCTAGTGACTCTTCTTGTTGACTTGTCCAATTTAATCCCTAATAGAATTCCACTCAGTGAAGTTACAGCCTGGATGCAACTGAATTGAAATATAAATATATGCAAAATAGCGTGAAGGATCAGATTACGGCTTCAGACACACCCAGACAGAATCCAGCCTGAATCTCATCCCAAACTGGCTGCTGTTCACACAGAATTTAGAAAAACTGTTTACTAGCTTCCCACCCCGCCGAGTCCGCAGCACTGCATGCTACGTGCAGCGATAACAGGGTGTGATGGACAAAGTACAGATCTGTGAACAGCACAGTCACGCCCCTCTCTGCTAGGGAGGTGCAGGCATCTTATCTCACAGGTCACTCTGCTAAGGAGGTGGCGTTAGGGTTTCCCTGTCCTCTACTTGTGACTGAGTAAGGAAGTGCAGCAAGCAGAGAAATCAGCCCCACTGGCACGGCAGCATCAGAAAACCCCAGGAGCTCCTGTTACTGAGAGTGAGTTTGGCCTTGCTGTTCTGCCTAGCAGCGTTCCTGTCTTTGTGTTGTGCCCTTAATCGTGTTTATTCACAGTTCTTCGCCATCACCACCCAGCCCAGGGGGAGTGACACTAAGCTTGGGAACATGAGCTACATAGAGGCAAAGAAAGTCCCTGGGAAATGCCATACTTCACGTAAAGAGACAGGTGTAAAACCAGAATCACATCCCAATACAATGTACCAGCAGTAGCAAAATGCGGCTCCGCCATGCGCTCACTCTGTGGCGCAGGGCAAGTAATGTTATTACTCTGTGCTTCAGTTTCCCCAGGTGTAAAATGCAGCCAACAGTCTTGCCTGACCTCACAAGGAGAGGAGTGACTGTAAACATCAGCCAGTTACTGTCTGCCAAGTGCTATACCAATGCTGAGCATTATCATCTACTCTAGAGGGCTCTGCAGGAGGAGACGTTGCTGTAGAGTAGGCAAAGTACAGAAACGAACAAATAAAAGATGCAAATTTACAGGTTTTAAATATTAAGATGTCCCAGTTCACTTTATACAATACAGCCTGAAAAATGACATCTGTACTCTGTCAGCCTGGCCCTTGTTATATGTTCATGCAAACAAACTGCTCAGGGTACTTGAGTTGCAAAATCCCTCTAATTCCTTTCACAAGGAGCCGAAGAGTGCCAACTCCAAATCCAGCAGAGACACTGGGAAGGACCAGGGAGCCCCAAACACAGCCTTTCTGACAAGATAGCCCACGGGGAGTCAATTATTTTTGTGAAGGACCAAATTTCTTGATCAAGGTATAGTCAAGGTCTAGACTCCAGAGAAAATCATAATAAATAATAAAATATAATAAATAATGAGTAAATAAAAAGATTTTGGGGTCTGTTCAAAAGCATCTGGCGGTCCAGATTTGGCCCACATTCTGCCTCTTGACTACTCGTAATACAGCCCAACAGATCCCTGAGCCCAGAGTGGGAAGTGGGCTGTTGCATCACATGAATATTAGCTTATGTTATGTTCTGCTTGAAAAAACAAACAAACTAAATGAATTGAAATACAATACGTGCTTTTCAGTATCATAAGAACGGCCACACTGGGTCAGACCAATGGTCCATTTAGCCCAGCATCCTGGCTTCCGACAGTGGCCGGTGCCAGATGCTTCAGAAGGAGTGAATGGAACAGGGCAATTATTGACTGATCCACCCTGTCATCCAGTTCCAGCTTCTGGCAGTTGGAGGTTTAGGGACACCCGGAGCCAGGGCCGTCCCTAGGGGGTGTGGGGACTGGGACAAACCCTCCCCACCCCTCTGCCCCACGTCCCACCCCCACTCCACCTGTTCCCTGCAAGTCTCTGCCCTGCCCCTATCCCGCCTTCTGCCCCCTCCCCCGATATTTTCTGTCTTCTTGTCTATCCCTTTGCTAATGGTTCCTAATTTTATTAGCTTTTTTGACAGCTGCTGCATATTGAGTGGATTTTTTCAGAGAATTATGCATGATGACTCCAAGATCTTTCTTGAATGTATCAGTTAATTTAGATTCCATCATTTTATATGTATAGTTGGGATTATGTTTTCCAATGTGCATTACTGTGCACTTATCAACACTGAATTTCATCTGCCATTTTGTTGCCCAGTCACCCAGTTTAGTGAGATCCTCTTGTATCAAGTACTATGGTGATAGCTGAACTGTACTCATCCCTGGAATGAATATATAGAATATTTCACCTACAATTAAAGCTATTTTTCAATGAAAAAAATACTCTAAACCTGATAATTCTTGTATAAGTCTTTAATGAGTTAATCACCATGTTAACAATGAATAACATGTTTTCATTTATCAACATCCTCATTATAGTGGCGTAAGCGCCAGCGTCCAAACAAATGCAAACACCAACCCTGAACACGTGCACCTTGCCGTAGTGCCCTCCTGAGGTTACGCACTCCCTTTGTAGGGCCACAAAGGTCTACATGGGGCACAAAACCCCTCATCTGCCTGCCCATCTGAGTTTTGTAGGTCGTTCTGCAGCAGTGAAAAACGTCCCTTATAGAAGATGCCAACGCAGTAGCTGAACAGTGGCCACAGATACATCCTCTGAACTGGCCTATGCCTCTCTGTTTATGGCTAGAAATGGGAAAAGGGATTTCTGAATAATATGAGCTGGCTTGAAATGTAAAGAATTTGCAGTGGCCATTTAACTATCTGGACTCACCACCTTACTGTGGAATTTATAATGCCACAGTATATACTTCTATGCTCAAGTAGCTCAGAATCAGAGGAAAAACCTTTGGATGTATTATCACAAGGGCACATGTGATCCCAGCTGAATTCAGAATTCAGCTGTGGGAGTTGTTTCCAGTCTATACCCCGGACACATACAGAAACCTGGTGGAATGCACACACAGCTTAGGGAGTTTGATCCTACACTAGTCAGGCTTTTTTGGTATACACAGTTTAAAAACATCTGATCTCAGTTACATTGATACCAGTGTGGAATAACACCACTGACTTCCACAGAATTACTGCAGTCACATTAAGCTAACTGACCCTCATGAATACAGTTACTGAGGGCTAGACGGTGCTGGCCTTGCAGCCAAGAGGGGGGCAGACTCAGGAGCCTTCTGTAAAAGGGTGGATTGCCCATTTAAGGGCTAGAGGTTTGGGACCAACCAACCTAGTAACTAACTAGTCACACCTGAGCAAGGATCAGACGAGTCCCCTATGAGAGCAGCAGAAAGCTGCAGGGCAAGAATGGCGTGTGTCTGCAGGAAACCAAATGCAGAGTGAGAAAGGTTCCTGCAAGGAAGACCCTGAGACCAGGGGAGTTGCCCCATGGAGTAACTTACTAAAGCAGGGAAGACCCTGAGACACCAGGGGAGCTTGGAGGCCTACAGAGAGACATTGAACAGTGACTCAGCCCCAGGAAGGAGGGTTTGGGAGTGGGATTCCCTACCCAAGGGGGAGAGAGATTCTGAACTGGGGTTAGGGCCTGGAAGGCCAGTGTGTGTCAGGACTAAATAAATTGGACCCAAATAGGGGAGTGTTCTAATTACTTTTGGGCTCTGATCTGGAGTTTTTGGGGAGTCCATAAAGGGAAATTAGGCAGGGTGATGCAAAGCAACCTCTGGCCACGAGGGAGCTACAGCTTTCCTTCTCACATCACCCACGCCAGGGCCAGACACAGTTACAATCCCTGCACTCTCCTGAAAGTAGCTAATGAGAGGCTGTACAAAGGTGTCCTTGAAAGTCAGCAACCTCCTGCTTTAACTTGCACCTTCTTTCAGTTCCTTGGGATGTGAACCAGCTTATATAGCACCTCTGAATCTGAGCTGCAGGGTCAACATCTTTCCCATGCAAGTGTATTCGGGCCAGACCAACACTGGGGAAGCCAAAATGAACATGAGTTCATGCCCCATGCAGCTGCTACTAGTTGTGGGGGTGCAATCAGGTCCCATCACAGACTCTAGCTGAGTCTGTAGCTTGTCACCATCTTTACACTGGGAGAGCCACTGCTGGGATCCTCAAGTACCAACAGCCCCAAGAGTTCAAGCCATTTACCAATCGCTAGCTCTGTAGCAAGTGTGACCATGACATCCCAGCAAATCTATTCTGATCTGTTCCAGAGCCCACCCAGTGTCTGCATAGTGACAGCCTGCTCTTCTGGAGGGAACATGGGAAAACAAGCAACATTTCCATTTTCCACACTGTTTATTCCCAAAGGCTATCTTGATTGCAACCCCATGAAATTCATCTAAGTCATGTTCATATAGCAGTTACACGAGCTCCTGTCCATGAAGGTAAGTTTCACTGTTTACTGGTTCATCCTAGTGCTCTCACTCATTAGGTTCATTTGGCCTGTTTTTATGAAAAGTGACTTTTTGATCCCTCACCTGGAATTGAGCAATAATCAAAAGGACAGGGTCCTAAACAGGGGCTGTCCACAAATGGGCCACCCAGTGGCAACTCGGTTGAGTTCAGGGGCTCTGAAGTTTGATTTCTTTCTACGGATGGTTTAGATACAATAGTATTGTGGTTCAGTGACTCTTCTGATAAATTAACTGCACAGCCACTTCCCATGCTCACAACATTCTGTAACTGCGCTTCACTTTTCTTCCGCATTTACAGACATCCTCAAATGGTCACGTGTATGACACAGCAGAAGAGGACATGGCATGTTATTGCTACTCTCTTGTATCCTTTCATCTGTACGGTCAGAAGTACAATTTTTTGTCTCCTGCATGGTCCTCCCAGTCTTCCCGAGAGCTAGAATCTAAAGACCACAGCAACTTTTTCACGCCCACAGTATCTTCATCTTCACCATCACTACATGGTTCATTAAAGCCGATAATCCAAGGGCTGTCACTGCTGTTTTGTGTGAGAGCCGCTCCTGAACTCAGTCCAAAGGCAAAGCCTGTGGTAACATCTGAGTCAATGCTATAGAAAGTCTGACAAGTTTATCTCCAGGTCAGATTCACAGAGAGTGATAGCTGGAAGTGCTTCTTTGAGGTTGTTGTTTAAAAGGTTGATAAAGGGTTTATAAGGCGACTCAGAAATAGCCTCACTGTTATTGTCACAGTGCGTATTATTGTCTTTGAGAGCAATACCAAAAGGCTGGTAACTAGATGGGTTAGAAACAGAGGGGCAGGAAATTGCAGCTGCTTTTTCTGGAACATGTTGACATGTTATTTGCTTGTGTACTTCTTTCTCTGGCAGGAAAAATGAAACTTTGTCATGAGCATGGGAGAAAAACCATGGAAAGTCTATGTCTTCTGAACAGATGGTTTGACAAGCAGTCTCAGTGCAGTCACCCTTGTGGTTGGTGTAACAGCTTTGATCACCAAGGGGTTGATGGGCTTGTTCTTCTCTGTAGGGAAGTATTTGATTCTCTGGAAACTCTGCTAAGGAGAGTGAAGAGCTTGGGTTTTCCAAACACTGTGTCAAGCTATTGCTAACTGTGGACTGAGACAGCAGGCTGGCAAAGCTCTTATATGCTGTGCTACAGGACTCCATGGACTGAGACAGCAGACTGTCAAAGCTCTTATATGCTGTGCTACAAGGCTCTGTGGACTGAGACATGAGGCTGTCGAAGCTCTGATATGCTGGGCTATTTATTCCGTCTTTGATTATCTCAGAGGAAGGAGCATTTGGTGATTTTTTAATCAAGACCAACAAGTCATGCTGAGTCTCAGAACTGCAAAGAAAGTGTCTTTGATGCAACATGTCTGGAGGATTCTTTGCCTCGGGAGAAGCAGTGTCTATGTTAGAACTTTGATAACCAGATTCAAAAGATTCTTCTGATCGCACTGACTTTGTGCTAGCTGCTCTACATTTGAGGTCATCCTGAGAGGCTGTAGTGGAAAAGGAGCAAGCATGTGAAGTATCACATGACTGTTGATCCTGGACTACATTTTCTTTTGGTGTTTGCTGTGATGAATTTTCTGATTCACAATTCTCAAAGGTTTTTTGCTCTTCTATGATGAAGTCTGGAATTTCAGTGTCATGGATACTGGTTCCACATTCTAGTAGCTTAATAAACATGTCTGCAAGTGCATCGTTGTGTTGAGTGTGTTCTATAAAGCTATTAGCACTGCTCTCACAAGGTGGGCACAAGAGGATCTCACCCAGGTTGTCCTCATGGCTCTCAGTTTCAGTGTTTCTTGAACACTCACAGATTTCAAGAGAATCTTCAATCAAAGTGATCTCTGGAATTAGAACAGCTTCATACTCTTCTGGGAACCACTCTCCACATTTATTCAGGCAACTGCCAGGTTTCTCACCACTTTTGACGTTGTCTTTCCCCTTCAAGGTTTGGCCTTGAGCATATTTTGCAAGACAGTTCTTACAGCTTCTGTTTTTGGGGATGAAAAGGAAGGCACAATTAATGTTCATTTGATAGCAAAATATTTTATGCTGTAAACCAGAGAAATGTTCTTTATTTTACTTACAGTTGGTGTTCCATGTGAGTCTGTTTCACATCATAGAAAGGTGCCTTAATTTCATCAGTGGACAGCATTTTCCTCCAGACTGAAATCTAAAAGAGGCATAAAACAGATTTAGGGTATGGTTGAATTAAACTTGATATTTCTCTGAATCACAGTCAGCACCAGAACATATGACCTCTTTCATTTTTTAAACACATGGGAAATGTGTTTTTTTGTAAAATCTTTAAATCACATACCTGAGCTCCCTTGACATTCTTAACAACAAGATGGCTCTTGGCTGGATTTGGGATTTGATCCCACCATTCTCTCTTAACTCTGCAAAGCAAGAATCGTTGCTTACTCTTAGCTGTGTTTGGGCCCAATTCCCCAGTTTCACTACCCCTACTCTCTCTCCTCAACCAGTCTGTATGCTCAACTGGAAGCACTTATTCTGTTTATGTCCAGGAGTGACAATGCTTTTCAGCAACGCTTGTGTAAACATTTGTGCATATATTAATGATTAACTGGCCTGAGCACAGTCACATGGTCAGATTATTATTTGAGATTGTGAGAAAACAGGAAAATCTATTAATGTGACCCAAGTCCAGCAAATTACTCCTCAAAAATAAAATACTGCAATAAGATAACCAGCACTATTGAGATACTTGTAGAGCTGGGGGCCCAAAGATGACAGATCCTGCTCTGACAAGGGGAATACTTTATAAAGATGAGGATGTTGGCTCTATTAACATTTTAACATTATATTAGCTGCATTTGCTCTCTTCAAATTATATGGGCCAAATTCTGAGGATTTTACTCAGGCCCATTGAAATCAATAAGAATTTAGCCTGAGCAAGGACTGAGTAAAATCTGAGTAAGGACCTCAGATGCAGCCCTTAAAAATGTGTATTAGCCTTTCAACAGTAGGTCTCATGATGCTTTACAAACACTCATTAATTAAGCCTCAGTAGGCTCCTGTGAAGTCCTGGCAATATCATACAGATGGTTTAGTGGAGAAAAGTGCTGTAATCTAATCTCTTTATATGCCTGGTTCAAAGAGATGATATGAAGGTTAGTTAATTCATGTTTGTAAAGAGATTGCTTGTATATCTTCAGACACAAGGTCCTTTATGATTACAAAGTACTATACTACTGTACATGCCATTATGCTCTTTGAAACCGAATATTTGGTGAACTGCTGCTCTGTAAACCCTTGTGCAGTATGATACATACATGGCAAAGCAGAAGTAACAGATTAAAATCAGAGCCGTGATCAACATGCAGGATATGAGAACAATCCTCTGCAGACTATCTTCTAAAGTTACTCCATAATCTATATATTCAGAAATAAAAGCACAATCAATAAGCATAGTCATGTCAGTGATCTTCTGTACACCTTGAAACAATGCCAATTAAAGGGTTTAAAGTAAAGCCCATATATGTATCAAAATGTGCATGGGGACCTACAGTTATGGTATGTGAGGCATTCTAGAACATAAGAACGGCAATACTGGGTCAGACCAATGGTCCATCTAGCCAGTAACCTGTCTTCAGACAGTGGCCCATGCCAGGGGCCCCAGAGGGAATGAAGAGAACAGGGAATCATCAAGTGATCATCCTGTCGCACATTCCAAACTTCTGCCAAACTAGGGAAACTTCAGAGAATGGTTTTGCGTCCCTGCCCATCCTGGCTAGTAGCCACTGATGGACCTAATGAATGGTGGGAGCAGTGGAGTTGATTACTGTGTGGTTGTTGCCCTTTTGGTAATATGCTTTTTGTTTTCTTTGGAGTCTTTGGGCATCGGTCTACAATAAGTAAAAGTCTGAGGAGGAGGATTTTATTAGCAGCCCTGGGACTCACTGGCTACATCTCTCTAATTGACACAGAAAGGCAGAAGAAATAGTGGGATGTACACCATGTGCTTTAGAATCCTGTAAGATTCTTCCACTGTGTTGCAACTGTTACTGATACTTACCACTGTGAAATTCAACTGCATTGCTCCAGTCACTCCAGTTGGTGGAATAGCTGCCTGTATAATTACGCCGTACCCTTACAAGGTAGTCATACCCTTGCTTCAACTGCATTGCAAGAATTTCGAAGTGTGTCGTTTGGTAGGGAAGCTGTTCTACAAACTCCTGAATAAAAAGTGAAGTAACACATTTAGGTTCTGTATGGAATATATGTTTAGTTTCCTGGACAGTGTTAGGTGTGACATTCAGTTCATATAAATATGTTTTACTGATTTCACTGCTGTAACCATCAAATTGATACCTGCTGACAAACCAAAGGCTCAAGATGAATTTGAAGAGAAATAAACTCCTTTGCTGCACAATTTAAGGTGGATTAAATCCATTTTCAGCACACAATTAAAAAAAATATCAGGAATAATCTAAATAAAACATAGAACCTGGCTAATTTATTCTGAGAATCAGCCTATGACTATTGAACTTTAATATGTTAAGTTTGTTGTTAATGACTTGAGTTTAATGAAATATGAATTCAGTGGCATCCAGGGCTCAAACTGGGGCAGTATGCAGTAGTATCATGTCCTGGCACCTCTCCAAAGCTGCTATACTGTGCTACAGAATCTCACCTGGTCTGGATGGGACATTAGCGCATGGCAAACCAGAGTGCGAATGTCCACAACACTAGTCTGCCGTGCACTAATGTCTTGTGTGGCAACTGCTACAGCGCACAAACAGTTGTATAGTGTGCTTTGTCATAAAGGAGGGGAAGTCATAGGAGGAGCCTGAGGAGTCCAGCAGAGCCTATAGGGAGATTCAAGCCCCACCAAGGGGACCCAAACCCAGTGGAGCTCTGAGAGCAAGAACAATCATATTCTGAATCTCAGCACAATCTACTGTGAGAGGCGTCTCAATCTGATGACTCACATGGGGAGAGCTTATTCTGTGGGCGAAGGTCAGAAGATTACCACCAGTTCCACTCCTGGTGATGTCACTGAAGCAATGTTACCTGTGTCCATAGTGCTTGCTGTCCCTTATGCATGAATGATGGGGGAAATGGTACCCAGCAGTCTCATCACCATTAACCACCTGGTTGAAAGCTCCTCAAGATTTTCTGAAGGACTTTTCATACCATGGGTACCAGCTCAAGAAAGCGAAGAAAAATGCAGTTTCCTACCTCTTCTGGATTCTGCTTGTTCCAGTATTTGACTTCGTAAGTTACTTCCTCTCCATAGAGCATGTCCCCTGCGCTGTAGCTCTCGATCCACCTCAAGACGTAGAAGTTATCATTTTCACCCTTCTCAATGGTAAGATTTGTTGGGGGTCTTGGTTTAACTGTAAGGGGGAAACACTGACTCAGAGGAATGGACAGAAGTGGGCTATTCAGTCACAGACAATGCTGTAGTTACAGATGTGGGCACTGCATTCAGCCTTGTTTCCCTGTGCTCTGGTACAGGGATGTAAAAGCCAAAACCAGAATACTCCATACTGAAATGGGATTTTTGAGTCAGTGGAATTAGTTGTAGGTCTCAAATACATGTTATCAGTGGCCTGCTCCCAACATGAAAAAAATGCATAGAGTTGCTTCATAGCTTGTGCTCTGGGGATGGGGATTTGCTTGTGGCATCTTCTTGGCCAACCTCTCCCTGGTGCCTGTGCTCCGGGGATGTGATCCCAAGGCACAGATTCATACTCATCCTGCTAGTGAGCAACAATGACATCAAAGAAGGGCTCAGATCACTGCTGCAGGTTAATCACTACACAGGTTTCTTGAAATATTTCTCCTAATATCTGAGGTGAGATAGATTTATCCATACAAACTATTTTAATACCAGGAAAGTATGTGGGCACGCATGTGTGTAATAGATATATTTATGCTGACTGTATCCTGTGACATCAGAGAGACATTAACTATTTTACCAAAGGCCATTGCAATCTACCAAGAATTAGTTCTAGAAACCCTGTTAAGCCCATTCAGACACTCAGGGTGGTGATTAAACTGTCATGAGATGTGTTGGGGGCCAAGAATCCTGGCTACAGACGTTTGTCCTCTCTCAGAAATAGGCAATGACATCTTACTCCTCATCCCTGAATTCTGTTGCCAGATGAAGAACACATTTTAGGTGCGTTTCTCTCAGAGGATAGGAAGGTGCTGACTGTGTGATGCTGGTGAGGTATTTGGCTGGGGATGTGGAATGGGATATATCAATCACAAATCTGTAACAAACTATATCTCACCAATGTATGCCACTTCCACAGTGTCATTCCATAGCACTGTCCCATTGGCCTGCAGTGTTAAATGATATGCGAGGCCTGCCGCGAAATATTCGGGCAGAATTATGCAAATGCAGTTGGAAATTGAATTCATGCTGCTGCCTTTTCCAGTCTCAGGGATGCATGTGTTATATCTGAAAAATATCAGAATTGATGTGATGTTTACATAGGATTAAGCACTCAGTTCATTTAAACTAAGCCCCCATTCAGTGTCATCAGAGAAGGCTCCCAGTGGGTAAGCTGAATCTGAGATGCACAAACTTAGTTCCCAGAAAGCATTTGGTACAAAAGTCTTAGCTATCTGTGTATCCCCCAGTGAAAAACTCAACGGAGAAAGCTATGGCCTAGTCTGTAAAGGAGAAATTAACACAGTGAGGACCCGTTTTTCACCTGGCTGCAAAAGAGAGAGCATATTGGTGACGGAAAGCCTTTTAGTCTGGAAAAGAAAGAGGGGTCAGCTAACCTGTTCAAAGTGATGCCACTTGCATGTCTCTGGGGAGAAACTGTAATCAGCTGGGGAGAGCAGGCTGGAACTGGCTTCTGTTGTGGGAGTGCCAGCAGGCCTCTGCACAATAGAACCAGGAATAAGGACTTGGCCCTATGTTCTTGCGCTATACGCAGGAGAGCCACTGGGTTCCAGGGGAGAGGGTGGGGGAGGGGAGGGCAATCCTTTCCCCCAGGCTGAAGACAGGGAATACAACCCCTTCTAGGTCACACAGCTACTGCTGAATACTCCCCACACGGAGCTTCATGTCCAGTGAAGGTAGCTGCAGATCCATTGGCCCTGCCATGTCCCTGGTTCACACCTAACGATCCCCTCTGCACCGGGGGTGCAGGGACGCCTGTAGAGTTGTACTCTACCAAACACAGGGGGTGAGGACCCCGAGCATTATGCCCTTCCCCATGCAGCAGGACCACATTGATTCTGCTGTGCTTCAGACCTCACCCCATGGCCATAGAGGTAGAGCAGGGCTGTTAATAATTGCAGCATATTTAATGTTTTAACAATGAACCCAGAAAGTGGCAATAAACACTTACACTGTCGATAAAATTTCCTTCTTGTAATAGAGCTGGAATTCCTTGGAGCAGTTTGTTTGTGCAGCCGCTTCCCAGTGACAAGACAGCTCCCTGGCATAGTCAGTGAAGCACTCAAACCTCTGTATACGCCCTGTTGCCAAAACTAAGGAAAAACCAACACAACACTGAGCAGTGACAGAAATAGGAAACAAAATCAGCCAGAACAGGGTCTGGTGCTAAGAAGTAGAAATTTCTTCTTTTGAAACAGAACTATTAAAGGTTTCAGAGTGGTAGCCGTGTTAGTCTGTACCAGCAAAAACAATGAGGAGTCCTTGTGGCACCTTAGAGACTAACAATTTATTTGGGCATAAGCTTTCGTGGGCTAAAACCCACTTCATCAGATGCATGGAGTGGAAAATAGTGTAGAGAGGTATAAAAACACAGCATAAGAAAAGACGGGGGTTGCCTTACCAAGTGGGGGGGAGGGGTCAGTGGTAACGAGCCAATTCAATTAAGGTGAACTATTAAAATCTCTTAAAGGGAGCGTGAAAGCTCAATCATTTGACTTGTTCAGATTAAATGGGAAGAGAAACTAAACTTGGCCCACTACAGCGCACACCTCAAAATTCTATGGGACAAAACGAAAGGGCTGTACAATCAGAATTTGGATCAAAGACCCCAAAACAGCTTCCAGCTCACCTACTCTCCGGCCCCGAAACATTATCATTGGGAAATTAGTTTATCACAAGTTCTGTGTAAAGGTTATTAAAGATTAATCAGAGAATATCAGAATCATAGATAGTAGTGACAGAAAAGATTAATTAGGCACCAGTGCACTCTCCTAGGAATCAGAATAAGGTTCCTGCCTACAAGGCATTTTCTAGTGTTTTGTCAAACATCCCAAGCAAGCAGGCCTCCCTCACTCCCTGCGATAGGCTTCTCCATAGTCTAATTAACTTTCATGTTTAAAAGAAGTTTTCTCCTGATACTTCATTCCCTTATTCCTAGTTATGCCCATTATTAATTAATTAATTATTATTATTAATGTGTATTGTAGTAGGGCCCAAGGCCCCAGTCAGGATCAGGACCATGTTGTGCTGGGTGATGCACGAACACAATGGGTATGTTTACACTGCAATTAAACACCCGTAGCTGGATGCCAGCTGACTTGGGCTCAGGCTAAGCGGCTGTTTAATTGGGGTGCAGATATTCAAGTGTGGGCGGGAACCTTGGCTCTGGGACCCTCCCCACTCACGGGGTCCCAAAGCCCAGTCTCTAGCCTGAGCCAGAACATCTACACCACAATTAAATAGTCCTTTAGCCCGAGTCACGGGAACCTGTGTTAGCTGGAATGGGTCAGCCACAGGTTTTTAACTGTAGTGTAGAGATACCCAGCAAGACCTGCTCCCTACTCCAAAGAACTTACAATCTACTTTGAAACAAGATGCCATATGTGACTGTACTGAACAGCAGAAGGGAAGGGGGTGGGAGGGCATGTGTGACAATAATCTCATGTAGTTATAAAGGCTAACAACATGCCCCAAAATTCTGAAACGGGAACTTTTAAAAAAACAAACAATGTCAGTAAATACCACCCACTTTTCCTGTCCTAGATAATTCCTCTCCCTCTCTGGCGCTTGACCCTTTGGGTATTTGTAGACTTTTGTCACATCCCCCCAGTCCTCTCTTATACAAGCTATGCAGATCTAATTCTTCCAGTCCTTCTTTTCACGTCAGTCTCCTCCACCTCCCTGGTTATTTTTTGTTGCTGCTGTCAGAACTCTGACAAACTTGTCAACATCTTTCCTTCTAGTAATGAGGTTCCCAGGACAGAGCCTGCTGGCAGTATTCCAGCTGAAGTTACACAAGGGTTAGATAGAGAAAGGATTCCTCCTCTGCTCCAGGACAGGATGATTCTGCATATGTAACCCAAAACTCTTTCGGTCCTTTTCTTGCTGTCATATCACACCGCAAACTGAAAATTAATTTGCTGGGAAGTCCCACTCCTTAGGGTTCCTTCAGCCACTCCTGCTTCCCAGGTTCCTCTCACCCATTCAGCGTTTGGGCTTGGATTAATTCTCCAATATGTCAAAGTTGAGTTTTACTTGGTAACTTCTTGCCCATGTTTCTAATCTCCCTAGGTTCCTCTGTATTATTTCTCTGATGTGATGGGTATTTCCACCTACTCTTTATGAAGTGTAATCTGAAAATTTCATGAACATGCCGTTCATTCCTTCTTCAAGAGCATTAATGAAGTTGTTAAATAAGACTGGATCTAACACTGATCCCTGTGGTACTTTACTAGAAACTTAAGCCAACTAATACTTTGCTGCTTATCATTGTCATTTGTTTATGGTCTTTCATCCTCATTAAAATCCATATATATTACATCTGTTACTTTCACTTCCTCTTCTAAATGCCCAGTCCTTC
Source organism: Caretta caretta (assembly GCF_965140235.1). Taxonomy (NCBI): domain Eukaryota; kingdom Metazoa; phylum Chordata; order Testudines; family Cheloniidae; genus Caretta; species Caretta caretta. Next base: position 592,191 of record NC_134215.1, read on the forward strand.
TAGTCTTAATCACCAAGCAGTCCCTATTCACTTGAGTAATTCCATTTACTTTAGAAATCATCACAGAAATCATAGAACATCAGGGTTGGAAGGGACCTCAGGAGGTCATCTAGTCCAATCCCCTGCTCAAAGCAGGACCAACACCAACGAAATCATCCCAGCCAGGGCTTCGTCAAACCAGGCCTTAAAAACCTCTAAGGGTGGAGATTCCACGATCTCCCTAGGTAACCCATTCCAGTCCTTCAGCACTGGGACTCACTTACTTGACTAGTACTACTAGCATGTGTAAGAATTGAAGCTTCAGGAATTAATTTTTTTAACTCTATAAAATAAATAATTTAGCATGTTTGGTATGATTTACTCTTTATAAACCCCAACACTTCCTGCTGCTCATGGTTCCATCATCATCTAAATTTCTAAACTGTTTTGCTTGTGTTTTATTTTACTGAGGATAAACATTAATCTTATCGGTAAATAATTAACAGGTTCTTTCTTCTTTCGTTTTCTGAACATCAGTACCACATTTGCTTCCCTCGTCTTCTGATATCTCCACACCGTCCACGTTTTTTTCAAAAACAATTGTCAGTGGTTCAGTCAATTAAGGATAAATTTCCTTCAATACCCTACAATGCATATTGCTAATTTGTATAGGTTTACAATTTCAAAGTACTCTTTAACTACTCTTTATTCATTGTGATTTTTACAAGGTCTTTCTTACTTTTTATTATTCAAACTTTTATTTATTTTTCCTCTTAAAGACAGATTTTAAAAGAGGAGTTCAGTGTATCAGTCATTTTTGAATCAGCATTAATTTCACTCCCTCCTAATTTTTAATGGAGTTTCCTTCTCCCTTGAGGTGTAAAAAGCTCTCTCTAGTCTCCTAAACTACTTTGACTAGCAGCATTAATTCATTTGGCCTTTTACTTCCGTTATCTTTTCCCTACAACTTTTAACATACTCTGTATTTATTTTACTGTCTTCCTTTTTCATCTCTAGCACAGTTTTTAAAATCTCAGATCTTTGAGAATTTCCTTTTGGAACCACATACAATTCAAAGTTTACTTTCAATTTATATAGTTGAAAAGGGGAACTGAGATACTGAACTAATTTTTTTATCTTCAACAAGAAAAATTCAACAAAGAAGCTTGAAACATGCAATTCATAAGGAAGAAACAAACCTGTAAAACCAAACATTGACAAAAAGTGGGTTAGAAAATTTTGGAAAATCTAAGCATATTCAAATTAGATGTCTTAGCCGGTATACACCTGTGGGGCTTGATTCTTCTCCCATTTAATTCTATTGCAAAATTCCCACTGATATCACTGGAAGTAGAACTGGGACTGTGGGAAGTAAAGAAATGAGCTAATGCAATTTTTGTACCACAGACAGTTTTCGTTTTTTTTTAAACCATGGACAAATGAGGTGCTAACAAAAGACTGCACCAAAAGTAAAACGTAGGACTGATTCTCAAGAGGGTAAAGGAGGTACCCTGGTAATTATCATCCTATAAATCTACCTTCTATTCCCAAGGAAATATTGGAAAAGATATTAAGAAAAAAGTCCCCAGACATCTAGAGCCCAATCCTCCTCCTGTTAGATAAACTGCACTTCAGTGGTCTCCAGAGGATAACCAAAGAGCAATGAGCAGCACCGGCGGTTTATAAAGGTTAAATCTTACCAGAAAAACTTGATTACTTAAAAAAGGATAGAATTGGTGGGCAAAGGGCACATAGGAGACATCACATATATGGGCCTCAATCATCCTTCCCTATGGAGGCACCAAAAGCGCTGGACAGCACCAGGAAACTCTTCAAGGTTTACTTCACAGTTTACAAGAAATTTTCTCCTCACGCAGTGGGATTTGAAAGGGATTACAGTGTCACAGCCTGTAGGGGAGAAACCCCTACACACACTGAAGCATCTGTGCACTGGTCTGCTGTTTCCCCCTCCTCCCTGTCACCATAGCTTTCTCAAGAACCACGTTGCTGTTGGCTGAGTCTCCGCATGGTGGGCAGTGGTAGTCATGAGAGGACCCACCGGGAGTTTAATACTCTGTCCCTCCAGGGCAGATATCCACTGGATAGCCTTGGGCCAGCAGGGGACAGTGCTGCAGAGAATGCAGACTATAGCAATATGAGCACTAGCCGTGTTAGTCTGTATTCGCAAAAAGAAAAGGAGGACTTGTGGCACCTTAGAGACTAACCAATTTATTTGAGCATGAGCTTTCGTGAGCTACGGCTCACTTCATCGGATCCGATGAATTGGTTAGTCTCTAAGGTGCCACAAGAACTCCTTTTCTTTTTGCGAATATGAGCACTATAAACAAAGCAGATAGATTAGATCAGAAAGCCAGTTGCAACAACAGGGGAACAGAAAGACAGTCTCTCCAAACATCCGTTTCAGCTCTTTATCAATTCCTGAGTTTTTCTTTGCAGGTTGAAAATATTAGTGGAAAGATATACTAGAACTGAGACTATATTCTAACATATAAATATTGTTGATATTTGCAATCAGACATATTATTATGGCTACTGAATTATGGTAAAAATGTTGCTTGCTAATTGTTCTATTCACTTTAAAGTGTTGTTGATAAATTACTTTTAAATGAATTATGTTACAACATTAGCAAACTCACTGTGATATGTTGCACATGAAAAGAAAAGGGTCCATAAAGCAAGCACTGCAGCCTTCAGGCTGTCAGCCATTGTTAGCACTTGTCAGTTTCTGTAGGAGAAGCTGTACTGAGATCCTGCAATAGAAAACATTAAAAGCTTAGATTAGCATACAAACTGGTTAAAGGACACAGTTTTTTCTACCCTTCACCCTCCATATTGCCCCCAGTGCCAGATGTTAGCACATCCAGTATATTCCGAATCCCCTGAAGTTTTGCCATGGAATAAACGGAACAATTTAGCAGATAAGGATATTACAAAAGACTTAAATGAGTTCTTTAAAAAAGTCTTCACCCCAGAGACTGTTGGAGAGATACCTACACCAGACCTACTCTTCTCAGGTACTAAAGATGAGGAACTGCCAGAAACTCAGGTCCCAAAAGAGGATGTACTGGAACAAACTGAAACATTTAAGAACAACAAGTCACCAAGACCAGATAGTTCAACCCAGAGTCCTGAAGGAATTTAAGATTGAAGCAGCTGACTTGCTAACAAAAACATGCAATTTCTCATTAAAATTGGCTACTATCTCAGTGAACTAGAGGCTAGCAAATACCATACCAACCTTTAACATAAGGCGCTGGGAAGATCCTGGGAATTACAGACCACTGAGCCCTACTGCGGTTCCAGGCAAATTTGTTAAAACAGTAATATGGAGTTATAAAGCACCTATATGAACATGCTATAATAGGGACAAATTAGCACAATTTCTAAAAAGGAAAATTAGGCCCAAAGAATTCTTGTATATTAAAGAGGCACATCAAGCACATAGTGGATAAAATAGATCCAAATTAAAAAAAATAAGTGGCCACGTAGTGAAAATACTGTCTTGGATTAGAAATGGCTAAGGTCTTGTCTTCACTAGAAAAGTACAGTTAGAACACAACTTTGAAGAGTTGTGTTAACTAATACAGTTGTGACCATGACTTTGCAGGCAGTGTAGACAGAGACAAGTCTTGTTCAGCATTATGTCAGCTGGTTACAAGCAAATGCTAGTCCCTTCCTCTGCTGCATATGGTCCTGTCTCCTGTCCGATATAGAATCATAGAATATCAGGGTTGGAAGGGACCTCAGGAGGTCATCTAGTCCAACCCCCTGCTCAAAGCAGGACCAATCCCCAATTAAATCATCCCAGCCAGGGCTTTGTCAAGCCTGACCTTAAAAACTTCTAAGGAAGGAGATTCCACCACCTCCCTAGGTAACGCATTCCAGTGCTTCACCACCCTCCTAGTGAAAATTTTTTTCCTAATATCCAACCTAAACATCCCCCACTGCAACTTGAGACCATTACTCCTTGTTCTGTCATCAGCTACCACTGAGAACAGTCTAGATCCATCCTCTTGGGAACGCCCTTTCAGGTAGTTGAAAGCAGCTATCAAATCCCCCCTCATTCTTCTCTTCCATAGACTTAACCATCCCCAGTTCCCTCAGCCTCTCCTCATAAGTCATGTCTTCCAGTCCCCTAATCATTTTTGTTGCCCTCCGCTGGACTCTTTCGAATTTTTCCACATTCTTCTTGTAGTGTGGGGCCCAAAACTGGACACAGTACTCCAGATGAGGCCTCACCAATGTCGAATAGAGGGGAACGATCACGTCCCTTCATCTGCTGGCAATGCCCCTACTGATACATCCCAAAATGCCATTGGCCTTCTTGGCAACAAGGGCACACTGTTGACTCATATCCAGCTTCTCGTCCACTGTAACCCCTAGGTCCTTTTCTGCAGAACTGCTGCCGAGCCATTCGGTCCCTAGTCTGCAGCGGTGCATGGGATTCTTCCGTCCTAAGTGCAAGACTCTGCACTTGTCCTTGTTGAACCTCATCAAATTTCTTTAGGCCCAATCCTCCAATTTGTCTAGGTCCCTCTGTATCCTATCCCTACCCTCCAGTGTATCTACCTCTCCTCCCAGTTTAGCGTCATCTGAAAACTTGCTGAGGGTGCAATCCACACCATCCTCCAGATCATTTATGAAAATATTGAACAAAACCGGCCCAAGGACCGACCCTTGGGGCACTCCACATGACACCGGCTGCCAACTAGACTTGGAGCCATTGATCACAACCCGTTGAGCCTGACAATCTAGCCAACTTTCTATCCACCTTATAGTCCATTCATCCAGCCCATACTTCTTTAACTCGCTGGCAAGAATACTGTGGGAGACGGTGTCAAAAGCTTTGCTAAAGTCAAGGAACAACACGTCCACTGCTTTCCCCTCATCCACAGAGTCAGTTATCTCGTCATAGAAGGCAATTAGATGAGTCAGGCATGACTTGCCCTTGGTGAATCCATGCTGAGTGTTCCTGATCACTTTCCTTTCCTCTAAGTGCTTCAGAATTGATTCCTTGAGGACCTGCTCCATGATTTTTCCAGGGCCTGAGGTGAGGCTGACTGGCCTATAGTTCCCAGGATCCTCCTTCTTCCCTTTTTTAAAGATGGGCACTACATTAACCTTTTTCCAGTCGTCCGGGACTTCCCCCGATCGCCATGAGTTTTCAAAGATAATGGCCAATGACTCTGCAATTACATCCGCCAACTCCTTTAGCGCTCTCGGATGCAGCGCATCTGGCCCCATGGACTTGTGCTCGTCCAGCTTTTCTACATAGTCCCGAACCACTTCTTTCTCCACAGAGGGCTGGTCACCTCCTCCCCATGCTGTGCTGCCCAGTGCAGCAGTCTGGTAGCTGACCTTGTTCGTGAAGACAGAGGCAAAAAAAGCATGGAGTACATTAGCTTTTTCCACATCCTCTGTCACTAGGTTGCCTCCCTCATTCAGTAAGGGACACACACTTTCCCTGACCTTCTTCTTGTTGCTAACATACCTGAAGAAACCCTTCTTGTTACTCTTAACATCTCTTGCTAGCTGCAACCCCAAGTGTGGTTTGGCCTTCCTGATTTCAGTCCTGCATGCATTTTTATACTCTTCCCTGGTCCTTTGTCCAGTCTTCCACTTCTTGTAAGCTTCTTTTTTGTGTTCAAGATCAGCAAGGATTTCACTGTGAAGCCAAGCTGGTCGCCTACCATATTTACTATTCTTTCTACACATCGGGATGGTTTGTCCCTGTAACCTCAATAAGGATTCTTTAAAATACAGCCAGCTCTCCCGGACTCCTTTCCCCCTCATGTTATTCTCCCAGGGGATCCTGCCCATCAGTTCCCTGAGGCAGTCAAAGTCTGCTTTTCTGAATACTGAACTAGAAGGTTGATTCGGCATTGCATTTCCTATTTTCTTATATTTTCTTCCTGTGTGAGGCAGTTCTTCTGTTGAAAATCACGAAGCCCATAGCTTGCATATTATCTGTTCATCTGCTTCTCACTCTGTGATGTGCTAGTGAGAAGAAGACTTCTTTGAATATTTCCTATGGTGAGAGAGATTTTTCTGTAGAGGATTTAATTTACATTAAAGTAGAGGGGACCAGAGAACAATATTTGCAGCTCATGGGTCACTGTCCTCTCTTGCTCACCTCACTACCAAAGTAGAAGAAACTCTTCTGTACCTTCACTGGGTGTGAGTTTCACCAAAGCACAAGACAAGAACTGGCTGCAAGAGCCACAATTCTGCTGTGGAAGAAATTGGAAATACTTTGGCCTTTTATTTGTGGAAGTGTGCACATATGTGCAACTATGCAGGCTGTGGTCAAGGCTAGCTGCAGCCACGTTCCTCCAAGCATTGCCTTTCATCGAGTGTTGGGAAGAGTTGCAAGCCGAGTTGCTCCTACATTGGTTGTAAATGATGGGAACACAGAAGACAGTGTCTTAGATTTTGTATGTGTGTAAATATTTACACACATACAAAAACCCAGTTATAATGAAATGGAGTAAAAGGACCTGAATTGCTTAAATACATTTCAAAGGACTTCTCCTGTAATGAAGCTTCACTCCACTCTAAGGCAGGTTCCACTGTGCTATTCCCCTCCTTACCTCAAGCTGTATTAGTTGTTGAGCTATTCAAAATGGCCAGGTTTCAGAGTAGCAGCTGTGTTTGTCTGTATCCGCAAAAAGAAAAGGAGTACTTGTGGCACCTTAGAGACTAACAAATTTATTTGAGCATAAGTTTTCGTGAGCTACAGCTCACTTCATCGGATGCACCCTGAATGCATCCGATGAAGTGAGCTGTAGCTCACGAAAACTTATGCTCAAATAAATTTGTTAGTCTCTAAGGTGCCACAAATACTCCTTTTCTTTTTTCAAAATGGTCACCATTTTTTAAAATGGTATATTGTTTTCTACTCTCCTCATAGGAAAAAACCCCAGTGAAAGCATTGGAAAATTTTAACCTTAACGGTTAAGGTTTCACAAAGTTATGAGTGACTAAGAATAAGGAGTTAAGATGGAAACTGTTAAGCAACCTTAACTAAGCAGTCACTGCTGATCCCACTATAAAGTGCAATGCATTTCTATTTATCTCACACACACTACCTCAGAACTGACTTATCAGCATTTGAAAACAGACAAAAATTGACTAACCAAAGAGTAAGAAATAATTCCAAAAGGACACAGCTGCCTTTGGATTTGAACAGAATTTTCTGCATCTGAAAAATAAGAACAAATTCTCCAAGATACAAATTATTCCTTCTCTGTCTGGATTTCTCAAGAGAGGAAATGGTTGATTTCCAGTCAACTGCTGAGTAATGGTGTCTCATGACTAGTGTTCCAAGAAACGCTTAAAAGATTTGGCAAAGAATTCCACATTGCGTAAGCATATACAAATCAACAGAGCCCAAAGCAAAAAGATCTCCCCACAAAAAAGATTTTTATGTTTTGGCGAAATGGATGCAATCTACTGCTCAAAACAGCAAAACGTATTTTTTCTTTCTAATAAAAGCAGTAGATTATTAAATGAAGCTCAGGAATTAGGAAGACTGTCAAAATCGCAAAAGTTGTCCCATATGTATGCCCTAAAGTTTTTCGTGATAACAAATAATAAAATAAACGTAACACTTACAGTGTATATCTTCAAAATGCTTCACATACCCTAACTTCACAACACCCTGATGAAAACAAGTATTATCATTCCAATTTTATAGTTGATGGAAATAAGGCATGAGGTTAAGGGACTTGCCCAAGACCATAGAGGAAATCAGTGTCAGAGCTAGGAGTAGAACTTGGAATTTCCTGGTCCTGGGTTCTATGCTTAGACCATTCCTCTCTCTTAAAAAAAATGTGATGGCACACAGTTAACTTAATATAAGGCAAATAATCAATAACGTCCAGCCCTGATTTTTAAATAAATTACATGTATAAATGCATCAAATTACATGTGCACTTAGCATGACTGTTACACATACTGGATAACTGCACACCCATATGACTAATTATGGTCATTTCCACCCAAGATTGCTCAATTTACATATGTGGTAATTGTGCATGTAAACGGATACCTAATTTGTTTAAAAATCAGGCCTTTTAATTTTAAAGAACAATCTGTGACACTCTTTAGAACTGACATATCTGTTATAGTCAGAACCTAAAATCAATTTAACAGTACAGAATGATAGAGTACAACCTCATTATATCATTAATGAACTGGATGAATAAAGAGCTTAAGGACATAAGAACCAGCTCATGTTGTATCCAAATCTGAAAATAAAGAAGCCAGGAAATAGATTTTATTGCATTGCTATATTATTATTGCTATTTACTGTTATGTTTTGTTAAGTACCAACAAAAATGAGAGATCCAGAAAAGGAATACAATTCATAATGGGCTTTTTGTTTGCTTATTTCTTGACATTGGATAGTGATTTCACAGTGCAGACATAGGCTAGAGTCTGCAGGCCTCCTGGAAGAAGTGGGTTTTGGAAAGAATTTGAGTTATGAGGGGGAGAGAGCAAAGGATGTCATTTCTGGAACAGGGTGGTGTAGAAGGTCTAAGGGGGAGAGTGAAAGAAGATGAGACTGGTGACACTGGGAGAATGAAGGGGTGAGTGTGTGTGTTGGGGGCCACTCTGAAGAATGAAAAGGGTGAATTAATTCTCTGTATTTTATTATTTCTGTTATTTCAAGGATTATTAATGTACGTGACAACTCAAATTATCGCAACCCAAAGCTCTCATGCTTGCAATATATAAACATAAAATGTTCCCTTAAACTCTTTCCCCCTTGTTTTGTCATCCCCTTAATGTTATTTGTTTTCTCCACTTGCACAAGGTTAGTTGCAGTAGCAAGGCCTTAGATTGTAGAGTCACAAGGCAATGACCATGTCTTATTTTATATGTTGTGCACATCCATGGTGATATATAAATAACAATAGTTCCCGCCTCATTTTAAGTTTGGCCACTGCATAAAGAAGGCCTTTTACTTCAGAACAAGGAACAAGACATTATTTGTATATGTTGTTTGTAAATGAACCTTTCCTTTTGACTTCTTCAGTACCACTCTCCTTGTCCAGCTGCCACCACTTTGGCTGTTCACAGCTCATGACATTTTCCATGCTCTAACTGCCAGTGTCCTAGTGCTTGGATGCATCTGATGAAGTGAGCTGTAGCTCACGAAAGCTTATGCTCAAATAAATTTGTTAGTCTCTAAGGTACCACAGTCCTCCTTTTCTTTTTTCATAAAATGAAGTGTGTCCCCAGCAGATGACAAGACTCATTGAGACAAAGCTCTCTAATAGGGGAAAAAAGCTTTTAATCAAAAGAGGGCAGACAGTTTTTCTTCAGTAAAACCTAAACAGGTAATTTTTATTCTTGTTGTTGTTTTACTTAAGATATAATCAGATTTGTGCATTCCAAGATAAGCATTCATGAAGGGGAAGAGGAAAAGGCAAAGGGTGTCATGACATGTCATTTGGATCTATGACCCACCCACTAACCTTGTCTGCAAGCAAGAAGGTATTTTCTCAGATAACGAAACTGCAAGTGTCTAGCAGTTGTCTTTACTTTTCCCCAATTACATTATTGGTCTTTACTTTTTACCAATTATAAGAATTGTAAAATCATTTCAGGCCCATAGCTATGGAATTCTAATGGGTGACAGCTGTCAGGGACTCATAGTAACAGCAGATGTCATAAATGATACCTATAGGCAGGGCCCAGTATAATCCATGGCACAATTGGACCAAATCTGCAGCAAAAAATCCAAAATTCTGTATCTCCAGGACATATCCTTCATTCCTATCCTTCCCACACTCAAACACATACATGACTATGGCTCAAATTTGAACATTCTCATTATGCAGCAAAAATATTGATTTCTGTGGCATCTTGGAAAAATGCTGTAACACTTGTAGACCAGGTACCATCTCTTGCCAAGGCTGTAGGCATCAGCTAAGCACTGACAAATCCAGAGCTGGAAACGAGCCCAGCCCACCTCCATGTTAGTATTGTTCAAGACAGGTGTTAACTTGCAAGGATGTGTTTAGTTTTTAGATTCTATAAAATGCTTGTAAGTTGCTGCATGCATCAATCTTCCTTATGATGTCTGTATCCCATGCTATAAGGTAATATGTAAGTTTTGCTTTATAACTGTAAAAATGTTTGCTCTGAACTTGTGAACACATGTAGGTGGAATAGGTGCTGGAACTAAGGGTGCTGCTGCACCCCCTGGCTTGAAGTGGTTTCCATTATATACAGGATTTACAGTTTGGCTCATTGGCTTCCAGCACCCACACTGTACAAATTGTTCCAGCACCCCTGGCAGGAGGAGTGCCTACCTCGCCCACCAAGGAGGACTATCAGAACAAAGTGGGCCATTGTGAAACAAAATGATTAAAGCTATGAGCTGGTCATGGATTCTGTGATTTTACGTGACCTCTATGACTTCAGCCTCTGGCAGCAGGGCTCTGGCTGTCAGCCCTGGGTGGCAGGGCTCGATCTTCCATGATTTATTGTTTATAGCCTGCATCCTGCCCGTGACTTTTATTAAAAATACCTATGACAAAATCTTAGCTTTAATCATGATACAAAGACTTTGCTAATTGCCCCTACACAGGTTAAGTGCAGAAGGGCTTGTCCCATCAGTTTTAATTTTGGAAGAGAGAAATAAAGATAGCGGACATGAAATTTTTCCATCTCTTTGCTGTTTGGACTCTCACAGGGACAGAGCTAGGAAACAAAAGCAGAGATCCTCAGGGTCAACTTGTGTTAGCCCTAAAAGACATTTAGTGCTGACAGACTACTACATTTCTGTCACCTTTTCGAACCACAAACTGTAACTCATACGTGTATAAGTGTTGCCTGCTTTAACCTGTAAATAACTCTTGTGACGGGTTCCCCACAGGCTGCCAGCTGGAACTGAGGTATCACTGAGCCCTCTGACCCATCAGCCTGGGCTCCCTCTCACACTGTGCTGCTGTGACAAGCTGCAGACACGCTCCTGGTCTTACACTTCCACTAGCATACACACCGATAGGGACACACCCAGCTGCAGTTACATGCAGGCTCTCTGTCTGGCCACTGCACGAACCAACAGTAGAAAAGCTAAAGCCAAAGTAACTCTCAGCTCCCCAGGCACACACTTCCTCTGGATCATAAACCCAAGATTATACCATCTTGCGCTGCACAAGGAACTGTACAGAATAAGCTCATAGAGTTGTCGTCCTCCCCCCCACGTGGAGAGGAAATGCAACAGCCTCACTGAGCTAAGAGTCCCATGCACTTCACTCCAAACTCACTGGTTTAGATTAAAACATAAAATAAATTTATTAACTACAAAAGATAGATTTTAAGTGATTATAAGTGATAGCAAACAGATCAAAGCAGATTACCTAGCAAATAAACAAAAAAACAACCTAAGCTTAATATTCTAGATCAGTGGTTCTTAACCTTTACTGCAGCCTGCACCCCTTTGGTTCTCAAAATATGATCTCGCACCCCTTAACAAAATCATTGAAGTAGCTCAGTTCTTTAAACCTAGATATAATTTTTGCTTGTATATTACAGTAATAATTAAAAATGTATAATGTTAATAAACACATAGGTTTGATGAAACAAAGTAGTTGTACTTAAGTGCCTGTGCTTAATTTGCATTTTCGATGATTTACCATCTAAAAAAATCTGTCATATCGTGCACCCCCAGGGGGTGCGTGCACCCCAGGTTAAGAACCACTGTTCTAGATAGTCTGGGTATGAATAGCAGAGTCTCACCCTAACTGATGGTACAGGCAGACTTGTAGATTCTTAAGGCACAAGCTGCATTAACTTTACAGCTTGGGTTTTTCAGGTCTTCATACACAGGCTGGAAATCCCTTTAGACTGGGTCCAGCACTTCCCCCAATTCAGTCTTTGTCCTCAGGTGTTTGAAGGAGTCTTGTGTGGGGAGTGAAGAACAATAGATGATGTCACTCCCTGTCTCATACAGCTTCAGCATATGGTGGGAACCCTTTGTTTCAAAACTTAGTTCCCAGACCGGTTTGTGGAAAAATACTAACATCCCAAGATGGAGTCCCCAATCATGTGGCCTGGTCAAATGTCCTTGTAGAGTCATAGCTGTCATTATTTACAGGTTGTCTGGGGTGTTCCAGCTGGGCCATAAGCTTCTCCTAAGGCCTATTGTTTTCCCTAATGGCTCATTGCCCTGAATAGAATCATAGAACTGGAAGGGACCTCGAAAGGTCATCTACTCCAGTCCCCTGCACTCGTGGCAGGACTAAGTATTATCTAGACCATTCCTGACAGGTGTTTGTCTAACCTGCTCTTAAAAATCTCCAATGATGGAGATTCCACAACCTCTCTAGGCAATTTATTCCAGTGCTTAACCACCCTGACAGCTAGGAAGTTTTTCCTAACGTCAAACCTCCCTTGCTGCAATTTAAGCCCATTGCTTCTTGTCCGATCCTCAGAGGTTAAGAAAAAAAAATTTTCTTCCTCCTCCTTGTAACAACCTTTTACGTACTTGAAAACTGTTATCATGTCCCGTCTCAGTCTTCTCTTTTCCACACCAAACAAACCCAATTTTTTCAATCTTCCCACATACCTCATGTTTCCTAGACCTTTAATCATTTTTGTTGGCCTTCTCTGGACTCTCTCCAATTTTTCCACAACCTTCCTGAAATGTGGCACCCAGAACTGGCCCAGAATAGGCCCTTCCCAACCAGCTATCTAGACTGAAAGCATCTTGTCTAGTGGGCATGACCCATGTGTAACTACAATTGAAGTACAGATACATAGTCAGGATTTATAACTTCAGATACAAAACTGATACAGGCATATAAATAGGATAATCATATCAGCAAATCATAACTTTTCCAATTACACTTTACAGAACCCATCTTGCATAAAATACATCATAATTATGCTATAATTATATCATAATAATACTATTATGATAAATATGAGGTGCAGTGTCACAACTCTCTCCTTTCTTTTTCCTGGTTAATAAATCCTTAGTTTGTTTACTATGGGATTAGCTACAAGGATTGTCTTTGGTGTGAGATCTGAGGTACAAATTGACCTGGGGTAAATGACCAGTCTCCAGGACTGGAAGCAACCTGAATATTTTGTGATTTTTGGAGTAAAGCAACCATTTATCACAGAGTTAAGCTTGCCTTGATGGCACGATAGACTGGAGTGCCCAAGGGGACTTTCTGTGACTCCATGGTAAGACTGTTTTAGTGCTTCTGGAGTTCACATTTGTTACTGGTTTGGTGGAATCTCATTATAGACCATACCACCAGTTTGGAGTCCCTGACACTCATGGTCGTGAACCACTGCAGACAGCGTGACAAATGCTATGTGCAGAAATGGAACAATCTCCGAATCCAAAGGTCCCTGACTGAAATAACTAGGACTCCTCTCAGAGCTATTGCTGCTGGCTCTTTGCAGAGTTAGACAGGCATCCATTCACACTTTTGAGGTTTCCTTCGCAGTCATAAGGACTAGAAATATAATTCTTTAAAAAATGAAATCAGAGATTCTGGAAACAATTCTGCAGCAGGGGGTGAATTCTACTGCAAATTCTATGATTGCTGAATACTCAGGGCCCTGGGAAGAGTGGTCTCACATAGGGGAACTTGCAGGAGGTATCTGTCAGGAGGTTTTCATGGTGACAGATATCTTTTTGAATTTTCAATTTTGATATGGAAAAGAAAAGATTTCAACAGGCTTCTCGGCGTTAAATAACCATAAGAAAGAAAAATGGGTTTCTGCCAACAGCAAAGTTGGTACTGACACATGAAGTCTAGCCTGAAACCTTCCTTTTTAAATAGTTTAATTCTGACAGGAGTTGGAGATAAAGCTGAATTTCATTAACATCTGCGAGAGGTTTTCAGTATTTAGACTACATGGACCTTCCTTAGTCAGTCATCTAAAACTGCTCTTCTACATTTACACCTTTCATATTCTGATATATCTTCTGTCCTCAGATGCGATCAGTATTGCTGTATAAGCCTCCAGGAAAGATAAGGGAACGTTCAGTAAAAGTAACTGGAATTCTATTAATTCTTTCCTGTGATACTTGTATCCAATTCTAACAAGCAAATAACTCTAAAGAAACCTTTTTCAAACAATTCCAGCTACAGCGTATTGATCAAAGTCCTGATAAGAAAGACAAATATTATGACTCCTCCAATTACCAATAGAGGAAGGTTGGGCATTCAATATGTAGGAGAAAAATGGAATAGCTTTCTATACTTTCAGCAAAGATAAATGTAAATACAAGTTAAGCCAGTAAAACAGAGTTCACAACACAACTCTCCTTAGCAAGTAATCAGATAAGGGTAAAAACTTTCTTCAGCTAAATATAAGACAGAGAGAGACAGAGAGAGGTGGGGGTGGAAGCTCTTTGGTATAACTTGCCTGATCCAATCTTCATTTTCAGGGCTAGAAAGTGAATTTTGTTATCAGGTAACTTTGTCCCAAGCCAGTGAGTGGGAAGCGCTGTTCTACTCCGTTCTTCATTTTCAGGGCAGGCACTGTACAAACTTGTTTCTTTCAATGGGTTATTGCACATTTCCTTATTACACGCACTCTCCTAAGCAGAGTGGAATTTGCATTCCCAGCCCACTCATTTACCTTTGTCAAACAAACGTCTTCTTCTTTTACATGGTACAGTCCTACACAACAGAGTTCCCAGCAACGACACTACAGAGCAGGCAGAAGGAAATAATTTGTGACTCAATGGAAACACCCACAGAGGAGGCAGCTTCCTTCTCTTTTATTCTCCTCCCCACGTGGGGCTCAGTTCTCACCAATGCTAGCATTCCTTCTTTCCTTCCCCTTCACGAGCATGGCCCTAGACAAGTTAGACACGTTTTGTGATTTTAAAAAGCAGGTCACGGGCCGGTGGCATTTAATTTTCATTTACAATCAGTACCCTGGAAACTAACCCATATTCTCAAAATGGTGAGCAGAAGCCATGTGACACCCTTACCTTTGTAACACCATGCAACATTTTTGAGATTTTCAGTGTACAAGTTGGATATTTGGCTTTACTAAGTACTCTTCACACCAGGCTTTGCAATTTCTGTTTATTCTTGCAGAAGTAACTTATTCTTATATTAAAGAAATCCTGCATCTTGGCAGGGGGTTAGACTTGATGACCCTTGCGGTCCCTGCTAGTCCTATGGTTTTAGGATTCCCTAAATCAGAGACAGCACCTCCCATTGTAAGCCTGTGTGTTCAGTGGTCTATAACATTCTCAGATAAGCCTTTTGGGGCTGAATTTTCTCATGCATGTTTTCAGCCATGACATATTACTTATTAGAAAGTCTGAAGAAAATATGCGTTTGGCTGTAGACAGTTACAATACAGCATTAGTCTCCCCAAAGTCCATTGACTTAAACTACACTGTAACAATGGGCTTTTCTTCAATGCAAAGTTAACTTGAGTTACACCTGGAGTATTGCCCCTAATTCAAATCCAATCTACACACAAACCCCTTACCTTGAGCATGGTGGTGCTTTTAACTCAAGTAGGCTGGCCAGTCAGGAGTTACAGACTAAGGGTGAAATGCTGCTGAAACTCGAGTTGCTAATGTGACCACTTTGCAGTGTAGATAGAGGCCATAGCCACTCAAGTGCCAAAAGTGGGCAGCATGGCTCAGTGCATCTGATCCTGTGTTCCTGGAAAGGGGCTGGGAGAATCAACTGACATCTCAAGAGAAAAGGTTTATAACTTTCACTCTCCCTCAAGGTAACAGACTAATTTCCTAGGACCAATAGTGAGGGGTGAATTTCAGCTAAGGGCCTTCACCCAATGTTCACAGCTAGGAACCATAAGCGAAAATACTCCAATTGATCTTGACAGCTGGGATGGCTGCAACCATGACCATGCTGGCCTTCAGTAATGCCCACAATGGCCCACAGCAGCATAACAGTGGCCTGAGGCACGTACAGCAGCACAGCCATGATGGCACACAGCACCCGCAATGGCCCGCAGCAGGCGAGGCAAGTGCCAGACCACAGTGCCTAGAAATGAAAAGCGTGGCGAGATCATGCAGTCCACCTCCCTGCCCAGCTGCCAGGACATGGGCAGCAGGGAACACCAGGAGGGCCGGGGGCATGGAGGTGAAGGTGTGGGAGATACCCCAGGGGCTGGAGTGGACAGGCCACTGCGCCAGGGGGCTGGCAACTACAGCCATGCTCAAGGGGACTGGCAGTGCCAGGAACTGAGGGAGAGGCAGGAGAACACTGGGCAGAGAGGCTGCTGGGTGAGGGCTGGCAGTGCTGGGGGGAGGGTTTGGTGGAGGTGGGGGAAGGGGCAGTGTAGGGGAGGTTAGTGGTGAGGGAGGCCTTGTTGGAGGGGGCAGGGAGAGGTGGAGACTGGCGATGGGGGCGAGGTTGTTGGGGGGGCGGGGAGAGGGGAAGTGCGGGGGGGTGTTGGGGGAGGGGCAGCGCGGGGGGGTGTTGGGGAGGCAGGGGAGGGGCGGCGCAGGGGGTAGCGGGGGGTGTTGGGGAGAGGCGGCGCGGGGGGAGCGTAGGGGGGCGGCGCGGGGGGTAGCGGGGGTGTTGGGGGAGGGGCGGCACGGGGGGAGTTTTGGGGGCGGCGCGGGGCGGGATAGCGGGGGGTGTTGGGGGAGGGGGGCGCGGGGGAGTGTTGGGGGGCGCCGTGGGGGTGTTGGGGGAGGATGTAGGGGGAGGGGGGCGCGGGGGGTGTTGGGGGAGGGGCGGCGCGGGGGGGTGCTGGGGGAGGATGTTGGGGGAGGGGGGCGCGGGGGGGTGTTGCGGGAGGCGCGGGGCGGGGTAGCGGGGGGGTGTTGGGGGAGGGGCGGCGCGGGGGGAGTTTTGGGGGCGGGGCGGGATAGCGGGGGTGTTGGGGGAGGGGGGCGCGGGGGAGTGTCGGCGGGGACGAGGCGGACTCAGAGCAGCCGAGTCATCGATGTCAGCAGGCGACAGCGGCGAGCGCCGAATCCTCGAGTCCGCCCGGAAAAGGGGCCAGGCCAGGCCGGGCCGGGCCAATCAGGGCCGGGGGCCGGCGGGGTTGTGGAGGGGGGAGTTTGGACTTGGGAGGTAAGTGGGGGTCAGGGTAAGTTGTGGGGAGGGCGTTGGGAGGGGGTAGGGTAGGTTGTGGGGGATTGGAGGAGGTGGGGTAGGTGGGGGTCAGGGTAAGTTGTGGGGAGGGCATTGGGAGGGGGTAGGGTAGGTTGTGGGGGATTGGAGGAGGTGGGGTAAGTGGGGGTCAGGGTAAGTTGTGGGGAGGGCATTGGGAGGGGGTAGGGTAGGTTGTGGGGGATTGGAGGAGGTGGGGTAGGTGGGGGTCAGGGTAAGTTGTGGGGAGGGCATTGGGAGGGGTAGGGTTTGTTGTGGGGGATTGGAAGAGGTGGGGCAGGTGGGGGTCAGGGTAAGTTGTGGGGAGGGCGTTGGGAGGGGGTGGGGTAGGTTGTGGGGGATTGGAGGAGGTGGGGTAGGTGGGGGTCAGGGTAAGTTGTGGGGAGGGCGTTGGGAGGGGGTAGGGTAGGTTGTGGGGGATTGGAGGAGGTGGGGTAGGTGGGGGGCAGGGTAAGTTGTGAGGGGGATTGGAGGAGGTGGGGGTCAGGGTAAGTTGTGGGGAGGGCGTTGGGAGGGGGTAGGGTAGGTTGTGGGGGATTGGAGGAGGTGGGGTAGGTGGGGGTCAGGGTAAGTTGTGGGGAGGGCTTTGGGAGGGGGTAGGGTAGGTTGTGGGGGATTGGAGGAGGTGGGGTAGGTGGGGGTCAGGGTAAGTTGTGGGGAGGGCTTTGGGAGGGGGTAGGGTAGGTTGTGGGGGATTGGAGGAGGTGGGGTAGGTGGGGGTCAGGGTAAGTTGTGGGGAGGGCATTGAGAGGGGGTAGGGTAGGTTGTGGGGGATTGGAGGAAGTAGGTTTGGGGTAACACATTCATCCCCTCATTTACAAAGTAAAGTCAAGGGCACATGTGCATGAGACCTGAAAGAGCAAGTGGGCAGGAGGAACCTCAGCATTTCCCAGGCCAGCTGTGTGCCTGGGGGCTGGGCCTCACAAGCCATCTTCGTAACACTCCAGCCCTGGGCAGTAGAGAGTGAAAGTTACCTCCATCGGAGGACTCTTTTTGCCCAGTGTGACATGAATTTGGAGGATCTCAAATCATTTCATAGCACGGCAAGCAGCCATGTCACAACTGAGTTTAAGTGGGTGCCCCCTTCAGTCAAGAGGCCAAAGATCACAGAGTCTGAACTGTTACCTCTGACAGAATGTCCTGGGGAGCCCTGTGGCCCATTGGCAGGGGGCAGATGAAGCTTTGGATGGAGAGGGCTGCAGTAGCTTTTGGTCAATTCACTTTAAAGAGAGAGTGAGCCCCAAACACACTGTAAACCTTTTGTGAATTTTCTTAATCCAGTCCCTAAGGCTGTTGGTAAGACTCTGCCCCTGGCAATATACCCTCTGGCTGGTGATAGTGTTGAGAGTTTGGGGAGTAACTGAGCTCTTACATCTGTGTGGTGTGAATAGAAAAGTTACAAGTTCTGTTCCTGGTGCAAAGGCTACTTCCGTCTTGCAGCATATTGTTTCCTGTGGCATCATTTGGCATTGGTTAGAAAGGCCAGGGAGTAGAAACAGTGTTCCATGTGCCAATGCTGAAGAAAAGTAAATAGTTCAGGATTTTAACATCTTTTATTATATGCCAGTATGACTGGCAAATATGGGCAGAAAGAAAAGGAGTACTTGTGGCACCTTAGAGACTAACCAATTTATTTGAGCATAAGCTTTCGTGAGCTACAGCTCACTGTGTATAAAAGATCTTCTACACTTTCCACAGTATGCATCCGATGAAGTGAGCTGTAGCTCACAAAAGCTTATGCTCAAATAAATTGGTTAGTCTCTAAGGTGCCACAAGTACTCCTTTTATTTTTGCGAATACAGACTAACATGGCTGTTACTCTGAAATATGGGCAGAGTTGCTCAGTACACAGAAGGGCTTAGGGCAGTGGTTCTCAACCAGGGGTATGCAGAGATCTTCCACAGGTTACATCAACTCATTTAGGTATTTGCCTCGTTTTACAACAGGCTACATAAAAAGGACTACTGAAGTCAGTACAAACTAAAATTTCATAGAGACAGTGACTTGTTTTATACTGCTCTATATTATTAGACATTGAAATGTAAGTACAATATTTATATTACATTTGATTATTTTATAATTATAGGGTAAAAATTAGAAATTAAGCAATTTTTCAGTAATAGTGTGCAGTGACACTTCTGTATTTTTGCGTCTGATTTTGTAAGCAAGTAGTTTTTAAGAGAGGTGAAACTTGGGGTACTCAAGACAAATCAGACTCCTGAAACGGGTAGAGTAGTCGAAAAGTTGAGTACCACTAGCTTAGGATAACTAGTATTTATCACTTTGCCCTAATATTTCCTGCCTTTTTCTTACCTGGCTGTGGGTTTTCTCTCACTGAGGATGGTGTCCCAAGAGGTGGAGAAGGGTTCAGTGGGATGCTTTTATTTAGCACTGTCATAAATATAAAGGGAAGGGTAAACCCCTTTAAAATCCCTCCTGGCCAGAGGAAAAATCCTCTTACCTGTAAGAAGCTAAAGGTAACCTCGCTGGCACCTGACCAAAATGACCAATGAGGAGACAAAATACTTTCAAAAGCTGGGAGGAGGGAGAAAAACAAAGGGTCTGTGTCTGTCTGTATGCTGCTTTTGCCGGGGACAGAACAGGAATGAAGTCTTAGAATTTAGTAAGTAATCTAGCTAGGTATGTGTTAGATTATGATTTCTTTAAATGGCTGAGAAAAGAGCTGTGCTGAATAGAATGACTATTCCTGTCCGTGTGTCTTTTTTGTAACTTAAGGTTTTGCCTAGAGGGATTCTCTATGTTTTGAATCTAATTACCCTGTAAGGTATCTACCATCCTGATTTTACAGAGATGATTCCTTTACTTCTATTAAAAGTCGTCTTGTAAGAAAACTGAATGCTTTTTCATTCTTCTAAGATCCAAGGGTTTGGGTCTGTGGTCACCTATGCAAATTGGTGAGGATTTTTACCAAACCTTCCCCAGGAAGTGGGGTGCAAGGGTTAGGAGGATTTTGGGGGGAGAGATGTGTCCAAACTACGTTTCCCAGTAAACCCAGATAAAGTTTGGTGGTGGCAGTGAAAATCCAAGGGTAAAATAATTTTGTACCTTGGGGAAGTTTTAACCTGAGCTGGTAAAAGTAAGCTTAGGAGGTTTTCATGCAGGTCTCCACATCTGTACCCTAGAGTTCAGAGTGGGGAAGGGACCTTGACAAGCACACAGACCACATGCTTGGCCTTTTGCAATCTCAGTAGACAAGACAGTATTATTCAGATAAAAATGACCAGAAGATGGATTGAACCCCAAACTGTACCAACTATTTTATTGATTGTAATAATAATACCTAGCTCTTATATAACGCTTTTTTCCAGTGGATGTCAATGTGCTTTCCAAAGAATGTGCGTACCATTTCCCCCATTTTACAGATGGGGAAACAGAGGCACTGAGAACTGTACTACCACTCTTTTATTTGGCTAGTACAGTGGCATAATGTATGCAACGTTGTATTTTGTATCTGAAAGAGTCCTGGGAAGTAGTGATAATGTTCATAACAAATACCCTAGAACATCAGTGTTAAGCCCTATGTGCATTCTGAGCTAAAACTTGATAAATATGCTTGTTTGCCCTAATATAATTTCTTGTCTCACTGGTATGTTCACTTTCCCCAGGAAGGGGATAGGATTAATCCTAACTAAAGGTATATGCGGAACTCCTACAGGTACCTGTGAAGTTGAAATCTTATTTGGAATCTTTTATATAAAGATCAAAATAATTTGTGCTGTTGGGAACTTATTTTTCTTTCTTCAGTATGAGATATGGATTGATTTGATAGAAGGTATTCACAAATGTGCGTATAGATAAATATTTTGCTTGAATGTGTGCATCTAATTGCAGTTTATTCCTTCTGCAGCTTTCTAAACGTAGTGTAACATTTCAATGGCTACCCAGATGACTGATGGTCATCGACGGTTCCTGCAGGTGCTGATGTCTCATGGAATAATGGAAGGGTCGGTGGCTAGAACATTACACAGGGACTGCTGTGAAATCCATAAAGGTTAGTCTCATTTCCTTAGAAAAATAGCAGTATAGTGAATGAGAGAACAGAGTAAAATTGGGCTTTCTATTGCACCCTTCATATTCTGGGTATCCCAAAGTGCTTTCCGGAGCTACCAGTTAGGTAACATGTTGACTTTGTAGGCAAATTGTGTGCTCAGCAGTAGTACACACCTAGCCTTACCAAGACCTCTTTTACTCAGGAAAACATTGGTCAGATCATTGAGGTTATTACTGACACTGACCCATTTAAAACTGGGATCTTTCTCGTTTTCCTGGTCAGAAGCCAGTGAGATGGGCAGAGGGGATCTTGTTTTAATGCTCTAATCCAGGACTTTAGAACTCTACATGAGCAGCAGAGGTTCACTTGCACAGATCTGATGGCAGGAGTGGGGCCTAATTATACAAGCAGAAACAGCAAAACTGACTATAAATACACAGTAACAGCTGAATGAAAAGGAGATTTTCTTTAATTTCTTTGAACTACCGTAGTCAGGGTGTTATGTAGGCAGAAACATTTCAGAGAAGTGTGCTTTTTAAATGGGGAATTTAGTAGGTCCTTTCCACATGAAGTAACATGTCACTAGTTCCAGATTGCAGTGTTAAATCTGACTAACAGATGTGCATCAGCCTCAGTTTACAAACAGCTGCATTCCTGGCTAGCATATACCCTGTAGAAAGTTACATTAAAATAATGTTAATTGTGTAAACAGCCCAAATAAAAACAAAGAAATTTAGGGTTAAACCAATTCAAACCTCACCAAAAACATGTAAAAGCTTTTACAAAAATAACAAGGAGTCCGGTGGCACCTTAAAGACTAACAGATTTATTTTGGCATAAGCTTTTGTGGGTAAATAACCACTTCTTCAGATGGGTGGGTAAAACACCACTTCTTCTGTTAGTCTTTAAGGTGCCACCGGACTCCTTGTTGTTTTTGTGGATACAGACTAACACGGCTACCCCCTGATACTTTTACAAAAATAGTGTCTTTAGATCTGCATATTTAAAACTTTATTCATATTTGCAATTAACAGTTTTTAAGTAATGCCTTTTTGGCAGTGTTAAATTTGCCACTTCATCCTTTATTGGAAGGCTTTTCTTTGGAATTTTATATAACATATTTGCCTGGGGGGAAAAGTATCTCTCAAGGCTAAATCTTTCCACCAGATTTAACTACATATTCACTAGTCCCTTTAGACACGGTAGTGACCTCTGTACATTATAAAACAAGAATTTTGGTTTTGTGCTTTCAGTTTAATTTGAAGTTCTTTTTCAGTCTTCAATGGTATAGGAATGTGTAATCAATTTAGTTTTGATGTTTCAGAACTGCTTACTATCTGTATTATACCTTCACTAATTTTGAAAATGTGATGGACAAACTGAAATTAAGCTGAAATGAGTAACATTTTTAGTTAATTAGTAATTTTTAGCAGTAGGTGATACAATCTGATAAAGTGAAAACTAAACTGCTGCTTGCAAAACAAAAACTGAAAGCGTCAAAGGTCACAAGACCTACATCTTTCACATATTTGCAAACAAGACTAATTAGAAAGTAATTAGTACAAAGATATCTACAGGCTTAGGTCTGTAGATGCTTCTGAACCTGAATAGCTTTACCAACTGATGCTACTCCTCACGTGAGTAAAGAGTTTGTAGGATTGGGCTCTAAGGCAGCTTCTGAAAGTTAAGATAAGACAGTTTTGGGTAGAAAAAAGTTAAGTGACTTGTTTTGTTTAAGAAAAAAGCCTAGTCCTCTGGATCGAAAGGAGTCAGCTGAATTGGTTCAGGCACCTGATAAGGATGCCCCCAGAAGCTTCCACTGGAACTTTACTGGGCATGTCTCACTGGGCGGAGGCCCCAAGGCTGACTCGGGACACAGTGGAGGGATATTATCTTCCACCTGCTGGGGAATCCCCCAGGAGGAGCTGGAACCTGTTGTGGAGGAAAAGAAGGTCTGGCTCTCCCTGCTTTCTATGCTGCTGCTGCAATCCTCACCAGGAAAAGCGGCATAAAGGAAAAAGATGACGATGATGATGGAATCCAGGTAGCTCTAGAATATTAGTTGGCTTAAATCTTGGCTCAAATTAAGTTGGTATGCGGTAGTACAGCATACCAATGCCTCTTAAGGTACTTTCTTGTTTTTCAGAATCTCAGATTTAATGGGAAAAAGTAACTCTCTAGCTGTTATGACTGCAAAGAAAACCTCAACACTGTGAACTGAATACAACCAATGCAGAAATACCTACATAAGTCTGCAGAGAGCCTGGAACGATAGCTCAGAGGGTGAACTGCCCCTTTCATCTTAGTGAGGGGTATGGGTTTGTCTACATGGAGGAGCTATTGTAGAATCAGCTAGGGTTTGAATTTTAAAGCACGCTAAACCCCCCCCCATGGGGAGTTATTCTGCACTAAGGGTGCTATTTTGTGGTTTAGTTTAATCCACTTCCAAAGTAAAATCTATTCCAGTCTATTTCCCCATGTAGACAAGCCATAACTCAGGTGCCCAATGATAATTTAATTGTCACCATTGTTCCCTATGTGAGAAAGGGGAAGGAGAGATCACAGAACTGCTCAATCTACTGTGAACTACCTTTAATTTTAACACTATTGGTGGGGTGGTGTTTGGGAGATACCACTACTTATTTTTGTTCCTTAATCAGAATGAGCCCAGCAAAGTCAGTGGGCATATTCAAACCCCTCAGAAGGGGAGCCAAGCTAAGGAGTCCAGTGAAGCTCAGAGAGCAGGAACAATCCTATTTTAAACATTTGTGCAATCTCCCATGAGCAATATCTTATTGTGGTGACTAACATGAGTAAAACAAGGGAGAGTACCATTGCTTCCCCTATACCCCTCAAATTCAAAACTGGCTTAATTTTTTTCCTGAAGACACACCAGTCATTGTGCCTTGTTTGATAAAGATATGTATTGTAATTAGCAGAGATGTCCTGAACCAGAGGTCTGGATCAGAGCAACATTGAACATTACAGCAAACTTTACAACTTGGTCCCAGTTCTGGTATTTCCAGTAGAGATAAGAAAGTGTCATTACCACTATACAAAGCACTGGTGAGATTTCATCTGAAATACTGTGTGCAATTCTGGTCTCCTGTGTTCAAGAAAGATGGATTCAAACTAGAACACGTCCAGAGAAGGGCTAATAGGATGATCAGATGAATGGAGAATCTACCTTATGAGAGGAGACTTAAGGAATTTGGCTTGTTTAGCCTAACATAAAGGCTGAGGGGAGATCTGATTGCTCTCTGTAAACACATCAGAGGGATAAATAACTCTTCTCCCTCCCTGGCATTTAAGTTAAGTGCCAATGTTGGCACACATGGATATAAACTGGCCATCACCATGTTTAGGCTTGAAATTAGATGAAGGTTTCGAACCATCAGTGGAGTGAAGTTCTAGAACAGCCTTCCATAGGGGCAAAAAACCTAACTGGTTTCATAACTGAGCCGCTTAAGTTTATGGAGGGAATGGTGTGAGGTTGCTGACAATGGCAAGTGGCCCACCTGCAACTGATAGTAGCAAGTATCTCCAATGGCTGGAGATGGGACATTAGGTGGGGATGGCTCTGAGTTACTACAGTGAATTCTTTCCTGGGTGTCTGGCTGGTGGGTCTTGCCAACATATTTAGGGTCTAACTGATGGCCATATTTGGGATCGGGAAGGAATTTCCCCCCCCGGTCAGATTGGCAGAAGCCCCGGGGATTTCCCATCTTCCTCTGCAGCATAGGGCATGAGTCACTTGCTGGTTTAAACAAGAGTAAATGGTGGATTCTTCATAACTTGAAGTCTTTAAATCAAGATTGGCTGAGTTACTGAAGTCCTCAAGAGGTTATGGGACTATTAGAGGAGTGGGTGTTTGAGGTTCTGTGGCCTGCAATGTGCAGAAGGTCACACTAGAAAGATGATCGCTATGATACCTTCTGGCCTTAAAGTCTATTTCTAGGCCAGTGAACTACAGTGCAGTAAAAGGTTTCAGAGTAGCAGCCATGTTAGTCTGTATTCACAAAAAGAAAAGGAGTACTTGTGGCACCTTAGAGACTAACATTTATTTGAGCATAAGCTTTCGTGAGCTATAGCTCACTACTTCAGTCAGATGAGTGCATCCGATGAAGTGAGCTGTAGCTCACGAAAGCTTATGCTCAAATAAATTTGTTAGTCTCTAAGGTGCCACAAGTACTCCTTTTCTTAGTGCAGTAAAAGTTAGTTAAATAACTTATCAGAAAGGGTCATCTGTCAGGAAGATTTCCTGACAACAGAGTAGCACACCATAAAACTCCCACCTTCTAAGTACAGTGTATTCAGTCTATATATATACAGCTAGTGTGGGATAAAAAAGGTTGTGAAATTACTCAGATGTGTAGGAGTTTTAAAATGTTAACCACAATAAATACTCTACCTTAAAGGCCATGTGCCAAGTCAGGAGATTTTGTGAACAAAAGGATCCTGTACTTGAATCATTGAATAAAACATGATTTTACTTTCTTTACATTCATTTCTTGAGCAAACACAGCAACGTGACAGAGCTTTGCTTCCAAGGGCAAATACATTATGATTTTCCTTGTTTTCTAACAGCATCTAAATAGACCTAGTCAGTATATGCTTTATTTATTGTAGCATTACTGATGTATACTAAACTAGGAAGTGTAGCATTTAATGTAGTTCTTCAAAGTTCTCTGTATTCCTGGATATGGACTACTTTATTGAAGCAATGTGTCCAGATGCACTGGATGTCGTTAAAGTGTAGTATCATAATATCCTTGAGATCACACCAAATCTAACATGCTATAGAATTAGCATAATTCAATTCAATTAAGCTAAAGGGTTAACCTCCCATGTCTATATCATCAGATGGTTGTATTCCAAGTGCTAGGACATTAGAGTGTGAAATTGGTTTTAAGTGTAAGAGGACACAAAAACAGCCCCTTTCAAATTCATAGAATATCAGGGTTGGAAGGGACCTCAGAAGGTCATCTAGTCCAACCCCCTGCTCAAAGCAGGACCAATCCCCAACTAAATTATTAGGAACCAAGTTGTAATGGGGTTCTGCTCACCATAGGTGCACCTTGTGGCTGGGTCTGGAATTGGCTTTCACCTGGTTTTGCTCCTCCTTCCATCAGTTGCTCACAGTGTGACCTCTCTCTCCATGACTCAGGGCGCTTCCTCTTCATGACCTAGCCCTCCAGCCCAGTCACTGTATAGTACTCCCCCTTCTTCAATAAAGTTCCACTAGACAAGCTGTCCATATGCTATCTCAGGCAGTCTTCTATTCCAAGAATAGGTCCAGTGGCTGGTAGGGGAACCCAGGTCTACCGACTACTTCAAGTTCCAGATCCTATGACTGAGCAGACCTAAGCTGCTAATCATAGACCTGTTGCTGTTTCCCTGGGCTCTGTCCTACCCCATCTTTTTATCTCCTGGCTTATCTTTGGGTTTATCATGGGAGCATACTGTGTGCCTCATGGCTACCTCACCCTTCCCAGCCTCCCTAGTGCAGGATAGAATTCTAGGGCTTACTCTCCCCCTGGATTTCCTCCTTGTCCCTGGACAATTGCCTTTCCATCTAGGAAGTGACTGCACAGCCCTTTACTGCTCTCACTTCCTGTCTGTATACTCCTAGCCCTGCTTCTGCAACAGGTGAGGTTCATCTGTAAGTAGTGCTTATCAAGCCCTGGCCTTCCTCCAGGTGCAGCATATACAGTTAACCCAGTCAAGGCTTGTGTGAGGCAAATACTCCATCACAGTTGTGCAATAGCTGACCTGTGGAACCATAGCTAGATGAAGTGATCACATTCCTTTCTAATGTTTGTCACGCTCACTTTTTCCATCATATTTCAAATTATTTTGTAAGTTTTTGGGGGTAGGGAGCATCTTTCTGTATGTATGTACAACACTTGTCTTAGTGGGGCTCTGATCCTGATTGGGCCTTAGATCGCTACCATGAATCAATAACTCCAGAAGTGCTTTTAGAGTATATTCATTGGTAGGATTGGAACATATGAGAGAAAGTGCTCCACATGTCTAGTGATGTGTCTCTGGACTCACTCCCAGCACCCGTCATGGTGGTGCTCAGAATGACTATTTTAAAACTTCAGTTAAAACACAAATATGCAGGATTGTTCAGGATAGAATTGTTTTATGTCCGATTCTGTTAAAGGGCCTTTTGCCGATTAAGCTGTGGTTTAAGTCTCTCCAGTGTATAAAACACATTGTAGCAAACCTGAGGGAGCAAGGCAAACAACTGCAAACATGACTCAAGCTGTGCTCTTACTATCCCTATAATGTCCTCAGCAGTTTGTGGGGGAAGCCTTTGTCACTCCTGGTCACCTCTGTAATACCCTCTCCTCTTTCTAAAAATCTAAAGACCTGTATTTGCATTGTGTGATAGAGCCTAGCATGAACCCTTGTTAAGGTGCTTGCTTTGGTAGAAGATGGTGTGGGGGAATGGCATTCTTTTCTGAAAAGAACTGTGATCCTCCCACCTGCTGTTTCCTCATTTTGGGCTGGGGTATTTTAAGCCAGTGGGTCTCAACCTTTCCAGACTACTGTACCCCTTTCAGGAGTCTGATTTGTCTTGCGTATCCCAAGTTTCATTTCGCTTAAAAACCATTTGCTTACAAAATCAGAAATAAAAATACGGAAGTGTCACAGAACGCTATTACTGAAAAATTACTTACTTTCTCATTTTTACCATATAACTATAAAATAAATCAATTGGGATATAAATATTACATTTCAGTGTAAATTATGTAGAGCAGTATAAACAAGTCATTGTCTGTATGAAATTTTAGTTTGTTCTGACTTTGCTAGTGCTTTTTATGTATGTTGTAAAACTAGGCAAATATCTAGATGAGTTGATGTACCCCCAGGGATATACATACCCCTGGTTGAGAACCACTATTTTAACCTACCCTTGACCCCACTTGCCTCTTCAACTACTGCCCCATTTCTGTTTAATTTCTCAATTCATTAAGTGCACTGACTACAATCACTGTTTGGAGTTCCTCTCCTCCAAGTCCATCCTAGACGTTCCCCCAGTCAAGCTTCCACCTTTCACTCCACTGAAAACTCTCTTGCCAAAGTCTCTAATGACCTCTTCTTAGCCACTGCTTAGAACCAGTACTGCATACTCATCTTCCTTGATCTGTTAGCTGCCTTTGACACTGTTGACCATGCTCCTCTTCTTTAAATCATGTCCTTCCTTGGCTTCCATACCTCTGTCCTCTCCTGGTTCTCCTCCTACCTCTTTAATCTTCCCTTCAGCATGTTCTTCGGAGGATCCTTCTCGTCCTCCCTTCACCTTTGTGTAGATGTTCCACAAGGCTCTGTTCTTTGTCCCCTAGTCTTCTCCTTCTACACCTTATCTCTGGGTAATCTCATCCACAAAGACAAATTCAATAACCATCTCTATGCTAACGACACACAGATTACCTCTTTACTCCAGACCTGTCTCCTTCTGTCCAAACTAAAATTTCATCCTGTCTCTCAAAAAGAAAAGGAGTACTTGTGGCACCTTAGAGACTAACCAATTTATTTGACATCTCCTTGTGGACATTTAACATTTAAGCTCAGATTGGCTAAAACAGAGCTGCTTTCCTCCCTCCTTTCCAAGTCTAGCTGCCTCCTTTCTTGATCACTGTGGACAATACTGTCATCCTGCCTGTAACTCAGGCCCATAACTTGGCTGTTGTCTTTGACTCGGAAATCTCTCTAGGTCCTCACCTCTAGGCTTTGTCTAAATCTTATCTATTCTTTATGCATCACACCTCTAAGATATGGCCTTTCTTATCCATCCACACAGCTAAAACTCTTGGCCAAGCTGTCATTACCCCGTCTCTGGATTCCTGCGACACCCCTTTCTAGCCTTGACAAATTAAATCTTTCCCTACTAATATCCATTCCGAATGCTGCTGTAAAGATCACTTTCCTAGGCCATTGCTTTGACCATGTTGCCCCTCTCTTTGCATCCCTTTACTGTTCCCCCTTCTCTCTCACATCAAACACAAGGTGCTTGTCACTTTCTAGGCCCTTTGTGGTCTAACACGCCCACCCTCCCCCCAGCTATTATCTCCAGTTTGCTATCCTGATTTTGATCCTCGCCTATGATCATCCCCTGGTGGCAGCCTCCATTGCCCACTTACTAAGTTTTCTTGCAAGCGCCTTTGTGCTGTTTTTCCCATGCTGCCCCTCATGCTTGGGAGGAACTCCTCATACACATCTGTAAAACTAACTCATTATCCTCCTTCAAAACTCTCCTTTGCCATGATGCCTACAAAAACACGTCCTACACCAGCAGATTAATTATTATCTGTCATGCTGACCAGTATTGTCTCACTATTTCTGTGCGCACCCTGTCTGTATGCATATGTTAAGTCGTGTCTTATCATAGAATAGAATCATAGAATATCAGGGTTGGAAGGGACCTCAGGAGGTCATCTAGTCCAACTCCCTGCTCAAAGCAGGACCAATCCCCAATTAAATCATCCCAGCCAGGGCTTTGTCAAGCCTGACCTTAAAAACGTCTAAGGAAGGAGATTCTACCACCTCCCTAGGTAACGCATTCCAGTGTTTCACCACCCTCCTAGTGAAAAAGTTTTTCCTAATATCCAACCTAAACTTCCCCCACTGCAACTTGAGACCATTACTCCTTGTCCTGTCCTCTTCTACCACTGAGAATAGTCTAGAACCATCCTCTCTGGAACCACCTCTCAGGTAGTTGAAAGCAGCTATCAAATCCCCCCTCATTCTTCTCTTCTGCAGGCTAAACAATCCCAGCTCCCTCAGCCTCTCCTCATAAGTCATGTGTTCCAGACCCCTAATCATTTTTGTTGCCCTTCGCTGGACTCTCTCCAATTTATCCACATCCTTCTTGTAGTGTGGGGCCCAAAACTGGACACAGTACTCCAGATGAGGCCTCACCAATGTCGAATAGAGGGGAACGATCACGTCCCTCGATCTGCTGGCTATGCCCCTACTTATATATCCCAAAATGCCATTGGCCTTCTTGGCAACAAGGGCACACTGCTGACTCATATCCAGCTTCTCGTCCACTGTCACCCCTAGATCCTTTTCCGCAGAACTGCTGCCTAGCCATTAGGTCCCTAGTCTGTAGCTGTGCATTGGGTTCTTCCGTCCTAAGTGCAGGACCCTGCACTTATCCTTATTGAACCTCATCAGATTTCTTTTGGCCCAATCCTCCAATTTGTCTAGGTCCCTCTGTATCCTGTCCCTGCCCTCCAGCATATCTACCACTCCTCCCAGTTTAGTATCATCTGCAAATTTGCTGAGAGTGCAATCCACACCATCCTCCAGATCATTTATGAAGATATTGAACAAAACCGGCCCCAGGACCGACCCCTGGGGCACTCCACTTGACACCGGCTGCCAACTAGACATGGAGCCATTGATCACTACCCATTGTGCCCGACAATCTAGTCAACTTTCTTCCCGCCTTATAGTGCATTCATCCAGCCCATACTTCTTTAACTTGCTGACAAGAATACTGTGGGAGACCGTGTCAAAAGCTTTGCTAAAGTCAAGAAACAATACATCCACTGCTTTCCCTTCATCCACAGAACCAGTAATCTCATCATAGAAGGCGATTAGATTAGTCAGGCATGGAAGATGAATCCATGCTGACTGTTCCTGATCACTTTCCTCTCATGTAAGTGCTTCAGGATTGATTCTTTGAGGACCTGCTCCATGATTTTTCTGGGGACTGAGGTGAGGCTGACTGGCCTGTAGTTCCCAGGATCCTCCTTCTTCCCTTTTTTAAAGATTGGCACCACATTAGCCTTTTTCCAGTCATCTGGGACTTCCCCCGTTCGCCACGAGTTTTCAAAGATAATGGCCAATGGCTCTGCAATCACAGCCGCCAATTCCTTTAGCACTCTCGGATGCAACTCGTCCGGCCCCATGGACTTGTGCACGTCCAGCTTTTCTAAATAGTCCCTAACCACCTCTTTCTCCACAGAGGGTAACAGGGAAGGTTCCAGAACAATCAGGAATCTTCTGGAGACAATTAAGACAGGCTGATTAGAACACCTGCAGCCAATCAAGAAGCTGCTAGAATCAATTAAGGCAGGCTAATCAGGAGCTCACTTCAGTTTGTGGTGTGCGTGTGAGGAGCTGGAAGCAAGAGGCACTAGGAGCTGAGAGTGAGAACACGGACTGTTGGAGGACTGAGGTGTACAAGCATTATCGGACACAGGAAGGTCCTATGGTGAGGATAAAGAAGGTGTTGGGAGGAGGCCATGGGGAAGTAGCCCAGGGAGTTGTAGCTGTCACACAGCTTTTCCAGGAAGCACTCTAGACAGCTGCGTTCCACAGGGCTCTGGGCTGGAACCTGGAGTAGAGGGCGGGCCCGGGTTCCCCCCAAATCCTCCCAACTCCTGGTCAGACACAGGAGGAGTCGACCTGGACTGTGAATTCAGAAAAACGGCCAAGGTGAGGGCTGCCGTGAAGCTCCAAGACGAGCAAATCCGCCAATAAGCGCAAGACCCACCAAGGTAGAGCAGGAACTTTGTCACAACTGGTGTGAGAAGTGGGATCTGGTGTCCGCAACGCGGCAGAAGGAGGGTGTTTGGAAGGAAAAAAAAAAAGGGAAGAGGGTCTATTTTTATTTTTTTCACCACAGTGGAGGAGGTAGTGCGGGCACTGATACAAGCCACGGCTGCCCAGCAGGAGGCTACTCGTGTCCAGGCAGCTGCCCAACAGGAGGCAGTGTGGCTCCAGCCAGAGACTAATCGCCTACTGATGGACCAGGCTGCTCAAGACCTGGCTACGTTGCGGGAACTGATAACCCAGGTAAAGGCCCTTACAGAGCTGAACCGCGGCCATGATGGGATGCAGATCACGCGGGCCAGCAATTGGCTGCAGAAAATGACGCGGGAGGATGATGTAGAGGCGTACCTCCTGGCCTTTGAGAGGGACAGCCCTGCGGGAGGCTTGGCCCCAAGATCAGTGGTCTGGCATCCTTGCCCCATTCCTATGTGGGGAGGCCCAGAAGGCCTACTATGAGTTGCCTGAAGAGGCTGCGGCAGACTTACCCCCAGCTGAAAGCAGAGATCCTGGCCAGATCTGGGGTAACGACCACAGTGCGGGCCCAGCGATATCATGAGTGGAGGTACCAGGAAAACAAAACCCCGCGGTCCCGATTATATGACCTCATCCATCTTGCACGAAAGTGGTTATGAACTGAGTCCCGGAGTCCGGAGGAGATACTAGAGGTTCTGGTCATCGACTGGTACATGAGAGGACTACCGCCAGACCTTTGCGCCTGGGTAAGCCAGAACGAACCCTCCCCCTACGACGAGGTTGTCGCGCTGGTAGACGGGTGAAGGACGGCGAGGGAGCTGACCCGACCGGTTAAGGAAGAAGCACCCCGGGTTAAACTAGCAGCATCAAGCCCTAGCGCTCGGGTGACTGGGCCACCAGGAGAACCCAGGTGGAAAAAGAGAGGGGCTGAAGGCCCACCAGTAGCCACAAAGAGTCGGAGCACTGAGGGGGAAGAGGATCATGATGTTAGACTGCCCAAACCAAGAGACCGGGGAACGCCTAGGGCTCCATACAGATGTTACGCTTGCGGGGAGTGGGGACACATAGCTGCACAGCGTCCCAATGCTGAGGAGCCTATGCAGTGTAACCTGGGGAACTGGGCAGACCTATGCTCCCTAATCCCCCTTGTGGGGATCTCACTAACCCCACATATGTACACTAGACCAGTGAAGCTACATGAGGTAGAGACCACAGCACTGATTGATTCAGGGAGTGCTATCACGCTTGTCTCGGGGAAGCTCATGAAGCGTAGTCAGCTGCTGTGGGCTAAGCGTACGGAGATAACATGC
This sequence comes from Caretta caretta, assembly GCF_965140235.1. NCBI lineage: Eukaryota > Metazoa > Chordata > Testudines > Cheloniidae > Caretta > Caretta caretta. Next base: position 625,154 of record NC_134215.1, read on the forward strand.
ATCCATGGGACAGTTGGTTATTACCCTACCATCCCAGTAAAAATCGAGATTCAGGGGAACACTACTGAGGTAGCAGCAGGTGTAGTCCCTAAACTCCATACCCAGTGCTCATAGGGAGGGACTTCCCAGGGTTTGGAGACTTACTCCTGATAGGGGAATTGGAGAAAGGGGGAAGCCCTGAAAGTAGTGAGGCATCCACAGTAGACTGTCAACCCCCAACCTTCTCTGAAATATCCCCAGATTTGTTCTCCACTCCCAGACAGCGTAGAAAGACAAAAAGGGAAAGAAGGGCAGCTAAGGCCTTGGGAACCTGAATACTGGCCCAAAGCCAGAGGGTTGCTCTCGTAGGTAGGCGGACCCGAGCAGCTGAAAAGAAGTGCGGAGGTACTGTGAGTCCTGCCCGGAGTGTCAGCTGCACAGTCCCCGTCCCCACTTGAGGGCGCCTTTAGTACCCCTTCCCATCATAGAGGTCCCCTTCGAGCGAATAGCCATGCATCTAGTGGGACCCGTGGAGAAGACAGCCCGGGGCCACCAATATATGCTTGTCGTTCTGGATTATGCTACTCGCTACCCAGAAGCCGTCCCCCTGCGGAACACGGCCTCTAAAACGATAGCTAAAGAGTTGGTGGGGATCTTTGCCCGAGTGGGGCTACCAAAGGAGATATTAACAGACCAAGGTACCCCATTTATGTCGAAGCTAATGAAGGACCTGTGTATGCTCCCCCATATACATACCCTGAGAACTTCAGTCTATCGTCCGCAGACCGATGGGCTGGTAGAAGGGTTTAACCGAACCCTCAAGGCAATGATAAAGAAAGTGGTAAGTGGAGATGGGAAGGATTGGGACACCCTACTACCCTACCTTATGTTTGCAATCCGGGAGGTACCTCAACTGGGTTTTCCCCCTTTGAATTATTATACGGACGCCACCCCCGTGGCATACTAGATATTGCAAAAGAAATCTGGGAAGAGGAACCCAATGAGGGGAGAAATATAATTGACCATGTGTTGCAGATGTGAGCATGGATAGCCCGGGTCACCCCTATTGTACGGGAACATTTGGAAAAGGCGCAGGAGGCCCAGCGAACCCACTACAATCTCCAGGCAAATATCCAACAGTTCCAACCAGGGGATCAGGTGATGATGGTGTTGGTACTCACGGCAGAAAGCAAGCTTTTGGCCCAATGGCAGGGGCCCTATGAGGTGGTTGAACCCGTGGGGGAAGTAACCTACAACGTGTGGCAGCCAGGACGCCGGAAACAAGAACAAATTTATCACATTAACCTCTTAAAGCCTTGGCACCAACGAGAGACATGTGTAGTGGCCCCAGAGACCCCAGTCCAGGGAAATAATATGCAGGAGCAGATCAGGATATCCACTGATCTGACACCAAACCAGAAGAAGGAGGTAACTGAGATGATCAACCAATACCAGGACGTGTTTTCAACGAAACCAGGCCGGACCACCAAAGCATATCACCACATTATCACAGACCCTGGGGCAAAGGTAACTTTAAGGCCCTATCAGGTCCCAGCAGCAAAAAGGGAGGAGATCAAGGCAGAGGTAAAAAGGATGTTGGAGCTGGGAGTCATCAAAGAGTCCCACAGTCAGTGGTCAAGCCCAATTGTGTTGGTGCCCAAACCCGATGGCACCACTAGGTTTTGTAATGACTTTCGCTGGCTGAATGAGAGATCCAAATTCGATGCATACCCCATATCGATGAGTTAGTTGACTGCCTGGGCAATGCCCGATTTTTGACCACCCTTGATTTAACAAAGGGATACTGGCAGATTCCCCTTGCCAAAGATGCAAAAGAAAAGACGGCATTCTCTACACCAGAGGGTCTGTTTCAATATACTGTTCTTCCTTTTGGACTGCATGGGGCACCTGCCACCTTCCAGCGTTTTATGGACAAGCTTCTACGGCTCCATACCAGTTATGCAGTGGCATACCTGGATGATGTGATTATTCACACCCCCGACTGGGAAACCCACTTAGGAAAGGTGGAAGCAGTTCTAGACACGCTAAGATGGGCTGGCCTCACACCCAACCCAGCCAAGTGTGCTATAGGGCTAGCCGAGGAGAAATGCCTTGGCTACATTGTAGGAAGGGGCATGGTCAAGCCCCAACTAAACAAATTAGAGGCTATCCAAAATTGGCCCCGGCCGAATCGGAAAAAGCAAGTCCAGGCATTCCTGGGTATGGTGGGGTACTACCGACGATTTATTCCCCATTTTGCTACCAGAGCGAGTCCCCTGACAGACCTGATAAAAGCCCGGGGTCCAGACATGGTGAAGTGGACAGATGCCGCAGAGAAAGCATTCCTGGATCTACAGACAGCCCTCTGCAGTAATCCTGTGCTTATAGCCCCAGACTTCAACAAAGAATTCATTTTACAAACAGATGCATCTGAAGTAGGATTGGGAGCTGTCCTATCGCAGATGGTCGGAGATGAAGTACACCCAATCCTCTACCTCAGCAGGAAACTCCTCCCGAGAGAGCAGAAGTATGCTGTGGTTGAAAGAGAGTGCCTAGCTGTGAAATGGGCCATGGAAACGCTACGTTATTACCTTCTGGGATGACGGTTTACCCTTGTGACTGATCATGCTCCCCTCCAGTGGATGCAGCGAAATAAAGAGAAGAATGCAAGGTGACCAGATCGTTCCTGTCCTTACAACCTTTCCAATTCACCATACAACACTGGGCTGGAAGTCACCATGGCAATGCAGATGGCTTGTCATGAGTACACTGCTCGACGTCCCAAGTTGCCCAACCCTGTAGTGTTGAGCAGAGTGGGGGGATATGTGACAGGGTCGGGCCAGATGGCTACAGGAGAGTAATAGAAGGCAGATATATTAGCCCCAGGCTAAGTAGGTCCCTTTTCCCTGGGTAAGGTAACAGGGAAGGTTCCAGAACAATCAGGAACCTTCTGGAGACAGTTAAGACAGGCTGATTAGAACACCTGCAGCCAATCAAGAAGCTGCTAGAATCAATTAAGGCAGGCTAATCAGGGCACCTAGGTTTTAAAATGGAGCTCACATCAGTTTGTGGTGTGCGTGTGAGGAGCTGGAAGCAAGAGGCACTAGGAGCTGAGGGTGAGAACATGGACTGTTGGAGGACTGAGGTGTACAAGTGTTATCAGACATCAGGAGAAAGGTCCCATGGTGAGGATAAAGAAGGTGTTGGGAGGAGGCCATGGGGAAGTAGCCCAGGGAGTCGTAGCTGTCGCACAGCTGTTCCAGGAGGCTCTCTAGACAGCTGCATTCCACAGGGCCCTGGGCTGGAACCCGGAGTAGAGGGAGGGCCTGGGTTCCCCCCAAATCCTCCCAACTCCTGGTCAGACACAGGAGGAGTCGATCTGGACTGTGAATTCAGAACAACGGCCAAGCTGAGGGCTGCTGTGAAGCTCCAAGGCGAGCAAATCTGCCGAAAAGCGGAAGACCCACCAAGGTAGAGCAGGAACTTTGTCACAAATACTGTTAGTATCCTCTTGGTCACGGACTGAATAATGAGGTTTACACGCTTCTCCCTCCATCCCAGAATTGTTGACCCAACAGACCTGCATATTCTTTGCTTTAAAGTATTTGAATTTGACATGTTCTCAGAATAAATTTGCAGTATTGGTACATACTGCTGACTCCCTCTTTATCTTTCTAAGATTTGGCCAGTCATGAGGATTTTCTCTGTTAGACTCATTAAGCTGTGAAGAAAACTGAAAGGTCGGAGGAGTCTTTACTTCTCCTTTTCTCCCCTTGTATTTGGGGAGGCAAATTCATGTTGCGTTTCAAGCCAATGGCAAGTGCTAATAAGCAGCCATCCCATGTAATGTTTGTTTTATTCATTGTGAACAGTAACTGTGTAGACTGAGTTAGTTATGTTTTATATAAAACAGGACTTCAATAAAATACACATGTGAAGGGCCCTGGATAAGAGAGGAGAGAAGGGATTAGAGAAAATTGCTCCTTTTCCCTATTTGATGTTCAAAAGGAAATGTCTTAGCTTAAAGAAAGACTAATGTAAATTACACTATACCTGTTGTATCTAACCGGATGTGGTGGCTAGGGCTCAGAAGGAATTACCCAAGAGCAGCAGTGTTACTCTACAGCTCAACATTTCTTAAGCGCCAGAAATTTTGTGCTTTTTTGTGTTGAGATCTACAGTATAATTAAAGAAAGGAGGGTTGTCCTTTCCCCCCCACCCCCATTCCCCTGAGTCATGCTGGCATCCATCACTGGTTGACGGAGCCTCCTTCCTGCAATTCCGAGCAGCTTGCATATCAGTGATATGCTACTTTATAGGGACCATTTTATTCTCAAAGCAAACTTTATCTAGAGATTCCTGGAGTTTAAGGCCAGACAGATCATTGTGATGATCTATTTTGGTGTCCTACATACCACAGGCTACCCAGTGATTCTTGCTTTGAGCCGATGATTTGTGATTGAACTAGAGAATATTATAAAAAGACATTTATCCAGTTTTGATTGAAAGTTCTACGTCACAGAGAATTTACCAGATCCCTTGGGAAGCTGTTCCAATTGTTAATTACCCACACTTAAAAAAAATCTGTCTTAGTTCCACTTTTAATGATGATTGAGTAGATGTATGTTCCCTCTTAGTCAATGCTGAACCATCAGTATAGCATGGTAGTACTTGGGAAGCGTTTTTAGGTTCATTGTAAGCCCAAAGTCTTGGTCACTTGTGATCAGTAAGATGGCATGGCATTTTTATAAGTGTGTTAACTCTGTTATTCTGGCCCGATTCCAACCTGAGTAATTCTGTTTTGCCTCCCTAAATTCATCCTGCAGTTGGATACCTTCTTCTTTTTCTAAACTGTTGTGTGGTGTTGCTGTGCCCTTTGCAAGCAACGTTTTGGATGAAATCTGTACTGCAGATCTGTGTATAATGTGTTTGGGGGAACTGTATACATGTAGGATAACATTTATTACGAATAATGAAAAATAGGATACACATCCTAAGGATTAACAGCTAATGGTGAAGTCTGGTCAGAAGTCAAACACAGTGTAGATTGTAAGCTCTTTGAGGCAAGGACTATCTCTTAAGCACTGTACAAACACTCAATATCACCATGGGGGTGGAGTACGGGGTATGGGACCTGTTCTTGGTTGGTCCCTAGGCACCACCATAATGAACATGATACATTTAAAAAGTAAAACAAAATCAAAGCCAAATACCCAGTCCTCCTCAAAAATTTCAACCAACCAAACAAAAACACAGACTTGTTCTGATCTCTTTGCATGTGTGAATGCTGAACCTGAAAAACGCAGAAAAGCTAATGAAAAAGATGTTCTCAAGTATAACGCTGTGAATCAGTCAATATGGTAAATGCAGTTGCAACCTGTGAAATTTTAAATCTTCTTAGTGTGAAGTGCACCTAACAATAATACTATTCCGTCAGACTTACAAGCAGCTTTCGTTTTTCTTGTAGGTGTTTTGGTTTTTTTTACATGTAATAATTACATGATTTGGCAAGATTTCCAAGTGTGATGGGGCGCTTTTCATAGAAGTTTTTTTTTTTTTACAGTTGCATTTGAGGAATAATTAGATGAAGTGGAGAAGTTAAGCATTTCTCGGTGAAACTCACCTTTAGTTAGTCTGCTGTGAAATCAAAACTGAGCACCATGGATTTAAAATCCAAAGTAATCTTAGTCTCATTTTGATTTTTGTTTAATGCTAAACCCTAAAAAATTATGAATATTGAAGATTATGGTATAGATGTCACTTTTCTTAGTGTGGTTCTACTCTGAAAAGTGAATATTACATCGTTTCTGAGTAACTTTTGCTTTAAATCCATTCTGAGTCAAAGTGGAAAGATGCAATGGGCTGTTTTTACATTGTCACTTTTCAGAGTAGAACTTCACTTTTCTCTCCTTTGTAACTGACAGCTGCACAGCTGGAGATTAAGTACACAAAATAGTGTAATATACCATATGCTTAGATGTCAAGTAAGATGTGTAAATAAAGGGCCTGCCATATTTCTTAAAGTCCTTACTAACTTTGTTTATAATCTTTTGTCCTAAATAAGGGATCCCTAGGTTTGTATTTGCCCTTGTGAAACTTACTAGGAAGCTATGGTTTCTCTGACCAATCCTATGTGGTAAAGACTCCCTTGTCTTTATCTCTGTCATTATTTTGCTATTACTTTCCTTGTCTAAAAGAGGAGATGAATATTCAGCCCAGTGTCTGAGTCAGAATGATCATTAACCAAAAGGCAAAGCAGCATTTGGTTTGCTTTATATTCACAGTCCCTAGGAGAGGCACAGAGACCTCCAGTACAGATCCAGTCCCTTGTTCCAGAGGCGACCTCCAGCTTGTGTTCTGGCCAGGGTCTGTTGATCTGGTTTATTATTAAAATAAAATCAGATTGTTTACAGTGTTCCATTTAGGTACTACTCTGCTGGTCTGTCAACTGCCTTTGAACTCAAATAATTCCTGCCAAAGCAAATGCTCCAATACGCTCCTATGCTTGTAGATAATGAGCTCTGCTTCTAATGCTGCCACGTGTTATTGTCCATGTGCATATCTACTGAGTGATCAGGGCTGGGACTCATTTATTTACAAAGTGGATAAAGAACACTAGCTGGTTCTAGCATATGCTTCGTTTTCTACGCTATGAACAACTTCGCTTTATCCGTTAGCCAGGTCTTGGAACAGCATTTTCCTCCCTTTCTCCTCAGCTGAAAGCACAATAAATAGCTACATCTCTGATATGGCGTTAGTTGAAACGGTGTTCTACACCTTAAAGAAAGAGACAATTTATCATTGTTTCAGAAAGATCATCCACAATAATTTTTGGTAAGCTGCAACTTTCTACCAAACTGATGTAGTTTAAAAAATATAGATATAAAAAACCCAACTGGGCTGGAAACTGGTTATAGTTTGACATCTTGGAATAAAAGGGTGTCTTGGCTTAGATACACATCTTGCACCAACCTGGATTGTGTGATGCCACAAGGCATCCTTTGATACCTCCAGAAGACTGCAGTTATCAGTATAAATAATGTATTTCCCAGAGCACCCATTATTTCTAGCTATTTTACAAAGAGAAAAGAGGGCATGATCCCTGCTCCAGGGATTTTGCAATCTACAGACAGACAAATGGTAGAGGAAAGTGTACAGCCTATAGAAGAGTTGTAAAAGTAGTGAGTAAATGGCCACATCTTGATAATATAAGACTAATCCTATCCAGTTTTCCCCTCAGATCTGCCAGTGTAAGTCAGATAGTTTTCAATACAAAAATAATATATGATCAATTTCTGCCCATTCAGTTAGAATTGCTTTCTATCCATAATGCACATTGCAATACAAGTCATGTAGCACAGAGGAAGGTTATGAGTTTTGCTACAGCTACTTCCAGTATCTTTGGCACACATGCAGATGTAATAAACTGTATATTAAATGGATTTTTGGAACAGGGAGCTGGAATAGTAGCTTGCTCCATCCACTCCATGCATCAAGCGGGTATTGCAGTGCTGTCAGGAATGGTGCACCTCCCATCTGGGAGAATATGCTGGTTAAAAGAAAGTGGAAAAAAAAACTGTTGGGTTTGTGTCTTGTTTTTAATGTTAACACATTTCTCGTTCATTTGGGGTTAGTTATTTGTATTTTGTTTTTAGTAGAGGCACTTGAGGGAGGGTGGGCTGCTTTTCTTAATTTTACTGTTGTTTTATAGGCCATTTAAGTGGCTCTTTTATTAGTCTATTCTATGTAGGTGCTCCCACTGCTCTCATTAGTGTACCTTCCAAAAGTGTGTGGTTTGGATCAGTCTTTCATCTGTGTCCCCACAGGAGAGAATTTTTTCATCCCTTTCCCCTTGAGAAAATGTCCTTGTTTTAGCTTAGGGAGTAGTCTCTGTAAATGTTTTCCTCAAACTAGGAATAGTTTATAGGAGCAGAGGAGGAGGAAGGTTTGAAATACTTTCCTCATGGATTGTATTTTCTAAATGGACAACCTACCCTAAATTCTCAATTACTGAGGGGCAATCTTCACTCATTGCTATATTTGCTTTCCACAACCAACTCTCTGTATGACTTTTCATGAGTGTTGTACCTGAATACTTTGGATGCTAATATCTAAACTGTGTTCTTAAATTTATTCACCTAAATTTGGGTTATTGCTAATTATGCACTATATGTATCTTATGGACTATCCACAAATACAAAGTTTGTTTTTAAAATTTAAGCACTATACCCAGATGTACAGACACTCCTTTTTTCTTAACCTGTGTACTATATAATTTTTTAATATTTGCTTTAATGAAAAAATTTAAACAGTTTAAGTGTGGCACCCTTTATTTCTCCTACACCACCACCAATAGGTCTGCAAACTAATTTTACAGTTGTTAAAATTATCGAGCACAGCATTTGATTTCCCTCCATGGGAAGAGGATCTGCTAGTGCAAGCAGACTTTCATCTAAAATTCCAATGGTGTAGTTGTCGCCCAAAAGAATATTCCTCTAGTGACCACTCCTTCAGATCTCTCCTTAAGACTCACTTCTGCCATGATACCACCTGACCATGGTCAGGCAAATCAATAATGTGCAAACATGCTTATTTTACTCTTACCTTGTTCTTCGTTTGTCAATGTCATCCACCTTTGGAGTCCTGCTATAAACCTAGATTGTGAGCTCACTGGGGCAGGGACTGCCTTTGTATTACAGATTTGTGCAGCACTTATCACAATGGGTCTAGAACCCTGGCTGAGGCCTCCAAGTGTTCCTGTAATCACAGATAATATCTCTTGTAACTGAGACAGTCTAAAGCCCTTTTAGTGACCACTCTTAATACGCCTGAGATATCTCACAAGAAATAACTTTATTGGCTAAAAAAGTTGTGAAATATTACTTAATGCTGCTTCTAAATATTTAGGGTGAAAACCTAGTCCCACTGAAGTCAATGGGAGTTCTGGCAGAATCTTTGCTTGGAGCTTGTGCTGTGCCTATGTGGGGACCAGGACGGGTTCACCTGCTTTCTTCCATGACCCAGTGATGTCTGTGATGTAATTTCTGCTGCTAAATTTCTTGCTTATAGGATGTGGCACCAAATGCTACAATGGCATGTCCCTGAAATCAGAATTTATTATCAATCCATAGTATGCAGGTAGCAAAGCTGTTTCTACATTGTGAAAAACAGAGCACGAAAAGAAACCAGGAAACCACAAAAACAGAATAGAGCACAGATATATTTGTTCATTATACACAAGATTTAATCCTATATGGTAACTTTTTATTCAATTTAAAAACTCCATTCAGCTGGAATGGATAATGTTGTGGATCCCAAAGAGCCAAGCAACAAACATAAGAGTCCGTGAGCACGGCTACTGAAGTCGCAAGGGCTGGACTCTTCTGAAATCTGGTGTTGCGTTTGTAATCAGCAGTGATATGAAAGGAGCACAGGACAAGTACATGCCAGCTAAATGTAAAAGACAGGTTCAAAACTCTGTCTGGGTGTCACAAGCTTTGCTGCCCAGGACTGGGTTTCCAGTAGTGTGAGATTGGCTGTCTGACTAGCTAACCACCTTTTTTTAAAAAAATTTCCAGTCTACTATGCTCATGATAAGCTGGATGACTTCATCAATGTCGTTAACATCCATCTGCAGCCTTTCTTTATGCAGATCCGGAAAGGAATGTCTGAAGATGATGGGAAAACATATTACGCATTGGTAAGTGTGTGATATGTTGCCACCTTGTGGATTTAATGTCTAACTACTAGTAATGCTAACCAATGTCACATTTCAAAGATGCAGCAGCGAGGAGAATCATCTCTATACTTAACATAAAATTAACCTTCATGCATAACATATCAATGAAAAGTGCACATTCCTCCTAATACTTTTAGACTGGTAAGCTCATTCACGCAGGGACTGTATTTTAGCCAGTGACAACAAATACAGCTACTATTTCTCTCTGTGCTCCAAATCCTTGAGTTTGAGGTACCAATAGAAGTGCTGAAACAAAGGGTTATAATAGCAATGTTATTCAGAGCAAATACACAGAATCTTATGAGGATGTGTCTGCCAGCACGCTTCTCACACTAAGTGATGTTTTGTTTTGGCTGGGCTCCTCCAGTCTTATGCTGACAGCTGCTGTAGAATCTACATGTAGAACAGGGAAGCGTGAGGATGAACGGTTAACATGATAAACACGAAGGAACAGAACATGGCGGCAAGGACTGTAGTCGTGTTTGATTTATTTATCATAAATATTAAGAGGTGGTGCTGCGATAAGTGTGTTTTTTTTTTTTTTAAAAAGAACCTTTTTTCCCCGCTATATGTAACGTCAGCTGGAAAGCTCTCAAACCTCCCCAACATGGATTTTTTGCACCTGCTAATAAAAAATTCATCCAGTAGAAAAGATCTGCTAGGAAATGATTTACAAATAATTTCCGGATTGTAAATGTCAGCGAGAGAGAGAGCATTGTCTGGCGATTGCACAGGTCTGGGAATCGTGCTCTGTGCAACCTTGACCAACGCCTTTAGCTCCTGGTTCCTGTTTTCCTATGTATAAAATAGGGCTACTAATACATCATGGTAAAAGGTGAAAGAGCAATACAAAGTATTGTTGTTTTTCATAATCAAGTAGTGCTGCCTGTTAACCATAGTAAATTACTATTTGCTATTAGGTATTTTCATGATTTTTTTGAATGTTGTTCTATTGTATCCCTTTCATCTCAACTTACCTCAGAATCTAAACATTTATCTGAAGTACTGGCTTAGTATAAGTGAAAAATTCAGTCTCTTCTTAGTCTCCATTTGTGCACAGTGTGGAGTGTTTGCTCAGGAGAGGTCCAGGGCTGGAATACGGGGGTCCTGCAAGGGCAGGATTGAGGTGTTTTTGTTAATAAAAGGCTTTATCTCAAGAAAGAATGCTCCCCTTCATGCTGTTGCAACAAGCGACCTTTATGTTAATTTAAAATAATACATGCTTTGTTCTGGCTGGAAGTACAAAGGTAGTTTGAGTTCAATAATTGTTATTTTATAGGTGAATCTGGCAGAAACTGAAATAACTAAGATGGCATCTGACTATACAGAAAATGAGTTAGAATTGTTCAGAAAAACTGTAAGTACTGTAAGTCAGCTCATTACTCAGCAAATCAGACTGTTGGGGGAATGGTCTCCTCTTTAAAATAAACGGAATAGTCTGTGAAATCTGCTTGAAGAGTAAGATACCATATTGCTTTAGTTTATAATTGTTAGTTGTAACACAAATCAATTGAAAAAAATAGTGTGGCATAAATCTGTTCCCTCTTGGGGATAAATTAGTGTTAAATCGAAATCAATGAGAAAGCGCTTCTCAGAGCAAGACTTGGCAGACCTGCTTTTAGTTTATTAATCATCTTTCTGCAGCAGCACTGTCCCAGAATTCCCAGCAATGACTGGGTAATTCTGTCTGGGAATAGAAGGTTTCAGGACCCCTTTAATCTACAGTAGCTTTTGACAATAATAACCTAGTACTAGGATTTGAAGATTGCTACGAAGTGGATTGTATATTGTTGGTTTAGTCAATGACTCGTATGCATTGATAGCCATGGACAATGCCGCCTAACAAGACAGGCAGACCGCTCTTGAAGAGTTTTCAAAGGTCCAGACTCCCCCATTGGGTCCATATGCAATGTCCTGCTTCATGTGAACCAATGGTGTCATCACTAGCATTTCCCATGATAAGAATTCAGTATCTTGCTTTTTGTTGGTTTCTTGTTATAATATTGTTTGGTTCTGTTCATAAAGAGTATAGTGAATTTCTGTGACTGCTCAGAGACTGTATATGTTTTGGGCCTACCGGTGCGAGAAATACATCTGCCCTTTATGGACAGCAAGGGTGATGTGTCGCTTACCTGGAAGAAAATCCTCGCTTGCCTCAATGTGAAGTTTTTCCAAAAAGTCTCATCTACACTTACAGCTTTCAGAAATATTCCCGTTGCTGGTCTGAGACTGGTGCAGCTTCACTGATGACATCAACAGTGTAGACCAGTGTATAGGTTACCACCACTCTCATCTCGAGCTGCACTGATCAGAGACGCACTGTGCTGAAAGTGCATGTGTCCTGCCTTCACTAGTGCTCCAAGATTTGTTGCCATCACAGATTTTGCACTGAAGCTCAACCAAAGATGATAGAATTTTTGAAAACTGGCAGCACCAATTCAGCCTAAGAATGTCAAGTACATTTACTTGTGCACATGTTGGAACAGATGCCTTGCTGATGGATAAAGATCTTTCATCAAGGAAGCATGGATCTCAGGCCAAGTCAAGACACAGATTCCTCCCTGGTGTGGAGGATGCATCATATATTCAGCATCATTGCAGTGTATTAAAGGGGCTTCAACATTGCTTCCTGCAAGCTCCCATCTTGCAGTTTCAGTTGTGGAATTATCTCCCCTGTGGCAGGTTAACACTGCCAACAGCCTCTTAATTGGTTTAATTTCCTGAAATATTTGCATTATATGTTGCATTTTATAGTATATTTAAACTAGGTGCTGAAAAAAACCTCCACATTGCCATTAACCCAGAACTCAGGCTAGCCAATTGTATGTTTTTTCTCATCAGATATTTTTCTTTCTGCAGATGGATGCGATCATCGTATCAGAAAATGGCTTTGCATCTTCCACAAATATTTTAAACCTGGCTGACCAACTTAAAATAAAGAAAATGAAGAAAAAGGAAGCAGAGCAAGTGCTGCAAAATTTGGTGCAGGATAAGTGGCTCTCTGAAGTAATTGCTTTATCTTGTAGAGAGAGTGGGCATTTTAGTAGCTTTGACTGTTCTTTCATATTGCTTTGACAGCCAAAAGTGCAGCTCTGCTCTAGAGAGTGACTGTAAAAATGGTATTGGGTGAGCCAATTTTTATTGTCTCAATGATGCAGTATAAAATATGCTAAGTTTACAAGTCTTTGCATCTGGCCGTGCTGTAAGCTTACCCTAGGAGTTGACTCAGACAGAGCTCTTTTCTTCTCAGGTATCATCACTTAGTAGCAAAGGTTCTGCAAGCCAAACGGTATGCTCATGCCAGGCAGTAAGGTTGCACGGGTGTAACTGAGAACCCTGCTGACACGCTCCCGCAGTTTCCACGCATGGGACACTCTGAACGCTTGCCGCTCCCCTTTAAATACTGAGTTAGGGAGGCGGTGGTGGCACTGCTGGGCTTAGCCCCCCCAGAGAAGAGCTGGAGGGACGCGCCCCCCCGCAGGTTGGCAAGCAGAAGTGACCATGTCCATCTGCGGTGCAGCTGCTGTGCTCACCCTCTGCTCTTGAAGGTGTTTCATCCTGAATCTCTACACCGTTCTCTGCGACGGGCTCCCTTGAGCTGGGGGAGACTTTCAGAAATGTAAAGGACAGGTAGGTGCCCAATTCCTACTGAAAGTCAGGAGGAAACTCCCCTTTGTGCCTTTGAAAATCTCTCCCTTCATTACATGTGTTAAGAAAGGGTGCCAGATTTTCTTCCATGATATTTCTCAATAATCTAGGTATTTTAGAGCTGTCCAGCTCTAAAGAGAAGCCCAGTTGCAAAGGTTGTTACATGGAACCCTACATTTTGTTTAGAATAATCTCTCTAACCTCTGTGGTCTTTGATGGAGGATGGGTGAATGCTTGCAGGGACCTGTGGCTTCCATGGTATGCATATTTATTAAAGACAAGGGAGTTTTTTTCCTGCTGTTTTATGCTAATTAGGTGCAGTGCTTTGAGTGGAATTTGAATATTGTCTTTGTATTAGTGATGGGTCTCTGCTGGATGCTGAAAAGAAATGAACATCAAGCTTTGCTTTTGCTAAAAGTTCGAGCGAGCTCAGAAAAAGGTCAAGAGTGAATTGTAAGAAACAATATTATAATCTCACAGTTGGTGTTGTTCCCTTAGCGAGATGGGGAGTACACCTTGCACACTCGCTGCATAATGGAGATGGAGCAATACATCCTCAGCAACTACCAAGACTTGGTGAGGAAATGTAACATCTGTCACAGCCTCGCCATTCAGGTAACATATTGGGCTGGGCTTCCTCAGTAAGTGTCTGCTGTTGAGAAACATTCCTGCATGATGGTAGCTAAAGCATGTGATATTTTTTCTTTCTGAGCATTTGTTCCATGTTCAAACTGCTGTTGTAACCTGGCAGTGGAGTCCACAGTACACAAAATACCTATTCTGTTGCTGCCACTATAACTATATGAACTTGGAGAAAGTGAACTTAGTCAGTGAGAAACCTGCATTCATCATGTTGGCTCCTGTCCCAGTCAGCTGAACTGGGGGTGAATCTTTTCCATTTTTACATGTGCATGATGGTTGTTAGCTATTATAAACCACTGGACTCAACACATGGTGATTTCCCTGTCTGGTACGTGCATGCATCTTCACTCTTGCTTGCGTCAAGAACTCTAGAATAAGCCCACAAACTGCACTGAGGAGCTGGGCAGTGGCATCCCCACAAGCTCCCAATCTTGTTCCCCTGATAAGTGGCTGGGACCTGAGCTCCTTTTCTCAGCTGCCAATCTCCCGTTACTCATTCCCTGCCTCCTGCAGCTACTTCTTCTCTCCAAGTCTTTCCCAACAGGCATGCTGTTCTGACACTCCTTTTCCCACCCACCTGTCCCAACACCCTTTGGCTCCCAAGCCTTCTTGCTACGAGTCTTTCCATGACCCCAACAAATGCCCGTTTCCCAGCTCCCAAGTAGTATTTCCCTGTAACCCATGCCAGCCTCTGTTTACAAGGATCCTCCAGCTGGAAATGAAGTAAAATTCTCTGGAGTTAGTGCTCTTAGTTTGGGTGAGTAAGGCAGACTATGGCTCTTTCCAAAGATGACATGCTTTGTAGCACTGAGAGGGAGACCAGAAATGCTTTCTATTGACAGTAACATTTCTCATTTCAGAGTCAAGTATGTGAAACCTGTGGAATTGGAATGCACTTGCCTTGTGCTGGAAAATATTTCAAAGCTCAGATGGAACCACACTGTCCCCACTGTAATGAGTTTTGGCCACATGAGATTCCAGGTAGCAAGCAACCCATTTTACAACTCTCGTCTAATAATACCTGAGCATGGACGGAGATATTTAATGGTGATACTTAAGTTACTGTAGTCATGATGAGATGACAGTGGATTAAACTTTCTTACTTACTGGAAACGTCAAGTATTTCAGCTGGTGGATCTTGCTTTGGTAATTTTGTGCACCTATAACCGTCAGGGTTGTGCCTTTACTCCTGGAGTCCTAGACCCTCTACTACCAGCAGTATGTTGAGTGAAAAAAAATCTGGAAATATTCAGTTTGTTGAAGCAGAAGCTTCTCGGAATACCTCAATGTAACTAATGAAATGGAACATTTCTAACGGAAGTCACAAGCAAATAGGAGTTTACACATTTTTAGCCATTTAGAGAGAATTTGGAGCTCATGAAAGTGTATTGTCAGGGAAACAACACAAACCGGTATTTTGTTCACTAACATTGCATTTTTTCTTCACAGAGATAAATCGGCCAGATTCCCAGTTGCCTTCAAGTGCCCCGAGGGAGAGGAGAGGAACCTCATCCTCAGGAACAAGGCGGCGTTAGAAAGACCAGCTTCAGTTAAAGCAGCCATTTTCTTTCACTGTTTTACAGATGAGCCCAATTGCAGTTTACTTCAGCGTTAGTGTAAAATGTGTCATTCTGAAAGTAGGAATGCCCAGGGAACAAAGTCAATTTTCTTTTTATGGTTTGTTTATACTTTGCTAAAACCTTGCTAGAAGTTTGAAAATAAAACTGTTCTGACCTTGGCCTCCTTGCTCAGTTCCTGCACTGTTAAGGTCAGCATAGCTGTAGTGGAGGCTGTCATGGTATGTGTACATAGCTACCATTATTGCCAAAGGGGGGTGGGGCATTATGCCTATGTAGGAATGGGAGATTTGACTGCTGCTGCCTCAGTTGTGTAAGCTGATCCACATAGACCTTTACACCGTGCCCAGTCCTGTTAAATTAAAGGGGGCCCAGGTGCAGGAGTCCATCTGCACAGGTCTGAACGTGCAGCTGGGACAAGAAAGCTCAGTGCAGGGGAGTTTGTGCAAATCCTCCAAAAACAGAATTTTTAAAAAGACACAAGACCTATTTAGACTTCCATTTTAAAACTGTTATAAAATCTGTAAAATCAATGAGGTTTGTCAACCATTCTGTCATCCTGGTTGAATTCAGTGAAGGTGCCACTAACAGGGTTCAGTATTAACACCTCATCCCCACCTAGTTCCAGCCCTCCTCTGAAAGGATGTTTTTAAACATAGTCTGAGTATTCACGTACACATTCATTCTTTATTGCTCCAAATCTGACAAAGAGGTGGCACCAGAAGCACATCTCAGGGTTCCCCAAGGTTTAAGAGCATCTATTAAGCCTCCTTTTAATACCATGATTTCATAGTAATTGTTGGTTAGAATAAATGATGCTAAGTTAGCACTTCTGCACCTTCATTTCTTGGATCTCAAAGTCCCTGCAGTCCTATAGCTTTGCAGGCACAGAAGCAGGTGCGTAGTCTTTTCAGCCCAGAATGCCAGAGAGTAGAAGTTGAGCATCTCTTTCACAGTTCCTTCTGTAATAATTGTTTTTTACATAATACCCCAGAAAATGGTTTAGGGTGGGAGAGGGGAGCCTAATGGGAATGAGCACCAGATGAGGGAATAGTCTCCAAACACCACATGCTGATTCCTTCACTGGCTCACTACACCAGGGCTCATATTGAAGCTTCATTCTAAGCAAACACACACTTGGGGTTTGCATAACAGTTAGAGAACTCTGCATTTGCAATGATTAGTAATATCAGAGCTTTAATCAAGAAAATGAAATCTTCATTTCATATTTCCCCTGTGAGTAAATGGGCTTTTTGTTAGATCAGCAGATGAGAAGTCACTGCAGTGCCCATGTTTTGTATATTAATGTAGTTCTCCAGCAGCTATTTTTAACAATCATTTTAGAATTGTCTATGTTTCCTTACAATGGCTTGGAAGGGAGAGAAGTACCAGACACTGCCAGCTGCAACAGCAAGGATGGTAATGAATTAATTGCTGGTGAGAATGAAAGGAATGCAGTCCATCTCCCTGCAAAGGGCACAACACAAGTACAACAGCTGAGCTCTATCACTGAATTATATAATCCAGTGTATTGCACTTCCACCCCTCATTAGCAATAGACTTTACTGCTGGCTTGGCTCCTTTTTATTATCGGAGATTTTGTATAAATGTTATCCACCATAATGGGAGTCATGGCTATGCAACTATTATTAAATTCAGATGGATAGTAAACTTACAATGGGTCACATGGTCCCCTCAGCTCCACTTTGACAATCACACCATTTGGGGCCCAGTGTCTTGATGATGCCCATATATAGTCTTGTTTTGGGTATGTATACTTGAGCTGATAATTTGACAGATGTTCTTTATTAGGAATTTGTATTGGAAACATTCACAAAACAGTGAATGCTGCTGCAGCTACCTCATTTCTGATTCTTTGTTTAGATTTCTTGCTATGTCAGGAAGCAGAAAGAACTGTAATTCTTAACCCAGCTCTGCACTTTAAGCAAAAGATAATGAACATTCTCATGTTAAGAAAAACTTTCCTCTGTTGAAGGTCTGAAAATTCTTTCCCTAATCAAGAGTACAGCATGCTGCATTTTTTATATTACCTTAAATTGCAAAACAGAGATTTATCCACACCAAATAATGGTTTATGACCACCAGAAACTGACAGAGAAGCTGACATCGAGAGATCGTACATAATGCCAGTATTTAACTGGAATAAACAGAACCTGTCCTGGTGTCAGAATACAAGCTTGAAATGCAGCCCGTTCAAACTTGGGGAACTTAACTAAATCGGGATCCTCCACGTCCACCTATAAATCAAACACACAATTTGTTTTCAGATCCAAAGATGGTTTGGTTACTTAAAATTAAATGATCAATTTTTAGATTTTAGGCAGTTATTTACCTGGCTGGTGTTGTGAAGAATTTGGGTTTCATGTGGATATAGATTTTCTGATTCCTGTGGAGAGTACAGACGGATGTATTTTCTTCCAATTACCTGCAGGTGGAAGGATATAAATTTTCCATCTGTCATTAATCTGCACATTACCTGCTGAAATAGGGTTTGACTTCAGTTAATTAGTGATCAGTCTAATGCTCTATCCCTCTGTATCATGATAAGCACTTAACTGTAGACTACAACAGATTGCCAGATCCTGGGCAAAACAGGTAAAGTCATGTAAGGGACTTTATGTAAGGGAGCAGTATGACTGCTCAGAGCTCCGGTACGAAACTGCAGAAAAACCTGAGTGTCTCTGGATTAAGTTTAGAAGTGTGTGCAACAAGAGTGATGTAGTGGTGGGAGTCTGCTATAGACCACCGGACCAGGGGGATGAGGTAGATGAGGCTTTCTTCCGGCAGCTCACGGAAGCTACTGGATCGCATGCCCTGATTCTCATGGGTGACTTTAATTTTCCTGATATCTGCTGGGAGAGCAATAGAGCGGTGCATAGACAATCCAGGAAGTTTTTGGAAAGCGTAGGGGACAATTTCCTGGCGCAAGTGCTCGAGGAGCCAACTAGGGGGGGCGCTTTTCTTGACCTGCTGCTCACAAACCGGGTAGAATTAGTGGGGGAAGCAAAAGTGGATGGGAATCTGGGAGGCAGTGACCATGAGTTGGTTGAGTTCAGGATCCTGACACAGGGAAGAAAGGTAAGCAGCACGATACGGACCCTGGACTTCAGGAAAGCAGACTTCGACTCCCTCAGGGAACGGATGGCCAGGATCCCCTGGGGGATTAACTTGAAGGGGAAAGGAGTCCAGGAGAGCTGGCTGTATTTCAAGGAATCCCTGTTGAGGTTACAGGGACAAACCATCCCGATGAGTCGAAAGAATAGTAAATATGGCAGGCGACCAGCTTGGCTTAATGGTGAAATCTTAGCGGATCTTAAACATAAAAAAGAAGCTTACAAGAAGTGGAAGGTTGGACATATGACCAGGGAAGAGTATAAAAATATTGCTAGGGCATGTAGGAATGTTATCAGGAGGGCCAAATCGCACCTGGAGCTGCAGCTAGCCAGAGATGTCAAGAGTAACAAGAAGGGTTTCTTCAGGTATGTTGGCAACAAGAAGAAAGCCAAGGAATGTGTGGGCCCCTTACTGAATGAGGGAGGCAAACTAGTGACAGAGGATGTGGAAAAAGCTAATGTACTCAATGCTTTTTTTGCCTCTGTTTTCACTAACAAGGTCAGCTCCCAGACTGCTACGCTGGGCATCACAAAATGGGGAAGAGATGGCCAGCCCTCTGTGGAGATAGAGGTGGTTAGGGACTTTTTAGAAAAGCTGGACGTGCACAAGTCCATGGGGCCGGACGAGTTGCATCCGAGAGTGCTGAAGGAACTGGCGGCTGTGATTGCAGAGCCATTGGCCATTATCTTTGAAAACTCGTGGCGAACCGGGGAAGTCCCGGATGACTGGAAAAAGGCTAATGTAGTGCCAATCTTTAAAAAAGGGAAGAAGGAGGATCCTGGGAACTACAGGCCAGTCAGCCTCACTTCAGTCCCTGGAAAAATCATGGAGCAGGTCCTCAAAGAATCAATCCTGAAGCACTTGCATGAGAGGAAAGTGATCAGGAACAGCCAGCATGGATTCACCAAGGGAAGGTCATGCCTGACTAATCTAATCGCCTTCTATGATGAGATTACTGGTTCTGTGGATGAAGGGAAAGCAGTGGATGTATTGTTTCTTGACTTTAGCAAAGCTTTTGACATGGTCTCCCACAGTATTCTTGTCAGCAAGTTAAGGAAGTATGGGCTGGATGAATGCACTACAAGGTGGGTAGAAAGCTGGCTAGATTGTCGGGCTCAACGGGTAGTGATCAATGGCTCCATGTCTAGTTGGCAGCCGGTATCAAGTGGAGTGCCCCAAGGGTCGGTCCTGGGGCCGGTTTTGTTCAATATCTTCATAAATGATCTGGAGGATGGTGTGGATTGCACTCTCAGCAAATTTGCGGATGATACTAAACTGGGAGGAGTGGTAGATACGCTGGAGGGGAGGGATAGGATACAGAAGGACCTAGACAAATTGGAGGATTGGGCCAAAAGAAATCTGATGAGGTTCAATAAGGATAAGTGCAGGGTCCTGCACTTAGGACGGAAGAACCCAATGCACAGCTACAGACTAGGGACCGAATGGCTAGGCAGCAGTTCTGCGGAAAAGGACCTAGGGGTGACAGTGGACGAGAAGCTGGATATGAGTCAGCAGTGTGCCCTTGTTGCCAAGAAGGCCAATGGCATTTTGGGATGTATAAGTAGGGGCATAGCGAGCAGATCGAGGGACGTGATCGTTCCCCTCTATTCGACATTGGTGAGGCCTCATCTGGAGTACTGTGTCCAGTTTTGGGCCCCACACTTCAAGAAGGATGTGGATAAATTGGAGAGAGTCCAGCGAAGGGCAACAAAAATGATTAGGGGTCTGGAACACATGAGTTATGAGGAGAGGCTGAGGGAGCTGGGATTGTTTAGCCTGCAGAAGAGAAGAATGAGGGGGGATTTGATAGCTGTTTTCAACTACCTGAAAGGGGGTTCCAAAGAGGATGGCTCTAGACTGTTCTCAATGGTATCAGATGACAGAACGAGGAGTAATGGTCTCAAGCTGCAGTGGGGGAGGTTTAGATTGGATATTAGGAAAAACTTTTTCACTATGAGGGTGGTGAAACACTGGAATGCGTTACCTAGGGAGGTGGTAGAATCTCCTTCCTTAGAGGTTTTTAAGGTCAGGCTTGACAAAGCCCTGGCTGGGATGATTTAACTGGGAATTGGTCCTGCTTTGAGCAGGGGGTTGGACTAGATGACCTTCTGGGGTCCCTTCCAACCCTTATATTCTATGATTCTATGTTTTTTGCTACTGAGGAACAGGTATTCTATAATGAAGAATGAAATCAGATCAGATTGGGTTGTAACCTATGTACCTGGCTTCATAGAACAGGAAAGATGCTTTTAAGGAAGGGAAGGCAGCTCTTCCTCTTGAAATTCATTTTTAATTACATGGCACCCAGTCTCCAAAGTGCTGTTGGGACTAAACATAACTAGAAGGAAACAATGTTGAAAGGATGGTGAATAAAAAAAGTATTGAGTTAGCTGTGCCTGCTGAGCTGAGCCATGCTACACGCAAGAGGGTAAAGGTGATATGTCCAGGTAGCTGCCAGCTGATACTGAGCTTGCTCATACTCTACAAGGTCTAATTTTTCCATCACCATTAAATTTGTTCTCTACATGGTGATGTGTAATTGGGAGAGAAGAATTAGAAAGGCAGCTGGACTGATTGACCTGCACTTCTCTGAGTTGCAGGCAGGTGATGCTAAAAATTAATTGGCAGACTAATTAAAGTTGCTAGGCTATGAAACTTCACAAGCGCTTGTGCTCTCTGTTAGCAATAGAATAATGCCTCCATTACTGGCGATCCCTCGATTTAAGGATGAACTCTACCACAGATTTATATATGGGTCCTGAGATCACGCAGGAGTCTGATCCGGGTACCACAGATCCGCCTGCAGTAGATACAGATATTTTCTGGTGGATCAGCTGCCTGCTGGAAAAAAGGTTCTTTCTTTTTAATTCCTTCTCTCCCTCTCCTCAGCTTTGAGGGCAAGGCACTTCTCCTTGATGTGGAGCCATTGAGGTTGGTTGGTGGTTTGTTCCTCCCAGCTTGTAATGTCCACATAAGTTTTCTTTGTAGCGGTTTCCTTCATCATCACAGGATCTCTGACCATGGGTGAGCTGAGAGTAGAGGGCTTGTTTTGGGAGGGGAGAGTCTAGCATCCACACACAATGTCCAGCCCAGCGAAGTTGATGCATGAGGATCATGGCTCCAATGCTGGTAACGTTGGCTTCAGTGAGGATGCTGGCATTAGTGCAGCGATCTTCCCCTTGATGCGAAGGATCTTCCTGAGGCACTGCTGGTGGTACCTCTCCAAACTCTTGAGGTGCTGTCGATAGGACACCCGGGTTTCGCATCCATAAAGGAGCATAGGAATAACAATTGTCTTATGGACCTGGATCTTGGTGTCCTTCCGTAGGTAATGGTCCATGAAAACATGTTGGAGCACTTTCCCAAAGGAAGCAGTTGTGACCCGGATCCTGTGCTGGATCTCACGATTGATTTTTTCATTTTGAGAGAGTTCGCTACCAAGGTAGCAGAAGTGCTCGACTGTCTCCAAAGTCCGTCCCTCAATGGTGATTTGTGGTGGGTCATGTAAAAAGCTGCCCATCCATTCTGTATTGAATGTCAACTCCATTAGGGAGACTGTCTTTAATGAGGACCAAAATGACTGCTAAATAGATAGAGAACACGGTTAGGGCAATAACACATCCTTGCATACCAGACAAAAGGGTCTGGCTCCAAGCCATTATAGAGAATGGTGGTAGTCATCTGATCTGGAAGAAGTCTTAAGACCATAAAAATGTTTCGGATGGCAGCCAGATCTGGCCAGCACCTTACAAAGGCGCTGTCACTGACAGAGTTGAAGGCCTTTGTCAAACTGATGAAGGCCATGTACAGGTCCTGATTTTGCTTCTGAGACTTTTCCTGGATTTGGCAGGCAACGAAGATCATGTTGGTTGTCTTGTGGGATGGTCTGAAACCACACTGAGATTCTGGCAATATTTCCTCAGCAAAGGGAAGTAATTGGTTTAAGAGGATATGGGCGAGAATTTCCCCTGCTGTAGATAGCAAGGCAATGCCTCGATAATTTTTACCCTCCAACTTATCTCCTTTCTTAAAGATTGTAACAATGTTGGCATTTCTCAAGTCTTCCAGAACCTTCTCAGTATACCAGATTTGAATAAAAAGTTTGTGGACCTTCTTTACCAGTACTTCATCTCCAAACTTGTAGACTTCAGCTGGTATGTCATCTGGTCCTGTTGCCTTGTTGCTCTTGGTTTGTATGTGGACTCATGTTACTTCTTCGAGGACGGGGGGGCAGGATCGGCAAGAGATTCTCTTTCATGTCGTTGAGGTATGGATTCATAGTGGCATCAAACAGTTGATTCATGATTCAGGAGTGATTCAAAATGCTCCTTCCATCTGGCTTTGATGGCTTAGCTGTTTTTAAAATACATTGACCCATCTTGGACTCAGAGTGGTGTAGGAGTATGGGAGCATGGACTGTAAATGACCCTTACTGCCTGAAAAGTCTCCTCATGTCATGTTTACGAGTGCAAAGCTCAATCTACTTGGCCTTTCTCACCACCACTTGTTTTTGATGTGATGGATTTTTCCTTTGGGCTTCATCCTGGAGTTGCTCGTATGACTCTTTCTTCTCTTGATGTGATATGTCGTTTTGTCATATGCAATGAGCTTTTATTTTCTGGTTGAGCAGGCCCTGAATTTCAGCATCATTCTCATCAAACCAATCTTGGTGATGGCAGGTGACATAGTCAATGGACTCAGCACATGTCGAGAGAATGGTAGCCTTTAATCACTTCCAGAAATTTTCATTATCATCAACTGTAGGTATGGTGTCAAACCTTTCTTGGAGTTTCTCCTGAGTCACTATATCTTGAAGAGACTTGACATTGAATTTCTTTCATATTGATTTTGCCTGCTTACGATGCCTTGAGGCGATCTGGAAATTCGTGATGGATCTAACAAGGTGATGGTCTGTCCAACAGTTATTGGTTCCATGCATGGCCCTTGTGATGCGGACACCCTTCTGATCTCGAGTTCCAATGGCATCCTCCTCTTGAGCAAATGCATAGAGCATGGCCTGGTCATCACGAATACCAGCTTTAGACAAAGTGAGAAACCCTGGCTCCAGGCATTGGCACCTTCTTGACTATGTTATTGCCTCCATATATCACCATGGACAGACTGGTCAGAGTTGTTGATACCATGATTCAGGACTTCCCAAAGGATCAGAAGTGATTAAATGAGTGGGGGTCAGGTCTTCCTCAGTTACTGTATCTGTCACACTGAAACAATAGGAAGAGTCTGGCATTCTGACTGATCAAGAGCTGACACAACACATTGGTGAGGCCTCATCTGGAGTACTGTGTCCAGTTTTGGGCCCCACACTACAAGAAGGATGTGGATAAATTGGAGAGAGTCCAGCGAAGGGCAACAAAAATGATTAGGGGTCTAGAACACATGACTTATGAGGAGAGGCTGAGGGAGCTGGGATTGTTTAGCCTGCAGAAGAGAAGAATGAGGGGGGATTTGATAGCTGCTTTCAACTACCTGAAAGGGGGTTCCAAAGAGGATGGCTCTAGACTGTTCTCAATGGTAGCAGATGACAGAACGAGGAGTAATGGTCTCAAGTTGCAGTGGGGGAGGTTTAGATTGGATATTAGGAAAAACTTTTTCACTAAGAGGGTGGTGAAACACTGGAATGCGTTACCTAGGGAGGTGGTAGAATCTCCTTCCTTAGAGGTTTTTAAGGTCAGGCTTGACAAAGCCCTGGCTGGGATGATTTAACTGGGAATTGGTCCTGCTTCGAGCAGGGGGTTGGACTAGATGACCTTCAGGGGTCCCTTCCAACCCTGATATTCTATGATATTCTATGATTCTAACACTCCTTTGGCCTGGAAAGCACCACCAATCTGCAGCGCCATTCCAAACCACTCATAGCTAGGCCTTAGGTAACCCCAGGAAAAGAGAAGCAGCTGAACTAAAATGGGCTGTGAGATTCCCTGCTGCCCACAATACTCCACTCCCCATTCACTGACTGAGAATCTCCTCTTCTCAAGGCACAAGTGTCACAAGGCATCCAGATTTTCCCTAATAACACTACCCTATGCAAGGCCTTTCCTCCAGAAAGATCCCAGCATGCTTTAGAAACTGTATACGTTAGGGAATTCTTCCTAGCAAAATGCAGTCACAGTTACCTCTGGGTGGAGTATGGCAGCTGTGTAACTGCACGGCAATTCTAAACAGCCATTCTTAGAAAAGTAAGCGATAAAGAATACAATCTCTAATTGAAATGTAGTGTACTTAGGTAAATAGGGCTAACACCCCTTCTTATTAACAAGCACAAATAGCCAGGGCCTCAGTTATATGGCTCAGCTGAAAGCAATGTGAAAGAATGGAATAGCTGTATTTGTCTTCGTGCATTGACTGAGGTGTCTGTTAAGAGTCTGAAGGAGAGAAAAGAGCAATGCAGGGCTCCAGCCCTGTAAACAAACTCACAGTTGAACATCTTAAATTGTAAACTCTAGGCAGGCAATCTTCATTTGTTTGTGCCGTGCTAGTACAAAGTAGCCTCAATCCTGATCAGAGCCTCTGGGTGCTTCTGTAATGTAAACGTTAATAAACCTACCAGCAATAGTTTTTCATTTATCTGAGAATAGCACTAATTTGGCTAGGGTGAGAACACAGTTTAAACTCTGAATTTTCATGGAAGTACAAAAAGTTATTTCATAAGATAATCAGGGCCGATAGTGTTGTTTGCCCTTGTGCTATATATTCACCCAAAACTCTGCCGCACCCTAGAGAGGAGAAGGAAGGCTTTATGGATAATGCCCCATGCAGGGAATCTGGAGAAATGGGTTCTTCCCAACTCTGCCATGGACTGCAGGTGTGACCGTGGGAAACTCACATCTCTTTTCTGTGCCTGGGTTCCTCACCTGTAAAATGGAGCTAAATAATACTTCCCTAGCTCACTGGGCATTGACAGCATAAATCTGTTAACGTCTGTCAGATGCTGAGATGTGCACATCAGGTGACATAATGAACTACTGAGGTGATGAGCACATCAGAGACATGATAAACTATTCACACATGCCACTCTTATCAATCGAGCCTTCAGCTACCCTCATCTCTAGTACTTATGTACGTTCTAGCTGTATTGTTAAAGTTACACTTGGGTTATACAGTCATTAAAAAAACAGAGTACAGACCTGGACTAATAAATTTTGCTGTGGATCTTGATGAAGAGGTGAGATGGTTCCCTCTGGGCCAAACCAAGCATTAATGGTGATGTCATCTTCTTCCCCTTCCCCCAGGCTGCAGTAATCAGGGATGCAAATATCCTGCTTCAGTTCTGGGATCTACTCCCAGTAACCAACAACAATGCAGAAATGAAATTAATTTCACCAAATGAAATTAACAGGCAGCAGGTTTAAAACAAACAAAAGGAAGTATTTCTTCACAGTCAGCCTGTGGAACTCTTTGCCAGAGGATGCTGTGAAGGCCAAGACTATAACAGGGTTCAAAAAAGAACTAAGTTAGTCCATCAACAGCTATTAGCCAAGATGGGGCAGGGATGGTGTCCCTAGCCTGTTTAGGCCAGGAGCTGGTACTGGATGGCAGTGGATGGATCACTTGATGATTGCCAATTCTATTAATTCCCTCTGGGGCACCTGGCATTGTGAAGACAGGATACTGGCTAGATGGACCTTAGGTCTGATCCAGGGTGGCCCTTCTTAGGTTCTTATGTAAAAGTACACAATGAAAGCGTGCATGGGCTGACGCGCAGAGCAGTGTAAATATGGACGGCATATCCAGAATAGAAGACCAGGCCTCTCAAGGTGCGGACAATGGCACTCAGATCAATACAATGGAGAGAAGTGAGACAGCCCATGTAAATCATATTTCCAAAATTATAAACCAGCTGGTTAAATAAACCACAAAGGTTGGGTTGTTCAACAGAGTCATCAGAAGAGTAGGGCCACGATCTGTAGGAAATGTCCCCAAACTACTGTACTGTAAAGCTAAAATCTATGGGAATTTTTTTAATTCTGCAGAGAAATTTTCTTCTTTAGCAGTTAAACTCAAAACACAGTAAGAAACCCTAATGAAAATATTGTTTTATTTGTGAATTGACTATGCTAATACCATGCTGATCAAGTTCTTTATTAAAATCTTTTGCATCTTAATAGAACTCTGAAATAAAATTAACATATTTAATCTACTCTTTTCAGTTATAATTAAATAGCAACAATAAAAAAAAATCCTTTTTCCTTCTTCCCCTGTTCCCACCTCTTCCCTCTGGCATAATTGTTAGAAGTGTCTTTACTCATGGTCTGAGACCTGCTCACTAGTTATTTGAATAGTGATAGCATGCAAAGGCTGCACTCAGGATCAAGATACCATGCTGCTTGGCACTGTACAGACACAGACAGTGTTCCTGGCCAGAGAGCTTACAAAGTAAGTGGAGACATGAGAAGATGAAGGAAGCCAAAATAGAGGAGGTAGAGGAAATGGTGGAATGAGAATTACAAGAATGAGTCAGAATAGTGGTAATGCATGTGTCTTGGCAGAGGAGCAGATTGCTCTTGACCTATGAAATTAATCCCTTCTCCCCATCCTTCAGTCTGACCCTGACGTCACCCCAGCATACACCCCTCACCAGACAAATCTCCCTTCTAGCTAACTGGAAGGAAGGTTCAGAAGTAACTGCAGAAGTGGAGAGAAGAACAGTTTACTTTCTGAAGATGGGTAGAGAGTAGGGACAGGAGCCCCTAGAAGTGGGGCCACAGTCACTGGAGTTTCAGAAGTGGATTCAGCTGTCCTGCAGTGGTGACAATGATCACGGACATGGGATCAGCAACAGAAAGTGATCCCTGGCTTATTTTAAATCAATACACAATCTAGAGTCATTCCAACTCTCGTCTCGTCTCGCCAAGAGCAGGGAAAGATCATTGTAAAGGAGACTGTAGCACGGGGGGTCGCTAGGTGACACTACTGCAGACGGCTACCCGTGCTGTGTATCTGAACGCACAGGGAGGAGATGATGAAATGAAGCCTGCTGCCTACTGTGCTGTGGCTGAACCGACTGCTTGCAGACTGTTCCCTGCCCAAACTTCCGACAGGGTTATTTCCTGGGGGCAGAACTGCTGCTCCAGTTACATCTGCACACACACAAGCGACATGACATGGTCACAAAGCATTACAAAGACTGGATTTTCTCACTACTGCAAAGGTACCAGCATGCTAATCAGGATGGATCCAGGGTAGAGTTACAGACCCTCCCTATCCCTTCAAGTTACGGTGTAGGTGGGAAATCCTAAAACATTATGGAGGAGAATACAGAGTCTCCTTCCAACTAACAGTGTCCAGGCTGCAACTGAGATTCTCAGTATGACCCATGTGCTGGCGGAAAGCTGACAGGTGCAGAGGACCACATGGTTTGGACAGAGACCTTCCTTAGTGGAGGATTTATTAAAGGGGATACTCTATATCTTAATAAAGAGGATGGGATAGAAGTTGATAAAAAGTACAGTTAGATCTGAAGAAAACCAGTCAAAGAGTCCCATTCAATTACATTACATGAAGGCAAACAACTAAATATCGAAACGTTTTATAAATACTCGTAAATAAATGCTACAAGTCTAAGTATCAAGACGTGTGAACTTGAGTGCCTGGTTTAAATGAGGATATTGATGTAACAGGCATCACAGAAACTTGGTGCAACGATGACAATCAATGGGACACAATATACAGAAATGACAGAATAGGTTGCACTGGTGTGGGTGGTGGCGCTATATGTGAAAGAAAGTAGAGTCAAAAAATCTTAAATGAATCAAACTGTGCCACATAATCTCTAGGGGTAGGAATTCCACGCTTGAATAGTAAGAGTATAGCAGTAGGAATATACTACTGACCACCTGACCAGGATGGTGATTGTGAAATCACCAGGGAGATTAGAGAGGCTATAAAAACAGAAACCCCAATAATAATGGGGGATTTCAACTATTCTTATATTGTCACCTCAGGAAGGGATGCAGAGATAAACTTTTTAGATGCCATTAAT
Organism: Caretta caretta; assembly: GCF_965140235.1. Lineage (NCBI taxonomy): Eukaryota > Metazoa > Chordata > Testudines > Cheloniidae > Caretta > Caretta caretta. Next base: position 653,874 of record NC_134215.1, read on the forward strand.
GACTACTTCTTGGAGCAGCCAGTCCTATAACTCAGCAGGGGAGAGGCAATTCTTGATTTAGCCTTAAGTGGAACACAGGGTCTGGTCCAAAAGCTGAATATACTTGAACCGCTTGGTAACAGTGACCATAATGTAATCAAATGTAATATCCTTGCAGGGAGGAAATACCAAAGAAACATACTAACTTCAAAAAGGGGATTTACACAAAAATGAAGACGCTAGTTAAATGGAAATTAAAAGGAACAGTCACAAGACTGAAATGCCTGCCAACTACACAGAAACTATTTACAAACACCATAACTGAGGCTCAAACTAAATATATAACCCTGCCCCTCCCAACCCCCCCCACATCAAGACGACCCAAAAAATGTCACCCTGGCTACACAGCAGAGTGATAGAGGCAGTTAGAGACAAAAAGGTGTTCTTTAAAAATTGTAAGTCAAATCCTACTGAGGAAAATAGAAAGGAGCATAAACTCTGGCAAATCAAGTGTAGAGGTATAATCAGGCATGCCAAAAAAGAATTTGAAGAGCAACTGGCAAAAAATGCAAGAACCAACAGCAAACACTTTTTGTAAGTTCATGAGAAGCAGGAAGCCTGCCAAACAATCAATGGGGCCACTGGACGATCAAGGTGCTAAAGGAGTACTCCAGGAAGATAAGGCCCTTGTGGAGAAGTAAAATGAATTCTTTGCAACAGTATTCACTGCAAAGGATGGGATCCCTATTGAGTGTGGGTTGTAGTTGTCTGATGATACCCCACATGGTTTCCAGTGTGGGGTGGTAGGGAACAACTAGGGGTGTTCAGTCCGAGGGCGTTTTATTTCTGTATTGAAGCAGGTTCTCTCAGGGTATTTGTGTGGCCTGTTCCACTTTTTGTTTTTGTGTTGGACGGCTGTCATCATGGATGTCATTTCCTTATATGCCAACATCCCTCACAATGACAGCATTGCTGCCTGCCTCAAACATTTACAAGACAATGGACAACACTCAAAGATCCACCCCAAACACATAGCCAAACTCATCCATTTCAGCCTCACCCAGAACCATTTTACATTCAACAACAAACATTTTGTCCATACCGTTGGAACAGCCATGGGTACTAGGATGGCTCCCCAATATGCCAACCTCTTCATGGGCCACCTTGAAGAAGAATTTCTGGACAAATTGGGGCCGGTTTTGTTCAATATCTTCATAAATGATCTGAAGGATGGTGTGGATTGCACTCTCAGCAAATTTGCGGATGATTCTAAACTAGGAGGAGTGGTAGATACGGTGGCAGGTAGGGATAGGATACAGAGGGACCTAGACAAATTGGAGGATTGGGCCAAAAGAAATCTGATGAGGTTCAACAAGGATAAGTGCAGGGTCCTGCACCTAGGATGGAAGAACCCAATGCACAGCTACAGACTAGGGACCGAATGGCTCGGCAGCAGTTCTGCGGAAAAGGACCTAGGGGTGACAGTGGACGAGAAGCTGGATATGAGTCAACAGTGTGCCATTGTTGCCAAGAAGGCCAAAGGCATTTTGGGATGTGTAAGTAGGGGTATAGCCAGCAGATTGAGGGATGTGATCATTCCCCTCTATTCGACATTGGTGAGGCCTCATCTGGAGTACTGTGTCCAGTTTTGGGCCCCCACTACAAGAAGGATGTGGAAAAATTGGTGAGAGTCCCTTCCAACCCTGATATTCTATGATTCTATGAAATGCACCAGGAAACCAATGATATATCTGAGATACATCCAGGATATTTTCATCCTCTGGACACATGACTTAAACTCCCTCATAGATTTCCACCACAACTTCAACAACCACCACCCATCCATCAGACTCTCTCTGGAACACTTCCACACTATCAACTTCCTGGACACTATGATTAGCTTTAATAATGGAATCCTATAGATAACCATATACAAGAACATAAGGATGGCTCTACTGGGTCAGAGCAAAGGTCCATCTAGCCCAGTATCCTGTCTTCCCACAGTGGCCAGTGCCAGGTGCCCCAGAGGGAATGAACACAACAGGGAATCATCAAGTGATCCATCCCCTGTCACCCATTCCCAGCTTCTGGGAAACGGAGGCTAGGGACACCATTCCTGCCCATCCTAGCTAATAGACATTGATGGACCTAGAGATAAACCAAAAAAACCACTGGATCACCCCACATACCTTCACAGATCCAGTAAAAAGAAAAGGAGGACTTGTGGCACCTTAGAGACTAACAGATTTATTAGAGCATAAGCTTTCGTGAGCTACAGCTCACTTCATCGGATGCATCGGAACTGTAGCTCACGTAAGCTTATGCTCTAATAAATTTGTTAGTCTCTAACGTGGCACAAGTACTCCTTTTCTTTTTGTGAATACAGACTAACATGGCTGCTACTCTGAAACAGATCCAGTAATCACTCCAAACACACCAAGAAATCTGTTATCTACAGCCAGACACTCAGATACCACGGAACATGCTCTGAGGAGAATGTCTGGGATACACACCTTAACACACTCAAAACCACCTTCACCAAACAAGGACACTCAACCAGAGAAGTAGATCACATCATGGAATGGGCCACCCAAATACCCTGAGAGAACCTGCTTCAGTACAGAAATAAAAACCCCTCTGAACACACACCCCTATTTGTCACCTACCACCCCACACTGGAACCCATTCTGGATATCATCAAACAACTACAACCCATACTCGATGAGGACCCCATCCTCAAAGAAATCTTTCCTGAACCCCCTCTTCTGGCCTTGCACCCCCCAACCTCTCCAAATTCATCATCAGATGCAAGCTCCCCACACAGAAGGACACACCAAATCAAAGCAGCACCAGACCCTGCCAGAACAACAGGTGCAAAACCTGCAGACATATCTCAATTGCTACAATGATCAAGACCCCTGCCAACACATCATTCAAGATCCATGGATCCGATACACGCCCCCACAAGCTCCAGGGCACTAAATGCTCCCAAAACAATAAACCAGACAATCACTGCGCTCTCGACTGAACTCACAGGAAAATGATAAAAGACAAAACTACCCTATCACCTGTGGGTGAACACTTTTCACAAAGGGATCATTCTGTATCTTACCTCTCAGTCTTCAGCCTCAAAGGAAACCTGCACAACACCTCCTAAAGATGAGCCTGGGAGCTTAAATTCATTACTCTGCGAGACACCAAAAATCATGGACTGACAGAGACACTGGATTTATGGCTTATTACAACAATCTGTAACCCGCTAGCCCCCTCTTTTTGTCCTATGACTGCAGAGGTGTTAACAAGCCACTCTACCCTAAGTAGTCCCTTATAACAGGGGTTCTCAGCCTTTCTCTTTCTAAGGCCTCCCCAACGTGCTATAAAGATTACATGGCCCGTCTGTGCGACAACAGTTGTTTTTCTGCATGTAAAAGCAAGGGCCAGTGTTAGGGGGTAGCAAGCAGGGCATTTGCCCCACGCTACAGGGGGCCCTGTGAAGCTAAGTTGCTCAGGCTTCAGCTTCAACCCCCGATGGTGGGGCTTTGGCTTTCTGCCCTGGGTCCCCAGCAAGTGTATCATAGAATAGCAGGGTTGGAAGGAACCTCAGGAGGTCATCTAGTCCAACCCCCTGCTCAAAGCAAGACCGATCCCCAATTAAATCATCCCAGCAAGGGCTTTGTCAAACCTGACCTTAAAAACTTCTAAGGAAGGAGATTCCACCACCTCCCTAGGTAACGCATTCCAGTGTTTCACCACCCTCCTAGTGAAAAAGTTTTTCCTAATATCCAACCTAAATCTCCCCCACTGCAACTTGAGACCATTACTCTTTGTTCTGTCATCTGCTACCACTGAGAACAGTCTAGAGCCATCCTCTTTGGAACCCCCTTTCAGGTAGCTGAAAGCAGCTATCAAATCCCCCCTCATTCTTCTCTTCCGCTGACTAAACATCCCCAGTTCCCTCAGCCTCTCCTCATAAGTCATGTGTTCCAGTCCCCTAATCATTTTTGTTGCCCTCCGCTGGACTCTTTCCAATTTTTCCACATCCTCCTGTAGTGTGGGGCCCAAAACTGGACACAGTACTCCAGATGAGGCCTCACCAGTGTCGAATAGAGGGGAACGATCATGTCCCTCGATCTGCTGGCAGTGCCCCTACTTATACATCCCAAAATGCCATTGGCCTTCTTGGCAACAAGGGCACACTGTTGACTCATATCCAGCTTCTCGTCCACTGTAACCCATAGGTCCTTTTCTGCAGAACTGCTGCCGAGCCATTCAGTCACTAGTCTGTAGCGGTGCATTGGATTCTTCCGTCCTAAGTGCAGGACTCCGCACTTGTCCTTGTTGAACCTCGTCAGATTTCTTTTGGCCCAATCCTCCAATTTGTCTAGGTCCCTCTGTATGCTATCCCTACCTTCCAGCGTATCTACCTCTCCTCCCAGTTTAGTGTCCTCTGCAAACTTGCTGAGGGTGCAATCCACGCCATCCTCCAGATCATTTATGAAGATAATGAACAAAACCGGCCCCAGGACCGACCCTTGGGGCACTCCTCTTGATACCGGCTGCCAACTAGACATAGAGCCATTGGTCACTACCCGTTGAGCCCGACAATCTAGCCAGCTTTCTATCCACCTTATAGTCCATTCATCCAGCCCATACCTCTTTAACTTGCAGGCAAGAATACTGTGGGATTACTGTGTAATGCTGGCCCGGCTTGGCAGACACCCTGAAACCAGTGGGGCCCGTACCCCTGGTTGAGAACCACTGCCTTACAGCACGTGCTAGCTATTTATGCTAAACAATCTGTCCCACCTTGCAGTTTGCTCTGATGCCAGGAGTTCCTTTGCCAGACCTGAACAAGAGCTCTGTGTGGCTCGAAAGTGTGTCTCTCTAAGGCCAGGTCTACACTACCATTTACTTCAGTACAACATATCACTCAGGGGCATGGGCAGCAGGTATAATAGGCCAGGGGAGTCTCTGCCTTCCATGGCGCTGCTGCAGCCACCAGACCTCTGGCTGCGGGGTTCTGGGGGGAAGCTTTTGATTGATTGTGCCCCATGCGGGTTCAACGGTGGCTGAGCAGGCAGTATGAGCTATTCAGCTTCCCAGGTTCATCAGTGACCTGGACTCCAGGGAGGTCACTGATGAACCTGGGAAGCTGAATAGCTCATACTGCCTGCTCAGCCACCGTTGAACCCGCATGGGGCACAATCAAACGCTTCTTCTGGAATAGAGAGACACTTTTCCCCAGGCAGCTTGGGCTCTGGGCTGGGGAGGCGCATCGCGGCTGCAGCTGGCCTGGGATTCCTCCAGGCAGGCGTGGGGAGACCTAAGGGCTTTGGTCAGCCTGGGGCTCCTCTGGCTGAGGCAGGTGAGGTAGTGGGTCTTGGGGCTCTGGCTGCGGGCAGAAGGGGTGGAGCCGGTGTTGGGGTGTGAATAAGCCACCCCCCTGAGCAACCTAAGTTACACCGACCTAAGTGCCAGTGTGGACAGCGCTATGTCGGCAGGACAGCTATTGCCTCTCACGGAAGTGGATTTATTATGCTGACAGGAGAGGTCTCTCCCGTTGGCAAGCGTCGTCACCAGACATGCTACAGCGGTGTAGTTGTGCTGATGTAGCGCTTTTAGTGTAGACTAGCCCTCACCAACAGAAGTTGACCCAGTAAAAGACACTGCCTTGTCTCTACAGCAAGCTGAAAAAAATATTCATTTTTAGATTTACCTGATCAAAAAGCTGATGCTGGGCAAGGTATCCAATGCTATTCTGAAATTACAGGAGAGAGAAAGAGAATGAATAATGATTTATAGGGTCTGGCTTCACATTTATGGAAGTTGACTTTATTTATAAGTAATTACTGGCATAATTTATTCCAAAATGCTTGAGTCAACTGAATAATAACTGACTATTTTGGCTGTAAATGCTCCTTTTGCTGGAGATATGATGCCATGTGGTCCTGCCAGCTCAGAGACTTCTGATCCTGATGCTTGTGCCACAGTGCAGGGATGTTTAGTATCTAACCTGATGTCCCATTTCTTCATATCCCTTGTTACAGGTTGCAGTGAAATTGGATCTTATGAGATCTCACAAAGCACCAGAATCAATTAGAGGAACAGTACTGGTGACTATGGGGCTTGGTCTGAGGCTCCTGGCCTTCATTAGACTGGGTCAGGCCAGGGGGATATAGTCACCATCTGGGACAGAATGACTGCTCCAGACATGGAGAGCAAAAAAAGGGAAGAAATGGTGAGAAATTTTCTAGAGTCCTTGTTCCACCTGTAACAGAAGCTTCAGAGCGGCGATCTGTGTAATAGCAGAATGTGCCCTCTTCAGCTCCACACCCATGTTATCTGTAATATCAGTGAATATAACCAAGGGGGGAGTTTGTTTTCGAGTCATACTAACATCCCCACAGTTTCAGTGAGTCGCATACAAGACTCATGGGAAAGTGGAGGAGCAAATATGCTGCAAAGAGCACAAAGAACAGTCATGGGATGAGTCTCCTGATGGAATCTGTGCAACGATCAAAACCAGAAAGCCTCTAAAATCCCCTCTATGGCCAGGGATTCACCCTTTAAACAGGCAAAGTTTTAGATTGTTCATTGATAGTCTCATTGATAGTCACACACAGATCAATATATATGTAACATGGGGCTTCCCAGAAGAGGGGTGATCTTAAGTCACCTGCTCAATGCCTAGAAAAGCTCCTAAAATTCCAGTTGCTGCACATTAACATCTAGATAAGGAGAAAGCGAGTCACTGGTGCAAACTGGGGCACTTCCAATTCCTGAATTTCAGGCACCATGACTCACATAAGGCAGCTGTCCCCAAATTTTTTACCTTGCGCCCCTCTTTACCCCTGTCCACCCCCCTTCCTCCCCCTGTAACGGACAGAGGTAAGAAGGCTGAGGCTGGAGCCACAGCTGGGGACAGGGGCGAGGCCTCGGAAGGGCATGGGGCTGGCAGTCGGGGCCAGCAGCTGCGTGGCACTCCCCGCCCCCAACATGGGGGCTATCCTCGACCCCAAACGTCCCTCCATGCTCCCCTAGGGGGCGTACTGCACAGTTTGGGACCTCTGGTGTAAGGTATTGTGCAAGCAGCTCTCTGTTCTAATATTCTTTGCCAAGTGGGTCTAAGACAGAATTCCCCAGTCCAATACCAGACTTTGTCTGGAGATAAAACAACGTGGAAGTAACAGACCTTGTTCACGATATATTGATCAATGAAGTCATTGACAATCATGAGTGTCTGAGACCATTCCTCATCGGTATACCGGGAACCCACTTCTACAGGGACTGTGCGGCAGCCGGCGATTTGACGGAGATAATCCAGACTAGAAGAAAGCAGGTTCCATTATTTTCAATCTTTGCTCTAACATTTTCATTATTTTTCCTGGTTTGGATGTCAGATGGGAAATCCATTTTCTGAGAGGGTTTTGTGAACAAAGAACATTAGCGTCACAGAGCAGCTGCCTTTGTCCTTTGCCCTGACTAAGAAGATTATGGAAACATCCTGAGCACTCCAGTGGAGAATTTACCTGAGGGCACGGGCAGCGGGTGAACCGCAGGCTGGGAGAGGCTAGCCCCTAGCTGGCCCCACCCTCCCCTGCGGCCCCAGTCCCCTTCCCCAACCAGAGCCCCCCTGCCCCAAGCACCAGGTGGGCAGCGCGTGGACCCCGCCTGCCTCTGAGTGCAGGGCGGGTAGGCAGCGCACAGTCCCCCCAAGTGCAGGGAAGGCGGGCACCCCCCCCGAGCACAGGGTGGGCGGCACATGGCCCCTCCCAGTCCCAATCACAGAGTGGGCACCCCAGTGCTTCCAGCCCCCATGCCCCCAGTGCTGGGTGGCCCCAGCAGCACTGACGAGGATTAGCCTGTCTGGGCTGGGGCCAAGGGGGAAAGGGCAAGTGGGAGGGGGCTTCGGGGATAAGTGTGGGTGGGGCCATGCGGGGCTGTTTGTGGGGGGCACAGCAGTCCCCAGCCTATTGGATGCGGCGCTCGTGCCTGATGGGTGTCTCAGGAAGTATTGTTTACATGCCATTTGCCAGAAAGAGTATCCCTAAGAGGAGAGGTGGAAGCTGCATTGCTTGGAATATTATTATTATTTTCTATTTACACAGCACCTGAAGTCTGGTAGGCGATTTACAAGACTAATATGCAGAGAAAGCCTCTGCTCTCAAAAGCCAGCCAACCAGAGAGACCGAGGATGCAAGCAGCAAAGGAATGAGCAGTGAGGTTTATATGCATCTTAATACCACAATTTTTCTTCAGTTAAAAAACCCCTATTTCCTATTTGAAAACATCTTTGAGAAGAGAAAAAGGGTTTATAAAAGTACTGAGTGAATAATGAACCATAATTTATTCAATGAACATAGCTTCTATTGTGCTTGTGGAATAGCAGCAAGCAGGTGAGGGTTTCCTCAAATTCATTTGAGAGTTTTTTGTAAATTTATTTTACTCTATAGATTAATCATGTGCTTTTGGCTACAAATATTCATTACACAATATTGAAATTTTAGGTGCATTGCTTAGTTGAATGTTAAGGTAAGTCACATGATATCATTAGGCTGAGCCTGCAAGCACTTCCAGTGTTAATATTTGTGCTTGTAAATGAAAAATTTCATTTCCAATAATTCTTGGACATGCAACTTTGAAATTCACTTTCATCAAATATTTCTCAGTAAATCTTGATTGTGTGAATGCTTGCAGAAAGAAGAGACGTGGCTGAGGCAAATTCAAATAAATAACCATGAGAATCTTTGGCAATATATGCCCAGCTCTGATATATAGCACTAGAAAATGCATCAAAGAGAGGTTCCCTGCATTGGCTTCCGAAAAGATGGCATGGATGACAAACCAGCTCTCTTCCAACATCTGATTTCTATTATTCTATCATTAGCCAAGCAAATCTATTAGGATGCAAGTTTCTGAACTGGATCTGTTGCACCCAAGTTCTATTAGCAATGAAAAATATTTCAGAAGTAGAGCAAATTATGCAGCAAGATGATGCTCCTAGCAGGAATCACTGGAACTGGCATTTCATACCTTACAGAGGCATACATTGTTCTGGGCTTAGTTAACTGGTGCAGAAAACATGCTTGCTTAATCAGGGCAAGAGATGATGCCGTTTTTAAGCTCTTGTCCTCACCTCCATTTCTTCATACATGGCCAGTGGTCAACAATACCCTCCAGGATGACAGGCTTTTGTGGAATCATATAATTTTCTCTGAAATGCTCTAGAGAAGGGCAGTGAAGCCGTGGAATAACTTCTTCTGATTTTACTGATGGAATGGTAGTGTGGTCATTCCGGATTTTCTGAAACACAGGGATTTTTTAGCACAACAAAGTAACCTGCCCTTTACTACATCAGAAAACATGTATGTTAAAAAACAGTGTTACTCTCTCCCAGCAAAGGAGATGCTGAAATCACTTGAATTGAGGGTGTAACATAAACAGGGAAAAGCGCCATCAACCTGTGGAACTTCTTGCCAGAGGATGTTGTGAAGGCCAAGACTACAACAGGATTCAAAAAAGAACTAGATAAATTCATGGAGGATAGGTCCATCAATGGCTATTAGCCAGGACGGACAGGGATGTGTTTCTAGCCTGTTTGCCAGAAGCTGGGAATGGGCGACAGGGGATGGATCACTTGATGATTCCCTGTCTGTTTTTTCCCTCTGGGGCACCTGGCATTGGCCACTACTGGAAGGCAGGATACTGGGTTAGATGGACCTTTGCTCTGACCCAGTATGGCCGTTCTTGTGTTCCTAAACAGAACGGGGATAAAATCCTCAGCACTCCTCCAACCTGCAAAGACTTCCCAAAATGCCCAGGAGTCTAAAGTAAAACTGCTCTTATGTCCTAAGCGCATATGGATGGAGAAGCCAGATTTACAGCTTCCCTCAGACATACTAGTGAGTGTGGGGGGAAGCTGACCTCTCCTTTGTATTGCCTGCCCTGCCTCTTTGTGTTGCATGTCAATGGAACAGCCTACAGCGTCTCACAAAAATCTCACAATTAGTAGTGGTGGACTGACTTATGGAGGCTGGAATCATCAGTTCTTTTCTCGGCAGCAGGATATGGAATAGGAACAAAAGCAGAAAAGGAAGAGAGATTTCAGCGGGTCACCAAATTAAAAAAAAGTAAAATGAACAAGAAATTCTCCAAGCTGCACTGAGAGCTGCTGCAAGTGGCAGCTCTTATAGTGTATCAAAGTAGTTCTGTGTATGCAGAAAGAGTGATTTTGTGAATCCCAGGATGGGGAACCTAGAGACACTTTTTCCTGTCTTTGCCACTGACTCACTGCGTGACCTCTGGCACATCACATATCCATTTTACAGATGGAGAAACTGAGGCACAGAATGGTGATGATTCTCATTTATAGGGCCTGCAAGGATCAATTCATTCATGTTTGGAAGATCTTTTGACTGAGATCCTTGAATGGAAGGTACCACAAAAGTGTGATAGAGGCCTCCCATTAATTGGGAAACCAGAGGATGATATAAGCAAGAAGTAGATAAAAAATGGGACAGAATACCTTTAGATCTGCAAATAAACTGAGAAAACAGGATGAAAAGTTCCATGTAAACAAACAAAAACAAAAAAAGAGGAATGATTGCATAAAAGCATCATCTTCTGCCTCTGTAAAGCTCATCTCATTTGTATTGCCTGAGATCTCTGCTTTTACCCAAGAACGAGAGAGACCCAGTTACATGATTTACCCCCCAAGGTCAGTGGCTTCTTGACCCAGCCTGGATTTTGGGATCTAGTTATTTGCTGGAATACCAGTTCCCATTCTCTCTGTATGTAATACAGTGGTGGACAAGAACATTGAGAACTGCTACCTTTCTAGGTGACTCCTTTGTGTCTTCTTCAGCAGACCGTTTCCCATACGTTAGATGCTTCTGAAGGACATTAATTATCCTAACCAGGATGTTATCCAATATGGATGCTCCCATCAGCAGTCCCATGTCACAGACCCGAATGGCATCTGCTATGGTGCCTTGCTCACTGCACATACACAGCACTTTGAAAAGGCAGCCATAAGAATAGACTCGTCGCCAGTCCTTGTCCACATCTCTCCAAGTCCCAATATTAAGCTTTTCCCAAGAGTAATCTATTATTATTTCACTGACTTGTAAGCAGGTTTCCCTTGTGCCTCCAGAGCACAGGCTTCCAGCTCCATAGAGGAGGTCTCTAGCTTGCTGGAGCAGTGAGATGACACTTTCCTCCACTTTCTCGCTGAAGTCCAGTTTCAGGTCTTTCTTAGTGCTGGGCAGCAATGCCCTGACGTCTGCCCACAGGGCATTCCCTGCTGAGACCTGATCTGCAGCGGGGCTGGAGCTCCTGGCTCGGCCCTCAGGGGAGCTGGGTTGTGACATGAGAACCCCTGGGGCTGACTACGCTACTGGCCAGCTAGGAGTAAGGGCTGGTTCTCTTGCCCGCCAGCTCCTGTAAGCAAACACAGATGTTACTTGTGAGCAGAGCCAAAGGGGCCCAATGTGGAAGCCAGGCAGTCACAGTGCCACACTGAGAGCTCCTCCCCCCATGCACCCCTCCTCCCCCCCAGAGCACCCCTCCTCCCCCCAAGAGCACCCCTCCCTCTGAGAGCCCCCCCACCCCTAGAGCACCCCTCCTCGCCCCATGCACCCCTCCCTCTGAGAGCCCCCCCCACCCGTAGAGCACCCATCCTCCCCCCATGCACCCCTCCTCGCCCCATGCACCCCTCCCTCTGAGAGCCCCCCCCACCCCTAGAGCACCCCTCCTCGCCCCATGCACCCCTCCCTCTGAGAGCCCCCCCACCCCTAGAGCACCCCTCCTCGCCCCATGCACCCCTCCCTCTGAGAGCCCCCCCCACCCCTAGAGCACCCCTCCTCCCCCCATGCACCCCTCCTCGCCCCATGCACCCCTCCCTCTGAGAGCCCCCCCCACCCCTAGAGCACCCCTCCTCCCCCCATGCACCCCTCCTCGCCCCATGCACCCCTCCCTCTGAGAGCCCCCCCACCCCTAGAGCACCCCTCCTCCCCCCATGCACCCCTCCTTGCCCCCAGAGCGCCCCTCCCCCGCGCAGCCCGGGAGGGGGGAACCGCCTCGCACCTCTCCGCAGCGCCGCCTGCCGGAGCCCTGCAGCCAGCGCCCCGCGCGCCCCCCGCGCTCCGAGTTCCGCATCTACTGGGCCTGCGCAGCCCCGCCCCCACCCGAGCTGAGAGCGCGGCCCGACCATGGCTCCGCCTCCTGCCGTCCTCCCGCCCCCCCCCACCGCGCGCGGGCCCAGCGGGGGGGGGCGGGGCGCGCGGCGGCGGCGCTCAGAGGGCGGGGCCCGGCCGCTCGCCTCAGGCTCTGCGCGGCCCGAGTCGGAGTCGGGGCCGGGGCCGGGCGATCCGGGCCCGCGTCGGACCGAGCCGGGCAGGTCCCCGCCCCTGGCGCGCGCCGGTGGGTGGGAGTCCGCCCCAGCCCTGCCTGGCTGTCCCGACGGGGGGCCCGGCTGGGGGGGGCGCCGGGCGCGGGGGGGGGCGCTGCTCAGTGTTCGCGGCGCGCGGGAGACGCGTTCTCCGAGCAGGGCGGCGGCGCGTCAGAAAGACCGGGGGGGGGGGGTAAGGAAGCGCCCCTAGGGAGCCGGGGCTGCGGGGGGGAGGGGCTGTCGGATGGGGGGGGGAGCCGGGGCAGCGGGGGGCTGTCGGATTGCGGGGGGGGAGCGAGCCGGGGCAGCGGGGGGCTGTAGGATTGCGTGGGGGGGGAGCCGGGGCCGCGGGGGGCTGTAGGATTGCGGGGGGGAGAGCGAGCCGGGGCTGTGGGGGGCTGTAGGATTGCGGGAGGGGGGGAGCCGGGGCTGCGGAGGGGGGGGGAGCGAGCCGGGGCCGCGGGGGGCTGTAGGATTGCGGGGGGGGGAGCGAGCCGGGGCAGCGGGGGGCTGTAGGATTGCGTGGGGGGGGAGCCGGGGCAGCGGGGGGCTGTAGGATTGCGTGGGGGGGGAGCCGGGGCAGCGGGGGGCTGTAGGATTGCGGGGGGGAGAGCGAGCCGGGGCTGTGGGGGGCTGTAGGATTGCGGGAGGGGGGGAGCCGGGGCTGCGGAGGGGGGGGGAGCGAGCCGGGGCTGCGGAGGGGGGGGGAGCGAGCCGGGGCCGCGGGGGGCTGTAGGATTGCGGGGGGGGGAGCGAGCCGGGGCCACGGGGGGCTGTAGGATTGCGGGGGGGGAGCTGGGGCTGCGGGGGGGAGGGGCTGTAGGATTGCGTGGGGGGGGAGCCGGGGCAGCGGGGGGCTGTAGGATTGCGGGGGGGGAGCGAGCCGGGGCTGTGGGGGGCTGTAGGATTGCGGAGGGGGAGCCGGGGCTGCGGAGGGGGGGCCGGGGTTGCGGAGGGGGGGTTGGCTGTTGGATTGCAGAGGGGAGCTAAGGGGGGGTCTGTAGGATTGCGGAGGGGAGCCAAGGGGGGGGTCTGTAGGATTGCGGAGGGGAGCCAAGGGGGGGGTCTGTAGGATTGCGGAGGGGAGCTGGGGCTCGTGGTGGCCGCCCGTGGATGGTGAGCTGGGCCTGTGATGCCCTGCGGGGATGGGAGCATTACTCCTGCACCCTACGCAGGCTGCTCCTGCTAATTATTCCACTCCAGATGCCTGCCAAGGCCTCCTCTGGGCCAGCCTGTCCGGGGTGCTACCCTTTAATAGAGACGTGGACAGGCTGGAGAAAGTCCAAAGGAGAGCAACAAAAATAAGATGGGTAGAAAACATCCTCTATAAGGAAAGATTAAAAGAATTCAGCATGTTTAGAGAAGACGGAGGGGGCATTATAACAGTCTTCAAATACCTAAAGGTGGTTAGAATGAGGGTGGTGATCAGTTCTCCCTGTGCTCCAAGGGTGGGACAAGAAGTAGTTGGCTTAATTGGCAGCAAGTGAGATTTAGTTTCGATGTAAGGAAAGGTTTCAGAGTAGCAGCCATGTTAGTCTGTATCCATAAAAAGAAAAGGAGTACTTGTGGCACCTTAAAGACTAACAAGTTTAGGGTTCTAACTATAGGGAGAGCTAAGCACTGGAACAGGTTACTGTCTTGGAGATTTTAAGTTCAGGTTAGACAAACATTTGTTAGAAATGTTCTGTGCATACTTAATCCTGCCTCAGCAAGAGAGGACGTTCTAAATGACAGCGTGAGGGTCTTTCCTCACTACGATTTTATCTTCTCCGTGTAACAAACTGTGTGTGACACAACATCCTAAACAGGTTTGGGGTAGAATTCTGACAATTTTAAATGTTAGAAGAGCAGGAAGCAGCTTGGGATTGCTTCCATCAGGCATGTTTTGGCGTCTTTGTGTTCTGGGCTCAGTCTATGACATGTATGGAGGATTAGTTATCTTGGTTAAGTGAGAGAGAGGTTCCATACCTTCTCTGAATTCTTTCACATATTTATCCTTATGTGGTTTCAGTTTGTCATTTATATCAGGCCTAATTTCCAGGGACTGCAGGCCTCTAGATTCTAGAGCAATATAAATAATAATAATGGCATCAGTCTGTAACCAATCAAGTCTCGCCAAAATTTCATTAGCCATGCCCTTCTGTCCAGGCACTAATAACCACTTATTTCCATCCCCTTTCTGGGTTATTCCATATGGTAATGTTTCCTAAAAGGCACAAGTAGAACCTTGATGCGTCATCACTTCCCTTTTAGCTGTTAAAATACCCATTTACAGATTGAAATTTGAACATAATGCTGTAGAATTAAAAAAACTGACATGCATATTATGTCCATGTAAATACTTAAGAGCAACATAGAAATTCAAACAAACAAAAAAAAAGTCATTGGGTTTGCAAAAAAAGAAAAATCCATCTTTTTCTCAATCTCCTTTATGTCCCTTTGATGTAGGATTGTTTGGAGAAGACAAGACCACCTCTGATCTGGACAGTCATTTGTGCAAAATATAAAGAGAGCTCTTTGCCACAAGTTGTGCTGGGATCTGGATTTGGTAAAAAGCATTTTGGTTTGAAAAACCGTTTGTCACTCAGAATAGGTTAATAGGCTACAGCCATGATTTTGCTTATGATGTGGCCATGAGGAAAGTAGTAGCGTTCCTTTGTCTGCCTGTATTGTATCTGCAGCTCTCCCAGTATATTGGAGACTTTTAGTAATGTGCTGATTTCTCCGCCTTCCAGATAATCAGTGAAAATGTTAAACAAAATGAGACCTAGCACTCGTCGTGGTAGAATCACTAGATATCTGCTCCATACTTCATCCATAACCATTTATTACTTCCCTGTGTTTATAGTTGGTCTGTCAGTTTTCAGTCTTCATGACTGAAATATCCAAACTGATTCCAATTATTTTTCTATTAAGATTTTACGAGGCACAGTCTCAAATGCTTTACTAAAATCCAAATATATTACATCTACTGTGATCCCTTCAACCATTAATTTTTGCAATTCTGTCAGAAAAGAGCAATCACATTTGTCTGGCAAGATTTATATTTTATAATCCCCCAGTACTGTTTATGTCTCATAACTGTTACCTTTCAGATGTTTAATTTTTTTTAATGAAAATGTATCTTCTATTATTTCACTAAGGACTTACAGGAGGGTAATTGAGGGATCTCTTTTCCTTCTTATTTTGAAGACTGGTACTGAGTTTGGTGTATTCCTCTCCACTTCATGATTTATTAAAAAATTATTGGCAAAATAATGTTTATGTTCATTCCTTTAACAGTTTATAAAACATGTAATCTGAATTTGCTAACTTTACATTGTAAATTTACAATGTAATCCCCCCTTACCTGCTATTTATCAATATGTGTTTTTACAAAGACTTCCTAATTTTCAAAACTCATTTTCTCATTCTGTTTTAAAATATTCTGTATATCACTGTCATTTTTAAGAGTTTATTAAACTGTTTTTATCAAGAATGTGTTCCTGTCTCCTTATTTGGTTTCTTTTCAGATTTTTGGTATTAGCTTCTCTGTTTCACTTCTGTTGCTATCCAGTAAGTATCCCCATTCAGGCCTTAGCTTATTTTATCTCATACTTAGTTTTATTGTCCAGGATCAGGCTCATTAGCAAAGCTGTGTCAGAGTCCCAGGACTGGAACAGAATGGGGTGCTACAGGTCATAGTTGAAAGACATTGACAAAGCCGTATGGCTGTTGCAATCAGGACTGAACTGTATTGGGTTTAGGATTATAATATGATAGTGGTCTGAGTCAGGTCACTGGACTTTGATAGTAGAAGCTTGCAGAGCACTTGCCTGCGTTGCACCTGGGTTTGGCCATTGGTACAAGTCTTTCCCTTCCAAGAACACTGATGGAGGAGTAGGGCATGTTACTGGATTTGGTTAATTATTGGGTTTGTCTTGTACATCTCTGATACTATTTCCTAATGAAGTATTGAGATCTGTAGTGTATTAACCTGTTAGCAGTACAAGGGCATTTACAGTTAACTGCAACACAGTGGAACACAACTAAATCTGTTGTATTCAAAACAATACATATATGGTGTTATTCGTCAGTATGGATCTTGGATTTGCAGCTTGTATTACTTGATGGTGGAATATGTGAGAACCAGGACCCTTTTTGAAGGGTAAAAACTCTTTTGAGTGCAACAGTTTATACCAATCATGTAGAGGCATATTGATTCCTACTCTACAGCTACAGAGAAAGCTAGATAGAAATGTTTAGGAGCAGAATTTTTGCTCTGCCTATTAGAAGTGTTACATAGTCCATTACAAATTATATTTGAAAGGTTCCATTTTGCGTGAAAAACAACTTGTTCAGGTTGGTAATATTTAACAGTTAAAATGGATTAAAATACTAACTAAGGATTATTTTCATTTTTTTTTAGATAAAATGAAGTTTTAATGATAGGTTTTGCCCAGAATTGTTTGTTTTTAGTCACATTACTGGAGTGTGCATCCAATTTCTGAAAGCTGCAAAATTGGTCATTAGTCTGAACAAACAAAGCATAAGGAGTTTTTAGGCTTTGTGGAAGGGCACTGAACCCAAAACTATGATTTAGCAACAATAGGCTCTTTGCTCTTCAGATTGAAAAGCTGAAGCCGAAAAAAAAAAATATATAACAGGCTTGAATCCTTTGGTCTTTAATTACCAATGGCTGGATCTCATCCTGCCATATAAAAACCTGGAGATGGACCACGAAAGGAGGAACACGTGCTGAAAATAGCTTGTCTCTAAAATGTGGCATAGCTCAAAAATAGCACATTGTATAAGAAGCAGGCTCTTTGTATTTTAAGTAATAGGGTCATAAATTACAGCTCATATTAAAGAGTAGAACTTAAAATTTTCCAAGGTTAATCTCATTAAATCCATGTGTGATGGGAAATATATATAGGACTGACTTACTCTTGTGACATAGTAGTATGTATTGCGGGTATAGTAAAAGAACATTGAACTATATTTCTAACCAAAATCATAGACTATCAGGGTTGGAAGGGACCTAAGGAGGTCGTCTAGTCCAACCCCCTGCTCAAAGCAGGACCAATCCCCAATTAAATCATCCCAGCCAGGGCTTTGTCAAGCCTGACCTTAAAAAATTCTAAGGAAGGAGATTCCACCACCTCCCTAGGTAACGCATTCCAGTGTTTCACCACCCTCCTAGTGAAAAAGTTTTTCCTAATATCCAACCTCAACCTCCCCCACTGCAACTTGAGACCATTACTCCTTGTTCTGTCATCTGCTACCCCTGAGAACAGTCTAGAGCCATCCTCTTTGGAACCCCCTTTCAGGTAGTTGAAAGCAGCTATCAAATCTCCCCCATTCTTCTCTTCTGCAGACTAAACAATCCCAGTTCCCTCAGCCTCTCCTCATAAGTTATGGGTTCCAGTCCCCTAATTATTTTTGTTGCCCTCTGCTGGATGTTTTCCAATTTTTCCACATCCTTCTTGTAGTGTGGGGCCCAAAACTGGACACAGTACTCTAGATGAGGCCTCACCAATGTCTAATAGAGGGGAATGATCACGTTCCTTGATCTGCTGGCTATGCCCCTACTTATACATCCCAAAATGCCATTGGCTTTGGCAACAAGGGCACACTGTTAACTCATATCCAGCTTCTCGTCAACTGGAACCCCTAAGTCCTTTTCTGCAGAACTGTTGCCTAGCCATTCGGTCCCTAGTCTGTAGTGGTGCATTGGATTCTTCTGCCCTAAGTGCAGGACTTTGCACTTGTCCTCGTTTAACCTCATCAGATTTCTTTTGGCCCAATCCTCTAATTTGTCTAGGTCCCTCTGTATGCTATCCCTACCTTCCAGCGTATCTACCTCTCCTTCCAGTTTAGTGTCATCTGCAAACTTGCTGAGGGTGCAATCCACACCATCCTCCAGATCATTTATGAAGATATTGAACAAAACCGGCCCCAGGACCGACCCTTGGGGCACTCCACTTGATACGGGCTGCCAACTAGACACGGAGCCATTGATCGCCACCTGTTGAGCCTGACAATCTAGCCCTAGATCACAGTTCACCTTAATTTTAGCACACTGACTATTTACCACACCAGTAGCTGAAACGAGATGTGTGAAAAAGATTAAAAGAATCCCTTTTGGCTGCATTTATAGTATGGAAACTGATACGAATGTCAACACTTTCCACATTTGACATGAACATAACTTGGTGCTGCACAAAACAGAGGGTCATCGCTGTTCAACTAGTATTGGATGTGGAGTTTGGGATAGAGCTGGATACGACAACTGGTTTTAAAAATGATCCAGTCTGTAGTGTAGACTCAACCTTACATGCTGAAGAAATCCATCCATAATTACTGCTCATAATGTAAGAATACAGGGATAGACACACTAGTTGCTGGGCAGAGCACAGTATTAGGATTCATCTGCCACATTTTCATTTTCTTTGAGACAGCTGTATCTTCTGATACAATTTGTTCTGAGTCAGGTCCTTCTTCTTATTCATTTGTCACTTAATCTGAACATGCTGAGGAAACTTTCTGACAAAACGGAGAATCATTTTGTGATGTTTCTTGAGTGAGAGAGAGACACACACACACACAGGAGGTTGAAAGTGGCACAATATACAGTATTTGTCTACTGAACAGCTTGCCATCCTGGATCCTCATTAGGGCTTTCAGACACAAGATAAAAGAACGCGATGGTGGTAGAGGACTTTGACTCCTTGTAGCATTTCAGAGATGCAGGTCTTGTTTTTCCTTTAATGCCTCTTATCTATTTTCTTCCTTCAGCCTTACCAGCTAATAAGGCATTTACCAGATGTCTTCTTGCATTAATTTTATGATTACCTTTCAGACTAGATTTTCATGATGAATTCTGTTACCTCCAGAATCTTTGATTATATTCTCTTAAAATTCAACGTGCACGGAACTGGCCCATTTGAGTAAAGCAAAAAGAATCAGAACATCTGGAGAGAGAAATAAAGGAACCAGTAGGGAAGCCTTATCTACTCATAAACTACATCTACATCCATATGCAAAGTATAACCCACTAATGACAAATAATGTAGGCCATATTTACAGGATGGGGGGACTCTATCCTGGGAAGCAGTGACTTGAAAAAGACTGGGGATCATGGTGGATAATCAGCTGAACATGAGGTCCCCAGTGCAATGCTGTGTCAAAGAGTGCTAATGTGATCCCAGCTTGCATAAAGAGGAGAATCTTGAGTAGAAGCAGATTATATTACTTCTGTATTTGGAACTGGTGCAACCAGGAATACTGTGTCCAGTTGTGGTGTCCACAGTTCAAGAAGGATGTTGGTAAATTAGAAGGGTTCAAGGAACAGCCACAAGAATAATTAAAGGATTTGAAAACCTGACTTATAGTGATTGACTCGAGGAACTCAATCTATTTCGTTTAACAAAGAGAAGATTAGGTGGTGACCTGATTACATGTGAATGATAGTGGTGGGGTAGAATGATGATATGAAGAAGATGGCTATTTTGCAATTTGAACCTCTTTTTTGTTTTGAAAATGGGTTAATATATTTATAAAAACTACAGATGAGTGCTGAAAGGCTTATATATTTTTGGATTGCAGACTGTCGTATGTAGCAATGTCTACTATGGACCTTACTATGCTAATCTAATTAATATGGGAGTTGCTCAGACACTATGGTGAACAGTATCAGTACAAAACCCTAAGACAGATAAATAGATACCTTGCGAAAAGAACAGGAGTACTTGTGGCACCTTAGAGACTAACAAATTTATTTGAGCATAAGCTTTCATGACCTGCTCAAATAGATTTGTTAGTCTCTAAGGTGCCATAAGTACTCCTTTTCTTTTTGCGAATACAGACTAACACAGCTGCTACTCTGAAATACCTTGTGTCAGGTAGGGGCACTCCAGGGTTGATAAAGGGGATCCCAAATCATGAGTCAGATGCCTCTGTTTAAATGCCAGTCCCCTTCTTTTTAACAGTTGAACAATAGCTTTATTTGTAAGTTGGGGGGGGGAGCCATCAGGTGATACCAGGAATGAACCCAGGAAGAGACCCCTCATAGGATTTACTCATTCTCCTTGTTGTCAACAAGCTCACTTAGTCACAATTTTTTTCCTAAAAATGCCATGCCCTGACAACTCTGGAAGCATCTCTTCATTTTGTTCTCTTTGATTGCCTGTAAGCCAGCCTCGCCATAGTTATCAATCACTCCCCCTCCTGTTCTACCTTGACTGGCTCCCTATCCGTTTGTAAAATCCAATACAAAATTGATCTGTTTTCAGTACTCTCTAGCTTTGGTTCACTTGCTTGTTTTTATGGTCCATTCTTGGTTTCCCCTCTCCCTTTCTCTGAGTCTCCTCAAAAGGATTGGAGCTTTTGCCGTTTTTATCCTGGCCCATTTATTTAGAAGTTGGCTGATCACTCTCAGTCATTGAACGTTAAATGTGTGCTGATGCTTTGTATGCAGACTGCTATTGGAACATTTATTGCCTTGGAAAGGGACACTTCTTTTGTTAAGCCACATTTGTCAATATTTGATCATTCCAATGTAAAAAATGTTGCAAACTTTACTATGGTGGACTTTCTGATTGGTCTTGCCATCTAGATTAACTTTTAAATTCCTTGAAGTTGTGAGAAAAGTAAATCTGATTCTCATTCAGTCATTGTTTCCCAAAGTTTAAATTTTATTCTCAGAAATCTCTCCACAAATTGCAGATTTAGAAAGATTTGGATTTTCTATTTTCCATTGCCAAATAACACCATGTTCTGTACACACAGTCTCTAGATTTTAGAAGAATACTGTGGTATAAAAACCTTGGAGAGGTTGAGAAGTTCTGTATGTGAAGAGTTTCAGAGGAACAGCCGTGTTAGTCTGTATTCGCAAAAAGAAAAGGAGTACTTGTGGCACCTTAGAGACTAACCAATTTATTTGAGCATGAGCTTTCGTGAGCTACAGCTCACTTCATCAGAACTTTCGTGAGCTGTAGCTCACGAAAGCTCATGCTCAAATAAATTGGTTAGTCTCTAAGGTGCCACAAGTACTCCTTTTCTTTTTGTGTATGTGAAGAGCCAGTCAGGCACAGATTTAAACTCTAATTAAAAGTATTGATGCCAGGAGTATCAATGAGAGAGAAGAGAAAGGGTACAGGTCCTCACTATGCCATGCTGGGCATACAGTGGATGGGGATTTACTTATACAATGGTTATATTGCGTTCAATGATTTGAATAGTGGAATATCTTGAAATATTCATGTACTTGACTAGGTCTCTTTCAGTTAAAATATGACAAAAGCAGATTTTTAGGCATATGTTGTGTTTTGCTCTAATGTGTTTGGCCCTTGGTTTAGAAAACCTTATTAACAGCTTGCAGTGTTGTCCTACAGCTAATGATCTGGTTGAGAGTGACACTGGTGGACACAAAATGTATTTGCGAAGGCTGAGTCATAAAGTCTTGCCATCTGATAGCAAATTGAAATGTTTGCTGTGTCAGCTGTCAGCCATATTGAGAGCCTCTCGTTGTGGATCCATGAGAGTGAATTGTATGTGCAGTTTTTCACTTCTAAGTCACTGACACCAGTCCAGCCCATGTTACCCGTGAACAACGGTTATTACCATGGGAGGGTTGCTGAGCAGCCTGTGGAAATCAATGATGGGACTCTGTTTCAATTCCTTGCAGACCAATGTCACCACCACAAGTGCTGCTGCTACCATTTTCAGCAGAGGAGCCAAGGTTATAATAGGTCCTGGAGACTGACCTGCCCCATTACCCAGAAAGTGGTGCTTGCAAAACAGGGCTGAACACGAGCTGGGAGTCAGCAAGAGGAATCAATCTTTCACTGCTGCTGCCTGTACTTTACTAGTTCTGCAGGCGGAGGACATTCGTTCTCCAGGGATTTCGTCTTCCACTTGCACTGTCATTCATGTGGAAAATATTTATTTTTTAAAAAGGAGTAACGGGTTGAAAAAGAAGAAAAAAAAGAATCAGTAAACATACCTTGTTTTCAGTTCCTTTTGTCAACCATGGATTCCTGGGAGCCAGAGACAGGGAGCCATGGTTATGTTGCATTGCTAGTCAGGTGTAGAAAAGTGATATATTGGACCAAATGTCTGAGGATGGCTCTGCACCTACAGTCCCATTGACTTCATCAGGAATAGCAGGTGTTCAGCACCCTCAGGATTTGACTCGTTATTGGTAGCCATCTTTTCCTTTATAACACTCTTTCCTCATTTACTAATTTGAATTAATCAAGAAAACTCTGCCATTGGTTTTGGATTTTATTAAAATAACATCAACACATGCTCAGCAATTCAGTAGTTAAGTCCTAAGTGGGACATTTTTACTAGATGGATTGACTTTTAAAATGACAGCATCTGTTTGCTTGTACACATTTATTTATAATTCTTCCCCTGGTGATTATACCAGGAGCTTGGTGAGTAATAACCAGCTGTTTGAATTAGCGAATAGGGGAAGCAGTTATTTGATCTGTGAAGGAGTATTGAAGCCAAGGCCAGAAGTAATAAAAACTAAACAGATGCCCCAAATATATAATCCCAAGAAGGGACTTGTAAATTACTTGAACTGTTCATTGGCAAAATTATATCAGATGGGTTGGGTGAGTTGGAATTTATAGTAGAGAGGCAGCCTCCCCTTTCCCATCTCCTCCCTCCTCCCACATCTCACCCACAACAATCAACATGGCGGTGCGCTGCTTCTGACAGCCAAAGCACCAAAGGGTGTTCTGACTGCTTTGGTGGGTGACAACACAGAACAGTGACACTGGGGAGCTGTTGAGCAAGCACGTTTTAAGCAGCATTTTCCACTGGATGCAATCAGACGTGGGATGCTTCCTGCAGTGGGAGAATGTGGGGAATCTGGGTTCTCTGAATATCTCACTCAGACCCAACATGCTCTGTGACCTGAATCTTCCATTGCTATATTTCTTCAGCTTTCTCTAGCACCACAAGAGACATAGGGACTGGCTTTTATGAGTGGTATCATTTTACTGAGTAATTTTTATGGTGATGCTCCTGCCACCTTCTCAGTGCTACACAGAGAAAAGTCTGTTCTGTGCTGCTCTTCAGGCTGTTGCGCAGTTCCCTCAGCTGGTCCTTCCTTTCAGAGACTTCCCAACAGCTATCTCAAGGACAAGGAAAGGTGATTGCATGGCCAGAACTCATGTGGTAATCAGCAGTAGCAGACAACACTGTACTGGGAGGAAGCATTCACTCAGACTCCCTTGGTCTTTGTAATGAAACATAGAAAATAGAATGCAAAAAGAAAAGGAGTACTTGTGGCACCTTAGAGACTAACCAATTTATTTGAGCATGAGCTTTCGTGAGCTACAGCTCACTTCATCAGATGTTTACCGTGGAAACTGCAGCAGACTTTATATACACACAGAGAATATGAAACAATACCTCCTCCCACCCCACTGTCCTGCTGGTAATAGCTTATCTAAAGTGATCAACAGGTGGGCCATTTCCAGCACAAATCCAGGTTTTCTCACCCTCCACCCCCCACACAAATTCACTCTCCTGCTGGTGCTAGCCCATCCAAAGTGACAACTCTTTACATAATCAAGTCGGGCTATTTCCTGCATAGATCAAGGTTTTCTCACATCCCCCCCACCCCCATACACACACAAACTCACTCTCCTGCTGGTAATAGCTCATCTAAACTGACCACTCTCCAAGTTTAAATCCAAGTTAAACCAGAACATCTGGGGGGGGGGGGTAGGAAAAAACAAGAAGAAACAGGCTACCTTGCATAATGACTTAGCCACTCCCAGTCTCTATTTAAGCCTAAATTAATAGTATCCAATTTGCAAATGAATTCCAATTCAGCAGTTTCTCGCTGGAGTCTGGATTTGAAGTTTTTTTGTTTTAAGATAGCGACCTTCATGTCTGTGATTGCGTGACCAGAGAGATTGAAGTGTTCTCCGACTGGTTTATGAATGTTATGATTCTTGACATCTGATTTGTGTCCATTTATTCTTTTACGTAGAGACTGTCCAGTTTGACCAATGTACATGGCAGAGGGGCATTGCTGGCACATGATGGCATATATCACATTGGTGGATGTGCAGGTGAACGAGCCTCTGATAGTGTGGCTGATGTTATTAGGCCCTGTGATGGTGTCCCCTGAATAGATATGTGGGCACAATTGGCAACGGGCTTTGTTGCAAGGATAAGTTCCTGGGTTAGTGGTTCTGTTGTGTGGTATGTGGTTGTTGGTGAGTATTTGCTTCAGGTTGCGGGGCTGTCTGTAGGCAAGGACTGGCCTGTCTCCCAAGACTTGTGAGAGTGTTGGGTCATCCTTTAGGATAGGTTGTAGATCCTTAATAATGCGTTGGAGGGGTTTTATTTGGGGGCTGAAGGTGACCGCTAGTGGCGTTCTGTTATTTTCTTTGTTAGGCCTGTCCTGTAGTAGGTAACTTCTGGGAACTCTTCTGGCTCTATCAATCTGTTTCTTTACTTCTGCAGGTGGGTATTGTAGTTGTAAGAAAGCTTGACAGAGAGAATGTAAGCTCTCTGGGGCAGGATCTTTTTGTACAGTGCTTAGCACAATGGGGTCCTGGTCTGTGACTGGGGCTCCTGGATGCTACAAATAAATTATAATAATAAATAATGTGGTCAATGTGCAGTGCCTTCTGGAGTGTCCAAAAGACAGACCGCATTTCATATGGGCTTTAGGGAAATCTGGTTTGGGCACTTGTGGGCTGCTTCTGTTTGAAACTTTCATAGATTCTAAGGCCAGAGGGAGCCACTGTGATCATCTCATCTGACTTCCTGCATAACACAAGCCATAAGACTTCCCTGAAATAATTTTTGTTTCAGAATTACCAGTATTGGAGAATCCACCATAACTCTTGATAAATTGTTCCAATGGTTAGTTACCCTCACTGTCAAAAATGTATGTCTTTTCCAGTCTGAATGCATCTTGCTTCAACTCCCAGGTATTGGATCATGTTACATCTTTCTCTGTTAGACTAAAGAGCCTATTATTAAATATTTGTTCCCCACATAGATACTTATGGACTGTAATCAAATCACCCCTTAACCTTTTCTCTATTAATCTAAATAAATTGGGCTCCTGGAGCCTATCTCTATTAGTTGTGTTTTCTAATTCTGTAATCATTCTCAAAGTTCTTCTCGAACCATCTCCAATTAATCAACATCCTTCTTGAACTGTGCAGACCAGAAGTGGGTACAGTATTCCAGCAACAATTGGACCAGTGCCAAGTACAGAGGTAAAATAACCTCTCTACTACTATTTGAGATCTAAGAATTGCATTCGCCCTTTTGTCCTCTGTGTTAGCCATAGATTTCTCCCAGTGTCCTTTTACTTCCCTGTTCAGTTTTCTGCAGTTCCTCATTTCTGATCTATATTCATTACTGTCAGCGTCTCCGTTCTTCTATTTGTTATAAATATTTACAGCTGCTTTCTCTTCTCGACTAAGCCAGCCATTTTTTTAAAAAGCAATTTGGCCTTCTTTTTTGATTGTGGCTTTTTGGGCATCTAGTAAAATGTTCTTGAACAATTCCAAATTATTATTCACGTTTGTGTATTTAAATTCCCTCTCTCAACCAATTTGGCTCATAACTGTTTTCAACTTTGTGATACTGGCCCTTTTAAAGCACCAAGTATATATGTCATTGGTTTGGACTTTATTCTGTTTGTACATAAGAAATGTGATCACATCATGATCACTTGCACCAATGACAGGTTTCAGAGGAACAGCCGTGTTAGTCTGTATTCGCAAAAAGAAAAGGAGTACTTGTGGCACCTTAGAGACTAACCAATTTATTTGAGCATGAGCTTTCGTGAGCTACAGCTCACTTCATCAGATGTATACCGTGGAAACTGCAGCAGACTTTATATACACACAGAGAATATGAAACAATACCTCCTCCCACCCCACTGTCCTGCTGGTAATAGCTTATCTAAAGTGATCAACAGGTGGGCCATTTCCAGCACAAATCCAGGTTTTCTCACCCTCCACCCCCCCACACAAATTCACTCTCCTGCTGGTGCTAGCCCATCCAAAGTGACAACTCTTTACATAATCAAGTCGGGCTATTTCCTGCATAGATCCAGGTTTTCTCACATCCCCCCCACCCCCATACACACACAAACTCACTCTCCTGCTGGTAATAGCTCATCTAAACTGACCACTCTCCAAGTTTAAATCCAAGTTAAACCAGAACATCTGGGGGGGGGGGGGTAGGAAAAAACAAGAGGAAACAGGCTACCTTGCATAATGACTTAGCCACTCCCAGTCTCTATTTAAGCCTAAATTAATAGTATCCAATTTGCAAATGAATTCCAATTCAGCAGTTTCTCGCTGGAGTCTGGATTTGAAGTTTTTTTGTTTTAAGATAGCGACCTTCATGTCTGTGATTGCGTGACCAGAGAGATTGAAGTGTTCTCCGACTGGTTTATGAATGTTATAATTCTTGACATCTGATTTGTGTCCATTTATTCTTTTACGTAGAGACTGTCCAGTTTGACCAATGTACATGGCAGAGGGGCATTGCTGGCACATGATGGCATATATCACATTGGTGGATGTGCAGGTGAACGAGCCTCTGATAGTGTGGCTGATGTTATTAGGCCCTGTGATGGTGTCCCCTGAATAGATATGTGGGCACAATTGGCAACGGGCTTTGTTGCAAGGATAAGTTCCTGGGTTAGTGGTTCTGTTGTGTGGTATGTGGTTGTTGGTGAGTATGTTCTGGTTTAACTTGGATTTAAACTTAGAGAGTGGTCAGTTTAGATGAGCTATTACCAGCAGGAGAGTGAGTTTGTGTGTGTATGGGGGTGGGGGGGATGTGAGAAAACCTGGATCTATGCAGGAAATAGCCCGACTTGATTATGTAAAGAGTTGTCACTTTGGATGGGCTAGCACCAGCAGGAGAGTGAATTTGTGTGGGGGGGTGGAGGGTGAGAAAACCTGGATTTGTGCTGGAAATGGCCCACCTGTTGATCACTTTAGATAAGCTATTACCAGCAGGACAGTGGGGTGGGAGGAGGTATTGTTTCATATTCTCTGTGTGTATATAAAGTCTGCTGCAGTTTCCACGGTATACATCTGATGAAGTGAGCTGTAGCTCACGAAAGCTCATGCTCAAATAAATTGGTTAGTCTCTAAGGTGCCACAAGTACTCCTTTTCTACTTGCACCAATGTTACCATTAATTTTTAGTTCTGTGATCACTGCCTGTATCTGTCAAGATGAGGTCTAATATAGAATTCTCCAGTGTTGGATGCAATTTCTTGAGTTAGGAAATTGTCATCTATAGTATTTAGAAATTCTGAGGATGTTTTAATACTGGCAACATGAGACCTCCAGCATATGCCACTTAGATAGAAGTCTTCCATGTTCACACAGTTTTTTGTTATTACTCAGTATAGATAAAAAACCGAGGAGTACTTGTGGCACCTTAGAGCCTAACAAATTTATTTGGGCATAAGCTTTCGTGGGCTAAAACCCACTTCATTGGATGCATGCAGTGGAAAATACAATAGGAAGATATATATACACAGAGAACATGAAAAAATGGTTGTTGCCATACACACTGTAATGAGACCAATTAAATAAGGAGGGCTATTATCAGCAGGAGGAAAAAAAACCCTTTCGTAGTGATAATCAGGATGGCCCATTTCAAACAGTTGACAAGAAGTTATGAGTAACAGTAGGGGGGAAAAAAATTAACATGGGGAAATAGTTTTTACTTTGTGTAATTACCCATCCACTCCCAGTCTTTATTCAAGCCTAATTTAGTGGTTTCCAGTTTGCAAATTAATCCCAATTCTGCAGTTTCTCGTTGGAGTCTGTTTTTGAAGTTTTTTTTGTTGGAGAATTGCAACTTTTCTCCAACAAAAAAACTTCAAAAACAGACTCCAATGAGAAACTGCAGAATTGGAATTGGAATTAATTTGCCAACCGGACAGTCTCTACGTAAAAGAATAAATGGACACAAATCGGATATCAGGAATGGTAACATACAAAAGCCAGTAGAAGAACACTTCAATCTTTCTGGACATTCTATAACAGATTTAAAAGTAGCTATACTTTAACAAAAAAACTTCAGAAACAGACTTCAAAGAGAAACAGCAGAACTAAAATTCATTTGCAAATTTAACACTCTTAATTTGGGCTTGAATAGGAACTGGGAGTGGCTGGCTCATTACAACAGCAGCTTTGTCTCTCCTGGAATTGACACCTCCTCATCTGTTATTGGGAGTGGACTACATCCACCCTGATCGAATTGGCCCTGTCAACACTGGTTCTCCACTTGTGAGGTAGCTCCCTTCTCTTCATGTGCCAGTATATTTATGTCTGCATCTGTAATTTTCACTCCATGCATCTGAAGAAGTGGGGTTTTTACCCATGAAAGCTTTTGCTCAAATAAATCTGTTAGTCTTTAAGGTGCCACCAGACTCCTTGTTGTTTTTAAGGTGCCACAAGTACTCCTCGTTTTTTTTTTCTGATACAGACTAACAAGGCTACCACTCTGAAACCTGTCATTATAGATAGGTGCTTAAGGAATTGGCCATTCTGTGATTTGGTGGTCTGTAGCAGATATCCACTAGTATCCATCTTGTGCTTTATCTGTTAGGCCATTGATCCATAAGCATTCAAGATTATTTTCTTCAGAATTCTCCATGGCTCAGAAACAGGTAGTTCCATCTTTAACATAGAGTGCCACTCTTCCTCCCCTTTTGCCCACTCATTCCTTCCTGAATAGATTATAACCATTGATTTTAACATTCCAATCATGTGAATGATCCCATCAGGTTTCAGTAATACCAACTAGATTGAATTTATGGTCATAAATGAGTAATTCCAATTCCTCTTATTTTTTATCCAGGCTCCTAGCATTCTCTTCATGTCCTTTGGTTTCTTGATTATTTTTGTTCTCAACATGATTTTGTGCTGAATGCTCATATCTTCTCTCTTTTCACCCTTCCCTTTTGTTGTTAGTTGAATGTCCTCTTAACTACTCTAGCGAGCATATCCCCAAGAAGATTGGTTCCCCTTCTACTGAAATCAAGGCTATCCAGTCTGAACAGCCCCCTCTCTGCATAGAAGGTGGACCAATGTTCCACAAAACCAAAACCCTCTCTCTTACACCACTTACCTAGCTAGTGGTTCACTTTCAGAATCTTTTGCCTTCTGTCTTCCTTTGCTCGTGGACAGGAAGGATCTCAAAGAAGATCACTTTGACATTTTTCTCCTTCAGGACTCTTCCCTGAAGTCATCTATAATCTGAGAGAGATCCTGCAATGCAGTGTCATTTGTACAGATATGCACTATCACAAGGGGATCCTTGCTGATTAATTGCAGAAGCCTATCTAGTCTTAGAGTGCCGTCTCTTGTCTTGGCTCCAGGAAGGCAGCATGCCATCCCATTGCCCATCTATCCCTTGCACAATGTTCTTTTCACTCTCCTAGAAAAGAATCCCCCCAAAGAACTGTCTGTCTTCTTTGGAAGGTTGAAGATATCTTTGCAGGAAGCTTGATTTTCTTATGGGTTGGGCTGAGCAGCCACACGGGTGTCCTGTGTATGTCTCCATACCATTTGACCAGCTGGATCTTCAGAGATATCATTGGAAGTTTCCATGGTGAAGACCTTGTATTGATTGGAAGTTTCTACCTGTGTGGAATTACTCCTGGTTCTGTTCTCTCTGGTGGTCACAGCCAGCCCATCCTCATTTGCCTCCAGCCATGTAGAATGCCACTTCATCCTCTTGCCTCTGGTGGTGTGAACTGCAAAGCCTCCTGTCTGATTTCCTCTTTCTCTAATTCTGGGGTAGCCAGTTCCTTTCTTCCTTGAATTTGGGGTAATGACGCTTCTCGAATCTGGTTGTCCAGAAATTCCTCTTCTTCTCTGATGCCCTGTAATGTCTGCTTTTGTCCTTCCAAGCCTCAGATTTCTGCTTCCACAGTTAGGGGCATTTACCTTAAATACTAGAACAGTAGAATCTTTCCTTATGTTTATTGGCAAATTTGTCCAAAACACCTCTTTGGAGTATACTCAGTGAGAGTCTGGCAGGTGGATGATCTGATATGTGGATGGTTATCATTAAGCTGAATCCCTTGAGGAGTGAGCAATGTTGGATGCTTAGCTCCTTTGTGGTTTTACCAGATTCAAGGGGATTCTCCTTCCCATTGTCTAAATCTCTAGGTTCAGTTCCTGCCATGTGTTTGCTTTCCTTGCAATAATGGCATCAGTTATGTAACAACCCTACAATATATTTCTTTAATGGGCCTTCAGCAATTTACAGTTTTCAAGGATTAAAAAACTTCAGTTACCTTCCCATCGCCACAAAATCCTTATCTTTCCCAGGTTAAAAGATGAAAACAAACACAGGTTCCAGCCAGGGCTGGAGAAAGCCTTTGTCAATGGCCTGTGTAAATATTGTGTTGAGTTTTGGTTGCCTCTCCTTGAAAAAATCTGAGCTGAGTTAGAAGGGGTCCTGAAAAGCATAACAAAGGTTAGAGTTTGGGACAAGGGTTACTTATGAAGAGGGAATGCAAACAATGGGATTATGTAAATAGGGAAAGAGAAGAGTTAGGGGTTTTTTTGACAGAGGTTCAGGAGGTTATGAAGGGGACAGTGAAAGCGGACCAGAACATTCCTTTCACACCTTCAAAGAAGGGGTCATTTAATTAAAGTAATGGCTGGTGAATTTAGAACAAATAAAAGGAAGCACTTCTCCATAACACATGTAGTTGGCTTGGGGAGCTCCCAGCTGCAGGGATACAGACAGTCAAAGTCTTCAGCCAGATTTTAAAATCTGGATGATTTTATGACCAATAATATTTGCAGCTGTGACGTTAAGGGCACATGTGTCTCAGGGGTTCAGGTGTAAGATGACTACCCCCCGGGACAGTACAGGATTATTTTTCTCTTTACATAGATATGGACAATTGGCCTGCTGCATTAGATATAATTTTTTTTTCCACATCAGCATCAAGTATTGGCCACTAGAGAGGCAGGAACTGGAGCTGGAAAGGAGTGACCTTATCCAATAAATTGTATGTCTTCATAATACATTCTTGTGGTGGCCTCTCTCTCAGTCTCATCTCATCCTGCCAGGCCTTACATATGCTGCTTGGTATTTCTTTTTATCTAGTGAAACTGCCTGGGAAAACTCTTCACTATTTCACTTGCTATTTTCAGTAGCTGCTTTATAGGCAGGAATGGGATCTGATTATTCAGTCTGAAAACACTATAGCAAGTGTTTTGATGTCAATGCTGCGATGGTCTCCAATGGAGGGACTTTGCCTCTGATGACTCTCACAGACACTGAGACAACTCTTCTGTGCTGAGATGGACTGAGGCTTTTCATTTCAGGGTAATAAGAGCATAAGAATAGCCACGTTGGGTCAGATCAATGGTCCATCTAGCCCAGTATCCTGTCTTCTGAAAGTTTCCAGTGCCAGATGCTTCAAAAGGAACAAACAGAACAGGGAAATCATCAAGTGATCCATCCCCTGTTGTCTAGTCCCAGGATCTGGCAGTCAGAGGTTTAGGAACATCCAGAGCATGGGGTTGCATCCCTAACCATCTTGGCTAATAGCCATTGATGGAACTAGCTTCCATGAACATATCTAATTCCTTTTTGAATCCAGTTACCGTTTTGGCCCTTGCAACATCCCCTGGCAACAAATTCCACAGGGTCATCAGTTCCAGGTCAGTAGTGACCAGTGGCCTTTGTGAAATGAAATGGGAGTCAGAATTTGGGGGTTGCACTAGATGACCTTCAGGGGTCCCTTCCAACCCTGATATTCTATGATTCTAGTGGACAGCGGTCCTCAGTGCCAAATACGCCTTCACTGTTGACCTGAATTGCCTGCCCCTGATGTTGACCATCTCAGCAGAGAGGCCAAGGAATCCCCCATCATGTTTAGAAGTGGTCCCTCTATGGTAGGGATCAAGCTTATTGATGGAGAAGAGTAGGGTAGAAGCTGGCACAGCTGCCACATCACTCTGTGTGCTTCAGGGTAAATTGATGTTATCAGGCCTGAGGGCTGTCTGCTTGTACCTTCCACCAGCACCATTATGGAACCCAAGAGGGAGTAGTGAGTGAATGTAACTCGCTCAATGCCCTCAGTGCGGGAACATGAAGTGATAGTTGTCACAGATGTGTGTGTTTGTTACTATCCCTCACCTTGGCTTTTTGCTGCTGATGACAGACGATTGTCTCTTTCCCACTGAGGGAAGAAGAGGACAACTAGTTAGTGCTGCTCAGTGTGAAGATTTCAGGTGTCTTTGCTGGTTTCCTCTTCCTGCTCCTGTGGACAGGAGATGAATTATATTGATTAATAATATGTATGAAATTAATTGTTACACCAGAGTGATTTTCCACAGATAAGCAAGTTTCTCCTGCTCGAGAGTGACAGAGCCATGCATTGCAATTGTATCTTGCAGTCGAGTGTAATTGTAAAGTGAAAGTGTAATGACAGAAATGTCTTTATCAACCTGTTCTCTGCATTGTGTTTTTATCACTGCCATCTGCTGTGCTGAGAGTGGCAGCTGCCAGGTCTTACAAATAGCTCTGTCATGTACTTTCATGTAGAACAACATATTGTCATAATTTCTCTGATATTACTAGCTGGAATAACTTTAACCAAGATAAGGTGACATTATGCTTGGCACTTTGGAATGTGTTTCATTGTAGGACACAGGATGCTCTGCCACAGGACATCCAATCCCACTTTCAAAAATCACCAAAAACACTCCAGTTTTCTTTAATATCACTCGGTCAGACCTCCCATTACCCTAGGCACCCTGTATTTACGCTCTACACACTACTGCAGTGATATTGAACAAAATATGCCTTGTGAGGTATCATATGAAAGGTAATAACACACTTGTTATTAATATCATTATAAAATGCATGTGTTGACTTTATATGTGAAGTTATAAATTCTGCCTTTATGCTGTTTAAGGCAAGACAGCCCAATCTAGATAAAGGTGATAAAACAGGTCTGTCCTAGACAAAGGAAAATGGGTTTATCTCAGTTTACATATTAGTGGTAAACAAAAGGTGTCGAGCTAAACCAGCACAGGCTATCCTTCCTGTTCCTGAACTCCAGAGACAGAGAATTAGCATGACTGCTGCACGCCAGAGAGATACAGGAGACTGAGTCCCCACGAGGCCTTTCTGACTTGTAAGACATCCCTTTAGGGATATAAGGTACAGGTGGAGACTCCATTTTTATCCTTCACTTCAGGAGACAAAGAAACCAAGTGATTTGATCTCTGTGATGGGTTCTGGCCAGGCCAGCCAGTAAAAAGGAGATTGTGGGTGAAAGAAAACATCTTTAGCAAGACTATACCTTGCTAGATTGAATTTTAGACTTTTAGATGTGTTTTTACTTTTATTTGTTCGTAACCATCTCTCCCTTTCTCTCTTTACTTGGTATGATTTAATCCACGTTCCTTTGTTAAAAAAACTTATTTTACTTTTACTATAAACTAATTCAGTGCAGTGCTTGAAAGGAAGTGTGTATTTACCCCCAGGCAATGAGCTGTAATGTCTGACTTTTTAACAGAGCAAAGTACTTATTATCTTCTGTGAATGCACAGTGGTAGGAGCTGTGCATTGCAGAGAAACATCTCTGAGGAGCTCGGGGGCTGGAGTCCAATGATTTTTAACTGTGTGCTAAGCAAGGACTGGGCCAGGAGTGCCTTGAGGAGTTCGCAGGTGAGGAAGACAGACTGGTGTAGCGGGGAGCTGACACAGTCTTAAACATAAGTAAAACTCACTCTTGTTGAGGCAGACAGGTAACGGTGGCTCACAGCTCTGGGTATCCCCAGAAGTGTGTTACACCTCTTCTGTTAATGATGACTTGTTTTAGGTGGGCATGTGATTTTGTGTCTTTTGGATGTTATAATGTTAATTGTCTGTGAAGGGCTCTGAGTACCTTTGCTGGGTGGGAGTAACATCAATTAAGTTATTATAAAAATGTAGCTTACTAGCTTTCTCTCTCTTTGTTTATTTCAATTTGAATTCACTTAGGGATTTCTTTGTATTTGCAAACGCATTCAGGGAGCTTCTTCAAAATGAAAAGAAACAAAAAATCTTTACAGCAATTGGTGCAGCACATATTTATTGAAGCAGGATTTGCAGTGCCTTGCCAAGAATATTTATCAGTGGGCTGATAAATATCCAGCAGCTTTGGTGATTTAGAACATGTTACATATTAGTTTTAATGGCCTATATATCTCCAATTGCCATAGCTCCTATCAATAAACCAGTACTTACAGAAACCTTTTATTTACCTGAAAAGGCAGTGCCATGCTGAAGAGAATCACCATTAACTATGACAAATAAAAGTGAGGGGCAATGTAACAGTCTGTGATTGCAGGAAGTGGAGTAGCAATTGTTAGCAAGACGCACATGTGGTTAATATCCTTCTTTGGAAACAGGCGTTTACCACTGGAGGCAGAAAAGTGTCTCCATTCACAAGTACAGGTACAGTTGGATTGGGAGTCTCATAACTTTTTCAGGCTTCCAGGCACAAGAGGGTGTGCTAGTCACAAACACTTGTGTAGATCTGTGGGCCAGTGGAGAACAGCCATGCAGACACACAGGAACTGTGCTGATTCTGTCTAGACTGGGCAGTGGTTTGTGTGTGTGCGTGCACACACACTTGAGACAGGATATTACAATGGGTTGAGTGGACCTATGCGACATAAGGAGGTAGTGATGACTTTAGTATTTTATATGAATAATAAAATTAATAGCTGGATTAAGTAGGTTTTCTTTTTTTCATAACTTTCAGGCATCAAGGGCTGGACTAATCCAGGATACTAGAGTAGATGGACCACTACTCTGATTCAGGTATGGCAATTTTTGTTTTCTTATGATTATTAACACATTGGAGTTTGTTTTATGAATTGTACCTACATGTTACATGGGGGCTTTGGGTAGGAATTAGATCACACACATCTGCTGCCCCACAGACCTGCTGTATCCACAGACCCCCTGATCCATGGCGCTAACGTCATTTCAAAGGGTACCATATTCTGGAGGGAAAACTTCCAGGAAGGAGCACAGGAAATATGGCATTACCGTTCAGAGAGGTGAAGAAGACTGGGACCCCATGAGTTAGGAGTCTTTACCTTCTTATTTAGTGCTATATTATTGCTGAATCTTCTGGTGCAGCTGATCTCTAGGTGACTGCATGGAACTGTATACAAGCACCCCAGAAAGTGCCTACTGCCCATTCCCTGAGTTGATTCATGCGATGTGTCGCTTCTGAGATTTTCTTTAATCTTTTATTACAAAATAGCATTTGCCTTCGAAGAGGGGATGCTCACTCATGTCCAGAAGTGCTCTTGGGCAGTGGTTCTCAAAGCCGGTCTGCCGCTTGTTCAGGAAAAGCCCCTGGCAGGCCGTACCGGTTTGTTTACCTGCTGTGGTTCGCAGCTCCAGGCCAATGCGGGCTGCGGGAAGGTTGGCCAGCACATCCCTTGGCCTGCGCCGCTTCCCGCAGCCCCCGTTGGCCAGGAGTGGCGAACCATGGCCAGTGGGAGCCGTGATCGGCCGAACCTGCAAACATGGCAGGTAGACAAACTGGTCTGGCCCACCAGGGGCTTTCCCTGAACAAGCGGCGGACTGGCTTTGAGAACCACTGCTCTAGGGTGTGGAATAATTGTTTATCATAAAGCAGAGCTTTGCACCTTATCATTTCCAAATGGTTTTCGTCACGGAAAGGTTAGATTTATTCATTCATATATTTCAGTTTGTCCTTTTAAAAAAATTATTTAAAAAAATCAGAAGGTTAAAGTCTAAATCTGTTACTAGGATAAGTAAATATAAAAGAAAACAGAAATCAAATGCTATGGTTACAAAACAATCCCAAATGAAGGAGAAAACCGCTGAAATGAGGTACGTTTTGAGAGTAGACAGATCTTTTTGCCATTTTCATTTGGAGGGAATTTTTCTCTATGAGTGATAGAGTAAACCAGAAAAGTTATTAACCCTTGTATGCTGGTCAGCATCTTTAGATATCATCAGGAGCTTTTACGCAGAAGACTTGCTGAGTGGAGCTTGCATCTATGTAACCAGGCATATGTTGGCCAATTAATTTCGTAAAGCACAGAGGATCCAGGAAATTCCCAATTTGTGTTGGGAACACCTACCCATTTCCCAGGGTCCTGGAAGCCACTGGGCAGCAAGTGCTTGACCGGTGGAGAGGAAATGGAAGGTTAAGTAGGTGGACTGTCCCCCCACCAGCTGAGGAAAGTGAAACCATGCTCCTAACAGTGGGACAGCCCTGCTTTCTTTGCTCAGGGCTGTCTTTAATAATTTAGAAACAAAGATGCAAAACAAAGCCACCTAGACAGTCTCACAGCCCCTTCTCATAGCCCTTTCTCGAGGACTTCCCAGAGAAGGCTTCTCCTTACCCAGCTCCTGCTTTCTGTATGACAGGTGCAGAGCACCCCCTCCCACGTCCTACCCGTTTTACCCTCTGCCTACAAGGCGCAAGCCTTATATGTCATTTCCTGTAGGGCATATGACTTGGAGCAAGCTTGGAGCTGTGTAGCAGGATGGGTGGAACTGGACAAAGAGCATCAGGGTTTAGAAGGGTCTCACTACAGTGTGGCAGCAGTGGCTCAGAAATACGGGCCAGCCACGAACAGGCTGCTGGTCGACAAGCTCCAGAATCCCAGCCTGTAACACTGGCTCCTCAGTGTGGTCAATACAGATCTCTCCCCTACAACTTTGCCTCCTGGCCTGCAGCATCCCTTATTGCTAATGGACATTTCAGGAGAAGACAATTTCAGTAACTCACATTTTGGGAGACCCCGGGGACTCTAGCCCAAGTCTTGTAGGGGGAGAAGCTGTGGGAAATAAGCACTTGACAAATCCTAAGAAAGATAAGGGCAAAGTGGATACCAGTCTCTCTGTGAATGGAAAAGCCAGTGGGACTTCTTAAAAGAAAGTGTTTTGGAAAAAAAGGCAGAATCTTTGAGGCTAGCGTAGCTGGGATGGAAAGAACTAGAGGGGGGAAAATAGGTAAGCTGTAATGTCATTATCTAAAGCAGTGGCCCCCGACCCTTGTGTGGCCAATCGCACACTCATGTTTTCAGAAGAGTGTGGTGGGTACCAACAATTTTTCAAGGCTTATTTTGTATTTGTACATTAAATAATACGCAAAACATCATATTTAATATTACATAATATATGACTCCATAAGATAAAAAAAGGTAATTTTACATGTAAAAGGTATTAATTAAATTATTCGGCAATTACTCTTTCACCTTACCATGTGAATTTGCTCTTTTTTATCTACCTGTAAGAAAAATTAAGGAGTTTTTACAAAATAAATATCATAAACAGTTTTTATCTTGTTTATTTTAAAAAAGTAAAATTATTTTTTGATTGGACAGTTTTTTGGAAAAATTTAGACTAGCTGCAGCAGAAAGTGGGGCTAGTAATATTTCAGTCCTATGTATAAAATATTGTTGAACTGCTGGTCCAAATATATGTATTATTCTTACTTTACCATAGATAGCCAGTTATGGTTAATTAAAAAATATTCTTTGTATTGTCACTTGTATCTGGATTTCAATAAACAAACAAACAAATATGAAAAAAAGTTAAACACAAGTTAATCATACGCGTTCATCAGCACTTAATGGAAAATAGGTATCTAATTCACATGGTTTTTCTAATAAAGTCAGTGTGATTTTTGGCACTGCATTTCTTCAGCCAGTTTTTTGTAGTTGGGAGAGTAGGATGATATTCCTGTTCATAAGCAATCGTCAAGATGGGCATCTGTAAGCTGAGATCTGTATTTTGATTTTATGATGTTCATTGTTGAAAACAGAACTTCACATACGTAAGTGGAACCGAAATCAGATTTTATTTTGTATGCTACGTTTTTTAAGGCAGGAAACTTTTTTCAGTCAACCAGATTCCAAAAAGTTTTCATCTGTTGCGCAGGATTTTAGACAATATCATGTTGAAGGTCCAAAATCTCCAGTTCCACGTCTTCTGTTCTTACTTGAATGAGACTCGCAATTGATGTAGCCATTTCAGTTACCTCTATTTGGCAAGTAAAAGGATTCATAAGAAAGGCAACTATAGGCTCAATGAGAAAAGGAGTACTTGTGGCAACTTAGAGACTAACCAATTTATTTGAGCATGAGCTTTCGTGAGCTACAGCTCACTTCATCGGATGTGAAAGCTCATGCTCAAATAAATTGGTTAGTCTCTAAGGTGCCACAAGTACTCCTTTTCTTTTTGCGAATACAGACTAACACGGCTGTTACTCTGAAACCTGTCTATAGGCTCAATGACGGTGAACTGTTGAAATCTCTTTTCAAATTGTTCCAGAAGTGTTTGAATGTGGATAACAAATGGTGATGGGTTAAAATCACTGTCACATACCATTTTCTTCATACTTGGGAAATGTACGAGAGACTTCATCTTCATATGTGACATCCACAAGATCAGTTTTGCTTTGAATGATTTTACAGAACCTATCATTTGAGCCACATGTTTCTTTTCCCTGGAGCTCAAGATTTAAAATGTTCAATTTGTCAGTGATATCGGCAAGGAAAACAAAGTCCATTAACCAGCTGGAGTCTTCTAGTTGCTCGAAGTTCTGATTTGTGGACTTCAGAAATTCTTTGATCTCTTCAATTAGGCTTAAAAAACATGCAAGAACTATATTTTTGCTCAGCCATCGTACTTCTGTGTGCAAGATAAGATCAGATTGTTTATCATCAACATCTTCCAACAGGGCCTTAAAAAGTCGGTGTTGCAAAGGTTTTGCTCGAATAGAGTTAATTATTTTAATAACGACATTCATGACATGTTGAAGAGAAAGAACTTCGATGCACAAAGCTGCATGGTGGATAATGCGATGATAAGACATCAAGTTGGGAAAGGATTAATTCTCCTTGCAGAGTGCAATGAACCCACTGGCGCTGCCCACCATTGCTGGTGCCCCAGCAGCGGTGATCGCAGACAGCTTGTGTCGTGGCGTGCTAATTGATGTTGCGTATGACTTGAATAATTACAGATGTCCTCACCCTTTGTTCTCCCTTTCATAGGCAATGCTCTGAGTAACTCTTCTTTTACGGTGAAGTCAGTAAATACCATCCTCACCATAACTGACAACTGCGCTGTATCCGATATATCCGTTGACTCATAGAACTGCAGTGAAAACCAGTCACTTATTTCCAAGTCATCCTTTAGCTGAGTTTGCATGTTGCTTGAAATTGCATGTATCCTCCTCG
Organism: Caretta caretta; assembly: GCF_965140235.1. Lineage (NCBI taxonomy): Eukaryota > Metazoa > Chordata > Testudines > Cheloniidae > Caretta > Caretta caretta. Next base: position 693,503 of record NC_134215.1, read on the forward strand.
TAACTGTGTTGTCTGATAACTGCAAGTCTTGTATTGCCGACCAAATCTCACGCTTGTTAGGAAATCCTTGAAACAGGCAATCAGCACCAGTCAAAAAATGCTTCCTTCAACAATTCACCATCTTGGAAGGGTTTTTTCTTCTTTGCAAGCAAATGAGCAATTTTAAAGGAAGCAATAGGAGCACTTTTAGGCTTTACCACTTGTCTAGTGAAAACAGATTGCTGGGCAGATAGGTTTGATTTGAGTTGATTAATTTTCTTCTCTCTCAACTCAGATTGAAGTGGATGGCTAATGTCAAAAGAGCTGTGATTAGTTTGGAAATGGCGTTCGACATTATGTTTTTCGGCACTGTAACAGTACCACCATACAATAAGCAAACACATTTCCCTTTTTTTCAGTAAAACAATAGGATTCTTCCCACTCTGCGTTGAAATAATACAGACGTTGTCTTCTATTTGAACCACTCATTTTGGGGCAAAATGTTAAAAAAATAATAAATCGCAAAGCTCGAGAAAACAGCAGCCTCAGTGCAGCGGAAGAATACTCACATTCTGGGCCGGTTCCAGGCACCAGCGGAGCAAGCACGGGCCTGGGGCGTCACAGGCTAAGGGGCGGCATTCCGTCCATTCTTGGGGTGGTAGAGTCCGAGTGGGTTTTTTTTCTTTTTTTTTCTGCTTCGGCAGTTTGGGCGGTTTTATTTTTTTTTTTTGTGCTTTGGCAGTTCGGGTGGCAGCAGTCCAAGCTGCTTTTTTTTGGGGGGGGGGGCAGTTCTGGGCAGCACAGAGAGAAGCTGGAGAGAAGCCGCAGCCCCGCGCCTGCCGCAGACAGAGAACACCGGCACCCGCGGCTTCTCTCCCCTGCTGGGCACTACTTTTCATACCGTGTCACTAGGCGGGCACTATGGTGCCTGCAGGTACCGCATTGGGGACCACTGATCTAAAGAATCGGGGGACAGGAACACTATATGTACTTCTGAGGGGAAGGGAGAATTCAGAGAGCACAGGGCGGAGCTGAGACATTGCCACAACCTGGCCCATTTCCCCTCTTGATTGTCACCTGTCTGTTGTGAGTGGACCCAATTGCAGGGTCTCATGTGCTTCCAAGCCAGCTGGGTCTGGACAGCGTATAGTCACTGTTCTTAACCCTTCTTCTGTAAGGCACTTATCCCTGGCACTGACCCCTGGTTTGAGCCCTCCCTTGGGTGGTGGGACTCTGCAGTCCAGCCACCCCCATTCCCAAATCCTGGAACCAACGCCTCAGACCTCTGAACCCCTAGTTGCTTAAACACACTCCCTCATGGTTCCACCCAGCTGTGGCCACTCTGACTTCTAATTTAACCCCTTCCAGGCAAGTATGTCAGGAAAGCAAAGAACAGAGGCTTAGCAAAGGCATTTCTAATCACTGTCACTTTACTCTAACAAGCTCTACAGAGTTACAGAACTTTGCAAAATGACAAAAGTCCTGAGTCCAATTCAAGATATTACCTCTCACCCACCTTGTCTCTCTAATATTCTGAGACCAACATGGCTACAACAACACTGCAAACAAAAGTCTTGAGACACTGTCCCCTCCACTGATCTCACCCATTGTGTGAGTCTGAGGTTTGTCAGTGATCAGGCTGGGTGGAATCATTCTCTCACTCCTGTTTCCATGCAGTGATGATCTCTCTCTGCGCAGAGAAGCACTCCTGCCCCTTAAATACAGTCTCTCTCCTTTTGCCTTGTACCCAAGCTAAGAAGCTGTAGTTAAAAGCCAGGCTATAAATTGGGCCAGTGTTTGAGAGTCAATCAAAGTTGATGGCCCTATATTGCTCTGTGATGGACCTCTCCTGGGCAGGGTAGCAGTCTAAAATACATCATCATAGATTTGCCTTGGGTAAGGTTACACATGCATTTGGTGGCTGTCTAGAATACTGGGCAAGGTTATACATTCATTCAGTACATAGCACAAAATGGAGGTTAATACGAAGTGGAGTTCACAATTTGGTACAGACATATCCCATTGTGTCACAACAGACATCCAGCATTCTGTGGCAATCTTAGCACAGGGGAGGAAGGTGGCAGGAAATTCAGTGATAAATGTGATGGAGATGCCGGGAACAATAACGTCTTACCATTATATTACACCTTGTCTCTGAAAGGCCCATACAGGCCATCTGGAGAGGAATCACTTCACCCACTACTGAAACACAGCAGTCGGCTGTGGGGTGGATCGCAGCAGCTACTTGTCCGAGCACAGCAATGCTACACAGCCTTTTAAGGAAGGAAGTGAAAAATAACTTCACCACCAGAAACTGCAGGGGAAATTTTTGACAGGTGGATGTAATTACCCAAGTTGCAGCTTAGACATTTAGCTAATAGCCCTTCTCTTGCAAAACATGGCAGGGGATTTTAACATTAGTATTAATAATATTGTACATGCTTTAAAATCTTAAAATTATATCCAAACTCTCTCTTTCTAATCACTAAGCACTGCAGTGCAGCTGCTTCAGGGTCCACTGTGATTTCATTTAACAAGTCTACGGTAGCATGCTGCCCAGAGACGTGGAGTGCAAGCACGCACACAGAGTACATGGTGCCCGTGAGAATATGAGTTGCTGTGTTGTGTAGTGTGCTTTTTACTTTAGGAGAATTAGGGATCACGTAACTGGCAAATGCGTGAGGGAAGGGAAGTCTGGACCAGGCCTTGGCCACTGTCCCCTATCCTTTTGATAGAACACTAGAATAGGGTGTCTGCAGATTCATGTTAGTGACTTCCATAGCTGTGTTATTTTTGCCCCTTGACATCAGAGGGTCTGTCACTCTTGTATTAATGTAAAACTGTGACATCAAGACGGTCAGTCCACTATAACGATTCAGTACGAAAACTGGTCCAGGGAGTTCCTTCTGGCTACAGGCACTGGTAAGAAATACTACTTCCGGTGAGATACAAAAAGATTAGAAAGAAGCAAAGAGTGGAGGGAGAACATTTGTTTTTCATTCTTGGGCCACTCTCCTTTCAAAACACAATAGGCTTTAAAATGTTCAACAGGTGATCAAAGAGAGAGCTTGGCAGCACTCCTGATCAGAAAGGTGTGGGATGTGGAAAGCTTTGTGGAGAGAAGAATGAATGAGACTCGGTGCATAGCTCCTCTAAATCTGGAGATGAATATTTTTCAATTGTTCCAACCCCTCATTCTCTGCCAAATGAAGGTTCATTTTGTGTGCTTTCTGGTCAGCCAAGCAGGCCGCACATGCAGTGCCAGGGTCAGACGTAGAGATAGTGTTCACCCAATGAAAAACAGAAGGACGGTCCAATGAAAAATTACCTGGACATTTACATAAAGTTGCACAGATCAGGCTTGCAATCCAGATATATTGGGCCTGCAGGGGACTGCTGAGGCTGTGATGTCCTTGGGGGATGTCATGAGTCACTGGCTCAGTTGGGGGGTGAAAGTGCCCTTTCCGTCAACCAGGTCACAGGGGGTGTTTTCCTTCCCAGAGCTCTAATCTCACTGGAAGTTTCTGTTTAATGTAGAATCAGATCCTCTTGGGGCTTCTCAGCTTGTGAATGCTTCACAGATTTGTTTTTGTGCTCTGGTGCATGTACTTTTAAAAGCATATGCAGTTATTTGTGTCTGAACATCCCACCCATATTAATGAACACTGTATAATTATTGGGTGGATTGACTTTTGCTCCTCTGGCTGTATTTTAAAGATGTTTTAAAAGCTTTGCTGGAGTCTGCGTACATTTCAGAAATTAAATTTAGACTGTGATTTTATTACCCTTTTTATTTAATTTATCTTAACTGTTGCTTTCAAGCTGTGAACCAGCTGTTGACTTTGGAAAAACATTGTTCAATTTGAAAGGAGCATTTTAAAGCGTAATGTAATGGCTGTAAGTAATCACTACAGCAATTATATTCTCTGGTGTTGCGCTTCACTATAATCATTTTGGAGGTTGAGAGAACATGCAGGATGTTAGGGGAAGATGTGCATCAAATTCAGACTCCTCATCCTCGCCATGAAGGCCCAGCACGAGCCTGCTGTGAACATAACCCTGCTCCCCCTGTCTGCCCTAGCAAACCTCCCTCTCCTCTCCCACTCCCCATGTTACAGCTTCTGACAGACCAGTTCCTGTGCCCTCAGACAGACTGCCCCATGGCCTCCCTCTCCGAGCTTCTGTCTTATGCGGTGTCTGCACCTAGCCAGAGGATCTTTCTGAGGGCCCAGTCCTGCGACAAGCCCATGAGTGCCTCAGCTCCCAAGGAGTCGGGCCCTGTGTGTCACTGGGTGTTGTGAACTGTAAATGTCCAGAGCAGAAAGACTGACGCTGCACTCCCTCGTCCTTTGGGTGCCAAGCAGGGGAGCACACTCGGCTCTCAGCTGGGTCTGCTTGCTCTTCCCAGGCTGGACGTGCCTTTCCTCCTCCTTTAATAGATGGCAGCTGGATCCTCATCTCCAGGGCAGGTTCATCTGCTCGTCTCAGCCACTGCCACCCCCCGCAGACCTGACAAGGAAAATGGAGCTTTGGTCCTTGACCCTACTTGGGGCACTGTGGGGCACAGAGCCGTGGGACCGGTTGGGTCATACGCCATGCTACACGGGGCCAGGGACTGCCTCTGAGGCTCTGGTTACACTAAAGAGCTTACCGTGGTGCAGCCACACCGCCGCTGCAAGCGCTCCCGTGTAGCAGCTCTAAGCCCGCAGGAGAGAGCTCTCCCCTCGGCGTAATTAATCCACCCACAACGAGCAGCGGCAGCTGTGTTGTCAGAAGTTCTCCCGCCCACACAGCACTGTGCGCCCCAGCGCTTAGGTCGGTGTAACTGACGTTGCTCAAGGGGGTGTTTCTTCCACATCCCTTAGGCTGAGCTACATACGTTTTGTGGACACAGAACTGGCCTCAGAGTCAGGAGTGTGTGTGTGGAGGGGTGGGGAATGCTCAGAAATCTCTAATCCCCATCCCCTAGAAAAGAATAATAATGGAGGGTTAATGAGCAGTTAATGGTTTGTGCCTCTCATCTACTTTAGGAAGGAATCTCCTCTGTTTACTTGGTAACTGCGGGGCCACCCATGCCAGGGCTCTCGGAGAAAAGCCTGTCTGGGTTATTGTCAGTGCAAGAAAAGAGAAATAGCCAGGACTTAGGGTTTCCCCCTCCCCCTTTTTTTGTGTGTGCAAAAATCAGGAGGGTGCTGTGCCACTTCCTGTATTCTGGAAAATCTCTCGATAATGGTTTTTAACCAAGGTCCAGGTTAATATGCACTTTGTGCTGGGAATGGGGTGCATTTCACCTGGAATAATTTGGGGTATGTTTTATCTTCACTTGCTTGTGCAGTGCTCTATACAGACAGTCTGACATGTTGTATGCTTAGGGATGCCTGGCCCTCTCCCCTCCTTTCTCCAGGATGCACTGGACACCAGGTTCAAGCCATATATTGTGCCAGGACATCACTTCCCCTAAGAGCTTTCTGAAGTAATAATGCAGTCGAGGAAAGCCCGGAAGGAAGCTTAGATCCTGCAATGTTCTAAACCTTCCCCTGAAAATTGTTTTGTGGCAGTGTGATGGAGTCTATCAACCCCGCAATAGCCCAACAAGGATTAACCACACACTGGGGCTCAGGAGGCCATGCCCCCTTGCCCTTGCTGGGCATGCTGCAGCTGGACCCAGGGTATAAAAGGAACCAGCTCAGCTCAGTCTGGGCTGACTGAGGAGGAGAGTGGACGCATGCTGCAGGCTCCTGCTAGGGAGCTGCTAGAGCTCCAGACAGCAGAGGCCGAACACTGAGCCATTGAGGGCCCCAGTTGACCACGGAGACAGACGGCCGCTGCCCCCGGAGGAACTGCCGGAGCTGGAATCACTGGTAGGAAGCAGCCCAGGGAATGCGTTTGTGGAGGTTGGAACCTGAACCAGAAACCAGGGCTACTGGTTCCACAGGGCCCTGGATGGGGACCTGGTGAAGTAGAGTGGACAGGTCCCCTGCCGTGCCTACTGCTGGGTGTGGCAACCTCCTGAGATATTAGGCACCACTGCCTGGGTCTGTGAACGTTGGGCGCTACTGCCTGAGACCAAGGACACGGCCGCTAGGCCTCGCTGCCCTGAATGCAAGGGGCTGCAGTCATCAAAAGAGTGTGAGCTTTCGCTCTCTCCCACTCCCCTTTCTCCTCGGCAGCCTGACACCCCACGATGGGGTGTATCAACCCTGCAACAAGCGGGTTGTTAGATTTGAGTGGTGCTTGCTTGGTTTGTGTTTTGTTATGGAAAGAAAGATCCGATGGCAGATCCTGAGCCCTGCAAAAGGCGTCTAATGCTGACGACAGCTGAGAGAGCACCAGGGTGGGGGGCAGGAGGCAGAGGGAACTTTGGCAGAGCCAGGAGACCAAAGAGACTGGTGGTGATCATGCATTTGGTTGCCATGGTTTTAGAGACAGGATGGAAGATGCACATTGCAATGGGGTTAGCCATGGCGCTCATGTTGGCTGTGGAGGGCAGTTTAGTCATGGTGTTGGGATTGGGATGATCATTAGGGTGACCCTTCTACTCATCTCAGTCCCAATTTGGTATTAATAATGTCATTTTTCAATATGTAACCATGGACTTTCAGTCAGAATAACCTTCCCGTTATACTGAAATAACAGTAACGTCTGCCTGAGATGGGGAGAGAGAAAGCACTGAGTGAGTATGAGAGAGAGAGAGAGTGTGTGTGTGTATGCATGAGCCTCCTTTGTGTGTCTGCTGTGAACTGAGCACAGAATGGCCCCCGCCTTTGCAGACAGCAGTCCTGTGAGGTGTAAAGGTGCAGTGCACAGGAAATCACAGGCATAAACACAGGTACGTGTCTAAACATGCCTCATTTCAGGTCACTCTCCAGGAGGAGCTGGGTGCGTGATGGTGGCTGTGGTACAAAGTGAGATGGGAAGACTCTGCATCATGGTGGCAACGGCAACCTGACTTATGATTTACAGCTTATCCTTCTGCACTGCTAACACCTCCTGACTAGTCTCCGGGATAACCATAGTACCCCAGGGCCATGTCTCCCCCTTGAGAGAAGGCAGGAACTCCTCAATCTCCCAGTGGTAGAGTCGCTCTCATTAGCTGTTCATATGATTTTGAGCTCCAGCTCAGAGATGAGCAGGACTCGCTCCCCACCCCGTGCGGTTTGCTGGTCCCAGCTTCAGGAGCTGTATTGCTGGCTACCTGCATAGGTAGGAAATTGGAGAGGGAGTATCTTTAATAAAAGCAGTTCAGAGCAATCTGGGTAAGGCCTGCTCCTCCTGGCATGTTTGGGATGAGAGCTAAGCTACCAGTCAGAGCCTGCACCCATATCTGTATATAAAAGCAATACAACAAAAGGGAACTGCAGGGCTGGAGATGGAAATGGAACAGTGTTCTGGAAAGTAAAAAGCTCAGCCACCATCCCAGGGTATTTATTAATGTAGCAGCATGAAATTCCTCTTGGTGCAGCAAATGGGACATAAAGTGTAATTCCCGATGAAAGCACAAAGAGACATTTTCAACAGACGGAAAAAACAACTTTAATACAAAAATAAAAATTGATAGACTACGCTGTTGGTAATCCAAATACCAGGTAACTCTTTAACAGAACCCCTTACCATCTGCAAAGTATATTTCAGTTGTTAAATGAGCTGCCTGATCTGTCATCATCCAGGATTTAAAATGACGAATCCTACCCTCTTCCATCTTCTTCACTGTAAAAAATTAAAAAAGATTTATGACAAATGGCTGCCGAGCTCTGTGGAGACTTCTGACCCACAGACCGTGCTCTCTGTCACTCGGGCTCGAACACGGACACTGACCTTTCAGTGGCATGTCTCCTCCCTATTTTAAAGCTGTTTTTGAGGATCCCCCATTTTAGGGTGTGTTGGTGAATTGTACGTGGCTGATGTGTTAAGTCACTGGTAACCAGTCCGTGAGCTGTCCAACAGACATTGTGATCAGCAGCTAAATATCTGTGGTGTTGGGGTGGAACTCCAGACTCTGCTCCTGGATGGTGGGAGGCTTACACCTCTGCTAAAAGAGGAGAGCCTTTAGCAATCCTGGTGTTGGGGTTTAGAGCGCTGCAGCCACTAACATGCCCTGATCAGATCTTGGAGCCCCTCTGACACATTCCAGCTTTTGTACATTTTATGTATAGAAATGACCAAGACCTACTCACTTTTTTGGCTCAGTTTTTATTATTGTTTCACCTGCCTCTAGGTGGAAACGGTGGGTGCGCACAGAGCCATCCCTTGCGTAGGGCGAATCGGGGCGACCGCTCCGGGCCGTGCACTTTGGGGGCCCCACGGCCTGGTGCGATTGGCTGGAGCCATCGGTCCCAGAAGACACGAATCTGTCACTTACGCCCTGGGCCCCGCACCCTGCGAGGGACGGCCCTGGGTGCACAGGGCAGCTCCAAGCCCAAAGGCCGTGCTACGTCTTCTGCTCTTTGCAGCAAGATCCATATTCCCTGGATTGGATGTGAAGGTCTAAGGCAGGAGCTTTCTTGGCTGTACATTGTGACATCTGCTGCAGACATAGGAAGGGGGTGAGGGCCAGTTTGGCCCAGTCAGTCTTCTTTCTCTCTGCCGAGACTGCCAACAAGGGAGGGGGTTGCAATTGTTTTTGTGATGGGGCCCCATGCCCTTTAACAGCAGGCCGTGATTTCCCTACACCCCTCCCCCCTCATGTGTTACCCGGGGTTCTTTCAACCCAAAGCTCTTGGTAACTTTTACTCTGTGCGAGGTGGTGCCAGGAAATAAATCAGGGGAGACTATGCCGTCCGACCGATCAATGGCTGTCACAAACAGATTAGTAAAACACCCCCAACCCTTGATAATTACCGAAGCTGAGTGTGGCTCTCGAGTGGCACAGCGGCAGCCCGTCTGCTAGTGGGGAACACAAGATGCATCCAGAGGGAGAGTCCAGTCCTGAAGAGTCCCCCTACCTCAAACTTTTCCCCCTTATTTATACATTAGTAATAGAATGACATGTCCCTTAAAGCAAACTAGTTAAGTAAGCAGTTTCAATGGTCAACTGAGAGGTTCCTTCTGATTATCGATTAACCAGGTGTGGGTTTTTCCAGCGTTTGCAGCCTTGAGGCCCCAATAGACATTCCTGGGGCACATCCTGCTCTTCTAAGATGCATGTATCAGCAACTTCAACACAATTCTTAACAGGAAGGACGCGGGATGAAGCTGCCCTTTCTGTGGTTCCCAAAAACCCCCTTCCCCTCCTGCCTTGGTTAAGCTAAGCCTGCTGACTTGGCTAATTTACAGCCTGCTGACTTGGCTGCTTTTAGCAATAAGCCATAGTGGTTTCAGGCACTTTACTAGTTTGCCAAAGTCTCCCTGTACACATGGGGGTGTTTATCCCCCCTTGAATCCTCCCCCCCCCCCACAATTTTGTGAACGACTTACATGCAGTGTTGCCAATTTAGTGATTTGGAAATTTGAATTGAAATTGAAACATTAATACACACTTTAAAAGCATATAAAGTGTATGATAAAATACATGTATCTGGAAAAGTATAATAGATCTGAAAAGTATGAACATAGACTAGCTTCCTTATATAGCTGTTGTTTTTATGACCATGTCAGTGCATTCATTTCAGTGATGTTGGCCAACCTAATAATTTCAAATTATGATTTGTAAGCAAAGTCTAAATGAGCTCTCCCTGACAGCTAGTGATGAGCTACGGGCCGTGGGGGAAGGCTTCAGGACCAGATTGTATTTACATTCACACCTAATCTACCTAGGTATCCAGCAAACAGAGCTGTGTTGCCCAAGTGATAGATTTTGGCTGGGGTTGGGTTACAAATCACTTGAATGCGGGAGGTAAAGAAATGTTGTTATTCTTATTGTATGAGTAAAGGGCAGTAGCCTCTGCTGATCGAGGGCATCAAGAGACAGGGTGGGGACAGGTTTTTTGCTTGATGGTCTGCCTGAGTCATAAGTACGATTTGACCTTCCCCTCTCCACTGTTTAAAGACAGAGTTGATTAGACTCCATAGATAGTCTTTTGTTCTGTTAAGTGATCACTACAGCTGAAATCACTGAGAATCAGGTCTAAGTGCTTAGACCTGCTGTGGGACTGTGTTTCTGCGGCAGAGACGGCCCAGACTGCACTAGCAGCGAGGTTCCCCCTCTGAGAGCTCGGCTGAAATCACTGAGAGCCGGTGGAACCTCAAGAGACCAACTCGCAGAGGTCACAGTGGCAGGTGGCAGCAGAAGGTGACGGTGCAGGGCCATTGGCAACAGAGCGATGGAGTGAACGGTGGCACAACGAATAACAGTGGCCAGAGCGAACAGTGAGCAGCTGGAGGAACGAGCAAGGTGCCTTCTTGCCCCCCACCTGGGAGGTGAACTCATGTGAAAGCACCTTTGAACTCTGAGTCTCCACTGACCAAGGACAACACCAGTGAGTGTTAATGAGGCTATTAAGAATGCTGGAGACACAACACAGTTCATGCAAACAAACATAGCTGTGGTATCATTCTTTCTATTTAGGCAAGAGATACCACACACTACAAACTGGAGGCCGATGTTAAGTGCATTGTCACTTGTTCATCCTGAAGTTGAACACTGGTTCCGAACAAGACCAGCAAATGCTCACTGTCTTTCTGCAAGAAACTCAGCTGACTGGCTAGACGCATGTGGTCAACAGTGAAAGACTCAACAGTTGAAAAAAGTGAAGAACTCTCTCACCACATTCAAAAAATTTGCATACATGGCTGATAAATGCACCAATGCAAATGGGCATCAAGTATTAAGTCATTATGTACGTTATCTTGATGTCAGGGGTAGGCCAGTAGATGCATTTCTAGATGTTCAAGTTATAGAAGACAGATTGGCTGCATCTCTAACAACCCACATCTTAGAAGAGTTAAATGCTTGTCAGTGGGACCCCAAACACATGGCTGCTTGTGCATTTGATGGAGCTGCAAACTTCTCTGGAAGACATGGTGGAGCACAAGCTTTGCTCAGAGAAAAGTGTAACCCTAATCTGTCCTATACACACTGCAGAGGCCATCTACTCCAACTAGCGCTAGTACGAGCTGCAGACTCTTCAAAAGACATTTAAAAAGCTGTACATTTAATGTCTTCATTATATTCTTTTTTCAGCAAGAGTCCAAAAAGACTGAATATCTTGGAAAATATAGAAGATACACTGGGACTGAAGTTCAAATTAGTCCATTAGTCCAACCTGGGAAAACCCTCTGGCTTTCTCATGAGTGATCCTTGGCTGTTGTCTTAAAATTACTCCAGCCATTATTACTGGCTTTGGAAAGTATCTACCAAGATGGGATGGATCTAAGTAGTGAGGCTGGTGGATTAATTTTGCTACTACGTTCAGAGAAGACTATTGCCATTCTCTCTCTTGTAAGTCTACTACTGAAACCACTTGGGTCATTAAACAGTGCTATCCAGGCATCTGCTACAACAGTAGTAGATCTTTGTTCAGCAAAGCTTGTCCAGAAGCTACATTTGGATCAATCAGATAGCTATCCATTGAAAAAGTACTGGAAGAAGCAAAGACTTCAGTCCAGAAGTTGACTAATGAAGGCATTTATATTGAATCCTTAAGTGAAGAGGATAAGAAGTGTTTGTTAAGACAACTGAAAAAGTACACAGACTTGATTCTTAAAAGTCTACAACAGCGACTTCTAGATTCTACTCAACCTCTACGTAGCTTTTACAGATCCCTGTTTTATAAAACACCGACAGCTGAGTGGAGTGAGGAACTACCAGCAATGGGGCTGCCATGTGCTCAGGCCAGAATAGAGAATTTGAACACAGAGTGGAATATCACACTATGAATCAATGAAGATTTGACTTCAACTTCTTTTTTATCATTGCTAATGGCTCAACCCGATCGTTGTGTGCTGTTTCCTGGGCTGAAAGAAGTAGGAATTCCTCTCTTGCTACTCCCAGTCACAACAGCTACAGTTGAGCGTTCTTTTTCATCATTGAATAGAATTTTGTGTTCTGAAAGAAGTCGCCTTCTGCCTGATCATGTGAATGAACTAATGAGCATATCAATTGAAGGAATGGAAGTACCGGACACACGAGAAGCCACCAAAGATGAATGCATTGCATTCAAGAAGTTCATTAACAGAGTTGTGCAAAATTATAACAAGAAACCAAGAAGGCTGTAGACGTCGTGCTTCATAGAAGGCTTGAGTAGCTAATTTTAATTTGTGTGATGATTTTAAAAATCTAATAAAATGGTCATGAAACATTTTTCAGTTTTTACTTTGGTGCCATACAGCCCACCTTCACCCTCACGGTCTCACCCCTCATCGGCCCTGACACCCTCTTCCTCCCCGTAAATTTGAACACCCCCCCTAATTTCAGTTCCTGGGAAAACACTGGCAGCCGCTTTTGCTGAGCAACTGTTTTCACTGGTTCTGCAAGGAGCTGCTCTGTCCTGCAAAGTAGCTCATTTGTCTTTATCCTCAGAGGAGCTCCCCTGCCGCTCCTGCTTTTTGGTTTGTTTTGGGCGTGTAGGAGACTCCAAGAAGTGCAATGAAGAGGAAGCAAGTTCAGTTCCTTCACCCTGTGTGGATGTGCTGCTGGGAGGGGAGGAGCTGGCTCCCAGCTTTCACTCAGCTGGAATCTCCTCATTTATATGCCTCAGAAACAATTTCTGTGAATTTAATTAATCACAGTTTACATGCTAATAACCCTTGAAATATTTTTATGGGTAAATAATGGAAATTCCCTGCTGTGGGGGGATCTGCTGGTTCCAACCTTCAATTATTTCATAATTTCCTTTCCATATAAGGATCAGAGAGTGAGACCATGGCAACTAACAGGAAAGGAAAATTAGCAGCTGTGGTGTGGACTGGTCCTAGAGCGGGAAAAATCTTATCCAATGGCTGTTAAGTGTCAATGTGTAGTAAGGGAGGCCTGACTTCTTTGGTGCCACCCAGGGAGCACACCAAGTTCAGGGTAGCCTGGACTCTGCTGTCGGCTCCAGCACTGAAATCACAGCATCTCTAGTTGTAACGGGGGAGCAAGGCTCAGACTAGGGAGGCCTCATGTTGGATTCAAAGTGTGTTCCTTGGTCGTCCTGCCTGGCTGGCTGGCTACGTAGGCTTGCCTGCCTGTCAGTGGTACCAGGGTAGAGACAGGGAGTCAGGGATTCACCACGTGCTCAGGACTATATGGAATAGGGCCCCACAGACTACTAAAATAGATACAGACGTGAGGCCAGATTGGTACGACCAAGGGGGTAGAGATAAATGTGCCTTTCAATCACTTTTACTTCCCTCCTGTTGCTGGGGCTGGTCAGGGACAGAGCACCCATGCCTCCTGAGTCCGGCACCAAGTGAGGCTCGGCTGGGCCAGTGGCTCTGGCCCTATGCCCTTCTCTATCTGAGGTGTTTGCAGAGCCCCAGCCTGCCCAGTCTCTGGGCACCGGATGAGTTATTATCCACAGGGTCACGCTCACAGATGCTATGGCCTCAAGGGAAGTGCTCCGGTCATGGCCACTTTCTCCTGGGAATGGCCCCTAAGCAAGAGGGGAGGAGAGGACGTGGCATGGGCCACAGGCCAGCTCTGCTGTACCATGGATTCCCCTCACATAGTGGGAATACTCACACAGAGGGGTCAGTTGGTGCAGTGCCTGGAGGAAGAAATTTCCAGACAACTTTCCTCTGACTCTGTTACTAGATGACATGTCTGTGGAAATTCTCAGTCCCCTTGTGGAGCAGCCGCCCCCTGGGGAAGCTGCCCTCCTGCCCCCGCTGCTTTACAGCCTCAGGGACTGCTGTGAGCTCCACACTGTCTGCACTGGAGCTTGCAGGAGAACATGACTCCCAACAGGGCAGATAGGGTTGGGCTGACTCCAGCTTTGCTCTCACTGCTCTCTGGGGCCACAGCTCAGTGCACAACCAGCTCCCCTCGGAATAGGGAGAGGCAGTGCGCTGGTGGGGCTAGAATAAAGCAAATTCACATGCTATGGAGAAGAGAAAAGCGCGAAGGGATCGTTCACCGGACACATCTCTGCAGCTCAGAAAGGGCCTGGTGCCACTTGTGCCCATTGTTGAACAGAACTGGCCCTGCCCTCTGAGGCAAATGCAATGACAGATGCTGCCCCGCTGCGCAGCGGGCTGTGCGCTGGGGGGCTGAGCCCCCTCACACGGCTGGCTGTGGGCTGGGGAGGGGCTAATCTGCCTTGTTGCTCCAAGTAACGAGGTGACGGAGTGACAGGTACCTTGTCGGGCTGTCACAAGCTGTGAAGCTGTGGGAGGCTCCATCTGGGCGCGAAGGCCGAGTTCTCCGCTCCCTGGGGAGGAGGAAGGTTCGTCTCCCTCCATCCTATGCCAGGGGCTGGGCCTGCAGTAAGTCTACATGGAGTGGAGATCCCTTTGCAATGGAGAGTTTTACTGTGGAGGTGCCTCTCCTCAAAGGACCTGGGAGGAAGAAACAAACTCCCAAAGCCAGCGCAGAGAATTAACCTGAGCAAACCCTGCCTGTCTGCTGTGTGTGGGGAGGTTATTGGTGCATGGAGGGTAGTGGAGATACGACTTGCACAATGCTTTTAATCCAGCACCCAAATAGTTAATGAATTGTGACCTGTGTGCATGTGAACTCCGCTGGAGCCGTGCCAGCTGATCACACTGGCAGAACCAGGGATTGGCAGGTACACAGGCTCCACAGCCCACGGGCACTGCTCAGTCTGCAGCTGGAGCTCCCAGCCTGGACAGAGCAGATCTCTGGGAGGTGGCTGGATCTCTAGCTGCCGCTCTGGATCCCTAAGCTGCTTGAAAGACTCTTTCTGGTCATCACGAAAGGGAAAGATTTTGTTAAGGGCAAGGCGTGAACGTGTGTCTGCTAGTCTCTTGTTTTTCTCATCTGTGCTTGTTGTAATGATTGCACTGTCATGTTTGTCCCTGGTGCCTTAGCAGTGGTGGGAGTGTGAGGCACCTTACAAATAACATTATTATTTGCATCCTGTAGAGAGGACTTGAGGCCAGATCCTCAACGGGTATAAATCATTCAGATTCCATTGAAGTCAGTGGATCTGCTCTGAGGAAATGGTCCTGCATCGGTACGCTCATTACATGCCAGGTCTGCTGCTGGAGATGTTATAACTCCATGTCCCACACATAGCAAAGTGCACCCTTCTGCCAACCAGCGGAGTCTGTTGGACTAGTTTAGCATGGTCCTGTTTCCAGACCCCTTAACACACACATGCGTGTGCACGCACACTCTCTGGAACATGGTGGTGTCACAGAGAGTCAGAGAGCAGCGCTTGCTAAGGCGGAGACCACCATTACTCAGCCCTCCCCCCGAGATACTGGTAAACGCTCCTCTTGTTCCTCCCCTTTGGCAGCAATATTTCGTTCTTTTTTCTGCGGTTACCTTCCCCCATAAGCGATCTTGTGTAGGTCCTGGCCTCTCCTCCATGTCCACTCTGGGTACTGCTTTGTGCCCTGCGGTCCTTTGAGGAGAGGCACCTCCATTGTTCTCAGCATTCTTCTTTCAGGGGTATCTGTTGATCCCCTCTAGGACTCTTCAGCCTTCTTGTGGATTTTAATATTCCTGCTATTGCACGCTGCTTACAAGACTGAAATCCAACGTCTCACATCTTGTGCTGCTGCTTTCAATGTCCTTCGCTGTGTGGAGTCCACCCACCTTGTAGCCACTGGCCCCGAGCCCCTGGTCATTCTCAGCAGTGCCCTCCCATTAGCATGCAGGGGATCCAGGATGGGTTCCCCTCTAGTTGGATCATCTACTTCCTGGACCCTAAAGTTGTCCCCCTAGGAACCTAAGAACCCCTTTGGTAGGCTGAAGCACTGTGAGGAGCGCAGGCCAGACGCTGGGCTAGCTAAATGTTTGGCTGCATTTGTTATTCTGCTGATATCTGGGGAGCTACAATTCCCACGTGTGCTATCTCACAAGGAAGCCCAGGAGCATATTGTCCTTGCTGTTCTTCAGCCACATGGGTCTGTAGCAGGTGCCCACTGTCCCCAGGCTCTCACTTATATCCTCACCTCGCTCCATTAACAGAGTGTATCCCACTGACTTAGTACATGCTCCGGGTGCCACCTTTCACCTCTTCCTGCCTCTCCTAGAACGCTGTACCAGTCATTGCTGTAGAGAGTTGGTGCTGATTCATTTGACCTTTTGGCCCTTACATCAAGCAAAAACATCAGAGCTTTGGGAATTTTCCACTTCCCTTTGGAGTGCACATTCTGTGTCTTGTGCCACAGGGGCCAGTCACCGTAAATGTCGGGCTGACTGAAGGTGAAGAATCGTATTCAGCGAAAAGCCATTCTGCTGCATCTGCTACATGGCTCCTGGACGGAATCAGCATCCTTCTCTCTGTGCATTGTGTAGCTCCTCAGATCCTGCTTGAGCTGCTGGACTTGGTGCATTAGAGTGGTGTCAGGGATGTGGCTGTAGAAGGATTTGTTGTTGCGGAATTGTTCAGGTGGAAACTCTCAGTGTTCTGTCTCCCAGGTCCCTGATGTTCTAGCTTAAGGCATCTGCTGAGGGTATTTTCCAAAACAGGGACGATGCTGTCTAGTAAGGAATAATATAAGCTCCTGAAGAGGGCAGCATGGGTTAGCTGATGTTACCTTACAGAGAATAGTACTTTACATTCCAAGCATGTCTAAGGCAGAGCTAGTGAAATGTAAAAGAGCATTGAAGGAATCGGTAGTAAAACTCTTGGCTCTGTGATAAGATGCCTGGGTTGGGCAAACAGAGTTATTCACCATTCCTGCTGCTACAGGAAAAGATCCCCTTCACCAGCAGTTTGCTACCTTGCCACAGGCTGTATCTGACAGGCAAATGAGTGCTGATTCCACAATACAATATGTGCTGTCTGTCTGTCCTACTCCTCGCTCCAGCATGATGGGAAAACAGACGGAAACTTACAGGAAACCCCGCCTTTTAGTAAAGTTGAGCTTTCTGGAATGTATTTCCCACCATATTTTATGATCTTCTATGTTTGCTCTTTACTCCCTCCCTTTCAGTGCCCGTTATGCCTATGGCTCACACCTGGGCATGCTACAAAGAGCCCTTTGACAAGAAGTGTGTTTATCAGCAGCACGCATACAATGGTTTCTAATAAAACAGAAACACGGCATATCAGCTTCCATTCACTTAACTGCTTGTCACCATTTCCCAAACAGCCTGCTCCGAGTGGACTTTCTCTTAAAACGGTTGGTTACTCGTTTCTGTGTTACGAATATGCGACAGACTGCATCAGTGGAACGTTATGGCTGCACACTTAAAATACAAAGTCAGGAAATGTAAAAGTTAAGGTTCCAACAGCAACATTAACCCGGCTGCATGGACGTTCTGTCTGTTTACAACAGACAGGGGCATAGTAAACTACACATTCCACCAGAAAAACAGGGACAGAAAATACTGCATAGGAGTAAACGCTGCGGGAGGAATCCTGTGGCCTTTGATGTTTGTTCTTTGCACAGGTGTTGTTTTGTGTATTTAATAATAGTTGCTTGGGGCTCTGCAGTTTACTCCTAGCTGAGGTACAAGGGGTGGGGTGAGTCTCTTTGCTGTTCCTATCATTTGCCTGCAGACCCTGTTCAGTGGCTTCCATCGCCGTGCCTGTATCTTGGAGATAGATGTGCTGGCTCCAGGAGAATTTTCCATGTCACTCATTTTCAAGGGTTGTGTGCGGTTTTACTGTGTGTTTCAAGGAGGTCTGTCCAGCCGCCCTCATGCATCTTGTCCCAGCAAGCAGTCTCTGGCCTGGCAGGTGGGGCGAGAAGCGTTGCAGCGATGTCCCAGTTGGACAGAGAGAGCCTGGTATAAGTGGGAAGAAATTCAGTCCCCATGTGTCCTTTGTCCTGCACATGGATCAGGGCTATTGTCTGTACTCAGGACAGGGCGGTATCCAGGCACAGGCTCCCAGTCACCTCCCTGCCCCCGGCCCTGGGAAAGCCCACTCTCCATAGGATGGAAGAGATGCTGACAGGTAGAGGGGATGGTAAGAGCTGGCAGTGCAGCTGCTGTGGGCAGGGCCGGCTCTAGGTTTTTTGCCACCCCAAGCTCTGAGAGTGCAACTGCCCAAGCAGAGAAAAAGGGGGGTGCCCGGAAAGCCGCCCCTGGAATTGTGCCGCCCCAAGCCCGTGCTTGCTTTGCTGGTGCCTAGAGCCGGTCCTGGCCGTTGGGGGCGAAGTTCCAGCTTTTGCAGTGTGTCCTATTGGATCTGTTGCCGCTCCTGGAGTCTCCCTGCCCAAAGAGCCGCACTTCAGAATTGGATGGATGCAATGCAGATAATGGCAGGTCAGCTGTACGTGGGGACACACCGCAGTAGCTGATCAGCAGTGGAAGGCTACTAATAAAGTGGGCTTCTCTTTCTTGATCCAACAATTGTCTTTTGCTCCCTTGTCCTCAGAGGCCGAGCAGAATCCTACAGTAAACAAATAGCCTCCATCTTTGTCGAGAAGGGACATCGGCAGCCAGGAGGCAAAGCTGCTCAGAGCCACAGAATGAAGAATTTGGCTCTTGTAGATGCTAATTAACCAGTAACATATTAGCCAAGTCTTGCATCTTTCCCATAGCTCTTCTACTTCTCTTCTCTTTGCACTTATCTCTATCTCCCCTCTGGTTAGGAATCTACCCAGTTCATCAGACAAGTTTTGTGTTTTCAGGTTTGTGACCACATTATTGACGAGTAGCTGAAGGCACGTGCTGGGGGGTGGGGGGAGTGGGTGGCATTTGGACCAAGTTCTCCACCATTTGTACAGTCTGCCTCAGACAACAATGAAATTGTTGCATTCAGATTAGCTGTAGAGCAAGGGTGGTGATTGGTGAGTTACCTCTGATATCACAGTGATCTAGGACTCTTGGCATGGCCTAGGGACATGCCTTTCTGCAGCCATACACCACATGGGTGTAACTCACAGAGGCAAAATGGGTGAGAACGTAAAAAATGGATGGTAACAGACTGCAAATCCCGGTGATGACTGAGCCTGGTGATATTCTAAACAAAAGAGCCCTCAAGCATGCTTGTACCTGTTTCTGTCCCTCCACATTGACCCGACAGACATTCTAGGCTTCCGAGTGACAATCCTGGAATCTTACTGCATAGATTGTTAAGCGCTGACAATGCGCTCAGTTCTGTGCAAGACTAAATAGAGTCCCTGCCCCAAGGAGCTTACAATTAAAAAAAAATATAAGATGCTTTTTCACTGAGAGACTAGTCACCTGGGAGACCCAGACAAAGGGGTTATTTCAGTTAATTAATCCCCTGACTTGGAGAACGGCTTTCCTCCTCAACATCAGAAGCAGGGATGGACATACACTTACATCAAGCCCATAATGCTAACCTGCAGGGGAAATCCTATAGAAGAACTTTAGCTCATTTGGTATTACTGTGGATGGCCTATCAGGATTAATGTTATTACAAGTAATACAAGTGGGAATCACAATGATTAGGCCATTATTTTAATGAGTTTCCCAAGAAGGATAATGACAGTTTGTATACCTTACAGATTTCATCCATTAGCTTCCATGTGCCAAGCGGCTTGGGCACCTCACTGCAGAAAGTGGGGATTCTCTCCTGCCCTTCCAGGCTTTCCAGCCATGAAGTTACACAGTGTTCATCCCTATTCAGACCGTGCTTAGCCACAAAGCCACAAGATGGCGAAGAGTGGGGTGAACAGAAGAGAAGGTGCCTCAATCCAGGT
Source organism: Caretta caretta (assembly GCF_965140235.1). Classification (NCBI taxonomy): domain Eukaryota; kingdom Metazoa; phylum Chordata; order Testudines; family Cheloniidae; genus Caretta; species Caretta caretta. The sequence goes on from NC_134215.1 coordinate 713,153, forward strand.
GCTTGTGTTGTCCTCACGAACCATTTTCATGCAATTATGGACAGCTGGATGAGTTGCATACCCTGGCTGTTGTCTGCCCAGCACAGAGTAGATTTCCCTGCCTCGTGATTTGGGTAGCAGGAGAGGATTCTATCTGAATGTGAGTTACTGGCTCTGGAGTACTTTAGATTGTGACAGTTTCACAAGAACCAAGTATGTGAGTCTCTGCTTTCCATCTTTCCTTACAGCTCCTGGAATGGCCATTGTCAGGAATACCCCATTCACTGGGAATGTCTGAGCCCAGGGTATCTACAGCACCTGCCCTCTCCCCCTCTCAAATGGTGATTGAAATGAGTAAAACAAAGATCACATGAGAGAGACTACAGCACACTCATGAAACTGCAACACGTCTGCCTGGGAAGCAAACAGAGTAAGAGGAGAAGGCATCCAGTTCTCCTGGTCCAGCTCTTAAGCCTGCACCACAGTTACCGTGTCTTTGTTAAGCACTGATTGTGCTTGGCCGTGTATGAAACGCATGGTTGCTGCCCCACAGACCTTACAGTCCGCATACTTATGGACCAAACCCTCCTGGGGGACAGCAGCAGGCTTGGAGTTTGGGTGTTCCTGCAGAATACTGTTCAGCCAGTACATTACCCACTTGCTCAGAAGAAAGCTGATGCTCACTCTGTTCATAACTGACCCAGCAACGAAGATCATGTATGTGAGTTTCTGGCTACTAACCTGGGAAGCTCGTGACTGTGGAAGTGAGGTCAGAGGAAAGGGAAGAGATGCTCTTTCCTGTGCTGTGTCGCTAGGCCCAGCGTTTTTGGGAGTGAAGAGATCAAAGTGCAGTTGCAGCTTGAGGCCTGGCAGTTCTGTCACATCGTTGGCATGGCAGCCTGTCCAGCAGCACACAGTCCAAGTGCGAGTCTGTTCTGTTCTGTACAGAGAACAGTGTACTGTGTCTAACTGAAGGAAGCCCTAGACCCTTTCCAGAGCCCCGGCCTGTATTTCAGAGGTGAGCTACCTGCCTGTAACATCTTACCATCCTGGCAACACATTCTCTTTCTCATCTGCAATTGGTTAGCTAAACAAGCAGTCTCTACCCCTGCTGCCCAGCTGGGCAAGGTGCGATGACATTATCATTATTCTCAGTTTTACAATCAATTAAAAAATTAAATCAAAGGGCTGGTGTTAGTGTAAGCTGGAAAGAAATGGAAACAATTTCAAAGAGTGTTTTAAACACTGCATTTTCATTATAGACATTTCAGCTGCTTTTCTCTCAGCCAGAATCATTTGTTCCAGCTCCTATGTGTTTTGCATGCTGAGGCCTGGCAGCTGACAAGGGGGAGCATGCCATGGAAATACTGGGCAAGAGTCACTCACTGATTCCTGTAGCAGATCATGGTTGAATAATGAGTTAAAAATCCTGGACTGATGATGTTGCCTGACAACATGAAGCATCCGAGGTGTCAGTCCTTGTGTTCTTTTTTGGGTGTGTAAGCAGTGTCAGGATGAGCTCCACCCTGACATCTGGTGGTGAGGTGTGGCAAGTTGTGGAAAAGAACTTTAGGGCCTGATCTCATTTGCATAGGCACACCCACCCCATCTAGAATGGGACCATAGCTGCCCAAATGGTCACTTTGGCTGCTGTGGGATCCCCAGTGTCTCTGTTATTGGGGCAGGAAGAATAAATTGTTATTACCCTGATTATGGGAACTGTGCTTGGAACTGTACGTGGCCTTTTGTTATGATGGAGGGATTCACCATCAACTAAGTAGCACTTGCTAGGCAAGGGTCATGGGTTCCAAAACTGTGAATTGAGAGAGGTTAGGGACAAGTATTAATACTTGGTGGCATGGGCCTCTTGGTGAGGGCCTTACATGTTAATTGCACTTCCTCCTTTCTCCACTGTGGAACATCAGAGCTAATTTTGATTTCATTAGAAGTCTAGTTATAGGCTGCTGAGCTCACTTTGGGCTAACAGTGCACCAGCACTGGGGCTCCCCTACTACAAGCTGAATTCACCAAAGAGCTGAAATCACTGAGCGTTGTGTTAAGTAGTAGGGAAGCCTGAAGATATATTGTGGAGCAGTTTGCGGGCCGGCTGGAGTGCCTTGTGGACAGGCTGGTGAAGCAGTTTGACGCGGAGCAGTTTGTGGACGGCAGGAGCTGCTTGTGGGCCGCGGAGTGGAGCAGAGCTGAGCGAAGGAGTTCGTGGGGCGGCTGGCGGAGTGGAGCGAAGCTAAGCTATGGAGCTATGGGGTGGTCAGCTTCAGATCATGTAAGATGCCTCTTACCCCCGTCCCATCTTCACCCAGGTTGGGAGGTAAAGCTCTGCAGATAAACTTTCGAACTCTGGGGCTGCCCTGACCAGGGACAGAGACTTTTGGGTCATTGGACTTTTGGGACTTTGGGTGATTTGGGGTTGCTGGACTCAAGAACCAAAGGGAAAAGGGCATGCCCCAATTTGCTTGGGGTGGGTTTTTTTTTTTTTTGCTCATGGGTTGTGTTATGAATCCTGTTGGTGGTGTTTCCCCACCATAATGCCACATTGTTTCTCTCTGTTATTAAAAGGCTTTTGCTACACTCAGACTATGTGCTTGCGAGAGGGGAAGTATTGCCTCTTGGAGGCGCCCAGCGGGGGTGGTATATATTTATCCCAGGTCACTGGGTGGGGGCTCGAGCCGGTTTGCATTGTGTTATTGGAATGGATCCCCTAGATATTGAACCCGGCCCTTGTTGCTGCCAACTCTGACGGGCAGAAGGGTTACAGGTGTAATGAGCTGAAGTAGCTGTGTACTTTGTGATAAACCCCTCCCCAGAGAGCCATGCAAGTCCCTTGGCTTTACACAATAGGGAAATGAGTTTGAATCAAGTTTCTAGATCAAAGTAGCCAAACAAAACCTTATGGCTACAGATTCCCTGTGACTCTCCATAGCGCTTTTGATTTGTGGACTGGGGCTTATGCCGCTGCAGTATGCAAAAAGTCCTGAGTCTAGCTATATATTATGAAAAGTCTATTTTTGTGGGAATCCCCCAATTTTCTTTCCTGTCACCACAACCCTCAGGCCCTAAGCAACAGCAGAGCTCTGTCAGAATCCCCAAGCCCCCTTCAGAAGAAGTGCTGTGCCCAAATGCAACCCCACAGACCCGCACTATCCTTCTGTGCAGGAGCTGCTACCATGCTAACAATGTCTGAGCCTGTGGGATGGACGAGATGTCACTCAGAACTGGCAGATCTTTTCCACCTCTGAGTCCTATAATTTGGATGCCTACCAATAGAATTGGCCATCTGGATAACACCAGTGTCCCAGGGGTTCATGTGGTGGCCTTGTTAGCCCAGAAAGCCCTTTCAGGTCCACAAATACATTTATCTATGAGAGAAACACCCATCTGTACCTTTCTGTTTTATTTTAAATACCCCCAAAGCATGAAGGGCAACTGGTAATCTGTATTCCAGCAAGGCTGTGCTTTGTTTCTTTGCCACTTGAATGCTTAAAGAAGACACTTGTAGTTTTTGCAGATTTGTTCAGGTGAGCTGTTCTTGGAGAATGGAATCAGTCCCGGGGGTCTTATGGTCAGGTGCAGAAATGGAAGGTAATGCAGGTCAGTAATAATTAACTACCTGCATTCTGAGCACTGTCCATCTCATTTACTGTAATTATTGCTTTGCTTAATGGTTATGCCCTGTCCTTTGAAAGATTTAGTTATTGGGATTTTTCATATTCAGTTTTGCATATTTTTTACCTACAGGGCATGTCAAACTCAGCGGTAACTCCAAGTGTAAAGCCAACCTCTGTGACATGGCTGTTGCTAGTTCCAATAGGAACCTAGCTGGCGGACCCAAAAGGTTTGTGACTAGAGAACTGTAAGTCTTAGAAGGTTTGGGTGTTTGATGTTATCCTTTATGAGGGATGCCGGCTTTGCTTAGCTTTCCTCTCCGTGCTTTCTGACCCTTATTGCTTTCTTGGAGAAGGAAATGGCTGATGCAGTTCTAGATGAATTTGGTCCCTTCTGAGAAGTGAAGAATCCTGCACAATGCAACACAGATTAACTAGAGATCTCTGTTGGGGAAATCAAATGAAATGTCTTGACTGACGATAAAGACATCAGGGAACTTTTTGTGTCATCTTGCTTAAGCATGTTGGGTCTGTTGTCATCCTCTAACAATCAATATGCTACTTGCAGTTCTTTTTTTTTTTTTAATCAAATGAGACTATGTGAATGCAGCCAGTTCCTTTCAATGGATGTTGGGGCAGAGCCACAGTTGGAACAAATTGTTGTAACTCCACTGAATTCAATGGGGCAAGGATGATTGACACCAGCTTAGAATCTGGCTCTGCTTTCACTTTCCTGCACTCCTGCTTTGCTCTGCACTGGTTTAAAGTGAGGACAGTCAGATTTTTGCTCTGTGTGGATTAAATCGCGCACGCTAAGTTAGTTCCGTTTTGGGTTGATGAGGCAGCAGCACAACCTAAAAGCAGAAGTTCAGAAGGGTAATAATAATGCTTCCTAATTTGATTCTTAAAGCATGGTTCTCCCCTCCACAACCTCCTGATGCGGCACAAATGGAATTAAAGGAGGGAAATACATTGTACAGTGCAACAAGAGCATTATAACCAAACTGGCCCCCTCTAACTCTAATGCTGAAAATCCAAGGGGATTTAATGCAAAAACATAAAGGGGAAGGGAAGGATGTAAACAGGGGCTGAGTTATTGTGATGGAACAAGGGCTAAGGCATCTTTAAAAGCAGGGAAGGAAGGATGAGATGGATGCCAGGAAGAGCCATGCCTGCTGCAACAAAAGGACAGTGTGGTGAGCTCCTGAAAAGATAGGCAGTGTCAGAGCTCAGAGTCCCATCAGAGGAGGCTGAAGGAGGCCAGAACCCACATGGTCAGGACTCTAGTGATTCTGCAGCCTTTTTCCTGCTTCGATTCCTGCTTTTAATCACCTGCTTCCCAGCTGCCTCAGGAGTGATGGATGGCACCTTCCTACACCAGGGCTCAGCCACTCTGCTGTCTACAGCCCCTGCCCAAGTCGCCGTAAGCCTGGAGGGAGAGAGCCCTGTGACTGGCACAGATGGTGGGGGAGGCCTCACTGCAAGTACCCTTACCGTCTGTGACCCTAGCAGGAGGCAGACAGAATCACAGCGCGCGCCAGACACACATGGGCCGAAGCTTCTGGTGCCAGAACTCAGGAGCTGTCACAGCTTTGGCTGTAACCTGGCTCATTAGCACAAATTGTCAGGCAGTCTCTGAGTGGAGCCCAGGACAATAATGACAAATTCTATGACCCCGGCATTCAGCCTGAGGCCAGGGAGGAGAGAAAATCTTCTCCCCCAGGCTACAGAGTAGCAGGAGCATCGCTCTGTGCCTGCAGCAGCCCACACAGCCTCTGCCATGGGGCAGATGAATCTAGTGGGCCGGTGCTTCCTCCAGGACTTCCAAGGACCTAGATCGTGCAGGGAGCCCTCCTACAGGAGCCCTGGGAGAAGACCAGGTGTCGTGCCCAGCCACGTGAGTGCAAGGGGAAAGGGAGAGGCTGTGGGAAGAGGAACAGGCTGAAGTCAGCAGAGCAGCGACAGTTTAACTAGCGACCTTCGGACACGAATGATGTCATGTGACCCCAAACCTTCTATCTCACCTGCTGATTGGCTGCTGGCTCCCACGAGCCCCTCCCGTTCACGGCTTGTTCCAGCTGCCCCCATGGCCTGCGCCCACCTCCAGTCCTCTTCGTCTGTTCTGAATCCCTCCCAGCCAGGCGCTGCCGTAACTCAGCGAAACCCAGGCAGAGATGAGATAAAAGACCAACCCTCGAGTAGGGCTGGCCCCTTTCTGTAGCACAAAACCGAACACGCCTGCCCTGCCCCTTTTCCGAGGCCCCACCCATGCTCGCTCCATTCCCCCTCCTTCCGTCGCTCGCTCTCCCCCGCCCTCACTCACTCTCACCAGGCTGGGGCAGGGGGTTAGGGAGCAGGAGGGGTGTGAGGGCTCCGGCTGGGGGTGTGGGCTCTGGGGTGGGGCCGGGGATGAGGGGTTTGGTGTGAAGAAAGGGGCTCCACACTGGGACAGGGGGTTAGGGTGCGGGAGGGGTGAGGATTCTGGCTGGGAGTGTGGACTCTGGGGTGGGGCCGGGGATGAGGGGTTTGGTGTGAAGGAAGGGGCTCCACACTGGGGCAGGGGGTTAGGGTGCGGGAGGGGTGTGAGGGCTCCGGCTGGGGGTGTGGGCTCTGGGGTGGGGCCGGGGATGAGGGGTTTGGTGTGAAGGAAGGGGCTCCACACTGGGGCAGGGGGTTAGGGAGCAGGAGGGGTGTGAGGGCTCCGGCTGGGAGTGTGGACTCTGGGGTGGGGCCGGGGATGAGGGGTTTGGTGTGAAGGAAGGGGCTCCACACTGGGACAGGGGGTTAGGGAGCAGGAGGGGTGTGAGGGCTCCGGCTGGGGGTGTGGGCTCTGGGGTGGGGCCGGGGATGAGGGGTTTGGTGTGAAGGAAGGGGCTCTACACTGGGGCAGGGGGTTAGGGTGCGGGAGGGGTGTGAGGGCTCCGGCTGGGGGTGTGGGCTCTGGGGTGGGGCCGGGGATGAGGGGTTTGGTGTGAAGGAAGGGGCTCCACACTGGGACAGGGGGTTAGGGAGCAGGAGGGGTGTGAGGGCTCCGGCTGGGAGTGTGGACTCTGGGGTGGGGCCGGGGATGAGGGGTTTGGTGTGAAGGAAGGGGCTCCACACTGGGGCAGGGGGTTAGGGTGCGGGAGGGGTGTGAGGGCTCCGGCTGGGGGTGTGGGCTCTGGGGTGGGGCCGGGGATGAGGGGTTTGGTGTGAAGGAAGGGGCTCCACACTGGGGCAGGGGGTTAGGGAGCAGGAGGGGTGTGAGGGCTCCGGCTGGGAGTGTGGACTCTGGGGTGGGGCCGGGGATGAGGGGTTTGGTGTGAAGGAAGGGGCTCCACACTGGGACAGGGGGTTAGGGAGCAGGAGGGGTGTGAGGGCTCCGGCTGGGGGTGTGGGCTCTGGGGTGTTGCCAGATATGAGGGGTTTGGAGTGCAGGAGGGGGCTCAGGGCTGGGGCAGGGGGTTAAGAGCGTGCAGGGTCCAGGAGGGAGGGGACTCTGGCCTGGCGCAAGGGGTTGGGAGTGGGGAAGAGGCTTTGGGGTGAGGGGTCCTGGTGGTGCTTACTGTGGCTCCTGGAAGCGGCTGCCAGGTCCCTGCAGCCCATGGACATGTGGGCGGCCTGGGAGACTCTGTGCGCTGCCCTTGCACCTGAAGGCGCTGCCCCCGCAGCTCCCATTGGTCATGGTTCCTGGGGGTCTAGGGGCCAGTGCGTCTAGGGGTTGCAGGGACCCAGTGACTGCTTCTGGGAGCTGAATGGAGCTAGGGCAGGCAGGGAGCCTGCCTTAGCCCCGGGCCCCCATTGTGCCGCAAACTAGACTGAGCGTTCCAGTCAAAAACCGGATGCCTGGCAACCCTAACTTGTGGAGTCTGAATGATGCTTCCAAACCAGTGCCCTGCTTGTATGTTCCAGCCCTTCCCCTCCTGGGTCTATTTTGACTAGTCAGACTAAGCTCTTTGTGGCAGGGACTGTCTCTCACTGTGTCTTTGCAGCACCCCACTATGGGGCCTGATCTTTGTTGAGGTCTCTAGGTGCTACCCTAATGCAAATTAATCAGTCAACATCTGGTCTAGGCCTCCACGCAACCCCAGAGGAGGGGGCAGGAGCTGGCCCTAAAAAGTGACAAATTGCAGAAAATTAGCACTTTCCCTGTGAAGTGCAAAGAAGCTTGTCTCATTTCACCAGAGCAGGGTGGGCAGAGCCCCACGGCGATTCCCTGCTTGGGCAGGTTTATGCTCCTAGGGCTGGGCTTGATTAGGAAAGGAGGGTGAGCTTAGGAAGGGCATAGCTAACAGATTTGATTCGATTCAGGTTCTGTGATGCTGTGGGTGCCCCACACAGGCACCGATTGGACGAATGGGGGCCTGAGTGGCCAATTATGTTATCTGGCTGCACCTGGAGGGGAGCCAGGCTTAACTGATCATGAAGCTGAGCTGGGCACTAGCAGGCTGGTTATTATAAAGAGGGGAAGTTTGTGGCAGAAGGGGGCTGTAGGGAGGGGATCTGCTGTCACTCTCTGTGGGATGGAAGAGATAGGAAGTAGGCCAGGGAGGCAGCAAGAAGGCTGAGGGAACAGACCTTGGCTACCAGGTACAGGGTCCCTGGGCTGGACCCCAGAGCAGAGAGAGGGCCTGGGTTCCCTACCAGCCACCAAGGAAGGTGGGGTGAAACCCTCTGGGGCAAGGGCTGTAAGCACCATGGAGCCCAGAGACAGCCAGAAGACCTGCTGTAAGGTCATGGGACCATAGCTTGGATGGACTCTGTTACCTCAGAAGGGGTGGACTAAAGCATGACCTGGCTGGAGTGCGGAGCTGTAGGAAGAGAGACCACCGCAGCGATTGATTGACTGTTGGCAGGGGGTGTCTTATGGGGAGAGAGCTGCTATGCCATACCTGGCCACAAGGAGGTGCTCCTACAGTGAGTGAACCCCTTTGTTTACACTCCTGACACGATAGTATCTGATCCCTTGCAGTAGTGCATTCAGCAATGAGACTACACCTCTGTCCTATGTTGTTTGTTCTCTCATCTCCACATGGGGAGAGGCACATGGAATGTGGTTTTGATAGAATCATAGAATATCAGGGTTGGAAGGGACCTCAGGAGGTCATCTTGTCCAACCCCCTGCTCAAAGCAGGACCAATCAGTCAACAAGGGTAGGGCTTTAGGGTTTGTGTTTCATAAATATACCTCTTGCTACATGTTTATGTTAGAGATAGCAGGTCCAAGAAATGCACCTTGCCCTTGGAGCAGAAGGTGGCGAGGTCTGTGATGTTCCTGGGGGAGTTTGTTCCAAAGTCTCTGACGGGGCCGGTGACAGTTCTGTCTGCTGCCCACATGAGCTTTTAGTGGAGAGTTCCAGGGGACCTGAGAAACAGAGCTGTGTGCTAGCAAAGCCTGACCCACACTTGCCCTTTTTCCTAGTTTTAAATGTAGGGTAATGATGTTAGCTGGTTGCATTCTAGGCTAAGCTATGATGCAACCAGCTAAAATCAAGTTGAAGCTGTTACTTTGCATCTGCACTAGGAAAAGGTGGAGTTTAGGAAGTTGGCTACATGCAACTGTTTTCCTGATGAGGCCAAACCCTTTCAGCAAACCTCGCTGCTTAGATTCAGCTCCTTGAAGCAGAGAAGAATACTGCAGATCTTTAAGCAGGCACCTGACTCTTTTGAGGGGAGGATATTTATCTGGTTTTTCTCTGTTGTTGATTTCTAATGAGGTTTCCTGTAGACATGCTATTAAACTAACATAATTAAAGCAAATATTGTTTCTGGATATGTAAATGAGTCTTCACACACCAAAATTATTCCAATTCATAAGCGCTGAGAATTTATTAACTATTCACATTTGTGTGCAATTAAACCTGAAACATTACAATTTTTTCTAATGGTTATATGTTCAGTTGTTATTAAATTTGACTTTTCAGAAATGATTATGAGTAGCCTAATTAAACAGTTAGCTTAATATATTAACAATGCAATTTGCTCCAATGTAATTAGAGACCCATAAAGTGCAATTTACAAAGTGAAAACTCTGAGACTGGGCCACCATGCTGGCTTCAGACATCTGCAATACTGTCCCATTACTGAGGCTTTTGGGGAATGAAGTATGCTGGCAAATTCTCCCCAGCACCCTCACAACAAACCAAGGAATCCCATTCCCCCGGGTGTCAAATCCTTTTCTGTTTTAGAAAGTAAAATGTCTGGGGATGTAAGTTCTGAAGTTTTAAATAACTTGAAAATTGGGCATATGGGATGAGGAGCTGCTGTTGATATTGGAAGCTACCCCCACACAAAGGCCAAACTCACTGCTTGCGTAAGCAGACATGGCACCCCGACGAGAAACCGGTGGAGTTGTGTCTGGCTGCACTAGTGATGACAAATGAGACTTGCTTTTGAGGTACATAAACAATGAGCCTCATGGGGCAACTTTGCACCATGTGAAGATTTACCCAGCAGTGACTGAACTTTCTAAGTCTGTCTCATTGGTGCAGGAGGCTTTGATGTTTTGCTATGGTTTGTTACATGTGAAATGTTAACTTTAAATGGTGTTTCCTGTGGGAGAGCAACAAAGCTTTAAACTTCTTCTAATGGTAAACATAATTTTAGAAAATGTGAGCACAACAACTGGGCATGTTTTCTGGGCCCTGCGCTTTACAGTTCTGCTGCTGGGAGAAGGAGTCTGCCTAACGGTTAAAGCACAAGTTGGGAGCCAGGCACTCCTGGGTTCTAATTCCTGGTTGGACACAGTGACTCTTGGGTGAGCATGGATAAGTCACATTGCCTCGCTGTCTCACTTTCTCCATCTATACAATTTGGAACAATGAGCCTTCCCTCCGGCACAGAGGATGCGAGGACTAGTTAGTTAATCACTGTATCATTGCTATGTATTTAATATGTTTTCAGGAGCTAAGGAATCTGCTTATGTTCTGGAGAGGAGTGACTGGAAAGGACCAGCACTTCCATGGTGGAAATAATATTGTGTAGATGGCCTGGGAGAGAGAGAGACGGAGAGCAGGGCTTTTGTTAGAGACTCTGTTCAGACTCCGTCTGTTTAAAAATTACAGCCAGTTCTAAGCAGATCCTAAAAGTAATGAAATTATAAAGTCATGGGGGAGGGTTAATTAAAGCCATAATCTCTGCTAATTTCAATGGCAACCTGACTTGACTGAAATCTAAAATTAATATGGCAAAATAAAAGTTAAGATCGTAAAGAAGGTGAAGGCCAGAGCTGGTGTAAAGTACAAATGGAAAAACGGAAACCTATAGCGACCCATGTGCCGGCGGGTGAGAGCCATGCACACAACTTATGGGGTATGACGAGAGCCCCACTCACAGCCCCACTGCCACCAGCATCCCAAGAAGCAAATCCAGCACTGCTGGGCTATCCCGGTGTGCTGCTCTCTGCGTACCATGCTTCTGAGCAGCTTAACATAGTTCCCAGAAAATCAGGAGTTGTGGCAGAACGTAACTCTCCCAGTGTCCGGGGAGATCACTAATGTGATGATGGCCTGTGGTGAGCAATATATGCTGGGTGCTTATTTATAGAATAACATTATCAATATGTATTGTCCATACCACATATCTTAATATGCATTAAGCACACAATATCACTATAACTTTATATTGTATATGTATTTCTAGCAGTTACATGGCCTGAATTTGCCGATGTCTTTCTATAATCCAGTCCACTTATGCTAAGTGTCTCATAACACCTTGCATTAGCTGAAGTAGCTTTGGTTTAAATAGCTAGGAAAACTGTCAGGATCAGGCCATGTGGGTTTTTACCATAGTAACAGGTATTCTCACGGACCAGTACTGGAATGTCCTATAGATAAGGAGAAGATATGAGTGTTCTACCCTGGTACAAGCCTAGGAAATGCCTTCACACCCTTAGTACCTAGAGTGCATGTGTTCAGAACAAAGAGCGAAGGGGTGTACACTTTGGTACCAGAAAAACAAGACAGACAGAAGATTGGTTAAATCTAGCATAAGATGATGCATGCAGCACCTTTGCACTTGTAAACAGGTTGGGTATAAAAAGGATAGCTTTAGAGGTGTAAATTTGGGAGCAAGCCTTCTTTGAACTTTTATCAGGTCCATCAATGGCTATTAGCCAAGATGGTCAGGTTGCAGCCCCATGCTTCATGAGTCTCTAAACCTCCAACTGCCAGAAGCACCTGGCACTGGCTACTGCCAGAGACAAGATGCTGGGCTAGATGGCCCATGGGTCTTACCCAGTATGGTAAAGGGGAATACAACAACAGTGCATGAGACAGCTTCCTGGAAATTGGTATTGTTGCCGGCACCCAGTGCCAGAGGCAAGCATCAGCAGGGGTTCGTTGCCCGGTATGCGTCACCCGATAAACACAACGGGGTGGAGAAGCAGAAAAGTTTATTTGGAGCTCCAAATAGGGCGCAGGGAGACTGAGCTGTCTCATATCCTGCCCCAGTGCAGCAGATTCCAGTATACAATTTATATCTTTTCCTACTTCACTACACAAGCTTATGCAACCAATTACCTGTTGCCCCGTACAATAACATAGCCAATCAGCTAAAGCAGCCAGTTGTGTTTTTCCTCAGTAGCATTGCCCGAGCCTTGCCGTGTATGGTCCTATTTGTTACTAGTTTTTGCTAAACATTTCTGCCTTATCTATCTGTTTCCCAGGCCAAAGCTGGCCTTGGCTGGTGAGCTGTGTGCAGACCTGTCTGTTTGTGTGCTAGCTTCCTCAGTGTTATGCAGGATCACAGAGGGTTCGAGGAGCAAAGGGGCCTTGGTTTATCCGGGCCCAGAGCAGGCGGGCTTCCTCGACACTCGTGGTCTTCCACCCTCCTGAGTTACCTAGTGTAGTGCCCAGTGTCCCCACCAACTCCCTCCTTTGAGAATACTCAACAAGCTTGCAACTGAGTCTTCTCATATTCCCTGGACAATAAGTGATTCAGCGCTGAGAAGTTAGAATCCTCAACAAGAGGATATAATGGGGTTTCTGTGGAGCGGGAGGCACATATCTTGTATATGAGTGCTTTACAACAGGCAAGCAAGAGGAGAATGATAATACACAACACGGAACCTGTGACCAGGAGACGAACAATGCCTCCCCCCAGGTCGGGCAGACATCCCCAGAATGAGGCAAAGATAGTGGGCTTTCTTTCCTGGGCTTTCCACTGGTCAAGGGCCTGTTCAGCTGACAGGATGTGCTTGTTAATATCCTGTGAATTTTCTGGGATATACATACAGCATTCATCCCCAATTAGGGCACACACCCCGCCCTGTGCAGCCAAAAGATAATCTAGGGCTTGGTGGTTTTGCAGGGACAGCAACCGGAGTTGATACAGTTCCGTGTTGAGGCTCCTGTCTATGGCCAAGGTATCATTGGCGAACTTGGTGAGGAATACAGAGAGCTGTCGATAGAGCTTGGCCAATCTACCCACCCCATATGCTGGGAGGAGGATCATACCGAATCTATCTTCCTCGCTAATGGGCTCGGGGGTGTCATACAGGGACCGCTGGTGCCAGGGCCGGCCCGATGGGAGGTGGGCCGCGTCTGCAACCGAGTGGCGTTTGCTTTTATTCACCCATCACAGAGGTCTGACCAGTTGTGGGGGGTTGCCCTCCAAGGGAAGCTGGCTGCATGGTAGGGGATCTGGGAACATATTCAGCAGTGGGACAGATTAAATTCCCGGGCAAAGGCGATTTTGAGGGCCTCATAGGTATTTATGTTCAAATTAACGGTCCCCATCCATCCCTTCTTCAGAGAAAGAGAGACGGGGAATACCAGGCAAATGGCACCCACTATCAGGGACCTCATGATATATATGCCCTTGTAGCCCCCCTCCCTCCGTGCTTATGTCTTTTTAAACAATAATTTGAGTCCAAAATCGTCGGAGGGTGATATGGTGATGGGCTGGACGGTTCACTGTTTCGCTGGTGGAGGAGTAGACACCACCTTCAGGCGAGAGTAATGGATCCAGTTTTTGTGTCCCTTGACCTTTGCCGCCGTGTGGGAAACCAGCAGGACGGGGTGGGGTTCCTTCCACTTCTCTTGGAGAGGCTTGTCCTTCAAGATACGAACAAGCACGGAGTCACCTGGCTGCAAGGAATGGACAGGAGGGCTTCCTCGACACTCGTGGTCTTCCACCCTCCCGAGTTACCTAGTGTAGTGCCCAGTGTCCCCAACAGTATCGTATTGAGCCTTGGTTCCTGTACTATAGTATTATCGACTTTTAGCAATAAACCTGACTGACATTGGTTATTTGGTCTCTCGAATATATTTGATAACAAACCAAAGTGTGGTCGAGCAATTGACTATCGAATTTACCGACACATGGATGCATCCAAGTCTCTATAATCAGCTGCCAGGGTCAATATTCAATTAATTAAAGTGGCTCCTGCCCATTAACTGCTTCCTGTTGAAGTCTGGGAGCATTTGTCAGCTCCATGCCTACAGACCAGAAGAGTGGGCCTGCATTGACAGGCTGGAGCAGGGAAACCCTGCTGAGCCCCTCTCCCACCCAGAGTACCTTGTATATCCCGCTTTCTCCTGCTCTCTCCCCTGACCAGAGAGATTCTTCTCACCCCTAGCCCTCCGGGACCATGCTCCGTCCCCTCTAGACCAATGGTTCACTTGCTCCCAGCTGCTACCAGTCCTTCCCAGCTGAGGTGCTGGCTCTTCCCTGATGCCTGGCCTCAGCTCTCATGGCAACCTGGGGAGGCAGGTTGGATTAGGGGAGTTGTCAGGAGATGAGAGAGGGCTTCCAGCAGCATGGAGAGATGGGGAAGGGCTCTTGGGTTAAACCAGTTGTGACCTGCTCCTCTTCCACAGGCCAGAAGAAATCCTGCCTCTTTTCCTATGGACCCTTCCCAAGCTTTAGAAACTAGACAGTTCCTTGGAGTCTTCCCCACCAGAATTAGTGGCTGCTCCAAGGGTTAAATCCAGCCCCACCCACCCACAGGACGTCAGTCTCTCCAGAGGCTTTTGCTCCTCCCCAGCAGCAGGTTTCCGTGGCTCTATGTGTTGTGGTGCGGTTCTGGATAGGGGTGGGGTTACTGTCTCATAAAAGTGGTCTGGGTGGTTTTGGGAAGGCCTGAAGAAGCTGCTGGGTGCTCAGCTCGACCTTCAGCCCTTCTGCGATTGGTCATCACTGGTAATGAACATGAGTCTGTGTGTGCTGGCAGGTCAGTGTGCACAGATACAGAGGCCACTTTGAAGCGTAGAGTTAGGCTCCATCTGGGACATACCACATGGCTGGCTTGTCAGCCACACGCCAATTCAGAGTCAGCAGCGAGAGCAAGCTGACAGAATTTGGGATCTGGAGGCTCCAAGGTCTCAGTTTTCCAAGGTCATTCGCCTGCATGAAGGTCAGAGGCATCCATGACGTCACCATGCTCGTTCCATGTGCCTATGCATTCATCAGAGCCTTTGCCTCACTGCAGATTATTAAAGGTCACCTGCATGTTCCAAGGATCTGTTCATTAACAAGATGAAATCTAGAGCATTGGGGTGGGCAGGTCCCCCTCCCCTCTTCGTTAGCTCTGGACTCTCAAAGAGATTTTCATATTTTAAATATGGTGCAATGACATCAATAATCATAATTATTGCATGCATCACAGCTTTGGAGATTAGCTGCAGAGCATGCATCTCAATGGCAAGTGGCTGTAATATCTCCATACGTGAAACATCAAAGTCTAAGGAAATGCTGTTCTTTTATAAAAAAAAAATCAGAATGATCATCCCACTCAGAGCAAAGTGCAGCACTGCAGACGTGCATTGAACAAACGCAACCGCATTTCATACCCATTTGGGTGTTTCAAGTATGGGAAAAATTGATTCCACAGCCCCAATCACGAATCCACATCAAGTGAAGACTGTATTGAAATTATGAGATTTTACACAATATTAGACTTAAATCAGCTCCTCCTTTGGAAATGTGTTTATAATTAGTGCCTAGAAAAACAGGGAACAGTGTTCGGGGCTTTAATTTTTGATATACTCCCTGGCAGACAAAGAAGAGGCTGAGATGGCATGAAATTCTTAAAGCCATGATCTTTCAAGTGTCCTTCTGCTGAATTGAAATTGTTCTCTCTGAGATTAAAGAAACTGCACTGCTTGTTTTCTTTGAGCAGAAGAAAAATATTCCAAGCTGGGAAAAGCACAGACTTTCTCCATCGAGCCCCAGGAGAGAGACTGAAATAAGAAAACGCAAAACATTGAAGAGAACAACACACACCTCTGAACCCAACAACTGCAATTCCCAGTTACAGCCCCTCTGCTGTTCCTCCTGCCTCATCACAACTGTTTAGCTTGGTCACTCCACCGGCCACAGTGAGATTAATACTGCAAATGGTTATGATACTGTACACGCTCTGACAGCAAAATCAGAGGTGTTGCTGTTGATGCCAAATTTGCGCCTTGGCTCTGAGTTAGGAGGAAATCAAAACCCCACATTAAAGTTTCAGAAAAATCTAACTGGATATGAAGCCAGCATTCAGAAATATGTTCAGAGAAAAACAAATATTGTTTTAACTCCATTAATAATTGAGTTGCCAGCAGAGATCCTCATAATGTTAAGGGAATTGAAAATTAAGGCGAAGACACTACTTTAAGAAAATATCCTGCTAAATAATTAATATGGCGGTGGCCTACTGGAAACCGAATGAAAGGAGCTCGGAGGTTGTCTTTCCAGCCTGGGGCTCTCTAATGCCACAGTTTGTCCCAGGAGGAAAATCTGCTGAAAAAAGCAATAAGGAGGTCTGACTCCATTCAGATCAACCACTGGTCACTGTATCAGAGATTCCCATGGCGAGCTGCCAATCTCCTGAGCAGCAGGGTTAGAATCCAAATGTCATGAGGTTCTGAAATCACAGGAACAAGATTTTTAACTCCTTTCAGGAGAGAAGGGAAGAGTCTTCAGCTCCTGCTGCTGGGAGTTGGGTGCTTCAGGCATAAGAACAGAGCAGAGACAGACCTGGAGAATATGTCTTTGGAAGATGGTTGGCAGCTGGTGAAAGCTTCAACCAGCACCAGGAAAAGACGCCCCCTATTTTGGAATATAGACCTGGAGGAAGTGCCATAGGCTCTTTAATGACCACAAGTGTCCAGCACCTTTGTCTCTTCATCATCTGAAAAGTGCATCTCCAGCAGCACAGCAGATCTTGGGCTCAGTATTGACTAAATCAGTAGATGGCGATCTCCCCTCTGGTATAATTTTGTGCAGGGTCCTGGATTTTCCTCGGGGGTCTGCTGTCCAGGCATGGACCGTTGGTTCAGCCCAGTGTAGGTGCTATGGAATAATTAATAAAACAAACTGGTACTAAGACATTACCAGACATTAAACTCTTCAGCAGGAGTAAAGATGATGTTCCTGCACTTTTCTACAAAAAACAGCTTCCCACCATCACTATCCACAGAGCCTTTGAGAAGTGGAACTCAAACAAGTGGCTAAGGAGTTAATCTGATGCACATTTCATGACATGGAAAGATACCCTGGTGCTTAAAGAGAATATTGAATATTGTGTTAGGCTTCTCTGAAAGTCTGTGTGCTGCTGAAGGGCATGCCAGCTCTTTAAAGTCCGAATTTATTCTAGTCCACTCCTATCTTTTAGGTTGTTGTAAAGAAGAGACTAGTAAATCAAGTATAATTGCTTGCAGGCATTTTAATTTAAGAAATTCCACAAGAACATACACAAAAAATATAACTATTTATCAATTCATTCTTTTAAATAAGCCAGAGCTGAATGCTTTCACCATTACAAATGTCCCAGAGTGTTTTACATGCAAAGGGGTTGTTGAGATTGATGGAATTCATAAAGAACCTTTATTTACTAAAGCAAAGTTAATAATTAAGTGGAAAGCAGAATATCCATGAAAGCTGCTTCACAAAATGATAATTCTTGTCCTAGTCCCCAGCAGAATGCACACACACCTTAGTGATCAAGAACATAAAAGTGATCCACTAGAATCACAAAAGGGAGTTTATTTTTCTAGTCCTATGTAGGCTAAATTTACCACTCAGCAATGGAGAGAGGAGGGCCTACCAAGGATTAGGATCCAAAGGCTTCCAAAGGTTTACTAAAAGCACTGTGATTTCTGGATGATATAGGGCTTTTTTGATACTAAAAGGAAGGACATTTTATCATTAAAGTGGGACATTCTCCAGATTGCAACCAAAGTGTTTCTCTTTAAGAGACACTGCTTAACACGATTCCATAGCTAATACACGCAGACCCTGATCCTGGCGCCTCCCCCATGCGCTGTAGGATCGGATGGAATTCAGAGGTAGTGCTTCCAGGGGAAGGTTGCTACTCAGCTTGGTTTCAGGCAGCAAAGTCTGGCCTGTAGTTCACAAGCTCCTGAAACTGCAAAGCAAAGTGAGTGGAGCGGCAGCAGCTCTGGGAAGTGGGGACTGGCCAGTCATGCTAGAGTCACCATGTTCAGAAAAAGGGGTGTGAAAAAGTCTTTTGGCTTCAGCCCAAATACACAATGTTGTCCTGGAGGAGGATTCCTGAGGCAGCAGGCCAGGCCTGGAATCTCTAATATTCCCTCGGTTACATTGCTCCCACTGCCTCCCCTCCCTCTTGGGTGCATTGTTTTCCTAGTTATAAAAGGCTTTCCAGTCACCCTGCTGGGTGCTACTCCTGCACTGTGCTCAGGGGGGCAACCTGCAAACCCCTCCCCCCAGCAACCCAGCTGTTGTTTGAAGACATTGTCTAAAAGCGTGAAATCCCATGTCAGGCCAGGGTGAAGACCTGTCTGAGTTGATTTAACAAAGCAGGGAAACAAGTCAGTCAGTGTTATCTTGATCAGAAACATATTCTAGGAATGATTAGCTGTCTGAACTTACATGCTAATTGTCTCCCCCATGAATGGCTTTTGCACATCATTGTCCGGTTTCTGACAGTCTTTGATTTAAATTGATAACAGAAAGCGAATAGAACCTGGGTCCTGCTCTGATTTTGACACTTGTGTTAGAAAATGTCTGGAGATGAGCATTTGTGTGCTCACAGAAGTTAGGTTAATATTTAATATGCTGGCATCTAACAAGCTGATTAGTTTTCCTTCAATACTGTTCAACTTTATAATTACAAAAACTTGAATCCTCCCTCGCTGTGCTCGGGGTAGGTGCTGAGAGACAGGGCCTGGCATTGCTGTGATCATGGCTTTACCACACTGGGACACCAGGCACTTTAGCAGTCCATTCAGTATTTCTGCTCCTGAATGGTATCACAGGAATGCACGTGGCTCCTAGATGCTTTCTGTTGCCAGAGATGATAGAGCAGGCATCTCTCTGGTTGGCTTTGAGCTGAATAGAAATGCACCCTGTGGCTGTTCAGGGGGACTTAGCCACTCTCTTGACTCAGGGACTGTATGATCTTTGCCTGCTGATGTGAATCATCCCTGAGTGATACCAGCTTTCAGAGGTCACCAGCCTCCACTGTACAGTACTGCAGGTCAAGAGTGAAACCTGGCTACACTGGATCGTCCCTGTGTGATCCTATGTACCGGGGACAGGGGCCGTGAAGAGGGTGGGGAACAGCATAGCTTTAGGGGACCCCCATAGATACAGCCACCTGTGGATATAGGGAGATAATTCACAGTGCAGCAGTGTCATCTGCTTTGAACTTCTGTTTTTGGGGGTTTTTTTGACATCATAAGTCGTACGTGCTCAAATGACCCCAAATTTGAGCCACCCACCTTACTGTGCACCCCCGCAAGGCATAGCACATTTCAAGACCTTCTGAATCAGCATGTGGATTTTAGAGCACTTAGAACAGTCATCCTTCAAATAGAGACTCTCAACCTTAACAACAGCAGCAGAGCTGCTGATCTGCTGTGAGAACCTGGAGAACATTGAGTAGGTGCACGAAAGTGGTATTACCTCTGGGTATGGCATTGGAGACCATTACTGGATCCTGTGTCCAGTTCGGGTGTCCATTCTTCAAAAAGAAGGTTGACAAATTGGAAAGGGCTCAGAAAAGAGCTACAGGAACAATGTAAGGTCTGGCAAACCAGCCTCATAGCAAGACTAAAGAAGCTAGTTTATCCATTATAAGGGAGCTGTGTGCCCAACCGTGTGTGACAGAATCATAGAATATCAGGGTTGGAAGGGACCCCAGAAGGTCATCTAGTCCAACCCCCTGCTCGAAGCAGGACCAATTCCCAGTTAAATCATCCCAGCCAGGGCTTTGTCAAGCCTGACCTTAAAAACCTCTAAGGAAGGAGATTCTACCACCTCCCTAGGTAACGCATTCCAGTGTTTCACCACTCTCTTAGTGAAAAAGTTTTTCCTAATATCCAATCTAAACCTCCCCCACTGCAACTTGAGACCATTACTCCTCGTTCTGTCATCTGCTACCATTGAGAACAGTCTAGAGCCATCCTCTTTGGAACCCCCTTTCAGGTAGTTGAAAGCAGCTATCAATCCCCCCTCATTCTTCTCTTCTGCGGACTAAACAATCCCAGCTCCCTCAGCCTCTCCTCATAACTCATGTGTTCTAGACCCCTAATCATTTTTGTTGCCCTTCGCTGGACTCTCTCCAATTTATCCACATCCTTCTTGTAGTGTGGAGCCCA
The DNA here is from genome assembly GCF_965140235.1 of Caretta caretta. Classification (NCBI taxonomy): domain Eukaryota; kingdom Metazoa; phylum Chordata; order Testudines; family Cheloniidae; genus Caretta; species Caretta caretta. Next base: position 733,301 of record NC_134215.1, read on the forward strand.
AAACTGGACACAGTACTCCAGATGAGGCCTCACCAATGTCGAATAGAGGGGAACGATCACGTCCCTCGATCTGCTCGCTATGCCCCTACTTATACATCCCAAGATGCCATTGGCCTTCTTGGCAACAAGGGCACACTGCTGACTCATATCCAGCTTCTCATCCACTGTCACCCCTAGGTCCTTTTCTGCAGAACTGCTGCCTAGCCATTCGGCCCCTAGTCTGTAGCGGTGCATTGGATTCTTCCGTCCTAAGTGCAGGACCCTGCACTTATCCTTATTGAACCTCATCAGATTTCTTTTGGCCAATCCTCCAATTTGTCTAGGTCCTTCTGTATCCTATCCCTCCCCTCCAGCGTATCTACCACTCCTCCCAGTTTAGTATCATCCGCAAATTTGCTGAGAGTGCAATCTACACCATCCTCCAGATCATTTATGAAGATATTGAACAAAACCGGCCCCAGGACCGACCCCTGGGGCACTCCACTTGACACCGGCTGCCAACTAGACATGGAGACAGGGTACAGTTAGCTCTAATAGAGCCCCTTTTGGGAGCCAGCCCCCTGTCACTTAGAACACGAAGGGCACTGGGTGGTTAGACTAGGAGGTAGGTAGGTTATCTGATTGCATTTGGAAGGTTAGTGGGGATCACTTTCACCTGTAGGGAGTCTAAGGAGCTAATGGGGTAATTAACTCACCAGCTGCAGAGCTTAGAGAAGAAAGCAGGCAGTATGAAAGGTTGAACCAGGGAACAGGAGGGAAGCCTTTTCTGTCTGCTGCTACATTGCCTATACCATAAGGTAACAAATAATAAAAATATCCTTGGTGATGGCACCCTGGTGGAGTGTGTGCTGTTTAATCACAGAGAGGGGGAACCTGCTTACATCAACTTTTGTAGTGCTTTTTTATTTGTGTTTAATTATTTCTCAGTGCTTGATGTGTTCCTTAAAGCCCCAGACTTGGAGTTGTGTGACTAGACCAAATCTCAGCTTTCACTAACTCTAAAGTGTGCTTCCAGCCCTCATGATTGTGGAGGTAAACTTGAAATGTGACCCCTACTGGTGTAAAAGCCAGATGGTAGATAAAACCCGCTCACGATGTATTATTTTAATGTCCTCATGACTCTTAAGCCAGTCTCATGCTTGCTGCAGGTGAGTAATGAGTTTTGAATGCTTGGGGTTGGCAATCCTAAGGCTAAGAGGTGACTTGAGCACAGTCTATGAAAACTGTCACAAGGGCTGCACCTCGCTGGTCCAAGGCCAGGCCCTTTAAGAGTGGGGGGGCTGAGTTCAGGTGACAGGGGGCACGTGACTGTAGGCTGCAAGAAGCACTGACTATAAGCAGAGATGGCCCACACTCAGTGGTGGGAGACCCAGGGTCAGGAAGGGTTTTCTGTAGTAGCCAGGCAGGGTGACCTGCCAGGGAAGGAGTGTACCATGTAGCTCCTGTCTCCTCTTGGCCCCAGCCAATGAGAGTGAGCTTTATGGCTTGAGCATGGATCTTCTTGCTGGTGCCACAGCTCTCAGAGGCACCCCGTAGCATTACTGCCCATAGCTGCTAGGTTCGTGTGGGATCCCTTGTGCAGAGGGATTTCTCTCTTAGGAGGGATCTTATCCTGTCAGTTAGTCCCACCCCTTCTTATATACACTGTGGTTTTGCTATCTCATCCCTTGGGGTGCAGCATACTATAGCTGCTGGCCAATGAATCCCTGGGATGGGGGACATAGGGGTGTGCAGTCTCCACAGGGTTAATGCACTGGTGATTAGCTTCTCTTTGTCCTGGATGGGATAAAGGTTGATTTCCGCGTTTTTCTTTCCCAGGGCACATTTGTAAGCAAAGCAGTGGCCAAACTATGTTTGCCGGGTGCCTGGCGAGTGGGGTTAGTGTGAGTAAAGGTTGTTTTTTATTGTTCAGGAGGCAAATTGCCATAGTTTGGTCCCACGACCCAGCTAGAAAATCTTCACAAACAGGTGATTAGAAAAGGCAGCTCAGTCACCCAGAGCAATTAAACTTTCACCCGCCGTGAAATACGTTCTCTGCTCACACCGAAGCTAAAGCTCAGGATCAAATTCCACCTTTGGAATTAACCCATCTGTATCATCCATTAAATCTGGACTCTTTTGACCAGCCATGCAAAGTAACATCTTGTCTTAGTGCTGTATTCATCTTGGTCTGTCAGTTTTACCCAACTCCTAAGCACTCAGTAATAGCAGGACTGTCAGGGTGTGTGTTATTCATTAGTTTTCATTCACTTGAAGAATATATCGTTGTCATAATATGGCACATTGCACTGGGAACAAACTCCCCGTGCAGGCAGGGCGTAGGGCCATTTTTCAAACCCTGCTGACTGTTAATTTGTACTTTGTTTGAAAGGAAAAGGTCTCATTTGAACTCCATTTTTTTAATATCACTTTGATGGCACTTAATGGATGGCTTTGATTATTACTGTCCCTCCCAGACTTTCTGCTGGAATAAGGATTCAGGCAACTAGGTGTCATGCAGAGTTCCATCCAGTCTGCCCACATGCTCTGTCCTGGAGGGGGGTTATTTTAGTCAACTTGATCAAAGACATTTTTTGTGATGTGCTCTCAGCGCACTCCAGTGACCTTCCGTAAATGCTACGATTTAGCAGCTCCTGTGCGAATGGCGAGGGACTTCCTGAACTACTCTGTCAGGCCACTGCCCTCGTCTCTTTCAAAGGCCTCCTCAAGACCCACTTCTGCCAGGGCACCTGCACAGGTTCAGCCCGTGAGGTGGGGCTGAGATGCTGTGGGCAGTGCCATTCTGGGCAGATTGCATGAGGGCAAGGTCAGTGTCACCAAGATCTGAGGGTAACAGGCCACCTGATGGGGAATAGCCGTCTGGCAGTAGGTGGAGAGGGCAGGTCTAGTTCGGCCGTGAAGGAAGGAGTGGCAGGACTTATTTAGGGATTCCATGTACGGGAGCAGGAAAGGTGGCTCTGAGTTTGCAGGGTTGGGTAGCAGGGAGGAGGGGATTGTTATTAGTGGCAATGTCGATGGGGAGGCACCTCGGAGGCCATTTCACATGAGCCAGTAAGAACCCCAGGCAGCTTGCTGTGCCCCTATTGCTGAGGAGCACCTGGGAAAGGCATCCTGCAACTAAGATTCTAGCCAACACCTGTGTTTAGTTTGTCTTCAGTCCAGTCTGTGGCACAGGAGCAGCCTGGGCGGAGCGGGCTGGCCTGTGCAGTGTAGAGCTCTCTCTCTTCCTGTTTTCCTCAGGAGGTAAGGGCTCGGGTTCTACAGCACAACACGGTTCTCTGTTAGGCCTGTCACTTCCGAGCCTCTAGCAGCAGGACGCCCAGCACCAGAGTCTGTGCTGGCCTCCATGCCAGCATAATAAGGAAAAGGAGATCTGATTAATATTGAAACAGACATTTAGTGTTAACCCCTAGAGCTGGATGAGCTGAATTTATCATTAGGGCACTAGCTTCTCCTTCCCCAGCTCTGCCACCATCATAAACAGGGCTCCTTTGCAACACAAGATGGCTGCCCCAGAAGGGGACTAAAGTGCTAATGGTGATTACAGTACAATTCTCAACGCATAGTTGGCTCTCCCGATGCGTATGAGCCAAATGGGTGCCATGTTCCCTCAAAACAATGCAGCCAGCAGAGTTGTAATTGACTGGTGATGTGCTTTGAATCCACAAGTCTGGTTTGGATTTCCTGAACAAAATGCTGAAAATAAACACAGGAAACAGACTTCTGAGCAGTGATTGATCAAACAGCAGACTCCGTTACAGCTTCCAGACAATTAAATACAGGTATGGTCTAGAGAACATTAGTTGCAAAAATTTATTAACCTATACTATTCCCAGGCCCCTTATGCCACTAGGAACAAGCAACTTGCCTGGGCTCCAGAATGTGCTCTGAGATAGTGATGTTTGTTCAATTTACATCCTATAAATGCCACACAATTGAGCTACCAAATACTCAGGAACTAAAGCAAATGATCACAGCTGTCAGCTTCAATGGCACAATGTTCTGATAAAACCCACTTTAAATGTTTGAATTACAGATCAGTGATGGGCAAACCTCATGGGGCCTGCACACTTATCTTCAAAGGAGGGGCTGGCCAGGAAGAGGAGCTTGTTTGAGTGGGGTCAGAGAGAGGGAGTGCAGGGCACCAGCATCCTAAGGGCAATCAATCTCATGGGCCGTGTGCTTGGGGGCTCTCCTGACTGATGGTTTCCTATGCTGTCCTATGGAAAGAGATCTGAAGGTGGGTGTCTTACGCAGCACTCCCTGCTCATATGCTACTGCCGAGCCCCACAGCTGCCAAGGCTGTGGTGCCCCCTACTGACTGGTGCCCACTGGCGCACTTGTCAGAGTTTACAAAGCGGCACTCTTTTGTTTAAAACTTTGAAAGAAGCTTTTCTGAAGAAAGCACAGATTGAAACTAGGCGCCAGTGCCAAGAACAACATAAATATCACCCGTGAACATAAGATAAATGAGACAAACACCAAGCACATAGATGGTAATTCACCACAATATCAAGGGATATTTCTAAATGAAAACAATAATCTTCAGACTGAAATGGCAAAAGGGTGCCTCTCAATGTATTAATCCTGCCTAATGCAGGCAACGTCTAACGAAACTCTGAGGTGACCTGCTAATTTCAGGGGGTCTGGCCTCAGAGGCATAAGTGTAATGGCACCTCCTCATCCCTTTCAGGGTGGCCTGTGCCTTGGGGCTGCTAGCAGGGAGCAGTCCCTGCACACGTAACAATGGGAGGCCGCTAGTGGTCTTTTTCCCTGGAGCACCCTGGGCTCGCCCCGATCGGTGAAGCATCACAAGACCAGCAGGGGGCAGGAGAGGCAGCTCTGCTGGGTTGGGACAGATCTCCGGTGACAGGCAATGTGAACAGCATAGTGAGAATTGGGTGGGGGCCACTCGAACCTTTCCCAGCTGACTGTGGCGTCCAATGGACACCCCTGGTGTGGGTGTATATGCAGCAGATGGAAGCGCCCCCAGTTGTAGATGCAATGGCTTCAGATTACAGGTCCCAGCACTTGAGTAGCCTCAGACCGTGCTGCAGGAGTCAGGACCACTCTGTGCTCTCCTGGGGTCAAGAAGCAGGTGTGGCGAATAGCACTTGGGAAGATGGTGGGACTGTACCCAGCGCTTCACTGGGAAAATGGGGGCTCTTGGTGACAGCAGTAGGACAGCAGCTGCAAATGCCGCTGGGCCTGGGAGCTCCACCACGACCTCCCAGAGCGGCTCGCTGACACTGTCTCATCACTGGGGTTGGCTTTTTCACTGGCTTTGGCAGGCTCTCCAGCTTAGACCAGCTATTGGTTTGTTTTTCCTACATTGATAGGGTGACCACAGCTTTGAGGGAACAGAAGCTCCGCTCCAGAAGGAGCAGCCCCGGCAGCTACCCTGCCAGTCCAGATGGGGAGCCCCCGTGCTTTAATTTCCTCCCTGTGAGGGAGCATTTCTTACCTGCCTGTTGTTACAAATGGATGGGTGGGGGCAGCTCCATGCACTCATTGCTGCCCCTCTGAGCAGAGCGGAGGCTGAAGGGTGTGTGTGTGTGTGGGGGGGGGCCTCTGTGAACTCCCCTCTCTGCTGCTGCTGCCAGCTTGTGCACAGTCCTGGAGGGGGATCTAATCTGTGCTGCTGTCCTCAGTCCCAGCCCTGCAAGCTTTGTGCAAATGCAGCACCCTGGAGAGCGCCTTGAAGCCATTCCCTGCAACAGCAATGCAGTCCTCTGGAGCACCCTTCTAGCCCATGCAGGCTCAGCACTGCGCCCTTCCCTTGGGTTGGATGAGGAATGGTGGGGCTGAGCTGGGACTCCCGAGCAAAACTGGGACCTGTCCCAGTGGTCAGCAGCGAGAGCCTCTGTCCGGCCTTCAGCCCAGTTTGTTGCTAAGTAACAGTAGGTCTGAGCAGCACGGTTGCAGGCGCAGGCCACGCCGGGGGCCTCTTCAGGTCTCTCTGGCTGCCTGGGGGCGGGGTGCAGCAGGAGAAAGGGTGGGCAGGGAGGATAGCCCACTGGAGTGGGCCCTGCACTGAACCGTGACTCAGTACTTCATTTCCTGCCTCTGCCATGGCCGTCCTCTGTGATCTTGGCAAGCCATTTAGCCTCTCTCCACCTCATCTGTATGATGGTACTAGCTCTGCCCTGCCTCCCAGGAGTGTGTGAGGGTAAAATGCCCGAAACAGGGGAGGCAGGCTGATCCCCGCTGTGTATTTGTCAGGGTTCAGTTGAGACATGGGGGCCTTGGCATGAGCTGGCCCCTGCTCTGCCAGCATCACTGTTTTGTCCTCTGCTTCTTTTCCAGATCATGCCAACCCTTACTGACCAGTCCTCTAACATGCAGATTGAGATTAAATCTCAGGAAACATTCCCTAACTGTAAGAACAATAGAACAATGAACAGACGCCTTGGGAGGTCACTGGAGGTTTTCCAAAGGAGGCTGGATAGCATCTGTCTTGGATGGTTTAGACACAAAAAATCCTGCATCTTGGCCGGGGGTTAGACTTGATGACCCTTTCAGTCCCTTCTAACCCTCTGGTTCCATGATGGTGAGGTGCTCAGACTATAGTGATGAAGGCCTGTTGTGATAACAGGGCCTATAGAGTTACTTTGTTCTTAAGATGTCCCAATAGTTTATAATAACAAACGTTGACGGGAAAAGGTACAAAATGGAGGAAACTGAACTAGTCCCAACAAAGGCCTACTGATCTAACTCAAGGGCTGTGTTAAGATCATGGCTGGTGAACAAGACCAAAAACCAAAATGAACCAAAATTGATATTGGGATATTAGGCCTAATTGGTGGAAAATATAACGAGGGGATGGGCTATTCTGCCCAGCACTCCCTTCTGGGGTCTTTAAAGAAAGACTTTGGGTGGGGGTGGGGAAATTGGCTACTGGAACAAGCTTCACTTTCATGGCTGCCACCCCAAAAGTTACTACCATCTTTGATACCATCGAGAAGACTGTCAAACATGGGTGTCTTCCCTTTTTAAAATGCTCTCCGGCTAAAAGGAAAGGGAACAAGGGATGGTGCCATAATGAAAAACCTGCTTAACACTTTACGTTTCAAATTCTTTAACTGTTTTTCCCTTTTCTGTATCTTAGTGGTGTGTTTGCCATTGTCTGAGGTCTCTGTATGTCGAACCTTGTTTAACACTGTTTAATGTTGGACAGTGACTGGGTTATGTAAACACCTTTGCCATGTATTCCATCTAAGCTATAGGCATCTAAGCAATTGCCATGTATTCCATCTATGCATGTGGCATCCCAGGCTTGACAAAGCCCTGGCTGGGATGATTTAATTGGGGATTGGTCCTGCTTTGAGCAGGGGGTTGGACTAGATGACCTCCTGAGGTCCCTTCCAACCCTGATATTCTATGATTCTATGATTAAGCTAATACAACAGGCCAGATAAGCACTGCACTAGATAGGTTTTTAGTCTGGTAAATCTTTGTCTCTAACAAACAGGGCTCTAGTGTGACTGTATCTATTTTTCAGAGTAGCAGCTGTGTTAGTCTGTATTCGCAAAAAGAAAAGGAGGACTTGTGGCACCTTAGAGACTAACAAATTTATTTGAGCATAAGCTTTCGTGAGCTACAGCTCACTTCATCGGATCTATTTTTGTAGCCCCATTGAGGCCATGTTGTTAAAGTGGAATCTGTTCTGTTTCCATACTGGGCCTTTCTCTGCAGAAAGGGAGCAGGTTTCAGTTTGCACAAGATAGAAGAGTGTGGGCTCCAGTCCCTGTTATGATACTGTGCATATGCATGTGACATACCAAGCATATGCCTACTGGAATCACACCAGTCCTTTGCATAAGTAGCACTGTCATGGCCAATGAGTTCTTCGCATGTTTTCTTAGCTGACTTATCCAAAGCCTCTCTGGTCCTGCTGACCTCTGACTGTCACAAGCTTTGCCCTATTGGTGGTCCTGACATGGGCTCTGAAGCCATGCACAAGGGAGGACTCTGGGAGCAGAAAGGTACAGCCAAGGGAGGTTAAACATCGGTCTCAGCACTCTGAGGAGGGGGCCAGTTGGCCATCTCTGCCCTGCTTAACAAACAAAGAGCCATTAGCAAACATGCAGAATGATGGACTGAAGCTTTTGAAAAGCCACCCCTGGGACCTACAGGGTGTGGGATTTGCGGCACGAGTCCTGAGCATGGTTATGAGCCCTGGATTCCTGGGTCATTTAATGGTGAGGACATGCTCCATGACATTTAACAGAGGGATCTGTGGATTCTTTTTCCACTCCGTGATGCTTTGGAGAATTGTAGGCTATTGGTAGCTACAGGTAGTCAACAGAGATTTTTGCATACTAAGCAGAGTAGCAGGAGATATTGTACTGCTGTGACCCTGCCTGAGAGATGGCGTTGCATTCCATTCTAATACACATGTCCTAGCGACAGACACTGACATGCTGCCTGCGCAGAGCAATGATAGCAGCGAGACAATTAGCCTGCTCTTTTGTACACACCGGTGTCTCTTACACTGTGCAACGGTGCGGACAACGTACGAGACTGAGAAAACTAAGCAAGGAATGTTAATGTAGTAGCCAGAGTGCAGCATGTCTCATGGCCAGGCTGTAGTGTCCACACCGATTCTGTCTTCTGGGTGGAACCTGACCCTCAAACCCCTGGGCCTAGAGGTGACCGGATGAATGAATATACGGAGCTGCCAGCCAAGGCAAGGTGAGGCCCAGCTTGCAAAGAAAAGGAACAGCACCGTGGCCTCAGCTTACCAATGCCCATGCAGCAGTAACTGCAGCACCAGCTCAGATCCCACCAGCTGTGTCTTTACCTCTTTAGCAGCTAGTATGTAAGGCCACAGGCTCTCCTTTGCAGAGCAGAACAAGATACTTCTCTGAAGACAACAGGCAGGTATATGCTGAACACCTCAGGATGGCCAAACAAGTCCTTGCAAGAGGGGTCCGGGCTAACCACAAGTCACACAAACAATTCCCTTAGTCACTCCAGTTTCCCAGTATCACCACCAGTGCCACTCGTTATGGGGACAGAGGGTTACGAAAACCAATACCCCAGTAAAAGAAAAAGGGTTCTCCTGATCCCAAAGGACCAAGCCCCAGACCCAGGTCAATATACAAATCAGATCTTACCCACAAATCACGCTGTTGCTAGTCCTTTAGAATCTAAAATCTAAAGGGTTATTCATAAAAGGAAAAAGATAGAGACGAGAGCTAGGATTGGTTAAATGGAATCAGTTCCATACAGTGATGGCAAAGTTGTTGGTTCAGGCTTGCAGCAGCGATGGAATAAACTGCAGGTTCAAATCAAGTCTCTGGAGAACATCCCCAGCTGGCATGGGTCTTTGCTACACTGAAGCTTTGAACTAAGGACTGAAAGTCCCTCCAGAGGTAAGAGGCAGGATTGAAGACAAGATGGAGGAGCTGCAGCAGCTTTCTATAGTCTCTTGCCATGTGGTCTCTGCTTTCTTTGTCCCAAAAGACAAGCTGCCCATCCCATGGCCTGGAAACACCTCGGAGTTCTGTCCATAGGCATGTCCCAGCATACCTTGCTGAGTCCCAAGGTGTGTCTGCCTTCTCTCAGTGGGTCAGTTGTATCACTGGTGGTCCTTAATGGGCCATCAAGCAGGCTAGGCAGAGCTGACACCAACTTGTTTGGGGTGTCACCCAGAAGCATAGCACAAGTTTGAACTACAGACAATATAGAGCGAATACTTATAACTTTAAATACAAAAATGATGCATGCATACAGAAAGCATAATCGTAACTAGCAAACCATAATCTTGTCTTAGACACCTCGTTTGACCCCCCCTTATACAAGATCTGGTGCCACTACAGGACCTTGCTTGCAACAATGTTCTATATGGTCCCAGTTCAAATCAATAACATCACACCAGGGTTTACAGTTTGGTTCAATGGCTCTCAGCACCCCCCACTATATACATTGTTCCAGCACTGCTGACTGCCCCAGCTCCTCTACCAGGAGCCCCTTTGCACTTGTGGGCAGGGTCAGAGCTTGACCCCTGGACTGGGATATTAATGTGGGATTTTCCATGCACAGGCACCTCTCCTCCTCTTCTCCCCTTGCTCCTCCTTTCACCCATGTTCCCATCCCACGCAGCCCCCAGGGAACTACTCAGCATGTCAAGTCTTCCTGCTGCTTGTTTTCCCTGCTGATGATCATGGTGTGGGCAGCATGGCTGGGGCTTGGCTGATGCAGGGCTATGATGGGTGAGTAGCTGGGTATTGAAGTGTGTTTCCAGCCTGGCCCTTCCCCAGGAGTCTGTGCATCTCCCCCCTACCGTGAGCCACCCAGGCCCCCTCATACTCGCATTCCAGGGCCCATCTTGGAAGTACCAGCCTGCCACTCTGTGGATGGGAAATACCATTCAAAATCCCATTGGAGTTCTGCAAGGCTCCTCCTGGGAATCCCTACACTCTGCAGTTACTGTGAATGACTTTACTCCTTACAGCCAGGGAGAGCAGAAGTGGTTTGGATTTCTCCCCAGTAAGCACTTGCTGCCTCGGCCAGGTGCTGCTGCTGCCATTTTGTCAAATTATTCCTTTCCATTTTAAAATGGAAGGAATTATTAGCGCAGATGAGGGTAGAAACCTCTGAGGAATCCAGAGCGGGAGTTTGGAAATTGTCCAGCAGATTGGTTCCTTTTTAATGATGTAGGACTATAGTTCATCTATTTAATTCAAACTGGCTGACATAATATCTTTCATTTGGACTTATTACCAACAGAGTAGTTACTCAGCTGGAAGCAGTCCTAGGGCAGGTCATTTTGTCATTATTTTAAATTTTTTCTATCTGACAAAATTGAAGGCCTTAAAAAGACTGGAGCCATTGTACAGGAGAGAGCAACAGAGAATAGGTCACATAATGTATTAAAGAATGAAAATTGATTAATTCTTTCCTCTGTTGAATAAGCAGCTGTACTTTGGTCCCTGTGATCCATGAAATAAGCTGTCAGGGAAATAGGAAATGTGCCATGTCTGAACTTCGCTCATTGATTCCATTCTGATCCGAGCAGAGGTGTAGGATTAAAATACAGTGGAGCGGCTGCAGAAGCAGCAGCAGGCCTCACTTGCTCGTCAGTTGTCTTGGCTATTTATTATTAAATCAGTGTTTTACAGAACTCAGACTCATTTACTGGGGTCACCAGGTCAGAGCCAGCTAACGGCTTCACACCAACAGCACTCGGTGATTTTAGATAAAATCGGGCTACACAGGAGACTTGGGAGGAGTGATTCTAATGAGACCCACTGGCCCTTGGATCTGAGGAAACAATTTTCAGGCAATTTAGTAATTCTGACAACAATCAATTGAAGAGAGGGCTGCAATGACTCCTAGAACGTGGGATTATTAAAGAGAGTTTGCTAGGCCAATTAGAGACTCCAGCCCTAATACTCTGCTTAATTGTAACATGATATGCAGGAAATTCTGATTACTGCATGAAGCTACACCAAGTTCTCATAGTTTATTAGAGACAACACCTTCTTCCTTTGCACATCTCCCAAGTTAAAATCAATGTTGTTGAGCTGACAATAATTGGACTAACAAGAGCTGGCTGCTCCGACCACTTCCTGGGATGAATCTGTTTCATCCACAATGAAGCGTCTCTCAAATTTTCTTAAATAAACTATTAAAGTTATGTCTCAGAAGGGTCGCCGTGTTAGGCTGGATCTGTAAAAGCAGCAGAGAGTCCTGTGGCACCTTATAGACTAACAGACGTATCGGAGCATAAGCTTTCGTGGGTGAATACCCACTTTGTCGGATGCATGTAGTGGAAATTTCCAGAGGCAGGTATAAATATGCAAGCAAGAATCAGGCTAGGGATAACGAGGTTAGTTCAATCAGGAAGGATGGGGCCCTCTTCTAGCAGTTGAGGTGTGAACGCCAAGGGAGGAGAAACTGCTTTTGTATTTGGCAAGCCAGTCACAGTCTTTGTTTAATCCTGAGCTGATGGGGTAAAATTTGCAAATGAACTGAAGCTCAGCAGTTTCTCTTTGAAGTCTGGTCCTGAAGTTTTTTGGCTGCAGGATGGCTACCTTTAAATCTGCTATTGTGTGTCCAGGGAGGTTGAAGTGTTCTCCTACAGGTTTTTGTATATTGCCATTCCTAATATCTGATTTGTGTCCATTTATCCTTTTACGTAGGGACTGTCCAGTTTGGCCGATGTACATAGCAGAGGGGCACTGCTGGCACATGATGCCGTGTGTTACATTGGTGGACGTGCAGGTGAATGAACCGGTGATGGTGTGGCTGATCTGGTTAGGTCCTGTGATGGTGTCACTGGTGTAGATACATGGGCAGAGTTGGCATCGAGGTTTGTTGCATGGATTGGTTCCTGAGCTAGAGTTACTATGGTGCGGTGTGTAGTTGTTGGTGAGAATATGCTTCAGGTTGGTGGGTTGTCTGTGGGCGAGGACTGGCCTGCCTCTCAAGGCCTGTGAAAGTGAGGGATCGTTGTCCAGGATGGGTTGTAGATCACTGATGATGCGTTGGACAGGTTTTAGCTGAGGACTGTATGTGATGGCCAGTGGAGTTCTGTTGGTTTCTTTCTTGGGCTTGTCTTGCAGCAGGAGGCTTCTGGGTACACGTCTGGCTCTGTTGATCTGTTTTCTTATTTCCTCGTGTGGGTATCGTAGTTCTGAGACTGCTTGGTGAAGATCTTGTAGGTGTTGGTCTCTGTCTGAGGGGTTGGAGCAAATGCGGTTGTACCTCAGCGCTTGGCTGCAGACAATGGATTGTGTGGTGTGTCCAGGATGGAAGCTGGAGGCATGAAGGTAGGCATAGCTGTCGGTGGGTTTTCAGTATAGTGTGGTGTTAACATAACCATCACTTGTTTGCACCATGGTGTCTAGGAAGTGGACCTCCTGTGTAGATTGGTCCAGGCTGAGGTTGGTGGTGGGGTGGAAGCTATTGAAATCGTGGTGGAATTCTTGCAGGGTTTCCTTCCCATGGGTCCAGATGATGAAGATGTCATCAATGTAGCATAGGTAGAGAAGGGGCGTGAGTGGACGAGAGCTGAGGAAGCGTTGTTCCAGGTCAGCCATAAATATGTTGGCATATTGTGGGGCCATGTGGGTGCCCATAGCAATGCCACTGGTCTGGAGGTGTATATTGTCACCAAACTTGAAATAATTGTGCATGAGAATAAAGTCACAGAGCTCAGCAACCAGTTGTACTGTGGCATCATCGGGGATACTGTTCCTGACCGCTTGTAATCCATCTGTGTGTGGGATGTTTGTATAGAGAGCCTCTACATCCGTGGTGGCCAGGATGGTGTTTTCTGGAAGATCACCAATGCATTGTAGTTTTCTCAGGAAATCAGTGGTGTCACGGAGATAGCTGGGAGTGCTGGTGGCATAGGGTCTGAGCAGAGAGTCCACATATCCGGACAGTCCTTCAGTGAGAGTGCCAATGCCCGAGATGATGGGGCGTCCAGGATTTCCGGGTTTGTGGATCTTGGGTAGTAGATAGAATAACCCTGGTTGGGGCTCTAAGTGTATGTTGATTTGTTCCTGTGTTTGTGTAGGGAGTGCCCTGAGTAGATGGTGCAGTTTCTTAGTGTATTCCTCAGTGGGATCTGAGGAAAGTGGCCTGTAGAATTTGGTATTGGAGAGTTGTCTGGCAGCCCCCTTCTGGTAGTCAGACCTATTCATGATGACAACAGCACCTGCTTTATCAACCTCTTTGATTATAATGTCAGGGTTGTTTCTGAGGCTGTGGATGGCATTGTTTTGTGCACGACTTTTAGATTATGAGGCAAGTGATGTTGTTTTTCCACAATTTCTGCCTGTGCACGTTGGCGGAAGCATCCTATGTATAGGTCCAGACTGTCAGTTCGACCCTCAGGAGGAGTCCATGTGGAGTTCTTCTTGTGCTGTTGGTGGGAGGGTATCTGTGTATCAGTATGCTGTTCAGTGTTATCTTGAAAGTATTCTTTGAGTCAGAGACAGTGAAAGTAGGCTTCCAGATCACCCCAGAACTGTATCATGTTTGTGGGGGTGGCGGGGCAGAAAGAGAGTCCCCGAGATGGGGCAGACTCTTCTGCCGGGCTGAGTGTGTAGCTGGATAGATTGACAATATTGCTGGGTGAGTTATGGGTACCACTGTTGTGGCCCATGTACAGTCCTTTTTCCTTTGTAGAGAGGTGAAGTGTGTAATGTAGATCTCCTGTTTTATTTTAGTAAAGTCCGTTTGCATGGAAGGTATGTTATTTATGAGAGACTCCAGGTTGAAGAGCTCTTTTTTGATGTTTTCCTGTTTGCTGTATAGGATGCTGATCAGGTGGTTCCTCAGTTTCTTTGATAGTGTGTGGCATAATCTCTCACTGTGGTCTGTGCAGTATGTAGCTAGCAATGGATTTTTCACCTTCAGTCCATTTGGTATGATGTCCATCCGTTTGCATTTGGAAAAAGTTATGCGGCCTTTGTTTTATTTGCCTCAAAATTGGGATTCATAAAGATGGATTTTTATAATTAAGGTGGAAGTGAGAAATAAGCTCCTATCTATAATTTAAAATGTTGAAATTATAGATACCCTATGACTTCAGTTTTAAATCTCAGGAACAAACTGCTCCCCATTAGCAGGCCTAATTAAAGCCATTTTTCAATGAGTCTTTGGCAAATTCCGTTTGAGCAAAGCTGCGTTAAGCTCTGTTGTATTTCTTTTTGCGTTGCAGCATTCTCCCGTTGAGATGAATCGTTGGCAGGATATGGTGTGTGATGACTCCATCAGAGCCCGAGCCATAATAAGAACAAATGTAAAGTCCTGTGTGGCCGGTGTGAGTCCCCACAGGAGAATTCAGAAGCATCTTGGTTCCCAGAGAGGGAAAGTTTGCAGAGCATGCTTTGCTGCGGCCCCCACTTTTATAACAAGGAGCATTCAGCCCATGGTCTCTGTTAATGGCAGTTGTGGCAGTGGGCACAGGGAGAGGCATCTCTGAAGTAGGCAGGTGTCTCGTCATTTAGGGGTTTGTCTGCACTGCAGCTGGTAGTGCGTTTCCCAGCCCAGATGCACAGACTCACGCTAGTGAGCTGAAAACAGAAGTAAGGACATTCTGGCTTGTGGGGGAAGGTGGGCTTGAGAACTCCCATTGCTGTCCATGCTGGCAAGGGTAGGCCCATTATGATGGTCTGGAGGAGCAATGCGTTCTTATCTGAGCTGTTGCATCAGCCTGGCTCCTCCCTGTAGATCCAGCCTTGAAGGAGTGATGGTGAAACCCACAAACAAGTCAGCTCAGGAAGCAGTGCACAGAACAGCTGGTCAGGATTAAACCTAGTCTGTAGCGCTCGCTCATGCTGCATTCCTTGTGTGCAAAAATTAACTCACTGCCACTAACCTGTGACAGTCCCTGAGCAGCAGCCTCGTTCCTATCCTCAAGCGGCTGCATCATTCATTTACTGTAACGATTGGCTTCAACCTTCGATTTTCTCTGTGGAATATATTGGAAAGAGAGAGGCTGAGCTGGAAACATTCATAAGAATGAATAATAACATGAGCTCCACAAGCTTTCACAATGAAATGATTCAACAGTCAGCCCAGTTTCTTTAATAAATATTTGGTGGTGGTTGAAGACAAGAAAGCCAGGGCCCATAGTGTATGTAACAGCTGAAAGCTCTGACCCTCTGTGATCTCCTTTCCTTCGCTGCGTCCCGCTCAGCTTTCTGACTCCTCCTTGGTCACGTCTTGGAGACTGGATAAAAGAAATGAGGGGTCAGAGCATGCCAACATCCCAGCACTGTGCAGCAACCAACCATAAGGTTCCCAAGCCAACACTGGGTTCAGGCCACCTCTCTCCTGCCAGCTCATGCAGAGATCATTTTTGGCACAGATGGCTGACCGTACCACTAAGAGTTTGTTGGAAGGGGGAAAGGCAGAGTAATTCTTTCATATTAGATATAATGGGCCAAACTCTGTGCTGACTTGTGCCCTGTGGGGACAATGTTATTGCTCAGAGGATGTGTCAGAAACTGGTTTAATATTCTGCCATTTTGTCTAAACAAATGCAGCTTCTCTGCCGTTTGGGGTAAAATGGTCCCTCGCAGAGTCATTGAAGTAGGAGTTGGACAATATTTATCAGACTGTCCCCTCCATCTCTCGGTGTGGGAAAGGGAGTGGTGGTGGGGTGTGAGACCAGGCTCAATATCTGTCTAACCTGTGTGCTGCATGTGGGCTGGAAACCTGGATCCCCTTGCAGGCAGATGTGCAGCAGCTAGAGGCATTCCACGTGCGCTACCAGTGCCAGGTCCCTGAACATAAGTGGGGTGACTTTGTGTGAAATGCCATAATCTCGCAGAGTTCTGACCTTCCTCCAGCCACTCACTACACGCAAAAAGAACAGGAGGACTTGTGGCACCTTAGAGACTAACCAGTTTATTTGAGCATGAGCTTTTGTGAGCTACAGCTCACTGTGTGTATAAAAGATCTTCTACACTTTCCACAGGATGCATCCGATGAAGTGAGCTGAAGCTCACGAAAGCTCATGCTCAAATAAATGGGTTAGTCTCTAAGGTGCCACAAGTCCTCCTGTTCTTTTTGCGAATACAGACTAACACGGCTGCTCCTCTGAAACCCGTCATTACACTCAGAAGCTGTCTGACATGCTCTTCAGCCATGTTGCCAGTGTGGACAAAAGCACCTCAGCACCTTGTGCTCTCAAACTGTCCATCGATGCGCAAAGGAGATGCCTTGATCCTACCTTGTGTTGCTTCTGGTACTCCCCCCCCCCCCGAGATTTGTGGATTCACAGGACTGACTCGCTCTATGATGCCTGGTACAATGCGACTGGCTGTGATCCTTCTGGCTGGTGCAATGGTCTCAGTGGGCTACATGTGTTTGATGATGGGGGGGGAGGGGCGGGGAGGTTCCAGGGACTTCTCTAGAACCTTATCTTTTGTCTGACTGTAGGCATGGGAAATTTGTAATCCTTTATGCAGAATGAACTCCACTGCCAGGAGAAACAGCCTTGGTTGTCAGGCCTTTGCTACAGCACCAATGAAAGGAACTGTTCACTGTGGTTTGACATGCACCACAGAGCAGGTTCGAATTCAGTGGAAGGGAGTTCTGAGAGCCAGCTATCAATGTGCTCAGTCCTCAAAGGGAGAGTGACTGACATCTGTCTGTAATCATGATTAAAGGAACCATTAATGTCTCTTTTAAGCTCCCCCGATACAGTAAAAAGCAGGAGATGTGGTTTCCTCTCTTTGGAATTCACAGGAATTGTGTCACTTGCCTTTCCTGCCTGGGCTATTGAAGTCAGTTTTGCGAACTTTCATGTTTAAAACTGCACAAGTTATGTTCTAGCACAAGCCCTGCCCCAGGTTTCTCTCGGTAGCTCCACACAGCACCCTGGGGATCTTTCTCTTGGACAGCCTGTTCAGCCTTCTCAAGAGCGGGACAGTCGCAGGGCGCTGAATATCCCCCATAACAATCTTTGCCCTGCAGCTGTTACCAGCACAGATTAATAGATTCCAGGCCAGAAGGGACCAGTGTTTCTGACCTCCGATAGCACAGGCCAGAGACAGGCTAAACTAGAGCAGATCTTCTCAAAAAACATCCCATCTTGATTTAAAAATTGACAGTGACAGAGACTCCACCACAACCCTTGGCAAGTTGTTCCAAGGATTAGTTACCCTTACTGTTAAATGTTTGCACCTTATTTAGTTTCTGAATTTGTCTAGCTTCAGAGTCCAGCCATTGGATCTTGTTATACCTTTGTCTGCTAGACTGAATAGCTCACAATTCAATATTTGTTCCCCATCTCTGTACTCACAGACTGATCAAATCACCCCTTAACCTTCTATTTGATTGAGCTCCTTGAGCCTATCACTATAAGGCAGGTTTCCAATCCTTCAGTCATTCTCATGGCTCTTCTCTGAAGCCTCTCCAATTTGTCAGCAGCATTCTTGACTTGTGCACACTAGCCCTGGACTCGGTATTCCAGCAGAGGTTGCGCCAGTGCCAAATACAGAGGTAAAACAACCTTTCTACAGCTGAACGGCTTGGTAATAGTGATCATAACATAATAAAATTTAACATCCCGGTGGGGGTGGGGGAACACCAAAGCAACTCACCATGGTAGCATTTCATTTCAGAAAGGGGAACTACACAAAAATGAGGAATTTTGTTAAACAGAAATTAAAAGGCGCAGTGCCAAAAGTAAAATCCTGCGAGCTGCATAGAAACTTTTTAAAGACACCATAATAGAGGCTCAACTTAAATGTATACCCCAAATTAAAAAACATAATAAGAGAACCAAAAAAGTGTCACTGTGGCTAAACAACAAAGTAAAAGAAGCAGTGAGAAGCAGAAAGGCATCCTTTAAAAAGTGGAAGTTAAATCCTACTGAGGAAATAGAAAAGAGAATAAACTCTGGCAAGTGAAGTGTAAAAATATAATTAGGAAGGCCAAAAAATAATTTGAAGAACAGCTAACCAAAGATTCAAAAAGTAACAGCAAAAGAATTAAGTACATTAGAAGCAGAAAGCCTGCTAAACAACCAGTGGGGCCACTGGACAATTGAGATGCTAAAGGAGCACTCAAGGAAGATAAGGCCACTGCGGAGAAACTAAATGAATTTTTTGCATCGGTCTTCCCGGCTGAGGATGTGAGGGAGATTCCCAAACCTGACCCATTCTTTTTAGGTGACAAATCTGAGGAACTGTCCCAGATTGAGGTGTCATTAGAGGAGGTTTTGGACCAAATTGATAAATTAAACAGTAATAAGTCACCAGGACTAGATAGTATTCACCCAAGAGCTCTGAAGGAACTCAGATGTGAAATTGCGGAACTACTAACTGTGGTATCTAACCTATCATTTAAATCAGCTTCTTTACCAGATGACTAGAGGATAGCTAATGTGATGCCAATTTTAAAAAGGGCTACAGAGGTGATTCTGGCAATTACAGGCCAGTAAGCCTAACTTCAGCATTCGGCAAATTGGTTTAAACTATTGTAAAGAACAGAATTATCAGACACATAGAAGAACACAATTTGTTGGGGGAAGAGTCAACTTGTTTTTTGTAAAGGGAACTCATGCTTCACCAATCTACTAGAATTCTTTGATGGGGTCAACAAGCATGTGGACAAGGGAGATCCAGTGGATACAGTGTACTTAGATTTTCAGAAAGCCTTTGACAGTGTCTCTCACCAAAGGTTCTTAGGCAAAGTAAGTGGCCATGGGACAAGAGGGAAGGTCATAGAATCTTAGAATATCAGGGTTGGAAGGGACCTCAGGAGGTCATCTAGTCCAAACCCCTGCTCAAAGCAGGATCAATCCCCAACGAAATTGTGGATCAGTAACTGGTTAAAAGACAGGAACCAAAGGGTAGGAATAAATGGTCAGTTTTCAGAATGGAGAGAGATAAATAGTGGTGTCCCCCAGGGGGTCTGTACTGGGATCAGTACTATTCAACATATTCATAAGTGATCTGGAAAAAGGGGTAAGCAGTGAGGTGGCAAAATTTGCAGATAAGAACATAAGAACATAAGAATGGCCATACTTGGTCAGACCAAAGGTCCATCCAGCCCTGTATCCTGTCTACCGACAGTGGCCAATGCCAGGTGCCCCAGAGGGAATGAACCTAACAGGTAATGATCAAGTGATCTCTCTCCTGCCATCCATCTGCACCCTCTGACAAACAGAGGCTAGGGATACCATTCCTTACCCATCCTGGCTAATAGCCATTAATGGACTTAACCTCCATGAATTTATCTAGTTCTCTTTTAAACGCTGTTATAGTCCTAGCCTTCACAACCTCCTCAGGCAAGGAGTTCCACAGGTTGACTGTGCGCTGAGTGAAGAAGAACTTCCTTTTATTTCAGAGTAGCAGCCGTGTTAGTCTGTATCCGCAAAAAGAAAAGGAGGACTTGTAGCACCTTAGAGACTAACAAATTTATTTGAGCATAAGCTTTCGTGAGCTACAGCTCAATTCTTCGGATGCAGGCAGCTGTAGCTCATGAAAGCTTATGATCAAATAAATTTGTTAGTCTCTAAGGTGCCACAAGTACTCCTTTTCTTTTTCCTTTTATTTGTTTTAAACCTGCTACCCATTAATTTAATTTGGTGGCCCCTAGTTCTTATATTATGGGAACAAGTAAATAATTTTTCCTTATTCACTTTCTCCACACCACTCATGATTTTATAGACCTCTATCATATCCCCCCTTAGTCTCCTCTTTTCCAAGCTGAAAAGTCCTAGCCTCTTTAATCTCTCCTCATATGGGACCCGTTTCAAACTCCTAATCATTTTAGTTGCCCTTTTCTGAACCTTTTCCAATGCCAGTATATCTTTTTTGAGATGAGGGGACCACATCTGTACACAGTATTCAAAATGTGGGCGTACCATGGATTTATAAAGGGCAGTAAGATACTCTCCGTCTTATTCTCTATCCCTTTTTTAATGATTCCTAACATCCCGTTTGCCTTTTTGACTGCCGCTGCACACTGCGTGGACATCTTCAGAGAACTATCCACAATGGCTCCAAGAGCTTTCTCCTGATTAGTTGTAGCTAACTTAGCCCCCATCATATTATATGTATAGTTGGGGTTATTTTTTCCAATGTGCACTACTTTACATTTATCCACATTAAATTTCATTTGCCATTTTGTTGCCCAATCACTTAGTTTTGTGAGATCTTTTTGAAGTTCTTCACAGTCTGCTTTGCACTTAACTATCTTGAGCAGTTTAGTATCATCTGCAAACTTTGCCACCTCACTATTTACCCCTTTCTCCAGATCATTTATGAATAAGTTGAATAGGATTGGTCCTAGGACTGACTCTTGGGGAACACCTCTAGTTACCCCTCTCCATTCTGAAAATTTACCATTTATTCCTACCCTTTGTTCCTTGTCTTTTAACCAGTTCTCAATCCATGAAAGGATCTTCCTTCTTATCCCATGACAACTTAATTTATGTAAGAACCTTTGGTGAGGGACCTTGTCAAAGTGTAGGAGCTTTCCGGAAATCTGAGCACACTATGTCCACTGGATCCCCCTTGTCCACATGTTTGTTGACCCCCTCAAAGAACTCTAATAGATTAGTAAGATATGATCTCCCTTTACAGAAACCATGTTGACTTTTGTGCACCAATTTATGGTCTTCTATGTGTCTGACAATTTTATTCTTTACTATTGTTTCAACTAATTTGCCCGGTACTGACGTGAGACTTACCAGTCTATAATTGCCAGGATCACCTCTAGAGCCCTTCTTAAATATTGGCCTTACATTAGCTATCTTCCAGTCATTGGTTATAGTAGCTGATTTAAAGGACAGGTTACAAACCATAGTTAATAGTTCTGCAATTTCACATTTGAGTTCTTTCAGAACTCTTGGGTGAATGCCTTCTGGTCCCGGTGACTTGTTACTGTTAAGTTTCTCAATTAATTCCAAAATCTCCTCTAGTGACACTTCAATCTGTGACAATTCCTCAGATTTGTCACCTACAAAAGATGGCTGAGGTTTGGGAATCTCCTTAACATCCTCAGATGTGAAGACTGAAGCAAAGAATTAATTTAGTTTCTCTGAGATGACTTTATCGTCTTTAAGTGCTCCTTTTGTATCTGGATCGTCCAGAGGCCCCACTGGTTGTTTAGCAGGCTTCCTGCTTTTGATGTACTTAAAAAAACATTTTGTTATTACCTTTTGAGTTTTTGGCTAGCTGTTCTTCAAACTCCTGATACAAAACTTACTGATACACAACTACTCAAGATAGTTAAATCCCAAGCAGACTGCGAAGAGTTACAAAGGGATCTCACAAAACTGGGTGACAGGGCAACAAAATGGCAGATTGAAATTCAATGTTGATAAATGCAAAGTAATGCACATTGGAAAACATAATCCCAACTATTCATATAAAATGATGAGGTCTAAATTAGCTGTTGCCACTCAAGAAAGAGAACTTGGAGTCATTATGGATAGTTCTCTGAAAACAACCACTCAATGTGCAGCGGCAGTCAAAAAAGTGAACAGAATATTGGGAATCATTAAGAAAGGGATTGATAATAAAACAGAAAATATCATATTGCCTCTATATAAATCCATGGTACACCCACACATTGAATACTGTGTGCAGATGTGGTTGTCCCATCTCAAAAAAGATATATTGGAATTGGAAAAGGTTCAGAAAAGGGCAACAACCATGATTAGGGGTATGGAACAGCTTCCATATGAGGAGAGATTAATAAAACTGGGACTACTCATCTTTGAAAAGAGACGACTGAGGGGGGATAGGACAGAGGTCTATAAAATCATGACTGGTGTGGAGAAAGTAATTAAGGAAGTGTTATTTACTCCTCATAACACAAGACCTAGGAGTCATCAAATGAAATTAACAGGCAGCAGGTTTAAAATAAGCAAAAGGAAGTATTTCTTCACACAAAGCACAATCCACCTGTGGAATTGTTTGCCAGAGGATGTTGTGAAGACCAAGACCAAGGGTTCAAAAAAGAACTAGATAAGTTCATGGAGGGTAGGTCCATCAATGGCTATTAGCCAGGATGGGCAGGGATGGGGTCCCTAGCCTCTGTTTGCCAGAAGCTGGGAATGAGCGACAGGGGATGGATAAAAGAAAAGGAGTACTTGTGGCACCTTAGAGACTAACCAATTTATTTGAGCATGAGCTTTCGTGAGCTACAGCTCACTTCATCGGATGCATACCGTGGAAACTGCAGCAAACTTTATATACATACAGAGATCATAAAACAATACCTCCTCTCACCCCATTGTCCTGCTGGTAATAGCTTATCTAAAGTGATCATCAAGTTGGGCCATTTCCAGCACAAATCCAGGTTTTCTCACCCTCCACTCCCCCACACACAAACTCACTCTCCTGCTGGTAATAGCTCATCCAAAGTGACCACTCTCCAAGTTTAAATCCAAGTTTAACCAGAATGTCTGGGGGTGGGGGGGGGTAGGAAAAAACAAGGGGAAATAGGCTACCTTGCATAATGACTTAGCCACTCCCAGTCTCTATTTAAGCCTAAATTAATAGTATCCAATTTGCAAATGAATTCCAATTCAGCAGTTTCTCGCTGGAGTCTGGATTTGAAGTTTTTTTGTTTTAAGATAGCGACCTTCATGTCTGTGATTGCGTGACCAGAGAGATTGAAGTGTTCTCCGACTGGTTTATGAATGTTATAATTCTTGACATCTGATTTGTGTCCATTTATTCTTTTACGTAGAGACTGTCCAGTTTGACCAATGTAAATGGCAGAGGGGCATTGCTGGCACATGATGGCATATATCACATTGGTGGATGTGCAGGTGAACGAGCCTCTGATAGTGTGGCTGATGTTATTAGGCCCTGTGATGGTGTTCCCTGAATAGATATGTGGGCACAGTTGGCAACGGGCTTTGTTGCAAGGATAAGTTCCTGGGTTAGTGGTTCTGTTGTGTGGTGTGTGGTTGTTGGTGAGTATTTGCTTCAGGTTGCGGGGCTGTCTGTAGGCAAGGACTGGCCTGTCTCCCAAGATTTGTGAGAGTGTTGGGTCATCCTTTAGGATAGGTTGTAGATCCTTAATAATGCGTTGGAGGGGTTTTAGTTGGGGGCTGAAGGTGATGGCTATGGATGGATAACTGGATGATTACCTGTTCTGGTCATTCCTTCTGGGGCACCTGGTGCTGGCCACTGTTGGAAGACAGGACACTGGGCTAGATGGACCTTTGGTCTGACCCAGTATTTTCTTCTTCAGTGATTAGCCGAACAGTTGGCCGTAGTGATCGTTCGTCATTTGGTCTGTTCCTGTGCAGCTGCAAGGGCTTGGTGGCCTGAGAGTCCAACATCAGAACAGACTTGATGAATCCATGGAATAGGGGGTCTGTCTTTGGGCTGCCTCCACCCCTCAGTTGGTGAAATTTTATCCCAGATGTTACAAGCCACCCGGAGAATGATGTTCACTGGAATGTCTAATGGCATTCTTGCAACATGTCCGAAAAGCGTAAGGCGCCATCTGTGGACAATGGCCCCTGTAGACAGGAGTGACCATAAACATCTGCATTACAGGTGAAGTCATTCCACTTTGTGCCCAGTATACGAAGTTGGTATTTCGTATGGAAAGCCTCCAGCTTTGCCCAATCTGAGCGGCGTAGTGTCCATGTTTCACAGCCATGCAACAGTATGGGGAGCATAAAGCTCGAACAGATCCTGAACTTGATTGTTGTGCTGAGAGGATGTTGATTCCATATTAATTGTAAATGACCCATGGCAGATGCTGTGATGCCAATCTGATGGAGAGCCTCCATGTGAGAGTTGGAGGAACTGGTGAGTATAGAGCCCAAATAGTAAAAGCTGGGGACAGCTTCAACAGTTTCATTATTCTGACCAGTATGACCATTGTTATGTCCTACTTCTACTTGACATTCCCCTGTTTATACATCCCAGGATTGCATTGGCCCTTTTGACCATGGTGTTCTACAGGGAGCTAGTGTTCTGCTGATAAACCACCATGACCCCCAAGTCTTTTTTAGAGTCCCTGCTCCCCAGGATAGAGGCCCCCATCCTGTAAGCATGGCCTGCATTCTTTGTTCCTAGACTTAAAAATTGACCCTGATGGAGACTCTACTGACCTGTGGTAAGTAGTTCCACTGGTTAATTCCCCGCACTGTGAAACAGCTGCACCTTAAATATTTGATGCCTTATCCAAATGAAACCCAAGCTCCTAACTTGGCCCTGGTCTTCAGGGGAAGCAGATAATTGTGGCATTTCTGCCAAGGATGCTGTTCAGCTTGCAGCTCATCCCTGTTCCACACCAGCTGGCCTGCCTGGTCCCGTGCCCACCCAGTTCCTGACCCCACTCACCCTTCACCCCAACAGGTGACTGTTCATCCCACAACCCATCCCCATCCCCTCCCTATCGGACTCAGCTGGTTCCCACTCCAAGGCCCCCCAGTACTGCCTCATGCTGCCCAGCCTGCCACCCAGCACCACCCACCCTGCTGCTCAGGCTGGAGCCTTCCCCCACCCCCACTACCCAGCCTGCAGCCTGACCCCGACCCCCGCTGCCCTCATCCCATCCCATCGTCAGAAGATGCTCCAGTTCTTGTATTTGTGGCCCATGTGCTTAAATATCAGTTATCCCCCTCCCCAGTCCTTTTTGATACAGCCTCATTTATTCTTCATTTTGTTTTCCATACTTCTAAATAGAAAACAGACATTGCAGGCGAGGCAAATCAATACTGTGTTCCCTAGTTCATCTTAATTCTCACTACGTCATAGTAGCTACCATGCTTTTCATCTGTGGTCTTTTTAGTGGGATTTGTTTCTGTGAAGAATGTGATATTTCATTATGGCAGCACCAAGCTAACATAGTTAATAATTAATAACTGCACAGGTCATTTCTACTGACATTGTTGTGCTTTCAAGTCACTTTCACACCCACAAGAGACATGCTCCTAGTAAGGAACAAAGAGATCTTTGGGATTAATGCTCCATTGCTTAGAAAGAAGAGACATTCCATTATACGCTTGGAGCTAAACATGCTCAGCAATACGGAGTGCATCAGCCTCCTCATGGCCCTGCCAGCACTCTCTCTTCCCGGCTACTGGAGATAAGGGGAGAGCCCGGCTTGGCCCAGCCCGGATCAGCAGGGGAGAGCTCGGCCCTGCTCAGAGTGGTAGGGGAGAGTCCAGCCCATATCAGCAGGGGAGAGCTCAGCCCAGCTTGGAGTGGTAGGGGAGAGCCCAGCCCAGATCGGCAGGGGAGAGCTCGGCCCAGCTCGGAGTGGTAGGGAAGAACCCAGCCTGGATCGGCAGGGGAGAGCTCAGCCCAGCTCGGAGTGGTAGGGAAGAACCCAGCCTGGATCGGCAGGGGAGAGCTCAGCCCAGCTTGGAGTGGTAGGGGAGAGCCCAGCCCGGATCGGCAGGGGAGAGCTCGGCCCAGCTCGGAGTGGTAGGGAAGAACCCAGCCTGGATCGGCAGGGGAGAGCTCAGCCCAGCTTGGAGTGGTAGGGGAGAGCCCAGCCCGGATCGGCAGGGGAGAGCTCAGCCCAGCTTGGAGTGGTAGGGAAGAACCCAGCCTGGATCGGCAGGGGAGAGCTCAGCCCAGCTTGGAGTGGTAGGGGAGAGCCCAGCCCGGATCGGCAGGGGAGAGCTCAGCCAGTTCTAAACTATATTCCTGTCAGCCTGACATTGATCCTGGGCAAAATAATGGATTGGCTGACCTGGGATTCGGTAAATAAAGAATAAAAGGAGGGCAATATAATTAATGTCAATCAACAGGGGTTTATGGAAAATAGATCCTGCCAAGCTAACTTTTGATGAGATTACAAGTTTGTTTGATAAAGATAACGGTGTTGATGTAATAGATTTCTGTAAGGCGTTTGACGTGGCAAACTAGAACAATATAAAATGAACATGGCATACCTTCCATGGATTAAAAGTTTTCTAACAGACAGGACTCGAAATGTAACTGTACATGGGGGATCATGCTTGAGGGGGGTGTTTCTAGTTGCCTGCAAATTCCAGCCTGCTACACGTGGGTGCAAATCCACAGGGTTCAGTGGGGACTGCGGTAGCACTGAACACAGCGCTGCAGAATTGGTTTATTCAGACTTCATAGGTCTGCAAATCTTGATGAAAATCTCACTGGAACAAGCTTTCCCTTGAGATTCCTGGGACTTCCTGACTTCAGCCACGGCAGAAATCTGGAGCCCCAGGATCGTTCCTTCAAGGTCTTCCAGTGTGAGCAGGAGGCGCAGTGAGCTGGAGATGAGGTGAGCCCACTTCCCCTGCATTCTAGGGACCTGCAGGCTGGGATGCAAGCTCTGAAGTTCAGCCTGTCGCTATGGAAAATTACATGGGAGAAGCTGTCCAGAGGTTTTCACACTCCAGGAAGTTTTATGTTGGATTTGAAAGCTTCTGACTGGTTGTTATTGGCCTGTCCCCGCTTCAATCTCTATAAACATTTAGAGATGAGCAGGATCCTTGACAAGTTCTGGAAGCCCCAGAAAAAGGAATGAGGCAAAAACTTCCAGCCTTAGTGTGGCTACTGAGGCTTATCAAAGAAACTGCTAAAAGACAAAGAAACAAGGTTAAAGAGAGACTTTGATGGAGCATTTGGCTTCGGAGAATAACATTTATCAGCATTTCTAAGAGAACAGAATAAATTTGCATGTGCCTGACTTTGTAGGTTGACTCTTATATTGATATATGTGAATGTGTGTGTGTTTGCTTATGAGTGGAGAAGTGAAGGGAAAGCAACATTTTAGCTAGAGCCATGTCAGCAGCTGCCATTCTGAGTGAGCCCCATATTTATACAGCACTTGGGAAATTTGCTTCATTTGCCTTGTATCCTCCGCAAGCCTCAAAAAGGTTTTTTTCCTTTAACCCCTTCAGTGGCCCCAGAAAATGCAATGCATCACCAGTGAAGAAGGGTGTAACTTCGTCATTACAAACCTAGGGATAATCTTGTGTGGTACCAATGAATGAGGTAGCGCTGACCTAATGATTTTGTAATTTTGTGAACCTGTTAATGACTGATATTGCTATAGTTGGTTACAGGAATGGACTGATAGGCAGGAGGTCTGGGTCTATTCTTGGTTGTACCATTGACTTCTTTTGTTATTATGGGATCTCGGGAAAGTCACTTGACCTCGCAGTGCTTCTCTTTCCACAGCTGTAAAATGGGGATAATGGATGATATCGGGAAGAAATGGACCCGATATGGATATGGATGACCCGGGAAGAAATGGATGATATCTGCAGAAAAGGACCTAGGGGTTACAGTGGACGAGAAGCTGGATATGAGTCAACAGTGTGCCCTTGTTGCCAAGAAGGCCAATGGCATTTTGGAATGTATAAGTAGGGGCATTGCCAGCAGATGGAGGGACGTGATCGTTCCCCTCTATTCGACATTGGTGAGGCCTCATCTGGAGTACTGTGTCCAGTTTTGGGCCCCACACTACAAGAAGGATGTGGAAAAATTGGAGAGAGTCCAGCGGAGGGCAACGAAAATGATTGGGGGACTGGAACACATGACTTATGAGGAGAGGCTGAGGGAACGGGGCTTGTTTAGTCTGTGGAAGAGAAGAATGAGGGGGGATTTGATAGCTGCTTTCAACTACCTGAAAGGGGGTTCCAAAGAGGATGGATCTAGACTGTTCTCAGTGGTAGCAGATGACAGAACAAAGAGTAATGGTCTCAAGTTGCAGTGGGGGAGATTTAGGTTGGATATTAGGAAAAACTTTTTCACTAGGAGGGTGGTGAAACACTGGAATGCGTTACCTAGGGAGGTGGTGGAATCTCCTTCCTTAGAAGTTTTTAAGGTCAGGCTTGACAAAGCCCTGGCTGGGATGATTTAATTGGGGCTCGGTCCTGCTTTGAGCAGGGGGTTGGACTAGATGACCTCCTGAAGTCCCTTCCAACCCTGATATTCTATGATTCTATGACTCCAGAGGAGAGCAATACAAATGATAAAAGATTTAAAAAACCTGCCCTATGAGGAAAGGTTGAAAAAACTGACCATGTTTAGTCTTGAGAAAAGAAGGCTAAGGGATGACATTGTAACAGTCTTCCAATCTGTTAAGGGCTGTTATGAAGAGGAGGGTGATTAATTGTTCTCCCATCCACTGAAGGTAGGAGAAGAAGCAATGGGCTTAATCTGCAGCAAGGGAGAGTTAGGTGAGATATTAGGAAAAACTTTCTAACTCTAAAGGTAGATAAGCTCTGGAACAGACTTCCAAAGGAGGTCATGGAGTCCCCATCATTGGAAGCTTTTAAAAATAAGTTGGACAAACACCTGACAGGGACGGTCTCAGTTTACGTGGTCCTGCTATAGTGCAGGGGACTGGGCTTGATGCCTTCTCAAGGTTCCTTCCAGCTTTGCACTTCTATGATTCTATAATATATGAGAGTATAATTCATATCCCTCTCCTCTAAAACACAGTGCCCTGCATGTTAAATAAAGGTTCATCTTCGCTATCAGGCCAATAAGGTGAACTGATATGTAGACTGATATAGGCATCTGGCAGATTCCACTCAGTATAGGAAAATGGTACATTAGTTTGTGCGTGTACGCAACCATGCACATTCCTCAAATAGATTACAATTTAGCAATCTCAGACTCTTCAAACTATGTTCTTAGATAGCAAGACTGAATAATTAGCTCATTCATGATTTACTAAAGAAAGGTTCTTGACTTACAAATAATTGATCGCTTGCTGCACCTGTTCCATACGCCGTTTGTATCAGTCTGGTGTAATATCGGATTGGTCTGGATTCTATTCATAAAATCCCACTGATGTTGCTAGTCAGCTAGTGGTGCTTCAGTTCATGCCCTGTTTGGCATATGCTACAGCATCTTCCTGGACATCTGATTAAAAAGTGAACATTTAATTTTACAGAAATTAATTGTGTTGCCAAAATGGTTTGGAAATGCTCTGAAGATTGTTCTTCTATCAACGTGACAGATTAAGGTATTGCCATAAAGTGAATTTTGTTGACAAAATAATTTCAGGGTGTTGATAAAATGCATTTTGTCTTCCGAGTGGAAAGCATCAGACTGACAAATACTATTGTCCTTAGAAGTGTTTTTATCAACTGTCAATCAATTCTTCCCTTTTTAAGGTAGCCAATCATAGCTCTTCATATCTGAAAAAGCCTCAGTGAAAGATAGTGGAAGACTTTGAAGGACAAAATAATTAAACTTTGATTTGTTGCTTTCAAATTGAAAATAGCTTTGTTACTTTGAAGACAATGATTGGTTGCTTGCAAAGTGGAAACAGGTGGCTAAGCTGTTTGATTCAGATTTGACATGCTTTGTAGTGATGAGCGGGTGAATTCTGAGTGGGGTTTCTTGGCACAGCTGTTTATATGAAAACTTATTGTTTAAATATTTGAAAATGATGTAGACTTTTAAAACCACTTTCGTACAAACATTTCTAGCTAGTTAAATATTTGTGAAAGTTTTTTATTACTTCATTCTCTTGTAAGGTTTTGAAAACAAGAGAATTTCGGTCCTGTGAGCTTCCTACTTAAGGACAGATAGTGCTGACCTAGGAGCAAAACCATTGCGGGCAGTGAGGGTCCAAGGATGGGCAGTTCAGAGGCAATGACAGCAGCTGCCCTGCCGTGCCCTGTGACACAACAGGAGAGGAGAGAAGAGCACTCGGGGGTTCAGTGGCTCTGTAGCTCATCTTTGAGTAATAGCAGATTCGTCACAGGCTATTAGTCTGACTGCCACACCAGCCACTTGGCACAGAGCTCATGGCAGTCCAACCATAGTTTGTGGGCTGAGTGGACTAAGGATTTGGCTTATATTGTGGAGTCCCACCACTGCCAGTTGTGGCAAGGAAGAGAGCTCACTAGGCATGGGCAGCACAGCTGGGTATCTAGGCAATAGGAACGTGCAGACCGTGGGAGCAAATGACAAATGTAGTTAATATATTTGGTCCTGTTTGCATGGCAATAAGAATTCTTTTCAATTGAAAACAGTTTGTTTCCGTGGTTCCTCCTCTAAATAACTGATGTATCAAACTGCTCATAAGAAGGACCTTACTGGGTCCATCCAGCCCAGTATCCTGTTTGCCGACAGTGGCCAATGCCAGGTGCTTCACAGGGAATGAACCGAACAGGCAATCGTCAAGTGATCCATCCCCTGTCACCCAGTCCCAGCCTCTGGCAGGTGAAATCTGTGCCTTGTGGACATACTTCTGCCACTGCGACAGAAACTGGGGTTTCATCTCACTGGGCTCTAGAAACGGAATATTCCCCTAGTGAAAGGTACTGGGTGGACCAGGCTGAGGACCCTGGCTAGCTGTAGAACAGGGAAGGGGACATACCCTGGCAGCACAAGCGTCTCCTGCATGCTGCTCTCCGCAGACCCCGCTGCTCGGGATAAGAAGGGAATTCAGCTTCAGCAGCCCTTTGTAGTTTGCCCTCAGTGCTGGGTGACCAGATGTCCCGATTTCATAGGGACAGTCCCGATTTTTGGGTCTTTTTGTTATATAGGCTCCTATTACCCCCAACCCCGTCCTGATTTTTCACATTTTCTGTCTGGTCGCCCTAGTGCTGAGACCACCAGAGCGGCTGTGAAGAGAGCTCTTATGCTGAGGGTTCCTGTGCACTGGGAAATGCATCTTGTTTCACACAGGCACTGAGCTGCCAGTGAAGGGTCAGAGCTTTGGGTCGCTGCTAACCAAGGCTGGATTTCAGGTGAGGACCTGCTGACCACAGTGCCTGTAAGAAACCACTCAGTGAATGATGGCTCAGGTTCCCATGGACAGAGCCGCTGGTGCTACAGAAATAATAAAGGCTCTGTGTCCTTGCAGCAATTCCTGGAGCCACCCAGTCTCTTTATCAGGCCCACTTGAAACCCAGAAAAGCAGTTGTGAGCTAGGTGAGATTAAAAAAAAAAAAAGTCCGGGACCAAATTCCTCCCTGGAGTAGCTCCAGTGAAAGCAGGGTCCAATGCGGCTAAGCCAGTTTAATCCATGGAGCTTTTTTCCTAGATAATGGGTTGGAGAAGGAACCTCTTGGGTTCTCCAGTCACCCTGCTGCCTTCGGGGAGGGTAATATGCTGGCGTTTTGCCTGAATCCCCGACGTTTTTTACCTAGATTCCCAGAGTGCCGCAGATTCTTGTCCCCAGCCCAGCTTTGATTGCCTGGCATCGAACACTTGCAGTTTTGCAGACACCCATCCTGGCTATGAACGGGGCTCAGTCAGAGTTCCAGGGAAGCCTGAGCCAGTGGAGTTATTGTTGTGACACAGTAATTGTGCTTTATCCCTGTTCTGTGGTAGTGGCGTGAAAGCCGAAATGACCTTGTCGGAACATCTCCTTCTAATCAAATGAAAGTGAAGCTCCTACAAGTCACTGGAATGACACTTAACCTACTATTTCCTCAATATGTGGACCATCTGTTCATCCCTTTCAAAATAATCACTCGCTTCCTTGTTACCTTCGCTTCCCAGGATCAAAGTCAGTCAGCTGGCACCAGGCACAGCACGGACGCTGTGTAACTTTGGATTGCAGGATATTTTGAAAAATGTAACAAGATCTAAACAATGAAAACTATAAATTGTGTGAAGTTCCAGTTCTGACTAAGAAATAACAGTGGGACCCTGGCACTGATTAATGAATTAACAACCGCCGCACCCTTTCCCTTCTGGCATTAAAGCAACCTTAGTATGGATGGGGAAGCTGTGTTCCTTTCTTGGGGCCCTGTGGGTGGGAGGGGTGGTATGTATATTTATTTGGAGTTTTATGGGCTGTAGTACCGAACACCCATTCAATAATGTGGACACCATGGAGAGTCCTTTAAAAATACACTGATAAACAAACAGACCCACCAAGTACCCGAGCAACACTAGTCGGCATCTCCATGCACTCCTCCCAGCCAGCACCGCCCACGTCAGGGCAAGGGGGAAGGATGGGCTTGCAGTGCCCCCTGCAGGCAAACAAACTGCCTGTTCCAGGCCTGGGAGGAAGCAGGTCCCAAAGGCCTGGAGTCAAAGGCTTGTCAGCCACCCCCTATCTCTGGCTGAAGGGGTGTCCGCTTGGCCGCTTTGCATTGCCTGCACCTGAGGCAGCTTCTCGTGGGCAGAGAGGTATCTCTCCGATAGGCAGGTCTCAGGCCATTGAGGGTGTTGTAGCTCAAAACCAACCCCCGAAACTGCATGCAGAAAGCAATTGGTAAATGTGGCTGCAGTCAGCCTCTCCTGAGGAGACAGAACTTCTGCCATTTTGGGTCCATTTCCTGCAGCAGGTGCTATCTGACTGATCCCCCGCGTGGGCATGGAGAGCTTGATGGAATTGGTGTGCTCCTATTAATCAGCCTGCACTATACAGCTCCTGTTCAGTCTGGCTGCCCCAGTGTTACATCACAGCAAGATTAGAATAACAACTCAAAGCCAATCATTTTTATGGGAACACACGTAGTATAAAAGGGTCTGACTGTCTGAGCACACACCATCAGTGGCTATTGCCCAATAAAGCTGTCAGTTAGAGAAACATCAGCAAGTTCTTGAACAATATTTTCCCAGATTTAAACAGGGAAAGAACTACTCACAAATTAGTTTTCATGGAAATAAAAAAGAATCGATTCAAGTTGAACAGAGGGATTGAGTTGCTGCCCCCCAACACTGAGAGAAATGAAGTGTTTATCCCAGAGGGCACCGGCCGGTGCTGACACCCTTCGCAAGGATGCTCTGGTCAGTAAGGTTGTGTCTACACTGCGACCAAAAACCTGCAGCACCAAGTCCCACAGCTCAGGTCAGCTGACTCGGGTTCACAGGTGTGGGCTGCGGAGCTATAAAATTGCAGTGGAGACATTCAGGCATGGGCTGCAAGACCTTCCCCTTTGTGGGGTCTCAGAGCCCAAGCTCCAGCCGGAAGCCAAATGTCTATACTGAAATGTTATAGTATAGGGCCACAGCCCAAGCCCCGCGAGCCTGAGTCAGCTGCCCTGGCCAGTCATGGGTCTTTTATAAGACGTACTCTTAAGGGCTGAAGCACCAGTGTTTATTACACAAATTGCCTCTTTGCAGGTTAGCCCTTGGTCCTAGACAGGAGAAGAAGCCCCATGTTCCTTTCACTAGAGCAGACCAGACAGAGACACTTGGAGAGGGACTCCCAAAGAGTACAGGTTTGCTGCACTGCCCCCAGAAACCAGGTCCCACTTCTCCTACACAAAGCCCTTAGCCTGACCTGTTATCTCTCTGTGACTCATTGCAGCAGAGCCCAGACTGTCCTGTGGAGCAGCCAGGGGCTGGGGGTCAGGAGAGGGGAGACAAGGGGTCAGGAAGAGCCCAAGTCAGACCATCCAAGAGTGCAATGCAAACCCTGAGCTCCCCTCCATAGCAATGGCTGACACAGGTTTCTGTTTTCAGGAGGCTGTGAAGGGCTGGTTCTGGGAGGGTGTTAATCAGGAGTGCCTGATGGGGAAAGGGGAACACTGCAGGGCCTGGCTGGCGTGATGGAGGAGAGAGCTGCTGTCTGGGATGGCATTGTAGTGCTGGGGGAGAAGAGAGGGAGCTGGGAAGCCTGGTTTAGGTTAGAGACAGGCCCTAACCAAATCTCAGCCATGGTTTTGAAAACTCCAAGGTCTGGATCTGCACTGGCTGCGAAATCCAGACCAGCATCTGTGTTTAGTTCCCAGCTACGCGTGCTTGGATGGGGTCTTATCCCCTGGCTCTGTGAGGACCAGACATATACTGGGGTGCAGAGCGGGGAGGGTCATTGTTAGACCCAGCCAATCAGATATTCAGATCCAGAGGGCTGGAAGCTGTGGGAGCTATTCCATTCTGCAAGCCCCTTCGGTCTCTGATAAACATTCTTGGCATAACAGATTTAAAATAATGAAGTGGGGGTGGAGAAGGGAGGTGGGGATAAATGCTACGCTTTGCCCCCCACCCCAGGGCATAGGTACCTGTAAATATCAGTAGAGCCATGGGGGCAACCCCCACCCACTAGAAAAAGTCCCTTCATCTCAGATGCACTCATATATCCTAAGCATTAATCCATCTTTAGAGCAATTCCCCATCCTGCCCAAGGTAGTCAGCAAATGGCTGGTTCGCATGGGCCCCAGGCACTGCTACCAGGAGTGCAGCCCCTTACTGCTGAGCAAGAGAGGCTGAGGGCAGGGAGCCCACATGGGCTGGGACCTCGTCCCTGACAGTCTGACCCCAACCTGGCTTGTAGCTCAGCAATCCGAGTGCCTGGCTCTGGTGGCCCAGTGTGTGCCCCTCCCTGCTCCACTCCATACCCCACAGACTTTGGAGGGCTTGGAAGGAATCTTGGACAGCAGGAACGCCCGCAAGCTTTGCGGAGGTCTGTGTCTGCTACGGGTATTTACGCCAAGAGCTGTCCCATAGGCAACCATACTTGCAAGGGTTGGGGGATAAGCGTGCTCGGTGCGGAGCTGAGATAATGCATGTGCTGAAACTGGCCTGGCGCAGCAATCCAGACACTCTCCCAGCCAGGGAGGGGTTAACAGAATCCTGTAGAGATGTGCCGAGGGAAGGGTCCTAGCACACCCTCCAGGCTGTGTGACTGATGTCCTGGCAGCTCCCTGAGACCTGCCCAAGGCGTCTCCGCCAGAGGAGAGCAGGCTGCTCTTTGAGTCATAACCATTGCGTTACGGAACATGATGCTATCCTTGCTCGGGAGCAGTGGTTCTCAACCTGTTGACTATTGTGGGTCGCATCCAGTGCTACCTGTACGGCTCTGAGGATGTCACATGGGCCGCAGCTGTGCTGATTGGGCCGCAAGTGGCCCACGGGCAGCGGGTTGAGAACCACGGCCCTAGAGGAAGCTGCTGTAAAAGTTGCTCGTGCTGTTGGCTGAATGTTACCCTCATTTTCCCTTTTAGTGTGTGTGCGCGTGCGTGCATCTGTGCGTGTGCGTGCGTGTGTGCGTGTGTGTATTTACCCAAAGTGGCATGATGCCAGCTGGACTCATTGCTTTAGCCAAACCCAGGGAAACCCCAAGCATAGGGATCATCCCACATGTGCCATGCTGTCCTGAATGCCACTGCGCTACCTGAATTGTGCACACTGGCGAACAGCAGCTTGCTGGGAGAAGGGTGAATTTCCACCCCAGACAGTTGCCAGTTCTGTGTAAACTGCATTGGCGGCTGGAGCAGCACTTTTACTATCTTTGAAAATCTGTAGAATATGTGCCAATGATTCTTGTTAGCTATTTAAAAAGCGTCTTTGTTGGTGTATTGTGAGGGGCCCACACAGCACGGAACAGGGATCACTCACTTGAATATTCTGAAACAAGCTGCCATTTGATTTACTAGCTAAAATGACAAACAGTGATTGCAAATCTCAGGCCACAGCACAGATCGATAGATTCCCAGGCCAGAGGGGACCACTGTGACTGTCTAATCTGACCTCCTGTGTAACACAGGCAGTTAAAAATGTACACCTTATTACTAGTCTGAATTTGTCTAGCTTCAACTACCATCGGATCATGTTAGACCTTTCTCTCCAAGACTGAAGAGTCCATTATCAAATATTTGTTCCCCATGTAGATACTTAGGGACTGTAATCAAGTCACCCATTAACCTTCTCTTTGTTAAGCTGAATAGATGGAGCTCCCTGAGTCTATAACTATAAAGCAGGTTTTCTAATCCTTTAATCATTCTCCCGGTTGTTCTCTGTGCCCTCTCCAATTTATCAGCATCCTCTTGAATTATGGATGCCAGAATGGGACACAGGATTCCAGCAATGGTTGTACCAGTGCCAAACACAGAGGTATAATAACTTTTCTACTCCTACTCCAGATTCCCTTGTTTATGCACCCCAGGATTGCACAGGAAAATGGCATTGCAGGAAATACTGATTTATGGGTCAGGGAACTACCCCTCCCACTTGCTGCCCCTGGGAAAAATGAATTTATCCACATAAGAATTGGAGCTGAAAGAAGAGATCAGAGGCTGGCATGAAAAAAGGGAGGGGCCAGATTGTCCAACACAAGCTGGTTCCTAACAGATTAAGATCCTGATTCTGCACTGGGCCCACATGAGCAAACCCCTATACCCACGCAGAGCTGATTGCTTAAGTCTGCAATAAAGAGCAGGTCGCTAAATGTCCCCAGCCCCCAAAGTTAGTGACATGAATCACTGAAGAAGCCCTGAAACTTCTTGTAACCCAGCAACAAAGACACTTTTTAAACAGCCGACCAGAGTCATTGGCACATGTTCTAGAAATGGATCACTACAGATTTTTAGAGCTAGTAAAAATGAATGGATCATAATTCTCTGACAGCATCAATTTGACTTTCCTAACTCAAAGTGAAAAAAATAAACACATGTAAATAAACATAGCTGGTGGGAGCAGCAGCTGCTCCCTCACTCATACAGAGTCTAAACCTTGAATCTGAGACGCGCCCTCAGACTGTGAACTACCGCAGGCTCCTGTCAGCAACTAACACGGCATGACCGACTGAAACAAGGAGCCAGGCTCCGTTATTCAGGAAATGGTTAAGGAGAGTTCTTGCGGGGTGTGTGAACGAGCGGTTGGGGTAGACTGGCCCCTGGCCCCTCCCCCTCTGCTCGAGGTCCTGTCCCTCCCCTTCCAACCCCTCTCCCCCACTGGAGTCCAGAGCACCCCATCTCCAGCATTTGCTCCCCCCCGCGTGCCCCCAGCCCACTGGGCAGGCCGCCTGGCTGGAGCGCCCCCAGCACCGGAGCACCAGGCGGGCAGCGTGGCCAGAGTGCCCCCTACCCCGGCGCTGGGCAGACGGCGGCACAGCGTGGCCCGATCCCCAGTGGCCCCAGCCCCTGGGCCTTGTGAGCACCAGCTCCAGCGTGCCTGCCCTAGCTTCTCAGCCAGAGAAGAGCACCGGGAAGGGAACTGGAAGCGGGCAGGAGGGGCCTGAGCGCATAGTGTGGGCAGGGCCTCGCCAGGCTGTTCGGGGAGGCCTGGCCTGCTGATTGGATCCTCTCCTGGTCATCCCTTCTGCACAGCATCCACTGGGATCCTGTTATGTGCAATATGTGCTGGGTGAGGTCCATGTTGCCTATCCCTCCACCACTGTGTGCCATTCCCTCAGAGCAGTGTGCTAACTTTGGAAATGGATGCAGACAGAACGCCCTGGGCTTGGAGGTGAAAGGAAAAGTTCCTATTCCTCTCGCTTAGTGACACAGTGGAATAGATCCCTGGCCTGGCACTCTGTGCTTGGGGGCCATTCTTTGTTCTCTGGGGCATGCAGCAAGGAGATGTAGAGGTGACATATTCTGCCAACAGCTAGAATTTGGAGAGGTCAAAATTCAACCTGTCAAGTGACCAAAGTCAGTCTTTGGATGAGGAGGTGGCCGGGGCGCCATGTGGCCATGAAGATACCTGAGGCTCAGGGACAGAACCACAGATAGTCATATTTTCAAAGTCCATCATGTGTTGGCGCATCATCTACATTTAAATAACAGACATGGGATCAGAAACATGAGAGATGTTTTATTTTGGGGGAGCACCTCCTCCCCCTTGTTTTACTCCTGGTACCAACATGGCGTGCCAGTGTAAGATCCTGGGCATGATTAGTAGGTAAAAACAGACTCTGATAAGACATTGTGGAGTTAGGCACCAAATCAGGGGCACCCTCTTCAATGCCAGCCTGGCAGCGCCCAGAGCACGGGCAATTTATCACATACATTTGTATATACCATCTTTGGGTGAATCTACCATCTTTGGGTGAATCCTGCCCCACTGAATGCAATTGAAAAATTCTGTCTGGGTTCAATGGGGCCCGGATCTCCCCCTTTGTGCTGCTGTATTAATTTAGATGAAAAATAGGGCCAAAGGCATTACTGGAACCCAGTCACTGTCCAGGATTAGACAGTGTTAAACGAGGTCTGGGGTGTGGTATCCAGAGACCTCAGGCTGCGTAGGACCCCGGCAACCCTTCTCTACGAGATACAGGAAAGAAGGGAAAACAGTTATAGTGTTTGAAATGTGAAGTATTCAATCAGGCTTTCATTTTAACCCCTGTGATATTGCACTCCATATGATTTTATGAAAATATGCTAATAAGTGTGAATATAATGTAACTGGAACGTGCTTCATGCAAAAGGTCTCTTGTAAGGTATCATTACAAAGCTTATAATCTACTGAGTGTGGTCATCCTATTTGTATAAATGTATCACTCTTGTATCTGAAACTAGAAATATGAAATATAACTCTGAGGTCCTATTGTAATTATGCAAAGTGTGGGCCATTAATGGTGGTTTGGAATCTTCATGGCTCCCATCAACTAGGACAATTGACTGTAGATGGCTCTGTTTACTAGTAAGTCTTCCTGTGTACCTGTGTGCTGGCAAGTAGGTAATGAAGTCTTACAGTGACATGCGATCGTGTCACCTGAACTGAAATCCATCTTTAACCTGGTGCTTTTCCATTTAGAAGGAAGGGTGGGAACCAAGAGAGGGACAAAGGATTTCCCGCCTTGTGCAAAAGATATATAAGGAGGTGGAACAGAACAAAGGAGGCTGCAGTCATGAGAAATCCCATAGCTACCACCTGAGCGGGAACAAGGACTGTACCAGGGGAAAGGATTGGGCCCAGACTAGGAAGGCGTCCCGTCTGTGAAAAAAGTCTATTGAAACATCTCTGGGGGTGAGATTTACCTGTATTCAGTTTTCTTACTGTATAGGCTTAGACTTGCGTGTTTTATTTTATTTTGCTTGGTAATTTACTTTGTTCTGACTGTTATTACTTGGAACCACTTAAATCCTACTTTTTGTATTTAATACAATCACTTTTTACTTATTAATTTACCCAGAGTAAGTATTAATACCGGGGGGGGGGGGGGGGGGAAATAGCTGTGCATATCTCTCTATCAGTGTTATAGAGGGCAAACAATTTTTGCGTTTATGAGGTAAAATGGGTTTATTTGGGGTTTGGACCCCATTGGGAGTTGGGTATCTGAGTGCTGGAGACAGGAGCACTTCTTAAGCTGTTTTCAGTTAAGCCTTCAGCTTTTGGGGGACGTGGTTCAGACCTGGGTCTGCGTCTGTAGCAGGCTAGTGTGTCTGTCACAACCAGGCAGGGCTCTGAAGTCCCAAGCTGGCAGGGAAAACAGGCTCAGAGGTAGTCTAGGCACATCAGGTGGCAGTCCGAAAGGGGTTTCTGTGACCCAACCCATCACAACCCCATCCCCTGTTTCCTTTGCCTTGAGCTGGAGAGGGATTTAAAAGGCAAACCCTCCTGGACAGTCTCTTTGGTGGTATCAGAGCTGAAGAGAAGTTAGTTGAGATGGGCTGGAGCTATGGCGGCTGCTGCTGCTGTTAAAGTCCTTTCCCCCCAGGTGGTGTTGGGAATTCAGCTGGCTCTGGCAGGCGTGGCAGTTTCATCTGGGTCACTCTTGCTGGCATGGTTGTGGTCAGGACAGCTCTCAGGATCAGGACAATGACAGCTCGGGGTCCCAGGAAATGAGGGGTTGGCAGCTATGATGGTGAAGCTCGCTACACTAGCCTCTGTCTGTCTTTCCTTCCCTCCAGGGGCGCTGGAACAGTTTTTATAGAGGGGGTGCTGAGAGCCATTGAACCAAACTGTAAACCCTGGATATAATGGAAACCATGTCAAGTCAGGGGGTGCCGCACTCCTAGTTCCAGCACCTATGCTTCCCTCTATTCTTCTCTTTGTTCTTTTGTACTTTCCCCACAGCCTCTGTTTCTTTTAAGGACCCACAGAGAGAGTGGTGGGGGAATAGCCCATCCCTCCATTATTTTGTCCATCAATTAGGCCTAATATCCGACACACCAATTTTGGTTCATTAATTTTTGGTTCTACATCTTCTGTTTTTAACAAGCATAATTTCAACAGTCCGTGGATTGTATTTGTGGTTTAGACTAATCCAGTTTCTCTCTCCGGTTCTTGCACCTGTTCTCATCCACATTTGTTGATATACTTTGCTGTGACATTTTGTGAATTTACACTCACTCTTTACAGTTAAACTCACAATGAGGGCACATTTGTAGGCCCAGTTGTCACAACAGTGCATGAAATCCCCTGTATGTGCTTTAAATCAGTGATTTGGGCACAACCATGGCTAGCTAGGCCCCTAAGTGGCCACATGCATGTGTAGGATTTTTGCAGGCATGTTGGACACTCACTTGCCTCCATACACATGTGCAACTGCATGGCCTGATTCTGAAGAGCTGCTGCACACACAGTGTGAAGTTTTGTGTCTGTCTCCTAACCTGGGCCACTGGGATGCGGCTGCACATTCCTGGAAACAAGCAGGGTGTCTGTTTCAACCAACTGATCATCTACAGCACTGGTAAGATTTGGTAAGATGTCTGTCTTGAAGTAAAGTGTGGCCTGGGAGAAGCAGCCCTCGTAGGCAGGGGGTGCTGTCAGGGAGCTGCCTGGGAAATTAATTATCACCAAGAACTCCTGTCCCCCAAATTCAGTGTCATTTTTTTTCTTAATAAAATGAAGCAAAATTACCAAAGGAATATTCTCAGGTGGCACTGGTGCTGTGGCTGCTGGGGCGAGGGAGCAGGGGCATAATCACTCTTCTAATACCTTGAAGCCCCTTGTCTCCTGGCCATAATTACTGTCTATAATAAAAGCAAGAGGGGAAAATCTGCAGACAAGCCAACAGAGCAGCTACATTATGGTTCCCGCTCCTCAGAACTTATTTGGACGTATTTCGGTGTTGGCTTGGACCCATCTTTCTGGGAATTCTCCAGATAAGTTTTGCAGTTCTCCTGCTGCAGACAATGGACAAGCCCACCCTGCATCGCTCCCCACATGAACATGGGTCCTACGGTTACAGACCAGGAACAGGTAAATGCTATCTTCTGGTCTTTCAGTTCCTAAGCTTCACTAATCACAATGCCTTGCCCCACAGAAAGAGGCACTGGGCGGTGTCAGGTTCATGAACTGAAGAGCAGGCAGGGTCACTATCTGCAGTGGTTCAGCTGATAGGGACTTTGTGGATGATATGGTGGAGTTGAAGAAATGGAGGCCCTGATCCTGGGCTGCATCTGAGCTCAGGAGAACAGGGGAGCGAAGATGGTTGTAAGCAGCACTCTGTAAGCCCAGGGCTGGTTTGACAAGATATGCAGTAGGCTTTGCCCACAGAGCAAAGAGCAGAATCAAATCCTCATGGTTTGACACACTCTGCATTAAGGTAAGTTACCATCGTGCTTGATCTCAGATGAGAAATGTTTGTGACAGTAACACTGCAGGAGGAGCTGGGAAACCAAAATGCAATTTCCTATGTTGGAATTAGGCTAAAAAACCAGGGCTAACAGCCCTCTTACAAAAGAGCCAGGGGATCTTCAATGGCTGCGTATGGCCAGGAACTTGGTGTTACATCTTTGCAGAGAGACACTGACTCCAGCATTGAGCCGGCCTGGTGTCACATGGAGGTACTGGTTCATTTCTGACCTGAAGGACAGATGTAAATTCCAGAATCGTTAAGCTCACAGCGCTTGGGGCTTCCCTGAGTGTCAGAGGCCAAGGCCAGTTAATAAAATTCACCAGGAAATACAATCAAATGAGTGCGCTGAAGGAATGTATAAAAAAGTGCAAGACGAATCACTTGTGCAAACCCCAGTACTAGTGTGCACTCTGTTGGCATGGTTGCAGTGAAGCATGTTAGAGCACTCTTCAGGTAGCATAGTTTCACTTGATTGGTTCAGCACAGGGCCATTCTATATTTTATGTTGCGTGTCTGTTGTTATTTCCAAGGGAACATCACCAGAAAACTGGAACGGGCTGAGCTGCTGCATTCCCCTTGTGTACAAGTCTGTGTTCATTGTGCGTGTGTGTGTGTGTGAGTCCCTTCCTCCTGCCCACATCTCCCGGAACATGCTTCTGGGAGTCTCACGACATGCTCTGTGTTTGCAGTGTGAGTGTTGTGTGCCTTAAACGCCATCACATTCTAATGAGGAGGCTATTAAATGGCAGAAAAAGTCAGGACCAAAATAGTAATGGATCCCGTCAGAAATGCTCAGCAACAGCAAAGTGGCCATGTTCCCCCACGACATGACTCTGCTCCAGAGCCCACTTCATGGTGCTCTAAAGAGGCACCAAAGGTCTTTTCCCACTTTCCCATTTAAAGGGGCTTGTCAGAAGACCAAGGGTTTGATTTCTCTGACGTCTCCAAATCCAGGAGGCCTTTGTGTTTACTTCAGAGGGCTCCAACTCTCCCACGTCCTCCTTTTGGTTCCTAGCCTAGATGGACTCCCTACCCTGTTCTGTTCCCTCCCTCTTGTTGTATTGCTTTATCATTACTCTATTACAGCAAAATGCTGCAGAGAGGAGGTGAAAAGAAGCTTGAAAGCCAGATTCCATGAAAGTGTGAATTTATTTTTAAATCTCCTGAGTTATTTACTTTGGCTGGCTGGCTGGCTTTTTTTTGTTTTTCTTTGTAATGACAGGTGAATATGTTTATTGCGTGTTCTCCTTACAAAGGTAGAGCATGGCATGAAGGAAATTAACTGCACACACCAAGAGAGGCAGCAGATTTACTTTTCAAGTTAAATCTGCAACTTTGCTGAAATTTCAGAAAAAAGCAACATTCTGTAAATTAAACCCTGATCTTCGTGCTTTGGTTTAAAAGGAGGCTCAGCATCAGAAAAGGCAGCAGGAGCAGAAAACAAACCTGAGATGAAGGAAACTTGTCTTTGAAGATTCCTTCCGTTAACTGTAGACAGCGGTGAGAGCCCAGTATGGCAGCCCATCAGCTGTGTGTGTGGAGTGCAATAGACTGCAGCAGAATACCAACACATTTGGCAGGACTTGGCTTTAGTGGCAAATTGCTGGTTTGTGGCATGAGCTGCTGCTTTAAACTAACATGTTGATTGGACTGATTGCTTTTGTCTGTGAGAGAGCACGTGCTCCACACACTAGCAGGGAAAGCACCTCACTGGTTTTTTTTCAAGGCAGCTTTGGTTCTGAGCCCACAAGTGCCATGTTGCAAGGAACCCAAAATTGCCAGGTTTCCAACAGGATAACGTTTTCAACAGGACAACACAAGAACTTTGCTTCCTTGAAAATCAAACAAGACTCAGGAGCATTCACTGATGAACTCGCCCCTTCACTGCTCAGACTGTGGCTGCTTCCTGCATTTCTGTTCCTCTTCTCTCCGGAAGACGGGAAGTGTCCTACATTAACTGTGCTGGAACAACAAGCCTCTGGAACAGCCCCAGCCTCCGTCGGGCATGCCAGGCTTCAGTGACACAACTCTGATCAGCATGCCAGGCCTCGGTGACACAGCCCTGGTGTCTGGCTGATGAATTAGGCTTCAGTGAGGTGGCCTTGGCATCTGGCTGGTGTGCCAGGCCTCAGCAACATAGTTCCAACAACCAACTTAGCTGAGCAGGGACATGAGATGGGCCATAATTGAAATCAAATCCAGAATCCTGCTTCTGGTGTGGCCAGAGCCTTATGCTTCAGAGGAGAGTGATCTCCTCTCCCTGCTATTGCACCTGGGCCAGCCTGAACTGATGGGTGACAAGTGGCTGAGTCTGATGTAAATTGTCCCTGCTGTTTGGGAGGAGAGAGAAGGTATCAGCCACTCAGAGAGATTGTTTTGTGTCTCTCCATTGCCATGGAAGCACCATGAAGGAACCC
Source organism: Caretta caretta (assembly GCF_965140235.1). Lineage (NCBI taxonomy): Eukaryota > Metazoa > Chordata > Testudines > Cheloniidae > Caretta > Caretta caretta. Next base: position 777,322 of record NC_134215.1, read on the forward strand.
TCCTTGCAGTGAGCCGGGTGCGTTGCCGGGTTATGCACTGCACCTTTAACCCGCTGTTCTAATATTTATAACAAGAGGGTAACAATTTACAGAGGTGCAGCCTGAGCAAATTATTCTGCTCTAGGTCTGGTTCTGAAGAGCAATAGTCAGTGGATACCGTATTATCTTTCAACTCCTGTGTGTATCAAAGAAACACTTGGCTCATATTTCAAATAGTTTATGGCCCATGTTTCAAACAGTTTATGGCCCATGTCTAATGGCTGAAAATAAAATGAGTTTATGGTTTAGAAGTAGAAAAGGTTAACTTTAAATAACAATCAAAAAGTTAAAAAACAGAGTAGAAAAGTTGCTTTAGTTTTTAAGCGTTTTAAATAATTTTGCCTCCTTCCCTGAAGGGTTCCGTATAATTCAATGAGAAAATTGCGTCAAAACCTGGGGGCTGCTCTGACTTGATGGAATTGCAGTGAGAGGAGCTATAAAGCAATTCTGGAGAAACCATTTGGATGGCTGCCTGCTGGAGGTAGCTCTCTGCCTGCACTGCCCTTCATCCCAGCACAACACGGAGCTGGGACAACAACCGGCCCATGGGAAGCGAAAAGATTCAATTCCTTTCAAGCCAGACTGCTGCAGTGATGGGCCTGGGATAGGAGCTGTGTGCACCAGAGCACAGAGTCGCCTGCTCTCTGTTCCTGCCTCCCAGGAGGGACTGTTACTTGTCATTGGGAGAGGGGCTGTTCATAAGACAATCCCCCTGCTGAGATCTGGTCCATGCTACAGAGATGTGGTAGGCATCTCGGGATAGTACGTACATCTTCCTGTGTCCATGCAGCATCAGGAGCACACACGCACTCTCAGGCTGGCTTCATCTGCCAAAGACAGTCTCTGGAACAAAGTTGCCAGTCTCAGTGGGAAGGTGGAAGAACATGGTTCCTGGGAGAGGGGTTCTGGAAGTCCCACTCTGTAGGGAACAGTATCATGGACAGTGCCCAGGCAAGCTCCTGACATGTTTGCAGCCTTCATCCTGCTGGACAAAGTTTGCTCTTTGGGCAGTGAGTTGTAAAAGCTCAGAGTAACTGCTGGCTGTGGAGCTCAGCCGGGCCTGCTGGGGAGTTTGCCAGGGGGTGCAGAGCCATTTGGCTTTCTCCACACTGATCCAAAGAGCACATTTGAGTCCCAGGCTTTGTGATGAAGGTGGGGTTTCTCCGCACCTGGCCCAGCACCTGCTGGAAGGAGCATGGTTGGGGCAGTGTGGCAGCACCAGGAGATGGGATTGTTATTCAGAGCGATCATTTCAGACCTGACTGGGCCATTTGGAGACGGAGGCGGGGCCTGACAGCTTTACTGCTCAATTGTCTCTTATAGATTTTGAATAAAAATAAATTGGTTTCTTTTAAAAGGACAGCTGCAGAAAGCCTATGTAAGCAGAAGTGAGCGGCTCCGAAGCATGGCAGACAGCTCTATATTGCAGTGCTTATTCACAGCCAGCTGACAAGGACTTCCAGGGCCAGTGCACAGAGGGGCTGGGAATGGAAAAAGCCTCTTCCTGGGCTTAAAACAGTTCTTAAAATAAATAAATGAGGAAGGTGTGACAGCATCAGCAGCCCACTGTGGCCACGCCTGCTACATGCCTACACCCACCCCAGCCTGCACCATCACAGCCCCTCCTTGGTGCTGGGATCACGTCTAGAGGGGCAGAGGTCCAACCCAGCACTGGCTACCACAACCCAGCCAGGGAGCCAGGAGAGGGCCCTGCCCCAGCCAGGGGAGAAGACACAGTTAGGGGACCCCTCTTGTGTAAGCTGTTCCCAGCACTGCAGCACTCACCTAAGCTCATCCCCAGGCACCATCTGCCTGGCAGGGACATGGGGGTGGGAAGAGCTGGCAGTGTTGGGAGGTGGGGAATCGGTTGCCTTGTTGATGTGCTAGTACCTGTTAGTGAGCCTGACCCCTTTCCTTCCCCAGACCCTATTTTCTTGCTCCCCGAGAGCCCCCTTTGTGATATGGTTGGTTTGGGGGTGGCGTTTCTGCTGTGGCTGTGCTGCTGAATAGTTTGTTTTGGGGTACTAGGTTTACACCCGTGCTGGCACTGGTAGTGTCGGTCATTTTTGCCAGGGGCAGCACCCTTGTTTCTTGGGCACTGTGAGGAGTCACCTTTGGTGGAGGCACCAGGCGTCACCAGAAAGGACACAGCCCACGCGAGGAGAGGGGAGAAGCCGCTCCAAGCAGCCGGCACCGGGGTGGAGACTGGAGGCACAGCTTTGGGGAGGTGCTATGGAGGGGAGCGTGTGGGGGGCACTGTCAGAAGGTCTTTAGTCTTGTGGGATGGAACTTGGAGGGCAGGTGGTGCACTGAGCTTAGTGGGAGGTAACCCATGCGGCTTGGCTGGCCATCCTGGCAAGGTGGCCAAGATGGTGACTCATAGGGCTGAGCACTTGGTCAAAGTCTTGGAGTTGGTGGCACAGTGGCTGCATTTTGTTGCTTTCTGAATTCATATCTCCTTCCCAGGACGCCTTTTAATGCGGGCCCCACGGGAGGCAAGCACTCTGCATATTCTAGTCTGGGAAGCAAAACCCCATGGCACTAGTGATATCTAGGCACTTTGCATCTATAAGATCTTATTTGCTCAGAATCTTTGTCTCTAGATTTTATACATTATCAGATTGTCCTTTCCTCCAGCCAGTGTCCTGTTGCATTGGCCTCCTCAGGAGCCCTTAGTCACCAGGACTGTCCAGCATTGAGGTGAGGAGCTGGGGTCTTGCCGGGGTCAGCAGTGCAGAGCCTGGCCGGGAGTGGATGGCCAGATGGGTAGCAGAAGCAAGGGGGTCAGCACAGGAGCTAAAGCATGGTGAAAGAGAAGGAGAGAGAGAGAGAGTTTGAAAGCAGCCTTTATTGAGGACAGGTTTGGAGCGCCCCCTGCGTAACTATGTGTAAGCAGTGGGGCTCAGGAGAATTAAATGCTGCACAGCTGGGCAGTCGGGAGGCAGCTGCCTTGGCATTAAACAGACATTCAGGGCCTGGGCGGGGTTCTGGGATGTAATAAGAAGAGTGTAACGGGAGGAGGTTGTCAGCCCAGGTGCCGGTGCTCCAGCCACAGGCCTGTGAGTGAGCTGTCCAGGGCCAGGCAGACACTGCTCCCAGCTCTGTGCAGAAGGGGTGTGCAGCCATGCCCTTTGGAAAGAAAGGGCAAGAACTGTCACGAAGTGTCTGCTCCAAATGTCTCCCTCAAAATGGGAGAGCTTTGTGCTCCAGGGCCAGGAACGGCTGTTCTTAGGGGCCAGCCAAACAGCCTCAGCAAACCTGGCACTCAGGCCTTTTCCTGCTGTGGGCTGACCTGGGCCTATGGCTGCAGAGTCAGGATTGCAGCTGGGGAGCTGAGTGCTTATGCAGGCCCATCACTGGTTTGTATTAGGATACAAGTCTCTTTGTTTGAATTTAGCGGCCCAAAGAGCCAACCTCCCCACAAGGTTTCTCACTGTCTCTTTTGTGCCTCCCCCTGCTTCTCCACTCCTCTGGGGCAAGTGAGCACCTGGGAGATTCTAGGAGGGCAGGTGAGATTCAGGCAGAGCTGCACTGACCCCACCCATTTGATTTCACTTCAGCCATAATCTGTGGGATAAAATACAGGCCAAACACTAACAGTTCTGCTGGGCAAGTGAAATATGCCCCCTGCCACATATGACACCCTGTAGGGAAACATGGACTTTACTGTGAGTCTCACAGCATTTGGTGTTTTTCATAAAGCCCCAGCTCCTGGTGTCATGTGAGAATCTCATCTTTCCTTACAACTTTTTTGTTTTTCTAGAAAATTGCAGAGAAAGGTATGAAACTGTGACTCCTACAGGCTCAAAAACTAGAGGGCACAAGAATCTAATAGCATTTGTTAAAGGCTCATGGTTTTAAAGCCAATCTCATGATCATTTGGAGTTTGGCGTTGGTAATGCTGTGTGCATGCCCTGCTGAAAGGTGGATGTGAATTCTGTCGCCAGTGGCTCTGCTCAGTTGGTCTTCAATGCTGTAACAGATGGGATGACGGAACCAGGGCGTGGCCTCATGTAGCCACCCTCTCCTTTCCTTCATAGAGGTACTGGCTGCTTGTGTCCAGATGGGGCTTTTCATGCTGGGACCTCTTGTCCAAGCAGGCCACACCTTTGTGCTAATGATGATGGTAGCTGCAGTCTTACCATTGTATGCCAACAGGATGCAGCCGCAGGTGAGCAGCGTAAGCCGCCGCTGATGGCACAGGGCAGCCATCGCTCCTGGACCAGAGGATATTGTCTGTTGAGCTATTTTAACTCAGCAACCCTGCTGATGTGCATCACCCCCACTTTGATAACTGTGTGGGACTCTTTGGAGGGCTCACTCTGAGTTGAGAGCACACGAGCAGCTCCTGGAACACAGGAACAAATGGCTGGAAGGAAAATGCCTTTCATCATTCAAGATAAAGAACCTGACAAACCTTTGGAGACTTCGCTTCATTCAGGAATTAAATTACAAGAGTCAGCTGGTGTCAAATAAGTTTCATTTAATAGGTCACTCACTTAAATAAAGTTTCTGTGGAAATCAATAGCTTCTCCTGCAGCGGGCAGTGCAAGACAGTGCAACCAGCACTTTGCACAAACGGTTTCATTTCACTAAAAAGAGACAACCCCCCACCCCAGCCACCTCTGCTTGGTTTGTGCTGCCTTAGTGCAAGGTTCACAACTGACCAAAAGCTGGGTCATTTTTCTTTTCCTCGTCACAGTGAGCAAGTGACAAGCTGGAGGCACTTTGATAGAGAATTGCTCCAGATAAGGGCAACCAGGCAAACCGGCAGGAAAGATGTGCTGTGGGTTTGGGATTGGATAGGAATGGCATGGAAGCTGTGCGTTTTGTTAATAGCTGAAGGAAATGAGGACAAGTCATGGAGGCATTTCTCAATATTGAAGTCTGTAGGGCAAAGCCACCATCATACCCCTTAGCAGCACACAACACTCCATGCACTCAGATCCTTGTGTGTTACAAAGCCCGTCCACTGACGACTGCAAAGGGGGTAATGCCTTCTGCCAGGGCTGCAGCCACGAGTGCAAACTCCAGTACCGTAGGGAAATGCAGCATTGCTGTTAGGTATGTTTGGTTTGTCTGTTAGTATCCTATGAAGAACTGAGGGGACTATGGCAGCTTTTGGAGCTATCCCCCAGGTGCACTGTGTGCAGAAGATGAGAGCTGTTACTACTCCTACAATAGTAAAATAATTGTTTCTGAAAACTGCTGTTTCCTCCACTGTGCTTATGCAACTGCTGAGGTTGACATGCCACCTCCAGTCCCATTTGTCTTGTTGCATGGCATGACCGGTGCAACCCCAGCTGACACTCTCACGGGGCTTTACACAAATGACCTCACTTGGAGGCTCTCACATACCTACTGAAATTAGCAGCAATAGGCACAAACGCCCTTAACTTCCTCCGCAGGAAAGAGGGCTTAGCTGGAGTAGGATGCAGCAGATGTCAAGTTTTCCAAGCAAACAGTTTCTCGCTGGCTGAGTGAAAAGAGCAGTTATTTCTCTGAGCCTGCTTCTCACCTCAGGGCATCGCCTGAGACACAGGGAAAGAGTTACCAAAGGAGGTCTAAAAATCAAAGGGGTTTTGGCAAGGCTGAGAAGTACATTTGATAAAGGGGAATTCCCCTTTCCCTTCCATGCTCAGTCACCTCTGCAGACCCCAGACACTCCATCTCCTGACAGAGTCTCTGCTGACATTTGCAGGTTGTTCGTGAAGATTTTTTGGCTGGCTGTTAACTATGACAAACACAGGTTCAGACAGATACACACAGGTGCAATTCCCAATGAAATAGGAGTGCATAATAAAAGTATAAGCTGTCATTTCCTTGAGCATTCAGAGATGGCTGACAAAATGATTAGAAGCCTGGAAACACTTCTGTGTGAAGAGAGATTGAAAAGATTGGGACTGTTTAGTGCAGAGAGGAGATGACTGGGAAGGGACATAACAGAAGTATATACAATAATGAATGTGCAGAGATGGTAAATGGGGCACTACATTCCCTCTCATAGCACAAGAGGAAAGGGATATTCAATGATATTGAAAGGCAACACATTTAAAACTGATAAAGAGAAATCCCTTTTTTACTGAGTGCCAAATTAACCTGCAGAACTCACTGCCACAAGATATCCCTGGGGTTAACAGGTTGGCATGGTTACAAAGAGGATTAGACATTTATTTGTGTAGTGAGCACATTCAGAATTATATAAGATGAGAAAACTCTCCTGCTTCAGGCTGTAAGCCAGCCTCAGTGACAGGTCCCCAAACTGGAAGCACCTCCACCGTGGGCAGATTATTCCGTAATAGACAAGGAGAGGGTTTCTTGCAATGGTGCTGGCCAGCATTGGAGAGGGGATGATCTGCTATGGCAGTTCCCGTGTTCCTGAAACACCGTGTGGGCAACTGTACATGATTAGCTGGTCAGTTTGTGTCCGATCAGGGAAGGACACTAATGGCTCCTGGCTCTGCTCGCTTGACAGCGAGTGGGGGAGCTGCCTGTGAGCCTGGGGGAGCTAGGATGTAGACTTGCCGTGGTCAGGATTTTCCTGGATCTTATGGGTCTGACAGTGCAGAAAGGTAGAAATCTGGGGCCAGCTGCTGTAGTGTAACAGGCCTGATGGCAGTTCCCTGCCCTCTGCCAAGGATGCAGAATCAGGAGCTATTTAAAACTGCCCAAGCTTTTCATGGGTTCTTTCATTCAGACACAAACTGACCATCTACCCTTGCACAACTCCCTGAGATTCCATTGTACACAAGGAAATAAAAATAATAGTTTAAACCATTTCAAATATGGCAGTAAATCCCTAACAACGCTAACCTTTTCCAAGGTATTAAACACATCCCTGGTGAATTCTCAAAGTTGCTGTTAGTAAGAAGCTTGAAATACCCTCTCTTTGAACTTCGTGTTCCTAAAGTAACTAACAAGCCGCACTGAGCATTGAGTTTATTAGCTTTCTGACTAGCGCACAGTTGTCTCCTTGTCCTGATCTGACCCATCAAACATTAGCACTTTTTGGCATTATGAAGGCAACAGTTCATGCACAAAATCACAAACTTAAGATGGAAACCGCCCCAGCAGAGCGAGTAAAGTGCATGGTGATGTCTAGGTTGAACCACGAAACTACTGACAGCTATGGACAGCTTGGTATCAGCTAAGAATCTACTGAATAAAGGCTACTTATTACTCTTTGGAAGGATCCTAGGGCATGATGGCTGCTTGCTTGGAGTGTTTGGCGGAAAGCTGCAATGCAATGTTTTTAGACCCAGGGTATCAATCTCACTCAGCAGAGGGGGTCCGACAACATTTTTAATTATGGTCCATTGGCCTGGCCAGGTCATGGGAGATAGAGCCATCCACTCCACTTGAACCACAGTGGATTTTCCCAGAAACTGGGAGTTTGCACTAAGGTGAGGGTAAAGTGTGGCCCTTATGCAGTAACTAAACTTTCAGTATAGTTACTGCTCCACTCAGCATCACTTGGTGGGTCTGATACCAAGTATTTTCAGGATCGGCACTGTTTCACCCAGCATACAGTCCTTACTATTAGTACACATACTCGCTGCTTTAAAAGGGCCCATTTCCCAAAACTGCAAACAGTCATGAGCAAAACTGAGTGAAAGGAGAAATGTAAACATACAAAATGTGAATGATAATCGGGAGTTGTTTAAGAGTACTCTAATTGAGGGCCCAAATAACCACAATTCCACAATAATGAAAGACGGCTACTTCTGTTAAAAAACCTTCATTAAGAGTGAAGTAAAAGCAGCAGTACAATTAGATAGATATAGATATAGATAGATAGATATACACACATGGAAACATGGGGAAGTTGATAATTAAGTACTGACTGGCAGGAAATGCAGAAAATTGACAAAGACACCTACGGGTACCATTACAGATTTGTAGCCAGTAGTGTTAAGCACAACATGAAGGAATTATTTAAATATATGAGGAACAAATGAAATCCTAGAAATTGTGTAGATCCAATGCTAGATCCAGATTGTCAGTCATGATGCAGAAAAAGGCAGAATTATTCAATAAATGTCTGTTCCGTATTTGGAAAGAAATGGAGTGATGTACTCATATCATACAGTGATAAGGGAATACTGTCTGTTCCATCAGTAAATTACAGAGAATGTTAAACAGAAATTGTTAAAATAAAACATTTTTATTATGAGGATAAATAAATTTTCCATATGGGGAGAGATTAATAAGACTGGAACTTTTCAGACTGGAAAAAAGAAGACTAAGGGGGGATATGATAGAGGTCTATAAAATCATGACGGGTGTGGAGAAAGTAAATAAGGAAGTGTTATTTACTCCTTCTTATAACACAAGAACTAGGGGTCACCAAATGAAATTAACAGGCAGCAGGTTTAAAACAAACAAAAGGAAGTATTTCTTCACACAACGCACAGTCAACCTGTGGAACTGTTTGCCAGAGGATGTTGTGAAGGCCAAGACTATAACAGGGTTCAAAAAAGAACTAGATAAATTCATGGAGGATAGGTCCATCAATGGCTATTAGCCAGGATGGGCAGGGATGGTGTCCCTAGCCTCTGTTTGCCAGAAGCTGGGAATGGGCGACAGGGGATGATTACCTGTTCTGGTCATTGCCTCTGGGGCACCTGGCATTGGCCACTGTTGTAAGACAGGATACTGGGCTAGATGGACCTTTGGTCTGACCTGGTAAGGCCGTTCTTATGTTCTTAGGAACCAGGCCAGCTGGGAGATATAAAGGCAGTCTGAGTTCAGGCAGGATAGAGAGATGTCGGTGGGTGTGTAGGAGGGTTGAGAGACAGAGACTCTTGCAGTTCCTGGGTACAGAGCCCAGGGAGTGCAAGCCTACAGGGAGAAGGAGCCAACTGGGAAAGCCTCAGCAGGGTTAGGACTGTGAGCCCTGCACAAAGGTTTGGAAGATTTATGCATTTAACTTGATTTGAAGGAGCGGGAGGGAGAGGGTGTGTGGGAGGGTTCTTGTGCAAACACTCACAAGATAAAGATTAAGCAGGGAAGAAAAGACAGTGAGGAGGCATCTGAAGCCAGCTGGGCTGAGCACCTGCTCTAGTTGCCTTATCCGGTGTCTGCTCTGAAACTTACTGCACAAGTGGGTGAATCAGGCACGCGACAGGAGCACCGCACAGTGTAAAATACCCTTGTCTCGGTAAATAGCTGAGCTGAAGTCACCATTGAGAAGGCAGCGCCACTAAGTACTCATATTTAGCTCTGTCAGAAGTGTCTGAGAAGGCCACATTGCCATAGGACCCTGGGAAAGACTCACAGGATGTACCGCTTTCTGCCAGCACTGACCAAGCAACTTTCTTAGCGCAGGAGAAACAGTCCTCTTCATAAAAAGAACAGGAGGACTTGTGGCACCTTAGAGGCTCGCCAATTTATCTGAGCATAAGCTTTTGTGAGCTACAGCTCACTTCATCGGCTACAGCCGTAGCTCACGAAAGCTTATGCTCTAATAAATTTGTTAGTCTCCAAGGTGCCACAAGTCCTCCTTTTCTTTTTGCAGATACAGACTAACATGGCTGCTACTTTGAGTCCTCTTCAAGTTGCTCAGCCTCTGTCTCTGCTTCACTGCATCCCCGCCTGCCTGCCTGCATGCTACAGATTTAAAGAGACAGTACTCTCCTCCTCCTCCATCTCCTAAGAGTAATTTCCCTGTCTGTCTTATTACCTATAAGTCACATTCTTACACTCTTTTTTTCTTACAATCCTGCAGTGCTGGGCTCCGTTACCTGTTCATAATGTGCAGGGAGATCAGCAGCAACAGCGATGTAGCCGGTATAGGCAGATTAATTTCTAGGCCACTTCAGGTGCCATTAAAAGCCATTTAGTTCTAAGAAAGGACAAGTTCACATTCTATCTAACATCCCAAATACTTGTAATTTGTATGTGTAGCAATATTGATTCCTAGGGCTCTGCTGACTATAACACAAATGGACAGCAACTGGTAGGAAGAACTTCCTAACATCCCTGTCTCGTGCACCCTGAAGATACTGAGTGATTTGTACATTCCCAGCAGCTGCAGTCTGGTGATAATAAAGACTTATGTTATCTGCACAGTATCAAATACATACTGGCTGCAATTTTCTTTAGCAGGAGCTGGGCAGAGAAGGAGCTTTGTATGTTTGGCTCTTTCTAGTTTCTATTCTTCTGTAAACGATAACCCCCAAGTGCCCAGGTCCTTTTCAGACTGTCGCTGGATAACACGCTGGAATTCCCATGTTTGTTACAAAACAGACACTAGCTGTTCCCTCTCTTCTGATGGGGTGTTTTGTGTCTGTGTTGTGGACGCAGTTATTGCTCAGTGAGGGAGGTACCCTGAACTCCAGACTATTCATGCAGACTTGCCTCAGTGGCCCGGATTTTGCTTTAGAAAATGGGCTTCTGTATAAATCCCTCCCTCTGATACCTGCACTGCCTCGTTCCTTGTTTCATTTAGACACATCTTGGGTGACAAGTGGGAGGTAAGTGCACAAATGCTGCTAACAAATGATGAGATTTGTGCTTAGGCCTCCTATACAACACTTAGCAAATACACCTCCTGAGTCACTGTCTCGTCTTCCTGAAATAGTCACGCTCCCAACGTGGGTGTCGTGCTGGGAGAGCACCCCCTTTCAACTGTGTTAATAGGCTCAGAGCATATTCCACTGTGGCATGCTCCCTGGAGTGTGTTTTTGGTGTGTACAGTGATCCTAGGTCAGTATTAGGACACACAGAAAAGAAAGGGGTCTATGTTTCTTTGTAAAGTGCACACATGCCATTAGACAAAGTGCCAGAAAGAAAGTGGCAATTGCATTGCAATCAAACATAGAATGGCCCCTTGTGTGCAGCCTCTCTTGCATCTTGAGAAGAAAGCACCCCACTTTCCTGCTCCTAGCTCTCCACTGTCCACCCATTCTTCCCAATGCGCCCGTCACCTCAGCAACCGCTCTAGCCTTTCTCCTGCCTCCGCAGCTCCGTGATCCCCTCCCTTGCCCTTTCCCTTTTCTGAGGCTTTCAGACTTTACACTAGATAGGAAAGGAGTTGGAAAATCTCCCTGCTCCATCTGTAAATCTAAGCAGTGGCAGCGTCTTGGCCTGTAAGCTCGTCTCAGAGCCTCTGGAGATGCTCTCAGCAGCTGTGCCAAGCCAACAGCTCTTGGGGAGGAGGGGCTGCTGGTTTTCCAAAGGGACGAGGAGGCCACTCAGCACAGCAACTGTTGGCAGCTCAGCGGCTGGAAAGGCACTTTGGCTCTGCCGAGACCATTCTCTCCTGTGTCCTTGGCTGTGTTGGAAGCATCTGCTTGCATTGGATGGAGTTGCAACATCACTTCCTTTGAAAGGCTTCAGGACTCGCCTCGGCTGCCAGCCCCAGCCCCAGTTTGCTTTGGTTAGACGCTCAAATCCATAGTGATTTTTTTTAAACAGAACAAGATTCCTCCCTCTTGTGGAGAGAGAAAGCAGCCGGTGCCCTGGAATGACTGAGCTTTAGAACAAGAGGCTCTGGTGGCTGATGAACGTATCCCTAGCAGCGGGCTGCTGTGACCCTGAGTTGCTCATGCCTCATTCTGCATGGCAGGAACATTTGCTGACTGTATGAACAGAAAGAGGGGGTCACCTGGAACTCCCTCCCTGTCCTTGCTCATGAAGCAACCTCCCTTCCAACCTCTCCCCCCAGCCCTTAAGACAGCGAGGCACCGAGTACCTCAAGTTCTATTTCCGCTACTGGCAGCATGAAGTTCGACCTCTAGCCTGGGTCTGATGGATGCTTCCTGTTTCTCTGTGTGTGCTGTCCGTACCTACCAGCCCTGTCCAGGCTGCTGTGTGGATTGGCCTCATTTTACTAGTAGGGCCCTGGCATGGCATTTGGTGCCCTCTGATGTGGAATTTAGATTATTTCATTGGCTATGCGGGTGGCAATCCAGACAGGAGCGTGTGGGTGGGGCAGGGTCTGTCACCACGCGGGCGCTGATGGAGCAGGGAGTGTCTGTGTGTGTGTGTGTTGGGGGGAGACTCTGACCTGGCAGGTTGTAGGCTAGCAGGGAGTGTGTGTGTGTGTGGAGTGGGGAGGTGGCTCTGGCCTTGGGGTTGTGGAGGGAGCAGGGAGCATGTGAATGGGGCAGGGTCTGTCACCACGCGGGCGCTGATGGAGCAGGAGCGTGTGAGTGGGGGGGGTGTTGGAGTAGGACAGAAGGGGGTACCTCCCCCTCCTCTTCCACCCAGAGAGGTGGTTTGCAGTGTTCCCTGATCAGAGGAAAGACCAGGACAAGCTGTTTGTAAATGGGAACATTTAACATTCCTGCTTCTCCCAGGCTGCAGCCGAGTGGATACTGCACATCACCGCTGTCAGCCTCTGGACGTGGCGGGTTTTAATTCATTTACATTTGTGTCCCCTGTGTCCTGTGTGCTGGTGCCACCTTGTAAAACTCACCTAGCTCCTGAGGTGCCTCCAGCCAGTTCCTGTCCCCAGTATCATCCAGCCCCTCCCAATCCACGGGCGGAGCGGTCTGCCGCCAGTTTGACGCTTTCCCCAGTGAGTCCAAGGGCTGGTGTGTTTGGTCAGGACGGCTGTGTGTTCCTAGTGTGGAGATGAAGCCGGTGTCTCAGAAGGCGCATGGGCTGTGCTCACGTTCTCACACCTCCAGCCACGGGATCTGAGTGTGTGCTGGCTGGGGAGGAAGGGAACTGCGGCTGCGCAGGGACACTGTAATTAAACATCCTGCAGCCCGAGGAGCTGGCACTGGCCAGCTGAGCGTGTCTAATTGCAGTGACGATGTAGCCTCTGGGGCTGTTTGTGTGAAGTTTGAGCACAAGATTTATTAAAACCAGAGGCAGTGGTAATAAAAAAAAAAGCAACTATTTGAGTAATGCTCCTGGGACAAATGCTCTGCAAAACCCAGGGAGGCGAGCAACCCTTAGCTTAGCTACAGAGACAGGAAAATCTTGTCTCCAGAAATCATGTTCTGGCCTGCCAGCCCAGAGTAGTCTCCTCCAATGCCTCACCCACCCTGCTTAGCAAGTCCCAGGAGTTAGAGTTCATTGTTGTGTCCCCTCATCTCCCTTGGGGTTTCTTGCACTTTCACCATCGCTAAGTCCAGCATTGCAAAAGGCCTCTTTGCTCTCCACTTCCTTAGACCCCTCCCCAGGCAGGGCGATTCCCTCAGTTTTGGCTGGAGAGGTTAGCTGATGCCCTTATGCTTGACCTATCCAGTTTCTGTCTTAGCTGGTCAAAGAAGTAGCATGGATCTGCCTCTTTTTAAATCCCTCTTATCAATTTGCCTTGCTCTGAACTATAAACGATTGTCTGACCCCAGGCCCTCTCGCACGGCCTGATCCTCTGCTGCCCACCTATCTTTGTAGCTATGGACATTGTTAAGCTGGGTCCTCAGCTATCTGCAGCTGTTACACTAGAATAGACTTGGGCTGCTGCCCGGGGGGACAGAGCACATCTGCAGCGCTGGGTTTTCAAGGAGAGAGAGTTGCATGTTCTGACATTTTGCACCTTGAGACATGCAGAGAAGGGTGCATTTTCTAAATACTTTCCAGTGCCACTTGGGTGCCGTCTCCTATGCCTGGGACTCTCCTAGAAGTCAGGACTTGCTCCTGTAGCTCCTCAGTTGGCCTTGGAGACAGGCCACCATGACACCTGTGTCACTGTGCCCACGCTGGGCTGGTGTTTTGAAAATTGCCCTCTGCCAGCCTGGTGGAGAAGCCCAGGGTTCAGTAGTAATGCATATCCTTGGACGACTCCAGAGGCAGCATAGAGGAGCCCGTTTTATAGAACATCTTCCAAGGGTAAATAAGACTTCCTGGGGACCCCAGCTCCCCCTTTGAAGAGCAGAGTTAACCGTGATATAATTTAAAGGGCAATCTCTAACCCAATTTAATTTATGACATGTCTTCTGGCTGTATTGTTGGTTTTGCCCAGCTATGGGGAACCCATATATTTCCATATGATTATACACAGACACACTGGCAGCGCATCCTACAGCCAATTCTTCCCACTGTCCACAGCCCCCACTCTCAAGACAGAGGGCTGCACATTTCACATGCAGCTGCAGTGCATACACATCCTTTAAGCATCGCTTAGAAAGAGATGTGGATCAATTTTTTTTTCAGAAAATGACATTTTGAAGTAGGTTAAATCTACCACTTTTCCACATTTTCTCAGAGAGATTTCATCTGGCTGGCATACGTGCTTTCCATGGGAAATTATTTATGAACTGCTGAGTCCCTGATCTACTCTTCTTGATGTGACAATAGTAGATCCAGAGGAATGACCAAGGTTAGCTTTATAGTCGCACTTCAGATATGCCACCAAAGAAGTTATTCAGTGCCTCTTGCTGGTAGTGCCCAAACCAAAGGCCAGTTTATCTCAGCAAAATCCTTCAGGTGAACATCAAGAGGCTAGACACATATTCTGTCCCAGTCCCAGAAGAAAGCTCTACACTTCCCTGTCTGTCATACCTTAAACTGAGGACAGCCTTCAGGAAGACAAAGGAGATACAAAGGAAACATATAAAGCCCCTTCTACTTTAGTTACAGCATCCTATTAAATTATTCCCAGCCAGCCACACCTCAGTAGGGGTGAGAGTCAGCAGAGTTTATGGACCCAATAGGAATGGGATGGGCCACGCTCTTTGAATCAGAATGGACACACAGAGTTGGTGCAGTCTCACCCCAGCAGGTGATTCAAGATGTGGCCATTTCCTCAGCATCCTGTGGGCGCAGGTCCCTTGCTAGGAGTACCAGGGTGTATCTCACTTAATCACTTCCCTGCCATGGCAGAGGCCTTGTGCACTGGTGATCTAAGCTGCTTCTGTTATCTGTCTGTGGCACATGATAGCCCAGTCTCCGGTGGGCTGTCTAGCTTGTGCTAATCCCAGTTGCTGTGTTTAGTGTGCAGGTGCTGATGGTCTGTGATATACAGGCAGTTGGACTGGGTGATCCGGTGGTCCCTGCTGGCCTTTGACTCTATGATTTTGGACCCCTGGCCCTTTTTGCACTGGGAATGTAATGCCGTATCTCAGCTCCCTACACACAGCCAGCCAGCTATTCTGGTGCTGGCCTAATTATAACACAGGCTTTATTGCTTGTCAATATTTTAACCTCTCTGACATATTATCCCCTAGGGCAACTGAGCAACATTAATAATCTAGTTGATAATTATCCTCTGCATGACTAAAGTTATCACTAGGGTCCTGTGTAAATCCTACAGCAAAGATGACAGATTTCACTGGCTGGTCATCACCAAAATGGGAAGAGGCACAGATAGTGACAGCTTAATAGGCAAGGTAATAAACCTACAATAAAGTCATTTATAATGTGAGCAATGATTCTCACACTCTATATTTGTTTTCCATGCTAAACAGAAGATAAATGTCAGATTAGGAACAAGATCTGAGATTTCTATTAAAAATATTTGGAAAATGTCATTAAATACCAGCAATTTGCAGCTCCAGCAGTGAGATGCTTGGAAGCAAACTGGGGATACTAAAGCTTGCTTCCCTGAGAGGTGGGCAGAGAGGGTGGATGTTTGTACAATTCTTGGCCTGTCCCTATATGGGGCCCAGCCCAGTTCCTCTCTGAAACACTCAGAAATGGTGGGACTGTTACAGCAGTTGGAGCCTGCTACCATATCGTAGGGGCTGCTAGACCAGAGGGGTCTCAAAGTTGGTGGAACTAGGGCTGTAGTTTTCAAACTTTTTTCATTTGTGGACCCCTAAACAATTTCGAATGGAGATGCGGCCCCCTTTGGAAATCGTAGGCATAGTCTGCGGAACCCAGGTTGAAAACCACTGACCTAGGGAATTTCTAGGAGGCTCTAAAATTTCCTACAGGATCCAAACTTTCGTTAAAAAAAAATAAAGGCCTAGTTCTTGTCACTGCAAAGAAAACATCCCTTATAGAAACAGCAACATCAAAGTGTATTGGATATGTAGCAATGGGGATGGGGCAGTTTACCCCATTCTGACTCTAAAGGCATAAATTCCACTCGCTGGCAATATTGTAAAATTAGTTTCTGTGCAGTGAACACAAGTGTAATGGGCGGTTGCCTGTAACACTGATCTGGCTGTTTGCTATGATGTATCACAGACTTTGAGTTTTTCCGTCTGCAACAGCACAAAGAATTCTGGGGTGTTGGGTCCGGGGGGGTCAGGGGGAGCGGTTTGGGGGTTACCAAAGGGAAAGTGGGTGTCTTGGTCAGTGCAGACAGGCTGAGGCTCCCTGCAGAGGACCAGCTGGATGAGGTGAGGGCAGAGGAGCGGCAGAGGTGCCCTGATGACCAGAGAAGCAATTGACTCATTAATTCCCCTGGGTAGCATCTGGACGGGGTTATGTGGGCACCCGGGAGGGAAAAGGGTGCACATCCCATGCCCTGATGGAGTTGCACAGGGGTAGAGGGCAGGGCAGGATGCAGAACTGAGCGTGGAAGTGCGGCTTGGCTAATGCCCCATTGGGGCTCAGTGGCCCAAGAGGAATGGCCCTGTGCAGAGAAGTCCATTAGTCACAGGCTGGGCCAGGAACAGCAGTAACGGGCACCCCAGGTCACACTGCCCTTTCAGATCCTTGAACTGGGCTGCTCAGTGCGGGCCCTCCACTCTACGGCTCCTTTCCCTGTCTCCCTCGAAATGCTACAGACAGACGTTGGCCCTGGAGCTCACTGTTTGCTTGCCTCCTGCGGGGAATGACACGGCTCTGGAGGTCTCACAGGAGCCATTTTCACTTTGCTGATACAGAGTGAAGAACCCAGTTGTTATTGTGCAAGGTTCCTGTGAGGCCACCTCCTGCTGCAGGACACCTGAGGTTGTTCGTGACCCTCCTTCTTCTACTGACTAGCTGGATGCGCCTCCAGGAAAGAGGGGAATTAACACTTGCAGTGCCTGCCAGAACTAGGAAGAACGACTGGTTGCTTTACTCCTGCAGAGGAGAAAGCACAGGGTCTGTAACCAAGGGCAGAGCTCTTCAGGTCCAGTTTCTGGAGGCCACTCTTGTCTGACCGCGTGGGCGTGACAGCAGGGCTTTGAACCAGAAGCGTGGCTATGGCTGAACTGTGAAACACCCGGCTGCCCACAGAGATCCCTGGGACTCCCCCACCCACTGTATAAGCCACAGAGGGTCTGGCTGCACTGCAGTGTGAGAATTCGAGCGAGCTGACAGTGGGTTTGTCAGCGTAGGGCTTGAGAGTCTGCAGTCAATTGTAACCCCTGGCTTGGAATCGTTGAACCCTGGATCCCAACCTGGGACTCCAGCATCTGCACTGCATTATGTGGGCCTGAGTCCAACCACCCATATCCCAGACTTCCGGCACTCTCCCAAAACGTGGCTGCTCTGACCCTCTGTTTGCTGTGCAGTGTGACCAAACGTGACTGTTCAGAGGACAAAGGAAGTCAGCCTGTGGGATCCTTTTGGCAGACTCCCAGAGCACGAGTCCAGTGGGGCTGTGTCTACACTGCAGAACAATAGGGCTTGAACCCTGGGTCCAGTCCTAGCATTTGACTCAGGCTCAGACCCTCCACCTCCATGGGTTCTGGGACCGGGGGTCTGAGCACAATTTGTGTGTTGATGGAAGGGGGGTTAGGCTTGAGCCTGACCAGGAACCCTGGGCTTACACTGCAGTGTAAACATCCCCACAGTGTCTTGGCCTCCTCCCCTCCCAGCGGGTAAAGGTACCTTCCTTGGCGGTCAGAAGCCAGGCATGCCAGGCAGGGGGTGCAATACTCAGCCTTCACTGTGCACCCCGTGCCTACGCTTAAAGCACAGTCTCTGTTCCTACACCACTCTTCTGATAGCACGTGCTCTCTTCTTGGAATTTAGGACCTGGGGATAGCTCTGGGCATGTCCTGCTTTGGAGTGCCGGGTTTCTCTCTGAAGCTCCTGCCCTCGGGGGTGGAATCCTGGAGTTTCTCCGTCTCAGGCTGTCTCTGGGCATGTCTACACTGCGGGCGCTAAGCAGCAGTACGGGAGCCAGGCTGCTGTAGTGTCGCGGTGCGATGCTTCCGACAGCGATGGAAGGGATAAGTGGAGACGAGGGCTCATTGCCACAGAGGTAGTTTCTATGTACCAGCTGGCCTGGCCAGAGCCTGGCCTGACAAGGGGGCATGGGTGGGCACCGTGTGTCATGTGTTTAATTACCCTGGTGTATGGCACATTCTCAGTGCATCCTTTCACTTGCACTTCTGCCACACGTACACATTGAGTCTGAACCCTGGTGTGTCTAATCTAGTGAGAGCTTTATTGATCCAGTCCTAGCATTTGATCCTCTGAGCTCCCTACTGCTACACAAAGGGGCAAATGGCTGCTTGTTCTTTAAAACAATATGACTTTTTGTGACACTCCATGGAGACATTGATACTAAATATTGCAGCACAGCTGGGATATGCGTCCCAGAAAGCAGATTTACTCAAAGAGCGAGGGGTAATTAAGAACTGGAGCAATAGTGAGCCAGCTCCCCCCATCCCCAACCCCAGGGGGATGCAGTGCATTTATCATGTCACTCTTGACATCGGTGATGCAGCTTTTGGGGCGTGAACTATTGAATTACAGTTGCTGGCAAACATTGTTTCAGGCGTGTTGAGGAGAACGGTAAACAGCATGCTGGGCGGTGACAAATACACAGCCGCTTCTCACAGCGCTGGCCCAGTGAACAGCCCAACAGCCATTGGGGGCTTTCCCTCGGCTGCCCTCCTGGCAGGAGGCATGCGGGGCAGCAGCTCTCTTCTCCTGGCCATGCTGGGCTGAATTAGAGTGAGGGAGTCGGCAGGTTTGTTTAGTTCCAATGCCTCTTCCCCTTAAATGATGATTTTATTGCCCAGCGTGATACTAACAATGGCAGATGAACCTAGAGTCTAATGAGGCACCATCTGTGATTCAGGAAACAAGTGAGGCAGGGTCTCTGCCTGGGCTTTGCACATGGTGTGATCTGGGCCATCCCTTCTGGGCTCCCCTGGCCTCGGAGGGTGAGCTTGGTGGGGGCTCCAGCCACAGGGTTCCTTGGAGCTGTGATCTTTCTGGTCCCTTTGGAGAATCCTGGTCTTGGCTGCAGGCCCTTGTCATCGTGAGACCTGATCAGCGGCTGGTGGTCTCAGGTTCTACTCATGGTGAGATATAGATGGAGTGGAGAGGTGGTTTGGGCTGCTATGGAGGATGTCTTCCCCTTTGCTTTCCCTGCAAGCACCATTTGCCAGGGAATTATCCTCGTGGCTTTGTTGCTTGTTAGACACGTTAATCCCATAACCCTGCCAGCAATCTCTGCAGCTACGTCTGGCAGGTAAGGTGATGGCTCGGTCGCAGGCTGTCCAGTCCCAGGATGACGTGTTTACATCAGTGCTGCCTGCCTGTGGTGTTGCTTAGAGAAGCATAGATCAAGGTAAATAAGGGTGAATGGGAAATTCTCTCTGAAATGCCATGTTCATCTGACAGTCAGCAGAAAAGGAGTGCTCAATTACTTCATTAATTAAATGGGTGACTCCCACGGCAACCGTAAAGAAGTTGCTGGCTGCATCTGGGGGGGGTGAATGGGAAGTTAATTGCCAGTTACAGTCTCTGCCATTCCAGCTGCCTGTAATGTGTGTATTCCTGTTTATTTGGTCTCTGTTTGAACTGGGAAGAGGGAAGGTTCTGCTGTCTGCTGTTTATTCATTTTTAAAATAACAATTTAGCTTCTAAACCTGCCATTCCAGGAGCGAGCTGAACCATGTGCCAGGAACAACATGATTCTTCCAGTAACGTTTCCCTGCCCTTGTACCAACCTGGTTCCAGCAGCCCCAGCAGGCAGGTGAGCATGATACACCCCTGTCAGAACAGGTACTGAGGATGAGGAAGAACCACTTTCTCACTGGAAGGGAATCTGACTTATTTGAATGTGTCCCTGGCCAGACTGGGGGGTCTGTCCTTTTCTGCTGATACTGGGGCTTGGAACAATGTTGAGAACCCAGATGATCCGTGTTGTTTTCAGAGAAGGTTCAGCACAAAGAACATTCCCAGATTTCTGATTCTGTGCATGGAAGAGACCAAGCTCTGGGTAGCAATGGCCCTCCTGTTTCTTGCAAGTCTTGCAAGGACACTTGCAAAGTCTCAGAGCTCCAGTTCTGAAGGTGTGCCCCGATGTGCAGTCAAGGCCAACCAGAGCTCTTCCTGGGAAAAGGGTGAGCTCTGGGAGCGGGCAGTCTGCCTGCAAAGGGTCTGCCACACACGATCTCTGAGGGGTGTCACCTCTTGGTTTTATCCCGGGAGTGGCTCAGCCTGGCTAAGAGCCTGATGAAGGTGTAAGAGAAGTCCTACTACTGTCATCTGCATTTGGCCCTGGCTCTGCGTTTCTGCAGCAGAGCCTCGTATCGGCCACAACGCCCAGCGCTGTGAAGCTGCCCTGGCTTGCAATGCGGGGCGTAAGCAGAAATCTGACCAGTGCGTTTAACATTTAGAATAAGCGTCACTGTATCAGGCTCCCTGAGAACGGGTCAAATCCAATTCAGCAGGTACTGCCCTTTACTTTTTGTGTTAATCATGGTAGGAACTTTGACCTGAACCCATTAAATGTACAAACAGAAGGCATAAAAAAAGTCAACAGACCAGAAAAGCCTCTGAATCCTGAAGCATTGTGTGGGATGGTGTCAGTTTAGCCAGGCCCCAGTTTAGCAGAGTGTAAATACAATCCTTCTCGCCATGCAGAGAACTGTCCTTAGCCAGAGCAATGGAGAAGTTAAAGGTTGGGAGCAGTTCAGTGTCTCGGAGACAAATCCATCCCTGGGGCAACTCTAAGATGTTTCTTTGCTTTCACTGATAAAAACCAGATCGCATGGAAGGCAAAACAGGGAGGATGCCTGGCCCAGTGGACAGGGTACTCGACATAGTGCACTGGGCAAGGGTATTGCTCCTGGCTACTGGCTAGTGCTCTGTTCTCCTGGTTGTCCCCATATACCACGTGCAGGACTTCATTTTCACTCAGCTCAGTGCCCTGCCCTCTCTTGGGGCCCGGTTCCCCCCTCCAACTCCGCCAGGAACTCAGCTGCACATGGGATGTGCCGAGAATTGAGAGTCTTCAATAGAAATCTTGCAAATGTCTCTTTTCCTAAATTGTTTTCTCTTTCCTTTCAGTTCAAAGATGAGCTGGGGGATGGCAGCAGTGACGGGAATGTCTGGAGCAGATGGGTTTGGTTTAGATTACAAACAAAGGGGCTGTAAATTCTTCCTGGAAATCATTGCAGTGAATGAGCTGGGCCCACAGTCAGTGCTGCTCTCGGGCAGAGGGTTGGGAGGAGCTGGGCACATCACTTTAGAGGATCTAGTCAGTAAGAGATGTGTGAAATCTTCAGTCTTTGCTGTTGCTGGGCCATTATTAGTATTTTTAGCAGTTTTAGCTTCTGAGCCCCCATGCCCTGGTCTTGGAGGGGTTAACTGTGTGTCTTACGTGACAAATATAGCAGAGAATTGGGGTGTTTCCAGGCACCTTCTGTCAGGGCCGGCTCCAATGGCACCAGCTTGGGGCGGCATTCAGAATGGGGTGGCGGTCCGTGTCCCGCAGCGGCAATTCGGCAGCAGCTCCGCCGCTCTTCGGGGGCGGGGGTACAATTCGGCGACTGCTTGGGGCGGCAAAATTGGTAGAGCTGCCCCTGCCTTCTGTAGTAAGTTATGGGAACATACTTGGTTCGCTGGCTCACCCTTAAGAGTCTTTAATACACAGAAAAAAGGAATAATCAATAATTACCTGTAAGAGCCAATCAGCCAGCGTCTTACACCCAGAGTCTTTTCACTTATTCAGTATGTTCACTTCCAGCAAGGCTTATCGCTGTATCTTGGAGCAGCACATTCATGAGTGGGGAATAAAGGAGACTAAAGTCCTAATCCTGAAACTACCTCCAGGCAGGCACAGAAACCTGCTTGTGCAGATTGGTGTCTAGACCTCTATGCGTTTAAATGCAAGGCCCTTGTGCCTTGTAATGCACCCTAGGCAATCTTACCTTTCATTAATCATCAGTGTAAACACTCTGTTACACCATACTTAAAACTAACCATGTAAAGGCAACATCATGTGTGACTTGACCTTGGCAAGCTTACAAATACCAAACCTTTACAACCAATCAACTCATTAAAATGTTTCAAAATCTTTAAAAAATCATCTCATTTTATCCAAGTATTATTTAATAGAAAACCTTGCTTTGAAGCCTTTTAGGGTTAACAGTCTATAGATTTGACATGGGTCTTACATTTGAAACATACACAACTGCAGAATGAAGAATGCTTTTTCTTCTAACCAGTTATAAAAGGGAGTTTTACTAAAACTAATTGAAACTACAATTGCAAACGTAACCATTATCTTTCAAGGCAAACCCATTTATACATCAATTAAAGAAGCAAAATATCTTTCATTGCACATGTTTTAATATGTTTATTTGAGAAAACGCTCTTCCTTCCTGTCCTTGGATGGAAGGAGGAGATGGCACTTGTCTCCTTCCCTGGAGGATATTCGGGGGTGTCTCATTCGCAGGCATTCCAAGTTTTGTCCGTCAGCAACGGGCGCCTTCTGTGCATCAGCAGATCAACATTTTCTTCAGTTTTTACCCCTCTTGCGAGTACATTAAAGTTACCGTCAACTGGAATAGTCTATTTTTCCACAAAAATTATTTAACTCTTTTAATCGCTTTACTCTAAAATATCCCATCTCTGTTTTATTATAAAGCACGGCCAAAGTGTTCACATACCGTCAATTTCCATATAGAAATACAAAAAAACAAATCTTAGACATTAACTCTACAATACGTGGACCCAGTCACTGTTCAATTTTTGGGACCTATATGGGCCTCTCCCATTCTCTCCTCCTGCCATGCTGCGTTCATCACTTGTCATCACCTTGGTAGAAGGTACAGGGACATCCGCTCATCTTGAGCGCTGGTTTTTCCTCCTCATGTGATGGCCCCCATCCAGCAGATTACTTAAGTATGTGCTTAACTTTAAGCATGTGAGTAGCTCTGCTTAAGAGAGACAAGATGTGAGAGGTGATATCTGTTATTGGATCAACTGCTGCTGGTCAGAGAGACCAGCTTTCAAACACGTAGAGCTCGTCCTTTACTGAAGTCAGTAGAATTATTCATAGCTTAAAAAGAAGCACATACTTATCTGCTTTGCTGGATTGGGACCATCCTAACCCTGGGAAGGTGTCTGAACAGGGAGACTGTGCACATACAAATAAATGATGGGAGCATGAAGTGCCATGCGATATTTCCCAGCATATGGTGAATCATAAGGAAACTGCCTGAAGGTTAGATTCAAGTCCTGGCAGAATCGGTGCCTTGTCTCCAAAAACGAAGGAGCATGCAGTAGAGTTTTCCTCCCGTTGCTTGCAAGAGTGTGTGAGCCGGGTTTCTGATACAGGTCTGGGATATTGTTAGTGGGTTCTTGATGTCTGTGCGGGAGTGTTACTGACATAGTTAATTATTTGGCTACTGGTCTAGGGTGTTGTAATGAGCCTCTGATGTCCCTTATCCTCTCAGCTCAGGCATGACTTACACACAAAGGCTTCACAGACCTTCCGAAGCAGCAGTGTCAAGGCACAAAGTATTGTGGCTCTGTTTCAGTCATGAATCCTTTGAAAGGTTTTGAATGATAGCAGCAGCCACAAATATCATAGAATCATAGAATATCAGGGTTGGAAGGGACCTCAGGAGGTCATCTAGTCCAACCCCCTGCTCGAAGCAGGACCAATTCCCAGTTAAATCATCCCAGCCAGGGCTTTGTCAAGCCTGACCTTAAAAACGTCAAAGGAAGGAGATTCCACCACCTCCCTAGGTAACGCATTCCAGTGCTTCACCACCCTCCTAGTGAAAAAGTTTTTCCTAATATCCAACCTAAACCTCCCCCACTGCAACTTGAGACCATTACTCCTCGTTCTGTCATCAGCTACCACTGAGAACAGTCTAGATCCATCCTCTTTGGAACCCCCTTTCAGGTAGTTGAAAGCAGCTATCAAATCCCCCCTCATTCTTCTCTTCTGCAGACTAAACAATCCCAGTTCCCTCAGCCTCTCCTCATAAGTTATGTGTTCCAGTCCCCTAATTATTTTTGTTGCCCTGTGTTCCAGTCCCCTAATCATTTTTGTTGCCCTCCGCTGGACTCTCTCCAATTTTTCCACATCCTTCTTGTAGTGTGGGGCCCAAAACTGGACACAGTACTCCAGATGAGGCCTCACCAATGTCGAATAGAGGGGAACGATCACGTCCCTCGATCTGCTCGCTATGCCCCTACTTATACAGCCCAAAATGCCATTGGCCTTCTTGGCAACAAGGGCACACTGTTGACTCATATCCAGCTTCTCGTCCACTGTAACCCCTAGGTCCTTTTCTGCAGAACTGCTGCCGAGCCATTCGGTCCCTAGTCTGTAGCCGTGCATGGGATTCTTTCATCCTAAGTGCAGGACTCTGCACTTGTCCTTGTTGAACCTCATCAGATTTCTTTTGGCTCAATCCTCTAATTTGTCTAGGGCCCTCTTATCCTATCCCTACCCTCCAGCATGTCTACCAGCCCCATGATGTCCATTTCTCAGCTAAGCAATTGGCTGATTCAAAGCTTCCTTGCCTTTCAAGACAGCAGCTAAAGCAGTGCAGAGATGATGACCATACTGCAGCACGTGGTTATTTTTTCTTACGCATTTTAGGAATGACGTGCTGTGTGCATTGCTTCTCAGGAGACTGGCTGGTTGGCCCTGAGGGGATGTTGATTATACTGTTATTCTGCCATCACAGATAGAGAGGTTAAAACAACTTAGAATGACCACTAAGTAAACAGAGGTGGTCTGATAATAGTTGTTGAAACTCTCTCTATTCCCCACTTCCCTCTCATCCTCTGCTTCTTTGCCATTTATAGTTCCTCTTATCTTTGTCTGTATTTATGTCTTTTTCTCATTCTGACTCATTTCCTCCTGAAAGGTTTAGGTCTCAAGAGTCAGGTTTCTTTGCATTGATTCACGGTGGAGTCTCTAACAGCAGGTGTCAGGAAGGTCAATGTGAAAGCTGCAGCTTTTTCCAGGTATCTTGCCTGAAATTCTTGTGTAGCCTGAAAAAGCGTGAGGCAAGCTGGGAGGGAAAGAGCTTTTCTCTTAGAGAAAAATTTTAAAGTTTCAGGGTTTCAGACATTCACTTTCCAGCTAAATCCCTGGGAATGACGCAGAAAAGGCTTCCTGGTCAGGAGTTCACATTTCCTGCTCTGCAGCCTTAGGAACTGGTACATATTAGGTATGTCGGGACTGAGCTTTTGCCTCATTTGAAAGTTTGCTTGCCACCACCTCTAGATCTTTGGGGCTACCATGAAGTGCAGAATTAGCCAGGAATGTGTGACATTGTCCATTTTCACATTGCAGATTTCTTCATTTGAAACAATACTGTTTGGTTTCATTTTCGCTGGCAGTGAATATGGTTTTCATGGTAGAGTTGGAGAAATCCTGCCCCGGAGCAGGGTGCTGAGTTCCAGAGATTTTCCTCTGGTGAAATCTTCCTTCTTGGTGTGACCCTGCTTCCTGTAGAGACAAATCTTCATGAACTCTGCAAAAAACATTGGAAGCAAAACACAGGCCCTGTTTTCCTCCCTGTCCCAGCAGGAAGAATGGGGGTTCTCTAGAAGCCGGTCCTCTTGGAGAGCAGGTTAGAGGGATGCCACTGGGCTTCCTGGTCTCCGATTGTAACCGCTGTGAAAGTAAAGGCAGCCATTGAGGACTGGGGACACACTGATATGGTGGAGAAGGGTCAATTGCCATTGCCCCATCTCAGACAATTCCCTAAGGCAGGCCATGACCACCTCGCCTCCTCACCATGGATGCCTGCCGCATAGTATCCTTCATTAACACTACATATTAAGGGTAGCACTGAGACAGCTGGCCAGACACCTCCCTTGCTATGGCTTGGGTGACATGGCCTTCCTAACGCATCCTCGCCATCTCTTGCATGATAGAGGATTGGTTTCACAGATTCCAGCACCAGAGTGGACCATTGTTATCATCTGGTATGACCTCCTGCACCCACAGGCCAGAGACCTGCCCCAGAACAATCCCCAAAGCAGAGCTTTTAGAAAAAATCCCATCTTGATTTAGAAATTGTTAGTGATGGAGACTCCACCACAGCCCTTGTCCATATGTTCCAAGGGTTCATTACGTTCACTGCTAAAATGGACCCCTTATTTCCAGCTTGCCTAGCTTTGGTGTCCAGCCATTGGATGGGGTTAACCTTTCTCTGCTAGAGTGAAGAGCCCACTATTAAATATTTGTTCCCCTTGTAGATACGCGTAGACTGCAATGATGTCAGCCCCGAAGCGTCTCTTTGCAGCAGCAGGTTTAGCTGTTTGGCTGCCTGGAGCCTGGCTCCTGATGGTCATCCCGCCCAGTGTAAGGCAAGTGAGGGACGGAGTTTCACCATGGGGCTCTGGCTATGCTGCTCTCTCCCTTGCTTCCTGCAGAGCTCAGCACTGGAGGAAACTGAATTGCTCCTGCTTGGAGCCAGGGTCTCTCTTGCTCTGGTCAAGGTGGTTCTCTCTTTTCTTGCTGTTAGATTGCAGCAGAAACCAAGAGCCATCATTAACGGCTACCTCTGCATCCCCCTATTGTCTTGGAGCCCTGCTCCTCCAGCCTTGCTGAGTCCTGCTTCAAACCTGTGGGATGGTGCTGGGCTGGGTTTTCACACCTCACCCAAAGATGCTTTGACACTTACAGACTCCTGTATTACTTCCCCCAGGTCCTTCCTGGCACCTCCATTACAAGCCTTTGGCACCTGGGAATGGCTGGCCTGGAGTGATATCATCTCAGACAACGCTGGTTGCAGGGCATGTTGGGCTGGTTTCGAAGACCTGAAGCAATGGGGGAGGGGCTGGTGCTGCAGAGGGCCACCAGTGGGGCTGCTGCATCTGCATGGCTGCTCAGTTCTCATGTGGAATATGCCCAGTGGGTCACCTGGATCCAGCTTCTCCAAGGACTGCAAGACGCGCAGCTCCCCCACCTGTTGCTGTGGTGACCAGTGGGGCACAGTGCTGCTCCGGGAGGCACGGCTGGGGGATGGACGGTGTCTCCAAGAGACATTTTCTTTTCTCCTCCCAAGTCCTGGGCTCTGGCCAGAGGGGGAGCCCAGGGGAAACAGGAGACAGCTGTGCCGGAGAAGTAATAGTCCCGCTGGCCTCACCCAGGACCTGCTGGGTTCGGGGCAGTCTGTCCCCCAGGGTCTTGGCCATTCCTAGCTAGGAATGGCCTGGCAGTGAGCTCCCCACCATTCCCCAGCCTCAGCCCTCAGTGTCCCAGAGGTCTCCTGCACAAGCCAGCAATGGAGGAATAGTGGGGCCCTGCAGAACAGGAACCAAATGAGCGGAGGCGGGATTAAATAACACGTGGCCCAATATCCCAGGGGAGGTTCCCTCTGGCTCCTCACTGGAACATCAGTCTTCTGTCCAGGCTCAGGGCTCTGGAGACCTGGGTTCCGATCTAGCCTTGTGTCCCAGATGGAAAGGGGGTGTCTCATTCTCGCCCCTTCACGGCAGTGTAGTGGCAGGAAAGGGACGCCCCTGCTGCCCGGGCCATTGGTAAAGTCCTTTGGGATCCTGGGCTCCAGGGCGGTAATTGCCTGCAGTGTGCTGCTCTCAGCAGAGAGCTGCAGCCACAGGCTGTCTGCCCAGGAGCCTGCAGGGACTGACAGAGACCTGGGCCCGCTTCTGAGTAAAGGAGGGAGATGCATAAACTCGCTGTGTTCCTGCAGAGAGAAGCGCGGCTGTCAGGGAGCTGGAGCCCCAGCCAAGGCAGAGACGCTGCCCTTGATCCCAAGGGTGCTGTGCAAGTGACAGGGAGGCTGCAGCGCAGGTCCCTGCTGAAGGCAGAGCTGGAGCCCGCATTGGAAAAGCACCCAGCGGGTTCCGTGGTGAGAGCCTTGTGGCCCTGCCTGTGCAGAGTCCGAGCATTGTGCCCCCTGTCAGAGTGTGCCCCTGTGCTCACACCCTGCACGCTCTTGTAATGATGTTTGTACCTGAGAGTCTGGTCAGTCAGGCTGCTGAAAGCACATGGTGAGAGAACTTTGCTTTGAATCTAACATCGTTTGTTATGTTAGGCACCAGTGTTTGATCTTTATTTTTCTTTTAACCATTTCTGACTTTTATGCCTCACTACTTGGACTCCCTTAAAATCTCTCGCTTTGTCGTTAATAAACCTGTTTGCGTGTTTTATCTATTCCGGTGTGTGGCCGTTGGAGTGCCTGGGTACTCTATTTAAAATAATAAGCTGGTACTGAATATGTGTGTACTGTCCAGGAGAGGCCTGGGCAGGGCAGGACACACATTTCTGGGGGGAAATCCGAGACTGCGTGTGCTGGGGTCACTCTGCAGCATGACGAAGGCAGGTGAGAGCCCAGGCGTGGCTGGCTGGCTGCAGCTCACACACAGACGGAGCTGGGAGTGATTTATACGCCAGAGGCTGCTTGTGAGCAGTCCAGGCTGTAGGCTACAGCAGCAAAGCATTGCAAAGGGGAGCCCAGGTAACGTGCAGGGGGGACACAGTCCCCCCCCCATTAGCCTGGATTGTGCACCGGTTTGTCAACCCCCCCGCCGGCCCCCGGAGGCTTGCTGAGGTCCTAGACACCACAAAGGCTCCTGGAAAGCCAGCTTCTCGTCAGCTGGAGTGACAGCACATTGGAGCTGAGCTCTCTGCTGACTGGTGGCACTAATATGCCCTGGACTGCGACTGAAGCCCAGCTGCAGAGTCTATGCTGCAATGCCATGGCCCAGACCACAGCACCCAGTATCCAGAGTGCCGAGACATACTGGGCATCACCGCTGTGATCCCACGGCAGCATTAAAGGCATAGATCTATCCACAGACACCCCGGGGGGTGGAACGTCTTGACCCAGCCCCCCCATGTGGCGATGCCATGGTTTATTTGATAATACTTTCAATGAAGTATACATTTCATTCCAGTTTAATAAGGTCATTGTTTTATATTAAACAAACACCAGTTAATTAACAAAGGAAGATTTATTGAGGTTTACCAGCTGTGTAATAAAGAGTTATTGAAACACGTATCACCTACAGAGCTGTTAATCTGCACATGTTAAACACTGCAGTTCGTTAGTGTCTCAGCCCTGGCTGGGTGAGATGGCAGGTGCTATGGTTTGGATGAGGAGACCAGGGAGAACACGTCCTCACCTCATTTCTCCCTGGCTGCTTTCTCGATGTCTCCTCCCTCACTCCCAGGCCCTAGCATCTTCCTTAGTGACATTCAGGGCTCTGCATTTGGCCCTCTCCACTGTGTCCCTGGCTGACTGCATTGGGTCATGTGGCTTCCATGCTCACTGATCTTTCCCAACCCCATGGGGAATCCCCATGGTTCCAGCTTGCTTCTCTGACAGCTCAGAGGGGAGCTCCAATCTCCAGGTTAAGCTCAATGTGGCAAAGCAGGAACTTTCTCCCCCTTTTACCCCTCACTACCACGCTCCCCATCCTTCCTGTCTTACAGCCTTACTTCCATGGCATCCTCTCGGACTCTTTATGTAAGGACATGGGTCCATCAGTCCAGTATCCAGACTCTGACAGTGGGTACCATCAGATAATGCAGAGGAAGGTGCAAGCACCCCATAGTAGGGAGATGTGGGATAATTTGCCCACCATGTAGGTCTCAGTCTGATTCTTAATAGTTAGACATCAGGCTTAGCCCGGAAGTCAGATTTCCTGTCCATTCAAAACTTTTATTTTAGCCTTAACTATTACAACTCTGGATAATCTTATCTATATAAATGTCCAATCCCTTTTTCATGCGTTAGGTTCTTGGCCTCAACTACTTCATGTGGCATTGAGTTCCACAGTATAATCTCATTTTGAATGAAAAAGTATTTCCTTTTACCAGTTTTGAATTTGCCACCTTGATTAACATTAAACGTCTCCATTTTCTTGTACGATGAGACACAGAGAACAGAAGTTCGGATCTGCCATCTCTTGACCATTCAGTATTTTATAAACTTTCATCCTGTCCCCTCTCATTCGTCTCCTCTTTAAGGTAACAATCCCAGTCTTTTCAATCTCTCTGCATAGGAGAGTTTTTCAAGCATCCTGATAATTTCTGAGCTCCCTCTAGTTCTGCAGTATGCTGTATGAGATAGGGTGGCCAGTCCCACACACAGTAGCCAGATGGGGTTGCACCACTGATTTATATAAAGGTGTTATCTTCGTATTATTCTCCATTTCCCTTCCTTATGCATCCAAACTCCTTCTTAGCTTTCCTGACCACAGCTGTGCATTGAGCCAAGGTCACCATGGAGGACAGGTCTCTTTCCTGAGTTAATACAGGGTCTGTCTACACTGCAATTAGACACCGGTGGCTGGCCCGAGCCAGCTGATTCGGGCTCATGGGGCTGTTTAATTACAATGTTGTAGACGTTCCGACTTGGGCTGTAGCCTGAGCTCTGGGACCCTCCCACCTCGCCAGGCCCTAGAGCCTGGGCACCAGCCTGAGTGCAGATGTCCACATGGACATCGACAGTGCAGTTGAACAGCCCCGCGAGCCTGAGTCAGCTGGCATGAGCCAGCCTGGGTTTCAACTGCAGCATAGACATGCTCACCGTTAACACAGAATCTGGTGAGGTATATAAGCAATTTAAATCTTCCCCTCCAAAGTGCATTACTTTTTATTTATCAAAACTGAGCATCACCTCCCACCTCCCTCCTTTTCCTCTCACTCTGTGGCTGACAGTGAATCAGGCTTATTTTATCTTTACTGTGTCACCTAAATCTGCCCAGCCGTCCATCTCCAGCACCAAAGCACTTGTCCCCCGTAGCTGCTGCCATCGCCTCCCCTCAGCCTGCTCCTCTGACTTTTCCAGAACGCTGCTGCAAAAACTAAGTCCAGCCCTGCAGCCCCTTGCTGCCCACACCACTTTAACCATCTTGGCCTCACCTCCAAGGCTCTGCACAGATTTACTGCTCCCACCTCCCTGTCATCCAGCCAGGCTGTGTGACTAGCCACCCCATGTCCCTCCCATGCCCCCATCTTGGAGCTGCCTCCTATACAGTCCAGTGGCCAAAACCCTCCCCTGACTTGGTCTGCCAAGCTTCCGCTCCCTTCTCCTGGGAGATCCGTGAATGCCGGTCCTCGCCTCCAAACAGAGAGGCAGAGCCAGGGGCTGGTGCTCGTCGTGCACTTGGGTAAATCAGGAATGGCTCCGTGCAATAACAGCTGGGTCACAGCTCCATGAGTGACCTAGGACCAGGGCCTGCATGTGCTGGGTGGAGCCAGCCCCACTGCTCAGCCCCCTCCTGTCCTCTCGTCACTACCCCACTCCAGAGAATGCCAGGTCTATGGGGCAGGACCCATGTCTTCCTTCACGTCTGCACAGCAGCCAGTGCCCTCTCGGTGCTGCAGAAGTGATCATTATTAAAACCCAAAGCTTGCCCACTGGAGCGGTCAGGGTCCTCCCCAGGGATTCAGATACCCCCAGGGAGGCTGCAGCCGCCAGCTGAGAGTCCCCAGGCTGTTTGCTGTGCTGCTGATGTTTTTCAAGCTGTAGGCAGCTGTCCGAGACACACCCGCCCCAACGGAGACGACCAGGAGCACGGAGCAGCTGTTCTCCGGGAGGGAAGATGAGGTGGTGTCAAGCACTGAGGAGTCAGGAGAAGAGGTGCTGGAGCAAAGTGCTCCATCACCAGAGCAGCACTGCCGGGACCAGATCGCCCAGGCAGGAGAGCTGGAGGAATTTCAGCGAGAAGCGGCTCAGCTGCTAGCACCAGTGTGCAGTTTCCATCCTAATCAGGGCTGCACTGGAGCTCTGGGGTAGCCAAGTTGTACCATTTATAAGGCAACAGGGGGCACTCCGGGCATCACAGAGAAAGCGACGAAATGAGGCTAGGTGCAGAAAGACATTCACATGGAGAGAGAGAGAAGACCGGTGCTGGCTTCTTTCAAGAGGAGACAGATAATTGGTATACAAAGTAATGAATGGGATAGGAGGCGGCAAATCGGGCACTGCTATTTACCCTGGCAGTCTGCAGGTACAAAGGGATGTTCCATTCCACTGAAAAGCTGACTGAGTTCAGATTAATGCAAAGAAATTCTAGCTGTTTACACAATGCACAGCTAACCCCTGGAACTCCCTGCTGCGAGTTGTCACTGAGACCAGGGGCTGAGTGGACATTTATATGGATAGTGAAGACAGTCACAGTCAGGTTACATAAGACAAGGACAAATGCAGAAGGGAGCTACTCCTGCTCCAGGCCCTCAGCCAACTTCTAGCTGATGGAACCAGGAAGAAGCTTTCCCCCCAGATAGGTTATTCAATTTTTGTCCACCTGGGGGCATTTCTTGCACCTTCCTATGAAGCAGCTGGATGCTGGGCTGATCTGCCGTGGCAGTTCTGGTGTTTCTGTCTACTAGTGTAATTTCTAGGCCTGGCAGAGAACGTGTTTAACTAGCTCTGTGGTTACTGTAAAATCTATCTCAAATATGTAAAGTAAAAGTACTGTGAAGCCAGCTGTTTCAGTGTCATTGGTCTGCATATAAATCTCAAACACTGCAACTGTCAATCCGAGTTTTCAGGTGGTTGTAACTAACCTAAATCTTTCTTTTTACTCAGCACAACTTGGATTTCCCCTGGGAGCTCTCTTCTCTGAAGCCTGAACTGTATCTGTCAAAACATCCCCTTGAGGTCTCCCAACCTTTGATAAGTCCTTGTATTCCATTTCAGGAACAGAGGAAAGAAATGTCAGCCCTGTAATCCCATTCCCTCTGTAAAGGAACGCCCCCGGCACGGCTTGTCCTGCGGCGGTGCCAGGTGAGGGGGATCCTTGCTGCTCCAGATTTGCTGGGAAAATCCTTCCTGCCCTTCACGTGCTGCTGCCAACGACACTCTGCCCTTTCCTTTTCTGTGCATGCCAGGCCCTTGCTGGCCTGTGGTGCCAGGCTCCATAATCCACTGGTTACATTTTCAAACGAGCATCTTTGTGCTTTCTCCCAGGCTGCCCCACACACTTGGGAGGCCTCTGTGTAAACAGCCACAAAACAAACGGATTAATCTCCTTCTAATCCTGCCTTCAAACTCTTCTCTGCAGGAAGCCAACAAAAAACTTGACATCAGCTAGACTATGGGTGTACTGAGACTGCAGCCTGTCATGCTGACCGATACTATCCCACTGTTACCTTGGACTCTCCCACCAGTCTGCCTGTATCCAGCTATTGTCTCTTCCCTTCTATTTAGAGTGTAAGCTGCTTTGGGCAGAGGCCTGCTCTTGCTCTGTGAGTGTACATGCCTAGCACAATGGGGGCCTGGTCTGTGGCTGGGTTCCTAGGCACTATGGTTACATAAGTAATGATAATATCCACAGCAAGTCCGGGGCGAGCTGTTGTGCAAACATGCACACGCTTACAGAGCCTGATCCAGGCCGGAGAGGAAATGCTTCTTCAGGCTCTTATGCTGTGGCTGGTGCTCTGAGTCGGGCTGGACTGCACACAGCATCTTTTCAGGCTGGAAGGGAGCGCCTGGGGTTTGTATCCTGGCATGTTTCTAACTCTTATGTGATGAGCTCCTCAAGCCCCTGTGCCGTCCCTTCAGAAGCCCTCGTGCCCTTGCTCAGAGTACCAGGCAGCTGCCTCGCCTCTGCAGAGGCCGCAACGTCTGTGGCTGTTTCTGCCCTTTGCCACATTCCTCACCTGTAAAGGCAGCACTCAGAGTACGCCCCGCAGCCTCCGGACCCTGCCATTGAGCCTTCTCCGCAGCACTGAGACAGCCTGGTGTTCTTAGCTCGCTCCAGGCTGATACAAGGAGTTCATCCGCACGTTGTTCTGGGCATACCTCAAAGGGCACCGGTCAGAGCTATGTAACGTTGTCATATAAATACACTGGCTGGAGACCCTGGCTTGTCTGCGGGATCTTGGCCATTCAGAGGCTGAGGCTGCTGCTACTCTGAAAAGCTGACATTAGCATCTGTTTCCTTGTTACTGTCATTAGGATTTTTGCCGTAATTTGAAATCCTGCCACTTGCTTATTTGTGGGTGGCTTTCAAACCGGCTGCATCAGGCCTCCAGCGGCCATCCTGCATCAGGCCTCAAGCTTTGTTAGTTCAGAGTCTGCATTTGTAACTGCACGTAGATCTGTGTTTTCAGAAGAGCCACTAAATCTTAGTTCTGGGGCAGTTAATTTGGTTAATGACGCTGGGTCCATTTCCTTTGGCTGCTGGGTACCAATAGAACACATTTGACACAGAACTGCTGAAATAACAATTTCTTTGCCTTACTGTCACCAGACCTGCCTGTTGCAGAGTCTGGGCTTTTCCCCCTGCCTGTCTGAGATGGGGCCTGGCATGAGGGTGAGCTGGCAAAGGCCGAGCCTAGATGCCTGGAAGAGATGCAGGGAGAGGGATGGTCAGGCATGTGCTCTGCCCGCATCATTGCGAGTGCTTGGCCACCACTGTGACCAGTGGGTTCTCAGCGTGGGGGCTGCCCCTGCGCACCTGCTCATGGAATCCCACAGGCCATTTTCAGCTGCAGCCAGCCAGGCATCTGTTCCTTTTCTCTCCAGCCCAGCCCTGGGCACAGCTTGGCTGCTGAGCTGGGTCACACAGACCATGGCCAGAACTGTCACACCTTGTTGCTTAAAGGTAGGCAGCAATTTAAGGGCCTAAGATTGGGCCCTTACATGTAAAAATGTGCATTTAAATGAGTATTTAAGGGAATATTAATGGGGAAGAATGAAACTCCAGGAAAAGACAATGAGCCCTCTCCCTCGTGGGGTGCACTGAGCGGCCTGACTGATGGCCCGTATCTACCCACAGTGTCCACTCGCCATATTAGCCCTGGGGGAGGCAGCTCCCGGGACACAGGAGCACACTGGTCACTGCAGCCCACAGAGCAGTTCTGGAGAGCAATGTTCAGCCAATGGTGGGGGCACACATCAACCTGGCCTTGACAGGCCTCATGGCTGTGGGGTCTTGTGGCAAGCCTGGGTTAAAGGAATTTAGTGATGTACTGTATAGATCTGCAATTCTTCGGCTGCCCTTTTCCATATGGGTGATTACCTGTCACCTAAAAACTCTGCAGCTGCAAGAAGCAGCCTGGTCCAGGGTGGCTCTGGATACGTTTAGGTAAGTTGTATATTCATGGAGAATCACAAAGAGTCTGGAACAGAGAGTGAATAGTTACTGCAATAGAAGTAACCATGTCACCTTACACGCTGGCCGTTTGCACAGCTAGGCCTCTGCTGCCCATTCTGAACCCGCAGCATGGCCCAGCTCCCGGGACAGCAGGCAAGGTAGCGCCAGGTTTTCAAGGGTTCGTTTGTCACCACAATTGGAGCCATATTTTCAAAAGCATTCAGCCTGGCCTGTTCAGAGATAATATGGTTCATTTCTTGCTCTAAAGACACAAAAGCACATCACAGCTTATTAACTTAGCTGGGGTGAATACCCCTGCCCTGCAAACCCTGCATGGAGCTGGGTTATGGTAAAAATGAAATACATTTATTAACAAAAGCTACCCGGGCCTCAGTGAGTTCACGTATAAGGAATGAAGATAGGAAGCGTTAGCTGTAAAACAAAATACACCTCTAAAATTCTAAAACGTAAGCTAGCAAGATACAGGCTCTGTTCAAGATGGTTTCTCTCCCTGGTCCTTCTCCTCCCCAGCCATGGCTGCCTTTCCCTCAGTCAGGTCCTTCCACAAAAGTACAGGGGGCCAGCTTCCCTTGTCTGCCCAGATGAAAGAGCTTTGCCCAAGCAGGTTTCTCACCTCTGTTCAGTTCCAGAGACTTGAGACCTGACTTGGCTGAAGGACCCACCTTCCTCAGCTTGAACAAGCTCTGGTCTCTTGTGCTGGTCTACTCATGGATGCCAAGGATTGCTTCAGCCCTTGTTTCTATCGCCCACAGTTTGATGACTTTGCTTTGGGAGGCAGGATGCTCCCTTGCGTGCTCAGCTTGCTGTGTCCACCCGGAAGCTGACCTCACGCTGTTCCTGCCCTCCTGTGGGCTTCCAGTGTTTTGATTCTGCCATTGACACAGGAGACAGGTCGATAGCTGCCCCCCGCCCCCGACAGGCCTCCTTCTTTTGTCCGACCACACACTTTCAAACATGATATCCTTGCGGATTCACAACGCCTCCTGCAGCATTAATATGGACGTGGTACATGGGCAGGAACCACCGTTGAGCCATTAGCTTTCAGTCAAGACCTCACTCTTGCATCACAGCAGTGTTCTAGCCGATCAGTCGATTCTATTGCGTATCACAGGAGGATCAGCCCCCTGCCTTTTTACACCAGTGAACCTTTGCAATGGATTCAGCTGAACAGCAGAGCCGAGACCAAGCTTCCCTCTCTGGCTGTGTAGCCACCAGGCTCTCTCCGGCCCCACTTATTTGTGTGAGGTTTGCCTCCACCCCTTGTTAGCTTGATGGTTCAGTTTACTGAGGTAAGCACACAGTCCTGTGTTTAGGACAGGCCTGCTTAACAACCGCGCCGTCGTCCCCCCCCCCCAACATACTGGCTCACATGTACTTCAGTTATAATCCCAGCGTGTGTGTGTAAATCTTAGTGCCCATGGTGTGCAGACATCACACAGGAATATTACTGATCAGTGAGCAACTGGTTTTCACATGACACCTCACAAGGCATACTTGGTACAGAGCTTATTACAATGGTATGTTTCAGAGTAACAGCCGTGTTAGTCCGTATTCGCAAAAAGAAAAGGAGGACTTGTGGCACCTTAGAGACTAACCAATTTATTTGAGCATAAGTCACTTTGGTCACTTTGGATAAGCTATTACCAGCAGGAGAGTGAGTTTGTGTGTGTGTGTTTTGGGGGGGGGGGTGAGAAAAACTGGATTTGTGCTGGAAATGGCCCACCTTGATTTTCATACACATTGTAGGGAGAGTGGTCACTTTGGATAAGCTATTACCAGCAGGAGAGTGAGTTTGTGTGTGTGGTTTTTGGAAAAAAGGGGGGGGTGAGAAAACCTGGATTTGTGCTGGAAATGGCCCACCTTGATTATCATACACGTTGTAAAGAGTCTTGCATAATGACAGGTTTCAGAGGAACAGCCGTGTTAGTCTGTATTCGCAAAAAGAAAAGGAGTACTTGTGGCACCTTAGAGACTAACCAATTTATTTGAGCATGAGCTTTCGTGAGCTACAGCTCACTTCATCTGATGAAGTGAGCTGTAGCTCACGAAAGCTCATGCTCAAATAAATTGGTTAGTCTCTAAGGTGCCACAAGTACTCCTTTTCTTGTTGTAAAGAGTGTGGTCACTTTGGATGGGCTATTACCAGCAGGAGAGTGAATTTGTGTGTGTGTGTGTGGGGGGGGGGGGGGGCGGAGGGTGAGAAAACCTGGATTTGTGCTGGAAATGGCCCAACTTGATTATCATACACGTTGTAAGGAGAGTGATCACTTTAGATAAGCTATTACCAGCAGGACAATGGGGTGGGAGGGGGTATTGTTTCATGGTCTCTGTGTATATAATGTCTTCTGCAGTTTCCACAGTATGCATCCGATGAAGTGAGCTGTAGCTCATGAAAGCTTATGCTCAAATAAATTGGTTAGTCTCTAAGGTGCCACAAGTCCTCCTTTTCTTTTTACAACGGTATGAACACAGGGGAGGTTAGGGCCTCCCCCCTCTACTCCCCCTGCTTTCCCCATCTGCCACCTGAGCTTGGGCTAAGGTGCTGGATGGGGAGCTTTCAGCCTTGGGCCAGTGACAGGTGTAAGGTCTGGTGTCCTACGGCTGAGCACTGGGCGTCTGGTCCCATTGGAAAGAGGAGATTCCCGGCTGCCCTCTGGGAGACGCAGCACTGGCTCCCAGCCCTGAAGGGCCTGCAGAGCTTTCTAGGCAGAAAACGCAAACGCACATGGCATGACCTGTGAAATCCCACCAGCCTGCAGAGTGCTACCAATGTGTAGTAGCTTGGAGGGGCTCTCATGTTACGGCGCTCCACCAGGCTGGGTCAGGCCCAATGAGTGCAGCTGACACTGGGTTTCACACACTCAGCTGCTTTTCCCAGGGCCTGGCATTGGGCTCAGAGATGGAAGACGCCAGCGAGACGGGAGGCAGATGGCATCCAACCAAGAGCTCTTTGGGCTGGAACTGATGAATCACTCTCATCCTCCACAACTGGCTGAGCCTTTCAAATACGCTGCGTGAGGGAGATGGACAGGGTGTCTGGATGCTGAATCAGAGACTGGCTCCTCAGCGCTCTGACTGGGCCGGCTGTGGCATGGTACCGAGCGACTCCGCTGCAGTGCGGGAGTTCAGCGGCACTTTGCGCTTCCCTCTCGGGCTACCCGGCACCAAGAGTGGACAGCCAAGACCTGCTCGTGTCTAGGCAAAACCAGCCTCAGCTCCTGAGTCCAGTGACTGCAGCATCTCCTCCCTGGCTCGGGAATGGTGACCTCTGGGGCCACTCTCTGTCTGTACGTGACCAATAAGGAGCTGGTGTAAAGAAATGCCTGACACTTCTCACCCCCCCGAGGCCCTTGGAGCTGCTAGGAAACAGCTGACAAGTGGAGATGTGTCGGATTGAAACTAAGTTGCTGCATGTGGCCTGGGAGCAGCTCCCAGTCCCAGGGGACCCCTGGCTCTGCTACAGTGGTGGGAGGGAGGTCTGAGGCTCACCCTGTCAGGCTCCAGCTGGCGGGCCCTCCCCACCTGCAGGGATACAGAATGGGGGCACATTTCTGGGGCTGGGCTGGCCACTGAGTGATGGTTGCTCCCCAGATGCAGCGGTAAGGAGAACGTGTGGCTTATTGTACGAAACGGTCAGTGGCTGGCAGCCCGTGAGGCGCAGAGGGGTTGGTTTGCTCTTCAAGGTAAGGGACTGAAGGACTGTGGTGTCTGGAGCTCTGTCTCACTGCAGTAGCACTGACAATAAGGAGAAATAAATACAGCCAGCCCATCTCACTTTATGCTGAGACGCCAGTGTGAATGAATCTCCGGAGGCAGGTTTGCGTGGCTCCTTGCTCTGTTCTCCTGAACCCTTCAGTGCAAGGGGGAGGGTTGCTCAGATTTCTGGGGCATGACAGGAAGGAAGAAGCATGCATTGCTGCCTTAGAATATCAGGGTTGGAAGGGACCTCAGGAGGTCATCTAGTCCAACCCCCTGCTCAAAGGAGGACCAATCCCCAACTAAATCATCCCAGCCAGGGCTTTGTCAAGCCTGACCTTGAAAATATCTAAGGAAGGAGATTCCACCACCTCCCTAGGTAACCCATTCCAGTGTTTCCAGTGCCTTCACACACCTCCCAGAGAGGATGCTAGCCCAGTGCCCCCAGCTGCCCAGGACTCTGTCCAATCTGGGGTCCCAAGCCTGAAATGGCTGGAGTTATTGTCAGGCAATATATTCTGTGTCTGACGTGCATATAGGTGAGCGTGCTCCTGGGAGCTGGGGGAAAAGTGGCGAGAGGCAGCGGGCTGTAGTGGTACCTTATTAATAATACTTCAGAAGAGCCCACGATGTGCTAGGTGCTTCTCCGAAGCTGCTGAACCTCTCCAGGGTCAGGGGCTGGTGCTGCCTCAGTTTCCCTCTTCACCTCTGGCTACACTAACGACCTCCTCCTCTTCCAGGGTGACAAAAGTCCAGCACAAGACAGGCCCACTGAAAGTCCTTAACCCCGTCATCCCGCAGTGCAGGGCGTTACCACAGGGCCGTTTCCACAGCCCCCTGGCGGAGACCCACAAGCAGCCCTTGGTTCCCCCCACACCAGCACCCCTACCTCAGGGTACTTTGCCCAGCCCTTTGGCCTTTCTCTGCCCAGAGAGACTCAGCTTGTCTTATTCCCTTCAGGCCTCTACCCTGCTGGGGAGGGAAAGTGCTCTTTTTATAGCTCATCCCCCTTTCCCAGCAGGCACTGCTGCCCAGGATACAATTCCATGGGTCCCTCTGGGAGCTACACCTCCCAGAATTCCCTGGTTCTGGGGCTGGAACTGGGACTGGCCTGTGCTAATGGTTAGCCTCCCATAAGGTGCCAGCCCCCGCAGCCACAGAAGCCTTGTCTGAGCCGCCGTCTGCCGGAGCAGACAGTACCCATGGGGGCTGAATGGCCAAATAGTTTCCAAGCTGCTGCAATGGGGTGCCTGGCTCCACTCATGCCAGAAATGGACTAAACTGCCAGATTTTACGGGCTTCGGGCCTAATCCCATGGGGCCCCGTGATTACAAGACAGACATAAAGTCACAGAAAGACTGTCAAGCAGAAAGTAAAGAATTTGGCTCATAAAAAATGTGTCACCCAAGTAAACAGAAGAAGAGTTATGGCTTTCCATTCTCCCTTGCTGAGGCTGAGGGGAGAGTGTGCAGTGACAGCATACGCCCCAGGAGCTGCGCGAAGCCCGAGGAGCATTTTGCTGCCCCTGCAGAGATCTTTCCAGAGTTATTAGTCATGAGGTGCTGTTTAATGTACTGATTAGGCCCAGGACTTGTAGACAGCAACTGCCTGGGCATGCGAATTCACGTAAGCATTATTATGTATGACCATCCTCAGCCCAGCTCCCCAGAACGATTGATACACAGAATGAATCTTCTCAAGCTGTTTCTGAAAAGATTCATGACACTGCAATGAAAGTGGCTTCCGATGGGAACTTTTGTATACTGATGTCAGCGTATATTTTATTCCCCTTGACTACAAGGACTGGTTAGGTGATGAGCCTCCCACTGCAATGGACTGAATACAACAGCCAGATAATTGGTTCTTTCCATGTAGGCTGATGAAGTTATGATTCACCCTGACTCCCCCCGAGTAGCAGTCACAGCGCTTATTTCGAATGGAGCTGAGGGGACTTGCTTTTCTGCAGCTTGGCACAAGAGAGGGAGCGTCTGGATCAGTACAGAGAACAAAGGGCAGAGCATGGCTCTTAGGGAGAGCGTTAACTCTTTGCTAGTCAGTGGTCCAGGAGTGGCTCGCACATACCTATCTGAGCACCCAAGGGGCTGCCAAGGGCACACAGGCCTGGGTGGGACAACATGGCAGAGGCTGTAGGTTCACTTGTGACATGTGACTCTATAGCAAGGAACTCCACAGACAGGAGTCTGTTATTCTGTGTCGGACACTTGCATTTCAGTGACTAACTCTGCAGTAGAGCATTGGGCCCTGGCAGGCTGCATGCTGGTCGCTGTCCCCTCACCTGCCACTGCGTGGCGCTGCTGCTTATTGCCAGGACACATCATTTTGGTCCTGCTCAGAACTGGGGTTTAACGTCTCCTCCTGGCTATCCCCCCCTCCCCCTGCCCCAAAATGCTAATAATGCTGTTTACATCACCTATTACTATGTATCTTGCCTATGGCACAGTAAGCCTTTAGAGCACCCCCTTCCATCCAGAGGGATCTCAGCGCTCGTTGCAAGCTACACAAGTGCAGGAATCGCAGTACTAGTGAGATGCAACCCCTGTGGGGTGGAGGGCAGGCAGGGTACCCGTTGGCTGAGGATCCCAGGGCAAGCCCTGACGGATGTACAGTACTCCGCACGGAACAGGGAAGGGCTGAGCAAGCCCTACACTATGTCACACTGCGGGCTGAGACCAGATTTAAAATGGAAGCATCCCTCCTGTCAGCAGGGCACCTGTCTGGTAGAGACACACGCTGACATGCCTGAGCATCGTGGTGCGAGCAACCCTTGTGTCTGGTGCAGCACAGCTGTCCGTAGCTAGGCACTGCAGTCTAGAGCCTGCGCACGTTGCCTGGAGCCACCATCTGCCAGCCCAGCACTTCCCTGCCTGTCCGCCTGAGTCCCCTCTGCACTCTGAGCACGACGATCAATGGGGGATGTACAAATTAGACCCATCTGGGGTATGGTTTGTTGCCCTTGGTTTTGGACCAAGGCATGCTACCGGGGAAATCCAGCACCTGGCATGGAAGGCGCGACCTGAGAGCTGAGCCTTGCGGCTGTCAGCTCCTGATTCTCATTGCACGCGTGATGTCACAACAGCACAGGGTGCTACGCAGCACCGTG
This sequence comes from Caretta caretta, assembly GCF_965140235.1. Lineage (NCBI taxonomy): Eukaryota > Metazoa > Chordata > Testudines > Cheloniidae > Caretta > Caretta caretta. Next base: position 819,275 of record NC_134215.1, read on the forward strand.
GACGTGCAAGGCACTGCCAGGCCCTGCGCCCTGCGGGGCTGGTGTGGTGAATATTGTTTGTCACCTTTCCCGGAGGGAAAAACAGATGCCCAGAGAGCCGGAGACAGAGCTGGGGGAGAACCCAGGAGTCCTGGCCCCTCCTCCCCCGCTCTCACACTAGACCATTCCAAGCAGCACTCCAAGTTTCTCTCCTTCCCTCTGCCCAGAGGAGTCCAGTATCCCTGTCCCCTCGGACATGGAGGCAGAGTGCACGCTGGCCAGCGGTTGGAAACTCCTGCTGAGTTGTTACTCACTTGGCTGCTTGCACCATTTTGAATCCCCACTTGGTTTGGACCCTTCTTGAGGAGCTTCCCTGCCCTCCGGGCTTCTTTGCACCTGTCATGCACAGGGTGTGCTCAAGGGCTCGGACGCTTGGCTTTGTGTCAGAGGCAGGCAGGCTGAGAGGGGGTGACAGCCTGGTGTCTGCCTGTCTCTCGTCTCTAGCTCCCTCCACCGCTTCCCTTTGGCACACTTCATAGCTCAGGCCGGGCAAGGGGATGGACCTTTTCTGACACACTAACGGGAGCCACAAGCTTTTGCTGGGTGAATGGCAGCTCCTGCACCAGGGGCAGCAACTTCCATAGCATTTGTCCTTCCTATTAGCACTTCGGTTAGCACGTGGAAGTGATTGGTGCCAAGGACCCCGGTATAAAGCCAGCTGCGTTTTTGGTAAGATCAAGAAAGGTAGCGAGCTGGCAGTTCAGTCCTTGGAGAAATCTGTGTAAGCTGCATATCCGAGATGGATCATTCTGCTCTGTAGCCTCCTTCATCATCATGCCAAAAGGAACAACCACTCTGCTCTGATTCCAGAATTGGATGTTGTTACGCTGGGTCTCTGGGCTCCTCTGTAATCTGTGCTCAGAAATCATTGCAGTCGTCCTCCTGCTAATGAGCTGCCTCCTTTGTAAAGGGGCCTGTGTCAGTCCCTTCTCTCCCCTGCCTCCTGCACTGTCTTGTTGCCCACTTTCCCCCTTTACCCGGCTGCTGGAGTGGAGCTCTACTTACACGGCTAGTGCAAATTCAGAGCTGACCCCAAGCTGACTAAGCCAGTGTTAATGCACTGAGAGCAGGATGCAGCCCACCACACCTAACCCCAGCCTGCCTGGAATGGTCGATGGGGACTGAAGGACAACTTGGGAACAGGCTGGCACATTTCTGGGCTCAAAAACCCATAGAAATTAGCGCTGGGAAAGCCCCACTGGGTGCCAGCCCCAGGTGCCAATGCAGAATTGTTGCGTTAGACACCACTAGAAGTGGTCCCTCAGCGAGGTCTGGGGCTTTTAAATACGGCAGCAACGGACTTCTCCACTTCCCCCCGGAGGCAAACCCTGCTCGGATCACGCCGGTGACAAAGCTTCCACCAGTACGATTCATTTCTTATTAGCCCTCCATTCATGCCTTCCTCTTCACAGTGGCTACAGATCACAGGGCTCCTGTGATTCATAGGAACACACCTGGCAGTGTGTTGGCTCACGCAGAGCCACTTCCAGCAATGTCACTTGTGAAATATGAAGGCCTCAGGGCTCATTCGTGGCTTTCCAAAACCAGTGACCCCTTCATGTCATCAGTGAAAACACAAATATCAATGATTTGAGCAATAAGGGAATCCTGCTCCAGGAACCAGAGACGCCTTCTTCCACCCTCATTGGTGCAGTTATTACATTAAAAAATCCCAGAGAAAAATGCAAGACAAACAATGGCTGACCCAGCATAACCTCCGGGCTGGTCTGCACTGGGCCAGGTGATGCAGTCAATGCCACCCCGGAGAGCCCAGCTGCGCTGCTGGGAACAGCTGCTCTGGCAACATATCAGTGGCTGCCCATCGTTTCTTAGTTTCCCATGGTCGTGTTTGGGATTGAAGCGAGATGCTAATGAGCGCTCTGCCCTCGTTGTGAGGCCAAGGACTGAATTAGTGATTTGCAGGGGCAGGCTTTGGGGAAAGGGTTCATGGACATTTTGTTATTTTATTTTCTTGCAGACACCCCCAAAATCCAAAGAGATACAAACTGAGAAATCCAGTTATGAATTGTTTAAAATGCAAATGCAAAACCCACTAGAATCCCGATGACCAGAGTGCTATGGCCAGTGCTCACGATACCAGCTACATCTGTGGTCGAACAGAGAGAGCTCTGCCAATTGCCTGGTTCTTGTCACTTTAAGTAGTCATATTTAAATCACTTGTTCAGAAACCTTCCTTCTGTTACAGTTACGCAAAAGACTCCAACTTTAATAGGTTATAATGGAAATGGAAATGGCATTTATATTAAGCAGTCTGCAAGGTCTGTTAATGTATGTGTAAATAATTGTCAGATACATGTGCAATGTGTATTAGCTTCCTAATTGGTCTGAGGGTTCCTACTGATCAGAACGCAGGGAACCAAGCTGAGAGTTACAGGGATCAGCATCTGTGAACTCCGGTTTGGTTCGACAGGAATCTAGCCTGCTCCTGCACTAACTCTTCAGCAGCACTGGGTGGAGTCACATGGCACCATCCAACTGGGCGTGCACTTTTCTGGCTGTAACAAACAATGTGTCTGGGTGACCCTGGTGAAACTGGAAACTGCCCTACGGATGGGGTTCAAAGCATCATCGGGATTCATAGCTTGTTAGGCCAGAAGGGACCTGCATGATCATCTAGTCTGACTTCTTGCACATGGCAGTTCGGTGGCCTGCAATGCGCAGGAGGTTAGATGAGACGATTCTGATGATCCTTGATGGCCTTAAAGTCTATGAGAATCTCACCCACCCACTCCTGTGACAGGCCCGTAACCCTGGCTGAGTTACTGAACTCCTCATATCTTGATTTAAAGACTCCAAATTTCAGGGACTTCACCATTTACACTAGTTCAAACCAGCAAGTGACCTGTTCCCCATGCTGCAGAGGAAGGCGAAGACCCCCCCTGCCCTGGTCTCTGCCAAGCTGACTTTGGGGGAAATTCCTTCCTGACTTCAAATATGGCGATCAGTTGGACCCTGAGCACATGGGCAAAACCCACCAGCCAGACACCTGGGAAAGGATTCTCTGTAGTAACTCAGAGCCCTCCCCATCTAGTGTCCCGTTTCTGTCCATTGGAGCTATTTGCTAATAGCAGTTGCAGATGGGCCACATGCCATTGTAGGTAAACTCATCACAGTAGGCTTATCAAGCTTGGTCTTAAAACCAGTTGATTTTTTTGCCCCTGTAGCTCCCAATGGAAGGCTGTTCCAGACCATCACTCCTCTGATGGTTAGAACCCATCACCTCATTTCAAGCCTAAACTTATCGATGGCCAGTTCATATCCATGTTTGTTCTTGTGCCAATACTGGCCCTAAAACTCCCCTCCCTCCCTGGTGTTTATCCCTCTGCTGTATTTGTATACATACAGTCCTATCTCCCCTCAGCAAGCCAGGCAGACACCCAGTGACAGCTCCCAGGAACAGCAGAGTGAGCTCATGACCAAGTCATGACCAGACCTTGCAGGGTGTCTGGGAGATCCAGCCAGTCCCACTTGAAATGAATCCAAAACTTGGGAGAGTCTGAGAAATGAGATAGGACACTGGCTAGGTGGCCCCCGATCTGCTTCAGTGTAGCAGGCGCCATGTTCCTGCAGCTTTGTGTGGCGTTCATTGTGCCAGACGTGGTAACAATGCGGGTAGGAACCATGGGGTAGTTCCTTTCCTGATGGGTGAGTTTACACTGAGCGATGCCATGTGTCACTGTGGCTGCAGTGCCGTGGACGGGGATTTTCGTTCGCAAACAGCCCGTTTCCTGACCAGAATCATGGCTGCTGGAATCCAGGCTCTGCTGTGCTTGAATTTTGGGGTGTTGGGTTCTACCAGCCCCCTAGCGCTGCAGCTGCCTGTCTCTGTGGAAGGGTGGGGCAGGAGTTGGTGCTCTTGGTTCCAGCTTCGTTAGGGCTTTAGATAGGCAAACTGTCAGCATTGCCAGCTATCACAATAATTAGTATTTTACAGAAAGCCCCAGCTGCTGGAGTCAGTAGATTGCAGGAGAATCTCAGCTTCTGTTAAAAAAAGATCTGTTTTTAACCCTCATAGCTGCAGAGAAAAGCTTAAAATTGTAAAGTGCATGACCCTCTAAAGGCTCAAAAGCCAGAAAGCAAAGACACTGCCCCCCGCCCCCTTGAGTTGTTATTTAAAAAGCTCTGATGAGTTTTAAGCTAGTCTCATAATTATGGGGCACTGACTCCTGACTTGGCATGCTCGCAGCTGGCAGTACTGGGTTTGGAGGCTTTTCCTAGGCTTTCGTCCCTCTCTCACCTTCCTGCCCCACCCAAAGCGCAGCCCCGAACAAAGGCCAGGCGTGCTGTGTGCAGGCCTGTGCCCATTGGTTTCTGAGGCACAGACGCTCAGGTTTGCATTTCCCTTTCCTGGGCTGCAGGCCTGTGTGCAGGTGGGATGACCCAGGGTGCGTGGAGAGGTGTCTTGTCTTCCCTCTCCCACTGCATGTCTGGACTGGCTTTGCCAGAGGACTTCCTCTAGCGCAGAGAGTGGCTGGCACCCTGCCCCAGGGCCAGTGCCCAAACTGACCACTGGAGAGCCATGCTAGCGGCTAACCAGGAGCTGCAGGGCTCTGTCTAATTTGCATAAATGCCTATTTAACACAGAGGTATGGCTCCCAGAGACTACTGGCCGTGTTGGGCATGTTGGGGTCCTACCACTGTGCTGACACTGAGCAGAAGTGGGGGCTGGGGCTGTGTTCTGGACCTGGGGCAGGGGCAGTCTGGCCCCGTTGTAACACTGTGGGCCAGAACACCAGCCGGTGTGACGCCCAATAGCTCTGCGGCAGCCAGTAGCCCTAACAGAGCCGAGTCCTGCAAGTCCGGCCCTGCCTGGTTGTTCCAGAGCGGGGGGAATTACGTGTGCCTTGGTTTGTCAACATTTTTGAAAAGTCGGAAAAAAATCATCGAGGGGAGGGGGCCCAAATGTTTTGTTTTAATTTCAATCATTTAAAACATTTGAAAACCTTAAAATAAAATGTTTTCATTTTGTAATGTTTCTGCGGTGTCTGTATTTCTCCGAAATGACCAATTCAGCTAAATGGACTCCAGTTTGCAAAACATTTTGGTGTTGCCAAATCTGCATTTTTCTCTGAAAAACAAAATACATGGGCTCAGCTCTCGTTGTTGCTATAGCGATAGGGAGCCACGGCTAAACCTCGGGCATTGCTGCTGTCCCTAAGGGACGGCTAGTCTCTTCATCTGCAGAGAAATCTAACCCCTGAGCCCAATGACCCATGAGCCCCGGCCACCATGGGCTAGAGCTAAGGGGCCTTGAAAGCCCTTGCGGTGCAGTGGGCAGGGAGCTCGCGGCCTGGGAAATGCTTGCTCATAATGCTCCAACGTGCCCTGTCACCAGCCTAGCTCCCCGGCCTGCCCTGGTGGGAGCAAGGTAAGGAGAATGCAGGATCCGGGGGCTGCACTGGGCTTTGCTCCAGAGCGTATCATGGAGCCCAGTCTGAGCTCACCTCGCCTGTTAGAAGCTCCTTAAACTGCAGGCCTTGCTAGCCAGCTGAGTAGCCAGTCAGTGACTATCTCGGCTGTGTGCTGCGGGGCCAGCCGCAGTGGCTCTGTGGCGGCTAAGTGCTCTCTCCAGAGCAGAGGATGTCTCCAGCTGGGACCAGGATCTTGGGGAGACAGGCAGCCTTTGCTGTTTAGCTCCCAGTCTTTCCACGGCTCGCTGCTCTCCCATTCGATTTTACTAGCAATTTTCAAACCCATTTCACCAAGAAACACAGTGCGTTAAACGAAGAACCCGACCGCATAAGAGCCAGGCTGCAGCCTGTACTCGTGAGGGCCCTGCAGAGCAGCACGGGCCCAGGACTAGGTCCAGCTGCTAGAGCTTTGCAGGGCTGAGCCCCAGGGGAGCAGGGAGGAAACTCGTGGTTTTTAGTGGTTTCTATTTGGCTACCAATAAACTGGTGAGGGGCACGGAAATGAAGCTGGAAAGGGCATATTAAGGGAGCAGCTCCAGAAAGACGGGGATTTTGGGGTTCTCCCTACAACAGAGTGAGTGTCCCTGCTGCACTGACAGGCCATACAGATGCTCCGCAGCAGCCAGGAAGATTGCGTGGGTCACCAGCTGGCAGCCCCGGGGTCAGCCCCAGGGCAGAGAGTGGTGCCCTGTCCCAGCGCTGCCAGACCAGCACTCACCTCCTCACGTCCAAAGCTGGCATTTCAGAAGCCATTTGGGTGGACTCCAGGCTGACGCAGGGCTGGACTCGGAGCTGCAGCGAGTTAGTGATGGCACAAGCCTCCAGCTCTGGACAGCTTCACAGCTGAGTTCCTCATCCCCTGGCCTCTCCGGGAAACATCTGTCCCAAGAGCCGCTCTCAGGGACATTTCATTGTTCTCACTGCTGACACCTCTCTAGTTCCAGGCATTGGCCTGGGCCAGTTATTTCTCTTGGATGCCCCACTTTGCTTTTTTACCCCTCATAAATCTAGGATGAGAACACTGAAGATGAAGAAAAAATAACAAGCAGCAGAGCGAGTCACTGTGGATTATTAGGGGATTTCCACACTGTGCTGCTCATAAAGCTATTTAATTAATGTCTGTTATCCTGGGAGGTGAGGAGGAGCCAGAGAGCGGGATGGAAAAGGCCCAGACTGGAGTCTCCTGCTGGTTACAAAGCGACAAGGGATTTTGGGTGGTCAGCCTGAGATGCCTCCAGGGTCCCTGATGGTCAGAGGGCAGGACTCAGTTTAGGGCTCATCTGGGTCCTGTGCAGCATCCGGACCTTGTGCAGGGGGTCTGGATTGCACTGAGTGAGCAAGCAGAAGGGGAAATGACTCCGGAGGGCAAGGGGTGATGGCACAGCTGGGGGCAAGGGTCGGAGGACTCCTGGACTGGCAGCGAACTGACTTGGTTCCCCAGCAGGTGGGGATCCCTTGCAGGGGCAAAGAGAAGCTAGTGAAATGGAGATGAGTCTGTGCCAGTGTGGTGCAGGGTGCATGTCCTAGGTGGAGTTCCAGACAGAAAGGCTTGACAAAGCCCTGGCTGGGATGATTTAACTGGGAATTGGTCCTGCTTCGAGCAGGGGGTTGGACTAGATGACCTTCTGGGGTCCCTTCCAACCCTTATATTCTATGATTCTATGATTCTATGATTCTATGAAAGGAGTATTAATAACCAGCAGCCAATCACCGGGCTGCGTGGCGGCTATAAACCACTGTCCAGATGCTGAGTGACTAGATCAGGCACTTGCTGGTTGAGCAGTTCATTCAGATCAGGCTAGTGGAGGCCCAGGGGTTGGTTGCCTTCCTGCTGGCTGTATTTGGTCACCCCTGTGCAGGAAGGATGGGTTCAGAGTGGAACTCTGAGGATGATGAGTGTCAGAGAAGAGCTCTGAGGATGATGAGTGTCAAGATCTTAGTAAGATTAAAAAGGATCAGAGAGTCGTATGGCTAATGAGGCCAATTACTGTGAAATTAAAGAGGATTTTAAAGTGCTGCAAACACTCCGGCTACAGAGCCTGTACCAACCTTAGCAGGGCCAGGGAGAACCCTCCACTGGGAGGAACTTTATTCCAGCATTCTCCTTTGTGGCAGGGGGTCTAATCTTTTTCTTTCTGAGGCCTCCCCAGCGTGCTATAAAAACTCCACAGCCCGTCTGTGCCACAATAACTCGTTTTCTGCATCTAAAAGCCAGGGCCGGTGTTAGGGGGCAGCAAGCAGGGCAACTGCCCAGGGCCCCATGCCACAGGGGTCTCCAGGAAGCTAAGTTGCTCAGGCTTCTGCTTCAGTCCCAGATGGAAGAGCTCAGGGCCCTGGCTTCAGCCCCATGTGGTGGGACTTCAGCTTTCTGCCCTGGGCCCCAGTGAGTCTAACACAGGCCCAGTTTGGCGGACCCCCTGAAACCTGCTCGCAGCCCCCCAGGGTGCCCTGGACCACTGGTTGAGAACCACTGCTCTGTGGGGTGTCTTGCTTCTGCCTCTGGAGCGTCTGGCATTAGCCTCTGCCAGGGACAGGATCCTGGAATGGATGGAGGCTTGGTCAGATGCAGTCTGGCATCTCCTCTGGTAAATTGGTATGAGATCAGACTCAGGGCCAGTGTGCCGATAAAAGTGGTTCATTACTGATTGGGGAGGTCTGATTTGGAAAGTTATGGAATGCAGTAACTGGGGAGAATGCAAGGCCCTTCTGTCTCTGATCCACTTGCTCCTGGAATGGAAGCCCGGGGCGGGTAGGATCAGGGGTGAAAGTAACTTAAGGGCGGCTGGGGTCCTGGAAGGGGTGGGGCCTTGGGCAGAATGGGCAGGGCTGGGGCCAGACTCCCCCAGCCAGCCCTTCAGCGGTGCCAGGTTGCACTGCCTGGCGCTCCGGCGGCGATTTAAAGGGCCGGGAGCTCTGGCTGCTGCCAGGAGCCCTGGGCCCTTTTAAATTGCTAGGCCCTGGGGCAGCTGCCCCTTTTCCCCGCCCTATCAGCAGCCCTGCCGGAACGGTCGGCAACCAGTGGCCACTTTTGGTCTCTGTAGTAAAGGACGTGTGTGTGTGTGTGTGAGACAGAGAGAGACACTTCAACAGGCATTTGGAAAGTATTTGGTGTTCTGGCATTGGAGTTTGATGAATAGATGAACTATGAGCCTAATACAGAGCAGAGTCCTTACCTGCAATAATGGCATAAAAAAAGACTCTTTTAAATAAATCAAGAATTAATAATGTTCTTTTACATTAAAGGTCGCCAAGAAAGGTACAGCCAGAAGCTTTGAACTATGAGTCCCTCCTGAGAGACGGGGAACAAGGGATTTTAAAAGAAATGAAATAATATATCAGAAACAGCATTGCATGCTCCAAAAGACTGCTTGGGTAGTGCTGTAGGAAGCTCACCAGCTCACTGTGTTTAGTATTTAAAAGGGCTCGCCATATGGTAGCATCTTAGTGTGCTAAGGACAAGACCACAACTGGATCAACATGGCATGGCCTTTCGAAATATGGATTAGCAAATGTATATATCTATAGTCCTGTGAAGTTCTTCCGTAGTTGAGAAGGCTAAGGAGGTCTTAAACATCACCACAATGTAAATGACCCAAGTGCTCTAACTATGCATTAGAAGTGACACTTTTGCATATAAAATGCATATAAAAAAATCAACCTTTAGGAAAAAGGAGCGTGTCGGGTTTGTGCCTGCTCGGTATAATGTAATTAATTAATATAATATTCCCTGGAGTTCTTTTAAGGGAGGCTAAGCTGGGTGTTTGCAAAGCCCTTGTTGTCGCCTGTGGCCATCAGGCTTTGGAGGGGGCGGTGTGTGGGGTGGGACGCAGAGCAGAGCGGCACGACCAGCTGCTGTTATGTTGGCTGTGAAGATCTCCGGCTGGGCCTGCCTGGGACGGGGTCACTCGGAGACCTGTGGTCCCCTGCCTTCGGAGCCAGCAGAGGCTGGGTGTGCTGCATGGTCAGCACGGCAGGGGTGGATGCAGAGCACCCCCCTTCTATGGGCAGCGCTCAGGGGCGCTGCCTACTGCCAGCGTGGGAAGGGATTGTCGCTTTGGGAGGCCTGGTCTCCTTCCATGTCCCATCCGCTTCCCGCCAAGGATGAGCCCAGCCGTCCCCTCGGTGCCGGGAACACCCTCCTCAGCCCTACTCGCCCCGTGGCACATTCAGCTCCCTCGCTGCACCGCCTGCCTGCCTCTGAGCCGGGGACAGGACAGAGCAATAACAAGGTCACTCCCCACATGGAACCACCCTCCAGACGAGCCAGGCGGTGCCCGGGCAGACTGTGAGCTCCTTGGGCAGCTTGTGTCAGACCACCGGGCTCTCACGTAACGGCACCAGCTGGGGACGATCTGTGACGTGGCGCCCAGGCGCTGTGGAGCATCAGCGGCAACGGCAGGTCACGCTCCCGCGTCTGGCTCTGCTGGCTGGGGCTGTCTGCCATGCCGTCGGCAGGAAGCCAGAGAGCACCTGGCCCCTCCTGCTCCGGCCCAGGAGCCCGTGCCTCAGGTTACCCCGACAGACCCTCGCCTCGCGGCAGCAGAGCTGTGTGGCGGGACAGAGGCCGCAGGAGGCCCAGCCTGCCCGGGGACGATGGCGACACGGCCCCTCGGTGGTTCTGTCAGAGGGCCCGGGGCCGCGTGCTGCTGGCAAAGGGAGGCGAGACAGATGGCCGAGCTGCCAGACCTGTGACTTGTGGCCAGCCAGCCTCTGCCCTTGGCTTCTCCCGGCTGCTTTTCTTGGCAGCCAGCCAATGCTCTGCTTTAATAGCTTTGCCTCCCACACTCCACTCCAGGCCCCAGCTCCTTGGGCTGCTGGGGTGGGTCTTGTCTCCCTCAGTGCTCTGGGGCGCGTGTGTGCTGGGCCCAGAGAGAGCTGGAGGGGAGCGGAGCCCTGACGGGGCAGCTGGAGGGAAGCAGAACTGAGCTGACAGCTCTGGGTGTTACAGAGAGAGGGATGTGGGGCTGGGGGACTTGAAGGAGGCTGAGCCCTGAAGGGAGGCACAGCAGTGGGGAGAGGGGCCACCTGGGGCGGGGGGGACTGAGGCCACTTGGTTCTGGGGGGGTAGAAATTAAAAAAAAGTTGGTTTCAAATGGTCAGAGTATGCAAATGTATGCAAAGCAGCACACATTTATGCAAATTGGTTCTCTGGCCCAATGTAGGCAGGCCTGACCACCCACAGGCCCACGCGAGCAGTGTCCCTCTGACACCTCCCTGGCTCAGTGCAGGTGCTGGCAGCTCCTGGAGCAGCTGCCTTCACTGCGTGGTGGCTGCAGAGGGCATGGGGGCTGTGCCAAGAGCCCGGCAACGAAGGCTCTGGTTTTCTCCGGCTGGAGGCGTTTCTATCTGTCTAGGTGCCCAACACTGTGGTATGTGAGCCCCTCCCAAAGGTATCTAGTGGGCACAGAATGGCCTCTGCCCCCAGGAAAGCAGGCATTGGTTTATTTCTGTTACGGGCAGGCTCAATCAAAGACGTGGCCTTGGGAGTGCGTGAGTGGTCACAGGAGGGGCTGCTGCTGCCCCGTGCCCTGTAGCTCCCTGGAGTGTGTGGCGGGTCAGCTGGGAGTGCACAGCGGGGTTTGCTTCATGCGCAGCGGGAGGAGACCAGCCGCAGGAGCGGAGTCTGGGTGACCCGACCCAGTGAGTGACCCAGTGCTGGGGCAGTCTGTGTGGCCTGTGCGGAAGAGCCCTGGTATTCAAAGCCAGGGTACATGGCCTGTTTGCTGGACGTGAGCGCTGGGCTCATGGGGTCACTGCCCTGGCTGCACAGATGGGGAGTTAAACGCTGCCAGCATGCCGGGCTCTGGTGAAGTCAGCACTCTGGACAGTGCGCTGTGGGGATGCCCCAGCTGCCTTGGGAACATCTGTGCAGGCGTAGGGTAGGGCAGGGGGCCAATAGGTGTCCCACGGGCCAAATCCAGACAACCAGATGCTTTTGAATGGACCGCAAAATCTTCCTACATACTTGTTATCATTGGTAGTTTTTTATTATTGTCTCTGGAGTCTGGACCTTGGCTGTACCCAGACCAATAAATTTGGACCTTGACATAAACTAATTGACTCCCCCTGGGGTAGGGTCCGCAGAGCTGGCGAATGGATGCTCCAAGCTAGGAGGAGAGCCTGAGCCCATGTGCTGGTTTGTGAGACTGAGATAGGACGGAGAGTGCTGGATTCCCTCCCCTCCCACATGCTGTGCTTCTCTTCCCCCTGCAGATTTGGGCGTGGGCCGCTGGCTGGACTCCCCACAATTCTCTTTCCCTTTCGTACTTTGCCGCTGTCCACAAGCTACCTGTTTACACCCCTCACAGTACACAGGTCCCAGGGCCTGGATCCAGCCCCAGATGGGGATTCGCGTTAGAACCAAACTCCTGTGTGTGGTGATTGGGCTGCGTGTTTGCCAGGCTTGGGGCTGGCACAGACGCAACATCCTGCCAATCGCCCCCTGCTCACGAGGCACTCAGACAGCTGCCCAGACAGACAGACAGACAACGGGCTGGTAAATCTTCCCACTCACAGCTGTGTGGCGTCCTGTCGCCAGCAGACAAAAATTGCATTCTTGATGGAAAAAATAAATACAGCAAAATATGAGGAGGGTTTCTCAGTGTTGTTGTAATGGGTTAAGTTCAGTCATTACGTTACACTTAACTGAAGATTTTCTGGGAAAGAAAAAGCAGAGGGAAGCTGGATCCCTGAAAGGTCTATTAATCTTTCTCTAACCCCATTAACACTGAGTGCATATCTCCTGTTCTACATTTGAAAGAAGATATTGAAAAGGACCACAACTTGCAATACAAGAGGTTTTGTCATGTGTCTACCCAGAGCTATGCATTAGCCTTACAATAGAGATGTTGTTCTAATGTTTTTCCTTTGGTATTGTTAGAGAGAGAGAGAAAATCACTTGACCTCTGGATTCATGTAACTTGACAATTATTACAATACAGTCACCTGTATTTTGCCAGCTAGAAGTATCTATTGCCATGAACCAGGGGTTATGTAAGTGCTCCCCAGGGGGGATCATGGGCAAACAGAGATTTATTCGCATAGCAATAATTGAGAAGCTCATTTTATTCCAGGAAGGATCTTTCAACCACAATCAATTTCACATGCTGTCATAAATAATGGAGGTCAGCAGAGCCGTTGGAGTGCTTTGGAAGCTCTCTTGAGAATGTTAGACTGGCATCAACAGCAGAGCGCTGCAGCGCTGCATCAGTGGGTGTACGCTGGAGCAGGTTTAAAGAGACTCTGATTGGCAGCACAGCTTGGTTAGGGGTTTTTTTAATGGAAAATGGTTCAAGTTGCTGCATTAGTAACAACTTGGCTTCATGTATGGGGCCCGGCTGGGATCCCAGAGAGGATCTAGACATGGTGCAGAGCTTTGGACATGCACAACATTGCTCCTCCATGCACTGTTGGTGGGAAGGGTCTGGCCTCATTTCCCAGAAGATTATAATTTAATACTTATGTGACTTTTATTTATTGAACTCAGGCACTTTAATTGGTATTGGGCTGGTGCCTTTCCTGAGCGTTGTCAATCCACAGGCAGTGATGCCACCACTGTGCTGTTATTACTTAAGTTTTCACTATTTGCAAGGTTCATTACCAGGCACCAGCAACTCTCAGGGCTCAGGTTTTCAGGTTTCTCAAATGCACCATTGGCTCAACAACCCTGTGGTGCGAATAATACTCAGGGCTTCTCTAGTGCTGTGGAGATAATGATGTAAAGAATGATCACAGCATAACCCTGTGACTTGGGCCAGGCTCACTAGCCCTACTTTATTGACAAAGACAGGGAGGCAAAGAAAGTTTAAGTGATGCCCAAAATCACATGGCCAGTCAGTGGCAGAGCTGAGATTCAAACCCCCAAGTCCCCGGTTCTCAGACCTGCCCTTGTCCAGAAGTCTACGCTGACCCTCTAATTCGCCTTTCCTGCCCAACCCAGCCAGGCAGCTTGACCCATCGTTACGCACCTTCGTTTCCTCGCCATACGGAGTGGTGCAGCGCACGATGCGAGAGGCAGACTGCATCGCTCGCCACCAGCCTCACTGGGATAGCCGCACTCACTGGTGCTTTTCCAGATGCTCAAGGGCCCCTCATGGGATGAGCATTGCACCTGCTGGCAGAGTCCCCTCTGACCCCTCCCTACCAGTCTCCCCCCACGCTCCCTCCCCCCGGGCTCCAGGGCCAGTCACCCTCCTTTGGAGGCACAATCCCGGGGCCCTGCGGGATCTGGTCCCTGCAAAGTGTTGAACAATAATTGAGCTCTGGCAGCTGGCACCGGGAGGCTGGCTGCTTCGCCAGCCCCTCCCTGGGCAGGAGGTACTGGTGAGTCAAGGGGGAGAGGCCAGCTGGGTCCAGGCTGACTCTTCTAGCAGCTGCCCTGACAGTCTCACAGCCATCTCCAAGGGTGCAGCAGGGACAGCTGCTGCCTTCAGGAAAGCCAGACCCCATTCATTCCTCCTTCCTTTGGGAGGGGAGATAGAATCTGACATTAACACCTGAGTTGCTGGAGCTGTTTTATCCTGATACAACCTCTGGGTCTTCCCAGGCACACAGAGCCCAGTGTCCTCTCCCTCACAGTCTGCATAACACCCCACTGAGCTGGCCCAAACGCCAGACACAGACCGGCACGGCTGGGCTGCAGCCTCTGGGGCTGGCCCTGGCTCTTGGCTTTCTGGGACGTGGGAGTCAACTGGTGACAAAGGACACAGCCCTGCCACTGGGATTCCTGGGTGTGTCACTGAGCAGCCCTGGGTCACGCATCAGCACCCTTTAGCACGGCATTAATGGCCTAGGCTAAAACAATAAATGCTAAAATGAGAAAAGACTGGCTGGGCTCCAAGCCTCCAGCTCCTGGAGACAGGTGAAGAGTGACTGTGACTGGCGTCTTGGTGGGAGAGAGGGACTTGGTGGTCTGCAGAGTCACTTTACTCGGCGGGATGCTCCTTGCACTAGGCGGGTTCCTGCAGTCCATGTTCTGGCAAAACTCTCGTGAAGCCAGGGCAAGTCGGGGCCCTGCGGCTGGGCAGACGGCATATAGTTCCCAGCCTTCGAGAATGGCTGCTTCTCTTAAGCTACGAACTGGCCCCTGCTGTGTCAGAAAGAGCTGCCAGGGCCTAGAGATCGAGACCCATGTGCGCCTTACAGTGTAATAAAAAACAGTGCTGTGCTGGCTGTGAATTGATTGTACGTAGGCTGCTGATGAAGTGCTATTGATCACACTACATTAACTCCCCACGGAAATCTCATTACCATGGCCACGTTCCTTGCAGCTTCTCTTAAAAACTGTATATTTTTGAAATATGAGGCTGTATTATGCGGCTGGTGAGGTGCGCGGAGAGAGACGGTGGGAGGTAGGTCTGTGGGCCATGGTTGGGAACACCAGGGCACTGCCATGGCTTGCACATTGGTGCTCTACTTAACCTACCGGCAACCAAGTAAATACCAATATCCCTCGGGTGCAACAGAATAACCAGGGATTGTTAAAGTGCCTTAAGAGAGCACCATAAACGGCTTGCGTGGCGGGAGATGAAACACAGTGGAGAGATGGAAGGAAAGTCGGCGCTGCCAAGTGCACCCAAGATGAATGTACCATAGCACCTCATGCTTCCCCCAGAGATACATCTGGGAAATGGCAATAGTTTGGACAGGCCAGCGTGTGCGAGAGTGATTCTGTCACAAGGCTGTGTGCTCCTTTTCCAATAGGAGACGGAGGAGTGCGCCCACTCCGGCCTTGCCCCCTGCCTGGCCACCAGCTCCCACCGTGCTGGGCTGGGCGCCCAGAGACACAGCCGCACAGGAGGCTCAGTTCTGCATTTCCAAAAGGCTGCGCGCATCTGCCATGCACAGGGCAACTGGTGGGGAGCTGACTCCTGACTGAATGAAACCGAGCTCCTAACCCCAGTCCCCCTCAGGCCCATCCAGTACAAGGTGTGGCTGACTCCAGGGAGGATCACTACCTCACACAGGATCTGTCTGCGGCCAGGTCTGGAGAGCTCTGCCGTGTCTCCTGCACACAGACTCACTGAACTGCTGCCACGCTGCCCTCCTGAGGCAGCAAACGCTGGCCTGGGACGGACTCGCCGCGTGGCTAGGAAGGTGCCCAGATTCACACACCAGGTGAGCTGCAGACACCAGCCATCAGGTGGGAGCCCAGTTTGTTGACTCCTGACCCCTCTCCCAAGTCCAGATGTGACCCATTCAGAGCTGGATCCAAACACTGGCCTAGATCGTACCTTGCCCTGCTTACCAAGCTGGGCCGGGCGCAGCCGGGCTCTGCAGTGCTTTCTGCTGACCCAGGCCCAGAGCCCCAGTGGCAGAGTCTGGGGAGAGACCGTGGAGGCAGAAAGTGGCTGCCACCTGCCCTCCTCTGTGGGCCTTGCTGGGCCCTAGGCAGCCGCTCAAAAAGTAGGCAGGCTGGCTGGGAAGCGGCTGTAACCAGTGCAGTTGGTGGATTCACTGCGTCACATTGGTCCCCAATGGTGGGGCTCCTTTGTAGCCTCAACCCTGCTCCCTCTGGGTGAATGCCCCCTTGGGTGCCAGGCTGGTGCAGCGAGGCGCAATGTCCGTGCATACTCCAGTCAGTGCCACTATGTCCGGCCCTGTATGTGTCTTTGCTCCAGGGGTCTGCAGACCCCCCGCGGCAGGTCGGAAGTTCTGCAGCCCCTTCCATGTCGCGTTCAGACCCCTGCAGAGCGAATGGTGTAGACGCACAGGGTCTGCCCCACGTTAAACACAGAGGGGGCCGGGCGTTAGGTGCAGTGGTTGTTGGCAGCGTGGCTGCATAGCAAGCAGTCACCGTGCTAGCCTCTGGTGAGTGATGCTGAAGTCTCCGGCCAGGGTGACAGTCCTCAGGCCGCATTTGCCTGACCCAGCGAACGCAGATTCAGACAGTAAGGGAAGCTTTCTGATCCCTCCTGCCCCCGTTTTTCCAATCAGGTATTAATAGACAAAGCAACCGTGCTGGGTGCCGTGCCAATGCAGCCTGATACGTATGTCTTTATCCTGCTGCTCAGCGCAAAGAGCTGCCCAAGGCTCAGCGTAAACTCCCAGAACCCTGTGACCTCAATGGAAAAGCCATCTGTGGCTCCAGCCTCTGCAATGAAACTACTGGGTGAGACAAACAGCTTTGTATGGTGCCAGGGCTTCCCTGGCCTGGACTTGGCTCAAACCTGGCTTGCCACACAGCGACGCAGGGGGATCATTCGTTCTGGTTTGTGAGGCGCTTGGATGCCGTGTGCCGGGGACACACCTATGGAAGCACCTTAGATCAAGGGCTGACAGTGAGCCAGCCCTGCAATGTAGTCTGACTGGATTCACACCGTGACAAACACTGGCCTGGCTTTTATAGAAATGGTTATTGTTTGGGAGGCTGAATATCTGGGGCTCTCTGAAACCTTGCCTTTGCGCTTGGATTTGGGGGCTGGTAGTCTGTGCGCTCTGACCGCAGGCAATCATAGGAATCTCCATATCTGATACATATCTGATCACGTATGAGTGTAAAGAAATATCTCGCTGGAAACATCTCTCTGACATATGCTAACAGCAACTTCCATAGCAGTTTTCTTTTCTCGTTCTGTTTGTGGCAGCTGTTGATAAATACACACATGGATTCTGCACCTGCATCATTTAGATGCAACACCTTCACTGCAAATGTACCAATATATGAAACCTTTGAAATACATAAGTGTCCTGCAGACCAATATAAACAGCCTGTGGATGGCGAGACGCAAACCCTAGGAAATCTGATGACCTCTTTATTTATCTACAATTTACTTCAATAGGAAATCCATACACACCTCTCTGTGTAATAAATACTGCAAAGAATTAAAAGCTGCCCTTCATCTTTTCAATTTTCTTTATCCTGCTTTGTCCATGCAGCTCAAACCCAGTCCCACAATCCCTGTATCGTGCCTGGAATAACTCTCCTTGAGTTTCTGATGTTCTTGTATAGTAATAAATGGTGAAAACTCCAACTAATCATTAACCAGGTTTGCATGAAAAAGTTCTTTCCAGGAAGTGTCATATATTTCCCGCAGAGTCTTGCAAAGGATTCTGTTTTGATAAACCTGCCACACTTCTGAGTGTGCCATGTAGCAAACTCTGCTGAGGGGCTGGCACTGTGGGAGCACCCTCTGGCCTGCAGAGGAGTGTGAGTGTGGACGTGCTCACTCTAGATTTACCAGCCGATTGTATTCTGCCCAGTCTGCATTTATTTGTGTAAATCACGAGACCAGAGGTTTCCACGCTTGTTCAACAAGTTAATTCAGTTTGAATTCTGTCTCCCAAACATATGCTTCTCCAGTGTTCATAACTCTCTAGATCAGGGAGCAGAAGGCGCTCTTTTACCCAGGCAGTGTGGCTCACAAATTTTCCCCAAAGGGGCCATTTATCATTTGCTGCCAGACGCCTGGACACAAGCATGGCAAACGTTACGCATCTCTGTGCAAGTGATCAGCAGTGTGTTTGCTAACCGGGCGCAATCTCACGTTGACAGCAGGCATCTGAAAAGCAGCAGGAGGAGGGGGCTCTGGGGCTGCGAGGGCTCAGGCGAAGAGTTTTACAGATGAACACTGGCTGGAGGAGACACCTGGGAATTGCTGTAAGTGCAGACAACGGCAATGTAAAATAATGTTAATGAAGGAAAGACTCTTTGGGCCCTGCGGTGTAACCCTCACTCAGCAGGACTTCAGTGGGCAAGAGAAACCATTTGGTGGGCGTAAGGCTGGCAGAATCTGACCCAAAAGTAGCAGAAGCTATGGAGCCCTAAGGTTCCCCCACTTGGCACTGCCAGGGACTTCTTCTATTTTACGCTTTGCCAAGCCCAGCGCTAACCAGTCCCTCGTGTGCAAGAACCCAGCTCTCACTGACAGCCTGCAGGCAAGAAACATTGACTCCCGCCCTCTTCTCTTCTCTTCTCTTCTCTTCTCTTCTCTTCTCTTCTCTTCTCTTCTCTTCTCTTCTCTTCTCTTCAGCCCCCTGATGTTCAGCACCAGACCCCTTCTACCCCAGGAGCCAGTGTTTCTTCCCATTCAATCGTCTAGACGCCGAGCTCTGCCATCAGTCACTGTATCCATGTCTGAGCTTATTCCCTGGCAGGCACAGTGCCAGATATTTCTATGTGCCCTCTGTGCCCTTGTATAAGGAGACAAGCTGTAAAATATGCCAAGCTCTCAGTGATTGAACTTCCAGACACTACAGTGCAACCGGGAGCCCTTCAGTCCATTTATCACAGGGCTCAGGCTTCCCGGCGCGTGGCAGAGGAACCATTAATACACAGTGAGCAAGGACAGTCAGTCTGTAACACAGATATCTGCGGGCCCATTCTGTCCCTGGGTGGCTACGGAGCAGCCCCAGACATGGGGAGGAGCCATGCTGCCCACGGGGAAGATACCTCTCAGTATTGGGTGGGGCAGCTGGACTCTGGCCCCTGCTGGGTGATAACTTCGTGTGGTCCTGGTGCCTCCAATTGACTTCTTTACACTCCCCAGTCCGAAGCAGTTCACCGTCTTGCAGATGGGAGGGCTCCTGGCACGGGTGTTTCCGGGCCCTCTCTGTAGCCAAATATTTCTTCTGAGCCCAGGTGCTGCTCCCTGCAGCTTGCAAATGGGCAGAAAGGGCTCGGAGTGAGCAGCAAAGGCTCCCTCAGTTCAGCCTGACTCCCCAGCGTAACCATTTTCCGGGGGAGCTGGATGCATGGGGGTGCCGTATAACTAAGCAAACAGCAACAACAGACGAAGCGTCATTTCACTGAAGCGTCGGGATGGGCAGTTCATGCCCAGGAGGCCAGAACGTCTCGTTCCTGCCTGCCCCAGGGCGATGAATGTGGTGAACTGCACAGAGGCAATGGCTGCACATTCCCTGGGATTTGTTTAATAAAGGAGACCCCTCCTAATTCCGCCCCGGCCCTTTGCTCTGGCACAGGCAAAGCCCCGTGACAAGGCAGCATAGCTACCCAGAGCTACACCTATTGTGTAGGTCTCCGTCACCTCTGGGTAAAGAGCATCTGCTCCTCGGAGGCCTGTGGGCTGGGGTAGGTGAGCTTAACCGTAGCTACTCTCGTAGTGGTGTTTGTGTGCCAACATGCAGGCGCCGTGTGTGTGCACGTGTGTGCGCATGTGTCTGTGTGCACGTGTGTGTGCCGGGGTGTGTGTGCGTGCATGTGTGTGCGTGCATGTGTGTGCACATGTGTGCGTGTGTGCACGTGTGTGTGCACGTGTGTGTGTGCATGTGTGTGCATGCGTGTGTGCATGCATGTGTGTGTGCGTGTGTGTGCCTGCGTGTGTGCGCGTGTGTGTGCATGCACGTGTGTGTGCGCCGGTGTGTGTGTGTGCCTGCGTGTGTGTGCCTGCGTGTGTGCGTGTGCGTGTGTGCGTGTGCGTGCGTGCGTGCCTATGTGTGCGTGTGCATGTGTGTGCCTGTGTGTGTGTGTGCGTGTGTGTGCCTGCGTGTGTGTGCACATGTGTGCGTGTGTGTGTGCGTGTGTGTGTGCCTGCGTGTGTGTGCACATGTGTGCGTGTGTGTGTGCCTGTGTGTGTGCGTGTGTGTGCCTGCATGTGTGCGTGCACGTGTGTGTGTGCACGTGCGTGTGTGTGCACGTGTGTGTGTGTGCATGCACTGATGCCATTTCTGTGCTCAGTGATTTGCTAATGTTGGGGCAGTTCCTAGAAAACACATTGGGGATGAGAAAAAAGCCTCACCTGGAAGCACTGGAAGAGCCTCGCTGCTTGGCCTAGCGTCGCAATCTCAGCCCAGGCGTAATCCCAGCCGCGGGGGAACGGTAAGAAAACCCAGGCCTGGAGGAAAAGCCTGCGCCCTGGGCTTGTTTTCTCATGAATCCCCCTCTAGAGGCGGCTGGGTCCCGGGCTGGCCCAGGGCAGTTGGGCATCCTCAGCATGGGGGTTTGGTTGTGTTCCCTCAGCAGCAGCTGCCAGGTTTTTGGGAGGCTCCTGCAGAGAGAAAGTGAAACATCTACTCGGGGCCACCTTGTCTCTCTCAGCACTGTGTGCCCCTGGAGATTGCAACGCTCCCCATGTACTCTATCGCCATGGGACTAGGGAGGTCTGGCTGGAATGCCCTGTGCACTTCCCATTCCTGGCTGCATTTCCCATCAGGTGGCTACGTGTGGCCTCCTGCCTGCCCTGTCGTGGCACAGAGGGCTATCCCAGCAGAGAGGTGCTGCAGGATCGGGGAGGGCAATGCGTGCTTTCCACCTCTTTACACTAGCCATGCTGTGGCCTGGGCTGTGTGCAGACCAGCGCGCCCCGGGGTCTGTCTGGCACATGCAACGTGTGTGTTTCAGCAGAGGGGATGGAACTGGAGCCTGGCCTAGATCCACATTTCCTGGCAGGGTCCCTAAGATCGCAGTCCCCAGCTGGCCTGATTTGAGCCTGGGTAGTGGGGGAGGGCTAGTTCTGCGGCATTGGGTCCCTTCTGCACCCTGGTGTTGGCTGCTCCCCCCTAAGAGCTGAATTGGCCTTGTGGGCCCCACCATTCATGGTGGCAATGCAGAGCTATGCCATGGAGACAGCGGGAGCCCTGGTGTGGGCCACCTGCCCCTGCTGGCCAAGGTACAGGAGGGCAGAGCCTGTGCTAGACCATCCTGGGCATGGGGCCAGGGGACAGGCTCTGCAAAGGGCCCTCAGGCCTGTGTGGCTATCAGGATGATTGTGCCTTTGGCTGTTCTCCTGGGGATGGCTACAAAAATGTTTTGTGTCAGTAGGAAAGCCAGGGAAGAGAACCCCCCGGCCCAGGATGGATGCCAGCAGTGTGGACTGGATGGGGGGAGCAAGGGGGAGCCAGGGCCGGGATGGGAAGGGGGCCATGATGGTATGCCCCAGCCCTCTTCAGAAGCTCCATGTAGCTCTCTGCACGAGGGCGACCAGACAGCAAGTGTGAAAAATCGGGACGGGGTGGGGGGCAATAGGAGCCTATATAAGAAAAAGCCCCAAATATCAGGACTGTCCCTATAAAATTGGGACACCTGGTCACCCTACTCTGCACTGTGCTCTCGGTGTGAGCAAGAACCCCCTGGGAGAACGTCCCGGCTCCTCCCCACCGCCACACGCAAAGGCGATCCCTGCTGCAGCTGGCTTATGGAAAGCGAACTCAGGGAGAGCAGCTGGTGTAACCCTGTCCTGCCACTCAGCTCCCACAGCACGTTCACGTGGCCTGATTCCGAGGGCCTGGCTCCGCTTGGGCACCAGCGTCTCTCTGTTGAGGTGCAATGGCCAGTGCTAATTCCTGTCCCTTGTGCCTCCCTGCCCTGAGGCGTCAGCCGGGGCAGCAGCTGTATGGCATGTGTGGGGCACGCGATTGTCCTTAACGATGCTGAGCTGATGCCAAGCATCTCAGACTGGGCCAGGCGTTAAGGCTGCGGTGAGCGCTGGGGCGTCCGGTTCTAAACAGGTCACCCCGGGAGATGTGGGGGCAGCGAGCCTGGACCCCATCGGAGCAGTGGTGTGGCTGGCGGCATGCTGTGCTGTGGCCCTGCTGGAAGGTGGCCGCAAGTCACTAGAAACGTGAACTTTCCATAAGAAGGAGGAGGAGAAGTGGCAGCCTGGCAGGCTGGTGATAATGGTGCTGCTCTGACGCAGGCTCTGCAGGGCTGAGCCCTTTGTCTGTTACTGAATCAGAACTCAGTGCTTGGACGTTGGGCTCCCAGCCTCTGTCCTTCCTTCCTCTTCATGGTTCGTTCTGTGCCAAGTGGAACAATGTCTGAGGCCCCTGGAGTGCAGCCTGTGCGTGAAAGGTGCTAATAGGTGATTGCCATTATCTAAATCATTGATGAAGATATTGAACAGAACTGCAGGACCCCACTCGTTATGCCCTTCCAGCTTGACTGTGAACCACTAACAACTACTCTCTGGGGACGATTTTCCAACCAGTTTTGCACCCACCTTATAGTAGCTCCATCTAGGTTGTATCTCCCTGGTTTGCTTGTGAGAAGGTCATGCGGGACAGTATCAAATGCCTTACTAAAGTCAAGATGTACCATGTCCACCACTTCCCCCCTATCAACAAGGCTTGTTACCCCATCAGAGAAAGTTATCAGGTTGATTTGAAATGATTTGTTCTTGACAAATCCATGCTCACTGTTACTTATCACCTTATTTTCTTCTAGGTGTCTGCAAACCGATTGCTTAATTATTTGCTCCATTATTTTTCCAGGTACTGAAGTTAAGCTGACTGTTCTGAAATTCCCCAGGTTGTCCTTATTGCCCTTTTTATAGATGGGCACTAGATTTGCCTCTTTCCAGTCCTCTGGAATCTCTCCCGTCTTCTGTCACTTTTTGAAGATAACTGCTAATGGCTCAGATATCTCCTCCTTGAGTGTTCTAGGATGTATTTCATCAAGCCCTGGTGACCTGAAGCCATCTAACTTGTCTAAGTAATTTTTAACTTGTTCTTTCCCTATTTTAGCCTCTGATCCTGCTTCATTTTCATTGGCATTCACTATGTCAGACATCTGATCACTACTAACCTTTTCGGTGAAAACCGAAACAAAGAAGTCATTAAGCATCTCTGCCATTTCCACATTTTCTGTTACTGTTTCCCCCACCCCAGCCATTGAGTAATGAGCCTACCCTTTCCTTGGTCTTCCTCTTGTTTCTAATGCATTTGTAGAGTGTTTTCTTGTTACCCTTTATGTCTCTAACTAGTTTAATCTTGTTTTGTGCCTGGGCCTTTCTAATTTTGTCCCTGCCTACTTGTGTTATTTGTTTATATTCATCCTTTGTCATTTGACCTAGTTTCTGCTTTTTGTAGGACTCTTTCTTGAGTTTCAGCTTGATGAAGATCTCCTGGATAAGCAAGCACGGTCTCTTGCCATACGTCCTATTGTTCCTATGCAATGGGATAATTTGCTCTTGTGCCCTTAATAACATGCCCCAAATTAGTGCATCTTAACAGAGAAGGCAGCCCATGGTGTGCCAAAGCAGCGCTGCAGACAACATCCAGGGTAGAATTTTGCAGTGAAAAGTTACCAGCGAGGAGGGGTACAGGTTTAAGAGACATCTTGATTGGGATACAATGCAGCATCCAAGAAATTTCAGGGGCTGCTCTAAATTGAGTCAGTGCCTCAGGCACTAATACAGCCTGTCACTCAGCAGCCCGAGTGCAAACCTTGCAGAACCATAGACAGAGTCCTGGAAGATTTATTTTTCCACACTTAATTGCCCTTTTTGCTTTGTAAACATAAAGGTTGCAGCTTAAACTCTGACAGCTCGAGTAGCCTTTTTCTTATCTTTGAAAAAACCCGACATGCAGCTTGTTAGAAGACTTTTCTTTAACTCAACTCCAAAATCTCACAGAATCTACACCCCCCCTTTTTTCAAAGGCACTGAAGCACTCCAGCCCTCTCTCTGGGGAA
The DNA here is from genome assembly GCF_965140235.1 of Caretta caretta. NCBI lineage: Eukaryota > Metazoa > Chordata > Testudines > Cheloniidae > Caretta > Caretta caretta. The sequence goes on from NC_134215.1 coordinate 843,113, forward strand.
AGTACCCATCCATCTCACAAAGAGACGAAAGATGGAGCTAACGGTGTTTCCTGTAGCAATGGTGGGGTACAGTGCCTGGAGGAGAGTCAGACGAAACCATCAGCATTCTGCCTGTCTGCTGCAGGCTTGTCTGTGTCAGGTCGTTGTTCAAGAAAGAAACATAAAGTGCAAACAGGAGAGAAAAGAACGACGAGTACTGAAATAAAAGGTCCAGTGGGAGTCTCCAACACTCCCAAAGTGTAGGTCCTGCTTGGAAGTGGCCACACTGCAAAGAGGGTCAGATGCTAAGAGGGAATGAAGGCCATTTTTTCGTGCAGCCAATTGATTTCTATCCCCTGCCTAGGTGCGTCCTAGAAGGTGGAGTCGAACTCCAGACTTTTCAGACTTCTCTTTTGGCTGCCAAGAATTTTATTCACTGTTACAAAGATAATTGGCTTTGAATATTTTTAAGCCACAATAAGGTGTCTGGTTTCAGAGTAACAGCCGTGTTCGTCTGTATTCGCAAAAAGAAAAGGAGGACTTGTGGCACCTTAGAGACTAACCAATTTATTTGAGCATGAGCTTTCGTGAGCTACAGCTCACTTCATCGGATGCATACTGTGGAAACTGCAGCAGACATTATATACACACAGAGATCATGAAACAATACCTCCTCCCACCCCACTGTCCTGCTGGTAATAGCTTATCTAAAGTGATCATCAAGTTGGGCCATTTCCAGCACAAATCCAGGTTTTCTCACCCTCCGCCCCTGCCCCCCACAAACTCACTCTCCTGCTGGTAATAGCCCATCCAAAGTGACCACTCTCTTCACAATGTGTATGATAAACAAGGTGGGCCATTTCCTGCACAAATCCAGGTTCTCTCACCCCCTCACCCTCCTCCAAAAACCACACACACAAACTCACTCTCCTGCTGGTAATAGCTTATCCAAAGTGACCACTCTCCCACCTTGATTATCATGCACATTGTAGGGAGAGTGGTCACTTTGGATAAGCTATTACCAGCAGGAGAGTGAGTTTGTGTGTGTGGTTTTTGGAGGAGGGTGAGGGGGTGAGAGAACCTGGATTTGTGCAGGAAATGGCCCACCTTGTTTATCATACACATTGTGAAGAGAGTGGTCACTTTGGATGGGCTATTACCAGCAGGAGAGTCAGTTTGTGTGTGTGTGTGTGTGGGGGGGAGGGTGAGAAAACCTGGATTTGTGCTGGAAACGGCCCAACTTGATGATCACTTTAGATAAGCTATAACCAGCAGGACAGTGGGGTGGGAGGGGGTATTGTTTCATGATCTCTGTGTGTATATAATGTCTGCTGCAGTTTCCATGGTATGTTTTCTTTTTGCGAATAAGGTGTCTATGAAACTGGACCGCCTGATGCAAATACTTATTCTGTTCTGGGAGGTCATCTGATCCTCCTGGCAGGAACTGGAGTGAGTGCTATTATCCTGTCACTCACCTCTGCTGTAACAGCCATTACACCTCTGGGCTGGGCTCTCCTGTGAGGCCTCCTTTGCAGATGGACCAGTAGGAGGCACCTGGAGCCTTGGCCATCTCTCCTTCCAGACAAAAGAGCACCCACCTTCCTCTGCCCCGCAGCCAGCCACTCCAGAGGCGCTGTTCACTTGCCCTTTCTCTAGCTATTCATAGTGCTTTGTAGAAACAGAAGCTGGGCTCTGTTCAGCAAGCTTCCACTTGCAGTTCACTTTCCATTCAAGCAATAAACACTTGGGCTAATCAGCCAGGAGATGCTGTCCCCATACTTCAAACCATGTGTACAAAGGGAGTCTTCCGGGTGCAGGTTGCTGTAACATGCCAAAAAGCTGGGTCAAACACAGGGGATTATTTATCGCTCTCCTCCCGTACTCTTGGTCATTTGTTCTGAAATCTTTTAAGGTTTGATACAGTCTAGGAGTCAGCCCTCCATGTTGCTGGAATGATGTATATTTGCCATTTCTGTAAGTACAGGCTGTGGCTAATAGGAGGGTTTGATTTCCATACCGGTGACATCACTAACATTTATGAATAGTCACGTCCAGCACAGAGCATTCAGAAGTTTGCTGGCAGGGTGCCAAGGGTTTGATCCAGCACTGATTATTTCCTGGCAAGTCCTTATTACAGCACTTTATTGTGTACTGGAGATGACTGAAATGAAGCCCTTTCATGAGCAACCAAAGTTTTTTTTATGTACAGGACAAAACTGAAGTGAAATCCTTGAAACACATTTTGAACATAACCTTTGATTCTAATTACAAGTCTGAAATGACAAATGGGAGAGAAAGGCTTCGGGAGAATCTGTGTGTCTCGCAGCTTCTTCGTCTCCCCATCATCACCAATAAGGCAGTGACAGTGACTGGCATGCTCTAATTGCCAGCTACAGTATGGCGCAGAGGGAGGGGCCACACTGTGCAGTGCTCGGGGAATAGCTGTCAGTATTGTCACAGGGAAAATGTCTCTGTTACGTTTCTCACTTTCTTTTGTGTTCCAATTTGTCCACAATTCAATGTTGGCGTTATTCAGGCTGCGAGGCTGCAGAGGTATCACTTGGATGCCAGCTCTCCAGCAGCTCAGCGTACGGCTCTCCTTTCTGTGCGGGCAGCAGTCTAGTGGCTTTTCCTTCTTCCGGCGAGATCCAGGGATTGACCATACCCTAAGCATATTCATTTCCTAGGGTGGTGGCTGATCATCACTGCCCAAGTGGGAGCCACAGGGAAAGCAGGTGGCTGGCAGCTGTCTCTGAGGATTTACTATCTGCCTCTTGATATGTGTCGTTCAACAGGTCATGGAAATGTTTGATAAGTCCTGGTACCTCTCATTTCAGTGCCTGGGATTCCATTCCATCAAGCCCTTCCCCCCCCCACCTCCACGGCTTCCCTTTGCTTGCTGCGGGGGTGGTGGACTGCACTGTGTGCAGAACGTACAGCAAGGAGCATGCACTGGGTCTGCCGATTCACATATTTCTGTGCTGATTTCAAATGTGGCCAATGAGTTGTCTACCTGCATCTGTGCCTTGGGTGCCGCTCCTTCCCCTGAGAACACCCTGCTGCTATCCTCACTTGCACAAAACTTCTGTGACTGTCCACTTGCACTGAAGGAGTGCGCTCACTGGCATGCATGCTGGATCCATGGAACAATCAGTCACTCAGCGCATCTCCAGCCACAGCCTCCCAATGCTTGGGCTGGCCCTGTCCCCCCTTAGCCCTTCCTGGAGCAAGGGACATTGTGGCTCTTGTCCATAGCCCCAAGCTTGGCCTGGGCGGCTTTGTGTCCTGGAGCCCTCTGCCAGGGTAGCACACTAGGCTTGCAAGACATCCTCCGTCTGCCCAGTTGGTGATGACTGTGTGCTTTTCATGACGTGCAAGATGGCAGAACCTCATTCTGTAGCAATCTGAAAATGATCAGTTGCCATTTCTATTACTGGTTGACAGTAGCATCTGGAGCCTTCAATCAGGATCAGGGGCTCAGTGTGCCAGGATTGCACAAACACATAGTGAGGACAGACCACTGCCTCAAAGCACGCATTCATTAAGAAAAGAAACGCCAAGGGGTGTAACTGTGAATGGGAGGCAACGGGGGAGGGAGAACGAGGCACCAGGAAGAACATGAAGGGAGCGAAGGGCACAGTTCAGGGGGCTTTGATCAATCACATTTTTTAAAACAATGAAAAGTAAACAAAGAAATAACTAATGGCAGTGTCAGCAAGGCCTGCTGGCCACGGGCCTCCCCACTATCCAGGAGGGACAGACAGACATGGTACAGACTCAGAACACTCAGACAGCTGAGCAGCTTCCTCGCCATGTTGCACAGGAATTTGGTTTCAATGCAATTCACAGGTCTCAGGCCACGAAGTAATAATTAGGGAGCAGGAGCCCTGGAGCAAACTGGTTTGTGCATCATGCCGCTGTGCAGCTGGGTGCGGCTGAGTTGTCGCACCCGGGATGCGCTGCGCAGTGCGGGGCTTCTGAAATTCATCAGAGCTGTTGATTCCCAGGAGACAGACTCTTATGACCTGACACTCACCAGCCTGTTCTTTACAGCGGGCAGCTGCAGGTTCTCCTGAGGCAGAGGAGTGGGGCACAGGGGGTTTGAGCTCCCCTCTCACACAGCAGCCTCCCTCAGGGATACTCACTCAGCAAACAGCAGACTTGACGTGATGTTGCAGCTGCCGTACCACTAAAGAGAAAGGAGAGCACTGGAAGCAGAGGTTGCCGCTAGTCTGTTGCAGGGCAGATGGGGCGTTGGTCCTGATTGAGGGCTTGGGATGCTACTGCCAAACACTCATCAAAACTTTTACTATGTCAGAGACCGTTGTTTTACACCCATGTAAAAACACATCCCCTCGCCACGTGGGGTGTGAGGCTGCTCCGCCAGCCAGTCCGTAAGATCTCCTTTTACGTTCTAAAATGTGCCCTGTGCCTGCTCACAGGGGGCCTTGAGCCACTGGGCTAGACACAAGGGGGTTTCCACCATAGGCTGGGGAAGGATGCCAGGCCACAGGAAAAGGGACATTTTTAGTCTTCAGAATGTCCTGGACTGTAATTATCCCCAGAAGCCTGGCACACACCCCTGCTAGCTGGGGCTGGGGCTGCTTTAACAAACCCTTTTGTCCAAAGGGTGAGTGACCTGGGATGAAATATTTAATTCCGGGACTATGTGCCAACATCCATTGAGGTAAAGGACCGAGTGAAGGGAGGCGGGTCTAGGACAGGGTGGCTTGCCCCAGGCGCTGGAAAGCGTGAGGTGAAGCCAAGCTGATCAGAGAATAAGCCCCACTGGTGAGGAATCAGGTGAGTCCAGTGTACAAGGAGCAGGGACAGGGACACTTAGGGAACTGTAGTGATGTCTGCAGACACTGCAGGGAGTAGTCAGAAGGCTCCAGCAGGCCCCATGTCCGCAGGGGGATGGCATCCACTGTGGAGAAGGGCAAACAGGCAGTGCTGGGAAACTGACAGACCCCCAGGAGGAGGGGGCATCCCAGCCTGTGAGAGTTATGTTCTGTTTTCAAAGACTTCGGGTTATTTTAGACAACTGGGAGGGAAGGGTTGGGGTTGGAGGGTCAAATAACTGGGACCCCTTGAGGGAATTGTTTGCATCACCTGTGGACTGTGTCATTCTTAAGGGACCCTGAAGAGAACAGAGGCAGGGTGCTGCAGAGCAACTGCTGGCCATGAGGGGGCACTCAGAGGCAACAGGCCCCGTTACGGGTCCCATGGCTGACTTTTACTTGGCCCCAGAGGCAAATGGCCAAGTAACCTTCTGTACAAGTGTTGGAAGGAGACAGGGGAATGGGAAAGGGGTTTTCACCTTCCCAAACACAGGCCAAGAAGCAGCCCTTGTAAGTGGGAATCTCTAGACAATGCAACGAGACCCCAGTCCCCGGCATGCCCCAGCAGCAGGGAAAACAGCATCTTGCTCACAGCATGACATGAATCTGCAAGGAGAGATGGCTCACTGGACAAGCAGAGCTGAGCCTAGCTACCAAGGACCAACATTTACATTAGATTAGAAGGTGAAAGATTAAGCAACAACCACAACAATTCCTACTCTCGGTCTGAACATCTCATTTATACAAATATCGATCCCCCCTTCGCCGGACATAATTGATTAATTACATTTTGGAACAGAAAAATTGGTTCTCTGGTCTGAGCTTGATTTGCATTTCCCCATCTCACAATGTCCTCTTCCTGCGTTCATGAGTCTTATTTGTCAAGTCTCTGACTGCCAGAGGGATAGAGCGAGAGATGCCCAGCCCACTGTCCGCATAGGAACGAGCTATGCAGGCCTTTGAAGTCCCTGTAAAGGGAAGTCCTGGTGCTGTGACTGACCTACGGCAGGCACTGGCTTCGGGGCTCCTGTCCTATCATGTCCTAACACCCGCAGGCTGGGGCTCTCCTGGGTGAGCTGGGGTTGCAGGTCTCCCTCTCTGGCTCCTGGTACAATGTCTGGGCTTCTGGGTGTGATGCCTCCCATCTCAGCGCCCGCATCCTCACTGGCCTTAGCAGGCTCTCCCCCATGATGGCCTTCGTTTCCAGCCTCCTGGAGCCTTGAGGTTCAACTAAATCTGAGCCCCCCCCCACATCAGCCCCAGCCAGCTGCTCCCACGGCCTGAAATGAGCCTGTCCTGGCTCCCCACCTCTTCCAAAGGGTGGCGTTCTAGCACGTGGCCTCGTGGAGGGTGTTTCACTAGGCAACGCACGAGACGGGCTGTGAGGCCACTGTCTCCCTGCCCAAGCCAGGAGCACGCCCTGAGCCTTGGGGCTTCCGCCAGAGCCAGCTCCTCTGTCTTCAGCAGGGGCTCGGCGTGTCCTGGCCTGAGGCAGGCATGGCATAGAAAAGTCTGGCCGGGCTGAGCCTCCCAAAGCCTGGAGTCAAAGTCTTGGCAGGTGTCCACACAGATCTCCTAAGGTCTGGGAGAACACTGGTGTGTCTGGGGCTGGATCCCCAGTTCAGCTGGCTGAGGTGCTGGTCCAGAGTCTGAGCAGCATGTTAACAGTGCTGGGAAATGTAATGGGCTCGTTGTTGGGTGCATTGGGTTATTACTGATCCTAGCAAAGGCATTAAACACCTGCCCAGAAGTGTCCAGTCCTGGAGGAGCAATGTAAGCAGCTCTCCGCCCTTAAATAATAACCTTTAACCTACTAGCTTATTGCATCCCCTAGGCAGAGTTGCAAGGTTACTCAGAGGAGCCAATTTATTAAGAGAACAAATGCATTTGTTTATCCGGTAGCTGCTGAGTAGGAATGAGCCAGGGAGGCAGAGCTCCCATAGCTCCATGGTGGCCTCCCCTGCCTATTTGTCCTTGTATCAATGGCAAAATTATCCTGCTGGGGAGACTGCTCCAGGCACACAATGGCTGGGAGCTCCTGCGGGGGGAGGCTGGGAGAATGGACTTGCTGGATTTGCAAACTTTATTTTGGGGATGATTTTTGTGCTGTTAAATCCAGCCCCAAGGATGGGTGTTTTGGGACCAGGGAAGAGCTGGTTTTTGATAGTTTGACTGAGGAAGCCCTGAAAAGAGGGGAAGCTGAGGCAGTGGCCCCTTGCAGTGCTGGGGCAACAGCTGGCCTGTTCCCAATCCCAACATGATTCTTGCCAATGTTAAAAGTACTTCCGGTTTGCCCTGCGCCAACAGCAGAGAAAACCAGTGGCCACTCTGGGGCAGCCACATTCCAAAATGCGGCCACAGGCAGTGCCGTTGTGCACTGGTGTAGGCCTCTGGGCACGGCTGTAGTAATGGAAAAGCCCATTGCTCTAGGTGAATGCTACCCCGCGTCCAGGGGACAGAGCGCACTGCTCCCGGGTGCACACAATGCTGCCGAGGCATTGTCCAGTCTAGTGTCAATGTGCCCAGCGATGCGGCTTCCATCCCTTTCCGACAGAGAGCAGTCCACAGACTTGTGGCTGGCCATGCCCAGGAGGCGGATGCACTGATTTCTCCCTCTTCCCCCTAGGGAAGGGTCTCAGCTGCTCTGCTGCAGCATCTCTGACCTTCCCCCGTCGCCCGGGGGCAGGGCTCCCTGTAGCATTGCGGGCAGGCTGGTGGAGGCGCCATCTGTCTCAGACCTGCGGCTCCGTTGCTGTGAAGCTACCGAAATCAGCAGCTTGCTCAGACATAAAGGGGCTGCTTGGGCTGCTGCCGGCCTACTCCTGGACCATTAAATGTCAGAAGGGTTTTTCTTTAACAAAAAGACCTTCAAAGCCCAGTCCCACCCAGTGACCTTCAGAGAAGGAGAAGCTCATGAGGCAAGAAACGCTGCTTTGCCTACTCAGGGTGGTCCCTGTTTGTCAGACCTTTGCTGGCAATGTCGGGGATGTGCTACCCCAATACCCACATCTTCAGAAGGGGCAGCAGATGCTGGGCCATCAGGTCATTAGGTGGCCCCTTGCTGCGAGGCACCAGGTTGAGGAGGGGCTGTGAGACACAGGTAGGACGGTAATGAAAGCAAAGCAGGCTACAGCCTGGTGTCACTGTTGGAAGGTCCAGTTCAGTCAGTGACTCTGTGTCTGGAATCTCTGCTCCCTGGCTTAGCAGTAAGGGCTCTGGCCTGAGCGAGTGAACAGTGGCACCCACATGAGCATCTTCCTTTCCATCTCCCTTCAGGTTTCCTTCCAAACAGGAAAGAGCAGCAAGAAAGATCGCTCTTTTAAAACTGCTTAGTCAAGAGTACAGGCCGTCAAGCTTTACACTGGTGGATAAATCAAACTAACTGCTGAGAGTTAATTTGTCTGACCATAAAATGCATTCAATAAGTGTAAAACAAAACTAATTGGTTCTCTTCCATACAAATTTAATCATAGTGTAAAATGTGATCAATGCACATAAAAAGCATCGAGTAGGTTAAGTGTCAAGAATCTACAAAGAGAAAATGGTTCATGTGCATTGTTGCAGGAATCAAAATCTGGACAAGTTTCCACCCCCGCATTAATCACCTCACGATTCTGCCCTCACAAGAAGTCACTGTGCGTTAGTACTACGATTTGCTCCTCTCCATGTCATGCACCTGAAATAATTTCCCATTGACTCTTTGCAACTCCTGTTATCTTTGAACAAGTTGTGGATGGTGTCAGTGGAATGGCTCATCTTACATTTCACAATAGGAACACTCATCGTGTTTTCTATTAAAAAATGCATCCCGAATATCTTCTAGCTACCTGGCCCAACTCATACGCACCGATGGCATCACTGTTTTGATGAAATGACATAATTTACCCCCCAAAATTAATTCCCGGAACGAAATGTGTCTCAGGAAGTGCAGCGAGAGTGCTGTTCCCCACTAGGGCTCTCCTGCAAGACCAAGTCAGCGAGGCTCTGCTCCAGGTGGGCATTTAGAGTTAGGTCTTTGTTTCAGTTGCACGGACCCAGTTGGAGGTTACGGCCAAAGGCTCCTATCGTAGGAGACTCCTCAGGTGTGTAAAACTGCTTGCAGAAGTAGCATCTGCAGGCTCAGAGCCCGAAGGTGCCAAGAATCTCCCTACAGATGAAACGTCTGTAACGGGTGTCCCAGCTTGTGCTTTCTCGGGCAGGTGTCTTTCAAAGATTACAAGGAGGATGGAATGCTGGATAAGCCCAGAAAACCACACCTTAGTGACAAGAAAGGGAGGCTGCAAGCAGCACATTCTGTCCACTGCAAGTAGCTTTTCCTGGTGATAAGCAGGGCCCTGCGGAAGCTGACGGCATCGCAGCACCCAGCTGGTTAGCACAGAGAAGGGACTGGAATTCTGCAACCCTTCCGCTCCCAAAGAACAACTAGCCGCTGGCTTCTCCAGCAGAGCCAGCACATTTACTGCCCCTCCAGGCCCCGCTCGAGGGCCCGAGTCACGAAAGGGAAGCCCAGAATTCCCTGGCTCACTAAGCACACTGGAGCAAGCCAACTGGAATCATGATGTCTGTGGGCGGGTCTCATCATTTGTGTCACTGCTGCTCCTCTGCCGCCACGTGCCACCGGGGCAAGCCGGGAGGAGTCGGCAGGGCGAGGAGCGAGGGCCCCAGACCCAGTATCGCGCACATTAGATGCCATCAACCGCGGGGAAGCCTTTTAAAGTTCTCGGCGCCGTGGCCTGCGATGAGAGGCTGACCTGGACCGAGCGCATGTGGCCAGGCTCCTGCTCTCGCAGAGATCAGCAAAGGGCTCCAACCAAACAGATTTCAGGGTTGACTCTCTTGTAAACAATGTCCATTAAACTCCCCCTGGTGGCTGGTCTGACTGGGGATGCAGCGAGGGAGGGCTCCATAGAGGGAAGGAGTACTTGTGGCACATTAGAGACTAACCAATTTATTTGATTGAGCATGAGCTTTCGTGAGCTACAGCTCACTTCATCAGATGTTTCATCATTCATCTGATGAAGTGAGCTGTAGCTCACGAAAGTTCATGCTCAAATAAATTGGTTAGTCTCTAAGGTGCCACAAGTACTCCTTTTCTTTTTGCGAATACAGACTAACACGGCTGTTCCTCTGAAACCTGTCAATTTATTTGAGCATAAGCTTTCGTGAGCTACAGCTCACTTCATGGGATGCATACTGTGGAAAGAATGAGGGAAGGAAGCTGGCAGCTCCCCAGGGCTCAGCAGAGAGGAGAGAAGAAATAGCAGGGAAGATAAGCTACCGGAGAGAAATGCCTTTGAAATGCAAAGATGTAGCTTCTGGAATTGAGCCATTCCCTTGGTGGGAAAGCACAGGCTCCAGCATGGGAGAGAGAAGTGTAGACAGCCAGTGCCAAGGCCAGAGATGGGGGAGAGCAGAATAATTACACCACCGCGTGGAGACCAGGAACTCTGCTTTCCTGGCCAGATTTCCCTCAACAGCTTCCTCATGTTTGAACTAACACGCTGCCCAGGACAGCTCGTCCCTGCTCCCTTCCCACAGCGCCCCTGGCCTCTCCATTTGCCTGTTCAAACTTTTGGTATTAACATGCGAAGGCACCAGAAGCAAACAGTGCAGACAATGAATCCCATTTACACAATGGACTCCCGCTGGCCCAGTGTGCTGGATGGGGAAAGTTTAACAGCATTGTCAGTGCACGGAATTGGGCGCTCGAGTCATCGTCCCTAGGACAGGTGTACGATTCAGCACCCTGTTCTGGTCCCTCTGGCAGCTGCAGGCTCTCCTGTTGCAGAGCAGGAGTGGGGCATAGGCAGGGCTCCATCTCTCCTCTAATACAGCAGTCCCTCGGGGCTACTCCCTCAGCACCCAGACGACATGGAACACCATTGCAGTTACATTCTCACCTAGAATCCTGAGCTTCCAATCCTCCCACAGAGAAGAGAGGGTTGGGTGAACTAGGGGGAAAGCCAGCCCAGCCCTGGGCATCCTTTGCAGAGCTGAGTCTCTGGGTGAATATGGGGAGCAGAGGATCCACGGGCTGCTAAACTCACTGGAGCTGAGAGAGTAGCAGTTTCTTCAATTTATCTGTCACTGCCCTGACCTCCAGCTCACTGCCTCGCACCTTCCAGAGAGAAATACAGCCAGGAGATCCTCCCTCTGACTGCTAACCAAGTGCACGGGAGTTTAAACCCCCCAGAATTTTGAACTCAAGTTCTATTATCTCATAAAACATCATGTTCATATCATAATTTCAGCCCACAGAGAGCTTTTCTGCAGAGGGGCTGGGATGCATACAAATTGCCACTCTAAATCTCTGGCTACAATAAGGAAACTTCAGATGCTGACAGTTTATTTGATAAATACCTAATAAAGCTTAAATAATTATTTAAAGCAGACAAATGGAAGACGAGCGCAGCCATATGGTGTGTGGTAATAAATCACAGCCCGTGCCTTGGAGTGGCGGCAGCAGCCCTAACAAAGGGAGAAAGGACACAAAGCCCTGGGTTTAATAGTCGACAACGCTGCCAGGGAGCGAATGGATTCCAGGCCTAAAACTAATGAGGGATGAGACTCCTCCTCGTGTCCAATTAATAAAGTGCCGGTGACCTTGGTGGAGTCAATGAGTTCTGTAGCACGAGGCCTGCTCAGTAGGAGAGCTGCTCCCCCTGGTCAGAGCCACACGAGGGGCACGAGGCTCCAGGGGCAGAGCTCAGCACAGCAGGGAAGTAAAACCAAAGGGGGGTGAGGCTTAGAATCCTAGAATCTCAGGGTGGGAAGGGACCTCAGGAAGTCATCTAGTCTGACCCCCTGCTTGAAGCAGGACCAATCCCCAATTTTTACCCAAGATCCCTAAATGGCCCGCTCAAGGATTAAACTCACAACCCTGGGTTTAAGGGACCAATGCTCAAACCACTGAGCTATCCCTCCCCATGTCATACTTCCTTGTCTCTGTCACTCTCAACTAGCGAAGGGGCCGAGTTCCAGGCCCCTTCGCCAGCTGAGAGTGACAGAGACAAGGAAGTATGCCTCTCCCCAGACTTTGCGGAGGACACTTGACAGGGAAATGAAGTGCCTTCCCTTAGTTTCAGGGGGTTGGCTCCATCTCTGGTGTAACTCCATTCACCTCAGTGGCATTATACCAGGGGTGAATTTGGCAGAGGGCATCCATCGCCAATCAGCAAGAACTGGACAATTCCTGAAGAGAGGAGTCTGAAAGCTTCACCCACAAGCAGCTGCCAGGACACCTCCAAACTGTAGCTAAGTGTGTCACCAGTCCAGGCACGCCAAAGCACACAGATGGCCAGCCACTGTCAATCATCAGACAGCACCATCTTAACCTGGGCCCTCCTGGCTGGTTTATAATGCCCTGCCCAAAGTCTGAGCAGGTCCCTCCTCTTCCCTGCCATAGAAACTGCCTCCCTTGCACTGGTTTAACAGCTAGCCCGGCAAGGAAACACCAGTGGCATATAATTAACCAATGAATCAAACAATTGCTACTCTTCTCATTCTCACTGAAACCACCAAACTCCAGTGGTGGGTATTACCATGAGAGGGGGATAAGCTGAGTGCTCTGCGAGCCAGAGCTATTATCTTAAGGCATTTGGCACAGCACAATGACCTGAGAACAATTTGTTAATGTTTTGGGAAGCTGGGGGGCAAAATAGTTTGTGTGGGTAATTACAAACAGCTGACATTTAATTACCTTGCTCCCTTTATAATCAGTGTTCGTGCACTTTCAAAAAGCTACGCTGGCTGGGAAATGCTGGGGTTCTTGCCTGGTTTTGGATATTAAAATGCTGTTAGAAAGGGGTTGTATTATTTAGTTCCAAGTGCTTAGCTGCCTCCGTGCACTTGTCTTATGTCTCCTGAGGGGCAGCCACAAGACCTGTCTTCATGTCAGTAGAGAGAACTAAAGATTCACTCGCGTTTCCAGCACTGGTGGGATGCGCTTTCTCCATATGAAACACAGAGCGGCTTTGCCAACGTTTCTGACAGAGGCGACTCAAGTGGTGTTCCAGAGGGAGCGCCCTGTTCGAATTGCTGCTACTGCTCTTTCCTCCGGGTTCACTTGCACCCTCCAGCGGCCTGCCAGGGATCACGCAGGCACCAGGCAGAAAGTGCCCCGTGAAGGCAGGTTGAATCCAGAGAGGTGGGGCTCATGCAGGATCATCCGGCCCCAGCCGGAGCATTGCTACAGCCTTAGTACTAATAATCTGGGGGTAGGGGGCCCTGGTTTCCCCGAGGGAGGCACCTAGAAAAGCTTATCTCCCTTTGCATGAATCAGCCACATGCATGGGAAGTTGGAGGTTGTCTGGACCTTCGCTAAAGACGTGTTCCTGAACTGAGGCCGAAGCCTGGGTTCCTGTGGCGGGAGGGGAGGCGGGCTGATCCCCGGGGCAACAAGTGCTCTTTATAGGAGTAAATCTTGGTGCTCCAAGACACGTGAGTGGGCATGTGAGACCCAGCCATGGTAGAGACATGTCACATGGTGCCTCTTACGCAGCCCTCATCCCTGCAGGGTCTGGGCACCTCCCCAGAGGGCTTTACAGGCCTAACACCAGGAGGTGTCGTTCTTTTCCTCCCTTTGTCTCCCTGCCTTGACGCTATGTGGGAAACTTCCCAAATACAGTCCATGGCCTGCACACCGGGCACTGCATCTGTGTGAGCAAAGCTGGGGGCCCTGAGCGTCTTCGCTTGGAGGTGGGGGTTGGGATTTCTTCTGTGCCTGGGAAAGGCTTGGGGGTGGAGGGAGGGGAATGGCGGGGCTTTGTTCACAAGTTGCAGGTGGGCCTAGCGAGCGGGTGGCAGCTTTCCCTCCCAGGGGCACTAACTCATTGGCAGCAAAGCACTTCCCTTCCTACGGCCGGGCAGCAAACCACAGTCCCAGTCTGATTTCACAACTTCCATGACTGTAGCGCTCAGATTGTACCTACCGCAGGCTCCATGGTCAGTGATCGTTTATGGCTTTTAGTTTTGCTTTATATGCTCAGTGGTATTTCAGAGAGCAGGCTGATCTCGTCCAGGAGCATTATGACAAATTACAAGGATTGCACTTGACTGAGTTCCTAGCATTCTACTATGTCAGGCTTAGAAAAACTCAAGGCTGCTGATGCACCTTTGTACAGAGCAGGACAAATACAACGGCAGAGATTGAAGATAAGTGGCAATAAAAAGTAAAATGTGGCGTGCCTGTCCTTTGAAATCTATTATGCAGTTTATAAATAAAGCTCTGTATTTTTTAGAATATATGTGGAATGTTTTAGCCTCTAGCCCTTAAGGAATATGACCTTGAAGAGAAGAAATACAGCCGTGAACAGCCTTAGCAATGTTCTGGAAATATACAGAGGCAGGACAAGCATTTGTGCCTGGTACTTCAGCTAGTGAGGGGGGACCCTCAATGGCTCCATTCCATTTGGAGAAGCCCCTCAAATTCCAGTGCTCTCTGAACTGTCAGAGATCCTTGACCCTGGATGATAGGGGATGGATATCTTTTCACTCCATCTGAAGCATCTGGCACCGGCCACTGTCAGCAGACAGGATACTGGGCTAGATGGACCACTGGGCTGACCCAGTGTGGCCGTTCTTATGATTCATAGATTCATAGGTTCTAAGGGCAGAAGGGATGATTGTGATCATCTAGTTTGACCTCCTGTAGCCTCTTTGTATGGCTTGGGTAGGTAGCAATGACTACAAATTTATATCTAGGTTTGATAGCCAGCACATTGCCGCAGCAGTGAGCTGGTGAATGTCCTTCAGGCCCCTGATGAAAGAACAAAGGGGACACTCAGCTATGACGTGCTCCATTGTTTGTGCCTGGTGACACAGTCGCATGCAGGTATTTGCCTCATTTTCCATTTAAAGAGGGTTTGTCCACATCTCCCATGAGATGTCCTGATGCGATTCAATCTGCACCAGTCTTTCTGACATAAATCGAAACCTGGTGGTTTCTTGGCAGGGTCAAAGACAAGCTGTTTGTTTTGAGCAGTTGAAATGCTCCATGTAACTCTCCTGTGACCATGTGAGGCAGCAGGGAGAGGGGAGTGTTGACCTGGGAATGTGCCCTGGGGATGGGAGACCTGAGAGCCTATAACCTGAGCCAGGACGGGGAGGGGGAGGTGACACCTCTGCCCAGGAATGTGAATAGAGGCTGCAGAGGGGGGGCCTCATGGGGGGGTTTAGTTTCAGTTTGGGGCTGGGTGGAGGAACGCAGGGAGCCCCAGGGCTGGGGTTTAAGCTCCCTGCTCCCCCCACAAAGACTTGACTGAGGGGTCCTGGGTGTACCCACAAGCTCTGTTTTGGACGGTGTTCCTGTTGTCCAATAAACCTTCTGTTTTACTGGCTGGCTGAGAGTCTCAGTGGATCCCAGGAAGAGGGGTGCAGGGCCTGGACTCCCCCACACTCCGTGACAACTGGTGGCAGTGGTGGGATGTACTGCACCCTGTGAACGGCGCTTCCTGCAGTAAGTGACTGGGGAACAGTAAAATGAAGGGGGATTGACGGGGACCAGGCGTGCTGAAGATTCAGAGAGAGACGGTTTCGGGGGGCGGTTAACCCCTGGGAATGTGTGACCAGAGAGAAGGACTTTTGCAGTAACAGGGTCCCCCGGGGGATTGCAGCGAGCGGTCCTGGGGCGGAGGAGTCTGCAGTTCGACCCTGGCAAAGAGGTGG
The DNA here is from genome assembly GCF_965140235.1 of Caretta caretta. Taxonomy (NCBI): domain Eukaryota; kingdom Metazoa; phylum Chordata; order Testudines; family Cheloniidae; genus Caretta; species Caretta caretta. Next base: position 858,598 of record NC_134215.1, read on the forward strand.
TGACCTCAAGAAGGACTGGCACACGAGGGGTTTTTCCTGGAAACCGTGGGAAGCTGCCCGGCCTGCGAGTGGCCAGCAGGGAGATGTACGCTAAACGCCTTAACAGCGACCTGGTGGAGCTGTGCAGGCAGAGGGGGCTGCGCATCGGGAGGTCCACCAAGGAACAGCTGATCGCCCAGTTGGAGGAGAGGGATCGCTTGGATGACCCGATCCCTGTCCCGGAGGGAAGCCACCCGGCGGACGCAGCCTGGGCCCTGGAGCCTGACAGGGCTGGGAGGGGTCAGACTGCTGCTGAGGACATCCCGAGATCCTTCCTACCTAGGCCTGGGAGAGGGGTTGGGGGAAGCCCAGCGAATACCAAGGGCACCCTGACCCCGGCAGCCAGCAGGGGATCCTCCTGGCGGAGCTCCCCATCCCTGGAGTGGAAGCGGCTGGAATGGGAGAGGGAGATGAAAATGAGGGAGCTGGAGGATCATGAAAAACAACGTCAACATGAGGAGAAACAACGTCAACATGAGCAGGAGGAGAAGGAGAGGGAAAGTCAGGAGAAGGAGAAACAAAGACAGCATGAACTGGAGCTGGCCAGGCTGAGGAGCAGTGGGGCCCAGGCTGCAGTGAGTGTGGGGGGACCCAAGACTGCAAGGAGCTTTGATAAGTGCTTCCTGGCCCAGCGTAAAGAGGGGGAGGACATAGATAGCTTCCTGACGGCCTTTGAGAATGCCTGCGAGATGCACAGGGTTGACCCTGCAGACAGGCTCCAGTTTTTCACCCCCTTACTTTACCCCAAAGCCGTGGAGGTGTACAGCCAAATGGCAGGGGTGGAGGCAGGGGACTACGAACTGTTCAAACAGGCCCTGCTCCGTGAGTTTGGGCTGACCCCCGAGATGTACCGGAGAAGGTTCTGGAGTCAGCGTATAATGCCTGAGGTCACCTACCTACAACTGGTCAACCGGATGCAGGGATATTCCTGCAAGTGGACAGCTGGGGCCCAAGCTAAAGAGGACCTGCTTGACCTAATCGTACTGGAGCAACTGTATGAACAGTGCCCTTCCGACCTGAGGCTGTGGCTGGTGGACAAAAAGCTCGAGAACCCCCAGCACGCAGGGCAGCTGGCCGACGAGTTTGTGAACAGTTGGTCGGGGGTAGCCGGCAGGAATCCCAAAAGAACAGGCCCCCTCCCCCCCGATGCAGAGAGAGAGTCACCATGGGGCCTCCCAGCGGGGAAATAGGGAGAACCCCCTCCCAAGGGGAACGCCTGGCGTCGGGCCCCTCCGACCCGCTTGAGGGGACCAACGTGACCTGAGCTGCTATCACTGTGGCCAGAGAGGCCACGTACGGACCAGTGCCCCGGGCTCAGGGACAGACTGAGCAGACCCAACCTACCCAGGGTTAACTGGGTAGGGACTCAGCTGGACGAGGGGCAGATGGCCCAGGCAAGGGGGGCTGCCAGCTTACCACCTGCTCCAGGGGGAAGAGTACCCCCGGCCAGCTCCGCCAGAGGGCTGGAGGCTCTGGACTCAGGGTGCTCGGTTTACAGGGTGGGCGCGGGGCTGTCCCTCCGGAGAGAGTGCCTTGTTCCCCTGGAGGTGGATGGGAGGAAGGTCAATGGATACTGGGATACGGGCACGGAGGTGATGCTGGCCCGGCCCGAGGTGGTGGCCCCAGATCGGGTGGTGCCCAACACCTACCTGACCCTGACAGGGGTGGGCGGGACCCCATTTAAGGTGCCCGTGGCAAGGGTACACCTGAAATGGGGGGCCAAGGAGGGCCCCAAGGATGTGGGGGTACATCACCATTTGCCCACTGAGGTTTTGATTTGGGGAGACCTAGAGGACTGGCCAAGCAAGCCCCAGACCGCCCTGGTTGTGACGCGTAGCCAGAGCCGGCGAGGGGCACTGCTCCCTGACCTCGGGGAGGGTACCGCACCGGAGGCGCAGGACCCTACCCTGGTGGGGAGGGAGCGCCGAGGGGCACGGCTCAGAGAGGCGGAGGCCTCAGACCTGGCCACTGAGGGGGAACCGGTCCCCATCCCTTCCCCAGCCGCTGAGTTCCAGGCCGAGTTGAGGAAAGATCCCTCCTTGCGGAAGCTCAGGGACCTGGCCGACCTCAGGGTGGTACGGACCATGAGGAGAGGCTGCCAGGAGAGGTTCCTGTGGGAGAAGGGGTTCCTGTACCGAGAATGGGCTCCCACAAGGGAAGTGGAGTCCTGTGGGATCAGGAGGCAGCTGGTGGTCCCCCAGAAGTATCGCCGCAAGCTCCTGTCCCTGGCCCATGACATCCCCCTCGCAGGGCACCAGGGAATCCGGCGCACCCGGCAGAGGTTGCTACAGAACTTTTACTGGCCCGGGGTCTTTACCACGGTCCGGCAGTATTACCGATCCTGTGACCCCTGTCAGAGGGTGGGGAAGGCCCGGGACAAGGGGAAAGCGGCTTTGAGACCTTTGCCCATCATAGAGGAGCCTTTCCAGAAGGTGGCCATGGACATCGTGGGGCCTCTCAGCAAGACGACCCGGTCGGGGAAGAAATACATTCTGGTGGTGGTAGATTTTGCCACCCGCTACCCCGAGGCAGTGCCCTTAGCTTCCATTGAAGCAGACACAGTGGCAGATGCGCTCCTGACCATTTTCAGCCGAGTCGGGTTCCCCAAGGAAGCCTTGACAGACCAAGGCTCCAACTTCATGTCAGCCCTGCTCCGGTGCTTGTGGGAGAAATGTGGGGTCCGGCACGACTGGGCCTCAGCTTATCACCCCCAGTCCAATGGGCTGGTGGAGAGATTTAACGGGACGCTAAAGATGATGCTGAAAACCTTTATGAACCAGCACCCGCAGGATTGGGACAAGTACTTACCTCACCTGCTGTTCATGTACAGGGAGCTGCCCCAGGAGTCTACCGGATTTTCGCCTTTCCAACTGTTATATGGAAGGAGGGTGAGGGGCCCCTGGACCTGATGAGAGACGAGTGGGAGGGGAAGGCCACTCCCGATGGAGAGTCAGTGGTGGAGTATGTCCTGATCTTCCAAGAGAGACTGGCTGAACTCATGGGCCTGGCCAGGGAGAATCTGGCCAGAGCCCAGAGGAAGCAGAAGGTCTGGTATGACCGCATGGCGCGGACCCACGCCTACGCCACCGGGGATCAGGTGATGGTTCTCATCCCGGTGAGAAAGAACAAACTACAGGCCGCCTGGGAGGGCCCTTTCAAGGTTGTCAAGCAGCTAAATGAGGTAAAATATGTGGTGGAGCTGTCGAACCGGGCGCACCACCGCCGGGTGTACCATGTGTCCCAGGTTAGACAAGTGCTGGACCGACTCCAGGGGGCTGGGCTGACTGTAAAAGCAGAGAAGTGCAAGGTGGGGATGGCTGAAGTATCTTACCTGGGCCATCGGGTGGGGAGCGGCCGCCTAAAGCCAGAACCAGCCAAGGTGGAGGTGATCAGAGACTGGCCCGCTCCCCACACCAAAAAGCAGGTCCAAGCCTTTATTGGGATGGCAGGATACTACCGAAGATTTGTGCCCCACTTTAGCGCCATAGCCACCCCCATCACTGAGCTATGCAAGAAGGGGAAGCCAGACAAGGTGGTCTGGACCGAGCAGTGCCAGGAGGCTTTCCGGGCGCTGAAGGAGGCTCTGGTCAGTGGCCCAGTTCTGGCGAACCCAGACTTTGACAAGGCCTTTGTGGTGTTCACCGACGCCTCCGACACGGGACGGGAGGCGGTGTTAATGCAGGAGGATGAAAAGGGGGAGAGACACCCCATCGTGTACCTGAGCAAGAAGTTGCTACCCCGGGAGCAACACTACGCGGCCATCGAGAAGGAGTGCCTGGCCATGGTGTGGGCCCTCAGGAAACTAGAGCCCTATCTCTTCGGGCGACACTTCACCGTGTACACCGACCGCTCTCCCCTGACCTGGCTGCACCAGATGAAAGGAGCCAACGCCAAGTTCCTGAGGTGGAGCCTGCTCCTGCAGGATTACGACATGGACGTGGTCCACGTGAAGGGAAGGTCCAACCTGATAGCGGATGTGTTGTCCTGGAGAGGGGGCCCCGAACTTCCCCAGGTCACTGGTCACAGTGACCCCGCTCAGTTCAGTCTCAAAGGGGGGAGAGATGTGATGATGTGACGCAGGAGGGAGGGGTGAGTGTTGACCTGGGAATGTGCCCTGGGGATGGGAGACCTGAGAGCCTGTCACCTGAGCCAGGAGGGGGAGGGGGAGGTGACAAGACAAGCTGTTTGTTTTGAGCAGTTGAAATGCTCCATGTAACTCTCCTTTGAGCCTCAGCATCGAAGTTGGGTGTGAGGGTCTTGGTACGAGAGGGTTCCAGGATTTTAATCTCGCCGTTGGCGGGTTCTGCAGGTCATCGTGCAGCGGGATCCTTGCCTTTGCACTGACATGGTTAAGAAAGTGAGATGTCTGAGCAGCTCTTCTAATCTGTGGAGGCTGGATATGTGATAGGACCAGGAGCCAGTTGACTGGAGTCGATTTGAGCATCCCTGACAATATGCTCATAGCGTTATTGAGTTGAGTGTCAAGGAGTTTAGTGTGAGACCACACAGGTGCACAGTGTTCAGCTGCAGACTGTACCAAGAAAATGGTTGCAGTTCGTAAGGTCTGTGGACTGGAGCCCCATGATGTTCCAGCCATTTTTCTGATAGCGTGACACGACACCTGATCTGATGGTGGGTGTTCTCGAGGTCATAGAATCATAGAATCATAGAATATAAGGGTTGGAAGGGACCCCAGAAGGTCATCTAGTCCAACCCCCTGCTCGAAGCAGGACCAATTCCCAGTTAAATCATCCCAGCCAGGGCTTTGTCAAGCCTGACCTTAAAAACCTCTAAGGAAGGAGATTCTACCACCTCCCTAGGTAACGCATTCCAGTGTTTCACCACCCTCTTAGTGAAAAAGTTTTTCCTAATATCCAATCTAAACCTCCCCCACTGCAGCTTGAGACCATTACTCCTCGTTCTGTCATCTGCTACCATTGAGAACAGTCTAGAGCCATCCTCTTTGGAACCCCCTTTCAGGTAGCTGAAAGCAGCTATCAAATCCCCCCTCATTCTTCTCTTCTGGAGGCTAAACAATCCCAGCTCCCTCAGCCTCTCCTCATAACTCATGTGTTCCAGACCCCTAATCATTTTTGTTGCCCTTCGCTGGACTCTCTCCAATTTATCCACATCCTTCTTGAAGTGTGGGGCCCAAAACTGGACACAGTACTCCAGATGAGGCCTCACCAATGTCGAATAGAGGGGAACGATCACGTCCCTCGATCTGCTCGCTATGCCCCTACTTATACATCCCAAAATGCCATTGGCCTTCTTGGCAACAAGGGCACACTGCTGACTCATATCCAGCTTCTCGTCCACTGTCACCCCTAGGTCCTTTTCCGCAGAACTGCTGCCTAGCCATTCGGTCCCTAGTCTGTAGCTGTGCATTGGGTTCTTCCGTCCTAAGTGCAGGACCCTGCACTTATCCTTATTGAACCTCATCAGATTTCTTTTGGCCCAATCCTCCAATTTGTCTAGGTCCTTCTGTATCCTATCCCTCCCCTCCAGCGTATCTACCACTCCTCCCAGTTTAGTATCATCCGCAAATTTGCTGAGAGTGCAATCCACACCATCCTCCAGATCACTTATGAAGATATTGAACAAAACCGGCCCCAGGACCGACCCTTGGGGCACTCCACTTGATACCGGCTGCCAACTAGACATGGAGCCATTGATCACTACCCGTTGAGCCCGACAATCTAGCCAGCTTTCTACCCACCTTGTAGTGCATTCATCCAACCCATACTTCCTTAACTTGCTGACAAGAATACTGTGGGAGACCGTGTCAGAAGCTTTGCTAAAGTCAAGAAACAATACATCCACTGCTTTCCCTTCATCCACAGAACCAGTAATCTCATCATAGAAGGCGATTAGATTAGTCAGGCATGACCTTCCCTTGGTGAATCCATGCTGGCTGTTCCTGATCACTTTCCTCTGCTGTTGTTGAAAGGTGAAACTCCGGTCCAGTGTAACACCAAGATACTCTGGGTTAGCCTCATGGCTGACATTTTCGCCGCAGAACAGCACATTGAGTTTGGTATTAGCCATTTTATTGTTCAGATGGAAAGCGGTCACCATCATGTTTTTCAGGTTAGGCCCAAGTTTCCAGCGTTAGAAATAATCGGCCATTGTGCTAAAATCTTGGGTTCGGGTGCAACTGACGGTACGGAGGCTTGTATGCTGAGCAGCTAGGGCGATGTTGTCTGCATACACGAATTTCCTTAACTTGAGAACCCTGACAGAAGCACAGAAGAGTGAAGGCCTAAATCTGCAAAGGACCCACACATTTGGGGACCTCTGTTTTAGGGACCCAACTTGAGACACCCGGGGCCTGATTTTCAGAGGGTTTTCAGCTGGGATTGCGGGTGCTCGGTATTTCTGAGAGGCAGAACTGAGACATCACAAGATGGCTCTGGAGTTACTGGCACCGTGGAAAATGGAGACCGAGGTGTTGCTCGGAGAGTTCTACAATGAGTCAGGGATAGAACTGGGAATACAGCCCAGCAGTCCCAGCCACCAACCCCCTGCTCTAACCACTAGGTCCCACCACTTCCTTTTAACTTTACACTTATTCTTAGAGAAAAAACAAAACCTCAGTGCTTGAAGAACCTGTGAATTAACGCTCTTCAGACAGAGCTGCTGATCAGAGGATGCTGCAAAATAGGCCTGTGTCTCCATGTGCTCTGGGCACTGGCAAAGGGAGTGTAAACAAACCCCACGTCTATGTCCAATTGAGGAGATGTAAATCAAATGCTTGTTCTGAAGCCTTTTAAATATTTTGACATTCTCCAATCCATCAGGGCCTTTAATTGTATTTTGAGTGAGTTGTTCTATATGTAAATACCAGTTACTGTTGAAATTGTTTATAGCCAAACTGTCTGTTTATGCAAATCATGTTCCAAGATCGCAGGGTTTTCGTTTCAGGATAAAAACGTCTCTTTTATTTAATGCCAAAAATGTTTCCTTTCGCAGCTCTTGCTTTTAAATACAGAGTGATTCTTCTCTGCAATCGGGGGAGGGGGTGGGAGAGCCTGGCTTCCACCAAATGCCTAATTAGGGGAGCTGCTGAGTGGCTGAGGAAAGATGGCAGCCAACTCTCAGAGTGTCACGTCCAGCAAGATCTCGTGTGGCTTCCCTCATCAGATTAGCCACATGCTCACAGTATTCCCAGCAATAGTCTCTTGGCAGCATTCACTCCCAGAGATAAATGCTACAGGGCCCCTACATGGACCCTCCCACTATCCACGCCTGGACCTCACCTCTCTGTGCTCTTCTGGTGAGCCTTGGCTCTTCTCCATAGGCCTGAGCAGGGACGGCATCTTTGTACTCAGCTTGCTTTCCACCTAGCATTCCTTAGGTATTCTACAGTCCAGGCTCTCTTCTGTCCCCACAACCATGCAGTCAGCATTCAGCCAGAACCCCTCACTTCCCCAGATGATTGTATGTGCTCAGCCAATGATGCTTCTGCAGACACAGCTTTTCTGTAGCATTTTCTTCTCTGGTTGGTTCGTCGTTTAATTCGTGGTGTTCAGTGCAGAGCAGAACGGCAGTAACAGTGGCTCTGGCTGCATGAAAAATGAAGAGACATCAACATGCGGCTCCTGCTTGTGCTGAGCCTGAGCAGTAATGAAGAGCATCACCTGGAGATAAATCTTGCCCGCCACAGAGGTCGAGGGAGAAGGGCTGTTACAATGGACTCTGCCTTTGGGATTTTAATCATTTTGGCACACATGCAAATTGAAGGCTTGCCCATGATAAGACTCAATAGCGCTGAAGCATTTGCAAGCCACGACTCTGCTAGGAGACAGCACGCCAGCGTTCATATCACATGGAAGTGTGTCTGTATGGACTGCACACAGCGTCCTTCCACTGATCCCTGTGGACCCAGGGCCCTACTTCCCAAGGCCATACAAGCTACTTCCTCGACTCTGAGTCAAACCGCATCTTCATTCCTTGCCTTAGTGTTTGCCTAGCATCAGGGTTTCTCAGATGATACCATTGAGTAATGGCAGTTGCATGGTCTGAACTGGGGTTCCCATATTATTTCTTCATTAATATTTGTTGTTGTTCATAAATACATATATTTGCTCCTATTTGTCACAGGACACCATACATTCTAAGCAGGGGGAATATTTCAGCCCAGTTTTATTACAAAGTGATCTTTAAAAATGTTGCCAAAGCTTTTAGCCAGTTATACTCTACTAAATATTTAAATCTGTATCTCTTGCTGCATGCTGAATTACATCAAAGGAATATTGAATGTTCTCGTTTCACCAGCATAAATCTCAGGAATTAGATAGAAAAACATACAGTCACACACAGCCTACATACAATGAGAGCACTCCCTCCCTTTACACACTTATTATTCACATATCTCCATTACATATAACTCAGAGCTGAGTGAATAGTCCTGAACTAATAGCACTGTGATGCACGATTTCTGCAAACACGTCTTTTTGATTTGCTGATGCTATGTGGTGAGTGTGGTGAGCCCAGGCCCTTTGGAAGGGGATTTTACATTGTGTTGACTCTAAAATAAATCACTGGGGTGAAATCCTGGCACCGCAGAGGTCAATGGGAGTTTTGCTGCAGCTTCAGTGGGGCCATGATTCCTCCCCTCCTTTGTCTCTGTCCCAGGCAGGGTCTGTCTTCTGGGGGAAGGACCGTGGAACTGGACCTGCAGGGCTCGTTGGCTGCGCCTGATAACATGGGGAAAGCTACTGCTCATGGCCCTGACCCACTCTCTGTCCCATTCACGATCAAAGACGCCCCAAGACTCATGCTATAAAGGCACAATCAAGCTTCTCAGACGTGTCTCTTCGTACCCGCCCTACCCACTGATTCCTCGTCAGGGTAACACGCGGGGCTCTTTGTGTGCAAAGCATCCGCCCTTCTCCTCCAAATAGCACCAACCCAGCCTCCCACGCCCAGCCGTGCCTCCGGGATGTAAAGACGTTTCTACTGCTTGATGCTTCTGAAAGCTCCTCCCTGAGCAGGCGCCATGGGACAGCAACGCGGCATTGCTCTGAGTGGCCAGCTGGGGCCGGCTAACAGGCAGTATTACCGCTGTCAGCATTAATAAGCTACGTGTGCCTGGAGGCCTGTTACCCACCAATTAAACTGAATTTTAGAGTTTGACTGTGAGACTGGTTTACGACACCAGACGCTTTCGACAGTTAAATACAACTAATATTAACCACTCCCACACGGGCTCTAACTGTCTCCTCCATTAAAAGTGTGATTACGGAATTAATTGATCTGGAAGGGATTGGCACAAATTTCTAAACAATAAAGTAGAGACTTTTCTCTTAAGCCAGAATCCTGCGGCTGCTTTGGACCAGGCGGCCCTGCAGCTAGCCACTTTGCGCAGCTGTGTAAGTGCCGAGAGGATAAGCCTGTGCTCTCCCTGACCTCTGGCTGCGTGCACGGGCAGCGGGGAGCAATGCTCCACCCAGGGAGCCAGAGCTCACAGCCTAGCGCTGGTCACAAGTGAAAGGATCCTGGTCGCGTCTCCGTCAGTGCCCATGACAAAATCACAGCACAGCAAGCAGCTTCTGGAGGAGGCAGAGGGGCAGGCCTCAGGTAGGAGGGGCCTGGCACATGCTGTTGCAAGCCTGGGGCCAGGGGCCCTGGAAGAGCTGTCTTGGGCCCCATGTTACTTTGTGAAGCTATCGACCAGTGTGACACTGCCAGCTTTTATTTGAGACCTCACACGATGCTCTTTGGGGAACACAAGGCTGTAGTGGGCGCATCTGAATGGTTACTGTAAATAAAGATGTATAAAACACCGGCGCAGGTGTTTACTCTGTGTCTGCCCATGTTTGCGTATAAATTATGACCATTGTCTCTGTACGATGTGCAGAGTTTTTAATGTCTTTGTTATTTAAAAGTAAGAAAATACATGCCGGGTCTGTGCAAGGAGCAGCTCGGAAAAGGGGTGTGAGTGGCCAGAGTGAGAGGTGGTGCATGGCAGGTCGTGCAGCCCTGTGACCCTCCCTCTCCTGTTTCACCGGAGGAATGGGACAGCTGAGAGCGGTACCAGCTGGGTTCCCCACCCTGAGAGGAGTGGGGCAATCCACCCCTCAGCTCCCTGCTCCATGCACGTTCTTTGTTTCCTGATGGGCTTTGATTTTACTTGGCAGTTCAGATAAAACCAGTGCTTGAGTCCTAAAGAAAGAAGCGCCAAAACACAGAGGGCAGTGAGGGAAAGATTGGGCCATGGGGCAGCTGGGAGGAAGATGGGGTAGAGGGGACTGGGGAGAGCTGGGGGAGCAGTGGGTGACGCCCCACACAGCCCGTCCCCTCCCCTTGTGGGGCTCCATGTGACAGGTACTGTATGGGGCTGCAGTAACTCTGGAGACCATTGTGTTAATTCGATGAACAGTTTATGTGTGGTTTGTGTCCTGCATGGGAGGGCTACCATAGTTCCTCCAGGAATTAAAACCAATGGGGGGTAATTCAGGAGAGTCACTGAGACTCACCAACTCCCCTGGAGTCATTTGAACAAACAGTCAGGTTGGGGTGGCCAGATCCTGGGAACCAAAGAAAGGGCGTTTGGCACCAAAGGATGAGCTAGAACTGATTTAGGGCCTTCTGTCTGCTCCAGCAAAGGGGCAGGCCGTTCTGTCCAAGGGGAGCCCAACCCTTGCAGAAGGGCTGGAAAGACTCTGGCCTCGCAGGCCCTGTAAGATGGGTGGGTGACTCTGGTGAGCTTTTAGCGGGTGCCTAGGAATGTCTATTGGGTTTTGTAACTTGTTTCTGTAATGCTTGGGCCCTAAGAATCATTGCCTGAAGGCTGGCTGGTGACTGCTGGAAGCTGCTGCAGACCCTGGAGAAAGGTTAACCACAGGCGCTGGGTGCCAGTCAGACCTGCTAGGGAAATCACTGCACACTGTTCTGGAGGGGGAAAGATGCGGGTCTCTACCAGAGAGAGGTGACAGCTCAGAGCCTGCCACCTTAAATGGGTGCTCACGAGGAAACCAAGAAAGGGAGTCCAAGGTGACAGCTGCTGTCCAAGGACCCCACTGTGCAGCTCCCAACATCGCCCAACTCCAGCTCCACCCTGAGCTCCCGATGGCTCCAGCCCCCATGCTCCCCAGCCGGTCCTGGCTGCAGTATCCCCGGCTCCGTCTGTGCTTATTTGCTCTGGAGCGCTCCTTGCTCAGGCCTGATAATGGCACCTGCTCGGAGGCCCACTTTGCAGCCGGGGAGGGAAAGGAGCTGCCTGCCTCATGACCAACAGAAACACCGGAACGGTGTTCCAGCTCCCAAAAAACTGCCAGAGAGCTGTTCGGGAGGCGGGGGGTCCCAGCACTGCTGTCTGCTGGATAAAACCCTCTGTGTCACAGGCAGGACTGTGTCTGATTTGGCTCTAGGGGTGCTGGGTGGCCACTTCTGCACTGCGCCTTTTATTCAGTGATCATTTATACTCAAACCTGGAGCTGCAGCACTGCCATCTCACAGCTGGACGAGCAGCCAGGGCACCCATCCGGCCATCTTGCATCCTGACACTCAGGAGGGATATTTGATGGTTGTTCCCGGCAGCCAGATGCACAGTGCGGCAAAGCAGAGTGTCTTGAGTGAGACATTCTTATCACTCCACATTAATCTGCTGAAAAGCCCAGCGCGCTGCAAATTAAAATGAAATGCTGACAGACACTGGGAAAGCTTTAAAGTCCATCCGTTTATACTTGTAGGTGATTTCAAAAAGCTCTTATTTGCTTCTGCCAAACAATCAGTGATTACCCTTAACCCCCCCACTTTGGCAAGGAGTGGAAGGAGCTATCTCCGGGAATTGCAGGAGATAATGATGGATTTGCATACTCTTCTGTGCTGTGCTTGAGTCACTGGGCTCCTTTCTGCTGTTGGCAGCTCATCTATTTCCCAGGAAGAAATCTGCTGGGGTGGGGTATTCATCAAGAAGAGGTAGAAGCACCTCCACGGCCCCAGCATGCCAAGCCTCTTGAGCTAGCCCCGTGGTTCCTGGGTGCAAAGCTGCAGGCAGGGGCTTGGCCCCTGCCCAGCTGGAGCTGCCTGTTCTTCTCTGAGCTGCAGGGTTTTGGGGCAGGGGTGTCAGGTCCTGGCATGCCACTGATTTTTGTAAAGCAGAGTTACTATATGAATTCACATTTAGTTTGTATGTTACTGTCTTGTACAGCATTCCTTGGCTTAACGTGTGTGCCTGGAGACAGGCAGGGGGTCCAAAATACGGAGGTGCCCTGTTTAAAAAAAAATCCTAGCCCTATACACACACATTTATAGTGGGGCGGGGAGGTGGGGACCAGACTTGTGTGGATCGGAGGTGACTGAAATGCGGGATGGGGGACTCTGGAGAGCTCTGGCTGCCTGTCCCAGCCATTCCAGGATTACCCTGCTTGTGTCCTTCCAAAAAGATTTCCTGCCAGTCTCTTCACGGCAGCTCGAGCTGCCACCCCAGTCCCATGCACAATAACCAGCGGTAGCCTGAGCAGCCGTTCGTCTACCACGCCCCCCCAGCAGACTCACCCGCCCTGCCTCCTGCCTGCTCCACTGCCAGGCGCTCCAGGGCACACAACCACCCTCCACAGGCAGCCTGGCCCCGGAGCTCAGTTGCTCGGATGCGGTAGCTCATGTGACCTGGCCAGAGGTGCTGGGGCCCTGCCAGGCCCGGAGGTGCCGGGGCTGAGGCCTGGCACAAATGAAGCCCTGCTTGGGGACTACAGGCCCCAGGCTCCTTCCAGCTCAGCCACAACAGTGCTGCGGCTGAATAGTCCTGGAGCGGCTCGACTGCCCCACTAGCCTGCTTCCTGTGCCCAAGCCCATTAAACTCTGTGGGAAGACACGCGTGGACACCAGTGGGCTTGGTATCGGGCCCCTGCCAAACGTACAGACTCTCATGGACATTCCCTAGACTGGAAAATAGGTGAGAGACCTGTGGACAGACTGGTAAGAGCGACACCCCTGTGCAGTGCTCCCAGGGCCTAAGACTCCGCCAGGAGCTGCCACATCATTTAATGCTTGGTGCTTTTATTTCCTGAGTTCACTCGTCCCCCCCTCCCACTCCCCTCCATCGTGTCTCTTGCAGCAGAGCCCCCCAGGTGGTGTGGCGCTCTGTGAATTTGTTGTCATTACTAATCTGTCACTTCTGGTGCACAGAATGTAGTTAGCTGGATTTGACTCCAACATGGACCTCAACTGGGCTGGGGCTCAAATTTGTTCCTGAAGATTCTTGTTGCAATGATTTCCTTTCCCAGGCCCCAGCTCCTGCCCTTCACTACTTCTATCTCCTTTGCCTGGCCCGTCACTTTCTTTCTTTCTTTCTTTCTTTCTTTCTTTCTTTCTTTCTTTCGTTCTTTCTTTCTTTCGTTCTTTCTTTCTTTCTTTCTTCACCTGGGAAAGATGCTGTCTGTCTAGAGAGACACAGATGATGAGTTGTTACACTAGTCATTGCTTTGCACTAGTGAATGATTTTCCTGAACTCTCAGTTTCTGTACGGCCCCTTCCCGCCTCTCCCTGCACTCTGCCCTGGTGCCGAGGGACTAGTTCAATTATCTGGGTTGTACATGTGCTTCCCTGTGAAAGACGATTATTGAAGGATGATCCAATTGCTCTCTACTGTCGTGGGAAAATAAAGTTTACAAGCCAAGTTCACTGATAAAAAATGGGATGAAAAATGACTGGTTAACACTGGGCTATTGGCCTTAGTGCTTGGGTGGCCAGGGAGGTGTGGGTCACTTCTGCAAACATTAACCAAAGTCATCTTTAGATGCTAAATTCTGCACTACAGCCTCCGTGCATAATGTCTTCATGCGCTGTCAGCCCGTGTGTGTGAGGGGGCTGGCTCTGCCAGCGAGACAGTCAGTAACGTTGTGAGTAACTGCAGGCTGCTAGGGGCAGATATTGTCTGCTTTGCCTAGAGCCTGCCTGGGGTGTGAACCATGGAATAAACTTAACTGGTGAAGAATTACTTATAATGTCATAATTCCGGACAAGCCACTGGCTGAGCCAGCTCAGAGGGTGGGCGGGCTGGGGCATTAGAAGAGAAGTGTCCAGGTTCTAGTCTGGGCAAATACTGGGTATTGGACAGTTCGATTCAAAACTTCAGCTGCTACTTCCAGCTTTCTGGGCCTTCCTCCTGTCGCCTCACGTGCAGCCAGAGAGTGAGAGGCAAAGAGGAGCCAGCAGGCTAAGGCAGCAGGGGTCAGCCTCCAAAACAAGTCCCCCAATATTAAAGGAACTGCTGTTTCTAGGAGCTGACAAAGGGCAAGGAAGCCCAGCTCCACTGTGCGGGACAGGTGTTGTCGTTCCCTACGCAGCCAGCATCCCTGAGCGCTGCACAGTCACACCGAAGCCGGGAATATTCATATTGTGATTTATTCAATTCTTTCTCTCCATTTATTTTAATTAAGTTCGCTCTCTGCTGCCTGGGGAACATGAGAAAAATTAAAAATACCACAAGCAAGCTTGCTTTGTACTTCAGTTTTTCCACCTTCTTACAGCTTATACATGAGCGAGCAACAGGGAAGCCCACAGAGTGGTGCAGGCATTTCCTCTGCTCCATCAGTCCCCAAATAATAAACATAAAATTAAACTCCTGTTAAGAGAATCACAGAAGTCATTATAGCTCTCCTACTGATAGTCACTTTGATCAAATCTTTTATGCAATTTCACAGCTTTCGGAGGGAGTTTAGCATGCATACACTGATCATGTTAGCTGTGGTTTGATTTTTTTCCCCACAGAAACAAAGCATAAAGAATGGCAAAAAACCCAATCTAATCTTCTGCTAGAAGGGTATGTCATGCTTTTTAAATCGAGCTGCCCAGCAGCAGCTGTGGCCGCACGCCCAGCGCGGAGGGAGACCTCTTCCCCAGCTCAGACTGCTCACTGCTGCACCTTCTGTGCCTGCCCAAGCTCAGAGAGAAGCTGTCCAACCAGGAGTACCCTCTGGGCACGTTTGCCCTGCGGCGCTACCTTGGCGTAGCTGCACCGATGCATGCAGCGTGTCGGGTGAAGGCTCGCTCTGCCGAGGGGCGGGTGCTCTCCCATGGGCGTAATTGCTCCACCTCGGCAAGAAGCGGAGGCTGTTGGTGGGACATAATGCCAGTGTGGACAGTGCAAAACTTGCATTGCTCTGGGGGGGAGGGGGGGAAAGGGGCTTTTTCACATCCCCGCATGATTGAAGTTAGATCGACGCAGGCTGCGGTGTTAACTGCCTATGTAAACATACTGTTCAGAGTGTGAATCAGCACATTACAACCCCTCTGGGTTTAGACAGAAACGTCCCCCAGCCTTGCCCAAGGGACCCACTCCTGTCTACGCTACGCACGCTGAGCAGCACAGCTGGGGCGCTGTAGAACAGGAGAGTAGAAACTGGCTACAATGACAAGGGTTTTCCCCACCGCTGTAGTAAATCCACCCCCTCAACAGGCAACACATTCCGCCATGGATTTAGTGGTGTCTATGCCAGGGCTTAGGCTGGCGTCACTCCTTCTCTCCAGGGTGTGAGTTTTTCACACCACTGAATGACATACCTAGGTCAACCAAAGTTTTAGGCCTCCAAACAATAAATCGCACTGGGCCTGACTTAACTCCCACCCTGCCAGAAGTCAAGGGGAGTGTTACTGGACGCAGCAAAGTTATGGTGGTATGGACATGGTGTGAGCGGAGGATCGGGAACGCTGCATTGGGGAGGTTACTATAACTCAGAGGGTGCCCTGGTTTCACCTTGCCAGAGTGAGGGGTGTGTGAGGCAGGAAGCAGGTCTCTGGAGTCCCCTCGCACATCTGTCTGTCTCTGGTGAGACACCATCCGTGGCTGAAGGCTGCTGGGCTGTGACTTTGGGGGAGCCTACACCAGCTACAGAGGAGGAGCCCACTGGGTTGGGGGCTGCCAGTGAGTTACTTTGGTGTAGGCCAGGTAGAAAGAAGAGGACCGCGAGATGCAGTGCAGGCGTGACTGAGCAGCCTGTTTGGCTGTAAATGTCACATTGTCACCATCAGTATTATTCTCCTAATAAATATTGCAGTAGGTACTAAAAGTGTCACCTGCAGGGCGGACGTGTCCCCAGTCTGGCAGCTCGACGTATTTCCAATTCGGACTCCAGCTGTTTAAGTAAGGAGAGAGTGCACTAGGGTAGAAACAGGCTAAATCGTTGTTCAAATGTCACTGGGATGCCTGACGAGCCCCAGCAAATCCCCTCCTACTCAGAAATTGAGTTATTTGGGCTGCTTTCCCTTTCCCTCTCACCACATCTTTCACCGGTTTGGACTCGTTTTCCGTACCAGACAGGGCGATAAAAAGGTAACACTGCCTTTGCAATCGTAATTTCCATTAAGCTGGTCGTCAAACTGGGTATGAACAAAAAAATTAGGAAACCTCAGCCAAGAATTCCGAAGGGCCCTAAACCGGACAATCGACTGCTTGCCGAGCTGTGCTCTCGTCTACTCAGAGCCAGCCACGGTGACTTCGTTTTTGATAGATGTCTGGAAATACCTGAAGCAATCTCTTTACAAAGTTTAATGACCTTGACTCATTTAGCTTTTGAAATATTTCAACTACCAGGGAATAAAAATGGCGAGATTGTTACAATTATACTCCAGAAGGTCCTATTCGTCCAACTTTGGCTAAAGGTCTGAATTTCCTTAAAGCTACCACCATACAAAGAGAGATGAGCCCAGCTTGTTTAACTTGATACCTATTTTGCCCACAAGGATCTTCTGTAAAATATCATAAACGGCATTACGTTTCTCTGCACAGGATGGTTGGCTCTCAGACCATGAGCTTTGCCACTACCAGAGAGAAATTGTTCACATTCCATTCCCTGAATTAAGAGTTTTGTGGTTATTTTAGTGATGCAAGAATCTTATTGGAGCCTCAGAAAGGTTTAAAAATTAAAGGAAATACGGGCAGGGAAGTGCAGCCAGTTCTGCGGGCTTGGAATGATCAGCTTCGCCCAGTGGAAACTTTGTAAAGTTTTCCAGAACTCTGGACCTGTTGGCTTTTGCCACCTATTTCAATCTGGCTGGCCTGATGTGCCGGCTCTGCATTTGCAAGGTGACAGCCCTTTGACCTCAATGCACAGATGCTCGTGCATTTCCCAGCAAGAGGTGCATGCAAGCTAAAAGCCTGACTTCAGCCTGACAGAAAAAATTGGGTTTCCTGTAAAATTCGCCTTGAATTAAAGTGACTTGGAAGGTGCTTTCTCTCTATCCTCTTTTCTTTGCAGCCTGTTTCCTTTGCTGTCATTCACAGGGTTCACCTGTGTGGTAACACTGGGGAAATCTAGACATAACAAGCAGTGCACTGTGTTAGTCTCTGCAGGGAAATTGCTTTAGATTCTGAGTTGTCATCCCAATAGATAGGATCTAGATAGATGTGGCCTAGGGAAGGTGGAAAAGGAGTGAATTTCCTTTTCAACTGACATTTTTGCAGCCTCTCCTTGGCTGGTTGTGGTTGTTGCATATATCTTCACTCAGAGAAACTCCAGGTAAATCAGGGACACTGTCAAAATCCTAGGCAAACAATCAGTCCTTCAGATCTTGTTATTTACCATATCTGCCCACAAAGCAGCACTAATCCAGTCTCCAGATCAATCTAACCATTTTCCTGGAGGGAGTGTTCTTTCCCCATAGCTGCTCTGTAGGTGTAATGCCACTGACTTTAACGATCATGAAGTGCTAAGGAATTGGAAGCCAGAGGGCATCCACAGACTGTTCCCCAAATGTCCAGCCAGTGAAGAAAATCCATTTTCACTCAATAGACAAAGAGAAGAGGTGAGAGTGATCAAATTGGAGGCCTCCCTTCTGCAGATGATGGTTAGTGAGTTTCAGGGGGAGTCACCTGCTGTGACAGGGTGGGAAGAACACTTGCTGGAGGCTGGAGAGATGGGAGCCTGCAGAAAAATCTTATTACTTGAGCATCAGAGACCGCAGGCAGTGAAGCCCCCACGGGAATGTGCTGAGAAGCAGGTTTTGCTCCTGGTTTTGTGTGACAGTCAGGCTTTGCAGACTCACCAGTCTAATGACAGCTAGTTCATAGATACGGTGATTAACCAGCACTGCCGATGAAAAGCAGACTGGCAAGTCAGCAGTGCCGGATTCATCCCAAAAGGAAGTAGGAAAAGCTCCAAGCTGATCTACCAGGCCCCAGGGGAGTCTCCTGGTGGATATTGTTCCAGATTCTCTGGCAATCCAGGCATGCTGCAGAGAGGATGGAGATGGATGATAGCCAGATGCTCTTTTGTACTCCTGCTGGTTTATTTTCCTTGTGCTGCCACTCAGTTACAGCAGCAAAGCGTCAGCTTGATGGCTGCCCCCGACTGGATGTTTCTACCTAAAAAAGCACCATGTGGCTTGGCCTAACTGGCAATCACTAGTATAGAGACATCCAGGTCTGGATACCAGGGGCTGGTGTAGTGCCAAGTCTGAGGTACAGCAGCAGACCTGTGTCTAGGGGTGGCTGGGAGGAAGGGGAATGGTGGGGATCCTGTTGGCAGGTTCGTTAACAAAGTCAAGAATTGGTCTTGCTGGAATCCTGCCGTCGGAACTGAGATGCACCAGCAGAACTGGGTTAGGAGCCCAGAACGGACATAGCAGGAAGTGGGGTAGATGAGGACTAACGTGTATTGGCAAGCTGGCCTGGAGGGCGGTGCCTGTGTATCTGAGAGTGTGCAGTGGGAAGTGGCACGAGTGGGTTGTGAGCGGGTACCGAAGGCCAAGGATGAACTGCTTTGTCTGAGTGATGTGTGGGTCCAGCAGAGGCATTGCAGGGCTTCATGGGGAATCCTGTACATTTCCCCAGTGGGGTCAATCCCGTGCCGAATGCAGCTCTGAAGATGAATCATTTCCGTCTCACTTAGAAAAAGCCTCTCCTCCGTTCTTTCTCGTTATGTAGAAATCTGCTTTGACATAAATATCTGTTGATTCTGAGGTGATTTTGTGCAAACAAGCCCTGAGTGACAGACAGAACCTTCATTACACACTTTATTGAGCTCCTTTGGCTGGTTCCACTGCAATATCCATCATGATTACTGCAGAGTTTATCTTATCTGCTCTCAGACCTACAATCTGTGAGTCCAGAAATTGAACTAAAACACAAAAATCAACCTATTGATTCTCAGCATAATCTCCTTCTGATTATTAGGATAATAATTAAGCTGGGAGGAAATTATATCATTCAAATTGTTTTTGACAACATAATCTAAATACAGTTGCAAGCACAGTGAGGCAATGGCAGGAAAACTACCCGCAGGAGAGTGAGTTTGTGGGGGGGGGGGGGGGGGGGAGGGTGAGAAAACCTGGATTTGTGCTGGAAATGGCCCAACTTGATGATCACTTTAGATAAGCTATTACCAGCAGGACAGTGGGGTGGGAGGAGGTATTGTTTCATGGTCTCTGTGTGTATATAATGTCTTCTGCAGTTTCCACGGTATGCATCCGATGACGTGAGCTGTAGCTCACGAAAGCTCATGCTCAAATAAATTGGTTAGTCTCTAAGGTGCCTCAAGTACTCCTTTTCTTTTTACGCTTCCTGAGAAACAGGAGACCCTATCCTTCAGCTAATGTAATTAGCAGCACAGTGAGTGTAGCCACATTGTGTATCCTTTAGGACATATTTACAGCAATATTAAATGGGAAACGAGGGGCTCTACCCACCTTCTCCGCTGTGAGGATTTATAGGCCCCTCTCCCCATGTATCAGGGAAGGCTCTGGGCCCTGTTCTAGTTTATTCTTTTCCCTGTCCTGTCAGATAGAGAACATGATTCTGCTTTTCAGAGCCATCGTTATCAGCTTTACTGTTCCCAGTGATGGATCGGAGTGAGCACGGCCTCTTCTTCCCTCCTGTATGCGCTTTGCAAGAGGCCCGGGCGAGCCAGGGCAGGCAACACTGTGTACTGGCATGGTGCTGGCAGAGGCAGAGATGAGGGATTTGTGGCAGGAATTATAGTGCAGCGCCGAAGGCCTCTTTCATCTGGCCACTGGGGCACCAAGGGACCTCTTTGAGCCTTGCGGGGAAGGCTTGTTCAGTACAAAATAAATCAAGAAAATGCAAATAAGTTTTTAAACCTATGTAGCCCTTGAGCCACCAGCTCAGGCCAGGGTGTCACCAGCCCTGTGAGTACCTGAGCCCTGGCTGGCCTTGCACGCACACCGTTTGACACTGGGCACCTCCCCTGTGGGTGAGCTCAGGGTCGGCCAGCTCCGGACTCTCCCGTGTGCGTCTGTGACGAGTGTGGGAGTGAATGTTCTCTTTTAGCTCTGTAGCTATAGCTAGATCTCTGGACTTGGTGGCTATTGCGTTGCTGGCAAATGGCAATTAAGGGGTTCCATCAGTTTGAACCAGCTTTGTCCTGCAGGAACCCACCCAATGACTGCAGCCAGAGCTGCGTGGCCTGGCGGGGTGAGGCACGGGGGGCCAGGCTGGGAGGAGTGCAGGTGTGGGCCTGTCACCTGGCAAGGGTGCCCTGGAGAGAGAGCTCACAGGGGCAGCTCACCCGGAGCTGAAGCGGGCTGAGCCCTGCGGTATGGTGAAGCGGAAGGTGTTTATATTTAAGTTGGCTGTGCTCACGTGCCAGCCCCAGCTGTATGGGGAGCACCTTGCAGAGCGAGGGCTCAGCCCGGAGCCCGGAGCAAACTCCCCCCGAAGAGACGCACCAGGCTGGCTGTTACTCTCCAGCCCTGACAGACAGCAGAGTAACGAGCCCGTTCTGCCACAGTGACAAAGTGTTATTTGCGTTTCAGATGCCACTAACTCAGACAATTAATGTCAGCGGGCTGTCATTGTGCAACGGCAAATAACTAAGCGAAAGGAGCCGTGTTGGTCAATTAGCAGCTATGGGATCTGACAGTCCCTGCAAAGGGCAGATCAAGCTGCCAGCCCCTCTGGCTAATGTCTTTAAGTTTAGAATCTTGTCAAGCCTCTGTTGGAGGCCCGGATAGTGCCCATTAGAGCAGGATGAACTCCCCCCGCGGGACCTTCCCGCTCCGCAGCCACCACTCCTTGTTTTCAGACCTGAGGTTAGCTTGGGCACTTGGCCTGGCTTCAGGAACCTGCTGATGCCGAGGGCCAGTTTGGAACCGCTGGCTGCCAGCATTTCTGTCCACTGGGTCACGTCCATAGGCGCCAAAACGTGGACTTAGGCTCGGGATTTCAGGGCCTCGTTTTGAACATTTCAGCCATGACGTTCCCTGGCTTCCGCTCTGGAAATTTGTTACGGGCTCCTCATTGATCATTCATGTAGAGAGCCTCCAGCATCCTGTTGTCCCTTTCCAACCCCCACTGTGTTAGTCAAGAAAGCCAAGTGCTGGTCTGGTCCCATCTGTGCCCCTGTGACTGTGGGAAATTTCCCCCCATTCCATATTGTCCTCGCTCCACTGCCAGGAACTAGAGAGAGGCCTTTTCCCTGGCTTGTGGCTGCATTTAAAAGGGGGCAGGCACATCTGCCTGGATAGCCTGCTCCTCTCCCTAAATGCCTTCTGCCCCTACAGTTACTGTGTATCCAGCCAGAGCCTTGTGGCCAGGGTTTGCCTCTTCCCCAGCAGGAGGCACTTACTGGAGGTCAGGCAGATGTTGCATACACTGTAAACAGCTCCTCAGGCAGACAGCAGAGCGACCCGTCCTCTCATCTGCACTGGGCTGAATCAGCATTTCCAAGAGCCGCTGCACTGCAGCTTGGAGGGAGGGGTGGCACCCACATGGATGCAGTGCGCAGGGTGCAGGCTGCCAGGCAGCAGGGCTGGGACAGGGCAGCCTGGGTCGTGGGGAAAGAGTAAATGTTCTATACAGCATCAAGCGTGCAAGTCAAGGACAGGCTAACTGAACTCCTGGGCAGCCTGCGATCCCTGCTTCTCTTGTACCCTGGGTCCCCTGGCTTCTGAGAATCGGCCCTCCTGGTCCTGCTCCTCCCCAGAGGTTTCCTGCTGGAGACAACAAACAAGACTTCAGCGCTCCACTTGCTTCAGCTCTCGTGCGGCTCTAAGTCACAGCTGTGGTCACTGCAGCAGCGTGTCTGCCTCTAGCCCGCCCCCCTGGCAGCAGGGGATGTACCTCACAGTACGGTCCTGCAGGCACTGGTGAGCCCGTCATGATGCCACCTCCAAGCTACTCCTGTCTAGAAGCAGAACTCAGGCCCGAGTGGGGACCCGGTCCATCCTTTGGTCTGGCGAGGTGCCTGTACGACCACGTGGGGAACCAAAGCGTGAGAGATGCCCACGCCCTACCCCGAGAGTGAGCACGCAGCACGCGGGGCTTGAGGCTCGCTGCCACTGCGTGTACGCCAGGGCAGAGGACGAGCCCTACCCAGAGCAGGGCTCTCAGCTGTAGCTCGGTAACTGGCCGTGCTGCATGGAGGGGAGGCTGGCCTGACCCACGCATGCAGCTGAGCCGAGCCTGTCACTGGGGGGCGAGGGTCTCTGGCGACTGGCTGCTGCAATGGGGCAGCAAGCGCTGGGCACGTTCCAGAGAGCAGCACTGGCCCCTTCCCACCCTAGGCTTTTGGTCAAGCACCCAAAGGGGCAGCACCTTTATAGCATCGTGGAAGATTAGGGTCGTCCTGCGTCACTGTGTCCCGTTCCATTGCCCTCTCAATCTGGCTTGAATCCCGTCAGTTCCGCGTTCAGCCAGCTATGGAATTACCTGAGCACCATGATCCCAATGAAGAGCCTGGCACAGCCGGCTGAGGCAGCAAAAGCATCCCTGACTTGGCATGATGGAGCCCTGCTGGGGGAGACTGGAGCACCCCAGACTGGGGGATGGAGCCTGGGCCCAGGAGCTAAGGCCTGTGTGCAATCGCTCTGCCTGCTGCACATGAATGATGCCAGGGTCAGGCAGACAGGACCCTTTCTCCCCTCTCTGCCCCCCCACCCCACATTTGTCACCTTGGTCTAAGGGGCTGGGAGAGTCTTAGCACACATGACAAGCCCCCAGGCAGCTCTGTCTGAGCCCCAGGACTGGTATTGGTGCCAGCCAGAGAAGTAGAAACAAGCATTGTCCCCTTGGAGGGACCCTGCTGAGTGCACGAGGGACTCCCCAAGGAAGGACCATCCAGGCTGCTGAATTCCAGGGATTAGAATCTTTCTTGCTTTGCTTCGTCTCATGATACCTGTATAATTAGTGCACAAGACCCTTGGCTTTCTCTGCTGTGGTTTCTATGGCGGAAGCAGGCCAGAGCCCCTGTATGTAAAACCCAGGAACAAAATCAGCTGATCAGTGTTATAACAGTGCAAAGAGGGAGCGAGTGCCTGCTGGGAGCCCTGTACCCTGCCATCACAACGGGGCAACTGCCTCTGAAGTGAGCACCTAGGAAGTCCTAAGGGATGTGTCACCGTACTACGCTCTTCCCTCGGGAGATGTCTACAGGACAGTTTCCATAGCCCCAGCCACATTGCGGTGGGAGTAATTTACCGTCACGCAGTTCAGTTCTCTTATCATCGCAGAGTGCAATGGCTTGCATCCCCTATTGTAGGCTTTCTTTGTAAGCATTCTGTCTTCTTAACAAGACAACACAGGGAAGTCTTAAATGATGAAGCTGCAGTGACAGCCTGCCCTTCCTGGGAGCTTCGCCGCACACCTCTGGAGAAGCCCCTGTTATGACTTTTGCAAGATCAGGAAAACTATCAAATTAGAAATATACCTCAGAGCCCAGACAGTGTAATATCTGCATATGACAGAGTCTCCAATTGCAGCCACAGGAATATTAGGGGATTTGTGAAAAATTAACACTATTTCTTCTTCAGTTCAATAGCAAAAGCCAGGAAACAGGACCTCACAATTCTCTTTGTGGTACAAACAAACAAAGGATGTATATGACCAGTATGTATGTACAAAGGATGTATATGACCAGTAGCTCATTCCCACATGACCTGTCACCCGCTTTTCCTTTGTTGCTGGGCATTACTGTAGCTTTGATGCTTGGGTCCTCTGACATGTTGGTATCTCTGACACATACCAGGGCACGGGGAGGCATTCAACATGCTTTTAACAACCTGTTCCCATCCCACTTGGCAGTGCTCAGGGGCTTAAAGAAATCACACAGCATGAACCATAGCACCAGCTGCAGAGGATAATGATCATATATTGCACGGGACATGCTAGTGTATGTGTGTGTAATGCATACACATCAGCCCCTGGGTGCGGAGTACATTGATACAGCATTGGCCATCCGGAAGGGTTTTTTCTAACAGCAGGCCTGGCAGAAAGCATGATGGATGGGGCAGCTCGGCAGTTCAGCACAAGGAATTCTGAGGCCACGTGTCTCAGGCAGATGTGAGGCGTCCTCCTCTCTGTGCAGAAGTGGCTGTTGCTAGCCTCTCTTCATGAAGACATCTCAGAAATGCTGAGTGGTTGACATTGGTGGTTGGGATTATTTTTGCTTCCCCATAACTGGAGAATCTCATTACAGCAGTTTTCCTTCAGGAAATTGATGCTTTAATATTCAGTCTTGTCAGCTGAGGGGCTAAATTTTATTCCTAGAATAACATTTAATTAAACACTCTGGCTCTCTGTCTGTGATGCATCAGTGAGCCACACACATGGACTTACCTTCATCAGCTCTTTTAAAATCAGCCAGAACTGAAGTTAGAATAAACTGTAAAATTTATGGACTGTACCCTCCCTTTTTAATTAGCACTGTGAGTGCGTGGCCCGAGCCTTCGGGGCCTGGGGAAGGAGCCATTTCTTTGTTTACTGGGAGCTATCACACTTCACTGCCTGGTCCAGCCACATCCCCCTAGCTGGAGCTGTGCAAAAACGTCTGAAGGCATCAGAATATCCTACTGCCCAGGCAAAGCCCAAACTACTGTAGGAAATTCCTGGTTTTGCTCTTTGTTCACCCATGGGAAGGGCCTTCCCGGTGCTGTTCCCATTCTTCTACAGACTGGGCTGGGCTTGCCAGGGGTTGAAGAGCAGGTTCTTATCTCTGTACTGACAGCCCTGGTTGCACATGAAATAAAAGGTATGTGGCAACACAATAGCTCCTGCACCCATCTGGACCAGCTGAAGAGGCTGGTCCTGGGCCACAGCCACCTGCAGAGCTGTGTTTCGCAGAACCAGAAAAACAGGATTGCCACCTTGCTGGTAACTAGACCCCCAAGGCCCCACCCCTGCTCTGCCTCTTCCCGTGAGCCCCTGCCCTTAGAATCATAGAATATCAGGGTTGGAAGGGACCTCAGGAGGTATCTAGTCCAACCCCCTGCTCAAAGCAGGACCAATCCCCAACTCAATCATCCCAGCCAGGGCTTTGTCAAGCCAGGCCTTAAAAACCTCTAAGGATGGAGATTCCACCACCTCCCTAGGTAACCCATTCCAGTGCTTCACACCCTCCTAGTGAAAAGGTTTTTTCCTAATATCCAACCTAAACATCCCCCACTGCAACTTGAGACCATTACTCCTTGTTCTGTCATCTGCTACCACCGAGAACAGTCTAGATCCAGCCTCTTTGGAACCCCCCTTTCAGGTAGTTGAAAGCAGCTATCAAATCCCCCCTCATTCTTCTCTTCTGCAGACTAAACAATCCCAGTTCCCTCAGCCTCTCCTCATAAGTCATGTGCCCCAGCCCCCAAATAATTTTCGTTGCCCTCCGCTGGACTCTCTCCAGTTTATCCACATCCTTTCTGTAGTGAGGGGCCTAAAACTGGACACAGTACTCCAGATGAGGCCTCACCAGTGCCAAATAGAGGGGAACGATCACGTCCCTCGATCTGCTGGTAATGCTCCTATTAATGCAGCCCAATATGCCGCTGGCCTTCTTGGCAACAAGGGCATACCTTTGAACTCATATCCAGCGTCTTGTCTACTGTAATCCTCAGGTCCTTTTCTGCAGAACTGCCAGTCAGTCTCCAGCCTGTAGCGGTGCATGGGATTTGTCCTAAGTGCAGGACTCTGCACTTCTCCTTGTTGAACCTCATTAGATTTCTTTTGGCCCAATCCTCCAATTTGTCTAGGTCACTCTGGACCCTATCCCTACCCTCCAGCATATCTACTTCTCCCCCCAGCTTAGTGTCATCTGCAAACTTGCTGAGGGTGCAATCCACACTATCCTCCAGATCATTAAAGAAGATGTTGAACCAAACCGGCCCCAGGACAGACCCTTAGGGCACTCCGCTTGATACCGGCTGCCAACTAGACATCGAGCTGTTGATAACTACCCGTTGAGTCCGACAATCTAGCCAGTTTTCTATCCACCTTATAGTCCATTCATCCAGCCCATACTTCTTTAACTTGCTGGCAAGAATCCTGTGGGAGACCGTGTCAAAAGCTTTGCTAAAGTCAAGGAACAACATGTCCACTGCTTTCCCCATATCCACAGAGCCAGTTATCTCATCATAGAAGGCAATCAGATTAGTCAGGCATGACTTGCCCTTGGTGAATCCATGCTGACTGTTCCTGATCACTTTCCTCTCCTCCAAGTGCTTCAGAGTGGATTCCTTGAGGACCTGCTCCATGATTTTGCCAGGGACTGAGGTGAGGCTGACTGGCCTGTAGTTCCCCGGATTCTCCCTCCTTTCCCTTCTCTGCCTCTTCCCCCAAGACCCCGCCCCTGTCATTTGCTCCTGTCCTCCCCTCACCCATCACTTGCTGTATTGTCTCTACCTCTGTTGCACCAGGGAGCTGGGTTCCCTCTGCCTCAGGGCTGGGACGGGAGCTGCTGCAGCCTGACACGGAGCCTGCCTGCAGGTTAGAGGTCGTCCCGATTGAGCAGGGGCCGGGGCAGATTAATGACCTGGTGCCTCCCCACACCTCGTGCTAACTGGGCTTTTGGTGTCCGGTCAGTTCAAGCCAAAAACCAGACTGTCAGGTAAAATCCGGATGGTTGGCAACCCTACACAGAAAAGACCTATTAACTGAGGTCCCATCCCAGCCCTTCCCCGGGAGCCAGGGCAGGCTCCTTTCTGGGTGCACATGTGTGAGTTTGTGCTAGCTTTCTGTCCCAAGCAACGGGGCTTCTGCCACAGCCTGGGAGATCTTGTGAGGCTGGGGAGATCGCACCGGCAGGGAATTTTCCTGATCTTTATTTTACGTTCCCATTTTTCGTTCCTTCCCATTATGCCGCACAGCGTCTCCACCCCCACATGGCATCTGTCAGGCTACTATGAGGCCTGTCTCCCCTCGCTCCCCAAATTGTCACTAAACCAACCCGTCCTCCCGCAGGTGTCAGCTCCCCCACCCCAGTGATCAGTCCCCTTTCCTACCTTTGAGCTCTCACCAGGTTCCAAGTCTGTTGCTGGTAAGGAGGTGCCTGGCTGGGCTCCATGTGCGGGAATGGTGGCACTGGGGGTCACTCCTGCCTGCTCCAGCCTGGTGCTGCTTTGGTGTATCCTGCCCTCCCTGAACCACTGCTGCCTCACCATGGCACATCTCATCTCTTCTCTGCCCCTCCCTCCCCCCGCCAGGCCCCACTAGCCTCTCTCTTTCTCCCTCCCAGCTCTGGAGTACTTCCCCCAGAGCTGTCAGCTCTGCTTCCAAACTGGAATCTCACTTGCTTGTTTCCGGCCCATGTTTCTAACCTCTCCAGGCCCCTTTATGGCATCTCTGTGCCCTGGCACTGGCAGCTCCCCTGGTCAGTGCTGTCCTCAGTCTCACCCAGCAAGTGTCACTGGCTAAAGGGTCGTGGGTTACTAAGTACCAGGTGATGCCACGGCACGGATTGCATGGCCAGGAGCAACCGTTCCACTCATCTAGTCAGACCTCCAGCTCAGGGTGGCCAGCGCAGGAGAGGAAAGGAAGAGCAGCTCCCGGGGAGGTGCCGGTTATGACAATTGGGCCTATAACTTTTTGTCTGCTGGGGAATAACCATGAACAGTAGGTCAAATTATTTTTAATAAAGAATGTTATAAATAGGTGCAAGAAATCCAGACAGAAAACCAGACCAAGTCCAAACACAAAGGCCTCCTGCTGTACCTCAAGGACCGTGTTGAGATCATGCCTGGTAAACCAGAAAATGTTGGTCCAGAAATTAATGAACCTGAATTAGTCTGTTGGAAACTTGGCCTAATTGGTGGACAAAATAACGATGGGCTGGTCTGTCCACCCACCACTCCCTTTGTGGGTCCTGAAAGAAAGAGACTTTGGGGGGAAAATAAAGAAGAACAGACAGAGGCTAGTGGAGTGAGCTTCCCCATCATGGCTGCCAAATCCCATTTCCTGGGATCCCGGGCCTTCGTCTCCCTGACCCTGAGAGCTGTCCTGAGCAGCCCAGGCCAGTGAGAGGGACCCAGGCGACATGGCCACCCCTACTGGCTCCAGCTGAATGCCAACCACCACCCAGGATGAGACAGGGTCAGACTGTAACAAGAACAGCTCCAGGCCATGTCAACTGACTTCTCTTTCCCCCCAAAGGACAGTTATTACCATCTTTGAGACCAGCTACGGGACTCTCAAGGAAGGGCCCTTTTTCTCCTAAAACCCTCTCCAGCTAACGGGAAATGGGTCGAGGGATGGGAGTAAAATGAAAGCCTGATTGAACACTTGACATTTCAAATGCTGCAACTGTTTTCCCTTCTTTTCTGTATCTCTAATAAAAGGGTCACGGGCTGTGGAATGGCGTGTTTGCCGTGGTACCACACGGGCTGTGGAATGGCGTGTTTGCCGTGGTACCACACGGGCTGTGGAATGGCGTGTTTGCCGTGGTACCACACGGGCTGTGGAATGGCGTGTTTGCCGAACCCCAGACTGTGGGGTTTAACACTGTTTAGTGTTGGACAGTGACTGGCTTCGGGCCCCTATATCCCATCTTTATGAACACAACAGGCCATGGGAAGGCTAGTGAGGAGGCAGCCTCTCGTTACAAAGCACTTCAGGAGTTCAAAAGCCTGGCAGATTCAGCAGACAGTAGAGTGGGGAAAGCCAGGGGCTGGTGTCTCTGATGATTCGTTATTTATCCGCCATTCCTTGCAGATCGCAGAATATCGGAGTACAGATGTGTGAATAACTGAAAGGAAACATCTACCTGCATCGCTGCAGAGCAAAGAGACGGAGTGAGAGAAAAGCCAGAGCGCAATGCAGCTGATGAGGCACATCTGGGTGCACTGAAACAGCAGCAGGAGAGAAAAGAAAGTCAGGGCCGAGCCCGGTGTGCGCAGGGGCGAAGTTCTGCTGTGCTGGGACAGCAGTTACTAGCCGTGGAGACAGACAGACAGACAGGGGCCCATTGCAACTGGCTTGGCTTTGCAGATGATTTGGCTTTAAGGTGCACAGAGGCTCCTGCTGCCGCCTGGTGGCAGATGGAAGATCGGGAGGCAGGGAGCGATGCCGGGGGTGCACACTGGACAGGAGTTGGCAGCCCGCACCATGCTGCTTGCCGGGGGCTCCCAGTCAGGGCGTGTGGTGTGCGGTATGGAGGAGCCTGGCTATTGGGTGAGTTACATCTGTGTAAGCGCAGAGATCGAAGAAGTGAGACGAGAACCAACAGGCTGATGGGGGTGGCAGCCACAAGGCAAGTCTGGGCGAGGCGGCTGTGGAGGGCACATAGGTGGGGGCAGCAGGACTGGGCCAGCTCTGGAGGACAGGTGGGGGAGAGGTGGGGAAGAGGGGTGGGGGTGGCACAGGGAACCCACAATTGTTTTTTCATGATCTGTAAGGTTTTACTGTACGTTTTCTAACTATTTGAAAAGCATTGTCTGTTGCCGACAGGAGGCGAATTGCCCACGTGCACCTTCCAGCAGGCCAGCCACACACAGCCCTGGCTGCAGCTGGAGAGTGAGGCCAGGGTGGGACGTGTCGGGGTGATCTATGGTTTCGTTCTCCTGAAGGACAGTATCCCGGCTTGTCATAGAATCATAGAATCATAGAATATCAGGGTTGGAAGGGACCCCAGAAGGTCATCTAGTCCAACCCCCTGCTCGAAGCAGGACCAATTCCCAGTTAAATCATCCCAGCCAGGGCTTTGTCAAGCCTGACCTTAAAAACCTCTAAGGAAGGAGATTCTACCACCTCCCTAGGTAACGCATTCCAGTGTTTCACCACCCTCTTAGTGAAAAAAAGTTTTTCCTAATATCTAATCTAAACCTCCCCCACTGCAACTTGAGACCATTACTCCTCGTTCTGTCATCTGCTACCATTGAGAACAGTCTAGAGCCATCCTCTTTGGAACCCCCTTTCAGGTAGTTGAAAGCAGCTATCAAATCCCCCCTCATTCTTCTCTTCTGCAGGCTAAACAATCCCAGCTCCCTCAGCCTCTCCTCATAAGTCATGTGTTCCAGACCCCTAATCATTTTTGTTGCCCTTCGCTGGACTCTCTCCAATTTATCCACATCCTTCTTGAAGTGTGGGGCCCAAAACTGGACACAGTACTCCAGATGAGGCCTCACCAATGTCGAATAGAGGGGAACGATCACGTCCCTCGATCTGCTCGCTATGCCCCTACTTATACATCCCAAAATGCCATTGGCCTTCTTGGCAACAAGGGCACACTGCTGACTCATATCCAGCTTCTCGTCCACTGTCACCCCTAGGTCCTTTTCCGCAGAACTGCTGCCGAGCCACTCGGTCTCTAGTCTGTAGCTGTGCATTGGATTCTTCCGTCCTAAGTGCAGGACCCTGCACTTATCCTTATTGAACCTCATCAGATTTCTTTTGGCCCAATCCTCCAATTTGTCTAGGTCCTTCTGTATCCTATCCCTCCCCTCTAGCGTATCTACCACTCCTCCCAGTTTAGTATCATCCGCAAATTTGCTGAGAGTGCAAACCCTTCAGTGGCGTGGAGCCTGCAGACCCTTTACAGGTTGTGCCACTCCCCCGCTGTGCTGCCCCGGAGCCCCCTTTGCATTCAGAATCAGCCGGCAGCTACTCACTGCCAGGGGGAACAAGGAGGCAGCCACGCGTCTGCCCCTTCCCAAGGTCGCAAGGGCTGGGTAGCAGGCAGAGATGCTGGCACTCCGGGATCTCGCTGGCTATCCCCGACTGCCCAGGCAGTCCTCTGGCTCCAGCATGGCGTGCTGCGCAGGACCCTGCTCTCATTCAAGTCACCGGAAATGTTGCCATTGGCTTCCGTGGGAGAGGCTCAGGCCAATGCACCATCCTTGTCCCCTGTTTCTGAGCAGGTTCCTGCAGGGCCCCTGGGGCTGGGGAGTGGGTTGCAGGTGGCATAAAGGGCAGTTGAGAGGGTCCCCCCTGAAAAGCAGAGTACAGCTGGGCTGCACTCAGCAATGTGAGAGGGCAGCACGCAGAGGGGTGGGTGGGAAGCTGGGCCGCAGGGAAGACAGAAATGGCTGCTGGGCCCTTCTCATTCATGGCTTGGAAGGCAAATAACGAAGTCACTTAATTCTTTTTTGGGAGAAGAGCTGGAGCAGCCGTTCTGGGGCCTGCAAGTGAATCCCTGACAGACAGAGCTGAGCAAAAGGGTCTAATCCTGCTCCCACCGGAGTCAACGGGAGTGTTGCTATTGGCATCAGTGGGGCAGCTCTGGGTCCTTCAGGAAGAGTTCAGATTGGAGCAATAGACGTCCCTGCTCACACGAGATTCAGGCCTGGAGCTCCATGGGGGGCGTGGGCCAGGGCTGTGAGTGCCAAAGACGAGTAGGGCTGAAGGTCCAGGAGAGCTGGGTGGAGTCCCACACCCTTGTGTCCAGGGGAAGCCAACCCCTCATCTCTCCGCCTTAGCCCTGGCTCTTACCAGCCCTGTTAGTCCTTTAGTTTCAAGAGCACTAAATTCACTCACAGGTTTTATATATAGATATCTAAGACATGCTGTTGTAAAACCTGCCAACTGAGCACTCCCCGGTGAAATGGAGTGCAGCCGCTCCTCGGAGGAGGTGCTGGTTCTGCACTGTTTGTCTATCAAAGGTTTGGCAAAGTCTGGAGCGCGAGTAGTGTTGTGTCTGTGCTCGGCCCCTCTCCAGTCCCAGATAGGCCCCAGTCCTGCAGCCCCTGAAGTCAACAGCTGCCCTTTCTAGAGATCTGGACAACGGTATTAGTGACAATTGCCCTCTGCCACGGGCCTGGGCCCTTGGCTGCATGGTCCGCAGGGATACAAAGGGAATCACACTGGAATGCTTACAGGCTTCCTGCAGGGACTCCACAGAGCCTGGGCTGGGGTGGGCAGGCAGCGGCTCTGTGAAGGGCTACACGGCTCAGCAATGCTGCTAGCCCATCACTACATTACCATGCACTGTCTTGTATTGGAGCTATTTACAGGCGTGTATGCAACACGTATCCTCTGCACAGCTGAGTCTGGGGGCTCTGGAGCAATTCCAAGCCATGCCAGCACCAGGCCAGGCAGCTGGGGGGAGCCTGGCTAAGGTGCTGGCACACAGGGAAGCAGCTGGTGAGCGGGTGGGATTCTCTGCAGAATGCCTGAGATTTGGCGACACAGCACTTGAGTCAAGCCACGGAAGCAAAGTGTTTTCATGGCCAAGGGCAGCCCGGCAGATTTGGAGCGAGGAAGAGGCTGTTGCTAGCCCATAGTTTTGGTTGGCAAGGATGGGATGCGGGCACTGGTGCCAGACATGCTAATAGCACTTGCTGCTCCTCGTCTTTGGAGCCAGCTCGTTTTCTCCTCTTTCTCCCTTCGCTTGCAGGTCTTTGTTCTGTTGGGACTGAGCAGGAGTTTGGTCTCCCTGCTCTTTGCATGCCAGCTGGGCATAGGGAGGCAGGCTGGCTCGTGGCTGAGGCAGACGGCTCATCCCAGAGATGCTCCGGGCTGCTGGGCTATTGTTTCTAGCTGGCCCACCAAGAGGCAGCTGGGGGCAAGGTTTTGCTTCCGGATTCCATTACCATGGAGACCAGCGCACCCTTCTCGCTCTGCCTGTGCTGGGGCGAATACGTCTCCAGAGGTAACTGCCTTGATTCTAGCTAAACGTACAGAGGGTTTGTGTGTGCGTGGGACTTGGCTGGGCTTGAAGAAAAATCTTTGTTCAGTCAGGTCATTGCTTCACCCTTCAGTGTGTTGTGGTGCTGGCAATTGTGAGGACGTTCGCACTGTGCGTTTACATCTGTAGCAAGAAGCCAGTAGGTTTTCTCCTCATTGAGGCATAGAGACAAAGGTGCTGGAAGTAGGGGTGCTGGGGGGGGGGGGAGGAGGAGGGGAGGAAGCTGCCGCACCCCCTGGCTTGAAGTAGTTTCCATCATATCCAGGGTTTACAGTTTGGTTCAATGGCTCTCAGCCCCCCCATGTACACATTGTTCCAGCCCCCTGCACAGAGAGCTTGTAATTAACAACCCAGCGTTACATAACAGCAAGGGGTGCCTGCTGACAGCTGCAGACAGCCACACTCTGTTCTGCCCCCTGAAGGCCAGAGACCGGCCTTCCCAAACGAGGCTGTCTCCACAGCCAGTCCAGTATCCCTTTACAGCCACGGTGCCACGTCACGCACCCTTCCATGGGCACAGCACCTTCCACAACCATGCACCGCACCACATGCCCACAGGCCTGCGCCAGGCAGCCTCCGTTCTTATAAAACAAACACAGCTGGGGCATCTCCTCCCTCTGCACCTGGTTCTGGAACTGGCGTTTGCTGCTACTGGCACACGCGTGGTCAGAAATAGGGCTGCAAATCTGGTTCTGGTTGCTTGGGAGAATGTTCTCCTGTCACTGTTGCTACCTGAAGCTCCTCCTTCCAGGAGGCCGCAGTCTGCTGCCAGATGTCTGGTGGGCAATCACTAGTGCCTCCGGGTCCAGCTTCTTCCAGTGCAGCAGGATTGCATTCTGGAGGTTTTCACTCATCGTGCTGCTGCCAGCGGTCTCCCTGGGTGGGAAGGAGCAAACGTGTCTCTTGGAACGGCTTCCTGCCACACTGCTTCCGAATGGCATTTGTCTCCTTCAGGCGGAAATTAGCAATTCACTTTCAGTCTCTGTTGTGGATTCAGTGGCACTCAGTGCTCGGGCTCGGGGCAGATGGCAGTACTGTGATGTCCGGTGACAGCTGGCAGCAAGACACAGTGTCTCATCACCACAGCTCGCACTGCATCCCATCGTTACAGTCACAGTTTTCTTTTGCCTGCGTTGTCTGGCAGAAGGGTTGTACTGACGGCTGACTCTGGACAATCGCTCTAGATATGTTCACAGCCGTACCTCTCATACTGTTGTCTGGGCTCCACGTTTCTTGCACAGTTTTGGTGTCCCTGCCTGTTTTCCTCTCCTGCCCATCCTCCATAGCCTGCTGGCTGGTGACCCAATGTATGGCTTCCTAGCACTCCTCGTTAACAGAGGCCTGCATCTGCAATTGCTCCTGTTCCACAGGTTGGCAGCCTTGTCTGGCTTTTTCAAACAGAGCCTCACACACTCTCAGCACAGGCCTGTGTCCCAGCTTAGCTCGGCAGCCCCCACCAGCCTGTCTCTAACCAGGTCATTTCTTAAGGGGCCACAATTGGAAGAGTGGCTCTTGAGCGTCAGTTCAGCATTGATTCCTTGGATGTTGCTGGGTGCGGCAGAGGAACCTTTCAAGGTTTCGTTCTGTCTTGGGACACACTAAGCTTCAAACTGTGGCAGAACCTGTCGAAATCAGTGGTGTCCGTGAGCGAGAGCTGAGTACAGTTACAAATACCTAGAGCCTCTGCACCAGCTACAGTTAATAATAAGGCCCCTTTCCTTGCATTGCTCCTTGTGTTTGCATCCACTGTGGTCCTGGACAGCAAGGGCTGCTGTCTGAAACACTTCCATGATGCCTCCACATTGTCCCCAGACCTGCTCTCTAGCAGGGTGTCAGGGCACCTGGCCACACCGAGTGTGCACGTCAGGTGTCTGAAAAATTCTGCACACTCAGGCTGTAAAACACTTCCAGGCTGTTCCCAGAGCTGCCCCTCCTGGTGCCATGCACGTTTCTGCTCCCTAAGGCCAGGAGAGCTTGTAGTTCCCATCTCAGTCATGTTGTATTGAGACATTACATACCGGCGCTGGGAGCTGGCCACAGTCTGTTCTGCCCCTGCCCTCTGGAACCCTGCCTTCCAGCATGGAGGGGGCCTGGTCTCTGCAGCCAGCCCCACGCCCATGCCCAGCACTGATGCTGCTCCATGTGGCCAGGCAGGAAGGGCTGAGGAAGGAGCCGGCCAGAAGCCCTGTAGGGAAGCAGAGGCAGACAAGCAGCCTTAGGGACATGACTGTTCCCTTCATTCGAACAAAGTTCCTGGGGTTCTTTACCCTCCGACAGCAGTGACTTCTCTCCTTCTGCCAGGAGTAGCCGTGCGTTTCCTGGTCACCCCTAGACCTCTGTGCTGGGAACAGTGTCTGGCTGTACGAGTGCCGGGGGCCTCCAAGCTACACGACTCAGCCTTTTTGTCCGTACTTGTCAGAGATTCCCCCAATGCCTTTGAGGGGCAGGAGGCTCCAGCGCTCAGGGTGACACAGGGAGTTATTTGCTCTCTCATCCTTTGAGAACTCTTTCTGTTCATTGGCCAAGGATATCTCCATGAGTGCCAGGGAAATGCACTCTTGGGCCCCACCTTGCTTTTGGCAAGCTCTGGAAACTTTCTCTTCTTGCTATTCTCTGGGTCCTGCATTCCTCTGTCCCTAGTGTCTGCTCATACCAGTCCCTGCTCCCCTCCCCAGTCCCAGTCCAGCCTGAGAGAGGGCATGGCTGACTGTCTGGGTAACAAGTCACCCAGCTCTCTCCCTGCCTGGGTAGACAAAGGAAGACAGAGAGCTTGGAAACCGGACTCAGTAGTGACTCTGGACACATCCACCCTAGAACGTAAGAGTCAGACCAAAGGTCCATCCAGCCCAGTATCCTGTCTTCCCACAGTGTCCAATGCCAGGTGACCCAGAGGGAATGAACGGAACAGGGCAATCATTGAGTGATCCGTCCCCTGGCGCCCATTCCCAGCTTCTGGCAAACAGAGGCTAGGGACCCCATCCCTGCCCATGAAAACTCCCTACATGAAAACCCTTCGCTCAACATGCACCACGTGGAGCAGAGGGGGAGGAGGGATGCAGATGGAGGTGTTGCCCAACAGGGTGTCTGGAAGCTGCACATGCCTGCAGCACCCTGTACCCCCTCATCAACGCAAGTTTGCTCCTCTGTAGCCCAGTGCAGAACTCCCTTCCAGCTGGGATGCAAAGAGCCAGCTCTAATTGAGTCATTAAGGCTATGCCTGGATGTTCCTTCTTGCTGGGTTTATGTTATTGGGCAGACACAGATGGACTTTGTGCCATCCTGCGCCTTAGGATGATGCATAAAGGTACCATGGAGAGACATGGAGTTTACTGCAGGAATCGCGAGGGTTGTAAGTGTGACCGTGTCCGAAGAGGTAATTGCTTGCCAGGGAGACGCAGCGCTGGAAGTGTACAAGAGGAAGAGGGACCCTCGTGTCAACGCTGTGTGCAGAGCCGTGGAACTGGGCTGTGGTGTGTCG
The DNA here is from genome assembly GCF_965140235.1 of Caretta caretta. Classification (NCBI taxonomy): domain Eukaryota; kingdom Metazoa; phylum Chordata; order Testudines; family Cheloniidae; genus Caretta; species Caretta caretta. The sequence goes on from NC_134215.1 coordinate 894,895, forward strand.
ATAACATAAAGCCAAATGGTCTGGAAAGCAAACAGTTACTGGAACAGAGAGGTGTGGAAATTCCTTTAGTCTGGTTTTCAACCCACAGCTCGTTACTCCTACAAAGCCAAACCCAGAACCCTCAACCCTTATCAGCATGAGAACTTGCCCCCCTCCCCTGTCCTTTTGGCATAGCATAGGGGAGCACTCAGTGTCGAGCAAACCAATACCCAGTGTGACTGGAGATTTGCTAGGATTTTATTAATTTACAAATCAATTCATGAATTCCTTTCTCTGGCAGCCCCAGAACAGCCAGCCCCTCTAGTGTGTAATGGAAGTGAATGTTTGCCACGTGCTAGCAAGTGACCTGTCCTAATGCGCCCTATCTTTAGCCACTAACATGAGTACTAAATTACATAGATGCTAGCACTCTCGGCTCACACTTTCCATCAGTACATTTCAAGGCACTTTGTTGTTATCTGTATTTTACAGAGGGGGAAACTGCGGCACGGAGCAGGGCTGTGACTGGCTCGAGGTCACACAGCCGCCAAGCAGCAGAGCCAGGCATCAAATCCAGGTCTCCTGAGTCCCAGTCCAGTGCTCCATCCACGCGGCCACAAGGCATTCAGGAACTGAGGCAGGGTGGGATGAGAACTACTCAGGCACAGGGCGGGGGTGTTGGAGGGAGGGCACTGGGGTCAGCTCAGACCTTTTGGAGGCTCACAGGGAGCGAAGGCCACGTCCTCCCTTATCTGAACTGGCCTGGGTCTGCTACAAGGCCTGGGATCAGCCTGGGCAGGCTCTGCCATGTTCGGGTCAGCCTGGCTCAGCTGCCAGTGTCCAGCAGAGGACAGTTCATCAGCACATGCCTGGGGCATCACCATATAAAGGGAAGGGGCAGGTTCGTGTCTAGCTTGAAGTATTGTTACCTGCCGATCTGAAAGTGCTGAGCCCAGCTCATTGAAGGGTTGGAAATTCCACTTGCATTTAGCAGGGGTCCGGACGCACAGCTGTTCTCACTCTCCCTGGGCTCTTGCTGTCTCTGATGGTCACTTATAGATTCATAGACTTTAAGGTCAGAAGGGACCATTATGATCATCTAGTCTGACCTTCTGTACAATGCAGGCCACAGAATTTCACCCACCACTCCTACAAAAAACCTCTCACCTATGTCTGTGCTATTGAAGTCCTCAAACCGTGGTTTAAAGACTTCAAGGAGCAGAGAATCCTCCAGCAAGTGACCCATGCCCCATGCTACAGAGGAAGGCGAAAAACCTCCAGGGCCTCTTGCAATCTGCCCTGGAGGAAAATTCCTTCCCGACCCCAAATATGGTGATTAGCTAAACCCTGAGCATATGAGCAAGATTCATCAGCCAGATACTACAGAAAATTCTTTCCTGGGTAACTCAGATCCCACCCCATCTAACATCCCATCACAGGCCATATGGGCCTATTTACCATGAATATTTAATTACCAAAACCATGTTATCCCATCATACCATCTCCTCCATAAACTTATCGAGTTTAATCTTAAAGCCAGATAGATCTTTTGCCCCCACTGCTTCCCTTGGAAGGCTGTTCCAAAACTTCACTCCTCTGATGGTTAGAAACCTTCGTCTAATTTCTAGTCTAAATTTCCTGGTGGCCAGTTTATATCCATTTGTTCTTGTGTCCACATTGGTACTGAGCTTAAATAATTCCTCTCCCTCTCCGGTATTTATCCCTCTGATATATTTATAGACAGCAATCATATCTCCCCTCAACCTTTTTTTAGTTAGGCTAAACAAGCCAAGCTCCCTGAGTCTCCTTTCATAAGACACGTTTTCCATTCCTCGGATCATCCTAGTAGCCCTTCTCTGTACCTGTTCCAGTTTGAATTCATCCTTCTTAAACATGGGAGACCAGAACTGCACACAGTATTCCAGGTGAGGTCTCACCAGTGCCTTGTATAACGGTACTAAAACCTCCTTATCTCTACTGGAAATACCTCGCCTGATGCATCCCAAGACCGCATTAGCTTTTTTCACGGCCATATCACATTGGCGGCTCATACTCATCCTATGATCTACCAATACTCCAAGGTCCTTGTCCTCCTCCGTTACTTCTAATTGATGCGTCCCCAGCTTATAACTAAAATTCTTGTTATTAATCCCTAAATGCATCACCTTATACTTCTCACTATTAAATTTCATCCTATTACTATTACTCCAGTTTACAAGGTCATCCAGATCCTCCTGTAGGATATCCCTGTCCTTCTCTAAATTGGCAATACCTCCCAGCTTTGTATCATCCGCAAACTTTATTAGCACACTCCCACTTTTTGTGCTGAGGTCAGTAACAAAAAGATTAAATAAGATTGGTCCCAAAACCGATCCTTGAGGAACTGCACTGGTAACCTCCCTCCAGCCTGACAGTTCACCTTTCAGTAGGACCCGTTGTAGTCTCCCCTTTAACCAATTCCTTATCCACCTTTCAATTTTCCTATTGATCCCCGTCTTACCCAATTTAACTAATAATTCACCATGTGGCACGGTATCAAACGCCTTACTGAAATCTAGGTAAATTAGATCCACTGCATTTCCTTTGTCTAAAAAATCTGTTACTTTCTCAAAGAACGCAGTTTCCACAGTATGCATCCGATGAAGTGAGCTGTAGCTCACGAAAGCTTATGCTCAAATAAATAGGCTAGTCTCTAAGGTGCCACAAGTACTCCCTTTCTCTTTTCTCAAAGAAGGAGATCAGGTTGGTTTGGCACGATCTACCTTTTGTAAAACCATGTTGTATTTTGTCCCATTTACCATCGGCTTCAATGTCCTCAACTACTTTCTCCTTCAAAATTTTTTCCAAGACCTTGCATACTACAGATATCAAACTAACAGGCCTGCAGTTACCCGGATCGCTTTTTTCCCCTTTCTTAAAAATAGGAACTGTGTTAGCGATTCTCCAGTCATACGGTACAACCCCTAAGTTTACAGATTGATTAAAAATTCTTGCTAATGGGCTTGCAATTTCATGTGCCAGTTCCTTTAATATTCTTGGATGAAGATTATCCGGGCCCCCCGATTTAGTCCCATTAAGCTGTTTCAGTTTCGCTTCTACCTAGGATGTGGTAATATCTACCTCCACATCCTCATTCCCATTTGTCGTCCTACCATTATCCCTGAGATCCTCATTGGCCTCGTTAAAGACTGAGGCAAAGTATTTGTTTAGATATTGGGCCATGCCTAGATTATCCTTAACCTCCACTCCATCCTCAATGTTTAGCGGTCCCACTTCTTCTTTTTTTGTTTTCTTTTTCTTTATCTGCCTATAGAATCTTTTACTATTGCTTTTAATTCCCTTTGCAAGGTCTAACTCTACATGACTTTTGGTCTTTCTCACTTCATCCCTACATGTTTTGACCTCAATAAGGTAGCTTTCCTTGCTGATCCCTCCCATCTTCCACTCCCTGTATGCTTTCTACTTTTTCTTAATCACCTCTCCGAGATGCTTGCTCATCCAGCTTGGTCTACAACTCCTGCCTATGAATTTTTTCCCCTTTCTTGAGATGCAGGCTTCCGATAGCTTCTGCAGCTTTGATTTAAAATAATCCCAGGCCTCTACCTTTAGATCCATAAATTCTTCAGTCCAATCCACTTCCCTAGCTAATTTCCTTAAGTGGAAGTGCCAGGACTTCACATTCCGCAGTTCAATGATATCGTCTGACTGGCCCCATTCTAGCGTCTTCATGGCCAAGGATGCCCACCCGCCTACAAACCTAGCCAACCGAGACACAAATACCCCTTCTCCGCAAGGAGCTGCCACCACCGGGGGGGGAACAGAGCCATCTGCAGCCATGCGCAGTAATCCCACATTACCGCTGAGGAACTGAACTAAGCTCCTGTACCCACCTGAAACAGCAGGGGCAATTGAAACTGGCACAGTGGCGCAGTCTGATCTGGACTCTGGGGTGGAGGCCAGGATTAATACCCCTGTTCTTACCGAGGGAGTGTGACTGCTCCTTCACTTGTTCACACCTTGCAGAGGATGGCACCTTGGGCAGCACGCGCTGCCCTGTTGTACCAAGTGGTGGCAATGGCTGAGTGACGCACTTCAGCGCTGGACCTGCCAGAGACAGTACCCCGCTGCACTCAGCATGCTTTGCCCTGCTCTCTTTATCGAGATACTTCCGCTTTGTGCCCACGAACTAGAAGCTACATTTGAAAACCGGCCCCAGATTGTGGCACCAGCATCCCTGCCTGTAGCCCCTGTGTTTCTGGAGGTCTCCTAGCCAAGCAGTGACACTGTTTGCCGCCGCTTAGCTTGTGACAGCTGATGTGGCTGCAGGCGTGGCCTCTTTGGCAGCAGCCTGCCAGGGGGCCAGGCTATCTGGTGACTCATTGCACCGGCCCCCAATGTAACAGCCAAACCTGCCTTAGGCCAAGTCAAGCCAACAGCAGGGTCAGCCGGCACTTGCTGTCCAGGCTGCTGCCCGGAGACAGAGAAGCAAGGCAGCCCATTGTCAGGGCAGTGGCTGAGAGAGCACCCTCCTCCCCGCTGTAAGTCTATTTCAGTCCTGGGCCTGCTGCCTAGTGCAGCAAGAGGAGGCACTGCCCGCCAGTTCCGTTTACATCTGATCCAAGGAAGCACTGACATTTCCCGCCTGCTTGCAGATCACCTTGATCGGAGAGCAGGTATGGGCCAGAGGCTCACACCGAGTCCTATTGCCTGGGAAGCCGTCAGGCGTCTCTGAGTGCTGGTGCTTCCTGGGCAGGGTCCAGCGCTCTGGGGGGGCTGCTGGCCCTTTCGACGGCGCTGCTGCACCAAGGCATTCAATCACGGCAAGCAAGGCCGCAGAGCGTGCCTCGCACGGAGCTCACATGCTGTCTGAGCTGCATCCCACCTGCAATGTCACTGCTGCCCATGCTGGTGCTGGGGGAGGCCGGCTGTGCGCTAATCCCCCCTCCCGGGGCTGGCAGGAGGGAGCTGAAGTGGCATATCGCGCATGGCAAGACACACACGGCAAGAGAATGGACCTGTTTGAACTGCTCCCACCCTTCGGTCTGAGCCTGTCTCTTGGGGGACTTTCGCCAGCCGCCTCCTGCCAGGACTATCTCACAGCTCCCAGGCCTGGCTTGTGGGACCTGCCAGCACCACTGGGCATGTGCCCGAAGAAGGGCTATGCATGGCAGAGGGCAGGTCTGGCCAGCGCAGAGTTAACTCGGGCGACTGGCGTCGGGGTTGGCCTGGCCTATGTGTGAGCGGCCACGCTGCACAACCAGACATGACGGTGTCCACCTGGGCACGGCACTCACCCATGTAAGGCACAGGACTTCGGGGGCACGCCCCAGGTTCCTTTGCGCTGCAATGCGGTCAGCTGCTCTGATTTTTTCCCACTGAATTGTGGGAGAACGTGTCTGTCCTTGGGTGCACGGGAGAATTGTGGGAAGGCGTTGGGGGACTATCAGCCCTGGATTCCTTTAGCCTGCGTCCACACTGCAGAGTGGGAGGGTTCCTGCCCACGGATAAACCTCGCCCAGGTTCTAACTCACCTTCTAGGCCGGCCTGCGCGCGAGGAGGGATTCCTCTCTGCATGGAGCCTGGACCATGACCCTGACGACTTTGTGCCTGACCCGACTCCATTGCGACCTCTTCCCATCTGACACTCCCTGCCCAGCGCCCCATGCCCTGGCTGGTCTGTCTTCCTGGAATTAGCCTGCAGGAATGCCTGGTGTGTTCACCTCGTAGCTCGCTGTCTGTGCACATCGTCTCCTCCACTCTGCTCTGCACCCCAGAGACACGCTCCATGATTGGTGTGACACACCTGTGCCCCAGGGACATACTCTCCGGCTGGTGGGTGTGTCGTGTCCCAGGCCTGCCTTAGAATGGCTTGTTAGTGTAATTGACATAATTGGCGCACTGGCAGCTTGAAGCTTTGATCCTGGGCCGTGCTGGCCTGACCCTGCGCACTCCTGCCCCACGAGCGGGGCCGTCCTGGCCTGACCCTGCGCACTCCTGCCCCACGAGCGGGGCCGTCCTGGCCTGACCCTGCGCACTCCTGCCCCACGAGCGGGGGGGTGTGGGCCTGACCCTGCGCACTCCTGCCCCACGAGCGGGGGGGTGTGGGCCTGACCCTGCGCACTCCTGCCCCACGAGCGGGGCCGTCCTGGCCTGACCCTGCGCACTCCTGCCCCACGAGCGGGGCCGTCCTGGCCTGACCCTGCGCACTCCTGCCCCACGAGCGGGGGGGTGTGGGCCTGACCCTGCGCACTCCTGCCCCACGAGCGGGGGGGTGCGGGCCTGACCCTGCGCACTCCTGCCCCACGAGCGGGGCCGTCCTGGCCTGACCAGGCGCACTCCTGCCCCACGAGCGGGGGGGTGCGGGCCTGACCCTGCACACTCCTGCCCCACGAGCGGGGCCGTCCTGGCCTGACCCTGCGCACTCCTGCCCCACGAGCGGGGTCGTCCTGGCCTGACCCTGCGCACTCCTGCCCCAGGAGCGGGGCCGTGCTGGCCTGACCCTGCGCACTCCTGCCCCACGAGCGGGGCCGTGCTGGCCTGACCCTGCGCACTCCTGCCCCACGAGCGGGGGGGTGCGGGCCTGACCCTGCGCACTCCTGCCCCACGAGCGGGGGGGTGTGGGCCTGACCCTGCGCACTCCTTCCCCACGAGCGGGGGGGTGCGGGCCTGACCCTGCGCACTCCTGCCCCACGAGCGGGGTCGTCCTGGCCTGACCCTGCGCACTCCTGCCCCAGGAGCGGGGCCGTGCTGGCCTGACCCTGCGCACTCCTGCCCCACGAGCGGGGCCGTGCTGGCCTGACCCTGCGCACTCCTGCCCCACAAGCGGGGCCGTGCTGGCCTGACCCTGCGCACTCCTGCCCCACGAGCGGGGCCGTGCTGGCCTGACCCTGCGCACTCCTGCCCCACGAGCGGGGGGGTGCGGGCCTGCCCCTGCACACTCCTGCCCCTGCACACTCCTGCCCCACGAGCGGGGCCGTCCTGGCCTGACCAAGCGCACTCCTGCCCCACGAGCGGGGCCGTCCTGGCCTGACCCTGCGCACTCCTGCCCCACAAGCGGGGGGTGCGGGCCTGACCCTGCGCACTCCTGCCCCACGAGCGGGGGGGTGCGGGCCTGACCCTGCGCACTCCTGCCCCACGAGCGGGGGGGTGCGGGCCTGACCCTGCGCACTCCTGCCCCACGAGCGGGGCCGTCCTGGCCTGACCCTGCGCACTCCTGCCCCACGAGCGGGGCCGTGCTGGCCTGACCAGGCGCACTCCTGCCCCACGAGCGGGGGGGTGCTGGCCTGACCCTGCGCACTCCTGCCCCACGAGCGGGGCCGTCCTGGCCTGACCAGGCGCACTCCTGCCCCACGAGCGGGGCCGTCCTGGCCTGACCAGGCGCACTCCTGCCCCACGAGCGGGGGGGAGGGTGCGGGCCTGACCCTGCGCACTCCTGCCCCACGAGCGGGGCCGTCCTGGCCTGACCCTGCGCACTCCTGCCCCACGAGCGGGGCCGTGCTGGCCTGACCCTGCGCACTCCTGCCCCACGAGCGGGGCCGTCCTGGCCTGACCCTGCGCACTCCTGCCCCACGAGCGGGGGGGTGCTGGCCTGACCCTGCGCACTCCTGCCCCACGAGCGGGGCCGTCCTGGCCTGACCCTGCGCACTCCTGCCCCACGAGCGGGGCCGTGCTGGCCTGACCCTGCGCACTCCTGCCCCACGAGCGGGGGGGTGCGGGCCTGACCCTGCGCACTCCTGCCCCAGGAGCGGGGCCGTGCTGGCCTGACCCTGCGCACTCCTGCCCCACGAGCGGGGCCGTGCTGGCCTGACCCTGCACACTCCTGCCCCACGAGCGGGGCCGTGCTGGCCTGACCCTGCGCACTCCTGCCCCACGAGCGGGGCCGTGCTGGCCTGACCCTGCACACTCCTGCCCCACGAGCGGGGCCGTCCTGGCCTGACCCTGCGCACTCCTGCCCCACGAGCGGGGCCGTGCTGGCCTGACCCTGCGCACTCCTGCCCCACGAGCCGGGGGGTGCTGGCCTGACCAGGTGCACTCCCGCCCCGGAGCCAGACTGCTGCGAATGTCTGTGAGTCAATAACCAGACAATAAACACTGGACTCCATAGGAATGCTGCTTGCTGGCCCTAGGCAGGTGTATTTGGAGTGCACTTTGCAGCGATCCCTTATTCCCACGGGCTGGTGCAGGTCACTGCTGGGCCCCAGGTCCCAGACTGGAGCCGTGTGGCCCACTGGGGTTCTGTCGTGGCAGCGTGGTGGTGAGAAGCTGGAGAGGGATGAGGTTTATAGCCTCCTTGTGTTTTCCCTTGTTAAATGTTACAGCCTCTTTTAGCGTTATTTTCCTCTTGTATTTTCTTTTACTGCCGGTTATGCTTCCCTCGTGGAGCCTGCTGCATTGTGCTGCATAAGGGTTATTGTATGAAAAAATACAAAGATCCCCGGGCAGCTCGTTGGTACCTCTGGGTAGCCAGGGTGGATCTGCTTTGCATTCGCCATGCACCCTGTGCTCAGCAATGCATCCAGCTCTCCACACTCCACGTTACCACCCAGCAGAGCACTGGGAATAGGTGGAACTGAGCTGGAAACAACAGGGATGGGCCCACATTCAAATGGGCTCTGCATCTGACTCTGAGGAGCCTTTGGTTCCTGCCCTCTCTGGACTCCACAGCACTGTTTGGCTGCGGCAGGCCAGGCCGCGCTGTTCGTGCAATGTTTCAATCTGGCTCAGAAGCAGCGAGTCCCTGGATCTCGCCCCAGAGCCTGTTCCTGCCAGCTCCGAGGTGTGCCCGCTGCAGGGAATCGCTCTGAGCCACCCTGGAGTGTGCAGGAGGGACGTGTGCAGAGGCCAGGGCTGGAGCTGGGAAGGCGCCGGTGGGAACCAGCCGTACTGGAGGACAGCGCACAGGGGTTGTTTTTACCAGCACGTGGAAGCTGCATGGTGTGACAGTGGGAGCAGATGAGCTGTTGCTCAGGGTGTGGCAGCAGAAGTTCTCACCTCCCTTGGCTGCCCATTTCCTCCCACTCTCCCTTCGCCAGACCCCTCGCCCCTTCCCAGTGCCACCCCTCGCCTCTTTCCCATCGGTACCGTTCCAGAGGCTGAAGTAGGTTCCGCCTCAGCTGTGGAGACCAGATGTCCCGATTTTATAGGGACAGTCCCGATAGTTAGGGCTTTGTCTTTTACAGGCGCCTATTACTCCCCACCCCTGTCCCGATTTTTCACACTTGCTGTCTGGTCACCCTAGGCTCAGGGCCAGTTCATTCAGCAGTGAAGGGGTTAACCGCGCACTGCAGCAGGGTCCCCGCAGAGCATGCACTGAGGTGTCCAGACCGGACATCTGCAAATTCACCCATTTCCGCTTTCCCAGAAGCTGCTGCACCGCTCCAGGAGCCTGGAATTCCTCCACCAGCCCCATGGAGCTGTGTGCATGGTCCGACGGCAGGATCGGGGCCTTAGCGCAGTGTGTGTCCGCAGAACCCTGCACAGTGGGCCCTCTCTGTCTCCGGGAGCCACCTCTCAGCTGCTGTCTGGGTCGGAGCACCGTATGGGAGATCTCATTGCAGAGAGAGCTCCCTGAACAGCCAGCCTTCGGTGCAGCCAGGGCAGCAGGGTGCTGGCCAGGGGATGCCCGGCTGCTCTGGGTTTCCACAAAGCCAGTCCTTACTGACCAGCATCTGGGGAGCTGGCTGTTCTTACGAGAGAGGTGCTGGCCTCTTCTGCTGGAGTGCAGTGGGTGTTTGCCAGCTTTGGGACACTGCCAGGGGGCCTCACCCCCCTCGTTCCCCTCTGCTTTTTTCCCCATTTAACAATTAATAGGAAATGTTTTCAAGTGATTTAAAAATTTAAAGAGGTTAAGTATTATTTCCAAAAAGAGCAAAGAAAAATTAAAACTGCTTCAGTGGGTAAATCTAAAATACACTCAATAATTTATAAGCCAATTTCCATTTAGCAAGAAGGACTTAGGAGGCTCCAGACCCTCCAAAATATTATCTTCAGGGAAGAAGAGTTTCAATTATTTATTTCCCTTCCTATGGCGTGTGCCAGGCCTGGTGCTGGTGCCTTTGCCTTCCAGCCACTGTTGCCCAGGGCTTGTTCATGTGGCTCTTCCCTCTAGGGTATCCGCCTGCTGGCCTGTGTCTGCAGGGGCGGGGAAGGGACCCTGGGCAGGGGCTGTGCCTGTCCCCGTTACTGTTCTGTCTCAGCACTCTGCTCCCCCAGGCTGCCAAGCCCCGGCAGCAAACGAACAGAGCGGGACAGCAGAGCGCAGCAATCAGGCCTGGAGTCCCCCAGGGCCTCTGCTCCTCTCCCTGTCCCGGCTTGGGGAGTGGGCACCCCCTTCTCTTTAGCTGGGGCAATGACAATGCACCAGGCAGGGAGTCTGACATGGGAGCAGCAGGATGAGCCGATGCCCTTGTTGGATGTGGGTAAACCTGAGTCTATCCCTTGGCTCCCACGAGAGCCAGGCTAACTTTGTGGGCCTCTATTTCACAATATCCATAGAAATCCGCGCTTCCCAGACACTGACACTGAAAGGTGGCCAATTCCAAACTGATAGCAGTCAACACTTTTCCATGCAATGCAAAATTTGTCTGTGGAACTTCTTGCCACAAGATATCATTGAGGCCAATGGTTTAGCAGGACTCAAGAAGGATTTAACATTAATGTGGAGGGCAAGAATAGCCAAATGTATCATACCAAACATTGTTGACCCTTTGCTGGACAGTAGCAGAATTTGGGGCCTGGCAAGTTGTGACAGTTCCCGGGGCTACCCAGGGCTGTCACGCGCCTCATTACCACCTGCTCTTAGAGTGGGGAAGCCGTGTCTGTGTGCCACAGTGGGTCAGCTCCCCGACTCCACCAGCAGCACAAGCCCCCCACTTCCCCCAGCCTATGCAGGTGCCGCTGTTCCTCTGCAGGTTAGCAACAGGCATGTGCCAACTCTCAAGCCCTGCGCTTGTCACCCCGGAGTGTCCAGCCCCTGATTTGCTGGACATTCACAGAATTCACTGATTCACAACTCACAAGGAACCAGCTCACCTCAGCTTCCCATTCACACCTCAGGATCACTGCTCTGCTTAACTCCCTGCACTTAGCTGTGTTTATAGTGAAAACAAGCAAATGTTCATTTAACCAAGAGAAGAGATTCAAATGGTAGCCAGAGGAAGCACTGGAAATAAATGGAAACAAATCAAATAAAATCGTAACACACATTCTAGAACCTAGACTTGTTTAACTAGATCGTTTCATGTCTTATCCCTTATAAAGCAAAGCTCATCCCAAAGTGTTCCTGTGTTTTTCAGCCAAGCTTGGCTGTGGTCCCCTTTTTGTGAGTGTACTTTAACCCACAAAATACCCTCACCAGCTTTCTGGGTGTGGTCACAGCATGGCATCTTCAGCTCTTCTGTGGGGGCATTCACTCATGGTGCCTCTACATGAATGACACCTAGTGTGCAAGCCATTAGCACATTAATGTTCAAACGAATAAACAAGAGCTTTGGAAGGCAAATAAACCCTTCTGCTTCTGGTCATGAGACTGCTTCCAAGGAGGAAACTTCCCTGGGGGTAGATAATCCCATAACTGCCCACTTCTTATTCTGTACTCAACTGGCTCAGGCCACAGGATCCTGCTCTGATCCAGTCTGGCTATTCCTATGTCCGGATGGGTTTAGTACTCCTATGGAGAGGGGTAGTAGGCAGATGGTGACTAGAACACTATGGCCGGTGGTAAGCAGCTAGTCCCAGTCCTTTTGGCATGTCCTTCACTCCTGAACTGTCAGCAGAATCTGGCAGGAATATCTTTCCAACTCACAGGAATGGGATGGGGGCTCTCTTCAATCCCTGGGCCTGAATGCTCAGCACAGTCTCATGCTGGTGTCTCCGAGCCTGGCAGAGATGGGTTGACATTCCCGAGCCACTGATGTCCAGGTGCTGTGCTTTTTGTAATAGAGTGTAAGATCCTATGTTCTTCCATTCCTGGCTTTCATTCCGGTGCCTGAGCATGGTCAGGTTAGTAGCCAAGGGGAGAGTGGCAGAGAAACATAGAGCTCCCAGCAGAAAGGGTGATCCTGCCTGTGCTTAACCTGTGGGGAGAGAGCACTCTTGACTTTGCAGGTCTCCTTTTTCCTAAGCAGCGGAAGGGGGTAGTGTTATGTTAACGTCCACTATGAACTTCTGGCCAGGTTTCGCAGCCAGGATCTATGGGCCCTGTTGGATTAGCTGGCACATTTGAAATGATGCTGCCAGGCTGATGAAGTTCATAATAATTGAGATATATAGAGGGTGCATCTCTCTGGGAAAACTTGCAAATTAACATTGATTAACATGCATTATAGTGGATGAAATGCACAGGAAAGAAGGGCTGCAATGGCTGGCTTGCGATGCTTGGAAATGTGAGGTCAAAACCTCATCTAAACAACTCTGACAGCTCAGGTGCTGTCTGGAAGAAGGGTCTCCTGGATGCACCTGGGAAGGGACTAGAATGGGACTCTGCAGCTGGGAATAACCAAGACCCCTGCTCCCTTCCCAGGGCCTATTTTCATTGCTTTAAATCAGGAATTTATGTATCTGTCTGTCTGCCCAGTCAGAGCCTAACTGGCCAGGTATATTCACAAATCAGGTGTGTGCTGTGGGCCTGGGCCAACTCTCATTGAAACCAACGGAAAGACTCACACAGGCTTCAATGGAGAAGGCTCAGGCCCCTAGGTGCATGTGCAACTGCATGTACCTAACTGCAGACTGGCCCTCGCGGTGTCCCATCATCACGTTGGCTGTGCCTCCATTCTTCCCGTGAATGCTCTAGGCTGGACTTGTACCAGTGGAGCAAAGACACTCATTCATGCTCACACTCCCTCCAGGACTAGAAATAATTGACCAGATTCACTGATTTCAAAGCGAGAGGGGCTATTATAATTTAGTCTGGCTTAACACAGGTCATAGAACCGCACCCAGGGATTCCTGAGTCCTGCCCAATTACTAATGGCTGCACCGGGGCCCCTCTCATAGGAGGACTCCACTCCTGATTTAACAACGACACGACACCACAGCCTTCAGCAATCTGTACTGCGTCATTGTGTGACAACAAGCAAGAATGACCAGAAGGAAATATGCATTTAATATATTTATTCATGATCTGGAGGGGGGGGGGGGGGGCTGAGTGATAAGGTAGCAAAATCTGCAGATGATCCATAGTTATTTAGGGTAGTCAAGTGAAGACTGAGGAGAACTTCAGAGGGATCTAACCCAGTGAGGTGACTAGGCTGCATGATGGCAAATGAAGGATGACATTGATAAATGGAAAATAATACACATTGGAGGGAAAAGTATAATCTACTCATACACCTCACAAGGGTCTCAATTAACTGCATCAGCTCAGCAAGGGGACCTGGGTGCCACTGTGGACAGCTCAATGGAGACCTCTGCTCAATGTGCAGCTATGGCCAAAGAAGCAAACAAGTTAATTAGGATGCATAAGGAATGAGATGGAGAAGAACATAGAGACAGTTACAATGCCATTACATGACTCAGTGGTGCAGCCATTTATTCTAGCATTCTGTGTGCGGTGCTGCTCAGCCCATCTCAAAGGGAATATTGCAGAACTAAAGGGGGTCAGGGAAAGGCAACAAGAATGATGAGGGATCTGGAAAAACTCTCCTATGGAGACAGATTGAAAAGACTGGAATCGTTGCCTTACCATGAAGATGAACAAGAGGGACATGATAAAAGCACATAAATTAAAGAATGGTCTAGGAAGGGAGATCAGGAACTTCTGTTCTCCTTGTCTCATAGCGCAAGAACAAGGAAACATTTAATGAAATAAAAGGCGACAAATTCAAAACTGATTAAAGGAACTGTTCCCAAAACCTGCGGGCTGTGGAGCTCCTTGCCCAAGAAGTCACTGAATTGATCAAGATTCCGGCCATTTCTACTCTACAGGTGCTACTGTGGCATGCCAGTAACGCAGCAGCTCTGCCTCCTACACTGCGGGAAGAAGTTTTTCCATCGATGTAGGCAACCCACCTCCCTGATCGGCGACAGAAGAATTCTTCGGCTGACCCAGCTGCGTCTACACTGGGGGTTAGTTTGACTTAACTACGGCACTCAGGGGTGTGAATTTTTCACATCAGAAAATGACTGGACATTTATATGGCAAACTAGATTATTCAGAGTTGTCATAGTTAACGATAACACATATTTTGAAAGGGATCATAAAATTCCCGCTTCAGGGCGTCAGCCAGTCTCTAACTGTTGGGGATGCGGATGGGATCTATGTAGGGGCAGATTGTCTCATAAATGCTATTGTGGGATACTTACTCCTTCTCTGTGGCTCAGTGCTGGGCTCTGTCAGAGACAAGGTACTGGGCTAGATAGACCTTACATCTGATTCAGATTAGTTGTTCCTATGTTTCTATGGAAAGGAGGAAGCACAAGAGAATCCTGCGTAGACCCAGTTGCTCTCCATACTGCTGGTCATGCACATGTCCAATGGAGACTAGATATTCCCGTGGGAAAAGATTACAAATCTGCATGAACCAAGCCTAGGAACTAATTTAAAACCCATGGCAATGGAAGTAGAGACGGATGTTAAAAGTAGAGTCAGTTGGAATTCGTCAGTCAACAAATAAAAAAATGGTTGTTATAAATAACTAAAGTGGCATATGACCTGTTCTGAAAACTCCTCACAGTGCCTCTACCTGACACAGGAAAAAATATGCCCAATTTTACACACAGATAAAATAAATATCGTGAGTTGAAAATAAATGGCATTATTAGCATAAAGGGGGTCCCTAATTAACCAGCTATAGTTCATTACTGTAGCCTTCAATTCATTAAATTGCATAATTACATAGAAAACACTGTTGATGCTCTCTTCAGTGTATGTGGTATTGTCTTCCCAATAATTAGTTCTATAATTGTCAGTTTGACAGGGCAATTAAAAATGTTTAAAGACATTGTGTCAGCCTTTTTTCCTCTGCTGAGCTCAGTAGGACATTCTTGGAAGATGCTATTCTATCTGACTCAACTGTTCAGTGTAGCTAATTTTGCTTTGGTGATACAGGAACGGCCAGATATGTAGATTCCTCTGGTGACATTTCTGCTAGATTTTAGAGTCCGAATAAGAATCCGAATAAATCCTATTTGCATTATATTTTATCGGTTACATTTGATTTGCTCAACAAAAGAGACTGGCACATTTCTTGCAGTAATCTTGGTGGCAATGAAGAGCACTTTTGTGTAAGGGAAAAGAGGCTGTGGGCGTCTTGTCTCAATCCCAACCCACCCTCCAACATGCAGGAGCAACATTGGTACCATCCTGAGGCCTCAGGTGTGAAAACTGGGAGGTTTGGTAGGTTCCCTGATGACAAAGAAGAATGGCACGGAGCTCCCTGACTGAACGCGGTGCCACGCCTCTCGCTCACACACGCAAAGTGAGTGGACGTTACACCACCGCTCCAGTGAGTGCCAGGCTGCTTATCGGAGCCCAGGCTATGATGCTGCCCAGCAGAAGGGTATCACAGTTATGGCCCAGCTTTGGCTTGATACAGAGCAGCTTTGAGAAGCCTGTTCTCTGTAGCCAGGCAGGACAGAACAACGTTTCACCAGCTGTGAGACTGACCTCCTTGGGGAGGCTGCGACCTTCCTCCAGGGCTAAGGTATGCACTGTTCTCAGGTGTGCTGCTCAGGACTAGCTTACACTGAGCCTAGGGCTCAATGCTCACTACACAAAAGATGGTACACATCACTTGGCTGAGCCCAAAGCGAAAAGCCCAGGTGACGCCAGCGTGCATTTCCTGCCCACGCCCTGCAGGTCTCCAGGACTGTGATATCAGCTGATGTGAATTTCTTCAGAACGATTGTAGAAACGGAACATTTGTGAAATCTGACATTTGTAGCCCCTAAATCTCAGTCCTGTTTGCTATGTAAAACCTTTCATCCTGCATACATTTTTCATGAAAGGATTGAAAACCCAAGAAATAAAATATGTGGCTCCAAGCAGCATTATGCACAAGTTAAAGCAGCTCAATCAACATGAACAGAGCAGCCTGGTCCCAGGAGCAGAGCAATTCCAATATGCTCCAGGCCTCCATCAGTCTGCAATGGGGCACCAGAGCAGGGAGTGCAGAAAGCCTGGGCTCGGGAGTAGAAATGGTAGCACAAAGCATTAGAACTTTGTTTGAAGAGAAAGAGGAGGCCCCGTTCCAAATTACATCAACAGAGAGGGTCCATTTCAGCACCTTTGTACAGCACACCCTGGGAAGCACCCGCAGTGAAGGGACTGGGAGCTCAAGACATCAAGGACCAGAGAAAACCCAGTTAAGTAGGATGAGCTTGGACAATGAGTGAAGCAATAACTCAGGAAAAGGCACGAGCATCTGAGTGTGAATGTTCAGCTTCAAACCTCTAGACACTCGCTCCGGGCAGGAGAACGGCTTTCTTGAGCTAGAAGCATTTCTGCTGATTGGCCTGCAGTTATTTCCAGGGTAATGACTGCCAACTTTCAGTGATCAAATCTCCTTTGCGTTCCCCTTCCCAACAAATAACACACACTACTGGTAGTTAGATGTGACAAAGCTTTCCCCACACAAAGCACTTCACCAGCAGGATTCTGGCTGGGTGGGAGTGTGTCTGGGCAGGCTTTTCAGGATCAGTTGTGATTGCAAATAATATTCTGCTTTGGAGTCATTAAAGGGACCCTGAGCACGATCGTAAGGAAGTGAGGTTTGAACTCCCTCCTTGGCAAATCTGCTCCTGTCTCTTCCTTTGCCTGGGCTCTGTTCATTACACCAAGGACTCCAGCGTCTAATAGACTCTAGCAGATAACACATACTAAAGCAGCCCCAGGATTTAGCTGAAACAATCCCCTTCCCACACTCCCCTCCTTCTTTGTTAGAAGCACACATCTGAATCCAGATGGCCCCGTTCCATTGTTCTCCAGCCATTATTTTGTATTCAGTATTCATAATTGCTCAGTTAACTGAGAAACTTTACAATCTGTTGCAAGCCATTATATGCAGAACCATGCCCAAATAATTGATCCCCTGCCATCCAAATCACAGAAGTGCTCGAGCGTTTTGTAATCTTACAGAAAAGGTTTGTATTCCAAGTATTTCAAATGTATATTAAAATAAAATTGACAATGAGATAACAAGGCATAATTTTACAGCAGCCATGTCGTTAAGTGGGCACGCACCCATACCTGCGCGCTGAGGCAGCGTCCTGCTGCGAGTGTTATCTTTCGCTAATACGCTATCTGGAGCTGAACTGATGCAATTTACTTTCTTTATGTTCCACATTTACCAGCCCCCATCTCACTCCAATCTCACGGCATGTGCCTGTTTTCCATTAAGCTAACAGGCTAGCTAAGTGCTAGCAGCCGAGGAAGAGGGTGTAAAGGGACCCTTGGCAGGGGAAAACAAACACAAAGGCCAAAATGTTCACACTTCGGGGAGACTCAATTTAGCGGCTTAAATCCACATGCAAAGGACCTGGCTTTTCTGAGATGCTGAGTGTCCACAGTGCCCGCTGTCTTCCTGGGGAAAGGCAGGTACTCAGCAACTTTGAAAATCCGGTTGCTGTGTGGTGCCTTGATCCGGATTTAGAACCCAAACTCTGCCCCACTAAGGGCCGTGTCATCAGTTTAGCCTGACAGCTGCAGTCACCTTCCTCGTAGCCAACACGGGCCGCACAGACCAGGGCGGTGATCCACTGTGCCTCGTCCGGAGCAGAGCGGCTCTTCTGAGATCAGGATGAAACATGGCATGCTGGGAATGGTAATGTCCGCATGCTGCTTTCCTGTACTTCAGCTTAGAAATGCTTCCTAAACCACAGCCCAGCCCTCTGCTGACCCAGGCTTGAGGGAAGTTCCCCTCCGGATCCAAAGACAGCAGCCAGCTGGCCGCCTCTCTAGAGTGGGCTGAACACTCCTCCTGGACTTTCCCCCAAGCTCAGCTCTCTAATACCTGTGCTGGTGAGAGACAGACCAGGCTTACAGCAGGGCTCCGGACCCAGTGAGTCCCATGGCCACAGTCACAGGTTCCTGTTCCAGGCCCTGGTGCTTGGGTTCATGCTTATCAAACGGGTGGTTTGTTGTCAGTAACACTCGGGCCACTTGGGGCCATCCTGCAGAACAGGAAGGAGAACCTTAAATTTCTGGCTTGCACCTTAATTGTGCAACGCTCCAGTGGCTGCAGACATCAGCTGTGGCAGATATGTGCACTGTGTCCTTACACCTTGAGCAGGAAGGTAGGCAGGAAGAGGGCTGGGGAAGGTGCTAGCAAGAAGCAGAGTGACAGGCATGAGACTGCTTCCCTTGTTCTGGGAGTCACAACCACCAGGTGGGTCATGAACAAGTGTTGGGGTTGCAGCTACCCTACCCCTCCCATAGTGCTGAACGGGAGAGAGTGCAGGGGGGACCAGCCAGACGGGAAGGGGATCTATGGCAAAGGTTGCCTTATTCTACAACCGCTGCCCTTTGGTGTTAGGAGGAAGCAGCTTGTTCCATGATTCTTTCCCATTGTCACAGCCACGAACAGTGATTTCTTGTGGCTCAGAGATCAACCAGCCGAGCTCATGCTATTTTGGTCTATGTGGAGAACCCCGTACGAGCGCTAATGGCTGGGTCCCAAAAGCCCCACATTTGATTTGGCTAACTGGGTCCTCGCACAGTGCCGCTAAGCATTTGCTGATTCTGGGGCTACGGTGGGGATTGGACCTAGGCCATCTTGCTGGGGGCAGGGATCTCGTCACTTTTCAGAGGTTGTACTGTTTGATTTACGGGGGCTGTAAATTCTGGGAGAGGGGCCTGGAAGGAAACACGGGGTCAGGTATTTGTTGTGGGAAGGCTGGAAGTTGATTGTGAACTCGAGTCATGCACCACACCTGTGTGTTTCTGTGGGTGAATCACATTTTCTACACATTCTGTTTATAACAAGTGATTATGCTGAATGGCGTCATTTGGCTATGAAGGTAGGAGTGTAACTTAAAGCCTCATATCAGGCATCCAAACAGAGCGAGCCAGGGAGGTTTCTCATAGGAAGATGGATCCCCTTAAGTTATAGCAGAATGGCTCCTGCAAAGAGTAATAATAAGTTCATAAATTCTTCTCAAGTCACCTGGGTTGTTTCCCACAAAAGAATTTATTACATGGAATACATTTCCTTGCTCTTAATAATGAGATTTTGGCTCCAACATGTGACATTTATGACTGACATTATTTTTAAAAAGGGCATATGGGCTTTATGAGAAACCTGTCGGCTAAGTCTCCAGCACACATGTACAGTATATTCTCTCTCCAGATGAATGAAATGAACAGCAAGAAGAACAATGCCTCTAAAAGCTATGAGGCTGCCTGCATTGTTTCACAGTAAATGCAGGATGGAGCTGCCCCATCAACCCCACAATCTGCCCTCCTCCCGCAAGTTAGGAGTCGCTCCCAGGGGGATGCTTTTGTGGGTTTGCGCCTCTCTGTGGAAGCAGCATAAACATGAGAGCAGGGTAAATGCAGCTCATTGATAATTAATCCCCTGGAGTGATTGTGGGAATGCGTGGAACACTTGTGCGACTGCTGGCTAAGAACCAGAACAGACCCAGCTCAGGCTACAGTGTGGGCTTCAAAAATTCCTGCTCCATGCAATGTCCATTTATACAAATGTCTGCTGACTGCAGCGCCAATGAATCTGCCATGTAAATTATAGCAAAAGTACACTATCACGGTTGAAAAGAGAGGACTGAGAAACCAACAGGATGGAGAAGAGCAAGGAAGAGCATGAGGATGCCTTTGCTGGTGACAAACTCCATCTCGGAATTACGCCAAAATCCCTGCACACCTCTCCGGAGTCCACAGTGATCGGAAAGACGAGGAAACCCACAAATCATGGGCTTGGCATTTCACAGCACAGCCCTGCATTGCTCATCCTAACCAGTGAGAATTCAGCCTTGGGCTCTTGTAACAGGATAGGGGCCCCTGACATGGAACTGGGCTCAGCTCTCCTGTGCCAGTCTGGGTGCACCCTAGTTTGGTGTCATGAGGAGGGTGAGGCTGCCTTGGGAAGTGCGAATGAGAGTTCAGAATCCAGTGTCCAGAATCTCAAGGGAGGGTTTCGAACCCACACTCTGGAGAGAGTCCAAAGTGAGCTCAGAGGCAGGGCAGAGCTGGGCTGAGAGCTCCAGGGAGGGGATGAAACTGAAGGAGGGAGTGGTCAGCGTTCCCTGCTGAGCAGTGGGTCCAGATCAGGCTGGTAGAAGCTGAAGGCAAGTTGGGAGGTCACTTACTGAGTTTCCCAAGCCAGAGAGCTCTGGCTGGAGAGGGCTGAAGGCTCGGGAATGATGGAAGAAAACCAGGTGGAGAAACACCCCGGCTAGAGGAGCTGAGATATGGTGTGGTGAGAGACACCAGAGCTGCGCCTGGGAGCTGGCTTTGGGCATGGTGAGAGATACTGGTGTTACAAGAGAGCTAGGTGCCAGCAAAAAGATCTTTGCTTGGTCTCAGTTGAGAGCCTTGAGTCTATGCTGGGCCACGCCACTAGTAACCTACTAAACTCGTTCTAAGTGAAGGTCTTAATGTTATGCGACCTTTAAGGAGGGGAATGTTACAGGAGCCCTGGACTTGACATAACCTGCAGCCATCTTGTGCACTTAACCACCATAAGCTGGAAGCAAGGACACCACATTGCGAGAAAGAATATGGCCTTACTTAGGAAGACAAAAACATCTGCACAGCTGCAGTGTTACTAACAAAGATTGCTGACCTCGGCCTGTGTTTGAAAGTTTCTTGCTAGAGTTGCTTTGCTAATAAATAAAAATTATGAGTTTTTTTGCTGTTACTACAAAAATTGTTAGCCTATTATATTAAAAGATATTTTGTTATGTGCTTTATTTAAAAAAAACCTATAAAACATTTAATAAAAGTGCATACTTTAAAAATGTTTAAATTTTCTACAAGCAAAAACCCACTAACATTAATCTCCCCAGCAGCTAAAAAAAATAAAATAAAAAACAATAAGGCTGGCCACCGACTGTGGGCTTTGTTTGGGACAGCACATTCCCATGCATACGGCAAAGGGTATAAAAGACAACGGAGACATCTCCATGTTGCCTCTTTCCTGCTCCAATTCTTTGGATTGTAGATTTACAACTAAAAGGAACATTTTGAACTATGGTCTGAGGGCCTTCCAATCTTTCGGAAGTTACCAGAGAGACTTTTGCAAGCCAGACGTCTATTGCATTCGCTTGTATGTATATGATCTATTAACCATTTATAACTCTCTTCTTTTCTTAATAAATCTTTAGTTAGCATATTAAGGATTGGCAGATAGCGTGGTATTTGGGTAAGATCTGAGATACATATTGAGCTGGTGGGAAGTGTCTGATCTTTTGGGATGAGTAAGAACTCGGATATGGTGAATTTGATTTTCAGTAACCCCTCACTATATTAGCTTTGTTTGTAGGGCTGGGAGCCAAGAGCTGGAATGCCTAAAGGGGGCTGTGCCTGGCTTCTGGTTACCCAGTGCGGTGCTGCAGAAACTCCTTTGTTGCTGGCCTGGTGAATCTAATTATAGAATAAACCACAAATATTGATAATTATTGCCTGCCCTGATTCTTGCAGTCTTCCCTGTGTGTGGCGTTCTCAGTGTGGTCCAGCCCTGGCACCTGGTCACAGGGAGGACATATTGCATGACATCCAAAAGAGGGGTGAAACATGCAACTTTGGAAGGAGTTTTGAAGGTTTGGTGAATCCCCAATGCCCCTAATTATCCCTCCCCTAATTCTAACCCCAGCCCCTTGGGAGGGTGATGAACAAGGCTTTCTTCTTAGGTTCATGAAGGAATCCCTAAGGGGTTGGCTCTGTCTGTGAGGCACCCTGACTCCCTCCCCTGTTGGCGCGGCTCTCTTATTGGCTCACTCAGGAGGAAGCGGTTCAGAAAGGAGCTGAGAGTGCCCAGTTCTATGAGAGGGCCTGTTGCTATGACAAGCCTTGCACAAGGGACCGTACTGATGGGGTAAAGCATTACAAGTGCTAGGAGTAACAATACTCTTATGGGCGAGGTTTTGGAACTGGGATGTTTCCTGCTTTTATCTGTCGGACTCTTTGGGAGCCACTGGCTTGGAACAGCCCTTGAGAATCCTAAGCAAGGGCATCTTGCATATTGATGGGCAAATCTGGGGGGAGCCTGGTGAGTAATGCTTCTGTTACTGCTGGCCCTAGTCCAAGAGGGCTCCCTGCGGCATGGTTGTGCTATTTACCTTTGATTACTCGTGTGCATTCAGTCCACACTTAATTTTCAATGTCTTGGTTCTTTTGCTATTCAAGTTAATGGAGTGAATTGCAGCTATTTTTCGCTGGCTTTACTGCTGTCCGTATACACATCAAAGTGACGTGCAGGCTGAAGCAGAGGGGTACTTGCCATACAGAATCCTGCAGGAATTATTGCTGGATTCATGAATCCCCTGGGAAATCATGCTGTCTGCCAAGATTTGCCCTATGGAGAAACCAGGATGGCTCAAGTTGGCTTACGTGGTGCCCAGGCCTTGTGCTGACCTTCTGCACAAGGGTGAATCTCACCCTCACTGACTATGAGTCGTCTGGGGCACCACAATAAAACACAGCTCAGCATTCAGACCGTTGCAAAATCTAACAGCAAAACTTGGGATTAAAGGTGGACACAAATACCTATAATAATTACAGCTGTTTAAGATCCCAAGTTACTCTCTGACTCTGGGAAGGTTTACAGGTCACACATACATTTAGGGTTTTGTTTTTAAAACAACATTTTCATTGGGTGTTGGAGAGAAGAGGCAAGAACCATTGCAGGTCCTTTCCACACTAGAGAGCACGAGGAAACAAACGGAAGGTTAGCTCAGGGTCACAACATGTGGGTTATTTGATGTTTTCCTAATGCAGACTTTCCGGGGTAGGTAGGGTCAGCATGCACCTGGCTTTTGGGCAGAGATCCCGGCCCTGCAGTGAAGAATGCCCAGACCTCTATTTCCGGTGCGAAGAGTCCAAAGTAGGCTCTGAGAAGCATCTCTTTCTTCATGCAATCAAGGTGTGACGGACAGCAGTGCTGCTCAGAGGCTGGTTGCAATTCCTGGCTTCAGCACATGAGACAGGTGTGTGTGTGGGGGGGGAAGAGGGTATTGAAAGGTTTCCCACTCCAGCTGCCTGGCTGGGCTCAGGATCCCCTGAGTGCAGCTTCCCTTTTGTGCGCCTGGAAAATCCAAGGCAAATGGGAAATTTCTGAGACACCTAACAAAGCACCCGCCCAGGGAAGGGGCAGGGAAGCTGATCCAATTAGAGGATTATTCTGCCTTGGACATGTGTCAATAACTTCTATCTCTGACCCTCTGTGGGCTGCTGAACACACAGACGCTGCTTGTTCTCAGGCTAGTTCCTTCTGCTGTGGCCAGTTCATCAGAGGTGGTGGATCTGCTGCTTGGAGCCTGTGTTTGCTGCTCTTCGCTGTCTTCATTCGGTGTGTGTTATTTGTGTTAGTGCCCAGACATTGAATAGCCTCAATAAACGCACAGCAAATGTCCTGCTTGATTGCATTTAATGTTTGTTTGGTGCCTTCTGCTCCCACTGACCCACTGACCCTCTGGGCAGTTATGCCACATGGCTTTGGTGTCAACGGGGTAGCTGGTACCTTGGCAGGTGGCCAGCTGCCTTCTGTTGGGAGTGTAACAGTGTCCCCCTTTCAATGGGGGTCACTCTCAGCAACCCCGTCATAGTCGGTCTCCTGTGCTAATTTCCTGGAAAGTAGCTGTTTTGTAACAACTCCAGGGTGAATGATTTTTGGCTCCAGAAGCTTTTTGGATGTTGGTATTGAGGTTTCTGTGCTTCTGCCCACAAATCTCTGAAGGTGTGATTGTAAAAATATTGTGAGGAATGTGGTGATCTCCTACAGCATTGAGTCTGGACCCGAGTCTGCCAGGGTGCCCTCTTATTTGCTGTTTGTACTGACGTTCTGCTTACAGGGACAGCGAGCAGAAAAGAAAACTAAACAGTCCCCTGTGCGGGCTCTGCCCAACCACTGCAGCTGCGAGCAGGGGCCAGCCACCTCCTCAGTCTCTCTGGCAGCCTCCCTGAGCCCTTCTCCAGAGCCACTTGTGCCATGTGAGCAGAAGCCGGGCCGATGACGATAACCCCTCGTGGTCTGGGGTCGGCTGGAGCCTGTCCACATCGCGCTCCCTCAGGCCTTTGCCCTCAGATGATGCCTGCCTCTGACGTTGATTTTCTTAGAGTAAAATGCACCCCAGGCAGAGGGCTGCCCCACTTCCGCCCTGGCCAGGGAGTAAAGACACAGCCATGGCCAGCAGGGAATCCAGGGGCAGGATGGACTCACCCCAGGGTTAATGCCTATAAGGAATGGCTCAGAGGGGGCAGACAACGGCCTTGTGCATGGCTGAGGCTGGGGTGACTTTCATCCTCGCTGCACAGATGCATCTTCCTGGCTCTGTTTGGTTTGTGCCTCACAGGCTGCTGCTTTGCCCCTCGCTTGTGTTGCTCGCTGTGTGTCAGTGTCTTTGGAGGCGCAGACAACAGGGATTCTCTTGCTCAGCAAAGGCCCTGGGCTGGTGGAGCATGGGAGCAGCATGGTGCAATGGGAACCTGCCCACCCTCCGTTAGGGGGCTTCGCTGGAAAGTTGGTGGCAGGGAATGTGTAGCGCCCACCTGCTAGACAGTCTCTTGCAACCTGGGGTTTTCCGGTTGGACTCATTTGCAGGCAGGAAAGCAGGATGTCACCAAGCAGCAGGGCTTTTATGCAGCTTAAACCTCAGCGTGGACTTTTTCAATAAAGTAGATGAAACCACTATCAGTGGCAGCAGCGTGCAGAGCTCGGGGCAGCCTCAGGAGCCCGGCTGGATTAGGCAGATGTGTCTGCGGGAGAAAGAAACCAGCCACCACCTGTGAGACTGGTAATAGAAGCTGATGCTCACGCAGTGCACTGAGTTATCCTGCCTGTGGAGGCCTCGGACCCCTGCTAGGGCTGGCAGCTTCCCAGCTTGACTCAGGCTGATCAGATGCTTTCAGAACGGTGGTTGTCTAAACCCACCATGCCCCTTATCTGCTGTGCATCCCTTTCCCCCAGGGACAAGCACTGCAAACTGCTCTGAGTAACTTGTCAGCAAATGCCTGACCCTGAGATGATGCCTCTGATCCTAACGTCCCCCAGCTTGGGGCAGGGGACATTCAAACTGCAGGTCAAGATACACATTTTTGCAAATAGTGCCTGTTTATACACTGGTCTGAATCCGCCCTCCTCCCTGGGATGAGGCCCAGCCACCCTCCCCTGGCTGTGCGGAGTTAAATCCAACCTCATGCCATGCTGAGCCACTCTCAAAATATGATACAATTCAGCCACCCTCTCCAGGAGTCTGTAAAAGCTGCAAATGCCCCCAGGCTCATTGCTGCGTGCTTCGGCCTGGGACATCACTGGACACTTGGCCTAAGCCTTCAGCAGGAAACTGTTCCAAACTGCAGATGACCAGGGGCCATTCTAATGGTTCACTGATGGTTAATGAGGGATCTCACTGGGTAGTATTCACCAGTGGTTGAGGAGTGATTACCATGGTAACCTCTATGCCAGGTGACACAGACATCTACGATGGCCCCTTCCCAGGGGAAGGGAGATTTCCATGAAACGTGAACTCTCGGGCCTTTGGGTTGGTGCAGAACTAAGGATCAAACAACATTCCATCCAGAGTGTGCTCACAGCAAAGTCCCCAGGATACCCAGATCTCACTCACCCCAGGGTAAAGTCACAGGCCTATGGGGTGCCAATGGGCTGACCCTGCTGCACGTCAGGGCACAACCTGACCAGAGAGGGTGAAGTCCTGGGAAGAGCTGGAGTGGGGAGTCCCTAAGCACAGCTGGGCCAGCTCCCCTCTCGCTGAACAGTCAGGTCTGTGTAAAGCCAAGTCGGGAGCGTCCTGACTGGGAGTGGGTCCTTCCCTGCTCATATGAGGCCCAGAGGAGGGAGTGGGGGACTCTGGCTCTGCTGCAGGCTGAGTGGGCACAGCATCCTGAGGCTGTATTTGGGAATCTTGACCTCACTTTCCTGCCAGGGCCAGGGCGTTGGCCGAGAGTGGTCAGGTTCCCTGCCCGGGTCAGGCTGCCAGACTGCAGGATGGGATGGGCAGTCTGCAGTGCTGGAGTGTAGCCCAAGAGGCTCACTGCATGGCCTGAGCTTCTCCCAGGGCACACGCCTGAGATGTGCTGACTCCCTGAGCTTTCACTGACCTTAGCGAGTGCAGCCCTTCTGGATACTGTGTGTGGGGGGGTGTGTGATGGGGGAGGGGATCCATGGGTGCCAATGGGAACTGAAAGGGCTCAGCCCCACGCTGGATCGAGCTCTAACTCGGTAGCCATGATCTGTCCCGACAGGGACTGTTCTGGCTGGGATGATTTAACTGGGATTTGGTCCTGCTTCGAGCAGGGGGTTGGACTAGATGACCTTCTGGGGTCCCTTCCAACCCTTATATTCTATGATTCTATGATCCTGTGGGAATGCTTCCTCCTGTGACAAGGGTGCTGGCTGAGGAGAGACAAGACCAGCCCCCAGTGAGGCTACTGCATGCCAGAGGACTCTGCGGTCCAAGGAATAGATTGCCACGTTGACTCGATGGGCAATACACAGCACTGCGGGAGTGTAGGGCCTGGGTGAGTGTGGTAGAGCTCCAACCTTGTCCCCGTGGGTCCCGCACTTCCAGGCAGTTTATGCTAGCTTCAGAGGCTCACTGCAACCCTCCACGTAGCCCTTCTCTCTCTAGGGCCAGGGATACAGTCTACTGAGCCCTTTTCATCATAAGCCAGCAATGGAGGTTGGTGAGAGAACTCCCACAGTCTCTGTTGCTCCTACGGCCTCATGCCAAAACAGTTTAGCCTCCTGTCCTGACAGGGGCCTGTTTTCCCCTCCCAGGAGATGTTTCTGTAGTGGTGGGTTGGGGGGAACCCGGGCCCACCCTCTACTCCGGGTTCTGGCCCAGGGACCCTAATGGTAGCAGCTGTTGGCAGGCAACCTTTCACTGCCAGAGTTGCTACATTTCCCTGGGCCACTTCCCCACAGCTCTCCTGCTTCACCCTTACCTTAGGGCTCCCTTACCAGTGACTGGAGGGTGTCTTCATTAACCAGCCCTTCAGCTGCACTTCCTCTCCTCTGGCTCCTCTCTGCCTGACTGGAGTGAGCCCTTTTATATTATCAGAGGGGCCTTAATTAGAGTCAGGTGGTCACATTAGCTTAATGGCCTCACCTGACTCTTTGCAGGTTAATTGGAGTCAGGTGTTCTCATTAGCCTGGAGCAGCCCCTGCTCTGGTCAGTCAGGGAACAGAAAACTGGTAATCCAGTGGCCGGTAGATCTGCCTTCTGCTACTCTGCTGTACCCAACTGGCCCGGGTCTATCACATCCCCCCAGCTCAACACCAAGGGGTTGGGCAGCTTGGGACGCCAGGCAGCGTACGCGTGACAAGCCATCGGCATTGCCATGGCGACTCCCTGCTCTGCGTTGTGTGTGGAACTGGAAAGGTTGGAGGGATAAGAACCACGTGGTTACCCTCGTGTCCTTTTCCTTGTTCCATTGCACCCATAGAAGAGGGGCATGGCCGGTCACAAGGATAAATCTGCGCCCCAGCAGGTAATAATGCAACGTTTCCATGGCCCATTTTACAGCGAGGCACTCTCTCTCTACCACTGCGTATTTTTGTTCCCTCGGAAGGAGTTTCCTACTGAGGTAGAGAATTGCATGTTCCTCTTCCCCGACCATCTGCGACAGGACGGTCCCTAACCCCACCTCGGATGCATCTGTCTGTAGGATGAATTCCTTGGTGATATCCGGGGCTATCAATACGGGGTTCCTGCAGAGGGCAGTCCGTAGAGCCGTGAATGCCCTCTCTGCTGCATCGGACCATCTGACTGGATCAGGACCACGGGCCTTCACTAAGTCCATTAGGGGACTTGCCCTTGTGGCAAAATGGGGGATGAAACGCCAGTAATACCCCACCACCTATAGGAATGCTCGGACCTGCTTCTTACGACTCGGCTGTGGCCAATTTTGGATGGCCTCTAACTTATTCAGTTGGGGTTTTACCAGACCTTTTCCTACCACGTAGCCAAGATATTTGGCCCCTGTGAACCCTACGGCGCACTTAACAGGGTTCGCCATAAGGCCAGCTCACCTGAAGGTATCAAGGACCGCCCCCACTTTTTCCAAGTGGGTCTCCCAGTCTGAGGTATGAATCACCACGTCATCCAAGTAGGCCGCAGCATAACTGGCATGGGGCGTAATAACTTGTCCATGAGGTAGCTGGGGCCCCATGTATTCCAAAAGGGAGGACCATATATTGGAAGAGACCCTCTGGTGTAGAAAACGCCGTCTTTTCCTTTGCATCTTTGGCTAGGGGAATCTGCCAGTACCCCTTTGTCAAGTCTAGGGTTGACATTAAAAAGCCTTGGGCCACGTAAAATGGCAGAGGTTGATGCTGCATGAGGACGCATGCCATGGCCTCGCACTCACCAGAGCTAGGTCAGCAGCTGCAGAGCCACCTGAATGTGGAAATCCAGGGCTCTGTTACTATAGTTACTACAGGGCTCAGGGTAACAGCGAGAGAGAGATTTAAAAACTGGCTGTTTTCGCAACAGCTGATCTGCACTTGGCAACATCAGGCACGACAGCAGCCAGCAGAGCTGTTGCTCTTCAACCTCTGAAAAGTCCCTTTTCCAGGAACTATTTGCTGTTATTTTGCAGCACCGTGAACATGCCTAGCTTCAACCCACAGACACGTACATGGCAAGGCCCCTGTCCCAGATTGCTGAGCACCTGAGCTCAGATGTGAGGTGATGATGCTTGGCAATAAGCACAGGGCTAGTGGGAGGGAGGATGAGGGTTACAGCAGTAAGACCATGTGGTGGCTTTGGCTGACAATCCTCCGAGGGTTCTGTCAATGCATTTTTGATCCTGTGGCTAATGGGAGAGGCCAGGGTGCAGAGACCTCATGGGGGAAGTGCACCAACTCTTGTAGCTTTGTGAGGCAGCCACCTCCAGCACCCATGGATGGTTCCCTCATTTCCTCCCAGCCCCTCAAGCATCCTCAGTCTCCCCACAAGCTGGTGAGATTACCGCCGCCGGCTGCACTGTCCGCGTTTGTCACGTTTCCAGACATAACCTGGGGAAATATTGCTATTACTAACAGTCTAACAGAAAGGGGACGTGCCTTGGTCTCCAGGCAAGACAGCCACTTGGTTCTGGAGAAGCGCCAGCACCAGCCACCCTGAGAGCTCTCGCCCTGCTCCCTGCCAGCCGCAGAGCAAGGACTGGGGAAGAGCAGTTGGGAAGGCACCACGGAGCTAGACCCCAAACTGGAAGACAACTAACTTCATCTATAAGCTCCAGCCAGAGAAGACCCCACCCCCTACATCCGGCTGTACAGGAGATGGCCACGTGTTTGCAAGTCTGGCTCTGATCTTTAATTATTGGCCGTGTTCTTAGTGATCCAGTGCATGATGCTAATTAGCTGCAAGGGACAGTTTCAGAAAGTTCTTGTGTGACTAAATGATTCTTGATCCGTGGCTCACATAAACCAGCAGAGCTGACAGCTTCATGGCGAGAGCCAAGTGCAAGCAAGAGCCAATCTTACCGAGCACAATGAGAAGCCAACGTTATGTGGGGTCTCAGGATTGATTAACCCTTTATTTGTCCCTATTTCATTCAAGCCTTTTAACAAACCTAAATACTCGGAGAGAAAGCCTGAGTCCCCTGGGTGGGAACGGCCAGAATCCAGAGTCAGGAAGCAAAGTAACGTTATTATTAAAAGTAATAAACATCAACATGACATTAGTATATAGATGCCCCAGTCAAAAGCAGGGTCCCATTGTGCTGGGAGCTGGACAAAGATGGAAAAGGACAGTCTATGGCACAAGGAACGCATAGTCTCAGACAGTCTGGATGGGGAAGGTTATAAAAATAATGGGGTCTGCTCAGTGCTTTGGATATCCTGGGTTCCTGGGAGACCAACCTGAGACACCGTGGGCATGATTTTCAGAGGTGCTGAATGGTGGTGATGTCAGCTGAAGCCAGGGGGTGCTGCCTCTGAGAGTCAGGCCCTCTGTGCCCTGAGTGCAACGCCCTGTCTTTAAACTTACTGCTCTTCCTCCAGCACAATGGCTGTGGTGGCTGTTGCTTATTATAGACAGTGCAGGGATGGGCACAGGGAAAAGAGCTGAGCAAGATGGGGAGGTTTGGAGCTGAAGCGCTGGGCTACGGAGAATGACAAAGAACAACAAAGTCTTCATCACAAGGACCCTGCAGTCTAAGCCCGAGGTACTTGGCAGCGCCCTGGTGCATGCACCTCCTGGGCCTGGAGGGGCTGGGTTGCTGTTTAAAGGCTTTGGGGAAGACGAGAGTGGTGAGGAGACATCTGGATGAGGGAGAAGGCCATTGGGGAGGTCTGGGGAAGTATGCTGCTTACCCAGCCCCTGCCACGCGATCTCTCTGCCACAGGGGTTGCTTGTCGAGGGGGTGTTTTTGGGAACACATAGTGTCATTAACGGGCACAAGCGCTGACTGGCCCCTGGTGTTGCAAATGAATTGGCTTTGTTGCTCCTGTGGTGTTTGGTGCAGACACCTCCGCTGGAGCGGGTGCAGGGCATCCAGCCCTGTGTGCAAAGTCACCCCTCTCTTCCTGTGTAAACCCTTAGTGCACCATGTCCCGAGGGCTCTCTGCAGTGTAGACATAATATCTGTTCCTCACAGGAAAGCTTTGCCTAAGAGAAGCCGACTAGCAACTTAAATCCAAGACAAAGGGCTGGTGAGAGGAAAATGTTTAGAGCTTCGGTAATGGCATGGCCCCTGTGATACGTAAAGAAAGCTGAACGGTGATGCTGGCATACAACTCCCTCCTGTCTCTCTCTCCCTCTGCCCCATCAAGGCTGTCCTCTGCCAAGCACTGACGTTCATTGTCCATTCCAACAGAGAGTACAGTTTAGCAGCCACAAGTAACTTAGCAGCGTAGTGGATGTTTAAGAATGTTTCAACCCCTGTCTAAGGCAGGAACAGCCCAGCTGACAGAACGATGATTGGCCTTGGTTTGTGTGGGGAAACAGCTGCCTCCGTGTCAGCACATGGACCAGGAAGTATTTTGTTCCTCATAAACGAGCCCAAAGGCTCATCCTCTTTCTGTGCTTCCCGCCGTGCTCCAGGCCTGTCTTGTTCCCAGCACTGAACACTGCTGCTAGCTGCCAACAAGGAGCTTGAAAATTTGTTTTTTCTCCTTTTCAGACACCAAAATCAAAACTGAGCGAATGGACTGAATTCTGCAGCATGTACCTGAACAGCATGTTCCCCAGGCGTCGGCACTCGGATTGATCACAACTTTGCCTGCATCGTCTTCTGCCATTCAACTCTTCCCTCAGCCCCTGGGAGCAAGTCCCATGAGAGGCGGGATTGCACTGTACAGTAAGTTAGCTCTGACCTCCTTCTCGCTGGCCTGACCTAGATCTGGAACCTTCCTTTCTTATGGCGCATGCATGTGTCCAGCACCCCGCCAGGCCTCTCTTCTCCCCAGGACTGAGACAGGGAGAGTGCACGTTCTGGAAACTCTCTTCTTCTCAGCACTCCTCCTTGGTGCTCCCTCAGGCTCTCCCTCCCCTGGGATGGCTGCACCGGCATGGCATTACCCAGGTTACAAGGATCTTAACAAAACCAGGATTTATTAAGAACAGAGAGAAAACAGAGTTAAAGCAAAACACATGATTTGCTTACCATGTCTAGACCGACACTCTGAATGAGGGAAATGGGAGACAGAGGCTCAGCTTCCTGTGAGAGAAAGCAGGAAAGTGAATCACATACATCTCATGAAAGCCACCCTCTCCTCTGACCACCGTTTGGCTTGCTGTCAGCAATGCTCGCTTTCCAGGTATCAACTTCTGGTGCTGTGCTCATGCTCCACTCTTCAAGGTCCATTAGGGAAGAGCCACATGACTCCAAATTGCTTCTGGGACTTACCCCCCCACAGCCTTCCAAGCTTGGTATGGCAAAACCCCTGGGGATGCCTATTAAGTAGAGTGATCAACTTCTGATCTGCATCATTGTTCCTTTCTGCAGGAGCTAGTTCATCCTCCTTCTGCATATGCTGGTCTCCGCTGCATACACATTTAGCTGGGATGTGGCTCTTTCTACATTTCTTTTGTGAATTTCCCTCACCGAGAAACATAAATTATTGCCGGACCTTTGAGCATCAGCCACAATGTGTTACCAAAGCTCTGTGTGGGACAGTGTTCTTAGAGCCCCTCTCATCGGGTGCAGAAGCACCGAACAGTAAAAGCCAGACTACCAGGTGGGTAGTGATACTGGTCATCACATTTCAACCTTGTGATCACATGCAGGTGCTATGGTAATACAAATAAAATAATAATAAACAATAAGCATTAAGAACTCAGTCGGTTTCAGGCTGAGGATGTGCTGGGAATCTCGGGGAAGAGCTCTGAGAGCAGGGAAATTCAAACTGATGGACTGAGTGAGAGCTGGTCTGATTGCAGCAATTTGTAAGGGAAGATGCTTCAGAGAAGATGGAATCATTTTTAGTGAACAGAGGCAATAAAACAGTGTCCAAGATTAGGAGAAGATCAATCACTGGCAGCAGCAGATGTACAAATCACACGGGCCCTTCTGAAGAGAAACCTTTTGGTCATTTGCATTTTATGAGGGACAAAGTTAATTATGAGACTGGCGGAGATAGTCATTTGCATGATAGTTTGGTTAGAGGGGGTTCTCAACATCTCTCCCTGGGACCCAAAGCCTACAGTTATCTTCGGTCAGTAGATGTGAATCTGAAGAGGGCTTTGGCTATGAATACCTACATGTGCCATTGACCCTAGTGGCTGCTGGTACTGTGCTCTGCCAGGTAGAGCTGGTGAACAGAGGTGAGAAGATCTCTGCGTACTTCTCTTCTGAGTGATAAGGGACTAGGAAGGATACAGGTGAACAGAAATGATACAAACATGTGGCAACTCTTGGGATCTTTAAGAGCAGATACTCTGGGAACTGTCTTTAGAGTAACAGCCGTGTTAGTCTGTATTCGCAAAAAGAAAAGGAGTACTTGTGGCACCTTAGAGACTAACCAATTTATTTGAGCATGAGCTTTCGTGAGCTACAGCTCACTTCATCGGATGCATACCGTGGAAACTGCAGCAGACTTTATATATACACAGAGAATATGAAACAATACCTCCTCCCACCCCACTGTCCTGCTGGTAATAGCTTATCTAAAGTGATCATCAGGTGGGCCATTTCCAGCACAAATCCAGGTTTTCTCACCCTCCAACCCCCCACACAAATTCACTCTCCTGCTGGTGATAGCCCATCCAAAGTGACAACTCTCTACACAATGTGCATGACAATCAAGTTGGGCTATTTCCTGCACAAATCCAGGTTTTCTCACATCCCCCCCACCCCCATACACACACAAACTCACTCTCCTGCTGGTAATAGCTCATCCAAACTGACCACTCTCCAAGTTTAAATCCAAGTTAAACCAGAACATCTGGGGGCGGGGGGGTAGGAAAAAACAAGAGGACACAGGCTACCTTGCATAATGACTTAGCCACTCCCAGTCTCTATTTAAGCCTAAATTAATAGTATCCAATTTGCAAATGAATTCCAATTCAGCAGTTTCTCGCTGGAGTCTGGATTTGAAGTTTTTTTGTTTTAAGATAGCGACCTTCATGTCTGTGATTGCGTGACCAGAGAGATTGAAGTGTTCTCCGACTGGTTTATGAATGTTATAATTCTTGACATCTGATTTGTGTCCATTTATTCTTTTACGTAGAGACTGTCCAGTTTGACCAATGTAAATGGCAGAGGGGCATTGCTGGCACATGATGGCATATATCACATTGGTGGGTGTGCAGGTGAACGAGCCTCTGATAGTGTGGCTGATGTTATTAGGCCCTGTGATGGTGTCCCCTGAATAGATATGTGGACACAGTTGGCAACGGGCTTTGTTGCAAGGATAGGTTCCTGGGTTAGTGGTTCTGTTGTGTGGTATGTGGTTGTTGGTGAGTATTTGCTTCAGGGTCAAACTGGACAGTCTCTACGTAAAAGAATAAATGGACACAAATCAGATGTCAAGAATTATAACATTCATAAACCAGTCGGAAAACACTTCAATCTCTCTGGTCACGCAATCACAGACATGAAGGTCGCTATCTTAAAACAAAAAAACTTCAAATCCAGACTCCAGCGAGAAACTGCTGAATTGGAATTCATTTGCAAATTGGATACTATTAATTTAGGCTTAAATAGAGACTGGGAGTGGCTAAGTCATTATGCAAGGTAGCCTATTTCCTCTTGTTTTTTCCTACCCCCCCCCCCCCCCCGATGTTCTGGTTTAACTTGGATTTAAACTTGGAGAGTGGTCAGTTTGGATAAGCTATTACCAGCAGGAGAGTGAGTTTGTGTGTGTATGGGGGTGGGGGGGATGTGAGAAAACCTGGATTTGTGCAGGAAATAGCCCAACTTGATTGTCATGCACATTGTGTAAAGAGTTGTCACTTTGGATGGGCTATCACCAGCAGGAGAGTGAATTTGTGTGTGGGGGGGTGGAGGGTGAGAAAACCTGGATTTGTGCTGGAAATGGCCCACCTGATGATCACTTTAGATAAGCTATTACCAGCAGGACAGTGGGGTGGGAAGAGGTATTGTTTCATATTCTCTGTGTGTATATAAAGTCTGCTGCAGTTTCCACGGTATGCATCTGATGAAGTGAGCTGTAGCTCACGAAAGCTCATGCTCAAATAAATTGGTTAGTCTCTAAGGTGCCACAAGTCCTCCTTTTCTTTCTGGGAACTGTCGTTCGCCCAAAAGACTGAGAGGCCAGAGGTCATGTGCCCAGGGAATCAGGTGACCACCTTTGGGACCTACATAGGGGCTAGGCTGAGCTCAGTATGGGGGCAGATGAGGTTTGAGTTAGACTTTGAGAGAAGCCCTTTCATGGGGCCCTGCCTAGGGGAGTTTACTGTACCTGAAAAGGCCAGACTGGACTGTTGCCAGTGTCCTTTGTTACTTTGATCCTCTTCATCCCTGTTAATAATGTGGCTGGAGGAAAGGGCCTTGGGCTGAACTGCAGTTTGGGTTTTGTTGGACCGTTCCTGGCTGGTGTGCCTGCTCACAGCTCTTTGCGTAGCTCGGTGCCACTGGCCTCCAGATTGGCAGCTGGAAAAGGAGCATCCCAGGGTAAATGTGGTCAGGGAGCCCAGCACTGGCGGCAGGTTCGCCAGGAGAAGGCAGAGCAAGGACATTGGGTGGAGAGGGCTCCTGGGAAATCTGCAATGGAAAGGGACAATGGGGAGTGAAAAGTAGATGCCAAGAACCCCAGGCAGGGAAGAGAAATAGGCTTAGGTGGTGACAAGGACGAACTTCAGGGGATGTGCAGCTTGCTGTGGTTTAGGCACCCTGAACATACACGTGTTGGAGAACCAGGCTGACAGCACCAGGACACTGTGACCACTGCACAGAAGCATCACGCCCCAAAGGAACCAGGCT
Organism: Caretta caretta; assembly: GCF_965140235.1. Classification (NCBI taxonomy): domain Eukaryota; kingdom Metazoa; phylum Chordata; order Testudines; family Cheloniidae; genus Caretta; species Caretta caretta. Next base: position 930,398 of record NC_134215.1, read on the forward strand.
GAGCGGGACAGTGCTGGGCCCATGGTGCTCCACTGTTGGGAATGTATCTGGCAGAGAGGCAGTGTCTTTCTAGGAGGGAACGCGGCCCTGTAATGGGGTCAGAGAATAGAGGGAATGTGGCCCTGTAATGGGGGAGACAGAATGGAGGGAACGTGGCCCTGTAATGCTGGACAACATCCCAGAAGACTCCTCGTTGCTGCCCGCAATGCTCCAGAATGGGGCCCGTGTTGCCCCTGCTGAGCCCCCTGCCCTTGTTTTAAAGAGGGGAGACTAGAAATGCTGATCCCTGGGGCTCAGGGTCACAGCCCTAGCTCTTTACAGTCAGACCCAGCCTTTCCTGGTCTGTCGAAGTTTCACCCAGCACTTGCCTCCTCTCTTTCCACGGTGGCTAGCAGTCTGTTTCCCTGTGTTTGTCATGCCCACAGCTGTTTCCCCCCATTTTGAGTAGCTGTCAGTTGAAGTTATGGCTGCTGGGAATGGATTACATGGAGTTCGATTTGTATGTAAGAAATATTTGAATACATCAGCATGTCTTGGATACACAGAATTTAAACCACACCAGCGTATGCATTTCATGTGTGTGAATCAGGAGGCGTGAGACAAGCATTGTCACTGTTCAGTTCTTTCAGTACCTTAGAGCAGCCCCAAGCCATGGAGATTTTTGAACACGGAGGCTCAGTGGGTGCTTTCATTACCAGTGGATCAGACCTACTGGCCATGACCCCTGAAAGCCCAGTGTTCTGGTTCTAGCTGGTGTCCTCAGAGACTCTTCTTCAGAGAGGGAAAGCAGTGTTTCATTCTAACCCCACAGGGAGCAGAGTGCATTTTCAGCAAACCAGATTCTCTGGCCCAGAAATTCATTTGCACACAGCACGGTTTCACTGATGGATTGCCTTGCCTTGTGCGACACCTTACTCACTGACAGCCCAGTCCTGCAAACGTTTCCTGCTGTCTGTCTCCCCCATGTGACCCCACATGGGAGGGAGGGCAGAAGTGCTAACAACTGTTTGCACAATGGGGCCTTACACTTCTTATTCTACCCACTGACTCTCTGGAAGCTGATCCCCTAGTCCTACTGTGCTCTGTGACCCTCCATTCAGCTCCTGGCAACTGCGCCCCCCCCCCCCGCCCCCCAGTGCATTCTCATCCTCGGTCAGCTTCTCCCTTCCAGGACAGGCATAGATCCAGGATGATTTCTGCTCCCCGGGCATCTACTCTCTGCTCCATGGAGCTGTGCTCTCTGGGACTTTGGGGCAACGCATGATGAGCCGTGTTTGTCACTTAGCTGGTGTCTGGATAGCTAATGTCCCACTCGAGTGTGGTGGCTTCAAACCTCTTGGTAGCTGGTCCAGGAGGTGTTTGTCCTGCTTGTCTCCCAGCACAGGGGACTGAGCACACATATTCAGTGCACTTGCTCCTTTGAGATTCATATCATGTATCGTTACCCAGAGTTTCTCACTGCTTCCCTCTTGACTATCATCAAATCCTGCTTCCCTGGCTTTGTAAATACTTTTGACAGCGCCAACACCCACCTTCTCGCCTGTCTGGCTTCCCTGTGCACATTGTGCCCCAAGCAGCATTAGCAATCGGCTGTGGGAAACATGACCTACCAGTTAGGCTGGTCAGTCAAAATTGCATCATTTAGTGTTCCGGTTAGTTTTCCTTGCTTGTTACCCCTCCTCCTGGCATGGGTGTGCAGGCATCTCAGAGAATTAATCCTCTTGTTTACTTCTTATCACTCGCCTTTAGTTGCATACCCTCTGTTTGCTTTCTAATCATTAAACAAAGGCTTCTCCTCTTTTCCTGTATGTACAAAGCTGCTCCAGTTCAGAAGCAGCCGAGGGGCCTTCATGTCTGGAAGTGTTTGACAGCTGCTCCACCCCGGCTCTGCCCTTGTCTGCGTGCCTTTAAAGTGACGACATTTTAAACTTTCTAAAGCCTGGTAAAGCAAAGTTTTTCCAGAGGAGGTGAAAAACAAAAACAACTCCCCAAGCACACAATTCCATAGTCAGTATGGAGGGGCTGGGAGAGCTCCTCTCCCTGTAGAATAACACCTTGCTATTATTTATTGTTTGTCTTATCGTAGTGCCTAGGCATCAGGCCAGGATCCTATGGTGCTAGGCGCTGTACAAACCCAGAACAAAAAGATGGTCCCTGCCCTAGAGCTGCACACAGCATATTCCTCCTGAACTGGAACCTCTGTCCCTTAGCTCTGGGCTGTCCAGGGATCTCAAACAGACAAGTAAGAATCTCTTATAGTGTCTCTAGTTAGTTGAAATACAGCAACTTTGGCAACCCTTCTAGGGCTTCTCTGCATCTTAAATAATCCCAGTTCTGTCAGCCTTCCTGTTGTATAGTCCCCTTCCTTAACTTAGAATCCATTACCCTACATTGTTCATACCCCAGTTTAGCTCTGTCTTTGTTCAAATCCAGTGACCAATCCAGACGACACTCCACTGCACAGCTGATTTATACAGGGTCAGCACAGCACAATATCCTCAGATTTGTGTAACAGACCCACCTCAGAACAAGTCAAGATCCCGTTAACAGTCTGTCTGGTGGCTGCAGATCAGAGCACAAGGGTAGATGCTATGTCTGTTGATACACCTAGTGCCTTTTCCTCTACTGTACTAGCTATATCCGTGGCACTGAAATTATGTTTAGCATAGAAATTATTTCTGTGCACGCAAACTTAGACACATTATGTTTCGTTCACGAGCTCTGTGCCCATTAGCCTGATCTATCCAGAGGTTAGAATAGTTTCGATTAAGGGAGAATAATGCTTCATGGGGGACCCATTCCAAGCAAAATGCCTTCCATTGGGGGTACAAAGGAAGCCTTTGAGGATTTGCTGCATTGCTAGATGGTAAAATTAGTATCTGACAAAGCAGGTCTCCTGCTTCATGCCCCGATGAAGGGAAGCTGCTGCCCAGCTTCTGAAGATTCCTCCATACATAGGGTAAGACATTGCACAGCTAAGTTAGGAACTTCAGAGCCACCATACTGGGTCAGACCATGACCCATCTTGCCCAGTAGCCTGTCCCCAACAGTGACCCGCAGAGCTTCAAGGGGAGAGTACAGATCAGGGCACTTATGGAGTGATGTACTCCTGGCTTCTGGCAGTCAAAGGTTTAGAGCATGGGCTTGTGTCCCTGACCATCTTGGCTAAGAGTCATTGATGGTCCTATCCTCTCCAGGAACATATCCAGTTCTCTTTGGAGCCCAGTTATATTTCTGGCAATCACAACATCCCATGGCAATGAGTTCCGCAGGTTAGTTGTGCATAGTATGTAAAAGTATTTCCTCTTGTTTGTATTAAACCTGCTGCCTGTTTATTTAATTGGTCAGCCCTGGTTTTTGTATTGCGTGAAACGGTAAATACAATTCTCTATTCACTTTTCCCACATCATTCATGATTTCATAGACCTCTCTCATGTCCCCCCACAGTCATCTCTTTCTAAGCTAAACAGTCCTAATCTTTTTGGTCTTTCCTCATATGGAAGCCGGTCCAGACCCTGGATCATCTTTGCTGTTCTTCTCTGAACCTTTTCCAGTTCCACTGTATCCTTTTTGAGCTAGGATGACCAGAACTGGACACACTGTGCAAGGTGTGGGCATGGCATGGATTTATATAGTGGCATTATAATATTTTCTGTCTTACTTTCTATCCCTTTTCCTAATAATTCCTAACATACTGCTAGCCTTTTTGACTGCTGTACGTTGCATGGAAGTTTTCAGAGAACTGTCCAGAGTGACTGTATCTTGCAGATACTCTAGTGCGGGGTCTTTATGGCTGTCCAGAGGAGAAGTGGAGCAGGTACTGTGAAGCCCCAGGGTTAGCACAGCAGCACGAACATCTGCTTAAGCAGACTGGAGACAGCGACATTTTACTACTAGTGCCGTGGATGCTCGTGCAGAGACAAGACAGAAGAAAACAATTGAAGAACATAGTTATCACCTTACTTCTGCCTTCCACTGGGCAAAGATAATCACCAGATAAATGCACCAGCCTGGGAGCCTCCAGCCTCCTGGGAGGAGCAGAAATGCACTGACCATTACCAGCAGCTCCAGAAGCTTGTTCCGAAGTTTTGCTGCTGGTGTCTTGTCTATCTGCATTCCTGATAATCACTGCGTCGCTGCTCACCAAGGAATCATGCACACTAAACCTGAGGGGGTAAGCTTGAGTTATTCATCCCCAGAGGCCTGCTAGGGCCTGCTCTATAGTGTAACACGATCCCACCCTGCTTGCGATACATTTCTCCCGAGCCCTGCTGTTCTGTCACTGGGGCGGTGGCAGTGAGTATTCCACACACCCTGAGCGTGAGCGCTGTGCAGAGATGGTGCAGCCCAGTTCAGGGCGGTGCGGGGAGGCAGGGAAGTTTCTCTTTTCATTTCCTCTGTAATTTGCAAAACTCCCGGAACTTTCTTTTTCTGCAGACGAGGGAATTTCAGAGGGGCCCGGTTGGTGGAGCTGCAGGAGAAGAGCCTCCCGTGTGCGAGGACAATGTGTGCACAAACAGCCCCCTCAGAATCTGGGGGTGGCTGGGGAGGACAGAACTTCTTCATTCAGGGTTCGAGTGGGAGCTGCAGGGTTCTGTGTGAAGCAGCAGGGCTGAGGGAGAGGCCATGGTGGGAATGTGGGGTGGAGCAAACGTAGATTTTTATGTGTTGGCGAGCACTCTGTCATCCAAAGGACCTGGGCTACACAGCTAGTGGGCTTCTCTGGCTACAGCCAGCCCAGGAGCGCTCTGCCTCCTCAGGAGCACTACCCACCTACCTGCCACCCTGCAAGTTGCAGGGCCCCACCTGAGGTCCCTGTTCCTGGAGGAGGAAATCCCCCACCCCACTTGGCATGTGTTGGATTTCCATATTGTTGCCTTGATCGCCTGTTTCTGGTCACCCAAGAGGAGAAGAATGCTGGAGCGGTAGGTTTCTTCTCCCAGTCTGCCTGGCGTTGTCATCTGGGAGGGTTTTCAGTGTATGTGTTGTCATTAATCCTTACATTAAAAATGTGTGAATGTAACTGGAAGGTGAAAGCTAACAACTTGTGTCTGCTATTATTATACATGCCAGAAGCAGTAATGATTAAAGGGACTTTAGTGTGAGGTAAAGAGATGCCATCCTGGAACCAGATGACTGGGTGATACAATTAAGATAAAGAAATCACATATTATAGGAAACAGGGAAGCAGAAGAGATGAAATGTGTGATTGGGGAGTGCGGGGGATGCGATGAAATTAAAGAAAAATCACAATAAGGAACAGAAAATGAGCAGGACTTGGAGCAAGAGATGCAATTGCTGAGAAGACAAGAGGCACAGAAATAAATTGAGAGCAAACATTTTTGGAGCAGCAAAGGTGAAGATACAAAATATTCTTTCCCAACTCGATGAAGAATTTTGTTGCTGTTTTGAAATGAAAGAGTCTGAATCAGCAGGAAATTGGGGTGCTGAAGATCAGTTTCCCCCTGCCCTGTATGCGCGGAGGTAAAACCAGGGCAAAAACTCACAGCAGCGGGGGTAGTGTAGGGTCATATTTTCTGAAGAGGTCCAACCCACTGGAGATTAGGGTTCTAACAACTGCCCTCTTAAGGTTTGCAAAGGGGGGTTGGAATAGGGGCATGATACTGTACATAAATAAAAAGAAAAGGAGGACTTGTGGCACCTTAGAGACTAACAAATTTATTTGAGCACAAGCTTTCGTGAGCTACAGCTCACTTCATCGGATGCATTCAGTGGAAAATACAGTGGGGAGATTTATATACATAGAGAACATGAAACAACGGGTGTTACCATACACACTGTAACGAGAGTGATTATCTTTGATTATCTTTGATTATCTTGATTATCTTTGATTATCTTGGCCATTATCTTTGAAAACTCGTGGCGAACCGGGGAAGTCCCGGATGACTGGAAAAAGGCTAATGTAGTGCCAATCTTTAAAAAAGGGAAGAAGGAGGATCCTGGGAACTACAGGCCAGTCAGCCTCACTTCAGTCCCTGGAAAAATCATGGAGCAGGTCCTCAAAGAATCAATCCTGAAGCACTTGCATGAGAGGAAAGTGATCAGGAACAGCCAGCATGGATTCACCAAGGGAAGGTCATGCCTGACTAATCTAATCGCCTTCTATGATGAGATTACTGGTTCTGTGGATGAAGGGAAAGCAGTGGATGTATTGTTTCTTGACTTTAGCAAAGCTTTTGACACGGTCTCCCACAGTATTCTTGTCAGCAAGTTAAGGAAGTATGGGCTGGATGAATGCACTATAAGGTGGGTAGAAAGCTGGCTAGATTGTCGGGCTCAACGGGTAGTTATCAATGGCTCCATGTCTAGTTGGCAGCCGGTATCAAGTGGAGTGCCCCAAGGGTCGGTCCTGGGGCCGGTTTTGTTCAATATCTTCATAAATGATCTGGAGGATGGTGTGGATTGCACACTCAGCAAATTTGCGGATGATACTAAACTGGGAGGAGTGGTAGATACGCTGGAGGGCAGGGATAGGATACAGAGGGACCTAGACAAATTGGAGGATTGGGCCAAAAGAAATCTGATGAGGTTCAACAAGGATAAGTGCAGGGTCCTGCACTTAGGACGGAAGAACCCAATGCACAGCTACAGACTAGGGACCGAATGGCTAGGCAGCAGTTCTGCGGAAAAGGACCTCGGGGTGACAGTGGACGAGAAGCTGGATATGAGTCAGCAGTGTGCCCTTGTTGCCAAGAAGGCCAATGGCATTTTGGGATGTATAAGTAGGGGCATAGCGAGCAGATCGAGGGACGTGATCGTTCCCCTCTATTCGACATTAGTGAGGCCTCATCTGGAGTACTGTGTCCAGTTTTGGGCCCCACACTTCAAGAAGGATGTGGATAAATTGGAGAGAGTCCAGCGAAGGGCAACAAAAATGATTAGGGGTCTGGAACACATGACTTATGAGGAGAGGCTGAGGGAGCTGGGATTGTTTAGCCTGCAGAAGAGAAGAATGAGGGGGGATTTGATAGCTGCTTTCAACTACCTGAAAGGGGGTTCCAAAGAGGATGGCTCTAGACTGTTCTCAATGGTATCAGATGACAGAACGAGGAGTAATGGTCTCAAGCTGCAGTGGGGGAGGTTTAGATTGGATATTAGGAAAAACTTTTTCACTAAGAGGGTGGTGAAACACTGGAATGCGTTACCTAGGGAGGTGGTAGAATCTCCTTCCTTAGAGGTTTTTAAGGTCAGGCTTGACAAAGCCCTGGCTGGGATGATTTAACTGGGAATTGGTCCTGCTTCGAGCAGGGGGTTGGACTAGATGACCTTCTGGGGTCCCTTCCAACCCTTATATTCTATGATTCTATGATTCTATGATCACTTAAGGTGAGCTATTACCAGCAGGAGAGCGGGGGGGGTGGGGTGGGGGGAACCTGTTGTAGTGATAATCAAGGTGGGCCATTTCCAGCAGTTGACAAGAACGTCTGAGGAGCAGTGGGGGGTGGAGGGAGGGAATAAACACGCGGAAATAGTTTTACTTTGTGTAATGACCCATCCACTCCCAGTCTCTATTCAAGCCTAAGTTAATTGTATCCAGTTTGCAAATTCATTCCAATTCAGCAGTCTCTCGTTGGAGTCTGGTTTTGAAGTTTTTTTGTTGAAGAATTGCCACTTTTAGGTCTGTAATCGAGTGACCAGAGACATTGAAGTGTTCTCCCACTGGTTTTTGAATGTTATAATTCTTGACGTCTGATTTGTGTCCATTTATTCTTTTGCATAGAGACTGTCCATTTTTGCCAATGTACATGGCAGAGGGTCATTGCTGGCACATGATGGCATATATCACATTGGTAGATGTGCAGCTGAACGAGCCTCTGACAGTGTGGCTGATGTGATTAGGCCCTATGATGGTGTCCCCTGAATAGATATGTGGACACAGTTGGCAAGGGGCTTTGTTGCAAGGATAGGTTCCTGGGTTAGTGGTTCTGTTGTGTGGTGTGTGGTTGCTGGTGAGTATTTGCTTCAGGTTGGGGGGCTGTCTGTAAGCAAGGACTGGCCTGTCTCACAGGATCTGTGAGAGTGATGGGCCGTCCTTCAGGATAGGTTGTAGAGCCTTGATGATGCGTTGGAGAGGTTTGAGTTGGGGGCTGAAGGTGACGGCTAGTGGCGTTCTGTTATTATCTTTGTTGGGCCTGTCCTGTAGTAGGTGACTTCTGGGTACTCTTCTGGCTCTGTCAATCTGTTTCTTCACTTCAGCAGGTGGGTATTGTAGTTGTAAGAATGCTTGATAGAGAGCTTGTAGGCATTTGTCTCTGTCTGAGGGGTTGAAGCAAATGCGGTTGTATCGTAGAGCTTGGCTGTAGACAATGGATCGTGTGGTGTGGTCTGGATGAAAGCTGGAGGCATGCAGGTAGGAATAGCGGTCAGCAGGTTTCCGGTATAGGGTGGTGTTTATGTGACCATCGCTTATTAGCACCGTAGTGCCCAGGAAGTGGATCTCTTGTGTGGACTGCTCCAGGCTGAGGTTGATGGTGGGATGGAAATTGTTGAAATCATGTTGGAATTCCTCAAGGGCTTCTTTTCCATGGGTCCAGATGATGAAGATGTCATCAATGTAGCGCAAGTAGAGTAGGGGCATTAGGGGACGAGAGCTGAGGAAGTGTTGTTCTAAGTCAGCCATAAAAATGTTGGCATATTGCGGGGCTTTGAAGTCGTGGGGGAGTCAATTCCTTTCAGGTGTCTTTCCTGTATTGAAGGAATATACTGTACATGCTGGGACCCTCTGGGCTCAGCTGCTTTCATAGTCCCTGGAGATTCACTTCTGCAGAGCGGCATGGGAGGTCAGCCTCTCAGTGTATTCCCTGAAACAATCAGAGGACTGATACATGATGGCAAAGTTCCTGGGATCTGGTGCATGTTCACTTCTCGTGTTTATTTTGCACATGGGCCACCTGATTATATGAGATCTTGATTCTAGAGAACAACAAAATATCTGCGTAATTAAATCCTAAAGCTGGTTTGAGTTGTTGTTTTGTTTTTGGGGCGTAGGGTGGGAATGCGTGCCTGTTGCCACTCTCCGTTCAAGATGCTTTCTGATGCCTCTCCGGAGTTTTCAGTAAGTGATATTAATATACACAGCCCACAGTCTGGTGCAGCAAGAAAGTTGGATCTCATTAGTCAAATTAAAACTTTGGAACTCAGTAAATCTCTGTGATAGACTCCAAGTGAATCCTGAGCTTATTTATAGCTCCCACAGTCTTAAACTGCAATATGCTCTGTTCATAAAGAAAATAAATGGCACCTTGGGCTGTTCAGCCACTAATTAACGAGACTCCCTAACTTGTGCTAATTGTAGACACTGAGCCTGCAATCGACCCAGCAGGAGCTGGCCTCAGGACACTGCAGATGCAGTTTAACAGTGTCACAACAGGCAGCGCTGAGATTCAGTAGAAAATCAAACAACTAATAAATACGAATAAATGGATCCAGGCGGGGTGAGTCTGCGGCAGCCACATTAGAGAAAAGGCCCTCAGTGACATAAATACAGCTGATCGAGTGCACGCAAAAGACGGGATGGCACCAAATCTGACCTCCCCTGCTGGCCCAAATTTAAGCTCTCCTAGGTGCTATGGTAACACAAGAACTAAATAATAATTAATAATTGTACTTTTGTGTCACTTCACCATACAAGATTGTTGGCCCAGGTTTTGTGGCTCTCAGAGCTAACCTGCACAGGGAGATTGCCCAAAATAGCTATTCTGGACTAGCTCCCCCTGTGGACACTCTGTTCCAGAATATTTACTCTGCTTTGGAAGTGCACTAAATATTCCAGAAGAAATTGACTTTTGTTCCTGAATAGAGGCCCACATGGTTTTTCAGAATCACTGCTGCAGAGCAGCTTATTCCACAATAGCTCTTCTGGTCATTTTCTCCACTTGGACAAGACCTTAAATTCCAGCGTGACTGACTTTAAATCAAAACTGCTGGGAACTGCAGAAAGGAGGCAAATAGTTCTGCGTGGCTCTGATATTGCTCATTTGGGTTATTTGTTTGGGGGGAAAGGGTTTAAACTCCTTCCATGAAAACATAAACTGGGTTTAAAATGGACTGTTTACAATGTACCAATTAAATCTCTGTGCCTCTTGTATTCTTGCTGACTGTCCGGGCCATGCCGTTCAGCATCCCGCACTATCGCTTCAGCAGGCTAGGCCTGCTTTTTTCCTCTCAACCTATATATTAATGGTGTGGAAATGTATTTTCCTAAGTCTTCAGGTTGCTGATTCAAAAGTACATTTTTCACCTGTCATTTTCTCCTTGACCTCTGCAAAGAATTATGGGGCATAAGTGAAATTCAAATAAGGTAAATGCTTTATCTACTCTTCCTGCATTTTCATCCTCTCCAAAGTAAAAATGAAAAAGTACAGCAGTGGTTGCAAAGATGGATTGAGGCAGGGTGAGAATTTTAAACTTTATTCAATAAAGTGCTGGTATCTAATCAGAAAAAAATTATTTTATCTCTTTAACATATGTGCTCTGAGACATTTGGGGCCTCCAAGTGATAGATCTTCCCTGCCGCTTGCAGGTGTTTGCCATTCTGCACCATGGAACGGACAGTGATACATGTATTCCAACCTGGTCTGAGTCATGAAGATGCAGTGATGCCTTTGATACCAGGATGCTGTAATACACACTCGACCATTGGTGCAGCAACTGCAGCTTGCTTCAGGTTCTAATCAGCAAGAATCTGTAAGGATGGAAGTGTCACCAGCAAGACGGATTCACTGATGATGTTATGGGATGCAAGATATAATGTATCTCTGTCTACAATCACTTGCCAATTTCAGAAACCTCTTCCCTTGTGTACAGGTATTCTGTGTAATGTATGGAAACAAACACTCTGTCATAGTGTAACTCTGTTAATTTCAAATCCCTAATCAAAAATATACACCCCTTATAGTAGAGTCTAACCCTAAATAGTAAATTACACTTTCAGCCAAGCTGTTATTAACGCCGGTACCCTTTGATGCACAAAGCAGTTCTTCTCTTAGGACACTTGTCTCCTATTGTCCGTTTCGTTATACAAGTGTGAGAGGCCAGTTACCCAGGTCTGGGCAATTTGGCACATTCTACGCTGCAGACCAGTCTGTGCGAAAGCTTAACCCAAGCGGTTCATTCCTGAGGGAGGATAATGCAACAGTGAGATCATCAAAGCCCTTCCTAAATGTTCCCTATACAGTACATTATCACCTCCTTTGCTACTGAGAGACAGTCAGTGTGGGGGTGAAGTGCAGCAACCTTCTCACAGGGCCTGGCTAACCTACACCATAGCGTAGAACAGGAAATTACTAAAAGAATTTCCGGCTGAAACAGCCCTACAGCATATGCGTGTTTCCTGTGGGGCATTGTGGGGTGAATGCATTAAAGACTGAGTGCTGAGACATTATGGTGATGGGGCTCAGGTCAGTCCCACAGATGGGTGGGACAGTCAGACATCGAAACATGCCCATTGGAGATGGACCTTTGCCTTGCAGTGGGGTGATGGAATAGGAGCTTCTGTCCAGCGGGGAGGAGGGTCTCAGGGCTTCAGCCCTGTGGTGCTCACCTGCCGGGGCTCGGGGCTCCAGCAGGAGTGGGGCTGAAGCCCCGAGCCCTGACGCCCAGCAGGTGTGCTCCAGCTCTCGAACTTCTGAAGACTGTTGTATGCGGCTCAGTGGGCCAGTAAGTTTGGCCACCCCGTACTAGCAGCTTCCTGCCTGCAGTGCCGGGTGTCTGCTGCCAGCCAGGAGCCAGAGGAGGTCTTTCCTTCTGCTCTTATGTGCCAAGAGGCAGCGCAAGGGTCTCTGCACGCAGTGCAGGAGTTACACGTTATAGTCCTTTGCCAATCTGCCCTTCATTGGGACCCACGTCACAAAAGTCCTTCTGCATGCTCTCCTCAGCCAGGCATCTCTCCAGCATTTACAATATACTCCCCAAACAACAGTAGGCTTGTCTGGTTTTTTAAAAGTAATTGGGGCTGCCCACAGTTTCTGGCAATAGCTTTGGAAAATGACATCTCCTAATCCCAATCTTTTAGGGGACTAAATATGGTCATTGCTCATTATGCAGCACATAGAAGAGTTTTAAAAATGCATAGTAGTGCAATATTGCAACATGCCAGAGGGTGGAGAGTGAAAGTCCAGCCCCCCCGCAGGGAGCAGGTATTTTATGCTGGATACTCGGGTACTAATTCACATTCATGATTTGACTCGTTACATCAAGTCAGATAAATCCAGGCCTGATGTTAAGGGAAAAGGGTGGTTTGTAAACAAATGCCATGCAATCCATAGATGCAGTGAGTTTACATGGGTGCTGCAATGAAGCAATTTTGCCCATTGGGAATGCAGATAAATGTCCCTCCTTTATTCCACAAGTCTGTCTTTTAGACTCTCTCTCAAATAATCTTCCTTCCCTTTTCTGTGGCCTTTAGCCCAGGCATTACTTCGGGCGGGTGAATTGGCACCAGAGAAGCAGGACCGGGTGGGGGAAGTCAGCACGAAATAGGAGACTGAGAAGCAGCGCTCCATTTCAATGACCAAGAGACCTGGAGGAGTTGCCACCCTGTTGCATGAGCAGATGCTAAAATCAGGGTGAGTTTTCTCCTTCTCGTCCTTACAAGGGTGTGCAGGTGGTCGAGAGGGAAGACAGATCTGAGCATAAATACAGTGCACTAGACACAATAAAATCCTACCACACAATAAAACGCTACCACACATCAAGATATATGGTGCTATTTCTCCTTCCGATGACTTTGTCCTGCCTATGTGCAGGCCCAATTTATTAATATTAGTGAGATGTTGCTGGGAGCCAGAGGGAGCAAATCTGGGTATTTTTCAGTAGCTTGTGATTTACTAAACAAGGTTCTATAGATCACAGGGCTGCAACCTTGACCCAAGCTGAGATCAGAGCAGGAAATGCCGCTTGTGAAGGGTCCCTGCTCTGTGCGCTATGCAGGAAGCTCTGAAGCCTTAAAGGAACTGCAGTCTCTTTTGGCATAACAAGATGAAAGAAACCTTCACAAGTGAGTGTGTGCAGAATATCTCAGATCAGCATTCCTGGGTGAGTTCATCTCAGTGCTGCCTGGCCTCTGGGCAGGGGGATGAGGGGCCAAGACAAGGTGTGGCAATAGCTAGATTATTGCTACCTAGAGAGGGCCTGGGCAAAAGCACAGATCCAAATACCTCTGTATCTGGGGAAGTTCAGGAGACAAAATGTTATATAAACCCCACAGGTGGCTGGGTCTAGATCTCCCCCCATGCATTCTTCCCCTTCCCTGTGGGGTGCTAGGCCTAGAACTCCCGCACATAGGCACCCCTCCCCTCACAGGGGCTGGGCCTAGAACACCCATCTCTCCTCCCCTCACAGGGGCTGGGCCTAAAACCCCCATCCCGCCTCCCCTCACAGGGGCTGGGCCTGGACCTGCCCCCTCCCTGTGGAGATTACAGAGACCCAGCACATTGTCCTTGGTTCCTGTTTGCACCAGTCCTCGTCTCTTTGCTCCGTGGCTCCTAGCAGCCACCCTGAAGAGTGGCTGTAAGTGCTCATAAGGGTGGGCAATGCTGTCAGGTGCTGGACTCGAGCCCTGGTGTGTGAGGGGCTTTCCCTGTGAGAAGTGCACTCCTCTCAGACACTGCCCACGCCTGCCTTCTGCAGCCCAGAACCAGCCCAAAGCTGGCAGAGCCATCGGTCAGAAGAGCATGGAGAGGCCACTGAGCCCTGGCTCTGGGTCAGATCAGGAAATGCCAAGGCAGGGACCAGGAATGGCCACGAGGATCCCCTTGCAGCACAGCTCCTTCCCGCAGGATGTGGGCTGGAGTTCATCGTCATGTGGAGGAACCGGGCGTCCAGCCCATAAACCTTGGGCTTCCCCTGAAATCTGTTGGGGAAGTTGCCATGCACATGGAGTCCTGGTGCCTCTGCACTGGGTCTTCCTAGCTCGCTGACCTTGTGGGACTCTGCTCTGCAGGCCAGTGACAGCAGCTCTCTGCTCTGCTCTGCTCTGTCAGCTGGGGGCCAAGGGGATGCTGGGCATCACCGATTCACAAGCCCCAGGGCCAGTGGGGACCATTGTGATCATGTAGTCTGACCTCCGGCACAGCACAGGCCAGAGAATGGCCCCACAATTCCTAGACAAACATCCAGGCTTGACTGAAAAATTGCAAGTGATGGAGAATCCACCAGGACCCTGGGTCAGTTGGCCCAATGATGAATTACTCCCACGCTTACTTTTTTTGCCTTATTTCCAGTGTGAATCCCAGCCCTGGCTCGCCCCTCCCCAGGCCCCTGGGGAGACGAGGAGACAGTGCTGGGGGTGAGGGGCTGATGCCTGCATCTGCGTGAGGCAGGTATCGGAGCCAGATCGTACCCAAGGAAACACTTGGAGTGGCCTGGCCCTTGTGCTCTGGCAACCCTTACCGACTTGGCCTCCATCCTGCCTAGCCCTGGATACAGTGTGTGTGAAGCTCCCACAGCAGGTGCCAGGCTGGGCAGAACCAGCACTGTGTCCCCAGTGGCTGAGCAATACAGGATCAGACCCACATTGAATTCCTTCTCCTTCCCTTTCCCATGCTGGTGGGGTTCTGCAGGCTTCTCCCCTGATCAGAAAAGCTCCCGCCCACATGGACTCTCTCCAGCCACTGGGATCCCATTACAGTCTGATTAACACCCGCTGCTCCTCAAATTACCTTCCAGTCATTTAAAAAGACTGACAGCCCAGGCCAACTGCTCTTCAGAGCAGGAACAGAAGGGAGCGTTTACAGCGAATCTCCAGCCACTCCCCACCAATGGAGCCGTCCTCCCTGGGGGTCAGTCACTATCACAGACCCAGATGGCGGGCCCATAGACTGCCAAGGGCCTGCCGCCCAGGAGACGACTCGGCTCCATGCGCCATCCCACCCTTTCCCCACATGGCTGTTTCCTTTTCCGCTGAGCAGACTGCACTGATCAGACAAGGCCCCCCCGTCTTGCTCTCTTTTTCCAGACAAGGTAATTTAGTAGAATTCAACTCCTGCTGGGCTAATTTCTGTGAATTAAAAATAGCCGTAGTGATGATGCATTTGAGGTGTGCTTGCTTCCACCTTTACACAGAGAAATGTAGCTTAGAAGGAGCAGAGATAAGGGTCGTGAGAACAACCTCTGGACTCCCCTGGGTCTGTCAGGTCAATCATAGAATCGTAGGACTGGAAGGGATGACCTCGAGAGGTCATCTAGTCCAGTCCTCTGCACTCGTGGCAGGACTAAATATTATCCAGACCATCCCTGACAGGAGTTTGTCCAACCTGCTCTTAAAAACCTCCAGTGACGGAGATTCTGCAACCTCCCTGGGCACTTCATTCCAGTCAGAACTAAACCACACTGGGCCTGTTTTGCCCCCCTCCAGCACCTTGTCTAACCATGCACACCGCTGCAAACTGGGTGGCAGGCACATACCAGGGTGGTCAGGAAGCATTATGCACGTTGCACTGGCTTTGCCCCAGTGGAAATCTGAGGTGCAGGCTGAGGGATTGGGGCTCTTTTTAAGGTGCTAGACATCATGGATGCCACCAAAGTGCCCAGGCTCCATGGTAACATGTGCCTGACACCCAGAACAAGGAGCTGAAAAGTGGCTGTTGGGGCTTGGATCAAATATTGTCACATGCCAGGGCCACCCGATAAGGGGGGTTATTGCTTGGCATGGGATGCAGGGGCATGCACAACGGGGGTATGCACACAGGTGGGTGTGTGCCTATGTGCATGCGCAGGTGTTTTTACATACTTCCAAGCCTGGGCATGGCTGGTCTGGTCTCCTGGTCCAGGTCACTCTCAGATGGCCATTTGCAGCAGGAGGAAGCCCTGGAGCGATCACCCAGCAGAAGCCCTCCCCAACCTGTAATTACCAGGACCCCCCTTTGCATCCTTTCTGTAGCTGGGTACAATGTTGGCCGCCCTCCAGAACAGAAGATGCTTTGACAATGAATTATGTTTGCTCGTTAGCAGCTCAGTTATTTTCGTCGTTCGTTCCTCCAGAACTCCTGGGCGATGCCATCTGCTCATGAAGCTTTTGTGCAGTTCCACTGAGAGATTTGTTCCATCACCTATTTGTTTTTGTTTGACACCACTGGGTCAGGAAGATGCTCCACCTTCCCTGCACATGGAGAGTAACCCCAGAGCAGCAATCCAAACGAACCATGGACTTAGCGCTCTTCGCCTGTTCCCCTTGTGTCTGGTGTCCTACTGGGCCCACTGTCTTTCCAATGGTTTTCCAGCTTCTGAGACACTGACTATGATCCGCTTTGACTGTTAGCGCTTTTGGACTATGTTGAGTCGGTCAGGCAGAGCCCTGTGCTGCCCAGCTGGAGATCCTGGAGCCATAGTGTCCCACGCAGGCACAGAGCCTTCAGGGGCCCTGGATGAGCGTGGCTGCAGTTGCTGGTATTTGCCTTTGAGAACAGCCAGAGGCCCCAGTCACGTACAAGGGTCCCACTGTGCCAGGTGCTGCATGGCACCAGAGGACAGCACAGCCCTTGCCCTGGAGATCTCCAGTCACACTAACAGGACAATGAAGAGAGGGCAGCAGGATTCAATGTACTAGCAAAGGGCTCATGGCTGGTAGGTGATCCCAGGGGGTTATGCCCCCATGTCAGGCAGCGTGGAAATGGTTGGGGAAGAGGTGATAAGCTGTGTCAACAGAAGCCAGATCCCAGAAGAAGGCAGAAAGGATAGAAGAGGAGGCAGAGCATCTGTCCTGTTCCCCTGCAACCTCAGTTGTTTGCACCTCTGAATGTCCATCCACATGTGGTCTGCAAAGCCCGGGGTAGAACAGCCAAGGAATTCTGCTGGCTTGCAATTCTCCGGACAAGCAGCCTGCTGCTTTCCTAGTGCCATTAATGGACCTGCTGACCACAGAGTGGTCAGCTCTCCCAGAGACTGCCCCCTCCACGTACGTGATACAGGGATACCCTCTGCCTCCCTCTGCCCCCAGGTGTCGCACAGACCCTGGGTACCCAGACCCTCTAGATTTGATCTCCAGGAATGGATGCTAGGAACATCAAAGATTCCCTTTGCATAGTTTGACCCCCTGCTCTCCCAGGCACTTTCTGGTTTGCCCACAAAAACCCTTAAGTCCTTTGATTTCAGCCTGCCTGGGAAGCAAATCACCAACCACATGGACAAGAGGCTGCAGAGCATTCGAATGACCTGATGCTGCTACCGCCATGCTTTGGCCCAAGCCACTTCTCCCTTCCACTGTGACTGAGAGGGCTATCATGGTTCACGGTCGAACTCCAGCTCACAGCACAGGGCTTGAGCACTCGCCCTAAGTCCAGCCACCAACAGCAGAGACTTCTTACAGGCCACCTTGTGCTCTCCTGCCATCACCCCCAAAGCTGTGCTTCATATTGCACCTGCTAGTCACGCCCAATTGCACTGTCCGGATGTCGGCCCCATGCGCTCACCATAGCCAAGAGCTCTCGTCATACTTGCAGGAAAGATGAACCGAGTATAATGCACAGAATGCACAGAAACAGTGAACCCGATGCTGACTCAGACTGCATCAGCCACCCACCTCTCCTGGCCAGGAATGGCCCCTCTACATCCCCGAAGCCTGGAGAAAGCCCTGAGTAATAGCTGAGCCACTGCCCCTTCCCCAAAGGTGCCTGTCCCTTGACTGGTGCGAGGCCCTGCCAGGCTCCTTACTGAGCCAACACAGAACGGAGGCCTGAGCCATGAAAAATTCTGCTGTCTACCCTCTGTTCACTAGGAACGTTGCTCCTTCCTCCCAGCCTTTCCTGGCCACAGCAACCCATGTGCTCAGCACCTTCAGGCTGGATGGCAGAGACTCGCTCATCTGAGCGCCCAGGGTGGATTACATGCTGCTGGTGCGGAGTGCCTCCGGCAGGGCGGACAACTTCAGTTTACCCAGATTGTCTGGGCGCACTAGGGATGGGCACAATGGGAAGCCCTCAGACAGACACAGGGCAGACAAGAGGAGACATCTGTGTAGAAGACCCAAGAGTCAGGGCTCCTACAAAGGTCTTCTGGAGAAGTTTCTACTTCAAATGACTTTAAAGCTCCTTATGCAATATCCTCATGCTTTCCATGGGCACAGGTATAATTATTTCATTATGCTTTCCTGTGAAGTGTGAAAACTATCGTTACCAATCCTCTTAAATTAGTTAAATATAATATTCAGTGAGACAGGAGATAGAGAAATGTTAATTGAAACCGGAGAGGTGTTTATAGGGTGATACAGAGTGGCCAACTGTGACTAAAATTAATGTTCAGGGTCCTTGATAGTGATTCATGTCCCAGGGTTTATTAAATATTTTCAACAGCAGCCAAAGCCAGACTGAGTGGCCCCACTACATCTCTGAACGCAGACTCGCAAATATATGGGGCTCACTAGCAATGGGCCAACCAAAATCATTGTTAATTGGACTGGGTTTTTGGGGGTAGGGGGGCCTGCTGGGAGGACACCTTTGAGTGCCTTTCTATATTAGCTGGCTGACGGGCCCATCACAGACTATATGCATTTTGTGGGGAGATCAAATGGTTCATAAACATTGCTTTACATGCGTGGGAGTCCCTAAAGCCCTTCACATACCAGGCAGGGGCTGAGTTCCTCCCGATGGCACGCCGGGGCTGCTGACCCCCACTCCTCGTGGCAGACTCTGAATGTCGTTTCACTCGGGCCTCTGCTGCCAGGGCCAGCTCCCATTGCCATCAACAGAGCAGGTTAGGCCATTTTTCCGTAGCACAATATAGGCCACATCCCCATCAAATTGAGGCCATTGGCACTGGTATCTGACCATGGGCTTGATTTCCAATTCTGAGTCCTGCTCCAGCCACTAGAGCTCGCTGCCTATGGCTCAGCTCCACGAAAAGGACCCAGCTCCAGCCTGTATAATTCAGCCCCTTGGCTCTGAGCAAACCAAGGCAGTGCCTGAGGAGAGCCCTGAAAGCTGGCAGGCCAGTGTAACTGCACTGTTTGCTCTTTGGAGGTAGCAGATTGTGTGTGTCTCATGTACCACTCACGGCACAGACTGCAGGCAGCTCACCCTGGGGGCAGAGCAAGCGAGGTTTCAGCGGGACGCTGCATACTCAGCGTATGTCTCTCTGGGGCTGCAGTAATGTGCCCGCTGCTGCTGTGCAGCTGGGAGTAAGAGACAGGTGGAGATTCCCCAAAGGTATATGGCAAATGCAACCCTCAGCGGTTCGCAGGCGTCTCAGACTCTGAGTCAGAGCAGAAGAGCTTGTAGCCCAGCAGCAGATGGGCACCAACACGTAGAGAACATGTGACAGGAAGCTGGACAACGTAGGCTGCAGGACACAGTCCTGCCCTGATCCCCTGAGACCTTCCTAGCAGCTGCAATCCCGGGAGGTGGAGCCCAGTTTCTGCTCTTGCACCCCACGCACCATAGAACAGACACCCAGCAGCCCTCCTTGCCTGAGAAACACAGGGCCAGTTAGCACCTTGGTGACCCTCTACCAGGAATCTTGGCCATGCCCTGGCAGGGGATCCAATAGGTCTAATCTCAGGGATCCAATGGGTGCAGACCCACTGTCATGCTGCTCTCACCTTGCATTTGGTGGCACTATGGAGGGAGCCTCCAGTGTGAGTCTGTCTCCTCCTGGCTTTTGGATGCTCTGTGTATAAAACCTTTTCCTGTTGTAACAGCCTGTGACAAGGCAGAGTGAGTGAGTGAGTGTGTGTGGGGAGGGGGAGGGGGAGGTGGGCGGTGCAGGACTTGGCTAGACTGACAAGATGGCGCAGGGAACCCGAATATCTGCACAGAGAGGGATTTCCAACCCCAGGAGGGTGTCTCAGCTGAGCAGGGTTGGCAGAGAGGTGGGAGTGAGTGTTCCCCTTGGAGCTGGCTGCACACACAGACACAGCCCTTTAGCCCAGGTGTTGCTGAACCTGGCTGGGGGGAAGTGCCCTCAGCTCAGAGATTCTCCAGCTAATGCACTGGCCAGAACAATGTGGAGGGGGAGTGCTGGGTGCAATAGGAAACAGCTGTGAGGTGCCCTGCCACCTGCACCTTCTACCCACTCTCCTAAGGGTTGTGCTACCACCTGAAGCAAACCATGGAGCACAAAGGGTTTTTCTAACTGCAAGAAGTTTGCTAAATTACAGATACTTCACAGGCTCCTACACAACCTCAGCCCCCCCTCCCCCCGCCTCCTGCCACAGCCATAGGGTCCCCTGCAGGATCCTTTCTTCCAAATCCCCACTGGCTCCCGCTAGCCACCGTGCCCCTCACTCCAGTGTGTGGTAGGAATTTTTCATAGAATTTTGTTAGCATGAAAATGGTGCAGTTTGACCCCCAGCCCCAGCCCCAGCCCCAGCCCCATCCTCTCCTGTGCCTTTGAGCAGGGACCAGCCCCAGCTCCAGGCCCCAGAGGGGACCCTAGGCCTTGACTGCTGTGAAGGAAAAGTTCAGAGAGACATTCCTGCGCTGGGGCCTTGCCCACACCCCAGAGGTGCTCGTGCTGCCCCACAGCCCATCCTGGCCTAGAGGCTTGTGGAGTCCGGCAGCGCTGCGCTGCAGGGGACAGCTGCAGGGTCCTCCTCTCGCAGGCCTTGTGCTCAAGTAGCCGCAGGGACTCTGTTCTCCCTTCCCGAGTGCCCCAGAGGGGGGCAAGCCAGTGGGGTTGGCCCCTGTGCTGGGCTGCCCTTGAGCCCGGGCGTGACAGGCGTTGGGCAGCTCGGTTTGAACGGTGGGATCAGTGGGGGTGGGTTTGTTTTTTAATGTTTACAAACCCGCTCCCACACCACTATCAACTTGTTCATCTGCTAGCCATGGTCTCTGCATTGCCTCAATAGGCAAAACCAAGGTCGCTCGCAGGACAAACACACACAATCAATTCCACCTGTAAAACCTCCCTTTGCAAAGCCCTGGCTGATAAGCATCTCCTCCAGCCCAGGAGCACACAGCGCCTGGTCCAGGAGATGGTGTTTGCACAGTGAGTCAACTCTGCCCTGCTTAGAGAGGAGACAATCAGAGATATACACAAGGAAAACAGAAAACGTTTTCAAAGCTCTGTTCCTTGGCCACGCTGCCAGCCTCTCCTGCTAGGCACGCTCCGCCCTGGGCCTTTCCCCAGTGCAATCAGCAAAATTCCCTCAGAGAGTCATAAACTCATACAAACCAGTGTATAAAACCTCTGAGAAGCTTGTTAATTGCTGCTCGTTACCAGGCCGGGGTTGAGCAGTGATTTCCCCTGAGGCAGTGCCTGGACAAGGAACTTCCTGGCCCAGGACTGCTCCCTGCTGTCACGGGTGGTGGTGGGTTTTGCCTACACCTCTGATCTGCATGCATGGGAGGTCTGGCTTGTGTGGGGCATTGGGAATAAGGAGCCAGGAGCTCGGGTAGAACGTTGCCTAGTTCAAGTGGAGAGCCAGGAGCTGCTCATGAGAGTGGTGGTCCCTTCGCCCCCAGCTTGGCAGGCTGGGCCGCCCCGTGCACTTAGCTCCTCCTCTTTCCAGGGACAGGCGAGGGAGCCCCATCCACAGAGCTTGCCCCACACTGGCGTGCTGGGGACCTCAGTCCTGAAGGGAGCTGACTCTTTTAGGGTAAACCGAGGACATCTTTATTAAATGATTTCCCATTTTTGCACAGGGTGTAATTGCTGCCAAAATGTCTCTGTCCCAGAGCATAGCAGGAATTAGACGGTCTTCCTACCATTTAGTCACCCGGCAACCTGTGCTAGTCTAGAGCGATCATCCCTCTGACACTGCACTGCAGTCACGCAGCATTACGCTCCCTGTGCGGGAGGACTGGGAAATGCGGCTTAGCAGCCGAGGAGTGAAAATGGTCCATGCTATGCCACAGGCTCAGGATTTCTGCAAACCCCCCCGCTGGCCTCAGGCACCAGGAAACATTTTAAAGGATTGAATACTGCAGCCAGGAGCAGACCCGGAAATGTTCTGATGTTCCCAGCTTGCCTGATTCCTCTCATCCATCTTGGAGCCTGGCCTGTAATTCTGAAATAGCTAATGGTGTTACTTGTTAATTAAGTTAATGAGACATTCTCCTCTCATTGAGTGAAACCAATATCCCATTAGGGGTCCTGACACTTACAGAGGCCAAACAGTGGCTTGGGATCTGCAGGCAGGCAGAGAATCGTGACACCTGCCCTTCACCCCTCTGCGGTCACAGCACCAGCATGCCTTCCTATGCCGTCTTGAGAGGAGTCCATCTCTCGGTGAGGCAGCTGAGTCTGAAACGCTGAGCTGCTGCTCCAGTAACACGGCACCCTCCACTTCTTCTGGACCTTATGACAGTGCAGCAGGACAGTGGGTCCCAGAAGAGCTCAGACTGAGTCCAGGCCTCACTGTCCAGACTGGAGTGCACGACAAAGCCTTACTCCATCAGTGACACCTCAGAGCATCAATGCCCTTCCCAATCTGCAATCTGGGCTTAGAGAGAACCAGCTCTAGGACATACTAGACTCCTGTGCTTTTCCATACCTGCATCTAGCACTGAGGTGCCAAGGGGATTAGGCACCTTGGCCCAGATCCACAAGGGACTTATGGGCCTAAATCCAGATCCACAAAACCCTGCTCAGCTGCTGACTAATCCTGTAAGCACCTCATCTCACTCAGTACCTCAATTTCTGCTCTAAAAGTTCCCTCCACTTCTAAGTTTCTGCCTCTGGGCTCATGCCCTACTGCGCCAAGCAGGTGCCCACACACCAATACCCCAGAGCAATTCTGAGCTAGATAGAATGAGGCCAGCAGACTGGATGGTACTGGGCTTTTTGCAGCCAACTGGGAAAGGAATACGCCCACTTCTTAGGTCTGCCTACTACACATCCTTCTTGCAGCTGCACCCCACCCTGTGCTTGTGATGGGGCACATCCATCACTGGGGAGCAGGTGAACTCCTAGCTCTGAGAACATGGTTTGGGCTATAACTAGGTGATAAGTGCTTTCTCCACCTGGCCTCTCCTACCAGCCAGGGCTCTGGCTGTTTTGTTTTTAGTTAACTCTCCCTCACTGTATTACGGGGAGGCCCTGGGTATCTCTGCAGGTGTGGCTGCTGGCATGGAGTGTTTGAGGAGGCACCACGCTGCTAGGGGGGGTGGGAGGGAACAGCCTCTGAAATGGTCACATCACAGGAGCTGCCCTTTCTCTCTGGCGCAGGTGCGGTCTATGTGAGCCTGATGGGAAGCAGCTGGGAGGGGCTTTGATTGTTTTCCCCAGAGAGGAGGAGCCTGGAGTGTGAAGGCTGTGACTGGTGGAGAAGGTTGAGTCAGGAGCCCCTTGAAATTGGCCCATTTCCCCCAGCTTAGGGGGCAGTTGCAGGTGGCGATGAGCAAACAGCTAGGGCTCCCTGTTAGGACACTAGGCAGCTGTATGCATTAGGGCACTGAAATCATTTCTGGGCATTTAGAGGGTGCTTTTCACGATATTCTCTGAGCACAAAGAGCCAGCTCTGCTCTCAGCTGGCCTGTGACTTCTGAGGACTGGGAGTGCCTGAGAGCAGGATGTGCCCCTAGGGTTTTCGCACGTCTAGGCTGACTGCTCTCTGAGGGCCGACACAGCATGCACTAGATCCAGTGGAAACCTTGAGGCAATTTCTTTGGTTGGTTAGAAAGCCTGATGAAGCTGGAGGGGAAATTCCCAGGGCAGTAAAACCAGCACTGTGGGTTTGGGCTACAGGCAGTTGCTGCAAACCCTGCCCAATGCTGCAGCCAAAGACTTCCCACCTGAGCTGGGTCAACAACACGACCCTGTGCTAGCACATGCTGAGATGCATTAAATGCATCCAGTCTATTCAGCAACCTACTTAAACTCCCCAGCCCCTGGGCACCAGCCCCAGTAGCCCTCATCTGTGCTCAATGACAGGCTCTGTTCCTGCCCCCTAGGGCCGTCAATAGGAGCAGGATTAGTCCCATAACACTGAGTGACCCCAGCTCTCTTGAAAGAGTCACTGGGGGTGTGGGTTAATGAATGCTGCAATGAGAAAGGGCAGGCCTTTCACTCACACATTCCTTGCAGGAACCCCTGCAGCTGCTGGCCCCATGCCCATGTGAATGGGAGTCTGATGGCCACTCACCCTGCTGGCATGGATGTTGTAATAGCCTCTTTGCCCTTGCTGAGTCAAGCCTAGAAGCAGGAGGCTCCCAGCCCTGATAGCTTTCAATAAGCTTCCTGGCTGTCTCCCTGCGCACCTGGTTGCTCTGTAACCCCTGCTGTGCAGAGTCAGCACCGGTCCGGGTTGTCACTGAATGCTCGGACAGTGACCCGTCACTGCAGCCTCCTGTCTTTACATCACACACTGTGTTCAGGGACTCATGATGCTAACCCTTCGTTGGAGGCTGGCCTGTCCCAAGTTTAAATATTCAGAATATTTCTCTTATTCAGAGATCAATTCCATTGTATTTTTTCTGTAGTTGAATTACTTGGGAGCTGAGCTCTCATTGTCTTTCCATTCAGGAACAACACAACCTCTTGTTCCCCCAATTGCCAATTCACACTGCTACTGAAAACCAATTGAAATGACTCTGCATAATCCTATTGGCATTTTGCTAAACTGATCAGCACATCCCATCACCACAAAGAGAGCTCAGCTTCCATAGGAGGAGACTGTATGAAAGGGGAAATCAATTTCCTATATAGCATCACCAGAGCTGACATGAAACAAACTCGTGTTAGATCGATGTCTTTCTATGAGCTTGTGGCTGAAAGAGGCTGCTGGGTCCTGGAAGCTCATTGCATTCTATGCCGTTCTCTGTCCTGAAAATAAAACAAAACAATAGGATGCCAGTCCTATGACTCAGGCCATCAGCCTCTGCATTATTGGTCTGATTTCTGCCTCTCTGATTTTGGGCTGTCCTGTTTATCCAGTGGCCGGTTGATGCATTTGGAGACAATGGGGCAAATTATCCTTGCTGTCACCCATTAACTCCAGTGGGGATCTCTGAAGTTAAGTGTTGCATTTTTGTGTGTGTCTGGGTGTGACAGGGAGCATTGTCCCTCCAAATTTATAGCCAAAGATTAGTTATTTCAGTAATATGGAAAGTGCAACCATTCCTGGAATTTTAGGAAATAGGGAGATATGTTTGGGATTATTTTTTCCATTACTGAATATTCAAATTGCACCTTATCTAGGGTATTTTGGGTTATCCTTCCATTAATGAGAAGGGCAATGAACAATGGTAGAGGGAACAGGAAAACCCTAAACCAACAATCAGCAAACTCCAAAGTGATAGATGCAGCATATTTTCAAACTAGCCGACACCATTTATGAAGATCTGAAAACGAATATCCACAGAATCATTGAAACCTAGGGCTGGAAGGGACCCTGAAAGGTCATCTTCTAGGCCACACCCTTGCATTGACTAGACCATCCTCGGCAGGTCTTTGTCTAACCTGTTCTTTAAAACCTCCAATGATGGGGATTCCACAACCTCCCTTGGAAGCCGAGTCACAAGTGCTTCACTAGCCTTATAGTTAAGAAACTTTTCCCTAATATCTAACCTAAATCTCCCTTGCTGCAGATTAAGCTGATTATTTCTTGTCCTATAGGCAGTGGACATGGAGAACAATTGATCATCATCTTCTTTGTAACAGCCCTGAATATATTTGAAGACTGTTACCAGGTTCCCAAGGAGTCTTCTTTCTCAAGACTAAACATGCCTATTCTTTTTAACCTTTCCTCTTAAGTCAAGTTTTCTAAACCTCTGGTCATTTTTGTTGCTCTCCTTTGGACTCTCCCTAATTTGTCCACATCTTTCCTAGAGTGTAGCACCCGGAACTGGACATGGGACTCCAGCAGGTGCCTCACCAATGCTGAGTAGAGCAGGATAATCACCTCCGGTGTCTTACATATGACATCCCTGTTAATGCACCACAGAATGTAATTAGCCTTGTTCACGACATCATCACATTGATAACTCATATTCAGTGTGTGATCTGCTGTAACCCCCAGATCCTGTTCAGCAGTACAACCACCTAGCCAGTTAGTCCCCTTTTTGTTGCATTTGATTTTTCCTTCCTAAGTGTGGTATTTTGCACTTCTTTTTATTGAATTTCATTTTGTTGATTTCAGACCAATTCTCTAATTTGTCAAGGCCATTTTGTCAGAGCCTTTTGAATTCGAATCCTGTCTTCCAAAATGCTTGCAACCCCTCCCAGCTTGGCATCATCAGCAAATTTTATAAGTATATGCTCCACTCCATTATCCAAGTAATTAATGAAAATATTGAGTAGTAACTGACCCAGACCAGATCCCTGTGGGACCCCACTACAAACCCCCGCCCCAGTTTGATAGCAAACCATTGATAACTACTCTCTGAGTATGATCTTTCAACCTGTTTTGCATCCACCTTATAGTAATTTCATCTTGACCCCCATTTCCCTAGTTTACTTATCAGAATACCATGTGGGCCTGCATCAAAAGCCTTACTAAAATCAAGATATATCACATCTACTGCTTCCCCCCATCCTCTAGGCCAGAAACCCTAAAAAGGAAATTAGGTTGGTTTGGCATGATTTGTTCTTGACAAATCCATGTTGGCTACGCTTATAACCTCTTATCCTGTGGGTGCTTAGAAACTAATTACAATTAATTATTAATTTAAATAAATTATTAATAAATTTGTTCCAATATCTTTCCAGGTATCAAAGTTAGGCTGACTGCTCTATAATTCCCTGGGTCCTCTTTGCTCCTCTTTTTAAAGATAGGTACTGTGTATGCCCTTCTCCAGCCCTATGGGACCCAAACTGTCCTTTACGAGTTCTCAGAGATAATTGCTAATAGTTCCAAGATTGCTTCAGCTGTTCATTGAGTATCCTAAGGTGAAGTTCATCATACCCTGCCGACCTGAATATATCCACATTTTCCAAATGTTCTTTAACCTGGTCTTTCCCTATTTTGGCTTGCGTTCCTTCTTTCTTGTTGTTAATATGAATTGTGTACATATTAAAAAGTATCTAGTCACAATTTATCTTTTAGTGAAGACTGAAGTGTAATAGGCATTAAACATCTCAGCCTTCTTGATGCCATCAGTTATTAGCTCTCCTTTCTGTCTAAGTTGGAGGGCCTACACTTCCTTCATCTTTCTCCTGCTCCTAAAGTATTTAAAGAACATCTTCTTGTTGCCTTTTATGTCCCTTGCTGGGGTAGCTTATTTTGTGCCTTAGTCTTTCTGATTTTGTCCATACATGCTTGTGCTATTCTTTTGTGCTCACCCTAAGCAATTTGCCCATGTTTCCACTTTTTGTAGGATCCCTTGTAGGATTTTCAGGTCCTGGTGGAGCTCTGTTGGCCTCTTGCATCAGGATAGTTTGCTATTATGCCTTTAACATTGTCTCCTAGAGAACTGCCAGCTCTCCTGAACAAATTTTGCCCTTAGATTTTCTTCCCATGGGACCTTACCAGTACTCTCAGTTTGTTACAGTAGGCTTTTTTAAAATCTATTTTCCTTATTCTGGTGCTCTCCCTCCTTCTTTCTGTAGAATTACAACATCTCTCATTTCACGATCATGGTCCCAAATTGCCTTCAACATTTGGGTTTGCAACCAATTCCTCCCTATTTGTCAGAATCTAGTCTAATATGGCTGTCCCCCTGGTTACTTCCTCCACCTTCTGCAACAAAATCCTGTCCCCAGCTCATTCCAAGAACTTGTTGGACATTTTCTGTTGAGCCAGGTCACTTTTTCGACAGATGTCTGGGCAGTTCAAGTCCCCAATTACTACCAGGTCTTCTGTTTTGGACTTTCTGTTCTGTGTTCGAGAAATGCCACATCTACCTTCTCTTCCTCATTTTGTGGTCTATAGTGGATCTCTACCGTGACATCACCCCTGTTTTTTCTCCTTTTATCTTCACTCAGAGACTTTCAACCATGGGTGTCAGGTGAACAAGTTACTGGGGGAAGTTAGCCCCAGGCCCCTCCTCCTCTGCCCGAGGCCCTGCCCCTCCCCACCCCCCTACCTCACTGGAGCCCAAAGTACCCCCCCATGGCTGCTGGCCCTCCCTCACACCCCCATCCCCAGAGCGCTGGGTGGGTGGCACAGCCCCCAGCACCCTCAACTCCAGCCCTGGAGTGCTGGGTGGGCAGTGCAAGCCAGAGGGTCCTGCACCCCAACTTTGCAGTCAGATGTGACTCTCAGCCAGCCAGTAACACAGAAGGTTTATTAGATGACAGGAACATGGTCTAACACAGAGCTTGAAGGTACAGAGAACAAGACCCCTCAGCTGGGTTCATTTTGGGGGGCAGTGAGCCAGACAACCATGTCTGCCCTTCACTCCATGTCCCCAGCCAGCCCCAAACTGAAACCCTCTCCAGCCCCTCCTCCTCTGGGCTTTGTCCCTTTCCTGGAGAGCACCGGATTCCTTTGTTCTGCAACCCTTTAGCTCTCACCTTGCAGGGGGGGAAGGGCCCAGGCCATCAGTTGCCAGGAAACAGGGTGTTGGCCATCCTCTGTGTCCAGACCCCTGCACACACCTGCCCTCTAGGGGTCTGCAACATACACCCTTATCCCCCCACCCAGATACTTAAGAACTGCAGAGGGGAAACTGAGGCACCCCCACAATATTCAGAGGAAACATTAAGAACAGTCCCGCTTCATCACAACGTGTATATATTCTTGATGTACAATGCAACACCTTCTCCCTATTTTCCTTGTCTGTTTTAGGGCACCAAGTCTTTGTGATGCCAATTCAGGCATAATTTAGCTTTTGTACTAATACTTCCAGTTGTTCCTGATTTATTCCCCATACTCTTCGCATGTGTGCACAGACATCCAAGATATCCAAGGTTCTACCGTGTCCATAGTTACTTTTCAATTAGCAGAGTATTAATACACATCACTGTCTGCTCCCATGAGAGTTGGGAAGGAAAGGAGCCATCTCTACTGCCCTTTCAAAGCAGGATGAATGTTGAGCATATCACTTTTCTGAACAATAATGTCCTCAAAACATCACGTCTACAGATAATTCTGAGGAATTAAAATCTGCTAATATACATCATTCAGTCATCACACTGTGTTTTCTTAGACTGCAGAGTTCTTTGTATTATTACAAACAGAATGATACAAATGATAGAGAAGCAGAATCTTTCCCTGCATAATCCTTTGACACGTTAAAGGTGCTCCTACCATTCTCATTTTTGCATGCAATGCTCACAACATTCTTGCTGTGCACAGCAAAAGGGGGCAGCTCTCGATTTCTTAGGACTATGACAAGTGAAAAAGTCAAGGTCCTTTAGCAAACACAGAGAATTCTCACAAGAAGAAATTAATTTTGCAGGCCTGGTGACAGATCAACAGTTGTTCTGGATTTGCAACCTTGATATTTTTTTCTTGGAAAACCTTGTCACTCACTAGGCTGAGAGCGGGTTGTTTCTGTCTGTTTGCAATCTCTTTCAGTACAAGAATAAAATGTGATTTCCCATTAAAAATGGAAGTGAATGGAGTAACTGGCTTGTTAATTGGTTTCTCAAGTTCAAGTCCTCACACTCTGGGCCCCTTTCCCCCCACACCTTGCCAAGTGACAGATTAATTCGCAAGGTAAGTCTCTGACTGAAGATCCCCAGCAAACTGTCACTTTAATGGTAGTTGTCATGCATATCTGGTGGAACCCGTGCTTCTCTTCCCATCTTCTCTCCTCTCCAGTCCATCCATCCAGTCCCTGGTGGACTCTCCCTGTCCCCAACCCAGGTTACACCAGTGCAGGAATTCTCATATGCCACTCCTCTTGGCAAGCTAAGGGAAGGGAAGGAGCTGGGGAGCTGGGTCACCATGTTTGTCGGTAGGCAGATGTACCATTCATCACTATCCCCAGTGGAACCTGAGAGTGCTCTTTCCCCCCAGCCCTCTCCTAACAGAGTGATCGGACAGGGGGGTTCGTGTCCCATGGATGGATTCTATGTTTAACATGTGTAAGGGCCAGCATGTCTTTGTTGTTACCGCTGCCCATTTGACCGTGTGGGGAGAGAATTTAATTGATGAAGATTACTATAATACTTTGCTCTTACAGTCTATGGCACCTTCTCTCTGTGGGTCCCAAAGGGCTTTGCAAACCTGAGTCAATTAAGCCTCATAATCCACTCCCTTTCATGGGGTGGAATGTGAAGCCCAGGGTAGTGAAGTGAATTGACCCACGTTGTGTAGAAATAGACAACCAGATCTCCCAGTGCTCAATGCTTTCGCCACAAGACCATCGACAAAATAGCTTTGCAAATTTGGGCAAAATACTTCATTTGCTTTATTTCCTGGCAGTGGACAGGAGGTGCTAAAGTATTTTTATTAGAAATCTTTAGTCTCTGAATCGTAACATTTCATCATGAATCAAGGTCACTTGGTACAACCCAGTGCAAGCATTCTGAGCCTCTGGAGCTTAGGAGGGAATTTAGAAGGCTTTGAAGTGCTCTCTTATCGTCAGAAGGACATCTTCAGCAAATGGTCTGTACTAGCTTACCCGGAACTGTAAGGTTGCTCTGCTACTGTCCTGAGCCTACTCAATCCCAATGGGTTTCCATTGCCCTTTACTGCAGGTTCAGAGAAATGCGAGTTGTAAAAAGTACCGCACAGGATATTATAAGGGTTTCAGTGGAAAGTTAAATACACAGAGACTCCAGACCCTGCTCTCTACAATTCAAACATTCATTCTGATTGTGTCCAAACAAACCATGATCCCTTTATTAGGTATTGTGACAAAGTTCCTCCTCTACTTTGGTGGGTATTGCACTTATTGGCAGATATGCTCACCTTGGAGCTTCACGGCAGCCCTCAGTTTGGCCATTTTCGTGAATCCACAGTCCAGGTCAACTCCTCCTGTGTCTGACCAGGAATTGGGAGGTTTGGGGGGGAACCCGGGCCCGCCCTCTACTCCGGGTTCCAGCCCAGGGCCCTGTGGAATGCAGCTGTCTAGAGTGCCCCCTGGAACAGCTGTGCGACAGCTACGACTCCCTGGGCTACTTCCCCATGGCCTCCTCCCAACACCTTCTTTATCCTCACCATGGGACCTTTCTCCTGATGTCTGATAATGCTTGTACACCTCAGTCCTCCAAAAGTCCGTGTTCTCACCCTCAGTTCCTAGTGCCTCTTGCTTCCAGCTCCTCACATGCACACCACAAACTGAAGTCAGCTCCTTTTTAAACCCAGGTGTCCTGATTAGCCTGCCTTAATTGATTCTAACAGCTTCTTGATTGGCTGCAGGTGTTCTAATCAGCCTGTCTGTCTTAATTGTCTCCAGAAGGTTCCTGATTGTTCTGGAACCTTCCCTGTTACCTTACCCAGGGAAAAGGGACCTACTTAGCCTGGGGCTAATATATCTGCCTTCTATTACTCTCCTGTAACTGCATCTGCCTCCTTCGGGAGATGGATCACGGCTCCCGCTTCTTCTATGCCCTGGAGAAAAAGAGGGGAGCCAAGAAACACATCATCTGCCTTCTGGCAGAAGACAGCACCCCCCTCATGGATCCGGTGGAGATGTGCGGGAGGGCGAGAGCCTTCTACACAAGCCTTTTCTCCCCGGATCCGACCGATCCTAATGCTTGCAGAGTGCTCTTGGAGGAGCTCCCTATGGTTAGCGCGGGCGACCGAGACCGGCTAGAGCTGCCTCTCGCTCTGGCCGAGTTCTCGGAAGCCCTCCATCGCATGCCCACCAATAAATCTCCGGGCATGGATGGGCTGACCATAGAGTTCTACTGCGTGTTCTGGGATGTCCTCGGCCCAGACCTAGTCATTGTCTGGGCTGAGTCTTTGCAGAGCGGCGTCCTCCCTCTTTCGTGCAGGCGAGCCATGCTCACCTTATTTCCAAAGAAGGGGGACCTCTGCAATTTACGAAATTGGTGTCCCGTCTCGCTCCTCAGCATGGACTACAAAGTCGTAGCAAAAGCCATCTCGCTGCGGCTAGGGACCGTGCTGGTGGACATGGTCCACCCAGACCAGACCTACACCGTCCTGGGCTGCAGCATCTTTAACAACCTACATTTGGTCTGGGACCTTTTGGAACTCGGGTGTAGGGATGGTCTGTCGTTCGCCCTCCTGTCCTCCTGTCTTGGATCAGGAGAAGGCGTTCGACAGGGTGGATCACGGGTATCTCCTGAGCACTCTGCAAACATTTGGCTTCGGACCCCAGTTTGTGGGTTTTCTGCAGGTGCTGTACGCCTCCACAGAGTGTCTGGTCAGGATCAACTGGACCCTGACCAAACTGGTCAGTTTCGGGCGAGGAGTACGGCAAGGGTGCCCCCTCTCGAGCCAGCTGTATGCTCTGGCGATTGAGCCCTTCCTCTGTCTCCTCCGCAGGAGGTTGACAGGGTTGGTGCTGCAGGAGCCGGAGCTGCGGCTGGTCCTACTGGCGTACGCTGATGACGTGCTCCTCATGGTCCAGGGTGACTTGGCGCGGGTGGAGGCTTGCCAGGCCATCTATTCGGCAGCCTCCTCCGCCCGGCTCAACTGGGTCAAGAGCTCTGGCCTGGTGGTCGGGGATGGCTGGCAGATGAGCTCCCTCCCACCTGCGCTTCAGGCCATCCGGTGGAGTGCGGGTCCGCTGCTCTATCTTGGTGTTTACCTTTCTGCCACGCATCCCTCTCCGCCGGAGAACTGGCACAGTTTAGAGGGCAGGGTGATATGGACAGGACTACTCCGGTGCCTCTCCCTTAGAGGGAAATCGCTGGTGCTTAATCAACCAGTCCTGTCCATGCTCTGCTACCGGCTCAACACCCTGGTCCCGGCCCCGGGTTTCCTGTCCAACCTCCGGACATCGATTCTGGAGTTCTTCTGGTCAGGACTGCACTGGGTCTCTACAGGGGCTCTCCATCTACCCCTGGAGGAGGGAGGGCAGGGCCTGAAGTGTCTGCACACTCAGGTCCATGTCTTCCGCCTCCAGGCCCTGCAGAGGCTCCTTTATGGTGCAGGTAGTCTGGCGTGGAGCATACTGGCGCACGCCTTCCTGCGCCGCTTCCGAGGGCTCCAATACAACCGGCAGCTCCTTTATCTCCATCCAAGAGGTCTTCCACGAGACCTCTCCGGGCTGCCAGTCTTCTACCAGGACCTCCTCCGGACCTGGAAACTGCTTTCAATGACCAGGTCTGTGGCGGCCACCGAGGGGGCAGATCTCCTCATGGAGCCCCTGCTGCACAACCCCAGCTTCGCATGCAGGTGGCGGAGTCCCCCTTGGTGCACCAGAGGTTGGTCCTGGCAGAAGTCACAAGAGTCGGAGACCTCCTGGACTACGACCGGGGAGACTGGCTGGATCCCCTGACACTCACTCAGCGCATGGGGCTCTCCAGACCTCGTACTCCCCGACGCGTACTTCAGGAGGTGAGGGCCACTTTGCCACCCGCTGCTCGGGTTTACCTCGACCGGGTCCTGCACAAGGGCGCGCCCCGCCCACCCTAGGCCCGCCAGACCTTTTCATCGGGCTCCTGCCCCATGGACCCAACCGACACCCCCACCTCTTCACCGTGAGCCAACTGCACAAGCTGCAGCCAGTCTGCTTCCAGACCGTGCCAAGGAAACATCTATACCCGCTCGTGCTCCATACCCTTTATGCCCTCACCATCGCGTCCCGCCCCGATACAAAATGGTGGGACCTCCTGCCACCTTTGGAGGGTGAGAAACCCCGGTGGGCTAGCCTATATTCCACCTTGGTCCCAAGGCTGGCCAGGGATATCAGTTGGCGGCTCCTTCATGGAGCCGTGAGCATGGGCGTGTACTTGGCGCGGTCTACCCCTATCCCAGACACCTGCCCCTTTTGCGGCGTGAGGGAAACCCTGGCATGCATATATTTGGAGTGTGCCAGGCTGCAGCCCCTATTCCGGCTCCTCACCAATACTTTATTACGCTTTTGGTTGCACTTTTCCCCTCATCTTCTTATTTATACACTCTCTATCCGTGGCCCCACAAAGTCACGGGATCTCCTGGTCAACCTCCTCCTGGCCCTAGCTAAAATGGGCATCTATGAAACCAGAGTGAGGAGGTTGGCCGATGGAGTCTCCTGTTACTGTGGGGCCTATTTATGATCCTTGGTCCGTTCACGTATCCAGGCAGAGTTCCTCTGGGTGGCGTCCACTGACTCCCTTGACACCTTTGAGGAGTGGTGGGCGCTGTCCGGGTTTCTCTGCTTGGTGTCCTCGTCTGGTTCCCTTCGTTTGACCCTTTGACCACACTCCTGTTCCTGTTATTTCATTAGTTGTCCCCCGTATTTATTTGGTGTCCAGGTCCTGTGGATGCCCCTCTTAGGCTGGGGGGGGGTATCCTTTATCAGTGGGTAGGCTTCGCCCGCCCACTTCCTGGATCCCAATAGGGTTACTCTCCTGTAGCCCTCTGGCCCGACCCTGTCACAGAATGCAAAGCAGCTTAACTGTTACCAGATTGTGTTTGGGGTCCATCCAGCACAAGCCAAACCAGCCTCTTTTCAGGCTGGATCCAGATGTCCAGGAACAGCCTTTTCAGCTGCCTCCATTTTCTCATTTGTTGATGGTATTTGGTGTTTCTTGCTGATTAATGGCTGCAAAGCACTGCAGACCCTCAGCTGACAAGAACCAGAGAAGTGCAAAGTGCAGGTCTTGTTGCCTTCTCTCAAGGCAAAGTGGGTGATGCAGCCATTGCCGGATGGATATATGGCAGGTCTGGAGCTGGGTTTATTGTTTTCAGGGAGGTGGGCCAAGGCTTCAAGGCTCTTCAGTCTTCAAAGTAATGAGTATCTGTATCTGACGGTGATGCACCGACACCCTGGACATGGTGGGTCAAGGACCTCGCATGGCACAGAAAACTCAGGAAGCTGGATGTAGAAAGTTTGCCTCTTCTGGTGCAGCCTGAGCCTCCAGACCCAGGAAGAGGCCAGCACAAATAGTCTAGGAATACAAAGAACACTCCTTGGTGGAGTCTCCTGCTGCTTCTCTATTCCCTGTCAGTAGCTCCCTTTCCTCCCCTCCACTGACCTCGTCCTCCCCTGAGTGACACTGAGCACTGGCCATTTCTCTCTCTTGCTTAGATTGTTGCTACAGCTGAGCCTGAGCCGAGCCCCCACCCTGCCCAATCTGTGGCTGTGGTTCCTGGCTCTGTGCCTGTATCTCTGAACCACTGCAAACCATGCAGAGCACGTACGTCAGCCTGCGTTACCGTCCGGAGCAGGTGCTCGCTTCCAGCCCCGCATTCCCCTTTCCGTTTGCTGATTATGCGCATCTGTAAGCCTGGGACCTTGTCCACACCTGTGCTGGGGCATTGCCATGTTTGATAAGAACACCTGATTCACATACAAACTGAACAAGAGCACTTGCCAGTCGCTAAACAATACCCATCCTTTGTTACTCTCCTGCTCAGGAGCTGTCAGTTATCCGTGAGGGAGCAGGAGCCAGCACCACCAGTAACAACTTGCCCGTAGTTCGCTAACTAGGCTGGAAATTAGTCACATGAACTTCTGAATCACAAATCTTCTTGAAGAGATCCGCAGCAAATGGTGATCAGCTCTGACTCAGGGAAAAGGGCTAAACTTACTGCTCCTGCCTGGCAAAGAGCTACACACTCCCAGTTATTCTTGTTCCCCACCTCTCCTGTCCCTCCCCACCCAGGCCCACTTGTTTGTCAGGGCTTTGGCTTTTAGACTATCAGCTTGGGGCAAGGATGGTCATATTCCATATATTTGCACAGCACCCAGCACAATGGGGCCCCTAGGCACTACCCCAACGTAAATGTTAAATCATAATAATAATAAACTGGAGAATTTCTTTTCAATATTAGATCGCACGCTCTGTAAGAGACGTGTCACCAGTGGACTTCTCAGGGGAGAAATGCTGGTGAAGCCACATATGGTCTGCTTCCCTCCTGCCTTTCTAACTGATAGTGTCCCTCGGAGGTCTGGCTTTATTTTTTGTCACCAGCTCCATTGTCCCGCTTCCTCTGCTGGGATCATCCGTAGAGCAGACGGACACCTGCTTTTTGGGTTCTAAATGGTGGTTTATCTCAAAACTGTAGGGCTGGTTGGTGTGTGGTGCTGATCTGTCATTGCAGCATAGCTGATGTAAATGCATCCAGAGCCGCTGATCTGCACAATGCAGTCAGTGCCGAGCCTCCAGAGGCTCCAGTAATATATGCAGCTCAATATTACTCGTGTAGAAAGACCATCAAGCTCTCTTTTGCACAACAGCAATCTACCAAACACTGTAAAGTGCACCCATGCATTATTATTTATTGTTTTACTGTCAGAACACCCAGAGGCGCCAGTTAAGGGTGCCAGGACCCCATTGTGCCAGGCAATGAAGACTCGTATTACAGATTCAGAAACTGTGTGGTTTGCAATGGTTAGTAAAGAGTAGAAAGAGACCCTTGCTGAATCTCATCTGTGAATGAGCCGAGTGATCTCTACATGGGGTGTCCCCTGCACACACAAACATAGCCTATTCGGCATTCCAGGGCTTAATCAGCAGCTCCCAGTTCTCATGAAGTAAGACTCAATATGAATGGGTTTTGAGGCTCCAAGAACCTCTTTGGCAGCTGCTATACCTTGAGGACTGTGCTCCTCTTTCTTCGGGCCCACCCAGCAGCGGATGTGCCCAAGCCGAGCAGACACAGTAGAGACACAGTAGAGAGTTGAGAAGAACTTGGATAGCAATGGGGATTACTGGTATCTGCCTCACTCCAGCCCTTTCCCATCACCAGAGTCTGACTGTGGGAAAAATGCCGCCTCACATGCTGGGTCTGTCTTCTCTACTGGCCACAGGAAATCCCGTTCCCTGGGATCTGGCTGCTGACCTTGACTCCCTTCCGGTGTTTTACTGAGGAGGGAGAGGCTCCATTAGACACAGAGCAGCAGCAGACCCCCTCACTGATCTCGTCATCTGGTGCCATGGCTTCTCCTCCTGTGTGCCCTGGGCAGAACATGGAGGTGAAGGGAGGGACAGAGAGTGCTGGATGCTAACAAGATTTGCTGCAACTGAGTTTACTTTGCCACCTAAAATGTCCAAGGTATTATTCATATTAACTAACCAGAGTATTAAAAATGCACCGAGTCACAGGACAGAATCTCAAGGGCCCCAACAGAGAGATAAATAGGACAACTAATAGGTTACATAAGTGCCAAGGCTTGGTGATGAGCTGACAGCGTGACACAACGGAGTCTGGGCAAATGGATTGCTCAGTAATGCCCGGAAGGTTGTATTTTCAGTGTCTCTCTCTGCAAGGGAACCTGCCGCTCATCGCAGCCAAATGGGATGTGACTAGGGACACTGGTGCCCCAGGAGGTTAGTGATGGAATTGCTGACATGGCTTCCAGCATTTCCAGAGGGTAACTAAGTGTCTTGGTTACTTTTCCAGGCAGCTGCTGCACAGCCAGCACCGTGGTCTGATCTGCTAAGGGCTTGGCAGAACTCACCCACTGAACAGGGGAATCCCCTGCAGGTTCACAAGCACAATGCTTCTTGGTCCCCATCCACGTCAGATCTATCCTAAGGCTCCCTCAGAAAGCTGCCGTCTCCTCCTGAGATCTCAGACTCCAGAGCTTTGGAGACTTTCCTGGAACAAACAGAGAGTGCCTGAGTCCACGGTGTCAGCTCCATCCCAACATCAGCCCAGAGTTTGCTCTTTAAAATGCCCCAGATCTGATCCAAGAAGCTGCCACTTCTTTGAGGCGATGTCTCAGCATTGTGCATCCAAGGAGGAGCAGTGTGGGTCTGAGGCATTCTGCGAACAGGACCTTGGCACCAGCTGCAGATGGAAAAGGAACAGCACATTCAACGGGCCAGATGATTTAGTTGGTATTGGTCCTGCTTTGAGTAGGGGGTTGGACTAGATGACCTCCTGAGGTCCCTTCCAACCCTGATATTCTATGATTCTATTATTAGTCTGGTGAACGATTTGTTCCCATAGAGCCTGCAAAGTGCTGGGTGCTGCATAAAACACAGGGAAACTCCTTTCCTGCCCTGCAGTGCTCACCCTCTGTCAGACAAAGCAGAGAGTGATGGGAAAGGGGCACCACACACAAGCAGCATGGTCAGGGGGTATTGGCCATGGTAGGGCTATGGACCATCCCCAGGTGTCCCACACCTCAGCACAGCCGGCTGGCTGGGTCTTAAAGGAGGAGCGGGTGGTGCCCTTGGCGACCGCGCAGGATAGGGGTGGCACAGAGATGTGTGTGGAAGAAGCAAACAAACAGGTCATCACTGGTAGAGTGGAGGGGAGGGGAATGGTGTGAAGAGACAAGGGCGGCAGGAGTGACGCAGACCTGTCATCCTGACACATGCGGGGCACTCTAGCTACTCGGCCAGGCTAGGCCCTTGCTGTGGGTCTGATATCTTGGGGGTGGGGGGAGTCTGTCCCCACCCATGCCTCTTGAAAAGAAAAACATCTTCCAGAGAAAGGGTTCCCTTCCAGTGGAAGAAACCCACCGACACAAGGTTCTTGCTGCTCCCGCTGAGCCTGCCAAGCTGCCAATGGCTTCTCCTGCGTCTGGGGCTTCATGGGGCAGGTTAGCGCCAGGAATTCTGACACTGAGTCTCCACACCGTGCAGCCAACAGGGCCCTCATTAGCTTTGTTTGCTTTGAGTCATCCAATTTTTTAAATGCATCTCTAATACGTCTTGGTAAATGTTCATTTCCAGCCCAGTTGGCTTGGCTGGCTCAGCTCCTCCCTTGCAAACTGATTTCCTCCAAGAAGGTGTTCGTCTTACTAGCACAGGGAGATCATTTCAGATGCTGTTTGTCTGGGTGTCTGATAGGAGCGCTGGTTCCTGCATAATTCTAGCAAGGTTAAATAATTTAGAGTGTTTCCAGATGGGAGGGAAAGTCAGACCAAGGCCTTAGTTTCCTGAAATGATGGTAATAATTTTCAGCATAATATTAGGGATGTCTCCAGAATCCTGACTTTGGGATCTTGGGTCACATTCCTCACAAGCAAGAGACAGGAAACAATTGATGGACAAGCAGAAATGAAGTAAACTCAGTATAGCTCAGGGCTATTGACAGCAAAGTGCAGAATGGGAGTGAATGCAGGCAGACAGACACCCAGATATCTCATGTCAGTGCAGGGAGACCATATATGTTCCGGTTCATCTGGGGGCACCGGCGCACCCTCCTGGAAACAGGGCTATTCTCAGTGGTTTGGCCTATGACTCTAGAGCAGAGTAGGCTGTGGGTGCAGGGCTTTGTGTCTACGAATGGGAGAAGGGGTTGGGTGGGCAAAGTGTCGGTGCGTCGCTTCAGAAAATACATCTATGGCCACAGCCTTTGTGCCAGTGGTGATGGGCAGGGCTCCATGCAAATGCATATGGAAGGAAGCATGGGCACCTGCTCACTGACTGCACATGTTGCCCAGCAGGCAGCATCCTGCTGTTCCCTAGCAAATCATGGCACATGGGGGTTGTCTTTGGTATGCCACTTTTATTTGTAAAAATCATAGGAAAAACCTGCATAAAAAGAACTTTACGGTACCAAAATGAAACTCTCAGAGGTCAGAAAAAGACAAAGTCGGGGACACATTTGTTTTATGAAGTGACACTGCAGGTCTGACCCTCTTGGGACTTAAACTTGTGCAAATCAGAAGTGACTCCATTCAACTCTGGGTCAGACATGTCCAAGTGGTGAGGCCTCATCTGGAGTACTGTGTCCAGTTTTGGGCCCCACACTACAAGAAGGATGTGGAGAAATTGGAGAGAGTCCAGCGAAGGGCAACAAAAATGATTAGGGGTCTGGAACACATGAGTTATGAGGAGAGGCTGAGGGAACTGGGATTGTTTAGTCTGCAGAAGAGAAGAATGAGGGGGGATTTGATAGCTGCTTTCAACTACCTGAGAGGTGGTTCCAGAGAGGATGGTTCTAGACTATTCTCAGTGGTAGAAGAGGACAGGACAAGGAGTAATGGTCTCAAGTTGCAGTGGGGGAGGTTTAGGTTGGATATTAGGAAAAACTTTTTCACTAGGAGGGTGGTGAAACACTGGAATGCGTTACCTAGGGAGGTGGTAGAATCTCCTTCCTTAGAAGTTTTTAAGGTCAGGCTTGACAAAGCCCTGGCTGGGATGATTTAATTGGGGATTGGTCCTGCTTTGAGCAGGGGGTTGGACTAGATGACCTCCTGAGGTCCCTTCCAACCCTGATATTCTATGATTCTATGAAGTGGTATGTGTGAGAGGAGAATTGTGTCCAGTATCTTGAAAACAACCTATCTGGGAGTCCATGGATTTGGGAGCCCTCTGGGCTCTTTCTTTTCATCCGTTGTTAAATGGTTATTAAGGGGTTAATGTATATCTTGCTTTTAATGACATTGCTGAAGGCAACGCCGACTTAGAACAGCAGGCCTAATTACCACACTATTTTATTAAGATATTATTTAATTGTATTGATGTGTCACACACAAAGACACAGGAATGTGCAAATCAATATACACTTGCATCAATGTTTAATCAATTTTCAACTTTGTTGTCAGTGCTATTTAATAAAGTTGCTCTTTGATAAAGTAACTTACTGGGAAAATGTGGGAAATTAATGCATTTCCAGTAAAATCAGATCCTGAGTATTTGTTCCTGCAATCTTATGAAAACCAGGAAATGAACAGACTTGCAGCTTCCTCAGGGAGAACTTCTGAAATTTGTTCCATTTCCAGATCATCCTGCTGCTAGATCGCATGTTTTCTCTATTTCCCTTGCTAGACTTTTAACATGGGGGATATTTGATTAGGACTTTTATGTCATGAGTCTCTCCTTCTGTAATAATCTATATGTGATGTCACAGTCATTTCCATGGCAATGGCTTGTACTGTCACAAGCAGGTTGTTGTGAAGTCAGGTGGGAATAAGGAACCAGGGCTGGGGGACTCCAGCTCTCTCGCCATCCCAGGGTGAGGAAGCAGCAGTGTGCATTAGAACGGCCACCCCAGTTTCATTTGACAGCTGAATTGTTTGCAAAGAGAATGGTTTTGAAGAGTTCCTTTCTGTGAGGCCTCATTGACTATTTAGGGTTCAGATTAGCTCACTATACCGTCAACAGGAGTAAAGCTAGCTATGGGCTCCCGCACTGATGCTCAGAGGCCCTGTTAAAATCAGTGCGGGCTCATATATGACAGGAAGTCTGCAAATAGCAGAGCGGCATAGCTTTTGCCTAGGCCATGTCTTGTGGCATCTCATGGGCTCTAACCTCTCTCATCACCCAGGGATTGCCCATGTAGGTCATATGTATTGTGGGTCCACTCAAAGATCACCTATAGGCCACAGCTGGAGACAGGAGACAGGCTAGATAAACTAATGGCTTGCTCCATTATTGCAGTCCCTAGGGACCTCTGGTGCACTTGGAAGCACTGTCTGCTCAAACCACTCCATGCCAGTGCTCACAGCGGGAGAGCAGGGCAGCTTGGAGCCCTGGGCGGCTGCGGTGTGGAACACTTATAGTTTAATAGGATACGATCTAGCACTTGAGAGCAGCGAGGAAGTGTAACCCAATTTTGTTAAGCTTAAGGCTGGCGCCCCAGCAGAGCTCACAATGAGTCAGACGCTCGGTCCGTCCGTGCTCTGTAGAGCTGCGGTTCCATTGTGTGCTGAACTACACGCTTTGCTCGCTCATCTTGCTTTCCAGGGTTCTCTTCACAATGGACATATTGCTAGTTATTTCTCCTTGTCCCACTTTCTCAGGGGAGTCCTTAGTCCCCAGCCACTGCCACAGTGTTAACAGCAGGTAAGACTCAATGGGACATTACTAGTGGATATCACATTCCATGTGCAATTTACAATCTAGACACATTTATACACAGGAAACTCAACTGACTACAGTGAGGTATAGCACGCAGTCTGGCCTCTGGGGTTCCCATATTTTGGATCCTCAGGTTCTAGGGTACACAGAGTCAAAAGCTGGTTAAGCTGGCAGCCCTATAAGGAGTGGTGCTGGGTGGAGAGAGTCGACAGGGTCTCTGTAGAGCTTTTGAGCAGGGTCAGGTATAGGGGACCATTAGCTGCTCTCTTGTGACCAGCATTGTTGCAGCACCAGCTTATTTCCCAGTATCAACAAATGCAAATCCACAATCTGTGCTGAAATAAGAACTTAATTCCATTGGTGTTTACACCTGGGAACAGAGTGACAACACTAGCCCTGTTTCTAGACAGATGTATGCAAGGCTTAAATTTTCATAGAGTATTTCCTGGAGCCCGCCATGCCTTTCCATTCAGGGCTCCGGGCTTCAGCTGTGGGGTGGGGGGTCTTGGGGCTTTAGCCCCCATGGGGCACCGCCAAGGCTCGAGGCTTTTGCCCCATGGGTTTGAGCTCTGCTCTGGACAGCTCTGGCTGAATTTAAGCCCTGCATGTATGTGTCCAAAAGGAAAGGCCAGACGTCTTCAAAATCCTGCTGTGAGTTTAATCTCCTCATCTCTCCATGTCAGAGTGCTGTGAAGTCTCCAGACCCCCTTCCCAATTAACTGTCCTCCTCCACAGGCCCAGCACTGCTGGTGGCCGGAGGCTTGTGCGAAGGAGTTATTATTCTGTGTAAATCCTGGGCCCAGGTGCTGCCTTACTACCCCCTTTTCTTTTCTCTGATGACTCAAGCCTTTGGTCCTTGATACTGATTTGCCTGGTAGCTCTTGCACCGCTGGCTGGTCGGAAACACACTGCCTTTCACGCTTATGCTCTTGGCACATCTTAGCTTATTGCCATTTGCATCCAGTTGGATTTCTCTTCATTGCCTTGTGGGTAAGAAATCTCTGATGTAATCTCTGATCCTGCCTGCTGGCGAATTACCTTGTCTCTGAGCTATTTGTCACTAGTAGAAGGATTTATGTTGGGGAAGTTCTCGTTTAGGTGCCTTTTATCTTCCCACATGCTCTCTGTTGCAGCATGATTCCTCCCTGGTCTTCATCCATCAGCAGCCCCAAGTATATATATTATCTTCCTACTGGTTCAGCAGCTCCTGCTTCCTGCACGAAGGACTCTCTGTCTGCTGCTTTTTCTCTAGACAAACAGTGATGACCCTGGCTGTGATGGTGCCTCTCTCTTGTTGGATGCGGTGGGGGTGGGTATCTCGGGGGAAGGCGAGAGTCTGATTTCCATTAATGATTCTCAGGCACTGAAATATACTCTCAGATTCCACGGAATGTCTGCTACTGGCCCCTGCCTTCTTTCCCTGCTGAATTGAGCCGTCTTTTCCCCAGTCACCGGCTGCCATCTGCACCAAAAGTTTAATCTCTTCCTCTTCCCCACAAGTGCAGTTATCATTTCGAGGTGCCCTGTTGTGGAAAATATTGATTCAAAGCTGCCGGTTCCTTGGCTGGGCTGAAGTGAGTCGATTGTTCAGCTTTTTGTACTGCATGCAGGTGGCTCAGCGAGGTGCAGGAGTGGCGGCTGGAGCCCCTGCCTCGCCTTCCAGTGGCTCTAACACAGATGTTTTCCTGGGGTTATTTTCTCTGAATTAAATGGTGCGGCTGTTCCCTGAATGGGAAGCAGATGTTACCCCTACACCCAGGAAAATTACCTTGACTTGCTGTCATGTACAGAAGGGCTAGAATGGCACAGGCTGGGTCTGGGCTGCCCCAGGGAGCTGGGGGCTGCGGGGCAGGTAGGAGATGAGTGTGGATTTGGGTCCCAGCTTTCCCAGTGCTTGTGGGGGAAAGGCTATCCTTAGACCTAGGCTTCAGATTTTGTGTTATAGAGGTAAGTGGCAGCTGCAGTGTTTGGATCTAGACATCCCCCAGATTCTGGGATGTTTGAATCTGAGATCCTGGTGAGAATATTCCTGCCTATTTACTTAAGGGTTTAGAAAGTTGCAAGTGCATTTCCAACCCCACTAGTTCTTTGTCTCTGTCTAGTGGTTATTCCAGCCTTGGGCCTTGACTCTCGCCTGATTCTCTCTGGCTTCTCAGCACAGCCTTGGATTGAGTTACTGGCGTAATTGCAGAGACTCACTCATCTCTTTATTAAAAAGAATGAGACAATAATAATGACAGCTCCTGGTGACAGCAGCACAAACACACTTTGCTTTGACAAAACATTGCTATGGGAAACTACCATAAGCAGTTCCCGTGAGAGGATTGGGTTGTTTTATAGTCAGGTGTCCCACTACTCTTAATAATAGTTCATTGCTTGTAACCGAACAA
Organism: Caretta caretta; assembly: GCF_965140235.1. Taxonomy (NCBI): domain Eukaryota; kingdom Metazoa; phylum Chordata; order Testudines; family Cheloniidae; genus Caretta; species Caretta caretta. The sequence goes on from NC_134215.1 coordinate 974,392, forward strand.
CAGTCTTTGTTAGATACATAGTTAACATATAGACAAAGCATCTTAGCTCTGGTGAATCTCTCAGTCTAACCTAAAACTAGCTGCCTCCTCCCGCTGTCAGCTCCCACCCTTGGAGATTGTATCATTCTCAAAGCCATAGTAACACCACGTCTCCTTTCTTTTAACTATTTTAGAACAAACTTATTCTTGTATAGCTATAGATGTATTGGAATTATCTTAACAGTTTCCGATATAAGTCTTTTAATGGGTCTCCTTTGATGAAATGACCATCTAACTTCTATACTTATGGTGTCATTGAAATTGCTCTTATTCTTCAGAGAAATGATATCATTTTCATTGTCTTGCTGCTCTTGTTGTTGTACGATCGCATTTCTTCTTTCAAATGAGTCTGGCCTTGCAGGTAGCAATTGCAGATGTCTCTGATTTCATTCAAACACTTGACTGTTATTCGTCATTACATCATAAGACTGAGGTACTATCTCTTCTGTTACACTGGCTTTCTGAGCCCAACTTCTCCATGATAGATACATGCTCTATCATTCAGTTTCACATAAGGCAGTTTATGCAATCCTCTTTTCATACTAGTTCTTTTGATACAAACTCGACAGATATTTATACTTATCCTTTTCCTTGTGTCCTTCTTGAAAAAACCTAGCTAATTTGTGTTAAAGATGTCTGTTAAATAACAACTGTGAAGAAGATAAATGTTAGGGGGCTTATTCCTTCATCCACTTACTTCCCTGGTCCTTCTCGCATAAACAGAGAGCAATAATACCCAAAGTCCAAAGGTGCAAACAATTCAGTGTTTATTGGGGTGAACTTCCAGCAAGCATGATTCCAATTTCCTTCCTTAGTGTCCCCCTTTTCAGCTCTGACACCACAGAGCCTTACCTGTGTCTCTGTTCCCATTCCCCCCCTTAGCAAAACATGATTCCAATTTCCCCACCCCCATTCCCTGTTCCCGTTTCCCCCCCTTACTTCCTGATTGACTGCAGACTATACAGTAAAACTTGAGTTCTGCTTAGCTATTCCTTAACCAATCATTTTACTGAAATTTAACTAACCAATCCTAACATATTGTAACATGATTATTCAACCAATTATACCCCACCACCTTAATTAGTTTACACCCAGCAAAATTAATTATACAGCAGACAGAAACAATCACAGAACCAGACAGAGACCATGCAAATAAACAATAACAAAGTGGGAACTCTAATGACAAAACAATTCAGAAGTGAGGATTTCACAACTACCTCTATAAAGACATAAGGGTTTCCCAGCTGTGTCTATTGATAAGTGAGTTCTTACCAAACAGAAAACTATCAAACTAAACTTCCTTTTACATCCTCTAGGCTCTTCCCTTTCTCTGGAGGCGATAGGCACTATCAGGACAGGATTGTATTCCGAACAGCCCAACAGCACCTTCTTTCAATGTGACTAGTTTGCAATGTGAGGAGGTGACCGTTCGCTTCCCAGCTTATGGCTGCCTCTGCTGCTTAGCCAAAGGCATTGGCCTAAGAACAGGGCCTCAGACCATCACAGTGAGAAAAGGCCTTATATAGTCACACAGTGATTTTGATTCTCTCTTTTATACCTCTATAACTAGCTAAGTGATAAGAATACACCTAAATTCTTAGAGTACAGGCCTTTACAGACAGGCCTGAATATCTATATCCTAACAATAAACCTTGTTGTAATAGTGGTATTTAATAATTTAATCCCAAATACAAATCAGTATTTGTTTCTTCAGCTTTTCTTAGTAATCTTTTTACTATTTTAACACCATTTTTGGCTAGCTCATTAGATTGTGGGTAACCTGGATTTGATGTAATATGTTTGAAATCATATGTTGTGGCAAAACTTTAAAACTCTTTTCTGTGAAATTGAGGTCCATTATCAATTATTACTGTATTGGGAATGCCATGTCTTGCAAAAAATGACTTGTTTGACAGGTGTATTTTCTAGGATAGAGATTTCAGGAAAATGCAAAAAATAATGAAGAACTATAACATATCCATGTCCTTCGTATTCAAATAGATATAAACCTGATTTAGACTAAGGTCTTAAGTTTTCTTGAATAAAAGTCCTGGGTTGTTTAGATTTTTATATTTTTGACATCTGTCAGATTCTTTTATATAGTCCTCTCATTTTTGGTTCATTTGTGGCCAATACAGAACCTTTCTTGCTCTGGGTTTTCTTTTCTCTATGCCCAAATGTCCCTCAATTATTACTCTATTACCTTTAAACAGAATTCCTTACATTACTGATGTCTTGAATAAATTGATTATATGGCTTCACTATCATTTTTTTATTATATCCTTTTTCAATAGCTGTAATAGCCCTTTGTAAATTCTCATCCTGTCTAGTTGCTAGTACAATTTCTTCCCATATTTTCTGATATAGGAAACAATTTTAAAGCATATCTGTGTGTACCATATCATCTTCTTTTTCAATTACAGTGGTTACATGCTAAGCTGTAGAGAGAGTATCATCAGCCATTAATGATTTTCCTGGCTGATTCTCTAATTTGAAATCATATAAATGCAATTGAAAAAAAAATCTTTGTAGCTGAGGGGGTGTGTCTGTCATGTTCCTTTTTGAAATAGTCACTAATGGTTTATGAGCTGTTTCTGACAGTACAGATCTACCGTACAGAAATATGTAAAGTTTTTTGCTTGCAAAAACTAATGCCAAAGCCCCTTTTCCTATTAGAGCACACTGGCATTCTGTTTTTGACATGGCTGTAGCGGCATAAATAACTGCTTTCCAGAGAGCACCACACTTCTGTAACAGAACTGCTCTGAGGCCTTGTTTGGATGCATCTGAAGACAATTTTGTAACTATCAGATAATTATTGGAGCTGTTTTTATTTGTGGCTTAAGCTGCTTAAAGTCTTGTTGGTGTTGACAGTCCCATTTCCACTGATTATTTTTACAAAGTAAAGCCCTTAAATTTGTTGTTTTTTCTCATAGACTTATAGATTTTAAGGCCAGAAGGGACCATCATGATCATCTAGACTGAGCTCCTGCACATCACAGGCCACAGAACCTCACCCACCCACTCCTGTAACAGACCCCAAACCTCTGGCTGAGTTACTGATATCCTCAAATCATGGTTTAAAGACTCAAAGTTACAGAGAATCCGCCATTTACACTAGTTTAAACCTGCAAGTGATCCCACTCTGCAGAGGATGGCAAGCCGCTCCCCTCCCCCCCAGGGTCTCTGCCAATCTGATCCGGGGGAAAGTTCCTTCCCAACCCCAAATATGGTGATTAGTTAGACCCTGAGCATGTGAGCAAGACTCACCAGGCAGACACCTGGGAAAGAATTCACTGCAGTAATTCAGAGCTCTTCCCATCTATGGTCCCCTCTGTGGACGTTAGGGATTAATAACAAGAATTTCTGTTATAAACTGGGGACACTTGAAAGTAACAGAGGAGGAGAAGGACCTCGGAGTATTGGTTGATCACAGGATGACTATGAGCCGCCAATGTGATATGGCTGTGAAAAAATGCGGTCTTGGGATGCATCAGGCGAGGTATTTCCAGTAGAGATAAGGAGGTGTTAGTACCGTTATACAAGGCACTGGTGAGACCTCATCTGGAATACTTGTGCAGTTCTGGTCTCCCATGTTTAAGAAGGATGAATTCAAACTGGTACAGGTACAGAGAAGGGCTACAAGGATGATCCGAGGAATGGAAAACCTGTCTTATGAAAGGAGGCTCAAAGAGCTTGGCTTGTTTAGCATAACCAAAAGAAGAATGAGGGGAGATATGATTGCTCTCTATAAATATATCAGAGGGATAAATACCACAGAGGGAGAAGAATTATTTAAACTCAGTACAAATGTGGACACAAGGACAAATGGATATAAACTGGCCATCAGGAAGTTTAGACTTGAAATTAGACGAAGGTTTCTAACCATCAGAGGAATGAAGTTCTGGAACAGCCTTCCAAGGGAAGCAGTGGGGGCAAAAGACATATCTGGCTTCAAGACTAAGCTTGATAAATTTATGGAGGAGATGATATGATGGGATAACCTAATTTTGGCAATTAATTGATCTTCGACTATTAGCGGTAGATATGCCCAATGGCTTTTGATGGGATGTTAGATGGGGTGGGATCTGAGTTACTACAGAGAATTCTTTCCTTGATGTCTGGCTGGTGAGTCTTGCCCACATGCTCAGGGTTTAGCTTATCACCATATTTGGGGTCGGGAAGGAATTTTCCTCCAGGGCAGATTGGCAGGGGCCCCGGGGGTTTTTCGCCTTCCTCTGCAGCGTGGGGCACGGGTCACTTGCTGAGGATTCTCTGCACTTTGAAGTCTTTAAACCACAATTTGAGGACTTCAGTAGCTCAGACATAAATTAGGGGTTTGTTACAGGAGTGGGTGGGTGAGATTCTGTGGCCTGCGTTGTACAGAAGGTCAGACTAGATGATCATAATGGTCCCTTCTGACCTTAAAGTCTATGATTCTATGATATTTGCTAGCAGCAGTTGCAGATGGGCCACATGCCATTGTAGGCAACCTCATCACAGTGTCCCCTCCATAAACTTAGCAAGCCCTATGTTGCAACACGTTAGGGAGGTTTTTTGCCCCCACTGCTCCCTTTGGGTGGTGTTCCAGAACTTCACACCTCTGATGGTTAGAAACCTTCATCTAATTTCAAGCCTAAACTTACTGATGGTTAGTTTATAGCCATTTGTTCTTGTGTCTACTTTGGTGCTTAATTTAATAACTCATCTACCTACCTGGTATTTATCTCTCTGATGTATTTATAGAGAGCAATCATATCTCCTCTCAGCCTTTGTTTGTTTGGGCTAAACAAGCCAAGCTCCTTGTGCCTCCTTTCTCCATTCCTCTAATCATCCTCGGAGCCCTTCTCTGCACCTTTTCCAGTTTGAATTAATTGTTCTTAAACATGGGAGACCAGAATTGCAGACAGTATTTCAGATGAGGTCTTATCAATGCCTTGTATAATGGTATTAACACTTACCTATCTCTATTGGAAATACCTCACCTGATGCATCCTAAGATTGTATTAGCCTTTTTTCACTGCTGCATCACATTGGCAGCTCACAGTCATCCTGTGATCAGCCAATACACCCAGCTCGTTCTCCTTCTCTGTTGCTTCCAATAGATAGGCCACAGTTTATAGCAAAAATTCTTGCTGTTAGTCCCTAAATGCATGACCTTGCATTTTGCACTATTACATTTTATCCCATTTCTAATACTCCATTTCTCCCATTCTCCCATTTCTTTTACTCCAGTTTTCAAGGACACCCAGATCTTCTTGCATTCTGGTCCTCCTCCCTGTTGGCAATACCTCCCAACTTTGTGTCATCTGCAAATTTTATTAGTACACTCCCACTTTTTGTACCAAGGTCATTAATAAAAATGTTAAATAAGATTGGCCTCAAGACCGATCCTTGAGGTACTCCACTAGTAACCTCCCTCCAGTCTGACAGTTCACCTTTCAATATGACCCGCTGTACTCTCCAGTTCCTTATCTATCTTTCGATTAACTAATAATTTCCCATGTGGAACTGTACCAAATGCTTTAGTGAAATCCAGGTAGATTAGATCTACTGCATTTCCTTTGTCTAAAATCCATTATCTTCTCAAAGAAAGAGATCAAGTTCATCTGGCATGATGTACTTTTTGTAAAAACATTTTGTAGTTTATCCCAATTACTGTTTACCTCTATGTACTTAATTACTTTTGCTTTCAAAATTTGTTCCAAGACCTTGCGTACAATTTAGGTCAAACTAATGAGCCTGTTGATTCCTGATCACTTTTTTCCCCTTTCTTAAAAATAGGAACTATATTAGCAATTGTCTGGTCATAGGATCTGACCTCTGAATTTATGGATTAATTAAAAATCCTTGCTATTGGGCTTGCAATTGCATGTGCCTGTTCCTTTAATATTATAGGATGGAGATTATCTGGGGCCTCCAATTTAGTCCCATTGAGCTGTTTGAGTTTGACTTCCACCTCAGGTGTGGTAATTTCTACTTCCATATCCTCATTTCAATTAGCCACCCTGCCACTACCCTTATCCCCTCATTACCGAAAAGTATTCATTTGGGTGTTGGGACAGGCCTAGAGTATTTTTTATCTCCATCCCATCCTTGGTGCTTAACAGTCCCACTTCTTCTTTCCTTGTTTTCTGTTTATTGATATGGCTAAAGAACCTTTTCCTTTGCAAGGTCCAATTCCGCTTGGCTTTTGGCAGTTCTCACTTTATCCCTACACTTTCTGACCTTCAAGAGGTAGCTTTCCATGCCAATCCTTCCCATCTTCCATTCTTTGTGGGCTTTCTGCTTTCTCTTAATCACTTGTTTGAGATGCTTGCTCATTCAGGTTGGTCTGCAACCCTTCCCTATGAATATTTCCCCCTTGCTTGGGATGCAGGCAAAGTTTCTTCGACTTTCACTTAAAGTAATTCCAAGCCTCCTCCACATTCAGATCCTTGAGTTCTTCAGTCAAGTCTACCTCCCTAACTCCTTTAATTTTTAAATGTTTGCCCTTTTGAAATTAAGGACCCTAGTTGCCAACCTATTTTTCTTTCTCCTTCCATTCAGTTTAAACTGAATTAACTCATGATCTCTTGAACCAGTGTTGTCCTCTACAACCAGTTCTTCTGTGAGGTCCTCACTACTCACCAACACTGAATTTAAAATGTTGGTTCAATGACTATTTGGTGAACAAATATGTCAGCTACCACATCCAGGAATACCTGGTCCCTATCATTATTAACAGCCTTTGTCCTCCAATCTATAGCTGGGAAACCAAAGTCTCCCATAATCACACAATTCCCAGTAGTGTTTATTTCATTTAAAATGTTAAAGAAATCTCCATTCATGTCCAAATAGGATCAAGCACTATTCCATGCTCCATTAGCTTTCTTCCCCACTGTGATTTTGACCCCAAAAGATTCTGTGTTTTCCATTCAATCACTTCTAATTTCTTTACAGTTTACCTCATTGTTAATCTACAATTCTGCTCCACCACCTTGTCTTTTATTTCTGTCTTTCCTGAACAGCACAAACTCTCCAGTACTTGTACTGCTAAGTAATATATGTATTTTCCTGTAAAATTAACCCTACTCAAACATTTCTGTAATGACTCCTTATCTTTTGGGTAGGCAGTATTATCAATGGTTTGTATTCATTGTGGATCAATCTTTAATCCCTGACTGGTCAGTTTTTCTCCTAGAAATGTTAATTCTTGCACTCTAAATTTACATTTATTTTTGTTAAGTTTCAATCCTGCTTCTTTTGCTATGGATAACGCTTTAGTTAATCTTCTATCATGTTCTTGTAAAGTTCTTTCTCATATTATTATATCATGTATCTACACTTGTGTTCCATCTGTAGTTTAAAAAAAATTGTATTGTTCTATGAAATACCTCTGGAGCTGAACATAATCCAAAAGGTAATCTTTTAAAATAGCAATGTCTCACAGGTGTGTTAAATGTGCATAGCAATTGACTTTCTTGCTCCAATGGTATTTGACAGAATCCATTTGACGCATCTGAAGAAGACAAATATTTTGCACCTGACATTTGCCCAAATATTTCTTCCTTGGCAGGTATTTTAAAATATTCTCTTTTAACATACTTATTTAAGTCTGTTGGATCTAAACATAAATGAAGGATCCATCTTTCTTCTCTGCTATTACTAATGAATTGACCTACTCAGTTGGGTCTTCCACTTTTAAAATTATATCTAAATTAACTTATCTTTCCAATTCCTTTTGTACCCTATTTCTTAAAATGAATGGTATTTTTGTAGTTGCATGTATAGTTGGTTTCTTTATTTCATTTAACTCTATTTTATACATTGTATCCAATTTACCAATGCCAGGGAATAACTCTGTAAATTATTTGACTATTTCCAGTGTTTCAGGATCCTGACTAGTCTAAATTCTACTAATTAGATTTAGTGCTAAACATGTTTTTAAATTTAAAATAGAAATACCTTGTCCCTTAAATACTACAAACCTTATGTTTTCTAAATTATCTTCAACTATGACCTGCAATTCACAAACACCGATAACAGGATTTTTTTCACCACTATAAAATTGTAAATTAATATGTATTTGTTCTCTTACTACAGGTTTTACTTTTAGACATTTTATAATTTCTTCTTGTGCCACTGTAAATATTCCATTAATAGATAGTGGAACTGTCCAGTCCTCCTTTATGTTCACAGAGTGACTCTGCTTCAAAATACCCAGAAACAAATTTTCTCCATCTACAATGTCAGCTCTTGTATTCCTTATTCAGTATCTTCCTGGAGACCTCTGAATTTTGAACTAAATGTATATTTCTAAATTTTTCCAGACTTCTCTATTTACCAACTTGTGAAATGTTTCTGTTTCTTGCAGCTATGACAGCTATGTTCATACACTGGACATTGTCTAGGTTAGTGCCTCCTTCCACATCTAGAGCCATTCTTTCATACGCTCATATGATTTACCTTTAACACTTTCACTCTGTTCTCCATAGACTTGGTGGAGAGGGGGGCGGTGGAGGGTTGTTCTGTTTTTTTACTTCTCCTTGTTAAGTCTATTTTCACATCATTTTTTTTTTCTAAAATGTGCAATTGTTGTTGATTAAATTCAGCAGTTTGGCAAATTCTCACTGCTTTTTCCAGATTTAGATCTGGCTTTTCTAACAGCCTTTTTCTTATACAGATATCTTTTATACCCATCACGATTTGATCTCTTATCATTGACTCAGATAGAGTCTGGAAATTACATGTCTGACTTCTTATCTTTAGATCTGTTAAAAATTATTCAAGAGTCTTTCCACCCATTTGATGTTTTGAGTGAAACCAAAATCTTTCAAATGTTTCATTTCTTTTTGATAAACTGTATTCCTCAAATTTTTTAGGACAAACTCATAATCAGCCGGCCCTCTCACATTAAGCTCAAAGGAATTATATAATGAAATTGATTCAGTACCTGCAATATTCAAAATAGTGGCAATCTTTTGTTCCTCTTCCTTAGGAGTCGCTCCCAATTCCCTCAAAAATAAATCAAATAGTTGTTTAATCCTTTCCCAATTTTCTGCAGCATTTCTCAACATTTTTAGAACTGTGGGAACTCTTACTTGATCCATCTTATTTCATTGAAGCTCATTTTTCAAGTCTGAGTAACTTTTACCTCAGTTTTTTATTTTTTTATCTTCTTCCAGTTCTTTTTGTCACTTCCCCCACTCCTGGCACCAGGTGTGATTTTATATTCAAGTAACCCACTTAATAATAATTTATTACTAGTGACTTAGAACCATCTTTATTCGATACACAATGAACATATAGACAGAGCATCTGAACTTAGGTCAATCCACCAGTCTAACCTAAAACTAGCTGCCTCCTCCCACTGTCAGTTCCCACCCTTGGAGAGTCTGTTCCGTCTCCAAAAGCCACAGTAATACCACAAGGACAGCCTGGAGAGGGCCACACACTGGGACACAATGAAAACATACAATTCTTCTATTTAACATACATCTACCTTCTTGTAGCCCATATGACCTGCTCCTTCCTCTATCCCTGGGCCACTTATTGGCATGCTTTGGTGCTCATCCCCTTCAAATCTGTCTGGGGGATTCAGTAGAAGACCAGTGACAAAGCAGCCCAGCTTCTCCAAGCCTGGTCTGAGGGGTGATGGGAGCCTGTCCTCTAGGTCTTGACCCTCTGTTCTCATCTGCAGCTCTCTGCAGGCCTGACATGCTCCAGCAGCAGCTGCAGTTACTGAAGCAAACATTTCTGTGGTCCCCTCACCATGGTGCTTAGGCACCAGCAGGGGGGCAGGGAGGGTGTCTATCCGAGGAATGGCCCTTTCCCACTAAGCTGGCAATATTCACATGGGTAAGGGTCTGGACCGTTTCCCATTCACTCCCTTCGCCAGGCCCCCCCCAGAAAATGCCAGTGCGGGACCCAGCATAGCACAGGCTCACTCTCCGTTTCTCAAGACACCGCGTTCTGCTCACAGGAGAAGGATGCAGTGCCAGGTGGCCGGCGTTCTGAGGGGAGTACAGAACAACACCGCGTTTTCCTTTTCCGTGTCCTGCTTTCGGCGGGTGTCTGGTTAATAATACACATGCTGGCACCACTGGAAGATGGATCTCACTGGTCTGAGCAGCTCTTCACATCCCCATTGTGGGAGGGAGCAGGCTGTGGGACTGGGTCTCTCTGTGAGCGCCCGTCAGGGGCCCGCTGTGGGACTGGGTCTCTCTGTGAGCGCCCGTCAGGGGCCCGCTGTGGGACGGGGCCACTCTGTGAGCGCCTGTCAGGGGCCCGCTGTAGGACTAGGCCTGTCTGCGAGTGCCCGTCAGGGGCCCGATGTGGAACTGGGCCACTCTGTGAGGGCCCCTCAGGGGCCCGATGTGGGATGGGGCCACTCTGTGAGGGCCCCTCAGGGGACCGCTGTGGGACTGGGCCTCTCTGCGAGCGCCCGTCAGGGGCCCGCTGTGGGACTGGGCCTCTCTGCGAGCACCCGTCAGGGGCCCGCTGTGGGACTGGGCCTGTCTGCGAGCGCCCGTCAGGGGCCCGCTGTGGGACTGGGCCTCTCTGCGAGCACCCGTCAGGGGCCCGCTGTGGGACTGGGCCTGTCTGCGAGCGCCCGTCAGGGGCCCGCTGTGGGACTGGGCCTCTCTGCGAGCGCCCGTCAGGGGCCCGCTGTGGGACTGGGCCTCTCTGCGAGCGCCCGTCAGGGGCCCGCTGTGGGACTGGGCCTCTCTGCGAGCGCCCGTCAGGGGCCCGCTGTGGGACTGGGCCTCTCTGTGAGCGCCCCTCAGGGGCCCGCTGTTGGACTGGGCCTGTCTGCGAGCGCCCGTCAGGGACCCGCTGTGGGACTGGGCCTGTCTGCGAGCACCCGTCAGGGACCCGCTGTGGGACTGGGCCTGTCTGCGAGCGCCCGTCAGGGGCCCGCTGTGGGACTGGGCCTGTCTGCGAGCGCCCCTCAGGGGCCCGCTGTGGGACTGGGCCTGTCTGCGAGCGCCCCTCAGGGGCCCGCTGTGGGACTGGGCCTGTCTGCGAGCGCCCCTCAGGGGCCCGATGAGGGACTGGGCCTGTCTGCGAGCGCCCGTCAGGGGCCCGATGAGGGACTGGGCCTGTCTGCGAGCGCCCCTCAGGGGCCCGCTGTGGGACTGGGCCTGTCTGCGAGCGCCCGTCAGGGGCCCGCTGTGGGACTGGGCCTCTCTGCGAGCGCCCGTCAGGGGCCCGCTGTGGGACTGGGCCTCTCTGCGAGCGCCCCTCAGGGGCCCGCTGTGGGACTGGGCCTCTCTGCGAGTGCCCGTCAGGGGCCCGCTGTGGGACTGGGCCTCTCTGTGAGCGCCCCTCAGGGGCCCGCTGTTGGACTGGGCCTGTCTGCGAGCGCCCGTCAGGGACCCGCTGTGGGACTGGGCCTGTCTGCGAGCGCCCGTCAGGGGCCCGCTGTGGGACTGGGCCTGTCTGCGAGCGCCCCTCAGGGGCCCGCTGTGGGACTGGGCCTGTCTGCGAGCGCCCGTCAGGGGCCCGCTGTGGGACTGGGCCTGTCTGCGAGCGCCCCTCAGGGGCCCGATGAGGGACTGGGCCTGTCTGCGAGCGCCCCTCAGGGGCCCGATGAGGGACTGGGCCTGTCTGCGAGCGCCCCTCAGGGGCCCGCTGTGGGACTGGGCCTGTCTGCGAGCGCCCGTCAGGGGCCCGCTGTGGGACTGGGCCTCTCTGCGAGCGCCCGTCAGGGGCCCGCTGTGGGACTGGGCCTGTCTGCGAGCGCCCGTCAGGGGCCCGCTGTGGGACTGGGCCTCTCTGCGAGCGCCCGTCAGGGGCCCGCTGTGGGACTGGGCCTGTCTGTGAGCGCCCGTCAGGGGCCCGCTGTGGGACTGGGCCTGTCTGCGAGCGCCCGTCAGGGGCCCGCTGTGGGACTGGGCCTCTCTGCGAGCGCCCGTCAGGGGCCCGCTGTGGGACTGGGCCTGTCTGCGAGCGCCCGTCAGGGGCCCGCTGTGGGACTGGGCCTCTCTGCGAGCGCCCGTCAGGGGCCCGCTGTGGGACTGGGCCTGTCTGTGAGCGCCCGTCAGGGGCCCGCTGTGGGACTGGGCCTGTCTGCGAGCGCCCGTCAGGGGCCCGCTGTGGGACTGGGCCTCTCTGCGAGCGCCTGTCAGGGGCCCGCTGTGGGACTGGGCCTCTCTGTGAGCGCCCGTCAGGGGCCCGCTGTGGGACTGGGCCTGTCTGTGAGCGCCCGTCAGGGGCCCGATGAGGGACTGGGCCTGTCTGCGAGGGCCCGTCAGGGGCCCGCTGTGGGACTGGGCCTGTCTGCGAGGGCCCGTCAGGGGCCCGCTGTGGGACTGGGCCTGGCTGTGAGCGCCCGTCAGGGGCCCGATGTGGGTGTTTTATTTAAAATCCCTCCTGCCTCCCTGGTGCTGGGACCCGTAAGATCTGAGGCTATGGTTGATTCACTGCCAGGGGCCAGGATAGGCTTCTTGCTGTCAGAGGAAGTAGCTTTTGTCCCTCTAAAATTTTCTCTAAAACTTTCTGCCAAGTTCGTCTTGGGTGTAAAAAACTGACTGTACCATGGGTGCAAAGATTTCTCACCTCTCTGGAATGAGGCCGAGTCACACCGGGAGCAGCTTGCCCTGCAAGGAACACGTAGAAGGATCAGCAGTTGGCAGATGGGAAAGGGCAAAGCTCCGAGGAGAAGCAATGCTATTTCTGAAGCTAAATGGCTATTAACAAGCAATGGAGAGTAACAGACTCAAATGGAAAATTACTGTGTGCACTGGGAAGAGCCTTTGGCATGAGCCAATCCCAGTGGAGACTCTGGCTTTCATCTCCTCTGCCCCGGGGATCTGCTCTGGGAGCATCTAGCCTGCAAGAGAGAGACATTCTTCATTCCCCAATGTCACAGCACTCATGTTCTCTTTGTTTTCAGTTGGGGAGGGACATAAGCTCCCAAGACAACATGTCCAGTGCAGAAACAAAGAGGGTGTGTGGAGCTGTTGTGATGGCATGATAGGAGCGGTTGCACTCAACACAATGCGAAGCAGTGCCTTGGGCTCATGAGAACAGGTAGCAGACACCACGGGCTGCAGGGGGATTGCAGCCATTCTTTTGCTGCCCGGTCAGCCCTCCGGAGCTGTACTCTGCCAGTATATTAACAATTAATTAGGCAGTAAGTGCTTCTTGCTTCCAAGCCCTGAGGCTGAGAAGTGTGAGAGTGTCAGTGTCCTAATGGGACAACAGTCCCCTCCAAAAGTCTGCATATGGCTTTACTGGTTTCAGAGGAACAGCCGTGTTAGTCTGTATTCGCAAAAAGTAAAGGAGTACTTGTGGCACCTTAGAGACTAACCAATTTATTTGAGCATGAGCTTTCGTGAGCCACAGCTCACTTCATCAGATGTATACCGTGGAAACTGCAGCAGACTTTATATACACACAGAGAATATGAAACAATACCTCCTCCCACCCCACTGTCCTGCTGGTAATAGCTTATCTAAAGTGATCAACAGGTGGGCCATTTCCAGCACAAATCCACTGACACTGGTTCAAAATCTGCATTCAGTTCACACCAGTGTAATTCTTGACACTCCGGGATTTTACCTCATTTCCTCAACATACCAGCCTCCATGTACCACTCTATCCCGTGGGACTTCTGAGGGGTAGGAAACCCAAGAGAGACTGGCCAGAGACTAAGGGGTTTGTCCAGGTGAACAAGAGACATTAAACTTCAGCACAAGGTGTGCCATTGACCAACGTTACCGCTAGAGACCTGGCATCTTTCCTGGGAGTTTGTATTTCTGAGTCAGCGCAGGTGTCTCTAATGAATCCAGCCTGCAGCCAGGGATGTGGGCAGTCACTGAGACCTGCATCTCTGTGATGGGCAGCAGAATCTGGTCTGAGGAGCCAAGCACCCAGATCAAGATTTAGATAAGAAGGTGTCTACAGCAGCAAGAGGCAAAGCAGGGCAGCCTCCTGTCTTTCCCCCGCCCTGCCCCAGCACCGATATCCAGGTCAGCTGAGCTCCATAGTGCAGACCCCTCTGCCTTCCCCACAACCCCGTCTCCCCTACATAACAGCCTTTGGCGCCCCACTCCTTGTGTGAAGCACATGGCAGCTGCTCCTGGAATAGCATAATTTATTACTATTACTACAGCTATTTATGTGTTTTTCCTTTGTACAGGGTTTGTACCAGGCCAGGGCCCCAGGCACTATACAAACACAGAGCACACTGAATTCCCTCCCCAAAGAACTCAGAGCCCAAAATCACTCATAATACAACATAACAAACTCTGGTAGCTGTGAGGTGATGCAGGTGGCCTGGCCCAGCCTGAGTCACATCTGACAGTCTCTGTACACTGAAGCCTTACTGGACAGAATGCATCTCTCTCTCTCAATAACTAAGATCAGCTAGTTACAGCTCCTTACCTTAAAAGGGTGTTTGGATATTCTGAGTATTGATTTTGAAACTGCATTTTTGCTTTGTATATTAAAGAAATAAAGAGACTCCCAATGGCTGGGAAAGTTCCCAACTCTTTAAAACCATTTCAGTTTGAATCGCACTCCATGGTGCATTTGAAAAAAAAATTCACACCTTTGTGCATCCTGGTGTCTCTCTGGGCCTTGGCAAGAAGGATTATGCAAAGGATCTTTCTCAGCAAACTAGAGTATTTATAATGCAGGAAACTCATTAAAACATATTTCCAATATCAAAGGGCCATTCTTAATCACTCTGTGGCAACCTGCTGCTTCAAACAGCTTCTCCAGCTATCTCAGCAGCTCCCTTTGCTCCTGGGAGGGCAGCCTTTCCACTCCCTTCTCCTGGGGCACTGTATCATTTACATCCTGATTTAAAAAACCAACATCAGACCTTGATGTTCATTAACAGGCTATTTATCAGTGAAACAGAGCTGGGGCGGGGGTCTGGGTGCTGCTGTTACACACGCTGGCTGAAGTAGAACAGCTGTATGATTTGCAGATCAGACTCCTGAACTGTCAGTTCCAATTTTCAGTACAAACCATTGGTGCTTGGATGTTTATATGCCTTTAACTAACTCTCCTCTTTGCCCATTTGGAATGATAAATGGGACTTAGATCTCGCCAGCCGAGCCGAGATCAGTCAATGGTACTCGCCTCTGTGCCCCTGTTAGAAGCAGTAGATTTGGGGCTCCCCAGGTGCAGAAGCCAGAGATAGTGTCACCTGAATCTCACCCTGTGTGGAGACGAGATCAAATGTAACGTGATCCTGCACACACAAACCAGCAGTCCTGTGACAAAATGTAAAGGGGCGCTATCCCCTGGCTCATCTGCAAGGAGCTAGACAAGGAAAGGGAAAGCTGGCATCGAGGAGGGTGTGATAGGAGACAGCTGTGTCCGTACAGGGCTGCTGGGCTGGGTAGTTTGAGTTAATTTGTTCTGGTTTGGAGTTGGTGTTTTTAGAAATGAAGCCAGCCCTAGACAAAGGGATGGGAAGTGACCAGTAGCTGGGAGCTTGTTTCCTAATCCTGCCTGGGCGTGAGGGAATGCACTATATGACCCCTCAAGGTCCCTTCTCCTTGCCTGGCTGGTGAGTCTGTCCACTAGCTCACAAATCCTTGTGTACCTTGTGACAAAGCTCTGTCCTTGCCTCCAGGGGTCCCGTGTTTCCTGGCGGATTTCACTAGTCTCAGAGGCTCACCGTGACCCTGCACGTAACCCTTCTCTCTCTAGAGACAAGGGTCACAGTCTACTGAGCCTTTTCATCATAAACCAGTGAGGGAGGTGAGGAGAAGTTATTCTTCCTTGCACAGTCTCTGTTGTCTCCCAGTCTCAGTGATTAATCAGGGGGCAAAGGTAGTGGTGGGGAGCCCGGGCCCACCCTCTACTCCGGGCTACAGCCCAGAGACCCTAACAGTATCAGCTATGGTAGCTGACCTTTTAGAAACATGACATGTACAATTCCCTGGGCTACTTCCTCCACAGCAGCCCTCACTTCCTCAAGCTCCACTTCACCGTTACCTCAGGGCCTCCTTCCTTGTGCCTGATATGGTGTGTACTACTCAGCCTCTCCAACAGCACAACTTCCTCCCACCGCTTCTGACATGCACACCCACCTGACTGACTAGGAGGCTTTTAACTAGTTTCAGCCAGCCCCTGATTGGCTTCAGTCCCAATCAACCTAGCCTTCTCCCTGCCTTCTGGAAAGTTCTTAATTGGCCCCAGGTGTCTTAATTGACCTGGAGCAGCTTCCATTTCACTTAACCTGGTACCAGGGATTTGTTTAGCCTGGAGCTAATATATCTATCTCCCACTACTTTTCTATAGCCATCTGGCCTTGCCCCGTCACAACCTGCACATGCTAGAGCTCAGAGATGGGCTCCCAGCTGGAGCCCCAAACCCACGAGAGTGCATGTGCTTTTGTATCCGTGTATTACCCGCATTTCTAAAGCAATGTGCATATGACCCAAGACACGGGGAAGGCGGGCTTCAGGAAAAGCCCATAATTCCCCACCAGACCCCTGGATGCTCTCCAGACGTGACTATAAACCAGCCCTCCACCAATTGTAGGCAATAGGAACTCTGAAATGGATCCATTTATTGGAAAGTTTCTTCTTTTCCAGGCCCACGATAACAGTGACATTCCAGTGAGCAGCAGGGCATCACCACTGCTCCTGCCTTTGTCCCAGCTGGAGCTGGGACCCTGCACACAGCACTGTGGGAGAAGGCTGGCTTGGACACGTGGCTGCTCTGTCCAGCTGTCTCTCTCTCTGTTGCTGTGGGATTCTGCCTTGGCCTACAAACCCTGTCCCACTTGAGTGTGAGACTCGTTCCAGGGGAAGCACAACCTAATCCCAACCAGAAGTTCCTGAGCTTTGGGGTGATTGAAATCCTGGCCCAAGCCATTTAGTTTCACTCCATTCCTCCTGCACGTGGCCAGGAAGAGACGATGGCAAAGGGGGATTTTTGGAGGCAACTGTGACTTCCAGGAGAACCTGAATCACATTTCTGGAGCTGCTGTAATTAGCATTAGGAGATTAAAAGAGAAAACCCATCAAAGGAAAATTTAACCCAAGAAGGTGAACCAAGCCTACAGGCTGTGACATTAGATATTGCAGCTGCCTTTGGATTGCTTCCTACCCAGAACGAAAGAGAACAGCCTGAAGTGTCAGTGCAATTGTAACAAAGCTGTGAACACTTGTGGAGCAAGAGGTTTACCCGGGATGGATGCTTGTAGCTTCCCCTGAGCAGGAGTCCTGCGGAATTTCACCTGCCATCACGGGGAGGGGGTGGGGGACTCCTGAGCTTCAGTGAAATCATGTCAACCTCAGCAGGGCTTTCTGCTGTGTTTATACATCAATTGACTGGCCTGGATGAGGAATCAGACTGCCAGAAATAGGAACAGTGAGTGTTTAATAGACATGAATGTGAGAGTACTGCAGCCTTGCTAAACCATGCCAGATTGGCAGCCTGGAAAACTGGCGCTCTTTCCTTCCTCCATTGTAATGCAGAATATTATTCAACTCCCAAGGGAGCTAGCATATAATGGCAGGGCTACCAATGAGCTGAATTTGGATGCATGCATTGGGCATTGGATTCTGAACTCAGACCAAACTTGTTTGCAGTTGCCACACTCCCTGGAGGGCTGTATCTGTTCATGAACTCAGGTTTGAATTCAGTTTGGAACGTGTGACTTGGATCTGCAGCCACGAGTACGGACCGGAGTTTGCTTTAGCGTCTGTTTCAGGACTTCCCAAACTATTTGGGCATCAAGGACTTTTTTAGTTTGTCATTGATTTACTTCTCCCATGACTCTGATACTGAGACCTCAGAAAGACACCCCCACTTCTAATAACAGTGTCTGAACTACTTGTTGCTTCAGGAAATGCCTTCATTACTCTAAATGAGCTTTTGGAAGAGGCTGTTGTTATTTATAGATTTTTATTCACCCATCAAGATGCTTATTGGCTCCCCCTCACTATAGTACCTGCATGCCTGACTGGACTTTACACAGAGTGACAGATATGATGGAAGTGTCGCAGGGCTGATACTTTGCCCCGGAAGCTAGATAGAAACGGAAATCACTATACGTCACTGACCACCAAACTGCAGCTACTTCTGGGGTGGGTTATTATTGCACTTTGATTTTCATAGTTACTGACCACCAGACTAAAATGAAGACAATAATTAATTCAGTCAGTTTGAGGGAATTAATTAGCATGGCAGTGATTACGCTGGCAATGACTAACTGCTCATATCTGCTGGGATGACATGGAAAGATGTTTCTTCCGGTTCCCTTTGGAGGTTAGGCCAAAATACCTAACTCAGGTGCCTGGTGTTGGTCCCCTGCGGCTCCCACTGACTTCCGAGGGCAGCTGTGCCGCCGAGTCCCAGAACTGGCCTTGGTATTTAAAACACCGAGACCGCTGCTGAGCACTACAGGGTATGAGGTTATGGAGATGGCAAGGTCACCCTGGCACCTCCCCGACCCTATCAGCAAGGTTTTGCCCAAGTTCATCAGCAGCCAGCTGTATTTCATCCAGGTGATGCTGGGTGATGGGGCTGTTTGAGATGCAGAACTGGGTGTCATCCACTTATTGCCCCATGATTGTCCCTGCTGGCTCGCTGTGAATGCTGACTAGGACAAGGGAGAGGACGGAGCCTGTGGCAGCCTGGATTTCTGTTTGGGGTTCCTTGACTTGGGTTGCGTGAATGGGCTGAGTTTTGGGATGTAGGAGAGGGTGCCATGTGCTTGGAGCTGTTTCTCGCCTGAGGTGTTTGATCCGCCCCATGAAATAGGCTGTTAGTTACTCCTGGTGCTGGGTGCCGGGCTGGGCAGGGGCAGGCCAGGTTTGTAAAGTGATTTGCTGTCTGCAGGAATCTGGAGGGACAAGACTTGGTGATTGCTTGCTGTGGCCTTTCTTGGCATGTGCATGGCTGGAATTCCTCATCTGTATCACATAGCAAACTTCCCACTGGAAATCTTGCCAGTACCTAGCAGTGCCAACATGTGACCAGGAGCCACGTGTGTTCAGTGGTGATTTTCCCATTTGTCTGGGCAGTCAGTGCAGGCCGCAGGTTTGGGTGGGGTTTGATTTGCCTGTGTTGATTGTCTCTATCGATCAGAGAGGTACAAGCAGTTATAAGGTTAATTGCAGATGATTGACTCCACCATATTGTGATGTTTGATTTCATTTGGCTTTCAAATGCTTTCCACTTATTGATTTTCAATACTGTGCTTTTAGCACTGCAGCCAAATGTCATTTAAAGAAAGGGTCAGCACGGCAGGAAATATTCACCACAGACACAAGGATTCCCATCCATAGCGATCACGAGTCTCCTGGACAAAGCCTGACATAGCTCCAATGCAGCCAGGAAACACATACCCCCTTGTGCCACTGCAGTGGTGTTAGACACTGACCTTGGGTGAAATTCCCCCCTGTGCACAGGGCCAGACCAAGGCTGAGGCTGCCCACTTAACCCCAAAATGTGGCTGACATGGGACTCAATGGTGCACAGACTCCTCCAAGGGAAGGACTAGCTACCATGTCCCAGTGAGTTCTTCTGCTGAGCGACCAGCGAGTTCTGCTTCTCCTGCTGAGCGACTAGCGGGGATGGTCCCATTGATGTTATTGGTGATGTTACTGTTTGTGTCTGAAATTAAAACTTCTTGATAAAAATCAAACTGTGAAATTGTTGGATGTGAAGAGACGTTTAACCCGCCAGTTTCCCCTCCCGGCTGCAGATTATCCCCTCTCCCAGGGCAGGCTCCGAAGGCCTGTGGCATAAACAGAATAATAAGGTTGTATTTGCATCCGCTGGAAGAGGCTGAGGATTTGGAGACTGCAGGAAAATTGCACTTGTGTGATTTCATAGGGAGCTTCCTCCGAAAAAATGTCAATGAGGTATTAACGTTCTTCCTTGCCAAGGGCTGCTACGCGCACACACTCCCAGCCCGAGAAGGGTTCCAAGAGCACAGAGAATGGCTCCAGATAAAGAAGGCACGGGGGTGAAATAATAATAATAAATACACCCTAGTGCTCCTACTGCACTCTCTGGCCCTGGGTCAAAGCCCCCGAGTCCGGGGAAAGATTTCCATTCACTTCAAAGGGCTCTGGATCAGGCCCTGCATCTTCAGAGTCTTGCACAAACAGTCACAAATTAGCTGCACCCTGCATTTGTTTATCCGTTTTATTAGATTTTAGTCACAAGTTTCCCCAGATGCCACCAGCTTGCTGATCTCTCCCCCTGCAGCAGGAGCCCCACCTTCCCCTTTAACGGACTCCTCCCCATGTGGCAGGAGCCCCGCCCTCCCCTCTAACTGACCACCTTGTCCTGGGGCACAGGACTCACAGCCCCATCCTCCTGTTGTGGATTGACATGGCTCTGGGAGCTGGCTGGAGAGGAGATGGAGAATGGAGAACTGCCTCTGCAGGCCCAGACAGCGAGGAGAAGATCCCTGGTTGGACTGGGCCTGGACTGCAGTGAAGCAGGACCACGAGGGTAGGTGACCTTCACCTCTTGCCCCTAGACAGCTGGGCCCAGCAATGTTACAGAGAAGGCAAGGCTAAAATATTCAAGCAGCAGTTTGTTCCAGCATTGCTGCGCTGTCTGTTCCTTGCCCATTTCCCAGCCAGTCCTCGGGGCAGAGGGAGTTACCAAAACACATCCATTTCCTAACATAATTCTAGACTCAAAGGCAGGAAGTACCCATTACATCACCCGTCCTTCTCCCAGGGGACAAGGGCAGAACTGCCTCTACTGGGGGTTACTGGTGTTCTGGCCAGTCTAACTCTGAAAGTCCCAAGCGATAGAGCTTCCAGAAGGGGAGACTATTCCATATATAATAGCGTGGCACTTCCTGTGTCATCAGGGAGGAGCTGTGTCTTCATGAAGAGACACTCTCCTCTGTGACCCTCTGTGGTGGGGACAGGACAGATGGACTAGACCTCTGGCAGTCTTAAAAGGGTAAGGGAAAAGTTGTATCTCCAGGGTTCTTCATTGCCTTGTTGAGTGGAATATGGTGCCCTTTATACCCCTAAAGGCCAGGCTGTTAAAACAGTATAATACTGACATTTAAGCACTTGGAAGTGAGCATTTCTTATTGTAGATTGTTCTATGTGTTTAAATGCGGAGAGAGAAAAAATCACCAAGAATTTGCCCCTCCCCCTCCCTGCCTGCTTTACATTGATACACAGGGAATACTCACAGCACCAAGAGTAGCTTGTATGAACGTTTCTGCAGGTAGATGAGTACAAAAGCACATCAGCTGTGAGGGAGTGGGCGTGATAGAGGCGCAGAGCAGCTGGAATACAGGCAAGGCGCTGGTTTCTCTTTTCATGGCTCCTGTCTGCTCCCACCTCTTTTTCTCTTATTTTTCAGGAACTATTTTTGCCTTCACATTGTGGTCCTGTGCTGAATACTGATGAGATACAATGTACACAGGCCAAAGCAGGCCTGTTCTGGTAATACAGACACACACACACACACACACTTTTATGTATGTTACGAAAAAATCAAACCAAGCTCACATCTGGTTTGCCTGGGGTATTTTGTAACCAGACTTGGGTACCAGGATGGGAATGCCAGTCGCAACTCCCTACTTAACATGCATGGTGCTACATATCTCTCCAGCTTGTGAAGTCCTGGATACCTGATGTTGGGAAGTACCTTAACTTTTGCAGAGTGCACAACATCAATGAGAAACTACGTGTTGGTGTCTGCTTAATATTACACAGTCATTTTGGGAATGGAAGGTCTTCAAACTTGCCAGATTGTGTCCATAAAAGTTTCAGCTGCTTCTTCTGATGTATCCTAACCAGACCCTGAGTCAGTCTCTGCACAGGGAATCTTTTGGAATTTGTCTAGGATGAAGTTCTGGAGTATGAAAATTTATGATCTGATTACATATATGTCTTTTGGCTTCTTGCTTGGACATACAGGGAGAAAGTGGTATTTCTATCCATAAATCCAGAGAATTTCCGTTAGGCAGGGTGTTCTCTTTGGAGAGAATATGGTTGACCACATTTATAGCAACTAGAGTTATTTGAATTCTATTTATCATATGCATTATCTGATTATTTTTTCCACATTTTGTTGAATAATTTATTTACTAGATTATTTCCAATAGCAAATCACTGTTGCATTCTTATGAGCAATTATTTATCTTTCTTGGTTATGTTCAATTACATGCCTGTAGCAGCTGGTGATGACATTCCGGTCTTTGAAACAATATTCTAAGACCATTCAAGAATGTTCTAGGATGTCTGCAGGCAAACCAGATTACATGAGGACAGGTGCATTATTTTGAAACCTCACCTGAAATTGTTTGCACATATTTTCATACCAAGGGAGTCTGCACAAATCCATAAAGGTCAAAGCTGTTAACCAAATGCCTTGAGTGAGCAAAGCTGCAGATCTCCCGACATTTATAACTGTCCAGATAGATACAGCCACAGTCCTTCCTGCTCTTGTTTCAACATGTATTTCCCCTCTCTAGTGACTCCAATTTAAGCACCTATAAAATATAACAAGACGTTTGTGTGGACAGAAGCACATTCTGAGCCATCTGAAGCCATCCTGTCCAGTCCGACTACGTTGTATTGTCTCCTTGTTTCCTTGTACTCTCAGTCTGTATCCATCTGCTGTCTTTTTGGGACAGGGATCATCTTTTTGTTCTGTGTTTGCACAGTGCCTGGCACCATAGGGTCTTGGTCCATGACAGGGCTCCTAGGCACTGTGGTAACACAAATAGTAAATAAAAAAGAGTAATAATTTGCAGTTGACTTGAGACTCTCTGGATGCCAAGTTATGCTGATCAGCATCATGTAGCAGCCCTTTCAAGTCAAAACCAATTGGACACTGGAGGCAGATGCTGTCCATTGGGAAGAGGTGTGTTGGTGGCAGTGTGGGGTTGTGAACTCTTTTTCCTATATATGTACGATACCTCATCTGCTGTTCTAACTGCTCGCTATATACGGGTAACCCACTGCAGCCAACAGCGAGTGCTGACCATTCAGCAACAAGCATATTCTTCTGATGCAGCACACAGAACTGGAAAGAGTAACATGCATCTCAAGACATCTCAGAGCACTAAAACAACAAAAATCTCTCAACATGTCAATTATATTGTTATCAGGAAGGGGACTGTGAAGATGCATCATTAATAGATCTTGTATTGGCTGCTCTCGGATAATGCATATGGGAAATGACACATCTTCCTTCAAGAGAACCCAGCACTGTTAGTAATTTATTCTTCTGAGGCATTTTACCTTCCTCTTGACTGCTCTGAATTTCACCGGGAGCAGACCTTTCACCTGGCTTCATTAGGAGCTTCTGAACTTCCGCAGTCTTCTCTTGTCTTGACTAATGTAAATAATTTTGTGTGATCTGCACATTTTGCCACTAGCCCGTTCTCCCAGCTTTTCCTGATCATCCATGTGTATATTAAACAACAGCTGTTCCCACAGAGAGACTTGTGGCAACCTCACTAATAACCTTTTGTCATGTTAAAAATGGATCAGTTGTTTCTACTGTTTGTTTTCTACCTCTCCGTTTGTGATGCAGCCTAGAACTGTAAGAGCTGCATGCAATGACTAATACACTCCCCTGCCTGTGGCATTTCCGAGATGTTGTGACCTAAACCAAATCTCCACCTAAACCAAAGCAGATCCAGACTGCTGGCACTTAACATTAAAAATGTTGCACAGCAGTATTTAAACTAAGAGATGGGGCAATTGCTGCAAAGGTGCATGTGGATTGGACAGAGACTTCTTTTAGAGGAGAGTCCATTGTTAGAAATTTTCTAGGTTTTAGTCAGGAGGAGAGGATGGAAGAGGATAAAGTATGGGCCAGGTCAGACAAGAAACATTCATATAAAAAAGAATCTGACACATCAGAAAAGGGCAGACACAGAAACAGTGACAAGTTTTTAAAGTGCTTGTACACAAATGCTAGAAGTCTAAATAATAAGATGGGTGAACTGGAGTGCCTCGTGTTAAAGGAAGATATTGATATAATAGGCATCTCAGAAACCTGGTGGACTGAGGACAATCAATGGGACACAATCATTCCGGGGTACAAAATATATCGGAGGGACAGAACAGGTCGTGTGGGTGCGGGATGGGGGGGTGGGGGGCACTATATGTGAAAGAAAATGTAGAATCAAATGAAATAAAAGTCTTAAATGAATCCATATGCTCCATAGAGTCTCTATGGATAGTAATTCCAAGCTCTAATAAGAATATAACAGTAGGGATCTATTATCGGCCACCTGACCAGGACAGTGATAGTGATGATGAAATGCTCAGGGAGAATAGAGAGGCTATCAAAATAAAGAACTCAATAATAGTGGGGGATTTCAATTATCCCCATATTGACTGGGTACATGTCACTTCAGGATGAAATGCAGAGACAAAATCTCTGGATACTTTAAATGACTGCTTCTTGGAGCAGCTGGTACAGGAACCCACAAGGGGAGAGGCAACTCTCGATCTAGTCCTGAGTGGAGCGCAGAAACTGGTTCAAGAGGTAACTATAACAGGACCGCGTGGAAATGGTGACCATAATATAACAATATTTAACATTCCTGTGGTGGGAAGAACACCTCAACAGCCCAACACTGTGGCATTTAATTTCAGAAAGGGGAACTATGCAAAAATGAGGAGGTTAGTTAAACAGAAATTAAAAGGTACAGTGACTAGAGTGAAATCCCTGCAAGCTGCATGGACCCTTTTCAAAGACACTGTAATAGAGGCTCAACTTAAATGTATACCCCAAATTAAAAAACACAGTAAAAGAACTAAAAAAGAGACACCGTGGCTTAATAACCATGTAAAAGAAGCAGTGAGAGATAAAAAGGCATCTCTTAAAAAGTGGAAGTCAAATCCTAGTGAGGTAAATAGAAAGGAGCATAAACACTGACAAATTAAATGTAAAAATGTAATAAGAAAAGCCAAAAAGGAGTTTGAAGAACAGCTAGCCAAAAACTCAAAAGGTAATAACAAAATGTTTTTTAAGTACATCAGAAGCAGGAAGCCTGCTAAACAACCAGTGGCGCCCCTGGACAATCGAGATACAAAAGGAGCACTTAAAGACGATAAAGTCATTGCAGAGAAACTAAATGAATTCTTTGCTTCAGTCTTCACAGCTGAAGATGTTAGGAAGATTCCCAAACATGAGCCGTCTTTTGTAGGTGACAAATCTGAGGAATTGTCACAGATTGAAGTGTCACTAGAGGAGGTTTTGGAATTAATTGAGAAACTTAACAGGAACAAGTCACCGGGACCAGATGGCATTCACCCAAGAGTTCTGAAAGAACTCAAATATGAAATTGCAGAACTATTAACTATGGTTTGTAACCTGTCCTTTAAATGAGCTACTATACCCAATGACTGGAAGATAGCTAATGTAAGGCCAATATTTAAGAAAGGCTCTAGAGGTGATCCCGGCAATTACAGACAGGTAAGTCTAACATCAGTACCGGGCAAATTAGTTGAAACAATAGTAAAGAATAAAATTGTCAGACACATAGAAGAACATAAATTGTTGCGCAAAAGTCAACATGGTTTCTGTATAGGGAGATCATGTCTTACTAATCTATTAGAGTTCTTTGAGGGGGTCAACAAACATGTGGACATAGTATACTTAGATTTCCAGAAAGCCTTTGGTAAGGTCCCTCACCAAAGGCTCTTATGTAAATTAAGTTGTCATAGGATAAGAGGTAAGATCCTTTCATGGATTGATAACTGATTAAAAGACAGGGAACAAAGGGTAGGAATAAATGGTAAATTTTCAGAATGGAGAGGGGTAAAAGTGGTGTTCCCCAAGGGTCAGTCCTATGACCAATCCTATTCAACTTATTCATAAATGATCTGGAGAAAGGGGTAAACAGTGAGATGGCAAAGTTTGCAGATGATACTAAACTGCTCAGTATAGTTAAGACCAAAGCAGACTGTGAAGAACTTTAAAAAGATCTCACAAAACTAAGTGATTGGGCAACAAAATGGCAAATGAAATTTAATGTGGATAAATGTAAAGTAATGCACATTGGAAAAAATACCCCCAACTATACATACAATATGATGGGGGCTAATTTAGCTACAACTAATCAGGAGAAAGATCTTGGAGTCATCGTGGATAGATCTCTGAAGACAGCCACAGTCAAAAAAGCAAAGGGGATGTTAGGAATCATTAAAAAAGGGATAGAGAATAAGATGGAGAATATCTTTTTGCCCTTATATAAATCCATGGTACGCCCACATTTTGAATATTGCGTACAGATGTGGTCCCCTCATCTCAGAAAAGATATACTGGCATTAGAAAAGGTTCAGAAAAAGGCAACTAAAATGATTAGGGGTTTGGAACGGGTCCCATCTGAGGAGAGATTAAAGATGCTAGGACTTTTCAGCTGGGAAAAGAGGCGATTAAGGGGGGATAGGTTAGAGGTCTATAAAATCATGAGTGGTGTGGAGAAAGTGAATAAGGAAAAGTTATTTACTTGTTCCCATAATATAAGAACTGTGGGCCACCAAATGAAATTAATGGGTAGCAGGTTTAAAACAAATAAAAGGAAGTTCTTCACTCAGCGCACAGTCAACCTGTGGAACTCCTTGCCTGAGGAGGTTGTGAAGGCTAGGACTATAACAGGGTTTAAAAGAGAACTGGATAAATTCATGGAGGTTGAGTCCATTAATAGCTATTATCCAGGATGGGTAAGGAATGGTGTCCCTAGCTTCTGTTTGTCAGAGGGTGGAGATGGATGGCAGGAGAGAGATCACTAGATCATTACCTGTTAGGTTCACTCCCTCTGTGGCACCTGGCATTGGCCACTGTTGGCAGACAGGATATTGGGCTGGATGGACCTTTGGTCTGACCCAGTATGGCTGTTCTTTTGTTCTTATTGCCAGCAGCTCCTCTGTCTGAGCCACCCCAACAGAGAAAAATCCCAAAGTGTGGCAGACAGCGGACGAACAAGGCAAAGTTGGATGCTGACTTACATCTCTAAGAAGGTAACCGACTACATGAATAGCAGCTGGCATCTACTGACCAACCACCAGGCTTGATCCAAGACCATGGACTATGTGCATAATCTTAGCACTGAGACTGATGGCTACTAAATTACTCAGAACACATCATTCTTTGAGAGACCTTTGCCCTGCCCCATAGCGGCTGTTCTTGTGCTTGTGCTATGGTCAAACAGAACCTGGCTGCCATGTGACCACAGACAATGGTCTGCCTACTGGAATCTCAGAGACAGACTTACCCTTGGTGAACAGTCTGGACTCCGGAGAGATTAGCTGAAGAAGCTTGAGAAACTAGAGCATCATGGCTGCCCTTCATGGATTTTAAGGCCAGAAGGGCCCGTTATGATCCTCTAGTCTGGCCTCCTGCATAGCACAGGCCAGAGAATTTCACCAAGTGGTTCCAGTGTCCAGCCATGATTTGTGGCTGAGTTAGAGCAGATCTCTTGGAAAGATGGCTAATACTGACTTCAAGTGGTAGAGAATCCACACCATCCCTTCCTGCTCTTCCAACGCTGCCAAGTGGGAGAGCGATCCGCACTGGGCAGGAGGGCAGTCTGGGAATGGAAGAGGTTGAGAACCACAGGTGGAGTGGACTTGAAATGGTTTTGTCCACATTTGTGATCTTTTCTTCTAAGTGTCTGAGGTGAACTTTGAAGAGCATATAAAGCCCACAGTGCAGTTGATGCAGACACTCCCGTAATATCATAGAATCATAGAATATCAGGGTTGGAAGGGACCCCAGAAGGTCATCTAGTCCAACCCCCTGCTCGAAGCAGGACCAATTCCCAGTTAAATCATCCCAGCCAGGGCTTTGTCAAGCCTGACCTTAAAAACCTCTAAGGAAGGAGATTCTACCACCTCCCTAGGTAACGCATTCCAGTGTTTCACCACCCTCTTAGTGAAAAAGTTTTTCCTAATATCCAATCTAAACCTCCCCCACTGCAACTTGAGACCATTACTCCTCGTTCTGTCATCTGCTACCATTGAGAACAGTCTAGAGCCATCCTCTTTGGAACCCCCTTTCAGGTAGTTGAAAGCAGCTATCAAATCCCCCCTCATTCTTCTCTTCTGCAGGCTAAACAATCCCAGCTCCCTCAGCCTCTCCTCATAAGTCATGTGTTCCAGACCCCTAATCATTTTTGTTGCCCTTCGCTGGACTCTCTCCAATTTATCCACATCCTTCTTGTAGTGTGGGGCTCAAAACTGGACACAGTACTCCAGAGGAGGCCTCACCAATGTCGAATAGAGGGGAACGATCACATCCCTCGATCTGCTCGCTATGCCCCTACTTATACATCCCAAAATGCCATTGGCCTTCTTGGCAACAAGGGCACACTGCTGACTCATATCCAGCTTCTCGTCCACTGTCACCCCTAGGTCCTTTTCTGCAGAACTGCTGCCTAGCCATTCGGTCCCTAGTCTGTAGCGGTGCATTGGATTCTTCCATCCTAAGTGCAGGACCCTGCACTTATCCTTATTGAACCTCATCAGATTTCTTTTGGCCCAATCCTCCAATTTGTCTAGGTCCCTCTGTATCCTATCCCTCCCCTCCAGCGTTTCTACCACTCCGCCCAGTTTAGTATCATCCGCAAATTTGCTGAGAGTGCAATCCACACCATCCTCCAGATCATTTATGAAGATATTGAACAAAACCGGCCCCAGGACCGACCCTTGGGGCACTCCACTTGATACCGGCTGCCAACTAGACATGGAGCCATTGATCACTACCCGTTGAGCCTGACAATCTAGCCAGCTTTCTACCCACCTTATAGTGCATTCATCCAGCCCATACTTCCTTAACTTGCTGACAAGAATACTGTGGGAGACCGTGTCAAAAGCTTTGCTAAAGTCAAGAAACAATACATCCACTGCTTTCCCTTCATCCACAGAACCAGTAATCTCATCATAAAAGGCAATTAGATTAGTCAGGCATGACCTTCCCTTGGTGAATCCATGCTGGCTGTTCCTGATCACTTTCCTCTCATGCAAGTGCTTCAGGATTGATTCTTTGAGGACCTGCTCCATGATTTTTCCAGGGACTGAGGTGAGGCTGACTGGCCTGTAGTTCCCAGGATCCTCCTTCTTCCCTTTTTTAAAGATTGGCACTACATTAGCCTTTTTCCAGTCATCCGGGACTTCCCCGGTTCGCCACGAGTTTTCAAAGATAATGGCCAATGGCTCTGCAATCACAGCTGCCAATTCCTTCAGCACTCTCGGATGCAACTCGTCCGGCCCCATGGACTTGTGCACGTCCAGCTTTTCTAAATAGTCCCTAACCACCTCTATCTCCACAGAGGGCTGGCCATCTCTTCCCCATTTTGTGATGCCCAGCGCAGCAGTCTGGGAGCTGACCTTGTTAGTGAAAACAGAGGCAAAAAAAGCATTGAGTACATTAGCTTTTTCCACATCCTCTGTCACTAGGTTGCCTCCCTCATTCAGTAAGGGGCCCACACTTTCCTTGGCTTTCTTCTTGTTGCCAACATACCTGAAGAAACCCTTCTTGTTACTCTTGACATCTCTGGCTAGCTGCAGCTCCAGGTGCGATTTGGCCCTCCTGATATGATTCCTACATGCCCGAGCAATATTTTTATACTCTTCCCTGGTCATATGTCCAACCTTACACTTCTTGTAAGCTTCTTTTTTATGTTTAAGATCCGCTAGGATTTCACCATTAAGCCAAGCTGGTCGCCTGCCATATTTACTATTCTTTCGACTCATCGGGATGGTTTGTCCCTGTAACCTCAACAGGGATTCCTTGAAATACAGCCAGCTCTCCTGGACTCCTTTCCCCTTCAAGTTAGTCCCCCAGGGGATCCTGGCCATCCATTCCCTGAGGGAGTCGAAGTCTGCTTTCCTGAAGTCCAGGGTCCGTATCCTGCTGCTTACCTTTCTTCCCTGCGTCAGGATCCTGAACTCAACCAACTCATGGTCACTGCCTCCCAGATTCCCGTCCACTTTTGCTTCCCCCACTAATTCTACCTGGTTTGTGAGCAGCAGGTCAAGAAAAGCGCCCCCCCTAGTTGGCTCCTCTAGCACTTGCACCAGGAAATTGTCCCCTACGCTTTCCAAAAACTTCCTGGATTGTCTATGCACCGCTGTATTGCTCTCCCAGCAGATATCAGGAAAATTAAAGTCACCCATGAGAATCAGGGCATGCGATCTAGTAGCTTCCGTGAGCTGCCGGAAGAAAGCCTCATCTACCTCATCCCCCTGGTCCGGTGGTCTATAGCAGACTCCCACCACTACATCACTCTTGTTGCACACACTTCTAAACTTAATCCAGAGACACTCAGGTTTTTCTACAGTTTCGTACCGGAGCTCTGAGCAGTCATACTGCTCCCTTACATACAGTGCTACTCCCCCACCTTTTCTGCCCTTCCTGTCCTTCCTGAACAGTTTATAACCATCCATGACAGTACTCCAGTCATGTGAGTTATCCCACCAAGTTTCTGTTATTCCAATCACGTCATAGTTCCTTGACATCACCAGGACCTCCAGTTCTCCCTGCTTGTTTCCAAGGCTTTGTGCATTTGTATATAAGCACTTGAGATAACCTGCTGATCGCCCCTCATTCCCAGTATGAGGCAGGAGCCCTCCCCTCACAGACATTCCTGGCTGTGCTTCCTCCCGGTATCCCGCTTTCCCACTTACCTCAGGGCTTTGGTCTCCTTCCCCCGGTGAACCTAGTTTAAAGCCCTCCTCACTAGGTTAGCCAGCCTGCTGGCAAAGATGCTCTTCCCTCTCTTCGTAAGATGGAGCCCGTCTCTGCCCAGCACTCCTCCTTCATGGAACACCATCCCATGGTCAAAGAATCCAAAGCCTTCTCTCCGACACCACCTGCGTAGCCATTCGTTGACTTCCACGATTCGACGGTCCCTACCCAGGCCTTTTCCTTCCACGGGGAGGATGGACGAGAACACCACTTGCGCCTCCAACTCCTTTATCCTTCTTCCCAGAGCCACGTAGTCCGCAGTGATCCGCTCAAGGTCATTCTTGGCAGTATCATTGGTGCCCACGTGGAGAAGCAGGAAGGGGTAGTGATCCGAGGGCTTGATGAGTCTCGGCAGTCTCTCCGTCACATCACGAATCTTAGCCCCCGGCAAGCAGCAGACTTCTCGGTTTTCCCGGTCAGGGCGGCAGATAGATGACTCAGTCCCCCGGAAGAGAGAGTCCCCGACCACCACCACCCGCCTTCTCCTCTTGGGAGTGGTGGTCGTGGAACCCCCAACCTCAGGACATCGCATCTCATGCCTTCCAACCAGCGGAGTCTCCTTCTGCTTTCTCGCCCCAGACATATCATCTGGTCCACTCTCCGCAATGGTACCTGTGGAGAGAACATGAAAGCAGTTAGTTACCTGTGTCTGTGTTACTGGAACCCGGACATTCCGCTTACCTCTTCTGGAGGTCACATGTTGCCAAGCTTCTTCACTGGCCTCTTGGCTCCTCTGTGCAACCTGCTCTATATCTTTAGAGCTTTGTGCCCCTAGAAGCCTATCCTGAGTTTTGTCCAGAAAATCCTCAGTTTCTCGTATGCAACGCAGGGTCGTTATCTGTTGCTCCAGACCTTCAATCTTCTCTTCCAATATGGAGACCAGCTTGCACTTTGTACAGACAAAGTCGCTTCTGTCCTGTGGAAGAAAGACAAACATGGCACATCCAGTGCAGGTCACAACAGCTGAACCCCCCCCCTTCCATATCACCTTCCTACTATGAGCTTCCTCAGATCAGTTTGCAAAATATGACAAAATACGTTAGAAGTTATTCTGTGCAAAAAAAGTGGAGTGACATGGTGTTTGTGAAAGGGTTAACGAATGGTGGTAGGGCTCAATTTTTAAAATGTAGGTGCAGGTCTTGGCACACACCTCAGTTACATATTTGTGGGTGACTGGGGTACTTGAATGCACACATGGCACATCAGGAGTCTAATTGGCTAGCTGCATGCACAAATACACTGTTCATGGATGCTCACTAGGTAGCTGTACACATAACTTGTGCAGATGCACTCACATACATGCAATTGATTACACTTGCTTAAATCTGAAAAGTATGTTGTGTGTCTTCAGGAGAGCTCTGATCCTGGGTCATCATGTGACTTGCAGTCGCCGTTTCAGGAGGCCTTTCCTCCTGGGAAATCACACATGTGCAAGCTTCAAGTTTCCCAAATGCATCTTTATGTGGTTAATATGTAATATTCAGCATGTGGTTGCTGAAAGGGGGAAACCCCTGCATAGGCACTGGTGACCTCTGTTTCCACCCAGGGAGTCAGCAGTGGGGGTTTATGCACCATTTCTACGCTCACTGAGTGAGAGTTTTCCCTTCCTGAGCTGTTAATGGAAGTAACTAATCCTGACTATTTCTCTGCTGTGTCTAATTGGCACTTTCAACTGAAAGTAAAGTGATCTACTAATCAGTTTGATCTCAGTTCAGTTCTTTGATCTCGCTGTTGTTCTCAGGTGGATGCAGTGACAGCACCATCCATTAATTGCTAGTTTATAATCATGCAGCCATAGCTTTCTCTGTTTCACTCCTGGAATTTTACTCTCTTCACAGTTCCAAGGGTGCGTGGTTAATACCAGTCAATAATAACTACCAGGAATCCCATCCCCATGCACTTGACAGAGCAGTTGCCCCATGAGCCCATGGCACAGCCTAGTGACTAGTCACAGCTTCCTGCCGGGGTTCCCAATGACAGATGTGCGGCTCTGCTGAGACACCAGGCGCCCCAATGGGGGGTAGCAGAGCCATCTGTGGATCAGTATTTCCCAGAGCTATTCTATCATGAATTTCTTAAGTGCCAACTCTACGCTCTGTGCTGTACCAGGCACATGGTAAAGCTCACAGTGAAAGACAGACACAGAGATGAGAGGTTGCTTTGGGAGAATGCTTGGTGGAAAAGCCAAGAACAGCCAGAACTAGGACTATCCTGAGTTAGAATAGTTAATGATTATGGAAGGGCCACTAAACCTCCTGTGTCAGGGCCTGAGCTGATCTCTAGCTCTTGGTGAGCAGGACAAGACCCAGTGTGGGAGGAAGATTATCCCACATCTGCTGCTGCAGGGTCTATACACCTTCCTCCGAACCATCTGGCACTGGCCACTCTATCAGGCGCCCACACTGGTTCTGACTCTGCAGCTTGTCGATTTCAGCAAGTTTTACAAAAAAGCTCCAAAGTTTCACAGTTTAGTGTGTAAAGTGGCCTGGAGGCAAGAGGAATTTACTGCATGAAAAGTAAAGTCTTCAGTCGAGATCCAGCCCATGACAGGATGAGTGAGCAAGGTGACTGGTGAGGGAGGGGATGGGGCAGTACATGGGAAGAGACAGGCCACCATGCAGGAAATGACAAGGAGCTATGGGAATTAACTGCCAATGATGTGAACAGACCAGCAACCATGGAAGGAAGGAACTTCCTAGTGTCCGGAGACAAAGAACTAGTACATGCTCTGTCTTTGGAGGGCTGATGGGGCAAAGTGAGGTGGAAAGAGGAGAACACGGAGGCTTCCTTAGTAATAAAATAAGGGGCTAGATCCCACTGAGGCTAGAGGGGAGAGTAATTGGGTTAATTGTGGGTGGAGTTCTGGCACAGGAGCTAAGAGGCCTTTCTCCTAGAGCATGTCCCTAGCTGGACCAGAATTGATCACAGGCTTGTTTCTAAGCTGGTTTGGGGAGTGTTTCCCAATATCCCATGATGCATTCAGACAGACAGAGAGGAGATGTCCACACCAAGCACTGCCTCCTCCCCTCAGCTCAATAAACAGAGCAAATGACCTAGGACAGGCCAGCGATGAAGGGTGCAACCCCAGGACCAGGGACTTAGAAAGAGTAGAGCTTTTGCAGGGCCCAGAGAAATGGCATTTCAGACTGGACCCAAATCCACTCGGAGCCAGTTCTGCTGCCTGAGCTCACATTGCGCAGAGCGTACAGCCACACTGGCTGCAGTAGATTCAGGGTGACTGTTTGCAGAGAAAGGTGCCACCACGTGGACCTCCTATACAACACAGGCCATAGAACTTCCCCACCGTAACTCCTAGATCAGATCTGTTAGAAGAATTCTAATCTTGATCGAAAAATCATCAGTGATGGAGAATCCACCACAACCCTTGGTATATTGTTCCAAGGCTTAACACCCTCAAGTCAATAATTAACACCTTATTTCCAGTCAGAATTTGTCTAGCTTCAACTTGTGGCCATTAGCTCATGCTATTCCTTTCTCTGCTAGAGTGAAGAGCCTATTATTAAATATTCAATAAATTCCCATGTAGGTACTTACAGACTGGGATCAAGTCACCCCTTAATTTTACTTTGTGAAGCTAAGTTGATTGAGCTCCATGAGTCTGTCACTACGAGGCAGGTTTTCTAATCCTTTAATCATTCTCGTGGCTCTTCTCTGAGCCCTCTCCAATTTATCAACATCCTTCGTGATCTGTGGGCACCAGAACTGGACACAGGACTCCAGCAGCGGTTGCACCAGTGTCAGATAACAGAGGTATCCTACTTGAGATTCCCCTGTTCATGCCTCCCAGGACTGCATGTGCCCCTTAGGCCACTGCCTCACAGTGGGCGCTTTGAAGGGGCACCCAAGAATGTGGGGGCTCAACAGAGCGAGTCACAATCCCTTGGACTCTATATTCCAGCATGACATCTTTGAGCTGTGACAGGCTCATTCTGTGTGAGCTGTCGGGTCTGCTTGCCACAAATGTCAATGGACAAAAGCTTCTTACCTAAATATGTTGCCTCACTTTGTACAAGAAAAATATTTTAGTATCGGTTTGAAGGGAATTTGCATTTTTATGGATAAATTCAAGAAAAAAGATACCACACAATCCCAATTTGCATCCCTTATTTCCATAGAAACTACAGGAACCTTGATTGCTTTTATGTGCTTTTGATGAAAATTGAGCGGGTATCTTCATCCTGCCATAAGGTGGGAAGAAAAATTGGCATTCATAATAATTTCTAATGATTCAAAGGCGCCTGCTGCAAAATAGCTTGTCTGCATTTTATTTACTAACTCTTGTGTTTAAAAAAAACCCACAGCCACCTTTATAGAAAACTTGTTGCAAGCCTCTGTGAACCCACTGTAGATTAACATCTGTTTGTGTTGAACAAGGGCTGTTTGCTAGTACATGACTGATGCTTGTGAAATTGAGGTCACTCAGCCCCTAATCAAAGTTCAGACACTAGCAGAGGGCAATAAAGAATTTA
This sequence comes from Caretta caretta, assembly GCF_965140235.1. Lineage (NCBI taxonomy): Eukaryota > Metazoa > Chordata > Testudines > Cheloniidae > Caretta > Caretta caretta. The sequence continues at coordinate 1,009,578 of NC_134215.1, forward strand.
TATATTGTCATCTAGACACGTGCTTTTAAACCGCGGAAGGAGCACAGTGAATTGCGTAGTGCTGCAGCAGACAGCTTCACTGTCGGGTGCAGATACTAAGAGAATTAGGGAATTCAGTCCCTCATCACAGCTCCCGGTGATTAATGTAAGAGTGTCAAAGCCAATCGTACGGATTCTGAATTCTAAGATGGCACGTGAGACAGAAGCTGGTCGAGAGGGTAATTCATTAGGGCGGATGCTGAAGTTCCCACCGCTGAATTTAGCTGCTACCATAATTCTCAGCTGGATGCACCCTGGAGATTTGCAGCGGGAGGGTAGCGCCATGCGGAGCACTCCCCCTGTGCTGCCACCGTTATAGGGAGAGAGACGGAGGGGGAGGTGATAGCTTTTACTGGACCAACGGCTGCTGGTGAGAGAGACAAGCTTTTGAACTACACACAGATCTTCTTGCGGTTTTCTCCTCTCTCGCAGCTACGACAACACGGCACGCTGTTATAATGGGCAGGGTTTGCTTTGCTAATCTCTTATGCACAGGCCTCATTGTTAATAATTAAAGGCCCCATGCTAGCATGCCTGTGCAGTGTGCGCCGTGTGTGTGTTAGCAGTACACCTGTGCAGTGTCGGGCTGCTTAGGGAACAGCGCTCAGCTGCTACTTTTTGGTCACAGGCTCATAGCACTGTCAAAAACATACAGGCCTGCTGGTCTTTTATGAGACAGAGATAGAAAGGAGAGAGAGAGGAACGAGAAGAAATAATGTGGGAAGAGAAAAGGACACTGAGGTGTGTGTGTTTGTGTGTGTGACAAAAATCCCAGGTGGTGTTTCGGATTTAGCTGGAGCCATTGGAGGTGGTGATGTCATCTGGGTCCCTCTGTCCTGCCAGGTCTGGTCAGGACATCTCTCAGGATCAGGATGAGGACAGCCCGGGGTCCCAGGAGATGGGCGGGAGGGCGGAGGGGAACCATGAAACTTGCTCCAGTCGCCAATTTTTCTATTAAAGTCTCTTTTTAAGGACCCCAAAAAGGGAGTGGCGGGTGGAATAGCCTGTCATCTCATTATGTCTGCTGCCCCAGATACCCCTCTCCTGGGATGGCTGCCCCGACCACTCCAGGCCCAGCTCTGCTGCCCTGGTCACCCCAACCAGCCCCAGCAGTGCTGATCCGGCGTGTCTCCTTGCCCAGCGGCCCCTGCGAGGGCACCAGGGCTGTGCTGTGCTTCTCTCTGGTTGTTGCCGAGTGGCCCGTCTGCAGTTTATGATAATGTTCACAGATTCCTTGGCTGCTCCTTCCGCAGACCGTCAGAGTCAATGACTGCACTTTCTGTGCCCCTAGCATCAGCTCTGTCAGGACCAGTCTCCGCTGCAGCATGGCGCTGCACCAACCCAGATGGGCACGGGAGGCAATCTGCCTCTGGAGATGGCTCCTGGAGCGTCCTGCAGGTCCCTTCACAGGGGCACAGGTTACTCCCTGCTGATGCCTAGCAGGGGTGTGGGCAAAGCTGGAGTCCTGCTTCCCTGGCCCCTCTGGAGCATGCTGTGGGGAAGGGAGTGATAACCGCTCTGCTCCTAGAGCGCAGGAGCTGCTGTTTTGCCTGGGCTTGAATGTACAAGGGAAGGAGGCTTCCCACAGCGCCTGGCCCCCACTGCATTGCACTGCACGCCCACTCACCCCGCACAGGGTGAGACAGACGCTGGCTCAGAGAGGGAGCACGCTTTTCAACCCAGGGGGTGCCCTGTAGTCCTCCAAGGAGCAGTGAGCATCTCCAGAGCCTGCACAGCTAGTAGAGGTGGGCAAGTCTGAATTCCTCTATGCAGCTCTTAGCTACTGCCCAGAGGGGAGCCATTAAAGTGCCCGGTAACCCCGGTCCTCTATCCCGCTCTTGACCCCTAATAAGCAGCTTCCCTTGCCCATGAGAGCCAGTGAACACCCCAGAGCATGTGTTACACAAGTCACACAGCTCAGCCAGTCCCTAATAATCGAGCCTGGGTCCTGCCACTCTGCCCAGCAGCTGCCATTCGCTTTGTTAGCAGTGAACTCAGAAATCACGTCCTGCTATGAAGCATCGAACTGACACAGTCTCGTTATTGTCACGTTATGGTGAGCCGGTAATTCGGCCTTTCTGGGGTAAAGACAATCTCTAGCAAGTCTCCTTTACGATGCATCTGGACTAATTTTGTCCATTGTGTGTAAATATTGATTGGGCTTTAAAAACAACTTTTCGTCTTTTCTGTGCGAATGCAAAAGACACAGACCAGTAAACCTCAGCCCAGAGACTTTCAAACGCTGCAGTTAATTCAGGGCCCAGGGATGAGGAGGGCTGGTTGCTGGGGCAGTGACAACGACCCTGAGCAGTGTGTGGAGGGGAGAGGATGCGGGGGGCTGGAATTACCTACACTTGGTTCCGTGGACCTAGGCTGTCCTGCTGGGACCCTGCCTGGAAGGGTTCTGACGTGGGATTTCATTCAAGTGGTGAGAGGCTCCTCTGCAGCTTCTCTCTCTCTCTTGTAGCAAATTAGGGCTTGCCGTGCCTGTGTGGATCGGCCCACCGCAAGGCGGTTACATGGGATGGGGCTTGGCTGAATTATGCACACTAGCCACTGAAGAGAACTTTAGTGATCATAGAATCATTGAATCATAGAATATCAGGGTTGGAAGGGACCTCAGGAGGTCATCCAGTCCAACCCCCTGCTCAAAGCAGGACCAATCCCCAACTAAATAATCCCAGCCAGGGCTTTGTCAAGCAGGGCCTTAAAAACCTGATGGGTTTTTGTTTTCTCTCTATAGATTTCAGCCTTTGAATTTAGCCTCAGTTCGTTCTTGCTACTAACGGGGCTACAGAGAATATTCCAGTCACAGCTGCTCTGCCCAGTGGAGTTAACAAGTAAACGGTAATCGCCCACTGTCACAGCCATTCCTTGCTCTCTTCACCTGAGACCACACAGCAAAGAATGACTGCCACCACACAGGAGGAGCTGGGCAGGCACTTGTTAAGGGGCTTATTCCTTCACCCTCTCATTTCCCTGGTCCTTCTCGCATGAACAGAGAGCAACAATACCCAAAGTTCAAACGTGCAAACAATTCAATGTTTATTGGGGTGACCTTCCAGCAAGCTTAAATTCAAGTTCCTTTTTCCTTATTTTTGAATCCCAACTCACCTTTACAAACAGGCCTAAATATTGATATCCTAACAGCATTATTCAAGGGAGAATGTTCCAGGCAATGGAGACAATAATTGGCTGTGTGGGTGATTAAGGTTGGAATGAACAGCAGGCCCCAGTGTCGCAAACTGTATCCCTGCTACACAGCCAGGTGGGAGAAAACCCAACAACCCGTGGGAGCGGGCAGCAGGGCTGGTTCCTCCACCTCACTGCCACCATCTACCCTGCCATTCCCTCCAGTGATGTCATATGGTGGTGGGGGCTCAGCTGCGTGAGCACAGGACGGGGGCACTGCAAGTGGATAGCTGCGTCCATCAGAGAACCGATTGCTGATGGAGGGTTGTGGCTGGCCGCCCAGTGGGACCGGCTTCCCCATGTCACAAGAGAGAGGAAACGTCTTGATTTTTCGTGGCTGAAATGTCCTCCATGGGCCAAAATCTCTGAACTCTGGTATGTCCAAAGACTAGATGAGTCTTTAGCACTTCTTACTAGTGTTATTACTGGTAACACTCGTGGGAGGTTTCCCCATCGCTGAAGCTCCCAGTTCAGGGCACCAGTCCTGTCTCCCCTAGGTGTGAACGAGAACCGTGAAATAGAATATAGGGCTCCAGGACCATTTTAGGGGAAGAGAAAATGACAGGGTCAAGCTGTCCTGTGTGGCTTAGGAGCGAGAATACCAACCTCAGGGCAGACTGTTACAAACCGGGGCATCAACCCCAAACTGGCTGTGAGTTCTATACTTAGATTTCACCAACCAACTACCAAGTGTAAACCCCTCAGGCACTAAATGGCCTTAACACGGAGTCACAGACAGTCCCCTTGGGCACTCCAGTCTGTCACACCACCCAGGTAAGCCTAGCTTTGTGATAGCTGGGTCCTTACACTAAGAATCACAGCAATATTCAGGTTCCTGACAGTCCCAAAGGAACAGTCACTTACCCCAGGTCAGTTGCACTTTAGATGCCACACCAAAGACAGCACTTGTAGCCAATCCTATAATAAACTATCTACAGATTTATTGTATAGGAAAAGGAAACAAGAGAGTTATTTAGAAGGTTAAAAAGGTAAACATAGATACACACAAACGAGTTATAGTCTTAAGTTTCAAAAGGTAATAGATGCTTCTATAATAAGCAAGCTCTAAATGTCCTTTAGGGCTAACCTAGCCGAGGCAGCTGGAGATCCCTTGTTTATGCCTAGAAACCTTGCCCTGCAGAGCCCAGACAGCACAGAGATACAGATCCTTCTCATCAGGAGTTTTTATTCCCTTCCCGCCATGTGCCCTGAGCTGCGAACTCAGCTGAAGGGAGGAATCCACTTGCAAGACTCCTCTTCATGCGGGTGGGATGGAAGCAGAACTACAAAGTCTTTTGTTCTCTTTAATGTTCCACAATAGTCTATCTGAGTCGATGGGCTGCCCTTGTTGGCCAGGACATAACACCTGCGCCTGGAGACCAGCAGTTTACACTAGCTAATGTCTCTCTCCGGTCTGGTGATTTACAGTCACAGAGGGTCACAGTATGAATGCTTAAATATAACCTTACAGTTTGGGATACAAATGCTGCATGTGAAATTAATGCCGGCAGCAACTCACAGGCATTCAATAAGGTCTAAGCACTAAACTCGTCCTTATATAATCCTAACATCTGTTTTAACAATATTAACACACATGAGTCAGCCTGATTCCAGCTGTGTAGCTGTCAGTGTCCAACTGAGACTTGGGGATCCTGGCAGGAGCTGGCCCATGGCCTGTCCGTATCACAGACCATGTTCCTTAGTGCACCAGCAGGGGGGTACGCAAACACTTACAGGTGTTAGCCCACCTTGCAAAGTGGCTGACATGTGGCCCCTCTAGGGAGAAGAACGACTCTCTGACCACCCCCACAATCAGCCAGCAGTAAAAAGAAAATGTTCTCATGCAACAACAGCGACTCATCCCCGAGCAAACGGATTTATTTAGCCTGGTGGACCTGTCAGGCCAGCCCCACTCCTGAGAGTTAGTCGTGTTATTAACTAGAGGAAATTCTGGAGTGTAAGTATTAGACTTGTACTATATAGAATTTGTAAGTGGTTCTTTAATTTACAGTTCTACTTTTTATTAAATTAATTTGCATTTTAATGAAAATGAGAAGTAGATCCACTTCCCTTCCTGGTGAGCCAGTATCACGCAGCCCCTGTGTGAACGGATGCGGCTGGGCAGTGAGCGAGCCAGCGCTGGGCTCCATGAGCTCTGGAGTTTGTGTCCTGGGGGAAGGGCTACGTGTAGTGCTTTCCGAGCGCAGTGAGAGAGCGTGCGCTGGGGGACCCCACCAGCCCTGTTCTGGTCTCACTTCTGTGCTCTCTCCTCAATCTGCGGGCGCGGGAACGAGGTGTGTGCAGGGACGTCACACAGCAGAGTGATCAGGCCACCTCAAAGCATCAACAGCCAAGGACTTTACCCTTGGGGCTGGGCTTGGGAGCCTAGGAGAAAGCAGGAGAGAGCAGGAACCATTAGCAGCCCACAGACAAGGGCTGCAATGCACCACACCCCTTTGGGCGAGGAGCCTGCGAGTGCACCAAAACAACGACAATTCAACATTATGCTGCAAAGCCCCGCCCACTGGCGCACAGCCAGGCACGGCAGCCCCTTGCTCTGCTTCCGCACACACGGACTCTGTCCACACTCTCCTGCTCCACTGTAGGGCCGCTGCCCCGAACAGCACCCAGAAGGTATTTGCACATGCGTGTCTCAAAGAAGGTTGTTCTTTGTTCAGATAGGGAGTGGCTGGACCCTCAAAGGCCCTGCCCCCTCCAGCGTCGGCGACGCTGCGGTCTCCTGGCATCTCAGGTGGAGTCACCTCTGCATGGCATCCTGAGCTGAGCTGGGGGTTGATTTGTCATTCGCACAATCCTGAGAACAACCCAGAATGGGGCCTTTCACCTGCACAACGCTGGAAAAGGTAAATCAGTCCCTGCCAGAGTCCCATTCCAGCAGCGATGTCACCAGCTCCCATGCCAACTGCCTCCTTCTTCTGCGTCCAACTCTTTAAACAGGCCATTTGCAGTGATGGCCTTGCCTCTTATTGTCTATTTCCAGGCAGGCTTCCACCCTGAGTGCTCTGCTGGAGTTGCTCTCACCACAGTCTCTAGCTAGCTCTCCATTGCTAGGCCCTGTCCTTAAACCCTTCGCCTTTCCACAGCTTTTGATATCAATGACCATTTCCTTCTGCTTTGGCTCACATTGCAGAATGCTGTCTGACTGCTCTTTCAGGCCGCTCTGCCTTCAGGTCTCCCAGGGACAGCACGGGCCTGGCACAGGTTTGGCCCAACAGTGTTACGGATCCAGGCTGGGAGTCCCTGTTGCTGTCTAGGTCATGTTTTGTAAAGCACCAACCATGTGCTGGCATGTGCCTGATGATAATGTTAGTGGCTGATTACAATGTGCCGCTCTGAAGCTCTGAAGCTCACACCTACCCCAGCACTTGGTTGCCCTTTACATCCAAACTGGCCCAGGATCACAGTGGCAGCATTTCAAGGGGACAGATGGCAGATTCCAGCCATGGGACACTCTCAGCTCCCAGACTTCTCTTATCAGAGACCAGCCCGGTGAAGAAGGGGACATGGAAGTGCCCCAGTGTGCTGCTCAGCACGGTTTCTCTCCTTGTGTGTTCCCGGAAAGGGATCCTGTCACAGCGTCCCTTGCCAACAGCGACTGCTGTTTGTGTGTCAATCAAGTCTCACCATTCAAGGTTTGGATTGGAGAGCGATTGAAATAAAATGAGGAGAGAAGTCACCTGAGCTGCAGACCTGCTCAGCATTCCCTCGACTCTACGCCATTGCATCAGAAGTTCTCCAGTGTAACTGCACCAATCCTGTTACAACCGCTCTTTTCCTTTGCGTTAGTTGTTGTTGGTCCCACAGAGAATGCATCGTATCCACGCTGACTAATTATGCCACACCTCAGAGAGTGAGCACCTGAGAAACCTGCCCTGCTTTGCTACTCAGGGAATATGAATGTTACAGTCATTGTTCCATTCTCCAGAATCCCCCTCTCTGTGTCCACATAGTCACCACCTGATGAGAAGAAATGCAGCAGCACCAGCTCTGCGCAAGAAACTGTTTATTTTCAACAATACTGATGGATTGGAGACTTGGAAATTGATGCTGAGAACGTAATGATTGCTACTGCTGGGGGAAAATCAGTACTAACAAGTCTATTGTGAAGAAGCAGGACTTTTCTGGCTCTTGTATTGTGAAGCTGGTACAGAGGAGTCCATCCAACCGCCTCACAGCCGGGAAATATCTGCTGGGAGAGCAATACAGCGGTGCACAGACAATCCAGGAAGTTTTTGGAAAGGGTAGGGGACAATTTCCTGGTGCAAGTGCTGGAGGAACCGACTAGGGGCAGAGCTCTTCTTGACCTGCTGCTCACAAACCGGGAAGAATTAGTAGGGGAAACTAAAGTGGATGGGAACCTGGGAGGCAGTGACCATGAGATGGTCGAGTTCAGGATCCTGACACAGGGAAGAAAGGAGAGCAGCAGAATACGGACCCTGGACTTCAGAAAAGCAGACTTTGATTCCCTCAGGGAACTGATGGGCAGGATCCCTTGGGAGAATAACATGAGGGGGAAAGGAGTCCAGGAGAGCTGGCTGTATTTTAAAGAATCCTTATTGAGGTTACAGGGACAAACCACCCCGATGTGTAGAAAGAATAGTAAATATGGCAGGCGACCAGCTTGGCTTAACAGTGAAATCCTTGCTGATCTTAAACACAAAAAAGAAGCTTACAAGAAGTGGAAGATTGGACAAATGATCAGGGAAGAGTATAAAAATATTGCTCGGGCATACAGGAGTGAAATCAGGAAGGCCAAATCACACCTGGAGTTGCAGCTAGCAAGAGATGTTAAGAGTAACAAGAAGGGTTTCTTCAGGTATGTTAGCAACAAGAAGAAAGTCCAGGAAAGTGTGGGCCCCTTACTGAATGAGGGAGGCAACCTAGTGACAGAGGATGTGGAAAAAGCTAATGTACTCAATGCTTTTTTTGCCCCTGTCTTCACGAACAAGGTCAGCTCCCAGACTGCTGCACTGGGCAGCACAGCATGGAGAGGAGGTGACCAGCCCTCTGTGAAGAAAGAAGTGGTTCGGGACTATGTAGAAAAGCTGGACGAGCACAAGTCCATGGGGCTGGATGCGCTGCATCCGAGAGTGCTAAAGAAGTTGGCGGATGTGATTGCAGAGCCATTGGCCATTATCTCTGAAAACTCATGGTGATCCGGGGAAGTCCCGGATGACTGGAAAAAGGCTAATGTAGTGAGCATCTTTAAAAAAGGGAAGAAGGAGGATCCGGGGAACTACGGGCCAGTCAGCCTCACCTCAGTCCCTGGAAAAATCATGGAGCAGGTCCTCAAGGAATCAATTCTGAAGCACTTAGAGGAGAGGAAAGTGATCAGGAACAGCCAGCATGGATTCACCAAGGGCAAGTCATGCCTGACTAATCTAATTGCCTTCTGTGACGAGATAACTGGCTCTGTGGATGAGGGGAAAGCAGTGGACGTGTTGTTCCTTGACTTTAGCAAAGCTTTTGACACGGTCTCCCACAGTATTCTTGTCAGCAAGTTAAAGAAGTATGGGCTGGATGAATGGACTATAAGGTGGATAGAAAGCTGGCTAGATTGTCGGGCTCAACGGGTAGTGATCAATGGCTCCATGTCTAGTTGGCAGCCGGTATCAAGTGGAGTGCCCCAAGGGTCGGTCCTCGGGCCGGTTTTGTTCAATATCTTCATTAATGATCTGGAGGATGGCATGGACTGCACCCTCAGCAAGTTTGCAGATGACACTAAACTGGGAGGAGAGGTAGATACGCTGGAGGGTAGGACTAGGATAGAGAGGGCCCTAGACAAATTAGAGGATTGGGCCAAAAGAAATCTGATGAGGTTCAAGAAGGACAAGTGCAGGGTCCTGCACTTAAGACGGAAGAATCCCATGCACCGCTACAGACTAGGGATAGAATGACTAGGCAGCAGTTCTGCAGAAAAGGACCTCGGGGTGACAGTGGATGAGAAGCTGGATATGAGTCAACAGTGTGCCATTGTTGCGAAGAAGGCCAATGGCATTTTGGGATGTATAAGTAGGGGCATAGCCAGCAGATCGAGGGGCGTGATCATTACCCTCTATTCGACATTGGTGTGGCCTCATCTGGAGTACTGTGTCCAGTGTTGGACCCCACACAACAAGAAGGATGTGAAAAAATTGGAAAGCATCCAGCGGAGGGCAACAAAAATGATTAGGGGACTGGAACACATGATTTATGAGGAGAGGCTGAGGGAACTTGGATTGTTTAGTCTGCAGAAGAGAAGAATGAGGGGGGATTTGATAGCTGCTTTCAACTACCTGAAAGGGGGTTCCAAAGAGGATGGATCTAGACTGTTCTCTGTGGTAGCAGATGACAGAACGAGGAGTAATGGTCTCAAGTTGCAGTGGGGGAGGTTTAGGTTGGATATTAGGAAAAACTTTTTCATTAGGAGGGTGGTGAAACACTGGAATGCGTTACCTAGGGAGGTGGTGGAATCTCCTTCCTTAGAAGTTTTTAAGGTCCGGCTTGACAAAGCCCTGGCTGGGATGATTTAGTTGGGGATTGGTCCTGCTTCAAGCAGGGGGTTGGACTAGATGACCTCCTGAGGTCCCTTCCAACCCTGATATTCTATGATTCTATGATTCTATGAAATGCTACCACTCTATATCGTTTGGTTCTGTAGTCCCAAAAGGGTCCAGGCACCCCTTCTAAATCGATCTCGTAGCAATATTTCCCCTCACTTGCATTCTAAATGCTCTGCCTGGACTGCTCCTGCACTGACGCCTGTCAGCCAGTGGGCCCTTCACAAATGCCCCTGGACAGGCAGGCATCTTCACCTAATTGGGGACTGTAGCTCTTCAGGGAAATCTGCACTATGACATTTCTTAACTGACAGGTGTCAGTTCTGGAGCCAGGCAAAGCATCTTTGTATAATGTAAACAGCAGAGATCATTCTGAAGTCAATCCTGTGGAGCTACTTGGCTAGTACTTAGGGCAGTGGTAGTCAATAGGTGGACCACAGGCCAAATCTAGACTGCCAGATGCTTTTGAATGGACCCTGAAATCTTTTTACTTACTTATTATCATTATTGTTGTTATTATTATTTATTATTTTCTCTGGAGAGTGGCCCTCGACTCTACCTGGACCAAGAAATTTGGACCTTGACAAAAAATAATTGACTACCCCTGACTTAGGGAATTAAAATGGCAGCATTCTTACCTCCAGGTATCTTGTTTCTTCAGATATCGTGAAAACCAGCCTGAATAACTTGGAGGTAGCATACTCCTCCAACCAGTAAGCAACAGATCTGGCACCTCCTTACGCTCTAGCGCCATAAGGACACCTCCCTCAAGTGCTTTCTGCAGTGCAACAGAGTAATAATTTAACAACTTTATTCTTTGGAGATTTACTAATCTAAGTTGACTGAAAAGGAGATGCTTCCCCTTCCCCCGCAAACCATCCTTCCTTCCATCTCTTGTATCATTAGATTTGCAGATAATCTCACACGCAGCAATCCCATGATTTCTCTTTTTCCTTTTACACAGGTTAATTAAACATGTCTTTTAAACTATTTGTTCCCCAGTTGCATCCAAATGTCTGCTAAGGGAGCTTAGACTCTAATACCCCCACGACATGTATCTTGGGAGGATTTCAGTATTTGTAAGCCACAAATATGAATCTTATTCTAACCTATGCACCCACTAGATGACAGCTGCTTCTGAATTCCAGGAATATACAAACTTTAGCTCCTTACAATGTTAGCTGAGGAATACCAGGGCTTTCATGTGTTTTTTTGTAAAGAAAATTGAGCAATAAACATCCAGAGAAATGAGACATTTAAACATTCAAAGTAATTGATACCAGGAAAAAAATATGATAGGATGAAATCTATTCCTGCAATAAACTGCCCATTAGCTGGGCCATCAGCATAACCCTAATCTAAAGTTATGAGGATCCATTACAGATATAATCAAATACAATTTTCTGTATTCCATGAATCAAAAGCACCATATGTATTAAGAGCCTAGTTTGTCTTTTTGTTCCTGCCTTCTCCTAAAATTGTATAGATCTGATTTCTTGTGTTATATTGCTCTGATGTCTGCTAAGGGCACCATGCCCTAGGAATTCACATTAGATAGCAGCAAGCGAGCACTAGAAATGAAAAAAGTGAAATACTATCTAGACAGCTGGAAGTAAAAATATGAAAAGTGTTGCACTTACAGGAGGAAAAAAGCCTATTTTTATTACTTGAATAGACAGTTTGGTATAAAGAGAAATTCCTCATCCAAGATCACACACACAGTGGAGCTGCAGCAGACAGGCTGAAATGCTGAATCCACTCTGTGCTAGGGAACTGTATGGATCTTGACTTCAATGAGCGGCCGTGGGATTTCAATACGGAGATGGAAGGGCTGTAGCTATAGCACGCAAATGGGACGGTGAGTTCAGTCTTGGTTTGCCCTGTTCGGCCTTATTGTCCCCTCCACCCGGATTTGCCCCTCCCCTTCTTTCTTCCACCTCGACACTCACCTGCTTTCCTGTCCTTCTCTCCCATCCCCTTGCCATCCTTGACAGCACCTGGCTCCTTCAGACCCCCCTTAGTCCTGACCCCCACACAGACCTCTGCTCAGCTTTGCAGCATGTGCTGGAGTCCATCCCTGTTCAGCAAAGCTCCCGCTTAGGTATGCTTTATTGGATCAGGACCATTGAAGAAGAATGAGGGGGGATTTGATAGCTGCTTTCAACTACCAGAAGGGGGGTTCCAAAGAGGATGGATCTAGACTGTTCTCTGTGGTAGCAGATGACAGAACGAGGAGTAATGGTCTCAAGTTGCAGTGGGGGAGGTTTAGGTTGGATATTAGGAAAAACTTTTTCATTAGGAGGGTGGTGAAACACTGGAATGCGTTACCTAGGGAGGTGGTGGAATCTCCTTCCTTAGAAGTTTTTAAGGTCAGGCTTGACAAAGCCCTGGCTGGGATGATTTAGCTGGGGATTGGTCCTGCTTCAAGCAGGGGGTTGGACTAGATGACCTCCTGAGGTTCCTTCCAACCCTGATATTCTATGATTGTCAGCAACTCCACTTGTTCTGAACTCCCCAGCTCTCTGCTGCCATCCCCTGGCTGTGGTTTTCTCGGCTCACTCCCACGTGTCTGCCTGAATTCCTCCAACTACATGTTTCAAAGACACAACTGCTCCACTGTGGCTACAGGGAGCTTCCTCCATCCCTGTGCCACCAGGTCCCTCCTGGAGTGCTTTGCATTCCCCTTGACCCTGAACCCTCTCCTTCCTCCTCTCGCTGAGCCTGGGGCATGGCTGGCCCTGAGTAAATCATGCTCGATGCTGACTGCATGTTACCCTCGCGCTCTGTCGCTTGTCCTGGCTGCCTCTTAATCTCCAGGCAGGCATTAGCAGTTTGGTTTGATCTAAAAAGCCCACAGTGACTGGGGACAGGCCTTTCTGGGAGACCTGAGCATGTTGCTGCAGTTGTGACCAGCAAATGGCTTGAGCAAACAGCAGAGCAGGGCTGGGGCCAGGTGTTCCCCAAGGGGGCCCTCAGTGCAGAAGGGGCCCCCGGGTACAGGTGTGCAGAGCACACTGCAAGGCCATTGTCACAGCCACGGCCGAGCTCCCCTGGGACACGTACCAGGCTCTGTGCTTGGACCCACATGCCAGGCCCAGGTGCTTTAAGCGCCCCTGGGTCTGAGTGGGCTCCAGGTGCTGCTGCTTTCTTTGGCTGCCAGGCTGATTCCTTGGGCCCAGACTCCTCCAGCTTAGGCTTTTCCTCCAGATCATGGAGACTCCCTCTGACTCCTGCAGCCAGTCCCTTCTGCTTTGGCTGGTCCACCAGCCAAACGGTTCCCTCTCACGCAGGGAGCAGCCCCCTTGGGTGTTTCTCTTCCTCTCAGCAGCTCAGTTTTTAATACCTGGGGGTGTTTGTTCCCTTTCGGGGGGGTTTCCACTTCTCCCCCTTCTCCCCTGCAGATAACCTGGAATAACTGGATTCTTCCTGCTCAGGTGCCCTCTGTGGGAGAAAACAAGTCCTCACTCCGCGTTTGTCAACAACAAATCAGAGGCGCTTTATTATGAGCAATTGCAAGGGAAGACTGCGGTCGGACAGGGAGTCCCCCGTCCTTAGGCAGATCTTCGCCAGATAAACAATTAGGGCCAGCATTTATACCTTTTGTTGCATACAATAATGATCAACAGCTGCGCCTTGTTTATACGTGTTCCTTCCTGATATCTCACTTTTCTCAGCAGTTCCTGCTACAGTCTGTGTTCCATTCTTGTCTAACGAAAGGTCAAAACAGCAGCTCTTACAGTTTTTCTCACTCTCTTCCCACTCGCCCAGGCCCTGCCTTAAAGTCTCGCATTATTAGAGTTAGGGTTAGCCTGACTCTTGCTCTATTCCTAAGAAAACAAAGATGTCTGCGTCCAAATTCCCTTTATCCCTTTTTTTACTTCCACACCTCCTTAGCATACTCATTGTCCTGCCTGGGACAGTCAGTAAACGTGAACCCTTCCTTGGTTTGTTCTGCAGCTTCTCCCCGACAGGCTTGAGGGACACATGACAGGCCCTGGTCTGCCCGGAGCTGGTTTGCAACACACTGAGGGTGTGAGTTAGTGCGTTCGACATCCCAGTGCATCGATTGTACCCAGACCGGTCCCCGTGGATTGTGAGGACCATTGAGAGCTGCAGGGAGGGGCTTGTGTCTCAGCTGGTTCCTTCCATATATTTTGTGGAAGGGGCTTGTCATCTTGCTTTTGGACTGGCGGCTATGTAGGCTGAAACCGTCATAGCAGGGCCTGGGGCTGATGGCAGGGGCAGTCTAATAGGTCTGCCCCAGCTGAGCCCATCACACACCCTGACTATCCCAATTCCCTCCTCTGGGGCCTCCTCGCACGCCTGCTCTCCAGACTCCAGCCCGGGCAGACAGGCCCTGCCCCTTTCACGCACATGGCGGGGAACGTGAACACGTCAGCCTCGCCCATCTCCACTTGCTGCCCATTCATCAGCACATCCTGTTCAAGGGTCGCCCTGGGAACTGCTCCCTCCTCTTCCTCGGCCTTCTCTCTCCTGCATCGCTCCCTGCTCCCTCTGTCCATCTTGCGCTGGCCTCTGTGCTGCTCCCTCTGGACGGAGCCAGAAGCTGCCTTTGCTGCACCTCCTGCCATCTGGAGCAGCCTCCTTCTTTCTCCCAACCACATCGACTCCCCATCTGTTTTCAGATTTCAACTGGAAAAAATCTCTCTCTTTCCCCAGCTTGTCCCATTGATTTATCTCTGCCTGAGTTCTTCTCCATTGGCTCCTGTCTTCAGGAGCGGATGCTTAATTTATTTATCATACAATACTTTTATGCCTTTCTCTCTGTCATTTATACCCTGTTCTGTCTGCTGACCCGTATTATTTAACACTGTAGTGCATTTGAGGCTGTTACTGCCAGTGCTCAGTACAGTTTGGAAGGCCCCGTGGGCGCCGCTGGGATGAAAGACTCCAGCGAAAGGCAGAATGTTAGCATTGCTGCAGGAAGAAATGTCGCAGCTTGACACAAGCCAGACGCTTGTTTTGCCATTTGTGAAGTTTCGCAGGGCTCAGGATTGTGCGTGTCCCGGAGCTTTCCCGGGGGACGAGTGCTGTTTGTGCTATGAAACAGCAGGTCCTCTCCAGCAGGGACTTTGTCATGAAACCTGAAAGAAATCAGCTGTTTTCTGAGCAATGCAGAGGCCTCGATGAGCCCTTAGCATCCGCATGGAGTTTGGCCTCCCTGGCCTGTTGCAGACTTGCCAATAAATCCCAGGGAGAGGAACAAAAGGTGCTAAATTAGAGTACTGACACCCGTAATTCAGATACCAAGTGAGGCTCTGCAGTCAGACTAAATCAGTGAGTGCCCACGAGTTGGAGTGAGCACCATGCCCGCTGCAGGGTGTGAAAGCGGCCGTGTGCGAGGGCCGGGCGGTGGCGGCAGAGCAAGACGGATCCCGCACCTGGCCAGTGGCTGCTCTCAGACGCTGAGGAGAGGGAGGAGGAAACATAAATTGAAGCTAAAACTGCATTTTCAAGTTTCTTGTCCTGCGAGATGGAACCAGCTGGAGAAGGAGCTGGTGACATCAGTGCGCCAGGCAGGTGCTGAGCCTCACACAGGGATCGGCTATTTCGCTGCTCGTTCGGGATACTGACACATTAGCTCTTCGCGCTTCGGCTGTGGCCATTCAGAGCAATGGCAGCGGCACGGTCTCTGAATGCCTTGCCTGGGAGAGAGGAAGGTTCACGCCTTCATCCCTCGTGGGTCCACGCATGCAGGTGACCCCAGCAATCCCTGGTCCATGCACGCAGGTGACCCCAGCAATTCCTGCTTGTTTATGTAAGAGCAGAATAAAGGCCCTGCATCTGCTGTACTAAGGACTACCAAAATTAATTTTCTGTAGCAAAGATTCAAGCATATAACCATGTGGTCGAGGCTTAGTGAGTTAAAGCTGCGTACCTGTCTGTGCTCTGGCTCCAGGCACGTTGTTTACAATGGGGAGAGGAAAGCAACAAGTAGCTGCCGGTGTAACTGAGCATCTTCTTACATGTACAATATAATCCTAATTAATAGGCAGGCTGAGCTGGAGCTGCCATGTCTGTTATCAATTTGAGGCTGTGGTTGGATTGTCTGTCTCCCAGGACAGTAATATTCCTCCAGCTTATTGCAAACTGCTCATGGCATCACTCTATTACACAGACTTAATGCTTCCAAAATAGAGATTTAATACTCCACCTTATCAACATAAGTGAGGGTCAAAGCAATTCATATCCATGATCCCACAGAGCTCCCTGACAGTGGGTTTTATGGCAAATTGAGTGCTGACTGGTGAACCTGGAGAGCCCTGGCCCTCTGCAGAGAACCTGCCCACTTTGTCAGACAACAGAAGGAATCTCATTGTTAAAGTATTTGAGACAGTCTGAGAGATCCCAAAGACCCAGGGCAGAGCAAGGGATAGTGAATGTGGGCTTCTCTTCCCATCTCTGCCAGTGCACCTCAATTCTCTTGATGTAGGGCAGCCCCATAATTCCAGTCCTCCACCTCTCCGCACAGCTCAGCCTCTCTGCACTGCAGCACCCCCTGCCCTTGTAGCTAGATGACTTTCCATGTCCAAATGAGAATGAGACCAGAGAGTATAGTTCCTCTTGTGACTGACAGCACACAAGTCTCCAGGGAGCTAGCTAGTCCCCAAGTACTTACTATTTTAAGCACTTTTTAATAAGCTGTTTGTAAATATAGTTGCATGCGAGTTTGGATTGTTTTCTGGGAACTGTGCTTGCCATAGCAGCTGCTGGGCGGAAATCCCAGGGAATAGCACATCAGATGGTTCTGTGTTTATTTGTGTCCTGAAATATACATTTGAAAAGACATCCATACCTGATGTGTGTGAGACACTGCATCCTGCTGTCTTCCCTGCAGGAAAGGCCATGGCTCCAGGGAAAATGTTTATATTACCAGGGCACGTTGCTTCAGCATTTGCTTTTGTGTGCAAGCCAGGGTATAGGTTCTACCTGCAAATCATGAGGAAATATCTGAGCACGTAAAGGAAGTGGGAGGTTTCGGTGCAGGGGGATTTATTTGCAGAAATTAAACATATGTTAGGAGAACTATCCCTTTGCTTCCCACAAAAACAACATAACAGCTATAATTCTCCAGGCATGAGCTGAGCAGACATGGATCTGCCTCCTCCCCTAAACTGCCAGAAAGTACTAGGCTGCTAACAGTTCCACTGGCTGGATCTCATGGCTATGTGCCATGGCTTTCGCTGAGGCCCACGGGCAGGAGAACCTGCCTTAATGAAACAAAAGAGGCTGGTCTGTGTGTCTGAGGCTGCAGGTTTTATCAACCATGGCAGGGGATCCAGATGTACTGAGCCAAGTCAGACAACAACCCAGGGCCTGGGGCTAATTCCCAGCTGCGGGTGCGAGGCAGCCCTGGGAGGCACTGCCAGCTGGGAGCTCAGCAAGTGTAGCCAAGTCTAGACGCACTATCCTGAAAGCAGGGGGCAAGGCAGTGGGCGGTGCTGACTGCCCGCTGGGGCAGGGAACGTGAGGGGAGCCGAGGAGGTGGCCGGGGAGTTGTGTTTTCCTGTTTGCTGCCTGGCAGAAACATGCAACTGGAGACATTTGCTGACTTGGTGTCAGTTTGGGTTAAACCAGTACCCCTGAGAGAACCCCCAACCCTGCAGGGCAAGTGGTGTTCTAACTGCAGCCTGCAGTGCCTGTTCTCATTGCGTGCTATGCCGCAGCCCCACTACAGTCATCCATGAGAAAGGGCCTTCAACGAAAACTCAGATCCAATGGCCTGGGAACTACACACAGTAGTCCCATAAACCAGAGTGCCGGGTCTCCTGTGCTGGTCCCCCACAAACCGGCTATTTTGTGGCTGCCTCCGGCTGAGGGCTAGTTTGAACCCACGTATGGTTCAACAGGTGTTTCCCAAAGTTCAGACAGTTCCAGCTCCCACAGGGAACGGCTTGTATCTAGCATTGGGAAATGGGCAGAAACTGGGCCCTTCCTATAGGTGTGTGTCCCGTCACCTGTATGGCAGATGCCAGAGCTGCTGCGCCCAGGTTGGTGGGTCTCTCACTAGGGATGAGGACAAAATATTGCTTGGCCCAGCCCAGGCTGAAGGAGCAGGTGGGTTCGGGTCCCATCGGAGGACCTGAGTGTGAGGGGCAAAGGCTCCCAGACAGTGCACTTCCAGCCGCTCCATTTAGTAAACGGGCAAATCCTGAGCTTCTAACAAACTGACATGGACAAAAGTTTATGTGGCGACTAGGGCTGGGGCTGTCCATCTGCACTGAGTTAAACCTCCCCTTCTCCCTGGAAAGAGCCCACAACGTACAGCAGGACACCGCAGACACTGGCTCACTACAGGGCTTGCAACCAGACCAAGATTCACCACTCTACTGCAGGTACAACACGGCGTGAACCAGTTCTTCGACCCCTGTGGAACCGTAATGACTTATCCTGCCATGAAGAGTAACACCCGCTTATTACAGTAAATGTGCCAGGCTGCAGGAATACCTGGCATTAGAGTCATTATCACAATTAGACACATTAAAGCAGAACTCACGGTTAGTGTCTGCAAAACTGCTACAATGTTCAGCATTATCATTACAACATTATCATTACAAAAATTACAGACTGCAAAGAGGATTATTTCCTAGGTTGCAGAATTCCTGGAATGCAACTTTTGATTGCAATGAATCAGTGAAGACCTGTTTGGCTCTGCCCGCATGTTGGGAAGCCTTAAAATATGCCATAATTAAGGCAGAAAGGAGTAGCAATGAAGAGTGAGCACAGTCCCCTGGTTAGGGAAACTGAGTCATTAGCAGCAGTTTACTCTAGTAAGGGTTCGGGAATTACACCCCAAGCAGTCAGTTTCCAAGAAGGGAATCAGGGACATAGAATGCCGCCTGGTGAACCGCAGCGCTCTTGTGGGAAATGATCAATTGTTAATTGAACAGGAGGATCTGACAAAAGGAACGAGCATCTCAGCCCCGGCGGTCGAGAGGGATTCGGGAAAGCGTCGTTTCTCACATGTGTTCCCCTAATGTCATGTCACAGAACCTCTGCTGTAATGTACTAGCAAATTACT
The DNA here is from genome assembly GCF_965140235.1 of Caretta caretta. Taxonomy (NCBI): domain Eukaryota; kingdom Metazoa; phylum Chordata; order Testudines; family Cheloniidae; genus Caretta; species Caretta caretta. The sequence continues at coordinate 1,028,412 of NC_134215.1, forward strand.
GCATGATACAGGTAGCAATTTATAAGAATTGATAACTGTATTTTCCTGAGGGTACATCAGTCATGGGCATACCCAGAGACAGGAAAGAGAGAGAGAGAGAGATGCATTTCTCACCCTACCACGTGAGTATACACACACACACACACACACACACACACACACACACACACACACACACAAACGTAGACACACAAACCCAGAGCTGCACATGCTCTCCCCTCCGCAGCACCCACCCCCAGCCATTCTCTCCATTCACACAGTCCCCAGCATGAGCCATTTCCCTCCATGGCGGGTGCTCTGGATTTTCCACCCCCTGCTTAGATTCATTTTCTTTTTCTTTTCTTTTTTCGTACCTAAATCTCTGCAATTTTACCAAACGAGAGGCTGAAAAGCCTGTTGAGCTCTTGAGGCCCAGAATATGGCCCCCTTCCCCTGCATCTATTGCTAAGTCTGTGGTGTTGTTCATAAGGGTTTTCTTGAGCAGCCAAAGATTTCTTATCCACAACAACCAAAAATCTACATCAGAAGAATGCCCAGAGAGCTTCCGGTGTTGGCTCCAGGAGAGAGCCCGTCCCTGAGAAAAATGAGAGATGGGCTGGCTGCTTTTATAAGAGTCCTTCTGAGAGATAGAAAACTCAGAAACCTGCCACGTTGTGCATGTCGAATCCAAACTGTAAACACTATTTATAATGGAAACCAGGTCGAGCCAGGGGGTGCAGCCCCCCCCCCCCAGCACCCCTAGTTCCAGCACCGATGTCCACAGAGCTGTGACCAGTTGTGATTGGTTCCCATCTCCAGTGAGGCTGAGCCAGCCCCTCACTCAGCACAGCTTGTGTCCTTATGTAGCCTTCCCAGCGCACAGCAAATTGTTCACCAGGGGAACCAGCTGGGGCCAGAGGGAAACAGAAGGTTTGTAGCAGGATGTGAGAGTGACCCAGGAGAGCTAATGGACAGGATCCCGGGCAGATGGGGCATCACGGCTGGGCAGGTGCCAGCTCAGAGGGGGGCAGGTGGCAGAATACTGCTTGAAACCCATGTGCTCACTCCAGCTTTCCAGCTGTGCTAAGGAGAGCAGAATTTGCCCTTTGTGTTTGTTAGTTGCAATGTCTGTTGGGAACTGTTCTATAGGTAGCTATGGACTCTGGTAAATTCTCTGGTAAAACCCGTCCTGAAGCAGTTCACTATACCGAAGAATTCATTTCGCACAACTTACCATAGGTTTTAAAATGTGCCTAGTTCCCAGAACTTACTTGATGAGGTTTCTTTGTAAAACTTCTGTAGAGACTGGAACAAGCATTGCCTTCCAGTAGACCTTTGTGTAGGACCAATTACCACGAATTAACTATGGTAAAAGGTCCATCTGTATGGAGCTCATCCACCACAGAACCCTTTCACTGGGGCGGGGGGACAGCAAGCCATTTTACAATGGGGTAGGTACCTAGATATAAAGTCAGGTTTCAGAGGAAGAGCCGTGTTAGTCTGTATTCGCAAAAAGAAAAGGAGTACTTGTGGCACCTTAGAGACTAACCAATTTATTTGAGCATGAGCTTTCGTGAGCTACAGCTCACTTCATCAGATGTTTCACTTTCATCTGATGAAGTGAGCTGTGGCTCACGAAAGCTCATGCTCAAATAAATTGGTTAGTCTCTAAGGTGCCACAAGTACTCCTTTTCTTTTTAGATATAAAGTGGAACCGGGGGCTAGAGCCTTGAACATGTACACCCCAAGTTAGCACCATCCCCTACTTGTGTGTAGGTACCTGAAGGGGCTTCTGGAGGCAGCTCTTGCTGCTGGAACAAGAGCTGACCCTACAAGCAGAGGAACTCTGAAAAGAGCCCCCCCGGATAATTCAGAACTACCCCACTGTCTGGCTGCTGAGCATCATTTACCCTCGCTGAGTGTTTTCCTTTCCATTCCTTAGGCCACTGTCCTAGGCATTCTAGCCATAGTGCTGTGTCGCGTCAGGGGAAGCGCCGGTGGCTAGTGACTGCATGGCAGACAGCAAAATATACCGCAACTGTGAAAGGTTAGAAAACTGCTCAGCAATATGATGAACTCACCCACGCTGACAGATCCAATGGGCAGAGAGGAGTCTGGGAGCATTAGATCAAACCCTTTTGGGGATGAAGGGAAGGTTGCAATTCGCAGCCTGGAGGATGAAGAAGCTGCAGGATCCAGGGATCAGCAATCCTGCCCTCCCCACAACCCCAGGAAAGTTCCGTGAAGTACCAGCCTGGGGTAATGCAAGCCCAAGGCTTTGGCCGGGAAAGGCCTGGCATGGAGTGTCCCACGCAGAGCAGTGTGTGCGAGCAAGGCAGAGGAGCTCCAGCCACGGCCTGTTGACTCAAAGAAGCCGCCGGCTGATTGACAGCTCAACGGAGGGGTTGTGTGACTCTTGCACATACACACAGCACTGCACACCTGTCTTAAAGGGCCAACGCTCGCTTCCTGCATGCCCAGCCGCGAACACATGGAGCAAGCTGGAGCCCGGCTTGGGTATGAAACGGGGGGTGGCGGGCGGCGGCACTGGTACTGGCCAGCTGGGTACTGGGCTGGACAGGGCCCTGAGATGAAGATAGGAACGGCCCTACTGGGTCAGAGCAAAGGTCCATCCAGCCCAGTGTCCTGTCTGCCGACAGTGGCCAGTGCCAGGTGCCCCAGAGGGAATGAAGAGAACAGGGAATCATCCAGTGATCCATCCCCTGTCGCCCATTCCCAGCTTCTGACAAACAGAGGCTAGGGACACCATTCCTGCCCATCCTGGCTAATAGCCATTGATGGACCTATCCTCCATGAATTTATCTAGTTCTTTTTTAAACCCTTGGTCTTGGCCTTCACAACATCCTCTAGCAAAGAGTTCCACAGACTGACTGTGCGTTGTGTGAAGAAATACTTCCTTTTGTTTGTGTTAAACATGCTGCCTATTAATTTCATTTGGTGACCCCTAGTTCTTGTGTTATGAGAAGTAGTAAATAACACTTCCTTATCTTCTTTCTCTACACCGGTCATGATTTTATAGACCTCAATCATATCTCCCCTTAGCCATCTCTTTTCCAAGCTGAAAAGTCCCAGTCTTATTAATCTCTCCTCATACGGAAGCTGTTCCATACCCCTTATAATTTTTGTTGCCCTTTTCTGAACCTTTTCGAATTCCAATGTATCTTTTTTGAGATGGGGTGACCACATCTGCACACAGTATTCAAAATGTAGGAGTACTATGGATTTATATAGGCAACATGATATTTTCTGTCCTATTATTGATCCCTTTCTTAATGATTCCCAGCATTCTGTTTGCTTTTTTGACTGCTGCTGCAAATTGAGTGGAACTATCCACAGTGACTCCAAGATCTCTCTCTTGAGTGCTAACAGCCAATTTAGACCCCATCATTTTATATGTATAGTTAGGATTATGCTTTCCAATGTGCATTACTTTGCATTTATCAACATTAAATTTCATCTGCCATTTTGTTGCCCAGTCACCCAGTTTTGAGAGATCCTTTTGTAACTCTTCGCAGTCTGCCTGAGTCTTAACTATCTTGACAGGTTTCAGAGGAACAGCCGTGTTAGTCTGTATTCGCAAAAAGAAAAGGAGTACTTGTGGCACCTTAGAGACTAACCAATTTATTTGAGCATGAGCTTTCGTGATGAAGTGAGCTGTAGCTCACGAAAGCTCATGCTCAAATAAATTGGTTAGTCTCTAAGGTGCCACAAGTACTCCTTTTCTTTTAACTATCTTGAGTAATTTTGTATCATCTGCAAATTTTGCCACCTCACTGTTTACGCCTTTTTCCAGATCATTTATGAATATGTTGAATAGGATTGGTCCCAGAACAGACCTGTGGGGGACACCACTCTCTATTTACCTCTCTCCATTCTGAAAACTGACCATTTATATCTACCCTTTGTTTCCTATCTTTTAACCAGTTACCAATCCATAAGAGCACCTTCCCTCTTATCCCAAGACAGCTTACTTTGCGTAAGAGCCTTGGTGAGGGACCTTGTCAAAGGCTTTCTGAAAATCTAAGTACACTGTATCCACTGGATCCCCTTGGTCCACATGCTTGTTGACCCCCTCAAAGAATTCTAGTATTTTCGTGAGGCATGACTTCCCTTTACTAAAACCATGTTGACTCTTCCTCAGCAGATTATGTTCATCTATATGTCTGACGATATTGTTCTTTATTATAGTTTCAACCATTTTGCCCTGTACTGAAGTCAGGCTTACCGGCCTCTAATTGCCAGGATCACCTCTGGAGCCCTTTTTAACAATTGGCGTCACATTAACTATTCTCCAGTCCTCTGGTGCAGAAGCTGATTCAAATGAGAGGTTACAGTCTTATCCTGACTGGTGGCATATTTGTTGTCTGTGAATAGTGTTAACCAAATTGCAATCACTAGAACATGTGCAGGGACTGGGTCCTGCTCACAGGAATCCTGCCATTTCTCAGGATGAAATACTGGGGGTAAATTATTCGTTCAGCTCGTCTTTCTTTACAGTGGGCCCATGGTCCAGCACCTTGCCTTTCCTGCTAATGAATCTTCTGCTAATTTCAGCTGCATAGCCTCCTTCACACACTGAGAGCCTTCAGGACTCCCTTGCTGGTGTCTATGAATGGACCGCTCTCGTGTGTTCCCATGAAACTCCCACACACAGTACTGTTAGATTACTGGGCTCTAGGGTGACCAGATGTCCCGATTTTATAGGGAGAGTCCCAAATTTGGGGGCTTTTTATTATATAGGCACCTATTACCGCACACCTCCTGTCCCAATTTTTCACACTTGCTGTCTGGTCATCCTACTGGGCCCCAACGTACAGTGGCTGCTTCTCTGCAGCTGCAAAGGCTCCATTGGACATGTGCATGGACTCTCTGCCTCCCCAACTCACCGGCCTTCCATTGCCCTCTTCACTTCCTGCAGCGTAGATGTTCATGCACTCTGCTGCCTGTCTGTCTGGGTGTGATCCGTGCATGCATTCCTGCCATGGCTAATTGATAGGACTGTAATTGCAACTGGAGGGTCATCATTGCGCGGGTGTGTTTCTAATTGGGTCTCGCAGGGAATGGGTCTTGGCCCTACACTATGTAAAGTTTTTACCAATGAAAAGGAAGAAAATATAAGTCCTTGCTGATAACGTGTGCAGGCAACACAAGGACGGCGGAAGTGGTAAATAATGAAGAGGACAGGTCTGAGTTGGGGAATCTGTCTGTACAATTTATGAATTCTCTGTATGTAGCTTTACCAAGCTGCAAACTCCATTTTGAATGTGCAGTCCCTTTGCCTTCTCTTTTGTCCGTTTGCCTCCATGTCAGACTGAAATCCCAGCAACAGAGGTCGTTTAACTTAAGTACTTGACTATTTAAACATAATTGCTCTAGACAATAGCTGAAGCTCAACAAATTTGGACTAAATAAAGAGCAAATGTTTCCCAGTGATGATGATTAATCATTGGAACAACTTGCCAAGGGTGGTGCTTTCTCCATCACTTGAAATCTTTAAATCAGAATTGGAGGTTTTTGGAAAAGATCTGCTCTGGATCACCAGGATTTACCTCAGGGAAGTCCTGTGGCCTGTGCTAAGTAGGAGGTCAGACTAGAAGATGATAGCAATGAGCCTTGTAGCATTATAGTCCCTGACAAAGGGTCTCTGCCTGTGTGGGTTCTGGGCATGCAGGGAGGCAGGATGATGGGTTTGTGATTAAAGTGCAGGACTTGGAGTCTGGGGGCGTGGAGTCTGTTTGCAGCTCTGACACGGACTCACTGCCTGACCTAACCTCTGTGCACTGGTTTCCTTTTCTGCACAGAGGTTACCTGACAGGAGCTTGGGAGGCTGAAATCATTCATGCTTCACAAGTGCATGGAGCTCTATGGCCAGAGTGTGCTGTAGAACTGCAAAGTATCATTAGAGTTCAGAGTAACAGCCGTGTTAGTCTGTATTTGCAAAAAGAAAAGGCATCCGATGAAGTGAGCTGTAGCTCACGAAAGCTTATGCTCAAATAAATTGGTTAGTCTCTAAGGTGCCACAAGTCCTCCTTTTCTTTTTATCATTAGAGTGTTACTGTTTCTTGAGACACCGGTTTGGTTTGCCGTCTGCTTGGTGCACCTGGGCAGCGTCTGCGCGTGCATTACTGTTACCCTACCCATGGGGGTGAACCCAGTCTCCAAGAGGTGTCAGGTCAGCCTTGTCTAAAGACTTGCATTTTATTTTAGTGCCCAAAGTAATTTGATTAGTGGCAATATCTAGGGGATCCATTCCAATAACACAATGCAAACCGGCTTGAGCCCCCACCCAGTGACCTGGGACAAATATATACCAACCCCGCTGGGCGCCTCCAAGAGGCAATACTTCCCCTCTCGCAAGCACATAGTCTGAGTGTAGCAAAAGCCTTTTAATAACAGAGAGAAACAATGTGGCATTATGTTTGGGAAACACCACCAACAGGATTCATAACAAAACCCATGAGCAAAAACCCACCCCAAGCAAATTGGGGCATGCCCTTTTCCCTTTGGTTCTTGAGTCCAGCAACCCCAAATCACCCAAAGTCCCAAAAGTCCAATGCCCCAAAAGTCTCTGTCCCTGGTCAGGGCAGCCCCAGAGTTCGAAAGTTTATCTGCGGAGCTTTACCTCCCAACCTGGGTGGAAATGGGACGGGGGTAAGAGGCACCTTACATGATCTGAAGCTGACCGCTCCATGAACTCCTTCGCTCAGCTGCGCTCCGCTCCGCCAGCCGCCCCACAAACTCCTTCGCTCAGCTCCACGGCCCACAAGCAGCTCCTGCCATCCACAAACTGCTCCACCAGCCGGTCCGCAAGGCACTCCAGCCGCGCCGCCAACTGCTCCACAATATATCTTCCGGCTCCCCCCACTACTTAACACAACACTCAGTGATTTCAGCTCTTAGGTGAATTCAGCTTGTAGTAGGGGAGCCCCAGTGCTGGTGCACTATCAGCCCAAAATGAGCTCAGCAGCCTATAACTAGACTTCTAATGAAATCAAAATTAGCTCTGATGTTCCACAGTGGAGAGAGGAGAAAGTGCAATTAGCATGTAAGGCCCTCACCAAGGGGCCCATGCCACCAAGTATTAATACTTGTCTCCAGCCTCTCTCCATTCACACAGTTTTGGAACCCATGACCCTTGCCTAGCGAGTGCTACTTAGTTGATGGTGAATCCCTCCATCATAACAAAAGGCCACGTACAGTTCCAAGCACAGTTCCCATAATCAGGGTAATAACAATTTATTCTTCCTGCCCCAATAACAGAGACACTGGGGATCCCACAGCAGCCAAAGTGACCATTTGGGCAGCTATGGTCTCATTCTAGGCGGGGTGGGTGTGCCTATGCAAATGAGATTGGCCCCTGAAGTTCTTTTCCACAACTTGCCACACCTCACCACCAGATGTCAGGGTGGAGCTCATCCTGACACTGCTTACATAACCAGCCCTGCAGTTGCTCCTTTTCTTCACTGTCTCTGGGAGCGTCCAGCACTGCCCTCACGTCCAGCCCAAATGAGACACGACTGCTTATTTGGGGAGAATAAAAGAGTTGGCGGAATCTGTGGAATTTGCAGGGGAACGTTCTTTCCTTTTCAAGTAAATAAAACATTGCCCCCAGGTCCCGGCAGCATCTCACTCCTTTCTGCACAAATTGGGGCCACTGCAATTTCCTGCCAAGAAGACTTCACCTCCAGCCAAGCTTCCAGGCAGGCAGCAAACCCCAGGGGTGGGCTACCTGCGCTGACATGGAAGCAGGAGCCGTGCAGGGGAAAGGAGGCACCTGCACACCTGCTGGTTTAGTGCGAGAGGTGGGGAGGAGATTGATGATGGGGGTGGATTTGGATGCTTTGGTCTAAAGAGCATCTGAGCGTGGGTATGTGTGTAAGTGTGCATGCATGTGCGCACACAAGCTTTCTTTATGTATAGAAACACATGCAGCCGTACTTGCGTATAGACACCTGCCTGCCTGCGTGTGTTTGTAGGTGAGTGTGCGGGGGGCGTTTGGAAAGCAGAGTCCCCCTGCATGAGTTCCTCAATAGCACGTTTGATTAACTGTCTGCCTCCCCTCCGGAGCCATGTAGCTCTGCTCCGCACAGTAGAGATGTGTCCAATTAATCAGATGGGTAAAACCAGTTAATGCACCCTAGAGAAGCATAATTTAATTGGAAACAATTATTACATGCCGCTCCTATGTAAAATGTCTAAGAATCGGCACTAATGACCCTATTATGAACATAGCTTTTAATTGCTGTGTGGTTCTGTGTGCTAAGTGTCTCTCTGGGCATCCTTTTGTTTCCCAGGAATTAAAGGTGGGCTGTTGATTATGCTGGCACACTGGAGATGGCCCGTTTGTGAGAGCAGCCTTCTCAGAGGGAGCTGGAAGTGCTGACTTCCCAAGGGTCCTGGGGCGTATCCCAGCTCAGCTGCTGGTTTCCCTGGGAACTGTACTCGGTCTCATGGCACTTCCAAGCTCTGCCTGCAGGACTATTGCCAGAGCACTTAGTGCGAGCCCTGCTAGCCGAAGTCTGCTGAGCCGGCTCACTGGTGCGAGCTGTGTGGACAGAGTTAGGGACCCCAGAGGTGCCGCTGCACCATTGTTTCCACTGAGCACCTTTCCCAGCCAGCGCTGCAGTGTTTTGCTGGGCCGCGTATCTGAGCAGAAAGATCCTTCCGCATTTTTGGCCTCCATCCCACTGGGCACCCTCTCGGCGGGTTTTTAATTGCAATGTAGACAAAAACTTCCTCTCGGCAGGGAGAGGAACTGGGAAAGGAATCATTCCCCACTTTCGTAGGTGCCTTGGGTCTCCCTTCCCTCACCACACAGTGAGTTACCTAGAATGATTTTGCCCCAGATTTTACATATGGAGCTTGAAGGCTTTTTGTAACCTCCACCTCACTGCCCAATGCACCCTGTGGACTGGACTCCACCTCTGTGCTAATCTCACCCAGGCCTTCCCCCCCTTGCCCGCTATGTCTCCACATGCCCGCCCGCCTGGCCTGAGTGCACATAATGCAGACAGACAATGTTCCATTCTCAGCCGTCTCCCCTGACTCCCCATTCAGTTCAGGGTCCAGCTCAAAACTGGCCTCCTTGCTTTGAACAGGGATTTGGCCCAGCTGACCTCAGAGACCTTGCTTCTCTCTCAATCCCCCTCTCCATGCTCATCAGTCATTAGCTTGATCAGCTGGCCAGCTGGTCACCCCACACAAACCGGCTGCTGTTGGTGCCAGACCTCCTCCTCTCCAGCACCTGCCATATGGATCAGCTTCCCTCAGTCCTTTCCCAATTCCATCTGACGAACATTCCTCTCTCCCTCTGGAACCCCGGGTGTGTATTGACACTAGCTCTGGCCAGCATTCTGGGACACGCTGTACACAATTAAACTGTATCACGCTGCATGTCTCCTGTATCACGTTCTCTGTTGCTCCTGCACGGGACATGGCTGTAGTGAGATTAAAGCCTAGGAAACCTGAGAGCCAGCAATGCTGTTTTCAGGACATGGTCCCCAGTCACTAGTGTGTAATTGCCCAGCCAGATGATGTGCTACCGTATCTGTGTGGCTCGTGAGGAAGGGGGCCAAGTGAAGAAGGAAAACCTTCCACTCCCACTTAGCTCACAAATAGGGCCAGTAAATGGGCAGCTCTCTATAGCTTTTGTGTCCCCGCCATCTGATTCTGCTGCAAGCCCATAGCCAGCTTCTCTACGTACAAAGGAAAAGGCTCTTTTGTTCAGGCCCTGTGAATACATTTTGGCTCCTTGAAGCAGGATGGGGGTAGCCAGGTATCGCCTGCCATCAGCACAGATACATTCACGCGCACTATCCTGGGAAGCACCATTTTCAGTACAAATTGGCCCTGCTAGCTAGGGATGATAAAGCCTAATAAAAAAAAAAAAAGGACTATGGAGATAGTCCTGAGCCAGGTTAACCCCTCACAGCTCGGACTGGCTGTGGTGTGCTGTGGCTCTCCAGGCAGGATCAGTGTGGCTACAGCCAGAGAGTGGCTGGCTGATCAGTTCTGCTTGTCCAGCCTGTGGGATGGGGAGATTGCACGTGGGGGCCAGGCTGCCGGCCGTGCTGCAAGCCTGGAAGAGGGTCCATCTTTATGAATTTGCCAAGAGGCCAGTTAGATTTTAAAGTTGAAATCCAGCAAACTAGGTTTGCCAGTGGATAAGTGTTCTAGCCACTAAAGAATGGAACCTTATAGTGAGTCCAGGGAGCATTAGTGAACTAATATAGAGCTTGGTTCTTTTCAGGTCAACTTGTAACTTGAACAGGATTTCTCAGATCAGGACTTCTCAGATCAGGACACTTGCTTGTCTTAACCAACCACCATTTATTAATTCATCCAGAACCACATTAGTACACACGGAGCAGTATACAACCAGTGTTCCATGGGTGTGCTACACACCTGCTTTCTTGCACACAACGCAGTCGTGGACACATGCAAGAGCTGAAGCTCCACAGTTGTACCAAGGAATGATGCAAATGACCAAGATTTCTTATTACGTTGGCCTGTGATTGCCAGCTCTGAATTCTGAAGTACCTAGCGCATTTCTCTCACCTCCAAGGATGCCCCGGACTTTACGGCACTTGACGAGTGTGGTTACTGTGGTTTGAATGGATTAGTCCAAAAGGGACTAGTTTAGAATGTCAAAAGCTACATCTTATTTTCAGTCTCTCCTGTAGGCCAATTTGCTTGGATTTATAAAGGAGTTAAAATCCAAAATATGGTTTCTTGATATCTCACTAGAGAGCGTAGATGTACCAAGGTAGCCTGCTGTTATTGATGTTAGAGAATGGAAGAAGCAATGCAGTCTTTGAATTGCAATCTCACCACTTCTTCTAATCCTTTTAACCCTGGGATGGGGGAAAGTCCTTTCCACACAGCTGGTCTGGGCATTGGTCACACTTAGGATTCTGCACCTTCTTGTTGGGTTCAGTCAACTCTTTACTTCCACATGCTGACTTCCATTTTATATATCCTAATTTTAGAGATAGTTGGAAGGGGCCACCCTCTGATTTCTACTGGACACATGCCAAGTGAATGCTCAGATGTCAGCTCTCTCTGGATATGTATACCTGCAGCTGGCCCGTGCCAGTTGACTTGGGCTTGTGGGGCTGTTTAATTGTGGTATAGATGTTTGGGCTTGGGTTGCAGCCTGAGCTCTGGGACCCTCCCATCTTGCGGATCCTAGAGCCCAAATGTCTACACTGGCACAGGCCAGCTGCGGGTTTTTAATTGCAATGTAGACAAACCCTCTGTTTCTCTATCGGTACCCAATAGATAATGTTTTTATTTAAGAGGTTTCTTCAATCCTTTTCTTACTCTGATAAGCATAAGCTTTGTATATTTGATTAATTTCAACGATTACGTTTCATTATTAGCCCCTACTAACAGTTGGGATCCCCCCCTTATAAGCAATTTCTCTTAATATTCCAGAATTATACCCTTGTTTATATCTTTCAGCATTCCTTCCTCCGTCTGTCAGACAATGCCTATTATTTCTAGAATACAACGATTATGTACAAGGAAAACTAACAAAAACTTTTGTAATCTCCTAATGTAAGGCCTTAATAATGTGAAATGCTTATGTACAGTCAAAGAATGTATGGAGTATAAAGAAAAGGAGTACTTGTGGCACCTTAGAGACTAACCAATTTATTTGAGCATGAGCTTTCGTGAGCTACAGCTCACTTCATCGGATGCATACTGTAGAAACTGCAGAAGACATTATATACACACAGAGACCATGAAACAATACCTCCTCCCACCCCACTCTCCTGCTGGTAATAGCCTATCTAAAGTGATCACTCTCCTTACAATGTGTATGATAATCAAGTTGGGCCATTTCCAGCACAAATCCAGGTTTTCTCACCCTCCACCCCCCACACACAAACTCACTCTCCTGCTGGTAATAGCCCATCCAAAGTGACCACTCTCTTTACAATGTGTATGATAATCAAATGGCCCACCTTGATTATCATACATACATATCATGCTATTACCAACAGGAGAGTGAGTTTGTGTGTGGGGGGGGCAGAGGGTGAGAAAACCTGGATTTGAGCTGGAAACGGCCCAACTTGATGATCACTTTAGATAAGCTATTACCAGCAGGAGAGTGAGTTTGTGTGTGTATGGGGGTGGGGGGTGAGAAAACCTGGATTTGTGCTGGAAATGGCCCACCTTGATTATCATGCACATTGTAGGGAGAGTGGTCACTTTGGATAAGCTATTACCAGCAGGAGAGTGAGTTTGTGTGTGTGGTTTTTGGAGGGGGGTGAGGGAGCGAGTATGTCTTCCAATTTTAGAAGACGACATATTATTGACATATCGAAGAATGTAGATCTGACTCACTAGGCAAACAAATCTGCCCCTTCTAATTTGGGGTGAAAGACACATTATCCCTGGCATGTTTGATTTACCAGGAAAACAATGTACAGTCATGATCTGGGATGTAAATCTGTGACTTGGATTTCTTGGGATAACAGGCGGTTTGCCCAATTTGGCTGTCAATCTTACAGCCAGTCATTTCTAGTTTGCTTAACTTGCAGATTCCTCACCCATCTCCTGAGCCACTCACAGTGTACAATGGGCCATTTTGCACAGGAGAACAGGGGGTCACCGTCACCCTTGCTTGGTTTCTTGGGGTTCTTTCTAGCTCAGTTGGGAGTGAGAAAGAGATTTTATCCACATAGAAATTATGAGAGATTCTTGCTTAGGTGACTGACAATAATCTCCTGTAACCATTTTAGTTTCTGTTCTTGGGGAGGGGAACTCTGGGCCTTGGTTTATCTGTGGATCCTTAGACAACATGTCTCACATGAGGTGAACTATTTTCTGGCTGTCTTTGCCTCCTAGGTGGATCCTATTTGGGGATAAACAGAAGTGGAGAGCTTTTCTAATTGTTTAGGGCCAGAAGGGACAAGCAGTTATTGATCATTCAAAGCAGATGTGTTCTTTCCATTCCTTACAGCACTCCTCGGGGAGGCTCATGTTCTGCAAACAAAATGCTTCCGGGCAGCCATGGCTTCCAGAAGTGCGAAACTGTAGGCTGCAGAATGGGAGCTGCGGGCTGAGCAGGCATGAGAACAGACTGGGAGAAGCCCTGACAGCTCACTGGGAGGGGGAGAGACTTGGGTGTGTTTATGTAAATACAGTTTGCTCCTACTTCGCTTACATATTTAGCAGATACGGCAGTGTCAAAGTGATCAACTTTGGCTGGGGTTGGGTACAAATCACCTTAGTACTAAATGCAGGGGTAGTAAAATATGGTTACCAATGTTGTAATTATTATAGGAATACAGAAAAGCAGGACTGGGCTTAACCTGGTCCAAAGGAGAGAGTCACCATCACGTGAAAAATCCTCGGTAAGCCAAGTGCTCAAAAGTCAGAGCCCTGTGAAAGTAAGAGGTGGAGAGAAACTTTTGAGCCAGGAGGCTGCAGGTGTGCTACAAGGATTCTCTCTAAGACTGGTTCAGCCTGTTCCTCCCCATTGTTTAAAGGCTAGAGCTAAATAGCTTCATGAGGAGCCTCTTTTGTTATTTTAAATTGCTGCTGCAACGACCTGTGGCAGGACTGTGTCTCTGCCCAGCGCTAAAATGACTGGGAGACGGATGTGTAGAGGTCACAGCAGAGAGGCGGGGGCAGCAGAAGGTGACTGACAGGCAGCTGGTGAACGAATGGCTGGAGAGGTGCAACAAGCGGCCAGCCGGGCGGCGGCAGAGAGGCGTGATGGGCGGCCAGCAGGGCGGCGGCGGCAGAGAGGTGTGATGGGCAGCCAGCTGGGCGGCCGGTGGAGAGGCCTGGTAAGGGCAGGGATCAGGTGGCTGGCAGGAGCGACTGGCGAGTGGCCAGCAGGGCGGCAGCAGAGAGGCGTGACGGGCGGCGAGCAGGGCGGCGGCAGAGAGGCATGACGGGCGGCAAGCAGGGCAGCGGCAGAGAGGCGTGATGGGCGGCCAGCCTAGCGGTGGCAGAGAGGCCTGGTAAGGGCAGGGATCAGGTGGCTGGCAGGAGCGACTGGCGAGTGGCCAGCAGGGCGGCGGCAGAGAGGCGTGACGGGCGGCAAGCAGGGCAGCGGCAGAGAGGCGTGATGGGCGGCCAGCAGGGCGGCGGCAGAGAGGTGTGATGGGCGGCCAGTCGGGCGGCCGGTGGAGAGGCCTGGTAAGGGCAGGGATCAGGTGGCTGGCAGGAGCAACTGGCGAGTGGCCAGCAGGGCGGCGGCAGAGAGGCGTGACGGGCGGCGAGCAGGGCAGCGGCAGAGAGGCGTGATGGGCGGCCAGCAGGGCAGCGGCAGAGAGGCGTGATGGACGGCCAGCAGGGCGGCGGCAGAGAGGCCTGGTAAGGACAGGGATCAGGTGGCTGGCAGGAGCGACTGGCGAGTGGCCAGCAGGGCGGCGGCAGAGAGGTGTGATGGGCGGCCAGCTGGGCGGCCGGTGGAGAGGCCTGGTAAGGGCAGGGATCAGGTGGCTGGCAGGAGCGACTGGCGAGTGGCCAGCAGGGCGGCGGCAGAGAGGCGTGATGGGCGGCGAGCAGGGCAGCGGCAGAGAGGCGTGATGGGCGGCCAGCAGGGCGGCGGCAGAGAGGCCTGGTAAGGGCAGGGATCAGGTGGCTGGCAGGAGCGACTGGAGAGTGGCCAGCAGGGCGGCGGCAGAGAGGCGTGATGGGCGGCCAGCAGGGCGGCGGCGGCAGAGAGGCGTGATGGGCAGCCGGCTGGGCGGCCGGTGGAGAGGCCTGGTAAGGGCAGGGATCAGGTGGCTGGCAGGAGCGACTGGCGAGTGGCCAGCAGGGCGGCGGCAGAGAGGCGTGACGGGCGGCAAGCAGGGCAGCGGCAGAGAGGCATGATGGGCGGCCAACAGGGCGGCGGCAGAGAGGTGTGATGGGCGGCCAGCCTAGCGGTGGCAGAGAGGCCTGGTAAGGGCAGGGATCAGGTGGCTGGCAGGAGCGACTGGCGAGTGGCCAGCAGGACGGCGGCAGAGAGGCGTGATGGGCGGCCAGCAGGGCGGCGGCAGAGAGGCGTGACGGGCGGCGAGCAGGGCGGCGGCAGAGAGGCCTGGTAAGGGCAGGGATCAGGTGGCTGGCAGGAGTGACTGGAGAGTGGCCAGCAGGGCGGCGGCAGAGGGGCGTGATGGGTGGCCAGGCGGGCGGTGGCAGAGAGGCCTGGTAAGGGCAGGGATCAGGTGGCTGGCAGGAGCGACTGGCGAGTGGCCAGCAGGGCGGCGGCAGAGAGGGGCGGTGAGCAAGTGCCCGAGCAGTGGAGCGAGTTAGGTGCCTCATCACCCCCGCTCCACCCGGGGGGGAGGTGATCTTTGCAGGTGCACCTCTGAACTCTGGGTCTACACTGACCAAGAACAGCAACTGTGAGTGGGGTGCAGAGAAGGGTCGGGCGTGTGAAGGGGACTTTTGGGTTTCTGGGCTTAAGAACCTGAGGGGAAAAGGACACGGCCCAACCTAGTTGGGGGTGGGTCTCTTACTCATGGTTTATGTTTATGAACTCTGTTTGTGGTGTTTTCCCAAAATAACGCTGAGTTACTTCTCTCTTATTAAAAGTTTCTTTTCTACTTTTAGACTCTGTGCTTGCAAGTGGGGAAGTATTGCCTCTCAAAGGCGCCCAGGGTGATGTGTAAATTTCCCAGGTTACTGGGTGGGGTCTCGAGCTGGTTCTGTGTTATATCAATGGAAAGGAACCCCTAGATATTGAACCTGATCCTGGTTGCTGCTGGCTCCACCTGGAAGAAGGGTTACATGTACAATGGGGTAACCACATCAAATGCCTCAAGGCATTAATGCCTCACTTGGTGGGACAGCAGGGAATTCCCACCTGGCTACAGAACTGCACAAGTGCCTAGAGCTTTGCGTTAGTTTTCACTTTCCCCTGAACACCAGGTGTTGCTGCTGTCAGCGGCAGGGTGCTGGGCTGGATGACTGGTATAGTCCTAGTCAAGGTGACAGAACCTATGTTCTACATAAGCTATGACACTCTTAAAAGTGTTCAGAGACCAGTGCGGAGCACAGCATAGGTTTGTGGGCAGAAGGGTCCAGATGGACTCAGATGCTAATGACACCCTGATACAATGGCATGTAGCTGGAATGAAGTGGGAGCCATCAGTCATTTCCAGCGATGGACAGAAGCAGGCATTCCAGACTCAGCCCTGAGTCTAAAACACTGTAGTTTCAGTTTTATAAATTTGTTTCAAATAAATAAATCTTTCCTTCTGCTAGATGCAAATTATTTCAGTGCCAAGCAAGGTATCTAATTAATATATCCATAGTGCATTTAAACATATCCACAGATACAAGAGATGTTTCTATCATATCCATCTATTCTTCAAGCATCGTGCTGAGGTGAACAGGAAAATATTTTATCTTCCCCTGCAAGCGCAGATCTGATTCTAGGCAGCAATTGTTTGGAAGATGTGACATTTTGGCAGAGGAGCACAGGGAACAGGGAATAAATGAGTGAAAAGTAACATTCTGTTTTCATTTTTAAGATGTTTGTTGTTTACTATCAACAAGTGTCTGAAATCTGTAAAGTGAGGATTGAAGTGGAGAGCTATTCCCCATGGTTCTGCTCAGGTCACATTCAGTTTGCAGAGTCCCCACTTCCCCTCCGTCTTCCAACTCTGCTCTTCCCCACCCCATCTTCCCCTGCCCTGCCTCCTCTCATCTCCCTCCTCTAGCTCACCTTACCTGATCACTCTCGTTACAGTGTGTATGGTAACACCCATTGTTTCATGTTCTCTGTGTATATAAAATCTTCCCACTGTATTTTCCACTGCATGCATCCGATGAAGTGAGCTGTAGCTCACGAAAGCTCATGCTCAAATAAATTTGTTAGTCTCTAAGGTGCCACAAGTCCTCCTTTTCTTTCTCCTCTAGTGAGAATTCCTTGTTGCCCAGATCAGTGAAGCACTGAACTGGACCTACTGGTTTTGGGCGCAAGGCAGAAGGGGGCACACAGAATTCAGCAGAGCACCCAGCAGTTCAGCCACACCACAGGGAGATACAATCGGAGTTATCCAGTAGACGTGTAACCACCGCCAGGATGGCAGAAAGTGCTCCCATGCACACCAGTCAGCACTGCCTAACTAGCGTCACCCACTCGCTGGCTGCCACTTGGCTGTTGGGATTAGACAGGATTCCTGGACCGACAGTTCTGCGTGATGAAATGTGGAGATGGAGCCTGCTGCATGTTCTGCCTGCTACTACGCTGGACTCCAAGGCCAACCCTGATGGCACCCTGAGGCCAGGCAGCTGGACTTCCTCCACCAGGGGCTGCTTCATTACAAAGAACTGCAAGGGACTCAGTGACATTTGGAGCCTTGCTTTAACAACGTGACGTCTAGGCTGGGTCTTAGAGCGAGTCCCTCTCAGACCTCAGCGCCTTGGATGGGTGTTCTTTGCAGCTGTGGGTGTGCCTGGCCTGTGGCACATTTTGTGCAAAACTCTTGTAATGAGAAAGGAATGACCCACTGCAGAGTTAGTCAAGACGCCCTGCCCAGAGTGACTAGTGCTAGTGTTTGTTATCTAACAGCTTGTTAAGCTGGGCACAGTTTACATTACACCACCTGCAGGGACTGGCTGTTCCTGCAGCATGCTGCTGAGGTCAGATCCTTGGAGACCAAATTAACATCTGCAGCTAAAACAAACAAAGGGCAGAGCATTAGCTAGGCTGGGCACATTTTCTTTTCCCTCTGATGCCGTGAATCAGTACAGGACAAATTCACCAGGCATATTGGAGTAGGGGAAGGGAAACTGCTCAGCCGGTACCATGGCAAATACTGTTCAGCTCTCTGGCTTCCCTAGATCTGAGCTGCCTTGCTCTGCCTGGCTGTCGAGTACAGAACATGTGGCCATGGCTCACCTAGAGTTCTGGGCCCTTCTCCACACCCATTACCAACATTTCACATTTTGAAATCATTCCAGGGCTCAGCAGAAGTCTGCAGACCCAGCCCATCACCCACTGAGCCAAAGGTCCGTGCAGATGAAACTACCCCTGTAAACTAAGATCAGATGCAGCCCCACGTACTTCGGGGAGGGATGTCCCCATCCAATAGACTAATGCTTTCAGGGTATAAGCACGTGTTGTAATTCATCTTCCTGGCCTGGGTTCAGTGTCAACCGTCCTTTCATTTGCAATTCTGCTGCATTCTGCCGCTGGTGGTGCTCTGCAGTTTGTGTTGAAAGCCACCTCCCTCCCTCCACATCGCCTGCTCCAGCGAGGCCATTAATATCGCACGGGCACGCCGGAGTGGAATCAGGGCGGCCAAATCGCCCTGCAGCTGCAGCTAGCGAGAGACGTTCAGAGTAACCAGAAGGGCTTCTTCAGGTATGTTGGCAACGAGAAGAAGGTCCAGGAAAGTGTGGGCCCCTTACTGAATGAGGGAGGCAACCTAGTGACAGAGGATGTGGAGAAAGCTAATGTACTCAATGCTTTTTTTGCCTCTGTCTTCACGAACAAGGTCAGCTCCCAGACTGCTGCACTGGGCAGCACAGCATGGGGAGGAGGTGACCAGCCCTCTGTGGAGAAAGAAGTGGTTCGGGACTATTTAGAAAAGCTGGACGAGCACAAGTCCATGGGGCCGGATGCGCTGCATCCGAGAGTGCTAAAGGAGTTGGCAGATGTGAGTGCAGAGCCATTGGCCATTATCTTTGAAAACTCATGGCGATCGGGGGAGGTCCTGGACGACTGGAAAAAGGCTAATGTAGTGCCCATCTTTAAAAAAGGGAAGGAGGAGGATCCTGGGCACTACAGGCCAGTCAGCCTCACCTCAGTCCCTGGAAAAATCATGGAGCAGGTCCTCCAGGAATCAATTCTGAAGCACTTAGAGGAGAGGAAAGTGATCAGGAACCAGTCAGCATGGATTCACCAAGGGCAAGTTGTGCCTGACAAACCTAATTGCCTTCTGTGATGAGATAACTGGCTCTGTGGATGAGGGGAAAGCAGTGGACGTGTTATTCCTTGACTTTAACAAAGCTTTTGACACCGTCTCCCACAGTATTCTTGCCAGCAAGTTAAGGAAGTATGGGCTGGATGAATGCACTATAAGGTGGATAGAAAGCTGGCTAGATTGTCAAGCTCAACGGGTAGTGATCAATGGCTCCATGTCTAGTTGGCAGCCGGTATCAAGTAGAGTGCCCTAAGGGTCAGTCTGGGGCCAGTTTTGTTCAATATCTTCATTAATGATCTGGAGGATGGCATGGATTGCACCCTCAGCAAGTTTGCAGATGACACTAACCTGGGAGGAGAGGTAGATACGCTGGAGGGTAGGGATAGGATACAGAGGGACCTAGACAAATTAGAGGATTGGGCCAAAAGAAATCTGATGAGGTTCAACAAGGACAAGTGCAGAGTCCTGCACTTAGGATGGAAGACTCCCATGCACCGCTACAGACTATGGACTGAATGGCTCGGCAGCAGTTCTGCAGAAAAGGACCTAGGGGTTACAGTGGACGAGAAGCTGGCTATGAGTCAACAGTGTGCCCTTGTTGCCAAGAAGGCCAATGGCATTTTGGGATGTATAAATAGGGGCATTGTCAGCAGATGGAGGGACATGAGCGTTCCCCTCTATTCAACATTGGTGAGGCCTCATCTGGAGTACTGTGTCCCGTTTTGGGCCCCACACTACAAGAAGGATGTGGAAAAATTGGAAAGCGTCCAGCGGAGGGCAACAAAAATGATTAGGGGGCTGGAAGACATGACTTATGAGGAGAGGCTGAGGGAACTGGGATTGTTTAGTCTGCGGAAGAGAAGAGTGAGGGGGGATTTGATAGCTGCTTTCAACTACCTGAAAGGGGGTTCCAAAGAGGATGGATCTAGACTGTTCTCAGTGGTAGCAGATGACAGAACGAGGAGTAATGGTCTCAAGTTGCAGTGGGGGAGGTTTAGGTTGGATATTAGGAAAAACTTTTTCACTAGGAGGGTGGTGAAGCACTGGAATGGGTTCCCTAGGGAGGTGGTGGAATCTCCTTCCTTAAAAGTTTTTAAAGTCAGGCTTGACAAAGCCCTGGCTGGGATGATTTAGTTGGGGATTGGTCCTGCTTTGAGTAGGGGGTTGGACTAGATGACCTCCTGAGGTCTCTTCCAACCCTGATATTCTATGATTCTGTGATTTCTGACATGACCTTTCTCTGGGGAGCACCTGTGATGCCCTAAGTCTAGGAGTCAGGGTTCTCTGGGGGATGAGCATTGGGGTCGTTGCCTTCCTTATGCACACACCAGGCTCTTAAACACACTGTGGAGACTTGCAAAGTCACAAAATAACCAGGGCCTCCCGATGCACTGTGATTTCATCACACCATGTCATATTTGATAAATGAAGGGTGGAGGGAGCTCCCTTTTATGGACACCCAGCCAGCCAGTAGCTATCAAATCCCTCTTAGTAGCTGTTCTCTACTTGCTGTAGCTGTGAAGGGTTACGAGTATCACTGCGATGCACGGGGAAAAGGAAGGGAGTGGGCACCTGGCCAGAAGAGCCAACGGGATGGCTAGAACTTTTTAAAATTGAGGCCCTGGTGCTCTGAGCCGCCAGGCCCAGAGGCGCCGGGGCTCAGCCCTGGTACAAATTAAGCACAGCTCTGACTCCCTTTTCCCCATGAAGAGGCACTCCAGCAGCTCCCTGCTCTGCTTGTGCTCTGCTCTCTGCATGGCTGGAGCCAAGCAGATCCTCGTGCCAATCTGGTATGTGGAGCTTCGAGAGCCCCTTGCAGCATGGACTGAGTCCTACACATGTAATTGCCTGGCTGCATTGAGCGGGGATTTCACTGCAGGGTTTGGGTTTAGCCGTAACAGCTTCCATGTCTCAGCACTGGGTCCCGGGCATGGTGCACAGAGAAGATCCTGCCATGCACCGTGAGGACTTCCCCTTTTCTCTCCTTGTGAGTTTTTCTCCTTGTTTCTGTCTCGTGGTGGGACAAGGAAGAGTTAAATCCATTTCCTGAACCAGAGGGTGAGATGGGATTGCTTGTCCCTGCGGGCTCGGCGTGGGGTGCAGGTTTGTCATGCCGTGACCTGCATGTGATCGGTTTTACCTATTTATCCATCTGGCTCATTTCTTTCAAACAAAACATATTCAGAAATGTGCCTGGCGGCAGCACTGTACCAAACAACTATTTCTGACCAACGGGGATCTCGGGGAGATTTCCACATGGGTCAGGTGGTCATCAAAGAGCAACCGAGAAATGCAGATTGAAGAGCTAAACTTGGAAGTGGAAGGCCTCTGGAGGATAAATGAGTGCGAGGTGTATCTATAAAACACGATTAGCACTATACGCAGCAAACAGGGAAGGTCATGACAGCAAGGCAGAGACACTTCGAGGAGGCAGAGGAGGGCACAGTGGGTCACTGAAGAGCAGAGGCAGCAAGAAGAGTGGAGGACTAAAGAAGCTAATCGAGTAGACGTGCTCAGGATGACCGATTTCAGAGTTTGGCCAGCTCTGGAGCATGTTACAGGAGGTGGGAGAGGAGTGAATATTTCAGAACAAATCAGGGAACGAAGCGAGACAGCCGGTAATGGGGGGTTTGAGGGAGACAGGGGCTAATGCAGCAGGGTGCGGGGAGCACTAAAGAGGGAGGTTGGCTGATAATGTGGCTTCTCGCGGCGGGGCAGGGGGAATGATGGGGTGTGAAGACAGAAGGGGAGCCTGAGAACCATACACACGTAGGCTGCTGCTTTTGCCATGGGACCCTGGACCCCTTTCCCTTAAGACCCAGCACTTAAGCAGACCGATGAGAAGATAAAGAAAAGCCCCCACCTATTGTGAACTGAATGACGTCAGAACTGCTCAAGTACGTGTGTCTGGGTGAGTTAGTCTCGCTCTCTCAGTGTCTCTGCGTTGCCCTGTATTGCCTGGCAGCTAAGAGCTGGTGGTGGTTGTTATAAGACTTTCCTATCGGTGTAGCTATAGAACATGGTTAGTGCATAGGATGCCCACTGGCATGTCAATGAAATAAAGGCACCGGCTGGGGGGGGGAGGGAAGCTGATTTTAAGGGACAATGTTTATTGGGGGTAGTAGATAAAGCATTTGCGTCACAGGACATGATCCCCTGCCCGAATATTGCTGCAACTGGGGACCCAGTGGTCCTCTGCTGGCTTGGCACAAGGTATAGGATTCTGAACACTAAATACGGGACAGATGGTCACCCAGAGTAAATTGGTAAATGTATGCAGCCCATTACAAGCACCCAGGTGACAGCACATGCCCCACGGAGATCCGAGCCTGCTCGCTAGAGAAAGCACACAGAGTATGTGGGAGAAGTTTGTGAGTTTGGCTCCCTGCTGGTTCCCATGTGGGGTTATCTGGGACGCATGTTATGTACATGGCAACTCATGGTTCTGCTCCTGTTTGTCCCCATTAGAGCTCTCCAGGTGCAGAACCAAAATGACACAGCACAACCCTTCCGAGGACTTTTAACCAAAGATACAGTCAGAGCTGTGATGGGCACCAAGGCCCCTGCTCTTGCCTTGCACACTCCTTTTCCTTTCCCGATGTGTCTGGTGTAAATGCAGACGCCCAGTCGGCAGGCTGGAGCCCAGAGGAGCTGGTTCACCAGAGCTCAGACCAGGCCAGCAGGGACTGACTTCTGCCTACACAGGCCAGAGAATTTCACTCACTTGTACTAAGCTCAGCCACTTGTGGCTAACTAAAGCACGGCTTTCAGAAAGGCAGCCAGCCAGCCTTGCTGTGAGGATGTCAGGCAGTGGAGAATCCACCCCTGCCCTTGGTCGTTCTCGCCAATAGTTAATTACCTCAATGCTAAACATGTGAGCTTCATTTCTCATTTGAATTTGTCCGGCTTTAATTTCCAGCTTATGCTCAAATAAATTAGTTAGTCTCTAAGGTGCCACAAGTACTCCTTTTCTTTTTCCAGCTATTGTTTCCTGTTCTGCCTTTCTCGGCTAGATTACAGAGGCCTTCAGCACCTGGTGTTTTCTCTGGCTTACGGTGCTGTTGCTGCCTGGTGTCTGTGTGTTAGGGGCAGAAGAGTTTGATGTTTAGCTGGAAGGGATAAAAGTAAGCGCCGTTCTGGTAAAAACTGCAGGAACTGTTTTCTGTGCGTGCCTTTCGAATGTATAATTAGGAGCATTTTATAAATAACAGTGGAATGCATGCAGTGAGGGGCAGGGGCTTTAGGGGCCCCTGATGAGGAGAGGGTACCACAGGGGCTGACAGCAGGCAGAGCAGAATGTGGTGGAGGGGGGCACCAGAGCTCCCGTCATGGGGAGTGGCTCTTTCTACTTGCTCCTGTCTCACAGATTGCCCGAGATTACCCTGCCCTTTGTGCCCAAAGACTGGTGACCCTGGGTGCACTCTGCACTGGGCTCCCCTCAAAGGGCCCTCAGACGCTTCCACCCTGCATGTGTTGTCTCTCTGCTCATAGGGTCCCCCCAGTTCCTCGTGGGGTGAGTGCTCTGCCCCCCTCATTCCTGCTCTGAGCTCCTTGCTGCTTTGCTGGCTGTCACTCTCTCCAGCTTGTTCATAAACAGAAACTATTAATGAAGAACAGCTAAAAATACCTCCTGTGATGAAGTGGGACTGTTCTTAATGTTTCCTTTGAATAGTGTGGGGGTGCCTCAGTTTCCTCATGGCAGTTCTTAAGTATTTAGGTGGTGGGGTGAGGGTATATGATCGTTGCAGAGCCCTGGAGGGCAGGTGTGTGTAGGGGTCTGCACACAGAGAATGGCCGACATCCTGTTTCCCGGCAACTGATGGCCTGGGCCCTTCCCCCCTGCAAGGTGAGAGCTAAAGGGTTGGAGAACAAAGGAATCTGGTGACCTCCTGGCCGGGAAAGGGACAAAGCCCAGGGGAGGAGGGGCTGGAGGGGGTTTTCAGTTTGGGGCTGGCTGGGACATGGAGTGAAGGGCAGACGTGGTTGTCTGGCTCACGGCCCCCAGAATGGACCCAGCTGAGGGGTCCTGTTCTCTGCACCTGCAAATTCTGTGTTAGACCATGTTCCTGTCGTCTAATAAACCTCTGTGTTAGTGGCTGGCTGAGAGTCCCGTCTGACTGCGGAGTTGGGGGGCAGGACCCTCTGGCTTCCCCAAGACTCCGCCTGGGTGGACTCGCTGTGGGAAGCGCACGGAGGGGCAGAGGAGGCTGAATGCTCCGAGGTCAGACCCAGGAAGGTGGAAGCTGTGTGAGCTGTGTGTCCTGCAGACAGGCTGCTCCCAGAAAGACGACTGCCCCAGAGTCCTGCCTGGCTTCATGGGGAGCAGTTCCAGAGCATCGCCCGGGGACTCCGTGACACCTCCCCCCTGCAACCTCCCCCTCCCACCGGCTTCAAGTCTCTGTGCCTTCACAATGCATCCTCTCGCCTGCAGGCTGGCTCTGGGCTGCAGGGCTGGCTGCTCCTGCTGCAGTCAATGGCTGGCTTTCCTGCCCACCTGGTCACAGTCCCCTGGCTGGACACTATCAGCAGTGGCAGGAACTGTGCAGCACTGGCCCCTTCTCTGCCCCGGGCCCTCTGCGCGATGAGTCTTGTCACCCATCCTGCCATGGGGTGTCAGATATTCTGCTCACCTGGCCAGCCCCGGACTCTCTCTCACTCCCTGGGCTGGCAGGGGCTGCATGGGCGCCCAGGAGCTGTGCAGATTGTGTCAAACCTTTTACCTCCTCAGCCTTTCACTGCCCTCACCCCGAAGACTGCGAGCACCTGGGGCTTGTCCGCTCGCCTAAGGTTAGCCATGTGGGAGAGCCTTCCGGCTGGACTCGCCCTGCATGGGGAAAGCAGGACTGACATGCACGGGCAGAGGGGGTGGTCAATCAGGCTGCGATGGGGGTGGGCTGACGGAGCAGGAGGAGCTGTGAGAAGGCTCCATAGCACCTGATGCAGTGTGGGTAGCGCAGGCTCGTGCTGCTGTTCTCTCACTTTCATAAACTGAAATTCATTCACCACTGGAAAGGGAAAAGAAAAGCTCTCATTTAATAGTGAACAGGCATCACTGACAGAACTGTGACACAGCTCTAGACAGGTCTGCTTAAAAAGCACTTCAGCATTTAGTTTATTCAGCCTTTAGGGTCAATTCAATTCTCTCCAATAAAATCCCATTTTAACCAATGCTTTAAATTAAGCAAACTCGCCTTCCCCTGCAGGGCTGGAACCCAGCGCTGCCACGGCTTCTATTTGTTTACGAAGGCTGGAGTTGTTCGGTGGTCATGCAACCTGCTGTTATTCAGATTCCAGGCGGTAGCTCTGAGTTTACTTGTAGGATGAACTCCGCTGTCCTACTGTGCTGTTCAAACTCAGATCCATCTTCCCAAGGAAGGCAGTTTGCTTCTACAGTGTTGAAAGTGTTTTGTGTTATCGCCTAAGTACACTCAGATGTTCTACTTTAATTGATTTCAAATTGTTAAAACAGCATGCTAGGGAGTGGAACTTGTGGATTGCTATTAGCATGATCTCCATGAGCAGCAGAACCCAAACCCACTCCCAAGCCAGAGACACTAAAGCTGAGAAGATTCTCTAGCAAGAATTGTTGTAATGGCCCAAGTCAGAAACATGTGAGTTAGGAACAAACACTGAAAAGAAGCTTAGGCTGGATGGCGAAGGGAAACAGGAGGAGGAATACAAAATACCTGAGAGGACATCCAAAACCAGGACACTTGGAGACTAATAAATGCACCAACTCCCCAGAGTGTAGGAAAGCAGCAAAGGCATCAGAGGGAGGAAGCGGGAGGAACGTGCGGGCAATAAGTCTGTCTGGAGGCTTCCTTCTTTGTGCACCAGCATCTTCAGTGCAGCAAGGAAAGCCCAAAGAGCAGGCTCTTTTCTGAAACGCAGCTGCAGGCTCCGTGGTCCTTATGCAGAATACTGTGGTCTGCAGTAAGGACACACAGCACTGCAGCACCATGATTGCGACTGGCTCAGTAAAGCGGTGAGGGCCCATGCAGAGAGGTGATTTCAGGCTGTGATGTCTCAGACCATTGCTGTCATATGTTTCATATCGGGGAGCAGGCCCATTTCTTAGATTGTAAGCTCCTAGGGGCAGGGACTGTCTTGTTCTATGTTTGTTTGGCACCTAGCACAATGGGGTCCTGGGCCATGCCTAGGGCTCCTAGTTGCTGCACTAATATACATAATAAATAATTATAATAATAGTCAGTATTCTGGGAGCTCCCAGAGTCAGTAGCCCCTGTGACTGTTTTCAGTTCCTTGCCTGGTTTGAGGGTAACTTATCTGCTCATACTCAGAGCTCCCTTCCCCAGGTTCTGACAGAGTTAGGGGAGCTCAGTCCTTGGCTAGCGTCCCAACAATTAATCTCTTCCTCTTTGTCTGGGATGCTGTAATGATCTCTGTATCTGCTCACACACGCCTTTAGACAATCAGTGAGGTAAGACGAGTTGGAGAGTAATGGGAGCTGAGTGCCATGAACACCTGCCTGCGTCACTCTAGGAACGCAGGAGCAGCAGGAGCGGAAGAGAGATAAGTTTGATTAGGGAATATAAATGGGATTTTTCATAACAGGGCCTGTCATAGCACAAAGGCAGAGCAATGACGTGCCTGCAATGAATATTCACATGGCCACCTGCAGACACTCTGGCCACAGGGGATGCACCAGTTTTGCTCGCTGCTCTGCCCACACCCCCCAGGTTGCACCTGTCTGCAGCAGTGAGCCTCAGCTCCTGAGCAGTGGCATGGGGCTGTGCGTCTAGGGCACTACACGCAGTCAAGTGGCTGGGAACCCCGAGGAACCGGAAAGCCTCTCCCTCTGCTCCATGTGGTGAAGAGGCCTGTTGTCTTCAGGCTACAGAAAGGGACTGGAGAAACCTTGAGGCAATGGGCAGGGCTCGTGGACAAGGGAGGGGAGGCACAGTGGCACATTCCCAGACTACAACAAAACACAGAGCGAGGCTCAGTGACTGGCTGCTGCAGGGCCTGGGGACAGGGCAGTGACATCCCCAGTTTTGCTCGGCTCCCCCTGTGAGGAGTGGAGATGGGGCCCCTCTCGGCCTGGCTGTCCTGTGGGAGATGAGCCGGCTCCAAGGGGGTGGAGAGAGAAGCCAAGCTCGCACTAGAACTGGGAACGGGCAGAGTGGGGGAGGAGAGGGCAGGAGCAGGGGAGACCCAGGGAAAGGCGAGGGGCCAAAGAGCAGAATGTGGGAGGGAAGGGCAGGAGAGATGGACATGGGGAATGTCAGAAAAAATCATCTTTCGTGTGGCAACTTGAAAAGCAACAGTAGGTCAACGTCCAAGCTTGTCATCCACTCTGTGGCCGCCGGTGCCATAGAGTGAACGCAGGCTGTCTCTCCAGAGTAGGATCGTACAGGGCAGCGGGTCACTAGATGGGCCATGCTTCGCATATTGGGCTGTCCTTCCTTTCTCATCTGTGTCATAGGGAATGACAGGGCCTAGGTGAGGTTCTGCTGCAGTTCCCCATGATCCAAAGCTTACGTGGCATGGTGAAGCCAGGCGGTTGGTCTGCAGGACGGGTGATCAGGTCTTGATTCTTGACCCTGCTGTTTTCTGTCTTTTGGTGACAGTCCCAAGGTTTTGAGCATTTTAATTGCTAACCAGAAGGGGCTTCTGAGATACTCTAAGAAATCCTCATGCCTGAGTTTGCTGTTGCAGAAGGTGACATTCAGGCACCTCTTTGCATGGTGCTTGCTCAGGCGGAATGCGGAGACAGCTGTCTCTGGACACTATGCTCTTAAAAAAGCAGGGCGAAGGGTCGTTCCACAGCCCAGGAGGTGCAGGATGAGGAGGGGAAAGACAAACAGTAGTTAAGAAGGGCGAAGGGGGCGTGGGGAGAGATTCAAATTGCTGACTGTGAGCCCTGGCCCTTTCAATAGTGTTTTCAGGAATTGCTTAGCCCTCATGAAATGACTTTACGCCAGCAGAGGAAGCTGGTAACACAGGCAGCTGTTGGGACCGATACAGCGGCTCAAATACCCAGCGGGTGGATGTGTAAATACTCCACTGCCCCCTTCACCATCAGCCCTGGATCCGGGATGGTACCTGGGCGGAGAGGGGTTTTGCTGGTTATTTGTCTGGATTTTTTCAGAATCAGGGAAGATGAGCTTTCGTCCCATGTTTTCACACACAGAGATGTCAAGACCAATCCCATGTGCGAGCAGGAGGGCCAAGTCCGGCAGCTGGAGTGAAGACGCATGAACCTACAGAGATAGTGGAGAAAGTGCTGGGAGAAGGGAAATTCTACCAGCCAGCACTGGGCAAGGGAATGGCAGACAGATAGCGAGAGATGAGCTGCATTGGGGGAAGCTACAGGAAGGCTCTAGAGATGGTCTGGGAGCTCCAGACTGCCATGTCACAGGACAGAGGCTGCTTCACCTATCAATAGGCATGCTGAAGCTAAGGGTTGGTTTTTTATCTCTTTTTTTAAAAGATTATATGGCTTAAGCATTACTGCAGTGATGGAGCTAGGTATATGGAGCAAGGTAGCTAGCAGGATAGAACTGGAGAGCAAGAACTGAGCGCCAATGTCTGGAGGAGTACCTCTCTTTTTGCATACACAAGCCATAGAGCATGGATGGTCTGGCACTGGAGGAGCGAGAAGATTCTTGACACAGAGACCAAGAAAATGAACTGAGGAAACTCTTGCGAAGCAGAACGCCATGGCTGTGTTGTGTCCTGTCCTGACTTAGCTTCAGGACCTTTCTCTGAAATGATTATTGGAATGACACAGGTACAGCCAGAGGGGTTTAGAATACCCACACAAGGCCGAGTGGTGACCATGCTCAACTCTCCTGATCTGGAGCTCTCACTTTAAAGGGTTACTGTGATGTCCCAGGGGTTAGAGTGTAAGCAAAAGGTACAGTGCTTGGGGAGAGCACTGGCTTTAATTAGAAGACGTGTAGCGCTATTGGAAACGGAAATCCTAAACTCATAAGAAATAGGCGTCGGCTGGTTACACTTGGACATTTT
Source organism: Caretta caretta (assembly GCF_965140235.1). NCBI lineage: Eukaryota > Metazoa > Chordata > Testudines > Cheloniidae > Caretta > Caretta caretta. The sequence continues at coordinate 1,057,289 of NC_134215.1, forward strand.
GTACAAGACTCAGGAAGCAGCTGGCAGGTAAACGTTGTGAGCAATCTGGGCTTGAAATAGAGAGAAACTCTCTGCCAGGAAGATGATCTCTACCTAGAAAGTAAATTTAGTTTCAAAAAGGAGGGGAAAAATACTCTCCACTCATAATGGAATCCAGGAAACTCCCTGACGTAGAAATCAGCCTGAGATACAGGGGGGAATTCTCCCTCCGGAGAATCTCTCAGCTCAGTTTGCACTATTGCAGCGAAGTAAAAAGGTTGATCTGGTCGAGTATGGATCGGCATACTGTTGTGCTTATATTTTTTGAGTCACTGATCAGATCTAAAATTTCATCAGGGAATTAAAATTGGAATGGGAGGCCAGCCTGGAGCATGGCTCTAGGAATCTCATTGCACCAAGACTTTCTGGTTAGATGGGGGAGGTAAACGAAGCTCTCTGGTATGAAGATGTGGTGGCCAGTGACCCATCGAACTAACAAGCAGAATAATTAACTTATTTATCTTACCATTTGAGCCATTACAAAGGGGAAGTCTTAAAAGTTCTATTTCAACTATAATTCTTACTTTCCCTTGCAACTTCCAGGGATTTCTGCTTTGGGCCATGCCTGAAATGCTAGCAAAGGAACCTTCCTGTAGTGGGGCGGGACTCACCCCTGCGGCGCCTCCTGCTGGTCATCCTGGGAATTAGCGTTTCCAGCCTCTGGAGGGCACCCTCTGCAGGCCAGTGTCCCGCTTGCCACTGGGCCCCAAGTCCCTCCCGGTCCCTGGTGCCCCTTTCACGCCGGGGCAGGACCTCCACAGATCTGGGTCTCCCCACCTGGGGGAACCCCCACCCTCTATCCCCACCTTGCGTCAGTCTTTGGCTACTGCCAGCCACCATCTAGCCCCCGCTCCCTGGGGCAGACTGTAGTATAATTGCCACTCATCATCGGGAAGGAAGGTCTGGACCTGCTGCTTCTGCCTATCCTTGGGCTGCCCTCTGCAACCCCAGTACCCTTTTCCTAGGCCTTCATCAAGGCCTGCAGCCTGGGGGTTTCCCAGGCCGGAGTTCCCCAGCTCTTGCTGGCCGCTGGCCGCTGGCCGCTGGCCTCTGGCCTCTGGCCTCTGGCCTCTGCTCTGCTCTGCTCTGCTCTGCTCTGCTCCCAGCAGTCAGGCCCTTCCCTCTCAACATCTAGAGAGAGACTGTGTCCTTCTGCCCCATGGCCCTCTTAGGGTATGTCTACACTACAGAATAAGGCCAGCGGGGCCCTGATTGGGGCGTGGCCGCAGCAGTGGCTGTTTCCCCAGTCAGCTGAGGCTTGCTGCTTTCCCTAGCAGCAGCCCTCTTGCAGCCTCAGCCCTCGCCCAGGGCTGATTTCAAGCCCTTCAGGGCAGGAGCCGGTGACCCCCCCCCGCTACACTTCTCCTTTGTGTTGCTGTATTTTTGCTTCCTGCTTGGATTGAAATACGGAATGGACGATAAATGTGATAATTAAACAAGCAAGCTAACGAACCACCACCACTACAGGGACTTAATTTTAGCTCCACAGGTATAACCCTTCAGGTGTTGTGCTTTTTACCAGCTATCCATGCTGATAACTTCTGAGGACACCCTGCCGCTAGGGGAAAGCCACAGTCCCTTAAATCTTACTGGTGGTGGCAAAAAATTCAAATACATTTGGACTGTAGTTCAGGTTTGTATGCTGCAGCAGGCAAATCCCCAGCTCCCCAGCCAAAACAGAGAACCTGAAAGCCCAGCCGGGTAGTCAGCAGAGCCTGCTTTGTGCATTTACTCGGCTCGTTTCCAACAGGAGGTAGAAGCACATTTCAGTCTCCGGGCTGGAGATGTGGCATCGATCTTTCTCCCGTGGGACCGTGTGCAAAGAGAGACACAATGGAAGCAAGAAGTTGCAGAGCGTGTTTTCATTCTGGCCTCGCCGACACTGGGATAAAGACAGACAGGCCAGACTATCCCAGCAGAGTGGACTTTACACAGGGATGCAGTTAATTGCATCTCCGTGTTTGGCTTTTCTCAGTAGGTGCCCAGAGACTTCCAGCCATGGTCATGCTGACAACAGAGAATTCATTTTTAAATCTGACTCAGGAACTTGTGCAAAGGGAATTGTAAAGAAGCCCTCACCCTGCACGATGTGTGTCAGAGAGATTTGTACCACTTATCGCAGGTAAAGGGCAGCCACTTTGCAGCCTTGGAGAGGCAGCTGCAGCCTGGTTTGGAATTGATATTGGTAAACCACATAGGAGCAGAATCCTGGTGCCACATCCCCACTCTGCCCTGTTCACACGTGATGCACAGGGCTCCTGGGGCTGCTCTCTAGAGTACACTTGCAAACTACAGTGGTTTCATAAATAGCAGCAGTGTTTCCTCAGATCACGTGCTGAGCTGGATCCAGAAATCATTTGTACTGACATCAATTTTTAATGCAGTTTATGCCAAATGTTGTTTAAAAAAAGAGCCATTAACATGACATTAATTCAATCACTGGAAATACGGTACATGTTCCTAAATGAAAACACGTTATTAGTCAATTAGATTTACTGGATGTAACTCGCTTCCAAATGCAAAGTATTATGGTCTCTACATTGTTAATTACAGTGTGCAAATTACATGGCAATGAATGTTAGTACCGGACCCGCAATTAATATGTAAGCCCAGAAAAAACAGCTTGCAATTCATAATTTATGGTTGTTGATAAAAGTTGAAAACTTTGAAGAATGTAGAAAAAACGAGAATTCTGCAAACCTGAAAACAATCTGGCATTACAGAACACACCCACACCAAAAGTCGAATGGGCACCAGGGTAGCTCCTAAAGAGACATGAGGCTGTGCTCTGGGGTCACAGATACTCTTGGTTCTTTGTAAAAGTTCACATTATTGGCTTTAAAAGGGTATTTTTATTTTAAGCAGACAAACTCTCCCTCTCGGCAGGGATCACTTCACCCACACACAAAGGATGGCTTCACTACCTACATGCCTGTTTGTGTTTTAGGATGGATCTGTGCCCACTCGCAAGGAGCTGTGCCAGACTTTGGCTCCAAAGATGCGCATTGTGCCTGACAACAGTGCAGCATGCAACAGACACTACAAGCCTGATCCCAACATATGTGCCACCATAAACATTTCTGGGGCCTGGAGGGAGGAGGAGATCAGCTCGGGATGCTGCTGATTATTTATGGTTGTATGTTGCACTCAGAAGGCTCTGAATGGGAGGGTGTGGAAACTTCCCTCGGAACATGTCCGCAGGCACCTGACACAGGCGCATTGCACTAACCTGACTGGGTGGTGTCGGTGAACCACCAACGCTCAGTTTGGGTTGGAAAACCTCCTGCAGGTGTGGCCAGTTACCTGAACTGTCCAAACTTCTCAAGCCCCAGGAACTGGGCACAAGACGTCACAGGGACTGACTTTGGCATTAGCTCCCAGGACGTCCTGCTTCGAGTCCGGCTGGGACTATCACGGCAGCAGGCAGCGTCACAGAGACGGCACGGCCAGAGCAATACAACACTGAGCTCTTATCTAGTGATCGCCCCAGATCCCAAAGCACCAAGGGCAGGGGACTAGCACTGACCTCATTTAGCAAAGAAGTGAAAGGACTTGCCTGAAGTCACTCAGCCGGGGAACTCTGGGGACCCAAATGCTCCCAGGAGCTGGGCCTTGGGGAAGTGGGGAGGAGGGAGGAGGTCTGAAAACTCTGTGGTGTGTTGAAATCCTGGTGGGGAGAATGGTGGGGGCTGGAATGCTCCACGGCGCTGTGGGGGCTGGCGGGGGGGCATTGGGCCTGGGAGCTCCACGGCGCTGTGGGGGCTGATGGGGGGGGGGCGTTGGGCCTGGGAGCTCCACGGCACTGTGGGGGCTGGTGGGGGGGCGTTGGGCCTGGGAGCTCCACGGCGCTGTGGGGGCTGATGGGGGGGGGGCGTTGGGCCTGGGAGCTCCACGGCACTGTGGGGGCTGGTGGGGGGGCGTTGGGCCTGGGAGCTCCACGGCGCTTTGTGGGCTGGCGGGGGGGCGTTGGGCCTGGGAGCTCCACGGCGCTGTGGGGGCTGGCGGGGGGGCGTTGGGCCTGGGAGCTCCACGGCGCTGTGGGGGCTGGCGGGGGGGCGTTGGGCCTGGGAGCTCCACGGCGCTGTGGGGGCTGGCGGGGGGGCGTTGGGCCTGGGAGCTCCACGGCTCTGTGGGGGCTGGCGGGGGGGCGTTGGGCCTGGGAGCTCCACGGCGCTGTGGGGGCTGATGGGGGGGGGCGTTGGGCCTGGGAGCTCCACGGCGCTGTGGGGGCTGGCGGGGGGGCGTTGGGCCTGGGAGCTCCACGGCGCTGTGGGGGCTGGCGGGGGGGCGTTGGGCCTGGGAGCTCCACGGCGCTGTGGGGGCTGGCGGGGGGGCGTTGGGCCTGGGAGCTCCACGGCGCTGTGGGGGCTGGCGGGGGGGCGTTGGGCCTGGGAGCTCCACGGGGCTGTGGGGGCTGGCGGGGGGGCGTTGGGCCTGGGAGCTCCACGGCGCTGTGGGGGCTGGCGGGGGGGCGTTGGGCCTGGGAGCTCCACGGCGCTGTGGGGGCTGGCGGGGGGGCGTTGGGCCTGGGAGCTCCACGGCGCTGTGGGGGCTGGCGGGGGGGCGTTGGGCCTGGGAGCTCCACGGCGCTGTGGGGGCTGGCGGGGGGGCGTTGGGCCTGGGAGCTCCACGGCGCTGTGGGGGCTGGCGGGGGGGGCGTTGGGCCTGGGAGCTCCACGGCGCTGTGGGGGCTGGCGGGGGGGCGTTGGGCCTGGGAGCTCCACGGCGCTGTGGGGGCTGATGGGGGGGGGCGTTGGGCCTGGGAGCTCCACGGCGCTGTGGGGGCTGGCGGGGGGGCGTTGGGCCTGGGAGCTCCACGGCGCTGTGGGGGCTGATGGGGGGGGGCGTTGGGCCTGGGAGCTCCACGGCGCTGTGGGGGCTGGCGGGGGGGCGTTGGGCCTGGGAGCTCCACGGCGCTGTGGGGGCTGATGGGGGGGGGCGTTGGGCCTGGGAGCTCCACGGCGCTGTGGGGGCTGGCGGGGGGGCGTTGGGCCTGGGAGCTCCACGGCGCTGTGGGGGCTGGCGGGGGGGCATTGGGCCTGGGAGCTCCACGGCGCTGTGGGGGCTGGCGGGGGGGCGTTGGGCCTGGGAGCTCCACGGCGCTGTGGGGGCTGGCGGGGGGGCGTTGGGCCTGGGAGCTCCACGGCGCTGTGGGGGCTGGCGGGGGGGCGTTGGGCCTGGGAGCTCCACGGCTCTGTGGGGGCTGGCGGGGGGGCGTTGGGCCTGGGAGCTCCACGGCGCTGTGGGGGCTGATGGGGGGGGGCGTTGGGCCTGGGAGCTCCACGGCGCTGTGGGGGCTGGCGGGGGGGCGTTGGGCCTGGGAGCTCCACGGCGCTGTGGGGGCTGGCGGGGGGGCGTTGGGCCTGGGAGCTCCACGGCGCTGTGGGGGCTGGCGGGGGGGCGTTGGGCCTGGGAGCTCCACGGCGCTGTGGGGGCTGGCGGGGGGGCGTTGGGCCTGGGAGCTCCACGGCGCTGTGGGGGCTGGCGGGGGGGCGTTGGGCCTGGGAGCTCCACGGCGCTGTGGGGGCTGGCGGGGGGGCGTTGGGCCTGGGAGCTCCACGGCGCTGTGGGGGCTGGCGGGGGGGCGTTGGGCCTGGGAGCTCCACGGCGCTGTGGGGGCTGGCGGGGGGGCGTTGGGCCTGGGAGCTCCACGGCGCTGTGGGGGCTGGCGGGGGGGCGTTGGGCCTGGGAGCTCCACGGCGCTGTGGGGGCTGGCGGGGGGGCGTTGGGCCTGGGAGCTCCACGGCGCTGTGGGGGCTGGCGGGGGGGCGTTGGGCCTGGGAGCTCCACGGCGCTGTGGGGGCTGGCGGGGGGGCGTTGGGCCTGGGAGCTCCACGGCGCTGTGGGGGCTGGCGGGGGGGCGTTGGGCCTGGGAGCTCCACGGCGCTGTGGGGGCTGGCGGGGGGGCGTTGGGCCTGGGAGCTCCACGGCGCTGTGGGGGCTGGCGGGGGGGCGTTGGGCCTGGGAGCTCCACGGCGCTGTGGGGGCTGGCGGGGGGGCGTTGGGCCTGGGAGCTCCATGGCGCTGTGGGGGCTGGCGGGGGGGCGTTGGGCCTGGGAGCTCCACGGCGCTGTGGGGGCTGATGGGGGGGGGGTTGGGCCTGGGAGCTCCATGGCGCTGTGGGGGCTGGTGGAAGGGGGAGGGGGGGCTCCGCACAGCTTCAGCTTCTTTTACTGACTCTAGCCAAAAAAACCCCCCAAAACCAGTGTTTAAATATCCTGCCCTTTAATGTGAGACTAGAAAGAAGTGACAACGCACTGCACTTGGCACCAGATAAACGAGTCAAAATGTCAGCAGCACTCGGGAAAAGAGTTACTGAAGTTACAGATACTGATTTAACCTTTACACTCACTCTTCAGAGCTTCTAGGCAGACGTGCAAGATCCTGCCATGAAACGGAAGGACAGTCCTTGCACAAGGCCGGGGCAGTGTGGCTCGTGCAAGGATGATACCACAGGTGCAAGCTCGGACAGAGGGGACACTCTGGTTTCTCGTGGGCAGTTGTTCACATCACTCGTTGGCACTACAGACCCCTGTTGGCCGCCTCTCTGCAGTGGCTAAGGACTGCAAAGCTCTCATGCGTCTTACCCTAAGAAGCAACCCCTCCTGGCCAGGCTCGGGACATTCTGGTGACATGATATGCGGGGGGGGGCATATGGAGGCAGCTACTGGCCATGCTGCACTATACCCACTATGTGATTAAAGTGAGGACTTCTGTCTCCAGGGCTAACAGTCTTGCTCGTTGGAGCAGGGGCCACGTATGTGGAGCTATTTGTATTTAGGGTGTGTGCAGTACCTACCTGAATGAGGCATCAATCCAGATCAGACACTCTGGGTGCTAGAGTACTGTAAACATGAAACAAGAATCTTTCCCTATTGCAAAAATCCAATAAATAAATAGTAGAAAGTAACTTGTGGGACACTGGAAATGCATCTGTATTTCCTTTATTGCAATCATTAGCACAGTCCATGGAAACATAGCTCTTTTCTCTGATGATATTTAGTCAATAATCTCAACAACTCAACAAACTGGCCCTATGCATCTCACAGAGATGGGGGAAAAATAGAAAAGCAAAGTGCACACAGGAATGCACCTTGTTCAGACGTTATTGGCTCTGCATAAAATACAGCAACCCCAGCTGAGCTCTGGCGTAGGAAGGAACGAATGTACGTACACGTGTGTGAGAGACACACACACACAGATACCAACAGAAAGAGTAAGGAAGAGAAGTAAAATAAAAGGTGCAGCCGGAGTGGACCAATGAGCAACAGATCACAAGAGACAGATGCAGCCACAATATTTGCTTGAGACGAGGAGTCGGCCCTAATTTAACGTATGTTGTGGTTTCATACATGAAATGGTTTAGCAAACCCAAGGAGGAAAAGAGCAAAGAACCAGGAGAGACAGACCGAGAGGAGAGAGACGTAATGGGCACAGTGTCTGCACCATTTGTGCCGGTGGCAGGAGAGCAGTCTTGCATCATGCTGGTGACCTACAGACAGGGATGGATAATACAAAGGGACGGAATCACACTGGAGATGGGTGAGAGAGAAACTCCCTCCCTTTTCACAAGGGCACATTTCATTTCTATGCAACTATTCATCAGCCTCCACAGCTCAAACGGCCTACAATTCTAGGAGCTCAAGTGCCTTTCTACCTCCTGTCCAAGTGCAAACAACAGTGAAACACGCAACTTGGTGCTCAGATCTGACTCTCCCCTCTCCCCCTCTTTCACCCAGCCTCATTCCCCAGAGACACGGGGCTTGAATTCACACTGCCGTGCCACAGTGCCCAGCCACAGATATCAACCGTGGTTCTTAACAACGACAGCTGTGAAATGTGTTCGCAAGGCCCCAGAGCTTCCCAGGTGCTTCCCAGCCAGGGGTGATCGGCTGGACCCCTCAGGTGTGCACTGCTTTCTCTCTGATCCCTTTGGGGTTGGGATAGCCTGAGAGCAGACTCAGGAGTTTTCCACACTTTCTTGGTTTCAGTCTGGTACCTGAGATCAACATATATTTAGGATTCAGAGTAACAGCCGTGTTAGTCTGTATTCGCAGTTTCCACGGGATGCATCCGATGAAGTGAGCTGTAGCTCACGAAAGCTCATGCTCAAATAAATTGGTTAGTCTCTAAGGTGCCACAAGTCCTCCTTTTCTTTTTGCATATATTTAGGAGTGTCTCTTCCTGGGCCCGGGGAGCTGCAGTGGAGAGAATAACAACATAATACAAAACAAGGCAAACTCCTCTGAGCCTCCATAAGCTTTGGGTTGTGTGTGAGTTTGGGACAGTTCCCATTACACCTGCACCAGTGCCCCTGTGCCCAGTGATGAGGAAGGCCTAGTATCCATTTGAGCTCAGCCCGGCATTTGGAGAATCTTCCTGCACCGCCTGGAACTGCATCGGCAGCAGTTTGTTAAGTGAACGGAGGTGAGCAGTGAAATCACTTCCTGACTTAGGCAGGGTAAAGACAGTGGGGAGGCGTGAACCACCCTGCAGAGAATGGGACCAGCCTGACTCTGCACCCAGAACTCAGAGCAGGACCTTCTGGGCTTCGCCCCTCACTGTGCCTTGCAGACCCAGCGGGAAGAAAGGGCTGAGGGCAGAGTAGTAACATTGCAGCCCTACATTATATTGTGCCATTTCTTCTCCTGCGGATTAAATACCTCCACACACCTTGTCAAGGTTCCTCCCCCACTCTGAACTCTAGGGTACAGATGTGGGGACCTGCATGAAAAACCTCCTAAGCTTATCTTTACCAGCTTAGGTCAAAACTTCCCCAAGGTACAAAATATTCCACCCGTTGTCCTTGGATTGGCCGCTACCACCACCAAACTAATACTGGTTACTGGGGAAGAGCTGTTTGGATGCATCCTTCCCCCCAAAATACTTCCCAAAACCTTCCACCTTACTTCCTGGACAAGGTTTGGTAAAAAGCCTCACCCATTTGCCCAGGTGACTACAGACCCAGACCCTTGGATCTTAAGAACAATGAACAATCCTCCCAACACTTGCACCCCCCCTTTCCTGGGAAATGTTGGATAAAAAGCCTCACCAATTTGCATAGGTGACCACAGACCCAAACCCTTGGATCTGAGAACAATGAAAAAGCATTCAGTTTCTTACAAGAAGACTTTTAATAAAAATAGAAGTAAATAGAAATAAAGAAATCCCCCCTGTAAAATCAGGATGGTAGATATCTTACAGGGTAATTAGATTCAAAAACATAGAGAACCCCTCTAGGCAAAACCTTAAGTTACAAAAAAGATACACAGACAGAAATAGTTATTCTATTCAGCACAATTCTTTTCTCAGCCATTTAAAGAAATCATAATCTAACACATACCTAGCTAGATTACTTACTAAAAGTTCTAAGACTCCATTCCTGGTCTATCTATCCCCGGCAGAAACCCCAGCATATAGACAGACACACAGACCCTTTGTTTCTCTCCCTCCTCCCAGCTTTTGAAAGTATCTTGTCTCCTCATTGGTCATTTTGGTCAGGTGCCAGCGAGGTTACCTTTAGCTTCTTAATCCTTTACAGGTGAGAGGAGCTTTCCCCTGGCCAGGAGGGATTTCAAAGGGGTTTACCCTTCCCTTTATATTTATGACACACCTCAACTTTATAACCGTTTGTAACTGATCTATGGGAACTGGCCCGTCTCACCTCAGCCAAGGCACCGCCATGCAGGGAGCCATGTCCTTCTTGAGCCCCCTCAGGGGGCTGGAGCCAGGCCTTTGCTACGGGAAGTTTAGCTGTGACAGGAGTAAGATTTGGTTTGACATAGCCGTGGGCATGGTTGGGCAGGGGTGAAAGTAAGTCAGAGGACTTACCGGTACACCGGAGCCCTGAGCAGGAGGCGTGGCCTCAACCGGAAGAGGCGGGGCCTTAAATCCCCGGGGCCCTTTAAATCTTGATTTAAAGGGCCAGGGCTCCAGCTGGGGTCGTGGCGGCTGGGGCCCTTTAAATCACCCCCGAGCTGCCAGCTGCAGAGGCGATTGGGAGCCCAGGGGCTCGGGGGCGATTTAAACGGCCCGGGCTCCAGCCGCCGCTATCGCCCCGGCCCTTTAAATCCCCTCCGGAGCCCAGCCGCCGCTACCCCAGGGCTTTAAATTGCCGTCTGGGAAAGCCAGTCCCGGTACGGTGCACCCGCTCTCACCGGTATGCTGTACCGGGGCGTACCGGCTTACTTTCACTTCTGTGGTTGGGGATCTCAGTTGTGCCATGCAATGTCGTATAACTTATTGGTTTCACAGGGGATGGAGAGCGATCTGAGCAACCTCTGTACTCTGCGGCCCAGACACACATCACTGCACTGTTGACTTAGCAGCAGCCACTGACGGAGAGCACGGATGGAGCCCATGGAGATATTCCTGTCTCATCTGTCTCGTGTAAATCAGGGCAAAGCTAGAAACATCCGAGGAGCCAAAATGCAAAAGCAATAAACCATTCCACCAAAGGAGAACTCTCGACTCAAATTTGAGGCAGGAGTTAGTCTGACGTGACCGCTAGCAAGTAAGAGATTTCACAGGATCGGGGAGGGATTTTGAGCTGAGGAATTGTTGATTATTTAGTGACTGCTTAAGGGGTTTGGAAAAAATCAAAGCTGCTGCTGTTCACAGGTTGATGACAGGACTGCAGCTGCCCTCATCCCCGCCCTTAGTTACCATCAGGCTTTACCTGTGTGGGGAAGAATAAGCAAAGATTTCTAACTGCTTGCTCAGAAATGAAAGGCAGCTGAGAATCAATCATTTGTTTACATTGTATAACTTGTTGAAAATCAATTGGCTCCACATGTTGCAGATCCAATTGCATTTTGTTAGCAGTCACAGGAAATGGTTTCCCCTGACATCCCTGTATTCGGCATTTGTTTAGTGCATCACTTGTATCAGGCTTTTAGAATAATTGAGACTGAGCAACCATCCCCTTTATAAATATTAATTTTGATATGCTTGGGAAACTTTGTCTCTCCTAGATGAATTTTTAACTAGCTTTTTAATCTATTGCTTCTTGACAGAAAAGCAGGATCATTTCTCTGCATCGGTTTTTGTCCCTTGCAGCCCAGGAAAGCTGGCTCTGTCAATCTGTTTTTTCACTTCAGCAGGTGGGTATTGTAGTTGTAAGAAGGCTTGATAGAGATCGTGTAGGTGTTTGTCTCTGTCGGAGGGATTGGAGCAAATGCGGTTGTATCGCAGAGCTTGGCTGTAGACAATGGATCGTGTGGTGTGGTCTGGGTGAAAGCTGGAGGCATGTAGGTAGGAATAGCGGTCAGTAGGTTTCCGGTATAGGGTGAAGAAACAGATTGATAGAGCCAGAAGAGTACCCAGAAGTCACCTACTACAGGACAGGCCCAACAAAGAAAATAACAGAACGCCACTAGGCGTCACCTTCAGCCCCCAACTAAAACCTCACCAACGCATCATCAAGGATCTACAACCTACCCTGAAGGACGACCCATCACTCCCCCAGATCTTGGGAGACAGGCCAGTTCTTGCTTACAGACAGCCCCCCAACCCGAAGCAAATACTCACCAGCAACCACACACCACACAACAGAACCACTAACCCAGGAACCTGTCCTTGCAACAAAGCCCCTTTCCAACTCTGTCCACATATCTATTCATGGGACACCATCATAGGGCCTAATCACATCAGCCACACTATCAGAGGCTCGTTCACCTGCACATCTATCAATGTGATATATGCCATCAGGTGCCAGCAATGCCCCTCTGCCATGTACATTGGTCAAACTGGACAGTCTCTACGCAAAAGAATAAATGGACACAAATCTGACATCAGGAGTCATAACATTAAAAAAACAGTAGGAGAACGCTTCAGCCTCTCTGGCCACTCAGTAAAAGATTTAAGGGTGGCAATTTTGCAACAGAAAAGCTTCAAAAACAGACTCCAATGAGAAACTGCTGACCTTGAATTAATATGCAAACTAGATACCATTAACTTGGGTTTGAATAGAGACTGGGAGTGGCCGGGTCATTACACATATTGAATCTATCTCCCCATGTTAAGTATCCTCACACCTTCTTGTCAACTGTCTAAATGGGCCAGCTTGATTATCACGACAAAAGTTTTTTTTTCCTCCTGCTGATAATAGCTCATCTTAACTAATTAGCCTCTCACAGTTTGTATGGCAACTTCCAACTTATCTGTATGTATGTAAATATCTTCTTACTATATGTTCCATTCTATGCATCTGATGAAGTGAGCTGTAGCCCACGAAAGCTTATGCTCAAATACATTTGCAGTGCAGGATAGCAGTGGCTTAGACTAGAAGAGGCACATAGAATCATAGAATATCAGGGTTGGAAGGGACCTCAGGAGATCATCTAGTCCAACACCCTGCACATTTGTTAGTCTCTAAGGTGCCACAAGTCCTCCTTTTCTTTTTGTGGATACAGACTATCACGGCTGCTACTCTGAGACCAGTCTTAGGGAAAACAATCTGTACCCTCGTCAGAAGCTAGGGAGAAATAAATCTATGGTGTGTTCTCGTCTCTTGCCCAAACAGCTCTGGTGCTTCTGTGTCTCGTGCTTTCTCTTCAGAACTAATGTATGAGGCTGGAGCTCAAACATCCCCTCACCTTCCAGAGGAAAATGCTTCCAGCACAGAGAGCACCAGCTTTGCCCAGAAAATGGTGAGCCCCTGTGTTAACTTCTACATGGGGGTGAAAGTCACAGTCTTCTCCAAAGGGGAAATCAATGTTCCCCCAGCGTTCGACCCCCAACAGAGAAAACTCCTGCCAACTCTTGGGCACAACGTTTCTGGAATCCTCTCCTCTCCGCCAGGGCATGGTTATCTCACGCTTCGAGGATGGCATGCTCCTTAACGCTGGCCTTTCTGGGCTCTGCCAGCACCAATGCCAGCTCTAGCTGGCAGTCTCAGTCGCGGCTGCAGGCAGGGTATCCCAGGCAGGCCCTCGGGCTCCTGTGGACTGTGCTCCGAGCTCTCAGCCAGGGAACTGCCGAGGGGATCTGAGTAGATGGGATGCGCCTTGAACCAGCGCAGTTGGTCCCTGTAGTTGACCTCTCCCACCCTTTGCAGCCAGGTATTGTGTGCCACCCACACTGCACTGGGACCCGTGCCGACGGTGATGCTGGCGGAGGAGACTGTGCTAGGTCTGTTCTCTGGTGCTGGTGGAAGGGCAGGTGGCAGAGATATGGCTGGGGCTCAAGTCCAGAGCTAGGTTTTCCCCTGGGCCGCTGGCAGAGCCAGACTGCCCGTCCTGTGTGCGTGGCAGGGGAGGCGCGAGCAGCCGCGCTGGCTCAGGGTGGGGGTTGCTGCTGCCGGGTGTCCTGTTGATGCAGCCTCTCCCTGTGTGTTTGGAGTGCAGTTTTGAGAGCATGCTGGCACCTGGGATGAGAAACACACGCCCCTCTCCTGCGTCTGGGCCCCAGACTCCCAGTCACAAAGGCAGTACAAGGTGCTGAGCCGAATATGCTGGCACTGCCTTTCCCCCAGGGAAAATTCCTATGGAAAGTCTTTAACGTAGTAACAGAAAACCAAGCTTCCAACCCGTCCCTGTACTGTGGGTTTAGGCTACCTTAACCGCCTTGCTGCACTGTTAAACTGGGCTGCTCCAGCGTCATGGAAATGGGAGAGGCAAACTCCTGCTGGAATCTCTAGCCCACCCCTCTCCCTGGCTGTAGCACCATTGCAGGATTTCTCCCGGCACTCAGATCTCTCCAGTGCTCTGCCCACGCTCTGTTCAATTTAAATGGCTCCAGCCTAATTTAGGGCTCCCACCAGTTCCCGCGGTGAGCTGCTCTGTGTAAGATTCTTTACCAGTGGATGTCAGAGAACTGCAGGTGTAAGTGGGGATGGAGGCGTGGAGGAATAAAGCTTGTGCAGAAAGGAGGACGATCACGAGATGAAGGAGAAACTGCCAACCACTGTCAGCATCTAGAGCTTTAAGACACTCCGTGGGCACAGCCACGCACTTCGAGGCATGCTCTGCTATTTGGGGAGTTCCTGCTCTGTGACAGTGAAACCTTTTCAGCCTCTGGGTGAGGCCGAGAATGGGCGTTTGATGCTGCGTTTCCGCCCGGTTGGACGGTGGTAATGCTCCTTGCACCACTGCCAGCCTATTTCATTTCTGGTTGGAGAGTTTAGCTGCATGGAAAGGATTAACCAACCCAACGGGCCCAGGTAACTTGTTAACCAGATCTGCACTCCCGCAGCCTGCGGCTGCTTCATACCCCGCTCTGCTGGAGTGCACCATAAAGCGATGACATGCAGCAGAACGTCCCATCGCGGCCCTGTCGGTGAATGCTACCCATTCATCTGCAGCTCACAGACAGTGCTTAAAAGGAAGGAAAACAGAGATGGCTTGCTTTTTGTGTTTAAAAAATGAGGGACTTTCCTTAGCAATTTCCTATCTCATAGCAGCACTGACGCATAAAGGCAACATACGTGAATAGTGAGGATATTAAAATACCTGTACATTACCTTATTTTTCTCTCTGAGAGCTGTTTGTGAAAGGCAATGTGACTTCAAGCTTCCAGGCCCATGTGTCATGGACGACAGTCATAAGGGGACGGTGTTCACTGCTGGGATAGTTTGCACTGGAGATTTAAAACAAGAGCACTTTCTTCCAAATGTGGGTAAAATCTTTGTTACGAAAAGCACACGGCACATGAGAAATGTACATCAGCCAACCTTCTCTTTCCTTGATCCCCTACAGGAAGCGCTGGGCCTTTGAGGGAAGATCCAGGTCTACACTGTTCCTGGTTGCCCAGAGAACAAGGCTTTCTGGGGTGGAAGTTCCATGGGCACATGAGAACCGTAGGCCTTGCAGCAAAGACAGGCAGGGCTGTAAAGTCGCTGTCTCTTGTTAGTGTGCTGAGAGATGGAGTGTTGGTGGGCTGATGAGGCTTGGAGGGAGAAAGGCTGCCACTGGGTCTCTCCAGTGAAATGATCCAAGGGGGGGGCGAGGAGTTCCCCCCCCCAACCCCATACTAGATTGAAAACTCTTAAGGTCAGGCTTGACAAAGCCCTGGCTGGGATGATTTAGTTGGGGTTGGTCCTGCTTTGAGCAGGGGGTTGGACTAGATGACCTCCTGAAGTCCCTTCCAACCCTGATATTCTATGAGTCTATGAATCTTCTGCCTGATACTCGACTGGGCCAGATGTCAGCAGGGTGAGAGCTGTCTGGAGTTGGCTGGCAAAGCAGCATGCAGCTATCTCCCTTGGCGGGTCACCAATCCAGAGACAGAGCAAGCTGAGAGAGAGAATAGGATAAACAGCCCGAACACTCCCTCTTCTCCAGCCTGCCTTGCCAGCGCTCAGAAACAGCCCTCCCTGGAACGAAGTTCTCGTCCAAATGCAGCCACCTCGTGTGGCTGGTGCTAGCAGGAGCTGAGTCGGGCTCCTGCTGAGCTGAGGCTGGGTGGACCTAGCCCAGTTACTTCATTTGAGTCTCAGGAGAATCTACGACTAGCGAACTTCACAGGGGCCCTGCCTCAGCGGCTGGAGAGCACCTCGTCATCATCCCATCTGGCTGTAACCCACAGGCCCGCTTTCTGTCCTGGCCTCCTCCCACATGCAGGGAATAGTTAAGCCAGAACAGTCCGGGGCTGCCTCTCGAGTTACAGGGAGTTCTTCACACTAGATGCAACCTACAATTCAGTGCCTCTGAATGGGGAGTCACTCAGCCATCCGGGAGCCAGGTAAGGTACTTTCCTGTTTGTCCACTGTACTTCCTAGAGCATCAATGTGCTTGGATGTTCAGGAAGTGGCTCTGTCCCCTAGCCCAGGGCACCCCTCAGCTGAGAACCGAGCAGGTGATGAGCACGTCAGACAGATGTGATGATCTGTCATTATGAGGACAACTCTTCAGAGAATCTCCTGCTCTCTGCCGGCAGGTGACACCGGACAGCTGATTGTTTTATCAGTGCAGTTTGTTAGGTTTCTCTGGTCTCTAGTCTGGGTTTGCTGCGGAGAAGTTTTCATAGAAGCTGCACGAGCCTCCCCAGTCCAGCCTTTTGTGTGAGATACTTGGCGATGGATTCCTGCTCGCGCAGCTCCCGGCTCTTCACCGTTGTGGGGTCAAAGACTGTGCTAATGCTTCCACCACACGCCCGCAAGGTTCTTCCTTGGCTGCCCTCTTGGGAAAGGGAAGGGTTCGGAGGAATGCAGCTTTCCAGCAATGTAGCCATGCCCTCTGCGCTGGCCCAGGATTAACAAGAACTACCCAGGAAAGCAGAGCACCTGGGCTCGGGCCATCCCCCCCTTTCAGCATGTTCTGCTTCTCTTAATCTTGTTATATTGTTTTTTCTGCAGAAGAACATCGCCCTTTTGAATCATCATATGTTCCTATTTCCTGGCTGACATTAGCAGACAACTGTGCCACTGTTGCTTAGTGATCAACTACCTTTGGAAACAGAGCTAAATGTGCAGCAAAGCATCAGTAACCCACTCAGCCCGCTGGGGAGGAGGTGCCAGGCACTTAGACAGCTCGATGCCCTTAGTTCATCTGCGAATTGTGACTGAGGCCACATTCTAGCCATGATGACTTGTGCCGACAAACTGTAGATGCAACAAGGGAGGTCTGTTTTTACAGCTCTGGGGCCTGATTCTCCTCTGACAATGGTGCAAATCAGGAGTGACCCACTGAAGGTACTGGAGTTACACTGGTATAAAAGAGGGTGTAGGTCCCTGTAGTGCCACTTCCCTCCCTCAGAGCCAGTTGCAAATTCACTAGGCCCCGTTCCTTGTCTGGATTAACCAGGCAAAGACCCTGCAACATTCATGGCTGCTTGCAACCGCTGCTAGATCCCGGCTTGCTGTTTGGGAAGCCTCTGGGGCAGGAGAGTCCTTGGCACAGATCACTGGAATGGCTTACTGGCCTCAGCAATGCCACTGTGCGGTTCCCCAGAGATGCTCTTTCATAGACAACACCCCGGGGCCCTGAAGTGTCCAGCTGCCACAGAGAGAGAGGATAGATGCCTGGGCCTGTCCCGCAGCTGTGGTTTATGATGAAGTACAAGCTCCTGAGAAGACTGCAGAGATGCTCCCACAAAGGAGCACGCCCCCGCAGCTGACCCTGCTTTTCAAGGTTTCCCAGGCTCGGGATTGCAGACTAATTTCTGACAGCAGTGGAATGGGGAGACGGGACGTAGCCGATGTACAGGACACACCTAGCGCTGGGCACCTCATTCCAAGTTTGGTAAATGGCTCCTCCTAACTGGGTACGCGAGGGAATTACCAATCCCTTGCATCACGGCTGCCCTGGAGCAGAGTCGCCTCTTCCCAGCCAGGCCTTTCTCATCAGCAGGTGCCTGCTCTTGCCCTCTGTCTGGTTCCCACTAAGGCCCTGTCTTCGCTAGGGACATTTCCTTGAAAAGTTCCCTCCCGGCTCTACCCTGTTCAGCTGCAGCAGTGTTAGCAGCATCGGGAGCCCTAGCGTAGACGGACACCCCCCCACTTCCCCACGCCCCTCACAAACACACCAGTGAGCGCTGTGCTGAGCAGCAGCAGGCTGGCAAAGGAGAGGTCACCTCACTCGCCAAGGATCAGCTCATTTCAGGCTTTAGAGGTTAAAATCAACCCCGTAGAGCCCCACCCAAAACAAAACGGAAGCCAGTGCCAAGCCCACAGGGCAGGGGTAGCGCCCCCGGTGAGACCCAGCCCTTAACAAAACAGGCTGTCACATGCTGCATCAGCTGGTTTCAAAGCCTGGGCAGCCAGAGGGATGTTTGTGTAAAAGATTTAAACAAGGAGGGATTACGATGGACTTGGACCAAGCTGTAAAAGGTTCAGGCAGTAAAAATCATCCCTGGCTACAGTCATGCTGGAGGGGGCAGAAAGACAGCCGCATTTTGATACACTTGTCAGTGTAGCTTTTTCTGTCTGCTGCATCTTCTCCTATCTGATGGTTTCTCTGTGGGAAAGCTGTGAAGACAGGCCGACAGTGCATGAAAAGGAGACTGGTGTTTGGTGTGTCTTCGCTAGCGAGTTTTTCCCACCTATAATGAATTTCATTGCATGGGCTCCATCTGATCTAATCGTCTCCATCTAGGTCCGTGTGCTGCCCCCGTCACTGGGGTGGCTGGGTGCCTCTGAAGTACTGAAAACCAGAAATAACAATACCAGCCCCTCTGGGCCTTTCTCCCCAGCCCTGAGTTAGTGATTGGCTCTGCTGACAATATCCAGCCATGGGACGACCGGGGGGAATTTCTTGAGCGCACAAGAGGCCTTCAGGATCTACAGTCACGGGGATCATCTAAGGAGCCTGGAAGCACAGAGGCATTGGGGGTGCAAGTGGGAGGGTCTCAGAGGCTTCACAAATGCACCTTGGGGATTCTGGCTCTTTCCTGAGCAGCAGCTGTACCCGTGTAAGTCCCAATGCATTCCTACCTGGGAAATGATTCTTTCAAGCTGCTGCAGCCACACACTGCCTCTGATGCCGGAGCACCCCACGGTACTGCTCGGGCACGTGATATTAGCAGCACTGTGTGAAATACCCATTCCTGGGTGTTACCCGGGGTTCTTTCAACCCAAAGCTCTTGGTAACTTTTACTCTGTGCGAGGTGGTGCCAGGAAATAAATCAGGGGAGACACGGCCGTCCGACCGATCGATGGCTGGCACAAATAGGTTAGTAAAACACCCCCAACCCTTGATAATTACTGAAGCTGAGTGTGGCCCGTCTGCTAGTGGGGAACACAAGATGCATTCAGAGGAAGAGTCCAGTCCTGAAGAGTCCCCCTACCTCAAACTTTTCCCCCTTATTTATACATTAGTAATAGAATGACATGTCCCTTAAAGCAAACTGGTTAAGTAAGCAGTTTCAATGGTGAAGCGAGAGGTTCCTTCTGATTATTGATTAACCAGGTGTGGGTTTTTCCAGAGTTTGCAGCCTTGAGGCCCCCAACAGACATTCCTGGGGCACACATCCTGCTCTTGGAAAATGCATGTATCAGCCACTTCAACACAATTCTTACCAGGAAGGAGCGGGGTCAAGCTGCCCTTTCTATGCCACCCAAAACTCCCCCTCCCCTCCTGCCTTGGTCAAACTGAGAGTGCTGAATGGCCAATTTACAGCCTGCTGACTTGGCGGCTTTTAGCAATAAGCCATAGTGGTTTCAGGCACTTTACTGGTTTGCCAAAGTCTCCCCATACACTGGGCACCTGTCTGTATTTCCAGGTTAAATTAATGCCTGTTTTTTTTTTAAACAAACCCATATGCTGTGAATGTTATTAAAATGTTCTGTTGATCAGATGCAGCTCAGCTTAATCGGAACAGTGTGTAGGAATTTAAATACAAGAGTTGCATTTAACTTCCTTGCAGGCAGCATTGGGCAAAGAGTGTGGCTGCTCAGTGGAGAGAATCTCTAGCAATTTCCCACCGCACCATCCCTTCTGCCTCTGCCTCCTGGCTGCTGGGACATGCACACCTGTGTACAGACATGCTGGGTGATGGCCAATGCAGTGGCAGCTGGTAGATGCTGGCTGAAAAGCATTAGTGCTGAGTGTCCCTGACCTCTGCCCCAAAATTACCCCTTTCCCCAGCCCCTGCGATGGCTTCAGTGACAGAGCAGTCATTCTGTAGCATGCCGGGGATGATTTCAGGTAAGGCAGGGGGCAGAGGGAATGAGAACGACACCCAAACACCAGCCACTGAACACGGCAGCAGAAGGGGAGCCAGTGTTTATCGGAAGGTAGCCCGGCCGTGTGATGGCACCCCGCGGCCTGACATGCCCATGCCCTGTGCCTTGTGTAGGGGTGAGTGGGGGCTCATGGCCCTGCCCAGGCACTCTGGGTGACTCTCCCTTGAGGGGCTCCATGAGAGGGTGATGGAAAGGCCTGAGCCCTGCCTTGCTCGCACCTGAGCACCAGGGCAGCTGCACCGTCGCTGCAGCTGGCTACGCAGTTCTGGCGGGTGCCTGCCTCAGGAAGGACGGAAGAATTTGGCCCTATGACGGTAGGATCTGCAAAGCCGGGCTTCCCACCGAGGCAGCTGTTCTATGAGCCTGACAGTGCAGTGCAGTGTGGGCCCCAAATGCTGCAGCTCGGCGGCATGATACCACCTCTCTCAGGGCAGCTTGGCTCGGAGAACGACGTAGGCAGTGTGGGTCTCTCAAAGCCCCCAGCTGGGCTCCTACCGCCACAAATGTCCTGTCTCAAGGGTGCCCTGGGAGAGGCCCCGCTGAGCCCCACAGTGCAGTGGGGTGGTGGGAAAGGGGCACATCCTGTGAGGAAAAATCCGGTGTGCTGAGCTGCGCTAGCTGAGACCCTTACAAGGGGTGGGCTCCTTTCAGTGGGAAGACAAGGGACAGAGCCAGCACAGGAACTGCCCGACTTGTACCCGATCATGGCGCTCGCTGATACTGCTGGGGGTTAAGGAACTGAATATTTGTAACTTGGATACAATTAACTTAGGCTTGAATAGAGACTGGGAGTGACTAAGTCATTCTGCAAGGTAACCTATTTCCCCTTGTTTTTTCCTACCCCCCCCCCCCAGACGTTCTTGTTAAACCCTGGATTTGTGCTGGAAATGGCCCACCTTGATTATTATACACATTGTAAGGAGAGGTTTCAGAGGAACAGCCGTGTTAGTCTGTATTCGCAAAAAGAAAAGGAGGACTTGTGGCACCTTAGAGACTAACCAATTTATTTGAGCATGAGCTTTCGTGAGCTACAGCTCACTGTAGCTCACGAAAGCTCATGCTCAAATAAATTGGTTAGTCTCTAAGGTGCCACAAGTACTCCTTTTCTTATTGTAAGGAGAGTGATCCCTTTAGATAAGCTATTACCAGCAGGAGAGTGGGGTGGCAGGAGGTATTGTTTCATGGTCTCTGTATATAATGTCTTCTGCAGTTTCCACAGTATGCATCCGATGAAGTGAGCTGAAGCTCACGAAAGCTCATGCTCAAATAAATTGGTTAGTCTCTAAGGTGCCACAAGTCCTCCTTTTCTTTTTGTGAATACAGACTAACACGGCTGCTACTCTGAAACCTGAATGGAATGTGACCAGAGAGTACAATGGGGTGTGTGTGTGTGTGTGAGAGAGAGAGAGATGGGGTGTTCACTGCACACCAGCCCCAGAGGGGTTAAGGTGGCCCAAAGGTGGCCAGATGACTTTTGCAGTTGCACCTGAAGGGAGGCCCAGGGAGTTACAAATACTAAGTGCTGATGAAGCCCAGCTGGGGGGATGCTGGTCAGGAACATGGAGAGAGGAAGTTGGCAGGAGCAGTGGGGGAGTCTGCAGTCGCTCTCTAGGAGCAGAGAGGTGGTAGTAGCCCCCTGGGGGCCCCAGGCAGGAATATTTTGGGGGCATCCCCCCACAACACATAATTAACAGCAAACAGGGGCCCCCTGGAGTTGCTCGGGGCCCTAAGCAATTGCCTAATCTGATTCTGCCTAGTGCAGACTCTGGGAGGAGGAGGAGGAAACCTGGCAGAGAACAAGCTCTGAGCCCTGGAAGCAGGGTCCACCCCAGAGGAGTTGGGGAAAGAAAGATGGAGAAAGATGGCAGGAAGAAGCCCAGGGAAACAACAGCAAGGAGGGGCACTGGGCAGGCCCTGGATGCTGGTTACAGGGTCCCTGGGCTGGAACCCAGGGTAGTGGGAGGGCCTGGGGTCCCCTCCCAGCCATGGGGAAGCGGCATGGACTGTTGGAGGCATCACCCAGGCAGCTGGTCTGGCAAGACTGATTCCGCAAGTGGGGGCTCTATAGTGCGGGCTGAGTCGCGAAGAGGAAGAACTGTGGATTATGGGAAGAGAGACCAGCCCGGTGCCAGTGACCCATGGCAGGGGCTCCACCTGGGAAGAAAGCTGCCCTGCTGTGCCTGGCCAGGAGGAGGCGCTCTTGCAGCGAGTGAACCCCTGCTGCAGCGGGAGTGAGTGAATACATTAACTTGAAGCGCCAGAGAGAGTGTTTTGCCTCCTGGGCATGGGCCTCCTGTACCGTCCCTCTCCAGCAGCCGCAGGCGGGTCAGCCTCACTGGCTGGGCCAGCGGGAGGAGGGCGATTGACCCAGAGATTGGCTTCTGCAGCTGCGTTAGCGTCTCAGATACACTGGTGGTGAGGGTGGTGCCAGGCAGGAGACTCTGCACCATCTGTCTGAGCATCACTTGGCAGCCAGTCCCAGCCTCCCCACCAATTATTTCAGAGAAGCAATTAGCGAAAAGGACGTATCTTTTTCCTTTTGTGCAGAAAACTTCAGAGCTATTTTTATTCTGGGAGAAGGATGTGGAGATGAGGAGGGAAAAAGCAGTTTCTGATTAAATGAAAAATTAACAGTTTGTCTGTGCAATTTTCTAGCACAGTGCAGTCTGGGTGGGGGAGTTACTCTCTCTCTGTTGCATAAGCCAATCTTTTCCATATTTTAACATTCAGGGAAAGCCAGTTATTTCCTGGCTATTTCAGATGGTTGCAGAATTTAGTGGAAGCGCTAAACCAAACAGACTGTAGAGTGTCACATTTTGTTAGTGCTACATGGAGAGAGGCTGTCAAGCTGGCAAACAAGACATGGGAGAAGTCTGAAATCAACACAAACACTGATGTTTCTTTCCATTGAAAGTTCTAGGCTGTGACAGGATGTCAGTGTGGGGACTACAGCACCTTTTGCTTATTGCCAAATATAATGTTAAAGGTTGGAGCAGTAACTAAAGCTGATGGAAGTGTGTTTATTTAAACTGTCAGGATAAATTAACTTTTAAAGCCACGATGAAAAAGTCTTAAAAGGCTGAGACACGAATCAGGGACATGAATATTCAGGCACATGGACTCATTGAATTAGTATGTTGCGAACACATTGGAAGCAGCTGTTCATTTAATAATCAGGGATAATCACAGAAATACAGGACCAGTTACTTCATGTAATCTGCATAGTTAAAGTGATGATTTTATAACGATCTCAGCACTTAGATTTAAAACCTAAAAAATCCAGGGAAACACAGTTGGGGGGATGCTCTTCGTTTAGTATAGGAAAGCCTAGGTCAGAACTGGGGCTGCTGTCATGTGTCAACAGCATTAGTAGCAGCTTCCTGACTCCTTATTTATTTCTGACTCAAACCCACAGCTCAGAGGTGAAGTTCTCTGAATTATGAAATCACACGAGGATCATGCAATCTAATCCCAATACTGGTTCAGTCAGGGGTTTTTTTTTGGCATTTCCTGTCTTCATTACAATATTTGCCCCAAGAATAGATTAATTTCTTTCATTCTTCTTGCCTTTACAGCATTTTATCATGGGAACGGGTTTCACAAAGCCGTAATGTCTCATACTTGCTGAGAGTTATGGCTGTACCATATGCTGTCAAAGTTTGACTCTCAGTACTCTACATTTTGATTCCACCCCTGCAGGCTATAAACAACCCAAATTACCTCTTTCTTTAGCTTCCAAGAGGCCTAATCCCTTGTCTAGTGCTTTATCAGTCAGTTGAGAAAGAGTTAGGCTGACCTGCCAATCCAAATAGAATATATTGAACAAATCATATTTCTACAATACAGAGCCTTGCTAGAATTCACCAAACAGTTTACCCGGTAAAATTCTAATACTGCACCTGATTCTTCTACTGTAATGAGAATAGAACTTGCTGCAACATCAATCCATTCTTTTTACAGTGTTAAGATTCTCCTAAAATACTGCACAGGACTCCGGCTCTTGGGAAATCCTGTGCAAAGTGATTAACAATTACGGAACCACCTGCCAGGATTGGGCTGGGTTTGAAGCGGCCCATCACTGAGGGGTGTGAAATCCTGCCTTTTGACGGCTCAGAAGGCTGAGCACTATCTTGCTGTGAGACGCTGAGGTGACAAGGGATTTTATTTACTCGGCTTTGTTTCCACAAATCCCCCATGCCTCCCCTAATTACAGCCCACTGACCAGAAAGCATAGTGTCCAACAGAGCAAAAATCTTAATGAATCAGACTCTACCATAGAATCTCTCTGGACAGAAATTCCACGCTTGAATAGTAAGAGTACGGCAGCAGGAATATACTACTGACCACCTGACCAGGAAGGTGATGGTGACTGTGAAATGCTCCGGGAGATTAGAGAGGCTATAAGAATAGATAACTCAATAAGAATGGGGGATTTCAACTAGCCCCATATTGGCTGGGTCCATGTCATGTCTGGACGGGATGTTGAGATAAAGTTTCTAGACACCATTAATGTCTAGAAATGTCTTCTTGGCACAGCTAGTCCTGGAACCCACAAGAGGAGAGACAATTCTTGATTTAATCCTAAATGGAGCACAGATCTGGTCCAAGAGGTGAATATAGCTGAACCGCTCAGTGATGGTGACCATAATGTAATTAAATTTAACATCATTGTGGGAGGGAAAATACCAAAGAAGCCCATCACAGTAGCATTTAACTTAAGAAAGGGGAACTACACAAAAACAAGGAAGCTTGTTAAATGGAAATTAACAGGTACAGTGACAAGAGTGAAATGCCTGCAAGGTGCATGAAAACTTCTTAAAAACACCACAATAGGGGCTCAAATTAAATGTATACCCCAAATCTAGACCAGGAAGGTCAAACATCATCCAATGGCTAGAAGCTGAAGCTAGACAATTTCAGACTGAAAATAAAGTATACATATTTCACAGTGAGGGTAATTAACCATTGGAACAACTAACCAAGGGTCGTGATGGATTCTCCATCACTGACAATTTTTCGAACAGGACTGGATGTTTTCCTAAAAACTCTGCTCTAGGAATGATTTGGAGGCAGGTCTCTGGCCTGTGCTATACAGGAAGTCAGACTTGATGATCACAAGGGTCCCTTCTAGCCTTGGAATCTATGAATTATGAGTGTGCTACTTCATAGACCGGCTCAGCTTGCCCTCTTCCTGGGCTTGATTAGCTGGCAGAGAGTTGCAGGTGGCATGGCAGAGGGAGGGATATGAGGAGAACAGGCTTTGTGGATCTCTTGGGAGAAGCCATTCTATGCATAAGGTGAGGTATGGAAGAAAGTTTGAAAGTGCCAGAGGCCTCCTCCTAAATCTTCTCTCTCCTCGGCAAACCGTGTCAGATTTAATTGTGGGGGTTTTGTTTGTTTTACAAAGAAGATAATAATGATACAACACATTATTCCATTACAGGCTTAGTTTGCTGAATGCCTGTCCTCTTCCAGTGCCTCCAGACACTCCTCTTCCCATTAGATTTCCTTATTGTTAAATGAGACTAGACAATATTTCTTGGTCAACATCATGTTCAGAACGAGACCATTGTTCCAAGTCACTTTTCAGTGCTAACTCTAAGGCTACAATTTTGGCACAGAAATTTTTAGTAAATTTGAGGGAAGAGGAGTGGGGTGAAAAATGATACATCAGGGAAAGGGGGAGGAGATGGAGAGCCAGCTCACCCTGAGTCAGTGGCTCCTGTCCTCTCGGGCTGGGGCCAGCTCCCTGCTCAGGCTGTTGCGACCTGGCACGTGGGTTGCAAGCCCCTCCGGTTTGGCCTGCCCATCTCTGCATGGATTGAGACAGAGCAGCAGACTGGCTAAACCTGAGGAGTGTGGACAGGTGTGGTGGGTCGCAATGCCACTTGGTTTGGGGGCCTAATCAAATGTGTTTTTACAGCTGTTTTCAAGATTTCACAGACTTTATCCAAGTTCATGAAGTTCAGAGCCTCCGCCCTAACTGAAAATAGATGCCAGGTCCTAAAGATCTGTCTTTCTGCTGTGGCCATCCTACCCTGTGTAGTGAGGCAGAGATTCATGGCATTTAAAGCCAGATGGCACCATTATGAGGATCTAGTTTGGCCCCTCAATAGCACAGGCTGGAGAATGTCCCCCAGCAATTCCTGCACTGAGCCCAGTAACCTAGGGCTGATCTAGGGTGCAGCTGTAGAAAGATATCCCACCCTGATTTAAAGACTCTGAGTGCTAGCTACCTGCTCGAGCCTTAGCCTTCTGTACCCCACCCCACATACAGGCACAACTCCCTGTCCCCAGGCTGTTGGGTATGAGGTAGCATCCACTGCGCACACCACATCACTGCATATCCCCTTTCAGCAGACAGACCATCCCCTTGTATTCACTCCTTGCACACGGTGGTGGTAATCTTTGTACAAAGGATGCCTTGTGAGGTATCATTTGAAAACTCATAGTTTGCTGGTCATTACTGCCCTGGTAAAATATGCGTGGCAATGCTGTGTGTAAAGTTATAAGATTCCACTTCCTAAAACACGTTCCAGGTCTGGGGAGTGACCAAACCAGTTCCTCAGAGACAAAGGGGAAGCCAATGCCTCAGCCAGGTGTAAACAAGGTCAGTGGGCCCTTACCTGCTAAGTGGATATTCATTGGCAGGAAAAGGGACCTGGGCAGAAAATCTGCATCTTAGCAAAGAAACAGTCCTACAGTTCGCACCCACACAGTCTGCCTGCCGCCATGCTCCCAGCTGGAAATGCTTTGTAACAGGAGGACAGGACTATAAAAAGAAGTGTACCCTGTGACGTTGGACCCCGTAATGCTTTATGGAAATGTGCTTATGAAAGTAAATATGACATAACTGGAATATGTTTTATGCTAGATATGCCATGTAACATATTTCTGCAAAGGTTATGATCTGCTGGATATATTCATCCTATTTGTATGTATATATCATTTTTGTATTCGAAGTCATGAATATTTGCTGTGTACTTGTTTGAGTTTAAATAGCCTTAGTAAAGCATTTGGTCAGCTTCTTGAGAAAGGAATATGCAAATTAAGTGCCCAATCAAGAAACAAGTAACTGACAATGGATCTTGGAAGACTCCAATACACATAAGAAGTCTTCCTGGAGATATTCAATGGAGCATGTGGGCAATGGCTGCTGCCTGTAAAAACTGAGTCATGCATGGACATGTGACTCCAAAACTCCATCTTGGAGCTGGATTTTGCATAGGAGAGAGGAGGGGGTCTCCACCCACAAGAGAAAGTCTATTTAAGCCCCTGGGAGACCCCTCCATTTTGTCTTCAGCTGGCTCAAGAGATAGCCTCTCCACCCCCAAAGGAGTCACTTTGTTCTGTCTGTTATTACTTGGAACCACTTAAATCCTACTTTTTGTATTTAATAAAATCACTTTTTACTTATTAATTAACCCAGAGTGTGTATTAATACCTGGGGGGAGGGCAGGCAAACAGCTGTGCATACCTCTCTATCAGTGTTATAGAGGGCAAACAATTTATGAGTTTACCCTGTATATGCTTTATATGGGGTAAAATGGATTTATTTGGAGTTTGGACGCCATTGGGAGCTGGGCATCTGAGTGTTGGAGACAGGAACACTTCTTAATCTGTTTTCAGTTAAACCCCCTATTGGGGGACGTGGTTCAGACCCGGGTCTGGGTTTGTAACAGGCTAGCGTGTCTGGCTCAAACTGGCAAGGTTTTGGAGTCCCATGTTGGCAGGAAAAACGGGTTGGCAGTTGTCTGAGCACATCAGTTGGCAGTTCCCAAGGGGGTTTCTGTGATCAAACCCATCACATACCCCTCCTCCTCTTTCTCTGTCCATCAATTCACCACACAAGAAAGAACAAAGGAAGAAGCCATTACACAGAAGAGGGGGTCCTGGCCTAAGGAGTTTGGCCAGTAAGACTGTGGTGAGAAAAACTTTACTTTGAGTTTAACATGGTTTGTTAAGTGAGGCACTAGTTGTGTTTAATCTTTATTTTTCTTGTAACCATTTCTGACTTTTATGCATCATTCTTGGACTCACTTAAAATCTCTCTTTGTAGTTTAATAAACTTGTTTTATTGTTTTATCTAAACAAGTGTGTTTGAATTGAAGGCGTTTGGGAAACTACATTTGCGATAACAAGATTGGTGAATATCACTTCTATTCATAAAGTGATGGACTTTATATGAGCTTGTGTTGCCCAGGAGAGGGCTGAGCAGTGCAAGACATACATGGCTGGGGAAAAAGCTGGGAGTGGAATGTGCTGGGGTCACCCTGAAGTATCATTCACGCTGGTAGGAGCCACGGTTTGGCTGGCTGGCTGCAGCTTACACACAGACGTAGCTGAGAGTGACTTACATGCCGGAGGCTGCTTGTGAGCAGTCCGGACTGGAGGCCACAGCAGAAAGCAGTGTATAAAGGGCACCCCAGGTTACAGGGCTGGGGTGACACAGCTAATCACTGGTCTGGATTATGCCTTGGGCATGTCATAGCCACCTCACTCCTTGAAATGCAACTCAGTATCTATTGGACCATAACTACTGCACATGCATTCAACACAAGCCTGTTAAGTCAAAGCAAGGCGAGCTTTGTATGCGTGGCAGGCCTGCTGTTCTCGTCCTGAAGGAGCGTTTTATTTTTCCACATCCTCAGATACTGTATGAAGAAAACAAATTGTCACCATGCAGCATCTGCAGCAGCCCCACTAAAATCCTGCAGTGAGCGGAGTCATTAATCACGGGAGGCCTGAAGGGTCGCTGCTCCTCAGCGTGTGTGTGTGTACGTGTGGCGAGGGGATTGCAATGGGCTGGGCAGATTTCCATTCCATCTGTGACAGGAAGGGCAAGCTGCTGCCTCTGCCAGGCGACAGGGCTTCCGTTGGAGGGGAAAGCTAGAACTAATCAAGTTCTGGAAAGAATAGTGGTAGCCCATAAAGGTGTATTCCAGCCAAGGGCCAAAAGCTCATCAGCTCCATTAAAACTGCTCCCTTCTCAGGCACTTGTGGAAGTGCAGGTTGCTTCAAGCTTTAACGCTTTATTAGAAAATGATAAGGTCAGAACATGTTCCAGAGGGGGAAGGAAATTTATTGATGTCCTGGCCCTGCAGCAAAGCAGAACTCAAATAACCCAGGTGTTGGGAGAGCGATAAATCCCGCAGTAGAAATCAAGCTGGAAAGAGGACAACATTAGCAACTGCAGACTTGGGACAGTTCATATTTCTCATATCTTGGAGAGAAAGTAACAATATTAAAATGAAAACTCTGCTGAACAATGCAGCAAACCAAGGGGATGTGTCGCACTCAGGGTATGTCTACACAACCTCTTAGTGTGTGCTTTCCAGCATGGGTAGACAGACGTGCACTCTCTCTGCTTGAGTCAGCCTGCTAAAAACAGCAGTGCAGTTGGGGTTACCATGGGTGGTGGCTTGGGCTAGCTGCCTGAGTGCAAACCTGCCTGGACCTCTTGGGTACACACTCTTAGAGACGCTCTCTCCAGCTCTCAGATGAATTCTCTGCCGCAGAGGAAGATAGAGACAAGCCAAATGGAGATTGCACCAGGACTCCCTTGCATGTCATGACAGTGGTCGCCCTACTGGGGTCTCTCTTCCCTTACACATCTCCTTGCTCTGATGACAGGGGATTGCTTCACTAGCTTCTCCTGGGGATTGTCACAGCACTGGATGGCATGGAGTGGATGGAGATATCTTCACTGCTGCCCCAGGGGCTCTCTTCCCTCATTAATCAATGAATCAATTTTCCGCCCTTCCATCCACTTCATCAGGGGAGATTTTTTTAAAGTTATGAGTTTTGTTTCTTTTGGCCCCCCATGTTTGACATCATCCTGAAAGATCCTTCATAGCTGCTCTCTGGAACACCATGACAACCATTTATGTGTTGTACACATATCCGGGATTTATTGTCCTTCTTTCTGGATCTTTGGTAAAAATTCATCAGTTCCTGCAATCTACGGGCCAGTGGACGTGCGGGTGCTCTGGGAGGGGTCTGTGGAGCTCACCGACATCACCAAACAGCCTATAACTGCACAGGAAGCATCCCACGTCATGTAAATAGGAGTGGTTAAGAAAGCTGACATTGCAGGGGCAAAAAACACAAGCTGCTGAGGATGTGCACGGAGAGGGAGTTTGGCTTTCTGAGCTGACCTCTAAAATAACTATCCATTGACCTTACAAATTATGGCAGGTCAGGGTGTCAAAGATGGCTCCACGGGGCCCTGCTACCCTTGGCATTTCTGCCCATCCATCTGCTCAAAAGAGAATTCAGAGTGCGCTGTAGACCTCTCTGTCATTAGCCAGTTGTCCAGCACTCGACTCCAATCTAATACCATGATAAGGATTTATGGTCATGTGGCCCAACTGCATTATCCCGGGGGGAAATCGAGACCTTGCCAGAGGATAATCTGACCATAACTAAAATGGCCATTAATATTACCGTTTTACCACTCAGCGGCACTCAGACAAATGCTATTAATGTTACCACCACCCCGTACAGGGCTAGTGGTTCATGAAAAACAAATATACTCAGGGCCCAGAGAAACCATTCACTGTAGTAGGGTGTAGCCCATTGAAACAACTGCTGGATAACCTGAAATATTGTCACAGACCTGGATTTTTCACCCTGCCAGGATAACCCCATGGACTCCAACACTGGCATAAAGCTGGTGCGACAGAGCTAAGGCGCAGTCCTGCGGCAGCCAGCCGTGTGACATTGCAGGTGATTCTCTGCCCTCCAGAGCTCACAGTGAAACCGGTTTCGTACAAATGAACTTTTTATTCTGCTTCTCCAAATGCACTCTATAAACCTGTTGAATAAATAGGGTCGGTTTGTGTTCTCATTCTTACAACGGGCGCTGATCTCCACACACTTAGGCTCTAGGATTTTTCCATTTAAAATGTAGATATAATTTTCTTTCTTCTTGCTCAGCTCCCTCCAAGCCAATTTGCTCAGGTATGACTGCATATTTAATCAACATCCCAATTTTTCTGAAGTACGGGACATACACTAACAAGGTTAGTGGTCAGTAGGAACACAGGGCATATGCGAGATATTTGGAACTTCATGAAGCAGTTGGTTATCTCATAAAATCTATTTGAAAAATTAGCTGATTCTAGATTCAAAGCTACTCAATGGTGAATAAACAAAAGGGGGAAATAAACAGCAATGAATTGAGGCGAGAGACTCAGAGATTGAGCCTAGCAGATGACAGAACGAGGAGTAATGGTCTCAAGTTGCAGTGGGGGAGGTTTAGGTTGGATATTAGGAAAAACTTTTTCACTAAGAGGGTGGTGAAACACTGGAATGCGTTACCTAGGGAGGTGGTAGAATCTCCTTCCTTAGAGGTTTTTAAGGTCAGGCTTGATAAAGCCCTGGCTGGGATGATTTAACTGGGAATTGGTCCTGCTTCGAGCAGGGGGTTGGACTAGATGACCTTCTGGGGTCCCTTCCAACCCTGATATTCTATGATTCTATGATTCTATGACACTGTCTGTGATCAGAAGCCGTTTTATCCAGCTTCTTCATTAATGAATGGGAGGAGGAGAAGCCAATCCCACGTGACCAGTCAGCTCTCTGGCAATCACTAGCAAGTGCTCTGCAGACCAGTCTGTTGACCTCTGCTGTCCCGAGTCAGCAGGATTCCACCTGCAAATGGATGAGGAGGCCTGCAAAGACCCAGCTGTAAGGCCTGTCAGAAGGTGCTAGTGTCCGGAAGATGCCGAGTTGCCCTTTGCAAAAATACTGTAGTGCCTAGGGAGGGAGCTGGGTGTGTGCGCGGGACAGAATGCCACAGAGCCAGAGCCTTGCACAAGAGAAGACACGCAAGCCCCACTGCTTGAGACGACTGGAGAAAGGACTTGGTGTGAATGAGCTGAGCCATGACACTCGCCAAATGACTCTCCCTGGTGCCTTTCCAGAGGGGATTCTCCCAGACCTATGGCCTTGGCTTTCTAACATGGTATGGCTGGATTCCTGAGAGTGCTGGTAGAAAGGTTCTGAACCCAAACTCCTTGCCTGACAAAACAATGCACTGCTAAGGAAATCTGGCCAGTCACAGTGCCATGGCTAAGGTAAATCGTTGCCACTTTTTCCAAGTGCATACCCAGAAATGCGTGACGAATCAACACGATCTTCCATTGCTGGAATTCCTCAGGGCAAACAGCAAAAGGGGTCAGAGTGAGATGCTGAAATAGAATGAAAGCCACAGTTAAAATCCCACGTGAATAAAATGCTTCATGCATCCCACAGGAGGGAGGAACAGAGGGAAATTATTTCAGGTTTACTACAGCTCCAAGAATGTCAAAACATTTAGTCACATAGAACGACTGGGCTGAAAAACCAGCTCAGTGGAAACGTGGTAGGATGCCAGGCACTGGCTCCACTCACAGCCAGCAAAGGAACAGGACTTTCCCAATGGGACCACAATGGCCTGTGAGGAGCTGTGCAAAGAGCCACTCCAGGGCTCCTGGAGAAATGCTGAATAGCCCTGAGAGGGCAGTGACTGAGCGCCTGGAGGGCAGGCATTTGATACATTTTCAGAGATGCTCCCCCTTCCCCTCTGGCTCGTCCTCTGCTTCAGCTGGGCTGTTTTAGTTCTGTTCTAACTTCATGGGTGTCTCCTATCTCGTGTTTGCCCCCCTCCTTCTCGTCTCCTTCCCCAGTTAGTTCAAGATTAATTTCAGAGACTTCCAGTTTGAATCTGAAGTGTCTTGAACCTGAACCTCAGCAGGGTTTAGATTCTGTCTCCAGCCCTCTTGGGAAGTGCTGCTGAGGATCCAGGCAGCCCCAGCACTGAGAGAGAGAATATCACAGCGACTGATTAACAAATTGGCCCCTGTCTGGACAGCCCTTTTCTTCTGAGATTTCTTTTCACAAAAGCCAGGGAAAATGTTAAACTAACCCGGCTGCTTCCTTTCCAGATGGAAATGTAGCTAGAAAGGCACATTTTGTAAGATGAACATTAGACAGGAGAGAAGAGACTGCATCACTCTTTCCTCTCCTGGCCTTTGCTTTGTAGACAGTCCCTGGAGATTACTGGCTTTCACACTAACAAGTAGCTCTGTTAGGCAGCAATTTGGGTTTTGATGCATTTTAATCCTTCTCACCATGAATGAATTCATAGACTATTGCAGAATTATACAAGCGTGATTCCTGCCTCGTTAAGACGGGTCCTTGGGAGTCTGGCCTCCTGCACGTTGTGCAGTCGTGCTCTTACCACCCAGGCAATCATAACTGGAGTTGGGAGCCATGCTCCAGTGCTCTCCGAGCTGAGAAATTGCTCTACCGAGGATCAATAGCATAGGGCGCAGGCCGTGTTACAGAAATTAAAGGGAAAGCAGGCCAGCTGCTAGCTCTGGGAGTCTCAGGTCTGCCCCGGTGATAGATGCGGGTTTGGATGCAGAACTCTCCATCGGAGCTGGGGGCTGGCGTCCTGGTGGGAACCACCAGAGTCACAGCCCAGATGCTGTGCGGCAAGTAGCATGAATCAGCAGGCTGAGATCACACTGCATGTGATTACTTCCCCTGGCCTGCACTTCCGCCCACTCCTCCGCTGTAGGACAGGCCAGCGGTCAGTAGAATGAAGTAGCATGAATCAGCAGGCTGAGATCACACTGCGTGCGATTACTTCCCCGGGCCTGCACTTCCGCCCACTCCTCTGCTGTAGGACAGGCCAGCGGTCAGTCCCTCCAGGATAGCGATTTAATGTTATACAGCCTTACGCTTCTGAGACAGAGAGAAAGTTAATTTTAAAAAA
Source organism: Caretta caretta (assembly GCF_965140235.1). Lineage (NCBI taxonomy): Eukaryota > Metazoa > Chordata > Testudines > Cheloniidae > Caretta > Caretta caretta. Next base: position 1,090,714 of record NC_134215.1, read on the forward strand.
GCGAATAAGTATAAACTATCTACCGGCAATATTTGCCTTGGTTGCGACTATTTCTCACAACCCCCTGTTTGGTGTTCGTCACCCACACCTTCATGTGCTGCTATTGCAAAACACTGACAAAACGACCTCCCTGTACCTAGAGAGACAACGGGGTGAGGCCGTACCTCTTATTGGACCAACTCTGTTGGTGAGAGAGACCAGCTTTCAGACCGCACCGAGCTCTTCCTCAGAAAGGAACTCTGAGCATCACAGCTAAATACAAGATCAAACAGATAGTTTAGCATAAGTAGTTAGACACTAGGTTTATGGCTTATTACAACGATCCGTAACCCGCTAGCCCCCTGTTTTTGTCCAAACACTGCAGAGGTGTTAACGGGTCTCTCTACCTTGAATGGTCCCTTACAGCATGCACTAACTGCCTATGCTAAACACTCTGTCCAACTTTGCATTTAGCTGTGATACTGGGATTTCCTTTCCCAGACCTGAAGAAGAGCTCAGTGGGGCTGGAAAGCTTCTCTCTCGCCTCCAGAAGTTGGTCCAATAAAAGATCATCCCTCCCCCACCATCTCTTCCGCAACAACAGTCTTAAGCTCTCACACCCAGCAGTAATTCCAGTCTGTTCTCTGGCTTCAGTGACAGGGAGTGTGCCGTCTGATCTACATGGAGGGGCACAGTCCCCAGCCACCCACCTCACACCCGACACCTCTTATCCCTGCCTGGTTCAGCTGCCCAGTTCCTGCAGGCCGTCTCCAACATCCCTTATTCATAGCCTCCTCCTCACTGAGCTCCCATTTGCTCAGCTTTCAGACGGTGACTCTGGGTGCATCCTGACAGGCGGTTTGCAACAAGGAAAGCTTCCTATAGAGCTTCTAAATGGCTACTGAGTGGATGTTTAGTGATGCCAGACCCCAGAGTCTGGCTGCATCTAGCTCTTCCAGCAGAGTCACTCCACCCCGTGCCAGCGAGTCTGCAGGCAAACAGAGTCCCCGAAACCGACACTGTATCGTCCAGACTGTATCTTCCCTGGTTTACACCCTGAATGCTGCAGTGAAGGCGTATGGGTTATAGAGGCCCATGCCTTGTCCCTATGGCAAGCAGCCACTCACTTGCCCAGTACAGGTTGACAGCTGGCCCTGGATCCCGGCAGAAGCCCAGAGTGCTGCTGGATGGTACAAAACCTGCTGTGGTTGTGGCTGCTGGCCATGAGGGTCACGGTGTTTTTCTGGTTATTGGTCCAGGCCCGATGCTTAGCAGGCTTTGCACTGGGAAGGCCCAACACACCAGATCACAGCGCCTGGGTTATTTCAGTGCCATGATGTCAATTGTCAGTGGATTTGCACCCCCCCAACCCACCCCCAAAGCTTGCAGGAGCTTGTGTGCTCCTCTGGCATCTCCATCCCACCTTCTTCCTCTTGTTGTGGTTTTTGCTCATGTTTCCTCTTTGCACTGGTAAAACGAGTGTGAGACAAACACATGGTAATAAACTCATTTCCACCAGCACCTGCCCTAGAAAAGCAATTTTATCTGGGTAAAAGGAAAGGAGCCTTTCCACTTCGCACTAGGGGCAGACTCCGGTGACTCACGAGATTGAATCCTTAAACTCCAATCTACAATTTAAAATGTGATCAACCTGGCCTGCCTTTGTAAATGCACTTAGATTGCATGCACTTGGCTTTGCAGACAGGGAATTTGCAAGGCACAATATTACGCAGAGCTTTTAAAATCTTGCTGTAATTTCTGCCTTGCTAAATGAGCCGGCATAACAACCAGAGTGCAAGGGCTGGGGAGAGTGACTTCCCACGGACACCAGAGCTATGCAGCTGTGCCCCTGGAATGGCCCAGGCAGAAACCACTGGGATCAGCCAAGGCTGGGTTAATGCCATCCAGGGCCCATGTGGCTCTGCCCCTGAATTTAGCCCTGTCCACAGCATGGACAGTGGGAGGAGTACCACCCTCTGGTCCCAGAGAGGCACCGGCACCAGCACCAGCATGGGGTCACTTTTGTCCCCAGGAGAGGTAGCAGGGCCCCATCCACACAGGACTGGTGGGGAGCCATCAGGGGGCCCCAGTATTTACTCCAACAGCCAGGGCATATCTGTCTGGGGAATGGGCTGGGCTTCCGGCACCCTTCCCCTCCTGCCGTAATTGTGAGGCATATGTATTAACACCACATAAGAGGTTCTGAATCCTCAACATTATGTTTAAAGTCTGTGACCCAAACAGGGAGAAAGAGGCTCTCCCAGACCGACTGGAACGTCACAGCTCTCTGTCCATCTACCTGTCTCCAAAGAAATCAAGCAAGGAGTGACCAAAAACAATGGAAGCTGCATTGCATAGAAATCAGCAGGAGGTGGGAGGTCCACAGGAAGGGAAGACCAGCATGAGCTCATCCTGTCCCTTGGAAACAAGGTCAATGACCTTGGAGAGGTGTGCTTTTCAAAGTGTTACTGGACTCAAAAGGGAGGGGCAGAGAGCCCCTAAGTAATCCAACACTAGACAGACACAAGGGGACAGAGTTCTTGCAGCGTGAGAAAGGTGGGTCCTTCGACCAAGGGGGCTGAAGTGTCTGGGAACTGAGTACAGGTGAGAACCCTACTTAGGCAAGATTGTGATTCGCTGAAATGAAGTTTTAGTTTAGAAGCATATTTTTACTATTGTTTGTTTGTAATCCCACATTTATACCTTGACTTGGCGTCACTCAAACCTCAAACTTTTTGTTTAATAAATCTGTTTTACTTTTACTCTAATCCAGTTCAGTGCTTTAATAAAAACAGAGTGTGTGTTAACCCCAGGTAAGGTACTAAGCTGCTGGGAACTGTCTCTTTAAGGGAGTTTAATAACTTCTGTAAGTGCTCAGCGAGAGGGCTGGATACTCCAGGGCAGACTGTTTGGGGGAATTCAGGACTGGGAGCGTATTGGGGGTCATGCTGCGGGGCCGTGGAAGCCAGGGTGTGACCTGCATGCTGATTTGTGAGCTGTGAGTGTCAGGGCTTTGAGCCACAGCAGCACACCATTGAATGCACCCAGAGTTGCAGGACAGGGAGTGAGACACCCCCTTCCTGGGCTGGGTTGACCCCAAAGCATTACAGACAGGGACAATATATAGACCTTTTAATGGAAGTTCAACTGCAACCTGTACTGCTGACCCACATCTGCCCCTCCGTGACCACTGCACACCCACTGCATGCCCGCCCCTCCATGCCAAATGCACAGCCCTTGCATGTCCACCCATATCCACTGCACATCCACTGCATGCCTGCCCGCATCCACAGCACACCCACAGCATGCCCGTGCACTGCCACTGCAAACCCACTGCAGGCCCTCCCACAGCCATGGCACATCCACTGCATTCCTGCCCCTCCATGACAACCGCACACCCACTGTATGCCTGCCCGCATCCACGGCACATCCACTGCATGCCTGCCTCTCCGTGACTACTGCACACCCACTGCATGCCCGCCCACATCCACGGCGCATCCACGGCACATCCACTGCATGCCTGCCTCTCCATGACTACTGCACACCCACTGCATGTCCGCCCGCATCCACGGCACATCCACTGCATTCCTGCCCCTCCATGACCACCGCACACCCACTGTGTGCCCGCCCACATCCACGGCACATCCACTGCATGCCTGCCTCTCCATGACTACTGCACACCCACTGCATGCCCGCCCGCATCCACGGCACATCCACTGCATGCCTGCCTCTCCATGACTACTGCACACCCACTGCATGCCCGCTTGCATCCACGGCACATCCACTGCATGCCTGCCTCTCCATGACCACCGCACACCCACTGCGTGCCCGCCCACATCCACGGCACATCCACTGCATGCCTGCCTCTCCATGACTACTGCACACCCACTGCATGCCCGCCCGCATCCACGGCACATCCACTGCATGCCTGCCTCTCCGTGACTACTGCACACCCACTGCATGTCCGCCCGCATCCACGGCACATCCACTGCATTCCTGCCCCTCCATGACCACTGCACACCCACTGCATGCCCGCCCACATCCACGGCACATCCACTGCATGCCTGCCTCTCCATGACTACTGCACACCCACTTCATGCCCGCCCGCATCCACGGCACATCCACTGCATGCCTGCCAATATGCACTGCACACCCCCTGCATGCCCGCCCACAGCCATGGCACACCCACTGCCAGGATTTTTAAGCCCCATTCCACATTCAGCAGCACTCCCATGGGCTGCAGTGGGGTGACTGCAGTACTGGGCCCAAACCGTGGGACTGACTCCGTGGGAGTCAGTTTGTGAGTGTGAAGCACAGAAGATGCATTTCTCCAGAATCAAGCAGGGAACAGAATTAAAACTTACAAGCCATTTAAGAAGCTGAATCCAGGTAGCTCCAGTCTTGTTAAATCACATTTAGCGTTACTTTGACTAACCTGCTTTTTCTTTAATAAGAAAGGAAGCGTGCCTGGAACTATCCTTCATAAATGCATTTTAACAACAAGAGAACAATATAAATAAATGCTCCAACACATTTCAGTGTCACTTTAATTTACATTTTCAGTGACCTGCTATTGAATGGGCTGATGTTAAAGTGCATTATGCTAAGTAATTCGTAGCAAACACGGTAGTAGTCTCGGTGATATATGTAAATAGGGAGAGCCCTTATTCGTTAACTTATATTCCATTTTCCTTCATGAATTTTAAGAGAAAAATCTCATTTTCTAGCAGAGACTCCAGCAGGGTTTCCTCTCGTCTGACAGCATGTGCTGGGCAGCCAGCCCCTCTCAGGACTGACTGCTGACGGGGGAAATCTGGTCACAGACCTATTAATAGATTACATATTTTATGACGTCCGGGGCTATGTCTGATTTGTTACTTAGCCACAGCCCAATAGGCTTTCCTCCTGCCCAGCCCTGGAGCTGTAATTTCTTTCACTGAAATACACCGGGCCTGCGGGCATGCAGTGGGTGTGCAGTAGTCATGGTCTCAGCATGATTAGTGGCCCTGCTTGCGGGGGGCTGGCACACTGTGTACAGTGCGGGGGCTGTGAGCCATTGAACCAAACTGTAAACTCTGAATACGACGGAAACCACTTCGCAGCACGGGGCGCAGAGCCCGCCCCGCTCTCCTAGTTCCAGCACCTCTGCCTCTTGGAAGGACTAGAATCCCGGGGGGCCTCTGCCAAACTACAGACTCCCAAGGAGAGTGCGGGAGGCACCCACAGTGCTCTGCTCCCAGCTCCTGGCCGCCAATCGAGGAGCATCACTGCCATGGCTTCCAAAGGCCCGTCCACACGCATCTTTCATAGGGTAACCGCACCATGGTCACTGCCCGAGAAGCTTTTCTTCTCGACAGCCACAGTGGGACATCCAGATTTTTACAGCATGCAGCGGGGATTCTCATGGGAAATATGCTGCTAATTACACATAAATCTGAATCATATGTTTGTACTCACCCCGAATTGCTCTCCCTCTGTTCATCCTAAACTGCTCGCTCACTCAGATATCACGATGAGAGACTGAAGGGCTTCAGACTATTTCATCAAAGAGAACGTGAAGACGTGACTCACTCCCAGCTTACAGAGTAGCAGCCGTGTTAGTCTGTATTCGCAAAAAGAAAAGGAGGACTTGTGGCACCTTAGAGACTAACCAATTTATTTGAGCATGAGCTTTCCATGCTTACAGGATCTATACAGGGGGAGGCGCTCTCAGACCAGAAGACCAAGGTGCAGCAAGATCCAATGGCTGGAAGTTGAAGTTAGCAAAGTTCAAGCAGAAAATAAAGTGCATGCTTCTAACAGTGAAGGTAGCTAGGGATGGAACCACTTCCAAGGGGTGTGGGGAATTCTCCGCCACACAGAGTCTTTCTCAAGGCTACATTTTAGTTCAATCACAATTGTTGGGCTTGATGCTGGAATCTCTGGGGGCAGTTCTCTGGCTCATGGTATTAGGTCAGACTAGCTGATCCCAACGTTCCCTTCTGTGCTGACAGTCTATGGCTGTCAGAATAGAAGAACATCTTGTCAGTGACCACGAAAGGGTTAACACTAGAACTGGTCTAACATTTTCCATCTCAACTTTTAAAAATGAAAACTGGATTGTTCCCCAAAATGTTTAGCTTTGTTTGAAATTTTCCAATTTTTCAGTTAAAAAAATAAATTGGTAAAATTTTCTCTTTCTTTCTTTCTTTCTTTCTTTCTTTCTTTCTTTCTTTCTTTCTTTCTTTCTTTCTTGTAAAAGAAATCGATATTTTCAATAAAAACATTTTTAAGAAATGAAATTTTTTCATTTCTTTCAAAGTGTTTCTTGGAACATCCCATCTTCGCACTAGCTGTCTCCTTCTGGCCTACTTGTGGTATGTTGGTAAGGCAGACCTTTAACTTGCAATGTCCAGGCTTTGTAAGATCTGTATTATCTGAAAAAACTGCAGTGTTCTCAGGAGTTTTGGATCTAGTCCACTTAACTCCAGGCAACAAACACTCTTGCCTGGGAATTACCTCAGGCATTAAAAGATGTTTAGGAATCATGCCTGTGACAAGAGTCAGTCCAGGGCTTGGGGGTTCTGGGATACTTTGCAAGCTGTACAAGACTGGGGCAATATTCCTCCAGTACGACCCCCCACCTCCACATGGCGCATCCGCCCCTCCCTCTTATGTCTTCTTCTTACTGTCCCTCCTCCACTACTTCCAGACTGTTCTTCTGCACCCCAGGCATTCTCCCTTACTGTAATTTCCCTATCATGGACTGTCACGTGAGCCAGGCATTAATCATACTGACGCACGTAACGGGTGCTGGTGTTATCAAACTGACGTGTGTATCAAGACATAATCCCTGTAAAAGTTATACATACAGTCATGCACCCTGTATTTCAAGCTGTACTTCTATGCACTAAACAATGCGAGTGCTGCACAGTAACCAAGTTATCTGATGTGGAGATACGTAGTATGTATATGTCCATATTGTTGTGTGCTCATGGTGTCACCTTTAAATGTCTCCATAATTCTTACATGCCAGTCCCCAGAAACTGCAGTATTCATTGCCACTCACTGGGGTCTCGGAGAAGTGAGGTTGGACATACTCACATGAATCTGTGTCGTGAAACTTCTCTTAAAATTTGATTCTCACAAAGCCCAGGGAGGAGATTCTCAGCCATGGGAGCCTCTGCACCTGCTCTGGGTCTCTGCTGGGTCCTACATTCTGTGAGGTGTTTAGCCAGAAAACATTGCACTCAGCCAGAGCCAGGCAAAAGGTAACTAGATCCAAGGAGGACAGTGTTTAGATTTCAGCAGCATTTTGCCAGCCCTGCAGGCCTGGTCTGCACCTGAACTGAATTCCAATGCTCCTCTGTCTGACTGCACTTTGCCCCAGGGAGGCTTTTCTCTGCAACGTGCTTTGTCTCCCTGGCACCAGGATCATCTCCGCAGTTAATTGTGATGCGAGATTTCCTGATAAGAAAAATAGTCTGATAAACAAGAATGTCCTGTGTGCAGAAGCAGGGTCTGCACCATCTCATTTACTTGGATCCTGCAGCATAATCAAAATGTGCTGGCCCAGGGCACCTGCGTGATTGCTGGACTTTTTACACTGGGCTGTTGGCAGGATGCAGACCCTAAAGCCCCAGGCCTGCTAGCTATTGCAGGTACTGCCAGTTCCTAGTAAGGAGGGACAGCTGGCAGGAGGGTGGATCCAGGCCTTTCCCCCGCCAATGCGCAGAGAAGTGTCCAGTCGGGTCACAGACAGATTTGTGGAAACTGGTAAAAAAACGAGTTTAAAGAAATCTGTTGCCAGACAGGAATATTAGGCACTGTGAAGGAGGCAGCCGGATGAAATTGTTGCTAGTCCAGTTGGCAGGACCCCATAGTACTGCTTCCTCTGGAGTGTGAATCTTTGCCAGCTGCGTTCGTCTGCCTGCACTCCTCTTGGAATTCAGAACATTCAGATTGTTCCAACTTCAATAAACCAGCTTTGTTTCCAATGTATACGAGGAGATTTCAAACCAGGCTTGAAATGGAGCTAGAAAGTGGTTCACAACCTGGCTGCCAAAGACCTGAAGAAGAGCTCTGTGTAGCTCCAAAGCTTGTCTCTCCCCAACAGAAGTTGGCCCAATAAAAGATATCACCTCCCACAGCCTGTCTCTCACAGATAAACCTTGCAGAGAGGGTGTGGAGGGCAGCAGTTCTCCAGTCGCGCTGTAATCTGGTCAGGGATTCACCTTTGTGTGAGCTCCGGCTGCTGAAACGCTCTTGTGTCTGGGCCTTTGTACAGCTATCCCCAGTGGGAGTTTTACAGCATGAAACCCAGAGCTCTGTGACCAGAGGACTTCGCTGGGAATTAGTTTTACCTCCCAACATCAATATCCGTGTTGGGCTGCACCGGCCATGGCCCAGGCCTGGCTCAATGCGACTAGAATAAGCTGCACAATATACTATTCTCCATGGTCATGGGTCTTTCCTTCCTGGGGTCAGCTTGTTTCTCTTTCTGAGGCTTAGGGTTCTGGAGTGCGCAGTGCTTTGAGCTCTCAGATTGTAGAATGAAGCTCGTGCCAGTGCCCCTGGGGTTCTGGCAGCTGATTAGGTCGGAAATGCAGAGGTATGAAACATGCCCGTTGAAAGGAGAAGTAGGGTCACCTGCCGCAGCCTGTGAGAGCCCCCGGCCCTGCACCCATCCACAGGGCTAATAAAAACAGAGGCTGCAGCGCTGCCCACACAAGCGAGGAATCCAATCTGCCCAGGCAGGGGCCAGGCTCTGATGCACCCAGGGAACCGCCAGACTGGGTCAGAGCCAAGGTCCATCCAGTCCAGTGGCCAGCACCAGGTACTGCGGGGGAGGGTTGGAGTGGGATAGTCTGCCCCCATGAAGGCCCTGGCCTCCACTATGGGCGTCAGCCGTGAAGCAGGAGTTTTAATGACTTTAGATTCGAAAGGTGCTTCTGCAGCAGCCACGCTCTGTAGTTGACCTAGGACAGGGATTCTCAAACTTCACTGCACCGCGACCCCTTTCTGACCCCCAAAATTACTGCATGATCCCAGGAGGGGGGAACCAAAGCCTGAGCCCACCTTGAGAAGGGTGGGCCTGTAACCCTGAGCCCCACCACCAACAGCTGAAGTCCTCAGGCTTGGGCTTTGGCCCCGGGACCCAGCAAGTCTAACACCTTCCCTGACAACCCCATTAAAATGGGCTCACGATGCACTTTGGGGTCCTGACCCACAGTTTGAGAACCACTGCCCTAGGAAATTGGGGGGAGGGGCTGGATGACAATGCTGAGGCCACGGGTCCCTGCATGCATGGCCCTTGCATTTGGCAGATCCCCAAGGCTCTCAGGAGATGTGGGGCAGAGGGGACGAGCCCCTGGTTTCATCCATGGGGTGAGGGAGGGACACAACCCCTTGGCAGCAGAATTCCAGGGAACCCCTTTGAGCTGGACCTCTGCAGAAATAGCTCCTGCCGGGAGCACCTGGGGCAGGGCCTGGCCCTGTGCGTCTGTATAGAGCCAGGGACTCCTGAGGCGCCCTGTACATGGTCACTGTACCCATGGAGACACGTGAGCCGCCCCTCACACCAGGGTCCCGCATCCGCCGAGCGCTCGTGACTTGTGTCACTGGCCCCTTCATCCAGCTCTGCTCGCAGCCAGGCAGGGGTACATGCCGCAGGCGCTACCCTGCTTTCAGACTGGTGTAAACGAGAAGGGATTCGGTTTCACCACCAGAGAGCTGGATTCAGAGTCTAGCAAGTCCCAGGTGAGAAGCGGTTCAGCCCTCTCCCAGCTCCTCCCAGACCTTGATCTAAATCACAGACGCTCACCCAACCAGACCTCACCCTGTTCTAACACCAGATACAGGGAGAACGTGGGGGGCTTTACTAGCCTCACCGACTCAGTGAGGCAGGGCAATGTTATCCCACTCGGAAGGGGGGGGTAAACTGAGGCACAGAGCAATTTGTCCAAAGTAACACAGTATATCAGTGCTGGGGTGGGAGCAGATGGCAGATCTCCTGAGTCCTCACTGTGTGCTTTCGTCACCAGACCGGCTTCCTTTCAGTGAAAGGCGTTGGGATTCTCACCAGTGTTGCTGACTAGAGACCCAGGACTGGACTAGCAGAGGGGATGGCAGAGGAGGACTGAGTGGGGCACTGGTAGAGCTGGGGGTGGGGGAGGGAGTGCAGGGGGGTTGGCTGCAGCTCAGGTTTGAGGGGCCTCAGCACAGTGCTCGGCGGGGGAGGTGGGGGGTGGAGTTGGAACCCAGCCCTGGTAGGGCTGGGGGAGAAAACCCAGCACTGGGGTTTGTTTTTGATTTCCTTGGCCTTTTTCAGGCCTGCAGAAGCCGTTGCTGGGACCCAGATTACAGCCGGTCAGGGATGTGTACGCTCTTCCGGAGGGGAGGGGCTGAAACAGCCCGAGAAGACCAGCTCACACATCACTGGGATCCTCTAAGGCCTCCCCGAGTCCTTAAAAACCCGTCCACAGCAGGGAAAATCTCAAGACAAGCGGCTGAGGCCCATGTCCACCTCCTGGCCAGGCTCCCTGCGGGGGTGGGGGGGGGGGGGTCCTGTGCTCCTCGTTAGGGGCTTTTACTGGAAAGCGTTTTACAGACCAGGTCACTGGGGAGGAGTTTTCTGAGGGGTTTTGGGACCTTGGCTGTGCTGAGCAGGGATTTGCTGGCCTGATTGGGAGAGGGGTGAAGCTTGCTGCCAATTAGGTTAATTGGGAACCAGGCTGGGCTCTGTGGGAGCAGGTTCTCTTGGGATCTCAGTTTATAAAAGGGGGAGAGAGAGCTGCCTCTGGGCAGTCCCCAGGGGCTCTTAGTGCTCAGAGGCGAGGCTGGGCTGGGCTGGGCTGGGCTGGGCAAGGCAAGGCAAGGCAAGGCAAGGCAAGGCAAACCGCTCAATAGACGAGTCAGGTCTGAGCTCGCGCAGGGCTGGTGCTTTAGGGTATCAGGAGCTTTGAGATGGCAGACAGAGGGTGACAGCAGGGTGTCTATAGAGCCATTCCCCCGCTCCAGTGGCGGGATTAATCCCTCGTCAAGAGGGGGCAGAAGGGATGGTTCAAGGGCTCCCCACTGAAATCCTGACCCTGCCTTTCGAAGGACTGGGAAGGTCACTAGCGTGTGGGGAAGTCGGCAGTGGCTGCCCAGAGGAGCAGCCCTGCAGGGGAGCTCTGGCGAAGGCTTGCCCTGAAGGGTGGAGGAGGAGGAGGAGGAGGAGGATGTGAACAGGAGAGGCAGGCCCAGCCCAACCTGGCTGCATTTCCCTAGGGCTAGGGGGATGCAGGGAGCGCTGGGCCGGCCTGGGCCGGTGGAGCCTGGTGCGGAGCCGAGCTGACTGTGTTCCTAGCTGGCACTTTCATCTCCAGGAAATACTCGTGAGAACACAGTCAGGCCCAACAAAACCTCCTGGTGGCATGAAGGTGGGAAATGTCTGACTGGAGCCCAGCTGGCCCCAAGTAGGGTTGCCAAGCCTCCAGAATTGTCCTGGAGTCTCCAGGAATTAAAGATTACTCTTTAATTAAAGATTATGTCATGGGCTGGAACCTCCAGGAATATGTGCAACCAAAATTGGCAACCCTAGCCCCAAGGCCCCACTGCACTTTCTTTCCAAGGCCTAGCGGCTGGATTCTCCCCTCTCGGAGATTGTAACACAGGGCTAGTGCAGTCTGCGTGACCTCGCCCAGCGGCACCGCCCCTTTCCAGTCCACCTGCCCTTCGTACGGAGACTGAGGGGCGCTGCCCTTCCCCCTCCGCTGGGCGTGAGCCGTGCGCGGGGCCCATCTGTCTGGCCATCACCAGTGTGAGGCGGCCACGCCGCTCACTTAGCTCATTCCAAAGCAAGCCACAAATCAACAGCACGTGCAGGTGTCGCCAAGTAACACTTTGCCATCCCCAAGCGAAGAGCCCATCCGTGAGAGTCAATGGTGCTTGGGCTGCTTCGCCGAGAGGGGCAACGCTGGGAAACGGCCCCTAGAATCACGCAGCAAGTCACTCTCTTGCCTCTGGCAGCGGGGGGTAGTTACCACGGGGGGACGCTTCTGTTTTTTTACCATACATGTAAATATTGCTGGTGCGGAGGCAGGGGCTTAGCCCTAATCCACGCTTAGCGGGGCTATTAAAGAGCAAGTTTAACTTGCCAGAAGTGAATGGATTACGATATTTATACCCCTTACCTTCCCCCCCGCCCCAAATAAAGGAAACGGAAACCCAGCAGATGCAACAACCCTTCCACGAAGGCCCCAACATGTTATAAAATGCTTCAAACTCCTTTTGAGTTTTCGAGTTCAGTTGATAATGGCATTGGCGTTCTCTCTACATCAATTTCCCTGCAAGATCAGAGAGATGCCTCTGGAAACATTGATAGTGACAGGAAAAGCCTGAAGTTTTCAAGAATTGGCAACTCTGCTTTTGCTGCTACCATGCAACCCTTCTCCTGCCAGACATGCCAAGTTTGCCTCGTATGAAAATCCTACCCCCATAACCACTATCTGAGCTCCCCACAAACCCTTGCAGGGGATCTGAGCTGCGGTCTCAGGAATGGCACCAGACTAACCCTATAGAAGCTGCAGCTCAGGAATGTGAGTCATTCACACAGCAAGGCCTGGTTTATGGAGTTCATCCCGAGCAGGAAGAGCGGCCGTGACAGACTGATATCCCCCTTCCTCTTCCTTCCCCTCCTCCCCGGACAGTGCTGTGTGCCTGGGGTGCGGATGGAGCGGATGAAGGCGGTTTCATTCATCCCTCACAAGCACAGCCCAGAGAGTGATGATGGGCGAAGGCTCCCCTGCCCCCGAGCCTTGCAAAGGAGCTGCACAGGGATTAAGGCCGTGCCCGGACCTCCCGCAGGAGTGAGACCCCAGACGCGTCCCGGAGCCTGCCCGAGACTGGCCGCAGGCTGACGTGTAGATGGTTCAAACTGAGCCCAGGCAAGACTCCCGTGACGCTGACACAAAGCGAGACCCCTCCAGGAGCACCCGGGCACTCGAGACGCTCTGCCACACCTTTCCGTTGTTCAGGGGGCACGAAGCCCCAGGTCCAAGTGCGCTGCACCGGTGCAGCCAGAAGCAGAGGCTGGGGGCTGGCCGGCCGGCCAGCCAGCGCTGCGTCCCAGCCTTGGTAACACCCACCTCTCGGATGCACTTTACGGGCAGGACTGTGGTGCCAATGGCAGGGGGCTGGGCAGTCAGACTGGAATGAAGGAGCAAAATTTTCCCCGCAAGGAGGATTAGCCATTGGAGCAGCTTCCCGAGGGAACACAGCACGGTCTCTGTCACTCGGTCTTTAAATCAAGGCAGAGGGTGTTTCTGAAAGTTCTGCTCTTGCTCAGCCACACACTGCGCAGGAGTCAGAGGGTGGGTTCTCTGGCCCGCCCTAAACAGGGCAGATAGATAATCCCAATGGTCCGTTCTGGCCTTGACCTCGGAGTCAGCATCATGAGTCATTGCCACAGGTTGGACTCTCGCTGCTCACGTGACATAAGAACGTCCACACTGGGTCAGACCAAAGGTCCATCTAGCTCGGTATCCTGTCTTCCAACAGCAGCCAATGCCAGGTGCCCCGGAGGACATGAACAGAACAGGGAGTCATTTCCCTCCCCTGTCGCCCATTCCCAGCTTCTGGCAAAACAGAGGCTAGGGATACCATTCCTGCCCATCCTGGCTAATAGCCATTGATGGACCTATCCTCCATGAACTTAGCTAGTTCTTTTTTGAACCCTGTTATAATCTTGGCCTTCACAACATCCCCTGGCAAGGAGTTCCACAGGTTGACTGTGCGTTGTGTGAAGAAATACTTCCTTTTTTTATTTTAAACCTGCTGCCTGTTAATTTCATTTGCTGACCCCTAGTTTTTGTGTTATGAGGAGTAGATAACACTTCCTTATTTACTTTCTCCACACCAGTTGTGATTTTATATACCTCTATCATATCCCCCCCTTAGTCATCTCTTTTCCAGGCTGAAAAGTCCCGATCTTATTCATCTCTCCTCATATGGCAGCCATTCCATACCCCTAATAATTTGTGTCGCCATTTTCTGAACTTTTTCCAAATCCGATATATCTTTTTTGAGATGGGTGGCCACATCTGCACACTGTATTCAAGATGCAGGGGTACCATTAATTTATATAGAGGCAATATGATATTTTCTGTCTTATCTGTCCTTTTCTAATGATTCCCAACATTCTGGTCGCTTTTTTGACTGCTGCTGCACATTGAGTGGATGTTTTCAGAGAACTATCCACAATGACTCCAGATCTCTCTCTTGAGTGGTAACAGCTAATTTAGATCCCATCATTTTATATGTTTGTTTGGGATTGTTTTCCAATGTGCATTACTTTGCATTTATCAACATTGAATTTCATCTGCCATTTTCTTTTGCAGTCACCCAGTTTTGTGCAATCCCTTTGTAGCTCTTCACAGTCTGCTTTGGATTTAACTATCCTGAGTAGTTTTGTATCATCTCAAAATTTTGCCACCTCACTGTTTACTCCTTTTTCCAGATCATTTATTAATATATTGAGTAGTACTAGTCCCAGAATAGACCCTCTGGGAGACACTGCTATTTACCTCTCTCCATTCTGAAAACTGACCATTTATTCCTACCCTTTGTTTCCTGTCTTTTAACCAGTCATCAATCCATGAGAGGACCTTCCCTCTTATCCTGTGGCAGCTTACTTTGCTTAAGAGCCGTTGGTGAGGGACCTTGTCAAAGACTTTATGAAAATCTAAGTATGCAATATCCACTGAATCACCCTCGTCCACATGTTTGTTGACCCCCCTCAAAAAATTCTCATTGATTGGTGAGGCATGATTTAACCTTTACAAAAGCCATGGTGATCCTTCCCCAACAAATCATGTTCATTTATGTGTCTGATAATTCTGTTCTTTACTCGAGTTTCAACCAGTTTGCCCAGTACTGAAGTCAGGCTTACAGACCTGTAATTGCTGGGATTGCCCCGGAGCCTTTTTAAAAAATTGGTGTCATATTAGTTATCCTCCTGTCGTCTGGTACAGAAGCTGATTTAAGCAATAGTTTACATACCACAGTTAGTAGTTCTGCAATTTCACATTTGAGTTCCTTCAGAGCTCTTGGGTGAATATCTTCTGGTCCTGGTGACTTATTACTGGTTAATTTATCAATTTGTTCCAAAACTTCCTGAACTGACACCTCAATCTAGGACAGTTCCTCAGATTTGTCACCTAAAAAGAATGGCTCAGGTTTGGGAATCTTCCTCACATCCTCTCCAATGAAGACCAATGCAAAGAATTAATTTAGTTTCTCCACAATGGCCTTGTCATCCATGTAATACACGCAGTAACAAGTACATGTTTTAAACGGTGCAAATGGCTGTTACAAATAAAATCCTCCTGGAGCAAAGAAGGTGACTGGGGGAGAGGGACAGCACTCAGGCAGCCCCTCAGCGGCTGCATTAACAGTGGGGGTGGGCCAGAGGCTAAGGTTGTGGGTGAATGTGGGGGTGGCCTGGTGTTCAGATGGGTGTGTGAATGGTGTGGGACGGCTTTATATATATATTGAGGCTACTGACATCATAAGGCTCCCTGACTGGAGCCACCTGAGACAGACCCTGGGGAAGAGGGACTGGTATTGTTACCCGTGCACAATTCTCTGTCACTTGCACACTCTAGGGCACCCACCTTTACCTAGTTCCTAGGGCTCAAGGCGTAACCTGGTTAATTTAGGCATCCCCCCATCCTTTCCCAGTTCGTAGGGCTCCAGGCGAAAGGCACCTCACTTTACCCCTCCGTGGGCTCCGGGTAAACACCCGTTCCCTGTGGACTCAGGGCTTAATCTTTTGTGGGGTCTCCTTCTTAACAGCCTGATATGACAGTGTTTTAATGTAATTTAGATGGAATGTGAGGATGTGACGTCCTGCTTGTTAGCTCATGGCTGCTGCTCTCCTAATCTGGCTGCAGACAAAGGCCTTATCCTTACAGTGTCTCCAGCAGCCCACACTGAGGTTATTATCCAAACCCTGCCCCCCTTCCTGGGTCACTGGGAACAGAGCTCCACCAAGCAGCTACATACACTATCCCAGCTGGCCAGAGATTTGTAGCCAGTTTCCATGGGGCCCTTCCATCCTTCTCCCATTGACATCAAGGACGTTTCTGCTGTTGTCCTCAGGGGCAACCGGGTCAAAGCTCTTTGGAGTGGAGGAGAGAGCCGGGAACGAAGCTGTGCTCTGTGTCCTGAGCAGAGGTACTGGGCTGGGGGTGGAGCTGGGCTTTTCCCAGGACTCTGCAGAGAGATCTTCATGCACTTCTTCAAGCAGGGAGATGCACGCAAAGATGCAGCCCCTAAATGGGATGAAGAAGTGATATTTCAAAGCTGCTCTGGGTGAGCCAGCACCTGGGCAGGGCTATGAGGCTGCTCTGCTGACTGGGTCTGAGTTAGGGGAGAAGGTGTCTGATAAAGGCACCCACGCAACATTCTGAGATTTTGTAAATTTCCTAGTGACTGGCTGAGTCAGAAAAGCAGCCCTGAGCAGCAGTTTATATTCTGCCAGAGACATTAACTGCAGAAAAACTGAGGTCAAGGCAGAGTCATATAATTTCATGGTTGAAGGCTCTAGGTCTTAGCGAGAACCTCGCCGATCAGGTTTTCCTTGCTGACGGGAAAATGTCCTCAGAGGAATTCTGAGTGCAGTTGGGACAAAGCTCCTAAGACTCTTATTCGTGTCCTGAGTCTTGGATTTGGTGGAGTGGGCTGGTAGCACTTTCCAGTGTGCTGGGGGAGTGCTCGACCCCTGGCTCTGTCCCAGGCCCCACCCCTGCTCCGCCTCTTCCCACCCCCACCTCACCCTTTCTCCCAAGCCCCTGCCCCCACTCCACCCCCAGCCCTGCCTCTTCCCGCCCCATTCCACCCCCTCCCCCAAGCGCCCCACGCCCTCGCTCCTCCCCCCCGAGCCTCCTGAATGCCGTGAAACAGCTGATTGAGGCGGGCGGGAGGTGCAGGGAAAGAGGGGGAAGAGCTGATCAGCGGGGTCGCTGGTGGGCAAGAGGCACTTGGGGGAAGAGGGGAGCAGATAAGGGGGTTGCCGGTGAGTTCTCAGCAGCCCCCACTTTTTCCCCATGGGTGCTTCAGCCTCGAAGCACCCACGGAGTCAGTGCCTATGGCAGCGGGGGTTGAACCTCCAGGTATTCCAGAGATTCAGTTTGGATGAATACCAATGTGTCTCCAAACTGTCTGTACCTGGAGGTCTGGGATCCCGGTGAGGGAAGGTTTTCCTGCCAGATACCCAGTCCCCTGCCTTCCTGTCAGGCCAGAAATGCCACAAGAATGGCCTCTGAGGTCACTTCAAATCTTCTGCTTCCAGTCCCAGGCAGAACAAGGAGACACAGAAGAATCATGAAACCTTTTTAAACCTCTGGCATGGCCCCTTATGAGCCATGGGCCCAAGTTTGGAGGGAAGTGTCAATAGAAAAGGGCCCATTTTATGAACTTGCTGAGGTGCCAGCTAGATTTTAAAGCTGAAATCTAGATTTGCCGGTTTCATAGAATCATAGAATATCAGGGGTGGAAGGGACCTCAGGAGGTCATCTAGACCAACCTCCTGCTCAAAGCAGGACCAACCCCAACTAAATCATTGCAGCCAGGGCTTGGTCAAGCCTGACCTTAAAAGCCTCTTAAGTTTGCTAAATGCTGTAGCCAATACTGTGATGGAATTTAATGAGTATATCTGCTTTTAAATGAGTCCAGGGAGTGTTACCTTAATAACTGAACAGTAGGTTCTTCTCAGGTCAGCCTTTCCTTTGGCTGGGATTTCTCAGATCGGGACACTTAGTTATTCTGAGAAATCAAAAAGTTTATTAATTCACCCAGAATGACATAAGTAAACAATCGACAGTTCATCAGTCAAGTGTAGATAGAACCCATGTTCTCTGCACGTACTGAACACAAAATACACAGGCAGTCTTGTAAGTGATTAACCATGGCCCGTGTGGGGATCCTGCAGTTATGCCAAGGAACAATACAAATTGTCAAGATTTCTTATTACATTTACTGATAATCATCAAGCGTGTGGTCCCTGCAACTCAAATTATTTGGTATAAGGGACAAGTTTTAAAATATCAAAAGCAATTGCTTCAAGTTATTAAGTCTCTCTTAGGCCACTTTGGTCGGGTTTACAAAGAACACACGTAGCATTAGTTAAATGCCAAAATATGATTACTTGACGTCTCGCTAGAAAGTGTAGGCTCAACAAGATAATGTGTTATTTATATTAAAGAACAGAAAGAGAAATAGAATTTATTAAATGAAATCTCCGCACTTCTTAGTCCTATAACCCCAGGGGAGGGCTGTTCACTGGGCCAGTCCCAGGGTCCGATAGCACTTCTGGATTCTGCAGCTTCTTTGTGGGTTCAGCAACTCCTCTTCTTTGTCCTTTACCTCTGGAGGAGAGGGAAGGCTGTCCTGTCTGCAGGGCTTCACAAACTCTGGTCTCCACACGGTGGCCTCGGGTTTATGTACTCTGTCTCCAGGTCCCTTGGAGGAAGGCCATTCTTTTATTTTCTATTGGCACTGGCCAATCTGGGCACTCAAGGTTTCAGCTTAGTTTTCTTTGCTGCTTCTAATAGCATCCAGCAGATGGTGTCAGCGTATTCAGTCCTTTTCTTATCGGAGGCTTCTTATGTTTGATTCTTTCTAAGGGTTGTCCTTCTGGTTTAGACACAAAGAATTCTGCATCTTGGCAGGGGGTTAGACTAGATGACCCTTGTGGTCCCTTCTAGCCCTATGGTTCTGTGATTCTGTATTCCTATTAATTCAAATCCCCCTTTTTAAGCAATTTCTTCTGATACTCCAAAATGACACTCTGGTTGGGTGATTGTATCTTTCAATACTCAGTGACCCAGGAGATCCCTTCCAGTTCTGTGTCCCAAGTAACATTCCAACTCTTTCTGTGCCATACGAGTCATGCGACTTCTATAGTGCAATAATAATTTAGGAAGAAAACCAACAAAATCCAGATATAGTTTTCTAAATGTAGTGGACATAATGAAAGAATGTACAGACTATATCTAATATTTTTTCATTTCACAGTTTTCAGGGTTTACCATAAGATATGAGACATTCCAGTGGAGAAGCAAGGCCATTCATTCACATGTAGATGGGTACAGATATGATTCATAAGGCAGACAAATGTGCACTTTCTTTTGAGGCCAAAGATATTTATTGCACTTCCTAGGGTATCAGGAAGTTTAACCCCCAGACCTTTCAGCTTGTTGGGTCACGTAGCTAGCCATTCTGAGCTGGTTTAAATTTACATTTTCCGTTCTCATCCCTGGCTCTTAATTTGTATAGCCAGACAAAAATTCTCTCCACATGCAGGTCATGAGAAGTTCCTGTCTAAAGGTTTAACAGTCATTTGAAAGTGTCAAGCATCAGAGCTTTCCTTTCCCGGGAACGGTGTAGTTCAACACTAGCTTAACTGAACCTCCTGAAACAAGATGTCCCCCTGCTGGCATGGGCGAATTGATTCCCAATGTGTTTAGCTTGAAGAGGAGGCGGAAGTTTGGAATCTGCATGAGAGTGACAGGTGGTAACCTTGGTTATTATGGAGAGGAGAGTAGGGGGAATGATTGCTTCCTGATTAGGGAAGCAGAGGGTGCCCTGTAGTAACCTATTACCAATATATATATTCTGGGCATATCTGGCACATATACCTCAAAGCTCATATTCTGCCCCTGGCTTATTTCCTAAAATTTGTTAAAGAGCTTGGGGGGGGGGGAGGGTAGTGATGGAAGGACAGACACACTGTATTAAGAAATCCAAATAAATAACCAAGTGGCATAATGAACGAGTGATCCTGGCTACAAGGTCTGTTTGTAAAGGCAGTGTATACAGATGTAAAATCACCTCCCTTCTTGTACCCGCTGCTCCCCTGTTTATACATCCAGGGGTCACATTAGCCCTTTGGCACAGCATTGTGCCTGTCCACTATGACCTCAAGGTCCTTCGAAGAGTCCCTGCTTCTCAGCCTACAGCCCCCCCTTCTGTAGGTACGGCCTGCATGACTTGGACCCAGCTCTGTAACTTTGCATATGTCTGTACTGAACACATTTCATTTGAATGGGCCCAGCTCACCAGGCAATCCAGATTGCTCTGTGTGACTGTTGCACTCACATTATAAACCCCTTTGCCAAACTCTGGGCCATCCATGAGTTTTATCAGGAGTAATTTGTATTTACTTCCAGATCACTACTGGAAATGGTGAATAGTATCCAGCCTACTATTGATCTTTGTGAAACCCCATTAGAAACACCCCCGTAATGGATGATTCCCCACTGAGAACTAACCGTTGAGATCCGTCATTGAGCCGGTTCTTCCTCTGTTTAACATGTGCTCTGTTGATAGTGTATAATGCTCATCTCTCATGGAGTGGCATGTGGTTGAATAGAATATTGTCAATCAAATGCCTTACAAAAGTCTATTCTTTCTATACAGTGAACTTTTATCAATCAGACTTGTAATCTCCTCAAAGAATAAAATCAGATTTATAGGCCAAGATCTATTTTTCATAAAACCATGTGGACTGGCATTAACTTATATTCCTACCTGTCAATTCTTTATTAATTGAATCCTATATCAGCTTTTCGATTATTTTGCCCAGGATTGCTGTCAGGCTAATTGTCATTATCTGGGTCATCCCACTTGTTCTTTCTGAATAGTGGCATGATGTGAGCACTCATCCAGTCTTCTGGAATTTCCCTGGCATTTCAATATTTATTAAAAATAAAAATCAGTGGGCCAGGGATCCCCTCGGCCATCTCATTTAGCACTCCTATGTGCAAGCTACTGGGGCCTGCTGATTTAAACATATTCACCACGAGTACAAGTTCTTTAACATCCTCCTCGGTAACTAATGGGCTGGAAAGTACTTCATCATCCTCATGTGAAACAAGTACATACTCCCGCTTCTTTCCAACTACAGAACAAAAGTGTTTGTTGAACACTCCTGCCTTTTCTACATCATTATTAACCATCTCCACCTAGTCATGGGCCTATACCACTGCCAGGATTTCAGTTGTTTCTAGTACACTTAAAAAAACCTCCACCTTATTGTCCTTAGCCCTGCCAACCACGGATTCTTCCTCTGATGTCTCTTCAGAGAATCATAGACACGTAGGGCTGCCAGGACCTTGACAGCACATCTAGTGCAGCTCCCTGCACTGAGGCAAGACCAACTGACCCTAGACCATCCCTGATGATGTTTGTCTGGCCTGTTCATAAAAATCTCCAGTGATGGGATTCCCCAACCTCCCCTGGAGTCTGTTCCAGAGCTTAACTACCCCTGAGAAGTAGAAAGTGTTTCCTAATATCTAACTGAAATATCCCTTGCTGCAGATTAAGCTGATCAGTTCTTGTCCTACCTTCACTGGACACGGAAAACAATTGGTCACTGTCCTCTCTATAACAGCCCTGTCAGGTTTCCATCCCCCTTCCCCCTCCGGCCCTCTTTTCTCAAGACTAAACATGTCCAGTTTTTTCTTTAACCTTTCCCTTATTGGTCAGGTTTTCCAAGCCTTTTACATTGCTTTTTGTTGCTCTCTTCTGGACTTCTCTTTTGTTGCTCTCTTGTGGACAAATTGTCCACATCTTTCTTAAAGTGTGGCACCCAGAACTGGACATAGTACTCCAGTTGAGGCTTCATCAGTGCTGAGTAGAGTGGGACAGTTACCTCCTGTGTTTAATATACAATGCTCCTGTTAATACACCCCAGAATTATATTAGCCTTTTTCACAACAGCATCACATTGTTGATTTATATTCAATTTGTGATCCACTGTAACCCCCAGATCCTTGTCAGCATCCTACCTCCGAGCCAGTTATTCCACATTTTGTAGCTGTACATTTGATTTTCCCCTTCCTAAGAAAGGTACTTTGCCCTTGTCTTTATTGAATTACATCTTGTTGATTTCAGACCAATTCTCCAACTTGTCAAGGTCATCTTGAATTCTAATCCTGTCCTCCAAAGTGCTAGCAACCTCCCTCAGGCTGGTGTTACCCACAAATTTTATAAGGATCTGCTCCACTCCATTATCCAAGTTAATGAAAATACTGAATAGTGCTGGACCCAAGACAAACCCCGTTGGGGTCCCCCTAGATATGTTCCCCAGTTTGTGTAAGGTCTTCTAACCAGTTATGCCCCCACCTTATAGTAATTTCATCTAGACCACATTTCCCTGGTTTGCTTATGAGACTGTCATGTGGGACTGTGTCAAAAGCCTGACTAAAATTGAGATATATCATGTCTACAGCTTCCCCCCTCCACTAAGCCAGTAACCCTGTTATCCTCTAGATGCTTACAAACTGATTGTTTAATAATTTGTTCCAGTATCTTTCCAGGTATTGACGTTAGGCTGACCAGTCTGTAACTCCCTGGGTCCTCTTTCCCCCAACCATTTAAAGATAGATACTGTTTGCCCTTCTGTTTGCCCTTCTCTAGGCCTCTGGGATCTCACTCATCCTCCAGGAGTTCTCAAAGATCATTGTTAATGGCTCCAAGATTGTTTCAGCGAGTTTCTTTAGCCCCCTAGGTTAGGCACTGTTGAAGCACTGGAAATGTAAAGTATTAACTAAAACTTTCATTTTAACACCATCCCTTGTTCCTTTGCCTTTAGCTGGGGAGAGATTTTAGAAGGAACCCCTCCCCCCCTTGTTTGACAGTCTCTTAGGTGGTCTCAAAGATGACAATAACTGTCCTTCTGGGGGAAAGACAGGGTAGTTGAGAAGGGCTGGAGCTGAGCGGTTGCTGCTCTTAGTCTGATCTCATTACATCTCAGGTGGTGGGTGGGATTCAGCTGGAGCGGGCAGGGGGGTGACATAATCTGGGTCCCTCTCGTTGGCCAAGTCTGGTCAGGACATCGCTCAGGATCAGGACGATGAAGGCGCGGGGTCCCAGGAGATGGTGGGGGTGGCAGCCATGATGGTAAAGCTCGTTCCACTAGCCTCCATCTGTTCTTTTCTGCTTTCCCCTCAGTCTCTTTCTTTCAGGACCCACAAAGGGCGTGGTGGGGGGACACCCCAGCCCCTCATGATTTTTTCCACCAGTTAGACCGAGTTTCCAACACAACAATTTTTGTTCACTGATTTCCAGATCCTCATTTTCTTGTTCACCAGGCAGGATCTTGGGCCTCTTTGTTGAGACTAATGCCGTTTTTCTGTCTCCATTTTGTACCTTTCCCATCAACACTTGTTGTTACTGTGACATCTTATGAACTTTCACATCCTTTCTACAGTTGAGCTCACAATTAGAGTAAATTTGTAGGCCCAAGTATCACAACAGAGTGCAACAGCTTCTTACCGCACAGTGCTGGGTGAGGAGCTGTGTAATAGCAGCTCACTTCGCATACACTTAATATGAGATCACTTGGATTCAGAATCAGATTAGTGCAACTGAGGTAGATGCAAGGTCATGACCCCGTGCTCTGATCCGAGGGGCCATATAAGAACCTAGAGAGAGATGCAGGCTAGGGACCGACTGGCTAAGCAACAGTTCTGCAGAAAAGGCCCTGGGGGTTACAGTGGATGAGAAGCTGGATATGAGTCTGCAGTGTGCCCTCGTTGCCAAGAAGGCTAACAGCATATTGGGCTGCATTAGTAGGAGCACTGCCAGCAGATTGAGGGAAGTGATTATTCCCTTTTATTCGGCACTGGAGAGGCCACATCTGGAGTACTGCGTCCAGTTTTGGGGCCCCCACTACAGAAGGGATGTGGACAAATTGGAGAGAGTCCAGCGGAGGGCAATGGAAATTATTAGGGGGCTGGAGCACATGACTTACGAGGAGAGGCTGAGGGAACTGGGGTTATTTAGTCTGCAGAAGAGAAGAATGAGGGGGGATTTGATAGCTGCTTTCAACTACCTGAAAGGGGGTTCCAAAGAGGATGGAGCTCGGCTGTTCTCAATGGTAGCTGATGACAGAACAAGGAGTAATGGTCTCAAGCTGCAGTGGGGGAGGTTTAGATTGGATATTAGGAAAAACTTTTTCACTAGGAGGGTGGTGAAACACTGGAATGCGTTACCTAGGGAGGTGGTGGAATCTCCTTCCTTAGAGGCTTTTAAGGTCAGGCTTGAGAAAGCCCTGGCTGGGATGATTTAGTTGGGGACTGGTCCTGCTTTGAGCAGGGGGTTGGACTGGATGACCTCCTGAGGTCCCTTCCAATCCTGATATTCTATGATTCTCTGCCTAGTCAGAGAGTTGCAGGGTTCAATGGGCAGAGTTCTGAAGGTGGCAGTGGCCATGGCTGTTGGAGATCTCCCCCCCTCCCATCTAATTTGGGGCTTGCATCTCCTCTGTGCTCGGAGCAGGGCTCTGCAGAGCTCACATTGGAGGAGGTTCTCCAGAAATGTCCAGAACAGCTAAAATCGCTGACTGGGCTCTGGTGGTTGGTTTTTTTGTACCTCTTTAGATAAATTTCTACTCCCACAACTCAGAGCAGCCAGAACAACGCCCTGGGCTCCGTGCGGTCAGCTAGCCACAGTGTGCAGGGCTCCCTCAGCTCCCGCCCACCAACACCACCACTCCCAGTCCCCGCTCCTGTAACCCCTTCAGGGCCAGCACCATCCTCGGGAGTCAGCACTGCATGGGCCAGCAGCTCCTGCGGTTAAAGACATGGTGCTAATAGGTGGCTTGAGTGCAATCATTTTGTTCTCTCCCTAAGCTCCGTGCACTGCAGCTGAGCTGATTGCTAACGCGCTCAATCCTGTGCCTACTGGCTCCAGGGGGCAGGGAAAAGCCCTAAGGGAATAGGGGAGGAGGAAAGTTACTCTGTCAGTCCATCAACGCTAACGTTTGTTATCAGTGCCCAGCACTGCAGACACTGGTTGTTGCAGAGCTGTAGGTGTGCAGTGTCCTTTCCAGACCAATGCAAATGGCAGGTCCCTGCCCCAGGACCTGACAGTCCAAGTGAGATTTCACCCCACCATGTGTTATACGTGGGGAAGGATGTCGCCCTCTCCAGCGGCAGGATCAGTTCGTGACACACCCCACCTGGGCTCTGATCCCCTTTGAGGCTCCTGTAGGTTCGCATAATAATTGTACATCTGAAGAGCTGCCCCGTGCCACGCGGTGCAGGGCCCAGCACACACAGTATACAAAGCGAAAAGGAGTACTTGTAGCACCTTAGAGACTAACCAATTTATTTGAGCATAAGCTTTCATGAGCTACAGCTCACTTCATCAGATGCATGCAGTAGAAAATACAGTGGGGAGATTTATATACACAGAGAACATGAAACAATGGGTGTTACCATACACACTGTAACGAGAGTGATCAGGTAAGGTGAGC
This sequence comes from Caretta caretta, assembly GCF_965140235.1. Lineage (NCBI taxonomy): Eukaryota > Metazoa > Chordata > Testudines > Cheloniidae > Caretta > Caretta caretta. The sequence goes on from NC_134215.1 coordinate 1,115,978, forward strand.
TATTACCAGCAAGAGAGCGGGGGCGAGAGGGGGGGGGAGAAAAAACCTTTTGTAGTGATAATCAAGGTGGGCCATTTCCAGCAGTTGACAAGAACGTCTGACGAACAGTGGGCAGGGGAAATAAACATGGGGAAATAGTTTTACTCTGTGTAATGACCCATCCACTCCCAGTCTTTATTCAAGCCTAAGTTAATTGTATCCAGTTTGCAAATTAATTCCAATTCAGCAGTCTCCGGTTATAGGACTGTTCAACTTTCTTAACAGCTTACACTCCATCTGAGACCTTCTCAAAGCTCTCCACACTGGATCTTTCAAGAGGAAAGTCAGTGGCTTCATTCACAACAGAAACCTTCTGGCTGTTAGGAACTGAAACATTCTTGATTAAATCACTTTCACACCCTTCAGTTGCAGTAAACTGCTTGCAAAGGCTCCATGAGGATTCCTTTCCCTAGGGCTTTTCTATGCAACAATTCACCCTTCACAGAAATTCTGCCCTTACCGTCTTCACCTAAGGCTTGCTCTAGAGGAACACTTTCCTGAGCAACAACAGACTCTTTCTGGGTCTCACTTACATCCAGAATCACCTCTGGCCCATCCGGCGGATTCCTACACAATCCCCTTTCAGGCAAACTGACAGACTTCCTAGATAAAAGGTCAGAAGCATTCTCCTTCCCTTTGCCACACACAAGCTCAGGAATCTTTTCTTTCTTGCTACAGGTTTCCACATCATCAGTAGGTAACGCAATCACATCACCTTCATGCTCTCCTTGTGCCCTGGCTAGGATCTCACCCTGATCAGACAGAGTTGCTACACCATTTCCCAACAACACACTAGCAACAGGCAAAGCACAAGCACCAGAATTGTCTGGTCTCTGGGATTTTGCATAGACACTAACTGGATGCAACCTAGTTACAGGGCCATTCTCCCGAGCAGACACAAACTTAGGACCCTTCCCTTCCTGGAATTGAATCCAGAACCAGTTGAATCCAGAACCAGCTCTGAGACAACTGCACGACCCTCAACCATCACAGGCTGAAAGGCCCCTTCTGTCTGCTCCACAGACAAAGAAGAGCCAGAGACACATTCTCCTTTACCAGACACACAGCTTGGGATCTCATTCCCCTTGTCCCAGCACACAGGGCTGGTCACAGACAACTGCTTGGAGATCAGGGTAGCTCCCTCCACAGGCAAGTCAATACCCCTGACAAACACAGGCATGTTTCCTTCACTGTCACAATTCTCCACCCAGCTAACAGGTAAGGTCCAGGGACTCTCATCTTCCACTCTCCTCGCCTCCCCACACTGCTGACTAGAAACAGCCATCAGCTCACAAGGCTGCCTAGGCTCATCCAGACTTTCCTTACCAAGCACTTTGCCACTCCCCACCAATAAACTGCTGCTCTCTTCACTACACTGAGCTACTTCCAGCAAATCACAGTTACCTTTTCCAGGTTCACTTTTACAAGCTGTACTAGCCAACAATCCATCCCCCAACAAAAATCCACCCTTTCCTTCCTCAGTTAGGGCTTCCACCTGACCATCCACTTTAAACTGCTCCTCAGAAACATTTTCCTGACCAATGAGTTCTTTCTGCTCTTTATCTAACTCCAGATTCACTTCTGAGACATTAGAGAGACATTCAGAAACTTCATTTACAGACGAACAGCTCTTTTCCTTAGACAAACCTTTGGAGAAACCCTCCCCAGGCAAATCATTGCCCATAATAGACATAGGTTTAAGATCATTCCTCTCCTGTGACTGGTTACCTGGACTGAACAAAGCTTTAATATTTTCCCCAATCAAAAGATCCTTAGGCAGTAACTTCCTTAGGGGACAGGCCCAACAAAGAAAATAACAGAACGCCACTAGCCATCACCTTCAGCCCCCAACTAAAACCTCTCCAGTGCATCATCAAGGATCTACACCCTATCCTGAAGGACGACCCATCACTCTCACAGCTCTTGGGAGACAGGCCAGTCCTTGCTTACAGACAGCCCCCCAACCTGAAGCAAATACTCACCAGCAACCACATACCACACAACAGAACCACTAACCCAGGAACCTATCCTTGCAACAAAGCCTCTTGCCAACCGGGGACACCATCACAGGGCCTAATCACATCAGCCGGACTATCAGAGGCTCATTCACCTGCACATGTACCAATGTGATATATGCCATCATGTGCCAGCAATGCCCCTCTGCCATGTACATTGTTCAAACTGGACAGTCTCTATGTAAAAGAATAAATGGACACAAATCAGACGTCAAGAATTATAACATTCAAAAACCAGTGGGAGAACACTTCAACCTCTTTGGTCACTCGATTACAGACCTAGAAGTGGCAATTCTTCAACAAAAAATCTTCAAAACCAGACTCCAACGAGAGACTGCTGAATTGGAATTAATTTGCAAACTGGATACAATTAATTTAGGCTTGATTAGAGACTGGGAGTGGATGTGTCATTACACAAAGTAAAACTATTTCCCCATGTTTATTCCCCTGCCCACCCTTCCCACCCTTCACTTTTCCTCAGATGTTCTTGTCAACTGCTGGAAATGGCCCACCTTGATTATCACTACTTTCTTCCCCCCGCCCCCTCCCCCCCCCGCTCTCCTGCTGGTAATAGCTCACCTTAAGTGATCACTCTCGTTACAGTGTGTATGGTAACACCCATTGTTTCCTGTTCTCTGTGTATATAAATCTCCCCACTGTATTTTCCACTGCATGCATCCGATGAAGTGAGCTGTAGCTCACGAAAGCTTATGCTCAGATAAATTGGTTAGTCTCTAAGGTGCCACAACTCCTCCTTTTCTGAAAGCACAACAGAGGCACCCTTTGCAGATCTTGTGTATCTCTGATTGCACATAGAAAAATATTGCCATGGCTACACACCCGCTGTGGAACTCACACCAGCAACTTCCCCGACACAAATATCTGCAGTTTTGAGGAGCTAGACAAATGCATGGCTGCGGCCAGGAGGCGGGGAACTGGGCTGGATTGTGGGTCTCATCTGGTGCAGCAGTTCTGCGTTCCAGTAAGCGCCACACACTGCAGGTAGGTTCCCTTGGCGAGCTAGGGCTGCAGAGAGGAGCCTGATTGCCACCCGAGACTTGTCTTGGGATCCGGGCTGCCAGCCGCCAGCCACTCCCAGTCTGTGGGATGTCTGGGAGTGGAGATGTGGCTTGGCCCAGGACACAGAGGGAAGGAGAGCGGCTTGGAATTCAGATCTAGATCTGGGTTTGAAGTTGGAGCACACACTGGGGGGCGTTTGGCCCTGGGGCTCATCTCTAATGAACAGTTATCCTGTAATTTCCATAGAAGCCCACAAGTGCTGCTGCGTAGAGCAGTCAATACGGGAACGTGAAGAGCACGAAGCAGCTTGGGGCTGGAATTTGCGAGCGGTGGGATCTAGAAGGAGCTGGATGGAGGTGCAGCTCGTTAGATCAGCTGGCTGCGGGAGGGGCGGACATCCCAGGATGCTGAGTGCCCAGGCAGGGGGATGAAGTCCGCAGGTCCCTGGCTTCACAAATAACTAGGTGCTGGCTTGTGAAGACTCTCTGTGAGCACCAGTTCCCAGCCAGGACAGGGTCAACGCCGCATTCACCATGGAACAGGCTCTGTGAGATGGGGAAGTGGGCAAGCGGCAGAGTCCAGCAGGAGCAGCAGGACAATGGGCCCTGAGGTTTTTACCAAGGTCTAAGCAGGAGAGCGCAGTGGCCAGTCCCACGCTGAGGGCCAGCCCGGATAAGGGTTGGCTAATAGTTGCCATCCACAGGCTCTAGAACTGGAACAACTGCAAGCTCCAGAGCAGCCATAAGGCCTGTGGGGAGAGGCCTGGTGTGCGGGGGGGCTCACCCCATTCTAGCCAGCGAGGTGACTGTCCCAGGGCAAGCCCCACTCGTCCGTTAGTCAGAAAGGCGAGGGACATGGTCCAGGCCTCCACAGTGTGGGAAGTAGGCAGGAGGGATGAGACAGAGGGAGTCTGGAGGCCGAGCTAGTTGACAGACTTGCGGGAAGAAGACGGCTCTCATGTTTAGTGTACGGACACTCAGCAGTCCCCCTGGGTGGCCTGAGCAGGGAGGTGTTCCTGCTCCCCACAGCCTCGTTCACTAGCCCGGGCTGCCAGCTGCTCCCCGTCTGACATCCCTGCGCACTGATGCCAGAGATCCTAGTGAGCAGATAGTCTTGCTAACCTGCTGAGTGGTGTGAGCGGGCCCCGAGGAGTCTGGAAAATAAACTGATGCCACTTTTGTTTGGGGTTAGTATCAGATCTTTGGAAGAAGCTCCCTCCTGCATGCCCTCGAATAAAGCAGAGGCCTGTTCGCCACGCTCCTGAGGAGAAACGACCCTTCGTAGAGAGCTGTAAAGCTCTGGCAGTTTATCAATTGTGAGGTGTGAGGATGCTCTGTGCTCTCACTCCCCACTCCTGCGCCGGTGGGACAGAGATGGGGAATCAGCCAAGTGGCCGAGTCCAGTCCGGGCTGCAAGCGAAGCGGTTAGAAGTCTGGCCCTCCAGTTGTTACAAAGGGCTGAGCGAGAGAGAATGGTGGCAGTCGCAGGCCCAGCTGCGGGCGTGGAGAAGCGTTTGCTCGCCAGCTGCCCCGAGAAGAGCAGACCCTGGTGCAAAGGCCCTCTCCCCTGGGACCCGCTGATGGCAGAGCGTGAGCATGGGGGTGACAGGAGGAGAGCAGTGCTCTGAACCCTAACGATGGCCAGGTAAATGTCAGTACTGTAACTATTTCAGTGATGGTCACCCAACAGCACTTCTGGTTTCTCTGGGACTGTGGGGGAGCCGAGGCTTGGGGATGGGGCTTGGGATGAGAACCACGAGCAGAGCTTCTGGTCAAAACATTGGGGTTTTTTTTTTACAAAAGTGAATATCACAGAAAATTCTAGTTTTGATCAAAATGTTCCTTTTTTTTTTTTTTTGACAAATCTGGAATTTTTTTTTACCAAAAATGGTTTTCAAAAAACTGCCCCCCCCCAAGCCTTTAGGGTTTAGATTTTCATTGAAAAATGTCATGCCCCTTGCCCATGACTGAAACGATATTTTTTAAATTTTCCACAGAACTGACACGTTTGTGTCAGCGTTTCGTTCCCCTGGCTTGGCGACGGGACACGTGGCCGATGGCAGAACAGGCGGGTTGGCTCCCAGGTGTCGGGCCCTATCCATCAGCCCTACCTCTGGCACGGGGGAGGAGGGGACCAGCCCTCTGTGGAGAAAGAAGTGGTTCGGGACTATTTAGAAAAGCTGGACGAGCACAAGTCCATGGGGCCGGATGCGCTGCATCCAAGAGTGCTAAAGGAGTTGGCGGATGTGATTGAAGAGCCATTGGCCATTATCTTTGAAAACTCATGGCGATCGGGGGAAGTGCCGGACGACTGGAAAAAGGCTAATGTAGTGCCCATCTTTAAAAAAGGGAAGGAGGAGGATCCGGGGAACTCCAGACCAGTCAGCCTCACCTCAGTCCCTGGAAAAATCATGGAGCAGGTCCTCAAAGAATCAATCCTGAAGAACTTAGAGGAGAGGAAAGTGATCAGGAACAGTCAGCATGGATTCACCAAGGGCAAGTCAGGCCTGACTAATCTAATTGCCTTCTATGATGAGATAACTGGCTTTGTGGATGAGGGGAAAGCAGTGGACATGTTGTTCCTTGACTTTAGCAAAGCTTTTGACATAGTTTCCCACAGTATTCTTGCCAGCAAGTTAAAGAAGTATGGGCTGGATGAATGGACGATAAGGTGGATAGAAAGCTGGCTAGATCGTCGGGCTCAACAGATGGTGATCAATGGCTCCACGTCTAGTTGGCAGCCGGTATCAAGTGGAGTGCCCCAAGGGTTGGTCCTCGGGCCGGTTTTGTTCAATATCTTCATCAATGATCTGGAGGATGGTGTGGATTGCACCCTCAGCAAATTTGTAGATGACACTAAACTGGGAGGAGAGGTAGATATGCTGGAGGGTAGGGCTAGGATAGAGAGGGCACTAGACAAGTTAGAGGACTGGGCCAAAAGAAATCTGATGAGGTTCAACAAGGACAAGTGCAGAGTCCTGCACTTAGGATGGAAGAATCCCATGCACCGCTACAGACTAGGGACCAAATGGCTAGGCAGCAGTTCTGCAGAAAAGGACCTAGGGGTTACAGTGGACGAGAAGCTGGATATGAGTCAACAGTGAGCCCTTGTTGCCAAGAAGGCCAATGGCATTTTGGGATGTATAAGTAGGGGCATTGCCAGCAGATCGAGGGACGTGATCGTTCCCCTCTATTCAACACTGGTGAGGCCTCATCTGGAGAACTGCGTCCAGTTTTGGGTCCCACACTGCAAGAAGGATGTGGAAAAATTGGAAAACGTCCAGCGGAGGGCAACAAAACTGATTGGGGGACTGGAACTTGTGACTTATGAGGAGAGGCTGAGGGAACTGGGATTGTTTAGTCTGCGGAAGAGAAGAATGAGGGGGGATTTGATAGCTGCTTTCAACTACCTGAAGGAGGGTTCCAAAGAGGATGGATCTAGACTGTTCTCAGTGGTAGCGGATGATAGAACGAGGAGTAATGGTCTCAAGTTGCAGTGGGGGAGGTTTAGGTTGGATATTAGGAAAAACTTTTTCACTAGGAGGGTGGTGAAGCACTGGAATGCGTTACCTAGGGAGGTGGTGGAATCTCCTTCCTTAGAAGTTTTTAAGGTCAGGCTTGATAAAGCCCTGGCTGGGATGATTTAATTGGGGATTGGTCCTGCTTTGAGCAGGGGGTTGGACTAAATGACATCACGAGGTCCCTTTCAAGCCTGATATTCTATGATTCTGTGATTCATTGTGTGGCACCTGCCCTTTGGGAAACTGCTGATGTTTCTCTGGCTTCCTGATCCACCTTCCTCTATGCTCTCTCCAGCCCATGCTCCAGCGGGTTCTGCAGATCTCACCACAAATACCAGGGACTTCCCTGCACTAACTGCAAATTCCTGAGCGTGGGAGTGCCCTGCATCATGATGGGACGCCCACCTCCGCACCAACCCACCTCGATTCAGCTTCTAACTGTTGGCATTTCTGATTCCATTAACTTAGTCCTCTGCCAGAGCCTTGTGTTTGGGGGTGTTTTCAGACACCGCTGGAGTCCATTAAAGCTTCTCCCCGTCTCACGCAGAGAGAGAGATTTTGAAAAACAAAGGGTCGATGTGAGCATTGAGTCACTTTATTGGCTCATTCGCTTATTAGCGAGCGTGGCTGCCCTCTCACTGTTTGTGCTCAGAATGGATTTTTATTGCTTAATTCTCTGCAAGTGAAGTGCTAGCGAATTGTAAAACCCTCTCGCTCCCCACCTAGCTGAGTAAGTACTGAACTAGCAAAAGAATCAATTACAGGTTCAGTCGCTGATTAGCTTGACTTTTTATGGCATTTAAAGTAAACTCTCATTATAGTTCTGCGTTTTAATCCACACACTGCAGCATGTGTGGGAGGCCTTATCAGCCGAGCTGGGCTGCGAGAGCTTATTCCCAGTCACTCAGTTCCTCAGACAGTGCCTCCAGATGGACTCCTGGCACCACGCTCGGATTCGGCTTTTTAAAGACGCTACGTGCTGGTGAAAGGTGCCGGGTTGACGGTGCTGGGTCTGGGAAGCATCCGTTCCCACGTGCCCAGGACGTGCCGAGCCCCGTCGGCAGCAGCGAAAGCGGCCCCGTGTCCCTCTGCCCACGTGTCCCGTCCCTGGAGAGATGGGAGCAGAGACTTCATGCATGTCACAGTCCTTGGCTTCTGCTGGGGCTGCCAACAAGGGGCCAGTCAGTGACCCTGGTGATCTGCATCCATCCACTAGGGACTGGACTGAGACCCCCAATAAGCTGGGTCTTAGCTCATCTCACGCTACAACTGCTGGATGGGAATGAATTTCAGCTGCTGCTCGCTAAGCCAGGCTGAATGTGCACTGAGGACTCACTGAGGGAAAGCCTGGATGCTCCTTTCCCAGTCCACAGAGCCAGCCAGCCTCCAAAGCACCCATGGCCACTGCACGCAGTCTGGGCTTGGCTGCACTCAGTGTTTATAACCCACTGCTGGGTCCAAACCATCTGACACTTGGCTTTAAAAATGGTGGGGGAGCTGCGAGCCTGCTGCCTGGAGGACGGTAGCTAATGGCTCAGAGTTGATTCTAGGCATCTGCAAAGGGCTGAGCTGCTGTCAGTTCGCTGAAGAAGAGTCCATCAAGGGCCTTAAAAATCCATCTGGCTTCTGGTGAAACATCAATGTAACGACTCCGAGGAGGCGCAGTGGGAGAAGGTGACCGAGTCTGAGTTAAAATCCTAGCAGGAGCATTTTAAATGGATTGTGACCAGTGTGGGGTGGGTCCCTGCTGGGAGATGTCCAAGGAGAGGCTCCAGGCAGGAGGTATGAGAAGCAGAAATGAGCGGTTGTTTCCTTGGGGGCACAGGTATGAGTGTATCCTCCCAGGGATCCAGAGATGGGACAGAGTCAGTCTTGGGGCTGGGCTACGGCAGCCATTAGCAGACACACTGCCATGATTCCTTGCCCTAGCTGTGCCGTGTCTGCCATCTTCCCTCCCACAGTTCAGACCGGTGAGCGGGTGCCTCTTCCTCCCCAGAGCTGCCGTGAGCAGCTCCAGAATCAGCAGCTGGAGCGAAGCCGTCCAGGCTCTGGCATCGTTCTCCAGCACCAGGCATTTCCTGGCCTGCTGCATCGCGTCCGTCACTCGACCTGGATGTTGTGTGTGTGTGGAAATGCAAAGCTCCACTGGTAAGCAGCGCTGCTGTCACCAGTTTGGGACCCTGCTGCTCTTTTAGCTTCCCTCATGCCTCCCCCCAGTATATCCCAGCTCATGGCACTGCCTAGGGAGGGGCCACGGCGACTTCCCTCTGGCTGGCTGACTATTGCCCCATCCTGCTCCTGCTTCCATCTCCCGGACCCTTCTCTCCAGGTGCCCGGCAGAGACATCTCCACTTGAGGCCCCAGGGCCACTTCTAGTTCATTCAAAGAAAAGTCCATTCATCTGGCCTGAGGAAGAAAGGCCTGAAGGAGGCCCTCCTGCATCCCCTCGAGTAAAGCAAAGGCCTGAGCTGTGTCTCCTAACAAATTAATTACTCCTCTCCTCACTGGCACTCGCTCATCTCCTGGCCTAGTTTGTAGCAAAGACGTTGAGAGCGAGCTTCTCTCTTCCTTCAGGTTTGACTTTCATATCGTGGCATTTCAACATGTTTAAATCTGTGAGGAGTTTAAAATTCAGCTACGTTTGTAGGAATTCAATTACCCCTGAAGATTACAAAAGATTATCAAAGTTGTAAACAGCAGAATATGCTCAGAGATCAATGAAGCGCAACAAAGACCATATTTAACTGGAGAACTAAAAGTCGGAGCATGCTGGCAAGCTCTGACAGCAGAGTATAATGTCACATCATCGCGCTGAAGGTTAGAAAGTAATTGAAATCTGTTATAGCACATTAGAGCCTAGCACACAGGTTTGCAGTTTTGGGAGCTAAGAACTGAGCAATTCATTTGGTTTAAGCAGGCACAATACTAGAGGTGTGTTCAATTTCCATGTGCTGAAGAGAAAGGTTCAGATTGGGTTACACAATGGCAACCAGTTCTGCTTTCAGCAAACAAGAACTTGATGAATTGCCCTGAAGACAAACTCACCCTGGAGACAATAGCCTGCAAACTGCAGCTGCCTCCATGGGTGAAATGGGCAAACGGTTCTGGATCCCGCCTGCAACCCTTTGTCTGCTGGCAGAGCCAAACCTCAACCTCATTTCCAGTTCTCTTTGGGAACCTGCTTCCACACCCCTTTCCAGCTGGGATCGGAAGTGTAGGACATTATGAAAAGGAGCCAAGTCTCCCCAGCCCAAAGCTGTGGGCTCCTGAGACCTGGACTGCTCAGGAAAACACCCAGCAGGACCCGAACTCCAACCCTTCGGACGCTCCTGAGGTGCTGCACTGGCAGCCCCAGGATGCATGGTTGACGGGCAAGCTTGCGTTCAGTTATAGACAAATGGCTGAGGTGGTGGCCCTGGGAGGAGTTGCAGGACTGATGATTGGATCCACTCTTCCCACTCTCGGGGAGTGGCTCCTAGAGGAAGGGCCACCACATGTCCTAGGTGGGCAAATCGCTGTTTCTTCCTGCCCCTCCTCCAGGGGACTGGAAATTCCAGGGCTCCCATCAGAGTTTCCTGTACATCCTTCCATGGGATTTCCCCCATAGGGATGCTGGGTCTCCCGGGGGCAAAGCCACCTGACCTGCCGGAGCTTCTTGCGCCCAGGCAGCACCCTCTCTGCTCCCTGTGCAGGGACACAGCGGCTGTGTGCTCCCCTCTGCTGCCAGGCGGAGGGATGAAAACCCCCAGGCTGGGGAGCCAGAGCTTTCTAGAGGCCCAAGGAGATGCAAAAGTCCAGCCTCCTTGCATTGAGTGGCCTGTGTGCTGTGACGGACACCAGGCTGCTCTCTGCAGTGAACCAATCTGCTCTCCCGGCTTTGCTGCAGGCATTGGCGGCTGCTGTTAAGTGTGTGGGACTTCGCATTGCAGAAGGCCCAGCTTTCCACGCCCAGAGGAAAAGCCGGTTCACGATCCAAAGCCCTGACAGTCTGAGATCACACCGAGCACTGCAGCCTGGCAGGCTGCTCCAGGGTCATGCACATGTGCCTCCCACTCCCTGCCGTTGGGCTCTGACTCTGTGTTCCCCTTCTACTGTTCCCTGGGAATAGCCGTGGCAAAGGAGCACGGCTGGGGGCTGTGTGATAGTGTCTGGCCACCATTCTCCTGAAATTGCCTCCTGGTGATTCCCACCCATCCTCCGCTGGCCATGCCCAGCTCTGCACCTCATTAGCCATTGCACGCAGCAGGGAGATGGGCAGCACCCGAACAGGCAAGATCCTGTTCCAGGCTCCCATTGCTTCCATGGCCAGCCCGCATGAGCTGGCTCCTTTCTGAGCTGTTGGGAAAGGCGGTGCAGACAGATGGGCATGTCATAGAATCATAGAATATCGGGCTTGGAAGGAACCTCAGGAGGTCATCTAGTCCAACCCCCTGCTCAAAGCAGGACCAATCCCCAACTAAATCATCCCAGCCAGGGCTTTGTCAAGCCTGACCTTAAAAACTTCTAAGGAAGGAGATTCCACCACCTCCCTAGGTAACGCATTCCAGTGTTTCACCACCCTCCTAGTGAAAAAGTTTTTCCTAATATCCAACCTAAACCTCCCCCACTGCAACTTGATACCATTACTCCTCGTTCTGTCATCTGCCACCACTGAGAACAGTCTAGATTCATCCTCTTTGGAACCCCCTTTCAGGTAGTTGAAAGCAGCTATCAAATCCCCCCTCATTCTTGTCTTCCGCAGACTAAACAATCCCAGTTCCCTCAGCCTCTCCTCATAAGTCACGAGTTCCAGTCCCATAATCATTTTTGATGCCCTCCACTGGACGTTTTCCAATTTTTCCACATCCTTCTTGTAGTGTGGGGCCCAAAACTGGACACAGTACTCCAGATGAGGCCTCACCAGTGTCGAATAGACGGAAACGCTCACATCCCTCCATCTGCTGGCAATGCCCCTACTTATACATCCCAAAATGCCATTGGCCTTCTTGGCAACAATGGCACACTGTTGACTCATATCCAGCTTCTCGTCCACTAACCCCTAGGTCCTTTTCTGCAGAACTGCTGCCGAGCCATTCGGTCCCTAGTCTGTAGCGGTGCATGGGATTCTTCCGTCCTAAGTGCAGGATTCTGCACTTGTCCTTGTTGAACCTCATCAGATTTCTTTTGGCCCAATCCTCTAATTTGTGTAGTGCCCTCTGTATCCTACCCCTACCCTCCAGCGTATCTACCTCTCCTCCCAGGTTAGTGTCATCTGCAAACTTGCTGAGGGTGCAAATCCACACCATCCTCCAGATCATTGATGACGATATTGAACAAAACTGGCCTGAGGACCAACCCTTGGGGCACTCCACTTGATACCGGCTGCCAATTAGACATGGAGCCATTGATCACTACCCGTTGAGCCCGACAATCTGGCCAACTTTTTATCCACCTTATCGTCCATTCAACCAGCCTATACTTCTTTAACTTGCTGGCAAGAATACTGTGGGAGACTATGTCAAAAGCTTTGCTAAAGTCAAGGAACAACACGTCCAGTGCTTTCCCCTCATCCACAGAGCCAGTTATCTCGTCATAGAAGGCATTTAGATTAATCAGGCCTGACTTGCCCTTGGTGAATCCATGCTGATTGTTCCTTATCACTTTCATCTCCTCTAAGTGCTTCAGAATTGATTCCTTGAGGACCTGCTCCATGATTTTTCCAGGGACTGAGGTGAGGCTGACTGGCCTGGAGTTCCCAGGATCCTCCTTCTTCCCTTTTTTAAAGATGGGCACTACATTAGCCTTTTTCCAGTCGTCCGGGACTTCCCCCGATCGCCATGAGTTTTCAAAGATAATGGCCAATGGCTCTGCAATCGCATCCGCCAACTCCTTTAGCACTCTTGGATGCAGCGCATCCGGTTCCATGGACTTGTGCTCATCCAGCTTTTCTAAATAGTCCCGAACCACTTCTTTCTTCACAGAGGGCTGGTCACCTCCTCCCCATGCGGTGCTGCCCAGTGCAGTAGTCTGGGAGCTGACCTTGTTCGTGAAGACAGAGGCAAAGAAAGCATTGAGTACAGTAGCTTTTTCCACATCCTCTGTCACTAGGTTGCCTCCCTCATTCAGTAAGGGGCCCACACTTTCCTTGACTTTCTTGTTGCTAACATACCTGAAGAAACCCTTCTTGTTACTCTTAACATCTCTTGCTAGCTGCAACTCCAGGTGTGATTTGGCCTTCCTGATTTCACTCCTGCATGCCCGAGCAATATTTTATACTCTTCCCTGGTCATTTGTCCAATCTTCCACTTCTTGTAAGCTTCTTTTTTATGTTTAAGATCAGCAAGGATTTCACTGTTAAGCCAAGCTGGTCGCCTGCCATATTTACTATTCTTTCTACACATCGGGATGGTTTGTCCCTGTAACCTCAATAAGGATTCTTTAAAATACAGCCAGCTCTCCTGGACTCCTTTCCCCCTAATATTATTCTCCCAGGGGATCCTGCCCATCAGTTCGCTGAGGTTGTCATAGTCTGCTTTTCTGAAATCCAGGATCCTGGTATTCTGCTGCTCTCATATCTTCCCTGTGTCAGGATCCTGAACTCGACCAGCTCATGGTCACTGCTGCCCAGGTTCCCATCCACTTTTGTTTCCCCTACTAATTCTTCCCGGTTTGTGAGCAGCAGGTCAAGAAGAGCTCTGCCCCTGGTTGGTTCCTCCAGCACTTGCATCAGGAAATTGTCCCCTACACTTTCACAAACTTCCTGGATTGTCTGTGCACCGCTGTATTGCTCTCCCAGCAGATATCAGGGTGATTGAAGTCTCCCATGAGAACCAGGGCCTGCGATCTAGTAACTTCCGTGAGTTGCTGGAAGAAAGCCTCGTCCACCTCATCCCCCTGGTCCGGTGGTCTATAGCAGACTCCCACCACTACATCACCCTTGTTGCTCACACTTCTAAACTTAATCCAGAGACACTCAGGTTTTTCTGCAGATTCATACCGGACCTCTGAGCAGTCATACTGCTCCCTTACATACAGTGCAACTCCCCCCCACCCCCCCTTTCTGCCCTGCCTGTCCTTCCTGAACCGTTTATATCCATCCATGACAGTACTCCAGTCACGTGAGTTATCCCACCAAGTCTCTATTATTCCAATCACATCATAATTCCTTGACTGTGCCAGGACTTCCAGTTCTCCCTGCTTGTTTCCCAGGCTTTGTGCATTTGTCTAGGCACTTGAGAGAACTCGCTGTTTGTCCTGCTTTCTCAGTATGAGGCAGGAGCCCTCCCCTCTCACGCTCTCCTGCTCGTGCTTCCTCCCGGTATCCCACTTCCCTACTTACCTCAGGGCTTTGGTCTCCTTCCCCCGGTGAACCTAGTTTAAAGCCCTCCTCACTAGGTTAGCCAGCCTCCTTGCGAAAATACTCTTCCCTCTCTTCGTTAGGCGGAGCCTGTCTCTGCCTAGCACTCCTCCTTCCTGGAACACCATCCCATGGTCTATGATTCTATGATTCTATATTCTATATGTCCACCCAATGGACTTCCTCTGGCCTCCAGGCCCCATTGCAATGGGCTGCCACTCACAGAAGGGTTATATTTGATGGAGAGCTTAGTAAATATAAGGAGGAAATTAATCTGTGCGATCCAGCATGTCAGCTGCATTAGGCTACCAACTTCCTTTTCCAGGCATACTTCTCTTCACTCCTCCCCCGTGTCGAACAGCCATCAGTCAGGTCTGCTGGGATGGACAATGCCCCATGTGAGGGACTCCGGCCATGTGAAATACCCCTCTTGCCTGGGCCTAATGCCCTATAATCCCTCTGGGTGGAATTTCCTCCGGCTAGCCTCACCCTCCACCATGTTTCGTGGCTTTCCATTGTCATTCTGGATGTGATTCAGCCAGCTGCTTTCTCTTATCGTAACACATTGCTGCTGTAATCCCAAGTTCAGCAGAACAATAAACTTTAAAGGATGGCGATACCTACCGCTCGTTTTGCAAACTAAACATAATTTTTATTTGCACTCAGATCTGTGGTTCCTGTGGCTGGTGAACAGTGGGGGAGGGGGGCTCTGCGCTCTGCACCTCTGTGCAGGGGGCTGGGCACAGCCAGTCACGTTTGCGCTGCTCCCCAAGTGGAGTGTGGCCACTCTGTCTGTATGTGCATGGTCTCCACTCAGCATTGAAATTCATAGGAGGATTCCCTCTTTGTCAAAGACCACGGGGTTTTCAGCAGAAACCCTTCAAACCAGATTAATTACTGTTATCTGTGCCCACTGGGGTCCCGTCCACCTGTCTGCCTCTTACTTGCTGCAGCCAAAACAGGATACAATTTTCATTCCCTTTTTGCTTTTTCCTTTGCTATTTACTTCGGCTTTAATCTGCTTATTATCGTCAGTGCAAAGGCCTCTGAAATAACATCTGACAAATGATGCCTATTAAAAAAACCTCTGCACTCTCCTCTTTCACTGCCTTCTAATTTGGACTCACATTACAACTGTGCATCAATAGACAAGCAATATTATGCTAAGAACATGATAAAATACCAGCAGCTTCATAATGGCAGCAGCCAAATGGTAATTTCTGCTTCAGAAATTGGTCATTTATTTTGCTGGTCTGTTCTTACGTTCAAATTAGATGAAGTTTAATATACTGTAAAATTGAATGTATTCTATCCTTTTCAACAAACATGGCATGTATGAAATGATTTATGGGTCTTACAAACCTTAAAATGTTAAATAATCTCCTTTTTCCTGTGCCTTAAGTCAGTGATGCCACATAGTTTAAGTACAAAGAAGCAAAACTTTATTAGCTTCTATCCTGATCACTGTGTTATTTTGCTGCATTTATAGAGGCCGGAACAGTATTTAACATATTAGACTGAGTTTTAAAAGCAGCCATATTAATTGGTACATTAATTTTCTTCTATTAACTGTAATTGGTAGGAAAGCAACTCTTCCCTGGTGAATGTTGTAATCTGTGATTTAAATTTTTAATAAAGCCATGATGAAACTGCAGATGCCTAAACCAGAGTGCTCCTGTGACATTAACCCTGTCTATACATTGGGTCCTCTCCCCTCTAGAGCATGGCACCTTGTCACGCCCCGGAAGGAAAGCCCTCCCCAAAGGGAATCTCCACAGAAGGAAAGCTGTCCCCAAGGGAATTTTGCATCTGAAGCAGATGGAATGAATCAGTTGATGAATCTGTTGCAATCACGTGAGAGTGAATGGATGTTTGCTACCATGTGGCGAGCTGTTCAGAGTGCATTGCTTACTCCTGGGCTCCCTGCGCAAGGGAATTGTTCTGGGAGGGTGAAATTCACCTCTGTGCAGAAGCCCAGTCCAAGTCCTTTGGGCCACTTGAGTCCCAGGATGCACGGGCCTCCTGCCTGTCTGCACACGCTGCCTCTCCGTACAGAGCTGAATTTCCCCTACAGCACCTAGAATATCCTTGCTAGTGTCTATCTGGCAAACCAGATTCTCCAGCCACCTTCGCCCCGGACAACTGTTTGGGTGGTTTGGTTTGGTTTTGTCTTGGCCAAATCCACCTGTATCTGCCTCTTCATTGACCTGCTGGCAGCAAGTTGCGTCATGGTGCGACGAGCATGTGGGGATAAGAAACCTCCCCTGCTGTGTTCCTTTCAAGTCCCAATTTGGAGTAAGCATAGACACCTGGCGGCTGCCTCCTCCAAGGCACTGTGGGCCATGGTGGTTTAGCTTCATAGATTCATAGACACTAAGGTCAGAAGGGACCATTATGATCATCTAGTCTGACCTCCTGCACAACACAGGCCACAGAATTTCACCCACTCCTGCGAAAAATCTCACCTATGTCTGAGCTAGTGAAGTCCTCAAATCGTGGTTTAAAGACTTCAAGGAACAGAGAATCCTCCAGCAAGTGACCCATGCCCCATGCTACAGAGGAAAGCGAAAAACCTCCAGCGCCTCTTCCAATCTGCCCTGGAGGAAAATTCCTTCCCGACCCCAAATATGGCGATCAGCTAAACCCTGAGCATATGGGCAAGATTCACCAGCAAGATACTACAGAAAATTCTTTCCTGGGTAATTCAGATCCCACCCCGTCTAACATCCCATCACAGGTCATTGGGCCCAATTAATTACCAAAATCATGTTATCCCATCATACCATCTCCTCCATAAACTTATCGAGTTTAATCTTAAAGCCAGATAGATATTTTGCCCCCACTGCTTCCCTTGGAAGGCTATTCCAGAACTTCACTCCTCTGATGGTTAGAAACCTTAGTCTAATTTCAAGTCTAAACTTCCTGGTGGCTAGTTTATATCCATTTGTTCTTGTGTCCACATTGGTACTGAGCTTAAATAATTCCTCTCCCTCTCCGGTATTTATCCCTCTGATATATTTATAGAGAGCAATCATATCTCCCCTCAACCTTCTTTTAGTTAGGCTAAACAAGCCAAGCTCCTTGAGTCGCCTTTCATAAGACAAGTTTTCCATTCCTCGGATCATCCTAGTAGCCCTTCTCTGTACCTGTTCCAGTTTGAATTCATCCTTCTTAAACATGGGCCATGGTGCCTTAGCTCCAGGAGTGTGTGTGAGAAATCACACACTGATCAGTGGCAGGAACGGTAGGTTTGCTTTGGCGAATTTTGGCAAATGCAGCGTCTCATCCCATCGCCCTCATCCCATTGTTGGGTCTGGCCGGGGAGCGGGAGGGGATGCGATGTGTGCATGGCAAATCATGCGTGTTGCAGGGCTATAGCAGTTGTAAACATCTGTGGCTACATTCGATGTTCATGTGTAATGTTTTGTATAAAGTCTCAGCACTGTGCAGTAAGCGATGAACCAAGGAATACTTGAACTGAATGGGGGACAGCCACCAGAGCAAAGTCAGCACAATTACTGCTTAGCTGCCTTGTACTTAAATTATAAATTGGTTCTACTAGGGCAAATTATGCCTCCGAGAAGCCACAAGAAAGACACCCATGCAAAATTCTCCTGATGTAACCAGCTGTCCCTGCCCGACCACAAGCACCACCTGGGACTGTCACTGTCTGAGCCTGATCCGGAGAACACCCGTCTGCTGTATTGTGCCTTGGGCACCTCTCGACTGCAGCTGGCCCTGGGCCCATATGGCAAAGCCACTGTGTAAAGCAGGAGCCAGCTGAGACGGGAGAGCAGGCTTTGTAGCCATGTCCAGCTGGCAGGACTCTAGTGCCCTGACTGGACAGCTAGATGGGCTGTACTGCACCTCAGGTACAAAGGAAACCATGCCACTGGGGGATCGCTGGCTGACGCATCAGTCTCACCTTGATTGAAAGGTAGTCGCACATTCCTGCTCCATTCAATGCTTTCCAATGACGTGCTGCATTTACCAGGGGTGGGGGCAGCTTTTGTAAATCAAGGGCTTGCTAAACAGCTAGTGTCAGCAGCCATTTGAACCCTTGGCTGGTTTGGGCCATTTCTCGCTTCTGACTCTGTCCGGTCCAGGCCACCCGTCCACGCATGTGGTGTGGATGCTGGGTCCCAGCTCAGTTACAGACCAGGGGAGAATCGCTCTTCTGACTCAAGGCTTGCAGCATACCCAGGGCCCATTGAAATCAATGGAAGGACTGCCATGAGTGCTGGGGCAGGTGGTAATAATGCAGAAGCAGCCAAGCAGCAGAAGGAGCGGAGGCCCCCTCCTGGTCTAGTCATTTAGCGTAACCCCAGTGCCTTCCCTCTTCGCGACTTGTGCTGTTCTCCTGACCAGCAGTTCACTTTCTGCAGGGCAATCTCGCCCGCTCCTGCAGAGACAGGCCCAGGCAGCTTGTCCTGCAGAGACAGGCCCAGGGGAGGGTTTTATTCTGTTTGTTCACTTTATCTAACTGCGCCTGCTCCCTTTCTGACCCTTCTGGGAAGCCTCCCACCCTTCAGTGTTTCTGCTGGGTGTCCAAACTGTTGCACTGATGCCATATTTGCATTTCCTACTCTAGTTAAACCAACATCATCAAGGTTAGAACACGCTATTGAAGTGGAAAAAGCTAGAATGCAGCTATGTCTCCCCCCTCCTCCCAGCATTCACCTGCTTTAACTGGGCAGGGCAGGAACCAGGTCCTCGCCCTCCCTGATATTGGGAAGTCGTTACCAAAAGTCATTTTGCGCAAGGACAGTGGGACTCCATGCCCTGGGCTCTTGCCCTCCTTTGTGCTCTGAGGGAAACTCTGCACAGAGATACAAACCCTGTGGCTGGCCTGGATCGGCCGATTCAGGCTCCAGGGCTTGGGCTGGGAGCTGAAAACCTGTGTGGGCATCTGGGCTCTGGGACCTCCCACTTTACAGGGCCCTAGAGCCCGGGCTCCAGCCTGAGCTCAAACCGCAGGGAAACAGCCCCAGTCCCAGCTCTGGCCCAGGCCAGCTGCGGGTAGGCATGTCCCTGGAGCCAGTGGGTGCAAACCCTGCCAGTCACTGTGCTGCTTCTCCTGGTGCTCGGAGCTGCTCCTAGCAAGGCCTCTTGCTCTGTGGCTTATCAGCCTGGAAGCAGAACCTTCCAACTGCTCTGCCAGCAGGGGCAGCTGCAGCAGGTGTTCCCAGGGACGCTCAGCCAGCCCCAGAGGCCAGCCCCAAATCTCTGTCCGTAAAAACGTTTCCCGAACACTGCGCTGTGCACTGGCCTTTTCTACAATGCAGGTTCACTCATAGATCACGCGGCCAGAAGGGACCCCGGGACCATCTGGTCTGGCCTCCTCTGCGCGAATTCCTGTTTGGACAGAGACGGTCTGTTAGAAAAACCACCTGGCTGGATTTTAAAAGTCAGTGCTGGAGAATCCATGGCAGCTCGCGGCCAGTTATTCCAGTGGTTAATTATCCTCCCGTTAAAAAAATTGCCCCTTATTTCTGGTCTGAATGTAGCTGGCTCCCGCTTCCAGCCCCGGCTCTTGTAGATCTTTATATGCTAGCCAAAGAACCCCCCCTCCGTTTTCTGTCCCCCAGGCAGCCATGTAAAGACTGAGCCCGTCCCGCGTCCCCTGGAGGTTGGCGCCTCCTGCAGTGACAGGGAGCTGTGCGTTCCCAAGGCCCCTCCCCAGGCCTGTCCTCTGCTTTGGGAGTGACACTTCCCACTGCCAGGCGCCGGTCTGCTAAGGGCCAGGATTTCACATCCGGCCAACAGACCTGACTGCCACTCAGGGTGTGTCTACACAGCAGCTAGGCACCCATGGCTGGCCCATGCCAGCCAACTCGGGCTGTGGGGCTGCTTCATTGCTGGGTAGATTTCTGGGCTCAGGCTGGACCCCGGGCGCCAGGACCCTGCGGGGTGGGGGGGTCCCAGAGCTCGGGCTCCAGACTGGGCCACACTACAGTGAAACAGCTCCAGAGCTCGAGCCCCACGAACCCGAGTCTGCTGGCACGGGCCAGCTGCAGGTGTCTGGGTGCTGTGTAGACAGACCCGCAGAGGTTGGTCTTTATCTCCTAGCCCTGATCACCCCGCCTTAATCATGTTAACACTCTGCCACATGGCAAGGTGAGTGGCCACTGCTACAACATCCCTAGAGAACGGTGGGACTGGAGGGACCCGAGAGGCCATCTAGCCCTCCGAGGTTAATGAGAACCTTTACCTCTCCCTCCTTGTAACAAGCTTTTCTGGATGTGAGAACTGTTCTCACGTCTCCCCTCAGCCTTCTCTTCGCCAGGCTAAACACACCCACTTCTTTCTTGTTGGGTTTTAACACGGTTGCTCTAAATTAAGGGCCAGAATGGCCTGGCTAGAGGACACCCACTTGGGGGTGCGTGTGGGTCTTGTCTCCTCACGCTGCGGCCACAGCGTGTTACCCACATCATTAGCTGTCGATGCTGTGACTCTCCTTGGCCACGGGGCACCGGGTGCGTCTGCCATCTGAATAAGAGTCCGGCCCTCGAGGACTCCGAAGCTGATGCCAGGCTGAGCACAGAGCACGCAGCAGGCACGTCTGTTCCCACGCCCGGGGAGCGCTGCTGTGGGGGGAATCCAGGATGTGTGGGATTAGGCAGCCCCCTGCTTGTGCCTCTGCTTGGGTTCGCCCCCAGGGCCACGGTGTCGAGCTGCACAGTGGGCTTTGGGCTCAGAGCTGCTTTAAGGGGAATGTGGCCAATCGCCCCTCCCTGTACCTCCCTCCTGTTCTTCCCCGTGCTGCGGGTCTGAAGCATCGGAAACATTCCCAGGTCAAACGGTGGGGGAAGGGATGGGGGCAGCGACAGTATTTTTCTCGCTGTACAAACTGCCTCTGATGGGACTATCCGGTCACATGTGGGGAGCCGGAGAGACTGACCTTACTGCTGGAAAACGTGGCTCCCCAGGCCACGGAAACCCTGTCTGACAGGTCACTGACTGTGGCATCATTTAAAAAGAAGAAGCGATTTTATTCCCTGAAACTGACTGCTGTGGCCAGACACAGTAAAGGGGAAGCCTACCTCCAAAACAGGCCCATTCGCATCACAACCGTAAATCCCCAACTGTAGCCTGTACAACTGCTGGGTTTGAGGTGTGTATACTGTGTGTGTGTGTGTGAGTGCACAAAGGTGTGGCTTTGTGACACAGGTAGAGTGGCTGCCCACTAACTGCAAGTCTGACGCAAAAGCTAGGCAATGGAAAGTGAAGCCACTTACCAACATGTACCCTCTGTTCCTTCACCCATAAGCATGCACCACGACCTTAACTCTGCCCCCTGATTCTTACCCCACATCCTCAACAGCAGCGGGCGTGTGGGGTAGGAGTTGTGTTGCGGGAAGGTAGATTGCGAAAGGGCAGCAGTGTGTCTAAAGGGGGTGGTGGATGGCGGGCACCCTTGAGGGCAGAGTGAGGGCTGAGTGCCAGGTATGTTGTATGTGAAGAAACCATAACTCTGTCACAAGGCCCTAGGGTATTTCGAGCTAAACCTAGGGTAGGGCTTGGGGGAGGGCGAAGGGGGGTGAGCATGAAGGGGTCGAAGGGCAGCAGGAGGCCACTTCTCATCAGCCCTGGCGCATGGTATAGGCGAGACGCTGTCTGAAGAGTGTAGTACCAGGAGGGGGCTCTATGTGCCCTTGCCCCCCATCAACCAATCAGGCTTTGAGTGTGCCCTCTCCCTTTCCCGCCATCATCCAATCAAATCTGAATGTGCTCCCCCCGCCCCCAGTCAATCAGACGTGTGAGCACAGTGCAGAACCTTTCCGTTCGAATGTGAGTAACAGTGAAACATGGCCCGAAAACCGGCCCTCCCGGTGCACCCGTTCTCCTAAGGGGGCACCCCGCCAGGCTTTGCGTGGAGGGCAATGTCCGTAGCAGCTATCAGTCAGCAGTAATAGATGATGGCCAAGGAAAAACTGCAGCCAGAGCCCAAATTTAAAGGCGGATTATTAAAAATCTATGAAGAGACCAGACAAAAGTGACATAGAAAATCCAATGGCATAAACACTATCCCTATGTGAAACTTCACCCCGACGGGTCATCTGTTCTTAGGGAACACACATTGGAACTGGTGCTCCGCTTTAGACTGCGCGCCGAACTACGGGGGCGCTAGCCGGTGCCTGCACTGTGAGCTCACGCTTTGCAGAGCTGAGAGCTGCCGCAAGAGCCTGTTCATCCACGCTCCTAATAAGGAACATCGCTCACCAGCCTTCTCGTGGGGACAGAGTTGGGTTTCTGATGTTCAGAGACATTCCTGCCCAGGCCTGAAAGCCCTCGTTAGAATCCCCTCCAGACACTGTACAATGGAGACATTGAACCGAGCCTTAATGCTGGTCACATTCTTTCTTCCCTGCCAGTAAGTCAAGGATGTCGCTTTGCTATTGTATTGCGGGGACTCATCTTTCATGTAATCATCTACTGGAAGATTTTGTGCCAAGAGGAAAAGATGCCAAATCACAAAACATGTGTGTGTCTTTCTCCTAGCATCACCTCTTAGGGCAGCTGCTGCCCCTTCCTCCCTGGCTGCAGCATGCCCTCAGGGCAGCCGAGCTGGGATGGTGCATTTGGGCAAGGGGTTGGGGGGGGGGGTGGAGACAGATGCTCTCACAGGAGGCCTGTTACCATTCTGCCCTGCACCAGCAGGGAAGGGGTGTTGGGCCTGGCGGGCAGGGGGCAGGGAACCACTGCTCACCCAAGCAGCTCTCTGACTTCAGGGTTACTGCTGTCCTGAGCACACAGCAGAAGCCCCAAGGGGTGTGGAGAAGGAGGTGAGGATTCTCTCCCGAGCTGACCCCTCCCCTGGGCCAAGCCTGTTGCTCATGTTTGCCATGGGCAGCATGACTGAGCCTGGAGCAAGTTGTCCAGAAGCAGAGAGCCAAGCCGGGGCAGCGCGCTCTGTGTTCCTTGGAATGATCTAGTGCTCCCAAGAGGGAGATTTCTGTGGAGACTTGACAGCCTGGCTGGGGCATGGGGGATGGAGCAGTGATGCCCTCCTCGCTGGGGGGTGTGCTCACCTGCCTCAGGACTGGAGCCACGGCTGCAGCCTGTCTCCTAGCAGAACCTTAAGGAAATTTCCCTCCTCAGGGAAATAAAATGTGCAGATTAGCTGAGTAACTGAACACTGTATGTTAATTAATTTCACGGATCCACTATTCCATAACATCAAACCTACCCAAGGAGGATGTGCCGGAATTAGCTCGCTCTGGAAAACATTTCCTTGCTGCTTAGGAAGAAGTTGTACAAATCTGGGACACAGTGTACAAGACCGAGCATTTGCCATTTGCTAACATCAAAGACTCAGTAGGTGTTGTGTGTGCTGACACTAGGCAGGCGTCTCTGTGGAGGGTGCACACTGCTTAGTGTGTCTCAGGAACGCTTGGAGGGGGTGGCAGCAGGTGTGGGGCTGAGGATGCTGAAATATGGTACTTGCGTGTTAAGTGTACCCCAGAAGAAACCCACTGCCTAAGTGGCCTGGAAAACAAAACATACAGGTGCAAAAGGTACCAAAGTCCAGCCTACCAGACTCTGCACGCACTGGTGATATACCCCCCGGGGTGGTCATTAACAATGAGAGTGCTGTCAGCATCTTGGGGGCAGGTACAATAGCCTGTTTCTGTGGGACGCTGGGCTGGGGCTGCTCAGGTCGCTCGGCTGGCTGGGGCCAGCCCAGGTCTCCTCTGGCGGTGGGGTGTGTGTGTCGGGGTTCCGGCCGGTCCGGGGCTTCTCCAGCAGTGGGGTGGGGGGCTCAGGAGGGGTCCACCTGCCGCCCATGGTCAGCATGCTAACAAAAGAAAGACAGGCCTGGTCCCGACACAGAGGAGCATGCAATTTAAAATCTGATGTACAGCCTGTCCCTTCCAAACATCCCCATCTTCCCTGAAATTAGACCATCCTCTGGGGCTCTACAGTCTTAGGTTGTTCTGCCCAGCCCTGAATCCCAGCTGAGGGTGCGACACGCAGTCTGTCTGGCTCTGTTCCGGAAGGTGAACGCAGCTCCCAGAACAAACTCCTGCTCCCGTTCTCTGGGAGCAGGCACGCTCTGAGCCCTCCTGTCCAAGGCCCATCCTCTGCACGCAGGCGTGTACTGCCCTAAGCACCCTGCCAGGGAATTCTAGGGAAACGCCACATCACCCGGCTGGAGCACGCTCTAGAAACTTATAACTGTGCCCTGTGCGTTCTCTGGAATGCAAGAAAGTAAAGCCCCTGCCTTGGGAACCTTCATTCCAGCCTAAAAAACCAGAAATTCTATGTCAAACCTGACCTCCCGGCTGCATGTCACGGTGAGGCTTTGCATAAGAACAGGGGAGTTCAGAACTGAGGTTCCTAGAGTAGCCCCGCGCCTGCCTCCGTGTGTGTGCATATGCTGCAAGAGAGTCTTTAATTCTGTGCAGCTACGACATGCATGCTCTGATGCCCAATGAGATGCACGCCCGTCTACGGGGATGCACCCAGGTGCAAGAATGAAAGAATGAACAATTCAACTTACTTCCAAGTGCAGCTCTCCTCTACTGTAGGGGTGTGTTAGCTACCTAATCCAATCATCTCTCCCATTGTCTAGCAATGGGGGATCTGACTGCATGTGGAAAGGCACACCTATTGTTACGGAGGGCACCTTAATTCTGGATTTTTTAACTTCTGTGCGTATTAAGATCTCAGCTTTAGCCCGACATGGCTTTAGCTTTTTTGCATTTAACATCTTAAAACTAGATACAGCAACTCTTGCTGTGACCAATGGCAGACCTGCTGGTTTGGGAGCTCTTCTGCTACAAACATAACAAGACAGATGGGAAAAACAGTGGCATATGCCATTCCCTTCCTGGCTGATATGAAAAGATATAATTCCCTCGTGGAATGGGAA
Organism: Caretta caretta; assembly: GCF_965140235.1. Lineage (NCBI taxonomy): Eukaryota > Metazoa > Chordata > Testudines > Cheloniidae > Caretta > Caretta caretta. The sequence goes on from NC_134215.1 coordinate 1,140,784, forward strand.
TAAACCTCGCGGCTGTTTGAGTTTTAGAGCGTTTCAGATTTTCACTGTGTCTCTGGGAATGTATCTTTTTTCTGGTGGCTAATTCCCATATTGCCAGTCTGGTAAATCTCTTTTGCTACATGCATTTCAGTACCTGGAATGAAGACGTCAGGCTTTTGATTTTATTAAACGTATCTAGAAAAATAGGCCAGCTAATGGTTCATTGTATTGTAGCCTGTAGAGATGGCCCCGACCAAATGGGATGAGCAAAGCATTAGCTGTTATACATGCATATTAGCTCGGAAGCTTTAATGATCAAGAAACTGTAAAGCACTTCTCAGCAGGACCTTCTCTTTGGTGAACTCTGCCAGACTGCATGAACTGGAAGATGGCCAAATTGCAGCCCAGATAAACACAGCCTTTCTGCACAGTCACTAATGAGCTGTCTGCTCAGGATGGTATTGTATTAAGGGAAGGACACTGTGGTGCCAACATTCAGGATTAAGAAGTTGCTGCAGTTGGCTCAGGAAATGTTCTAGAAAAAGCTCACTTCTCAATAGCAAGCCTGCTAAACAACGTAGGCTGAGAACAACATAGGCCTAATGGCCTGTGATGGGATGTTAGATGGGGTGGGATCTGAGTTACCCAGGAAAGAATTTGCTGTAGTATCTGGCTGGTGAATTTTGCCCATACGCTCAGGGTTTAGCTGATCGCCATATTTGGGGTCGGGAAGGAATTTTCCTCCAGGGCAGATTGGAAGAGGCCCTGGAGGTTTTTCACCTTCCTCTGTATCATGGGGCACAGGTCACTTACTGGAGGATTCTCTGCTCCTTGAAGTCTTTAAACCACGATTTGAGGACTTCACTAGCTCAGACATCGGTGAGGTTTTTCGCAGGAGTGGGTGGGTGAGATTCTGTGGCCTGCGTTGTGCAGGAGGTCAGACTAGATGATCGTAATGGTCCCTTCTGACCTTAGTATCTGTGAAACCTGCCCCATAAATTCAACTATCTGCATGAAAGGCAGCCAGTGTATATTTACCATCCTGGTCGTGGGCAAAACACGCTGAAATGTTTGGTCTCCTTCATCAAGATCACCTGGCAAATGTGACTAATGAGTATCTGCCAGGCCTGGCAGCCTTCATAACCATGGATAATCTACCCCAGTGTGAGTTCTTTCCACCTCTGGCCTGCCCTTGGAACTGACGGGAGCAGCGTAGGGCCCACTGTTGAGAGATTATCCTACATGAGGGAGTGGAGCCTTTGCTAAGGAGTGGATTGGGACTGGGCTAGGCCCAGAGAGTCCCAGGGCAGGCTTGTCACTTAGCACTGTACCCCCAGGTACTGGGGAAAGGCCCACAATGCTACGGCTGCCCTGGGAGATTCCCGCTGCACCTCACAGCGCTGTTAGGAAGGCACTTGAATCTCAAGCCTGTTGCCTGGACTGAAAGAGGCTGGAGCCTGGACATTCTCTGGGAGGGATCCTCAGCTTTGGGACTGGGCCCCAAAAGAGCCCAGATTTGTTGCAAGGCTACATAGTGCTCTCTTCCACCCCCCCCAGGCCTTTCTCGAAGGGGCGCATGGAGGGTAGGGAGGGAAGAGGCTCTATGGACTGTGGCAAGAGTTTGTATTTATAACAGTGTCAGTACCTAGAGCAGCAGAGAGATGCTCGCTGGCAAGCCAGCCGAGGGGCAGGGCTGGGAAATGTGGATTGAAGACGAGCAGAAAAGCCACTAGCTTCTCCAGGAGAGCTCAGCGCACGGTAGAATAATTGTGCGGAGTCAGTGAGCGGGTCTGGAAGCTGCGCCCTGGAATGCTGCTCAGACCACGGAGCTCCATCAGCTCCCCATCTGCGGTGCCCCAGACAGCCACGTGCCCTGCTGGCTGTGGTGGAAATCTGGCACCTGCCAGGCCCTGTGAGAAGAGGATGGAGGGACCCAGAACGGACACTCCTGAGTCTGCTTGGCCGTAGGAACACTGTCGTGGCCGAGGGCCTTTCCTGGGCCTCGCCGGCTGCATGCCCCATGTACTCAGACCTCACCGCAGCTGTCGGCCAGGACAGTCCCTTGCGACTTGTGGTGTAAATGTGACTGAGTTGAGTCCCCGGCACGGAGCTCAGTTCGGGGAGCTTGGCTGGCTGTTGACAGCAAGGGTTGAGAGAATGGAGGGACCAGGGCATGCCGGGCCAAATCCTTCCCTTTGAGGAGGAAAAGTATGGAAGGGGCATTTGCCTGGTATGCACCGTGCTCGCCTCTGCACCCTGCAGCAAGGGGAGGATACGGATGGCCTGGGAGGGGCTGTGCGTTGTTGAATGCAGTATAGTTTAGCCTGTTCTTCGGAGGAAGAATGTAGGAGAGTGCCATCTAGTGCCAGGCCGGCACTGTTGTACCCAGATAGCTCTTCGGCTGTGAATGTTCTGAATGAAAGTGCTACAGAGTCAGAGGACTCCCTTGCCAGCCAGCGCAGAGGAGCCAGATGGCAGGAGCAGGATGCATGTGGGGATGTGAGGCCAAGAGCTATAAAAGCTGAAGCAGTGAGTTACTGAAGAAGAGAGATGCCTTGGGAATCCTTTAACAGATAGGGCTTGTGTTGGCAGCTCCATGGCTCCAAAGCGTAACTGGAACAGCGTGTGCTCGTTTGCAGTCAGGGTAAAGAGAGCTGGTGGTCTGACCTCAGCAGAGGAGATGGGCATGGGGCCCAGCCACTCCCCTGATCAGAGCTGCTGTTCGCACCACAACAGAGGGTGTAGCAGGGAAGATTGCAACCTGCCGAGATGGGGCTAAACACACCGCAGGCCAGGCAGAAGAGGATGACCTAGGTGTCGAAAGGGTGACGTGCCGTGGCCCAGAAGAAGCATGGTGCCAGTTCGGCTGCAGTCACACTGCCCTGTGTGACGATTAGCTGAAGAACCCAGGGTGCTTTTATTTCTGAGCACGGGAAATCCGAGGAGGGCGAAGGCCTGGTGGGATAGTTCCTCTGAGCAGCAAAACAGCTGGAGCTGCGTGAATAATGCACAAGAGCTTGTGCAAGAGGTGCCTGGGATAGAGAAGGAGACGATACCTTGACTTCTCTGGCCAATCACAACTAAGTACACAGAACAAAATTTGAATATTTATGACCATAAAGCAAAAAAATGGAAAATATTCATCAGAGAGATTAAATTCCAGGACATCGTAATGTGAAGAGATTCCATGAAGAGAGAGAGGCTAAATTTGTCAAATAAATTATTTACTCTGAATCATTTATTCTGTCTAGTGAAATTCTCCAAGGGGGAAGTATAGTCACCCAAGGTGATCTGAGAATTCCTTATTCCTTTCATTCACTGCACTTTATTCTTTGGTTATTTCTAAGGGAAAAGTAAAAATCATTCCATTAGCTATTTCTCATTACGCTGCTGTTGAACCCCTTCTGCATAAGGTGTCCAGGGGAAGTTCATCTGGGACGGTAAGATAAAGGAACCAAGACCTGGTCCCTATGATAGCTCAGTGGTTTGAGCATTGGCCTGCTAAATGCAGGGTTGTGAGTTCAATCCTTGAGGGGGCCATTTAGGGATCTGGGGAAAAAATTGGGGATTGATCCTGCTTTGAGCAGGGGGTTGGACTAGATGACCTCTTGAGGTCCCTTCCAACCCTGAGATTCTATGATTCAACAGCTGGATCAGTTGGTGCATGAAGGGTGGGAGGAGCTGCCAGTCCATGGGGGGGAAAACCCAACAAGAAGAGTTGTGGCCTGCAGCCCAAGGGATGGGATTTATGGTTTGTGCAGAGTTTTGGTTCTGAAGCTGTGAGCCCCAGCATGGCATTGCTATGAATAAACAGGTCATCCAAGTCATTTTGGAGGCACTCCAGCACGTGCTTCCCGTTGTGTAATGCCCAGTTTGTTACTGGGTGCTGCGGGTACGCTGGCTGTCAGCTGGCTTTGTCATTTATGGTTACAGGTGGTCAGTCCGAGTGCACGTCTCTATTTCCTGAATGGGATTCCAGCCTTAGCGCTGGGATATCTGCGGCTGGTGAGCCCCCTGCACCTAGAGAGGCACTTGGAGGAGCATGGGAGATATTGCTATCTGTCGATCCCTGTCAGCTGGGTGGAATGTTGCCAGATGAGCCGCTTGCCCTCGTGGCACAGAAGTCTCCGGTACCAGCGTCCGTGCGGTTCTGTAGCTTGCAGGGCTGGAGTAACAGTGCTTCTTCTGTGTGGAGCAGGGACACCTATTTTTTAAACCTCCAACCCTGCCTTAGACAGACAGTGACAAGGAGAGAAACACTTAATACCGGAGCCTCCTTGTGGGACAAAGCACTGCGTGCTACAACTCAGGTGTACGCTCTGCTGGCTGCAGGGACAGATGTGGGGACCCGCATGAAAGACCCCCTAAGCTTATTTCTACTAGCTCAGGTTAAAAACTTCCCCAAGACACAAATCCTTCCTTGTCCTTGGATGGGTACTGCTGCCACCACCAAGTGAGTTAACCAAAGATTCGGGAAAAGGACCACTTGGAGTTCCAGTTTCCCTAAAATATCCCCCCCAAGCCCTTCACCCTCTTTCCTGGGGAGGCTTGAGAATAATCTACCAACCAGATAGGTAAACAAGGTGAGCACAAACCAGACCCTTGGGTTTTTAGGGTCCTAAAAACCCATCAGGTTCTTAACAACAGAATTTTATTATAAAAACAAAATAAAAGAAGCACCTCTGTAAAATCAGAATGGAAGGTAATTTTACAGGGTAATCAGATTCAAAACACAGAGGATTCCCCTCTCGGCAAAACTTTAAAGTTACAAAAAACAGAGATCTACCTCTTAGCACAAGGAAAATTCACACGCTAAAAGAAAAGATACTCTAACGCATTTCCCTGCTATTACTTACTATTTCTGTAAGTTTAGAGGTATCATTCAGTAGGAGCTAGGTTACTTACTTTGTCTCTCTCTTTGTCTCCCGAGAGAACACACACAAAGAGCCAAAGCCAAACCCACCCCCACAGATCTGAAAGTATCTTCTTCCCTTATTGGTCCTTTTGGTCAGGTGCCAACTAGGTTATCTGAGCTTCTTAACCCTTTACAGGTAAAGGAGGGATTTTATTGCTACCCTTAGCTGTAGGTTTATGACACACCCCAAGAACCTTCTCCCTGGGCCCGAGTTTCCCCAGTGGTGCTGGAACACTTTTACTAGTGGGGGTGCTGAAAGCCAACACCCTTATTCCTGTCTATGCCCCCCCAACCCCCCAGAACTGGGTCCGAGAACAGGGTCATGTCTACAGGGAGTGGGAACCCGGACAGGGGTGAGGGGGCTGAGGCTGTGGGGTGGAGCCCTGTGTGTGGGGCTGGGAGCAGAGTCCCGGATGAGGAGCTGGGACCCTGCATGTGGGGCTGGGAGTAGAGCCCCAGATGTGGAGTGGCAGCTGGTACCCCATGTGCGGAACCAGGAGCAGAGCCTGGGGCATGGGGCTGGGAGTGAGGATCCCATGTGTGTGACTGGGAGCAGGGATCCCCGGATATGGGCAGCAGCCAGGACCCCACGTGCAGGGCGAGAAGCAGAACCCTGGGCATGCAGCTGGGACCCCACGTGCAGGGTCAGAAGTGGAGCCCCAGAAATTAAAAGGTACAGCTCCAAAAGTGAAATCCCTGCAAGCTGCATGGAAACTTTTTCAAGACACCATAATATAGGCTCAACTTAAATGTATACCCCAAATTAAAAAACATAGTAACAGAACCAAAAAAGTGCCACCGTGGCTAAACAACAAAATAAAAGAAGCAGTGAGAGGCAAAAAGGCATCCTTTAAAAAGTGGAAGTTAAATCCTAGTGAGGAAAATAGAAAGGCGCATAAATTCTGGCAAATGAAATGTAAAAATATAATTAGGAAGGCCAAAAAAGAATTTGAAGAACGGTTAGCCAAAGATTAAAAAGTAAGAGCAAAAATTTTTGTAAGTAAATCAGAAGCACTAAGCTGTTAAAAACCGGGGGGGCCACTGGATGATTGAGATGCTAAAGGAGCACTCAAGGACGATAAGGCCATTTCAGAGAGACTAAATGAATTCTTTGCATCGGTCTTCACGGCTGAGGATGTGAGGGAGATTCCCAAACCTGAGCCATTCGTTTTAGGTGACAAATCTGAGGGACTGTCCCAGATTGAGGTATCATTAAATGAGGTTTGGAACAAATTGATAAATTAACCAGTAATAAGCCACGAGGACCAGATGGTATTCATCCAAGAGTGTCTGAAGGAACTCAAATGTGCAATTGCAGGACTACAACTGTAACCTCTCATTTACGTCAGCTTCTGCACCAGAGGACTGGAGGATAGCTCATGTGATGCCCATTTTTAAAAAGGGCTCCAGAGGTGATTCCGGCAATTACAGGCCAGTAAGCCTGACTTCAGTACCTGGCAAACTGATTGAAACTATAGTCAAGAACCAATCAGTTCTGTCAGACACAGAGATGAACACGATTTGTTGGGGGAAGAGTCAACTTGGTTTCTGTAAAGGGAAATCATGCCTCACCAATCTACGAGAAATCTTTGAGGGGGTCAACAAGCTTGTGGACAAGGGAGATCCAGTGGATACAGTGTACTTAGATTTTCAGAAAGCCTTTGACAAGGTCCCTCACCAAAGGCTCATAAGCAAGTAAGCTGTCATGGGATAAGAGGGAAGGTCCTCTCATGGATTGGTAACTGGTTAAAAGATAGGAAACAAAGGGTAGGGATAAATGGTCAGTTTTCAGAATGGAGAGTGTAAATAGTGGTGTCCCCCAGAGGTCTGTACGGGGACCAGTCCAATTCAATATATTCATAAATGATCTGGAAAAGGGGGTAAACAGTGAGCTGGCAAAATTTGCAGATGATACAAAATTGCTCTAGATAGTTAAGACACAGGCAGACTGCGAAGAGCTACAAAAGGATCTCTCAAAACTGGGTGGCTGGACAACAAAATGGCAGACGAAATTTAATGTTGATAAATGCAAAGTAATTCATATTGGAAAACATAATCCCAACCATACATATAAAATGATGGGGTCTAAATTGGCTGTTACCACTCAAGAGAGAGATCTTGGAGTCACTGTGGATAGTTCTCTGAAAACATCCACTCAATGGGCGGCGGCAGTCAAAAAAGTGACCAGAATGTTGGGAATCATTAAGAAAGGAATAGGTAATAAGACAGAAAGTATCATATTTATAGCCTCTATATAAATCCATGGTACACCCACACCTGGAATACTGTGTGCAGATGTGGTTGCCCCATCTGAAAAAAGATATATTGGAATTGGAAAAGGTTCAGAAAAGGGCAACAAAAATTATTAGGGGCATGGAACAGCTGCCATATGAGGAGAGATTAATAAGACTGGGACTTTTCAGCATGGAAAAGAGACGACTAAGGGGGGTATGATAGAGGTCTATAAAATCATGACTGATGTGGAGAAAGTAAACAAGGAAGTGTTATTTACTCCTCATAACACAAAAACTAGGGGTCAGCAAATGAAATAAACAGGCAGCAGGTTTAAAACAAACAAAAGGAGGTATTTCTTCACGCAATGCACAGTCAACCTGTGGAACTCTTTGCCAGGGGATGTTGTGAAGGCCAAGACTAGAACAGGGTTGAAAAAAGAACTAGCTAAGTTCCTGAAGGACAGGACCATCAATGGCTATTAGCCAGGATGGGCAGGGATGGGGTCCCTAGCCTCTGTTTGCCAGAAGCTGGGAATGAGCGACAGGGGATGGATCACTTGATGATTACCAGTTCTGGTCATTCCCTCTGGGGCACCAGGCACTGGCCACTGTCGGAAGACAGGATACTGGGCTGGATGGACCTTTGATCTGACCCAGTTTGGCCGTTCTTATGTTCTTATGAACCCAGCCAGGGGCCCCTTGAGTCATGTTCAGAAATCCGAGCTGCTCTGAATTTTCCTTGCAAGTGACCCACCTAAGCAGGCTGTTGCTCTGAGCAGTCCGTGGAGCTGAGCAGCGTGTGTCTGTCACCTGCACAGCAGCAAGTGCTCCCATGTTTGTGATATGTCCTGTAAACAGCAACCTGTCTCCTCCTAAAGCAGTGTGTGCTGTACCTGGCTGGGTTGGGAACATCTTCTGGGGAGACACACAGGAGAGTCAGTGGCTGGATTCAGCCTGCACCTGACTCGTTACCAGAGTTTAAACACTGTTACTACTTGATCTTTCACTGATTAGTGCTAGGACTAAATATCCTGCTTGGCATTTTGGGAACATGCATCTACAGTGCTCTCCATGCCAAAGGAGCCCAGAGCAGCTGGTAAACGCGACCCAGACTAGTAAGCTGCTCTGTTAGCCTGCACAAAAGAAGCACAGCACAGTACAGCACCTTGTGACAGCTGTAAAAAGAAGACCAGCTGTAAAAGCATAGTGCATGGTACAGTCTGTGTATTTGTCTTCTAGCCATGTGCATTGACGGGTTTGGATAAAACACTCTTTGCGACATACAACCACCAGTGAGGTCACAGACAGAGGATTAGGGCTAAAGGTGCAGAACAGTCAACAAAGAGACGCTGTTTTTCTGCAAGTGTCCTAGAGCATGAGGGAGAAAGGGAGACAGAAACTGGATTAAATAGAAGGGAATTTTCTCCAAATGGAATGTTTTTCATGCTTTCCCATGAGGCGTCAGAATGTCTTTACGGACAAATAGTCAGAGTAGAGTCCATTATGCTCAGCGCTCTTTGCCTTGAAACATAAATAGCTGCATATCATAGAAGGGTTTGTTAGGAGGAAATGTGTATGCTGGAAACAGTTACACATTAAATCACTACTTCATGCAGAAAGATATTGCTAAAGGGAGAGGATTACTTACTATATTAATTCTCTCCTTCAGCTCCCCACACATCTTTCTGCACATAATGACGTTAGTCACAAAATGTAGTGTTGAAACAATTTTGGTACATTGCAATTCTATTTCCTCGGAGACTGCATGTCCTGATGCTTTCCCTGCCCTCCCCTGTCCTCGGGCTCTGGCGGAGCAGGGAGGAAAAGAGGACCAGTCGTGTCACATTTTCCGAAAAACGACTCCACTGGCAAGTCCTCGGGAGAGTCCTCAGCGCACGGACTAGTTCCCATCCCACTCTGCTCCCCGTGCAGCCAGCGGCCACCTCCAGGGATCGCCGTTAACCGTTCACCACGTCACTGTGCTGTGTGATCTGAGAGACCACGTATAGAGAAAGACGGGGGTCCTGCGCGCCCTTCCCGCCAATCCCCAGCCACATGGACTGGGTGAAGGAAATCCTGGTGGCCTCAGCCTCTGAGGCCAAAGAGACAGCTCTGCCCTGCCAGAAGCTGGGACCTGTGGTGGCAGCAGGACAGGGGGGCCCTCCCTCGCTGTCCCTGATACTGCTTCCCCCTTCTCGCCTTTCCCTCTTTGTCTTTCCCTCCCTCGCACCAAACAGTGTAAAAACAAAAAGCAGCCAAACAAGATAACCCCCACCCAGCCCCGGCAGACCTAGACTGACTTGGCCCCTTCGCCGCAGTCACTCCGCTTGTCTCCTTCCTCCCACATCTCCCTTGTGTGGCCGGTCTTCTTCATACTGCCAGCTCTTTGGGGCAGGGCCCGTGTGTGTCTGGGCAACACCTAGTGGTCCTGATCCAGGGCTTGGGATCCTCACTCCCTGCTCTCTCACACACACATCATAATAACAGCACGAGCGTCTCTGGTGCCCACTGGGGCACGCTGAATTCCACCCCCAGCAGGGTGAACACTAGCGATCAGCCTAGAAACTGATGGCGGCTGCTTCTCTGACGCTCGCTCAGCTCAGTAGCTGTTGGTTATTCCTCGTCAGGGTTCTGCTCTCTTCCTACCCGGGCACTGGCCATACCTGCCCAGTGTCTTTACTCAGGCCCCCCAGCCCGGCAGGCAGTGGGCTCGCTAGACACACAGCCCCTGCCAGCGTAACGAGGGGCTTAGGCCCCAGCTGTGGGCAGCTTGCGCAGTGCTGCGTGTGCCCCCACGGAGTGACGGCAGAGGCCAGTTCAGACACACATCAGTCTGACTCCCCCCCCCAAAACGGTTTAGTTTCATTGGGAACTTTTCCACAGCAAAGCCTTGCCATTTCCTGGCTGGCCTGCTTGCAGACCTCAGAGAGCGATGTGTCTTGCTTGGAAAGCAATCTGTTCCTGGTGTGTGTGTGTGGGGGGGGGGGGGGTTACTCACCACTGGTGTTTCTCTCCACCAGTGCTCAGCAAGTCACCCCCCATTCGAGGCTTGGACTGAGGCATGAATGTATCTTCTCTGGGAGACAGGAACCGTGGGTGAAAGCAGCCGTGGCCAAAGCATTCATGGCTGGGGTGGTGTGCAGTGCTGAGCCTGAGCTCCCTTGAGCTCCAGGCAGAGTGACAGGCAGTCAGGGGGCGGGGGACAGGGAGCAGGCGGTGATGATGATGAGCTATTCCTAGGAATTAACTCCTGTGACGCATTTCACCCTTTTTCTGTATGCAAACTACCTGAGCAGGGGATTGGACTAGACGACCTCCTGAGGTCCCTTCCAACTCTAATATTCTATGATTCTATGAAACAGTTTGTGACTTGTCTTTGCTTTGATTATGTTTGTGATCTGTCCTTTGTGGGGAGGGACTGGCCACCTAAGTCACATGGCATCGTTTCGGCTCCCTGACTGGATGCTGAAACTTTGATGACTAGGAGGAGGACAATCAAAGGGCTCCTTGGTGGGCGTATGGACTCATCCAGAATGAACCTGCACTTGCAGTGAACAAAGTAATCGTTCTACCGTGTGTGTGTGGACACCACTGGAAAGAGGGGCAAAGCCCCATGAAGTGAGTTTGTGGGTTTCTTTGACCATGTGTCCATGAATCCTTCTTATGGAATATTGGCAGTAATGACAACAACACAGACCGCAGCACAACAGAGACCCTTTGATCTGAGAACACTTGCCTTCTTCTGAAACTTTGCAGCCAGCTCTTTGACAAGGCAATGTCCAGTTAAAAAGCACGACTCCATCTCAACAAGACAATGCATGGCTGAAGCAAGCTTTTGAGATGTTACACCTGGGCACTAGAATGGGTCAATGCCTCGAGAAACATCACCCAGAGCTTTGCTTAGCTGTAGAACAGTAAAGAGGTAAATAGGGAGTGGAGCTGGTGAATACTTTGCAAACATAGTCAGTGAATACTTGGTTTGATTAATATCACAAAGTTTTTAAAATAAAACACTGAGTGGCTAATTTTGTTCTGTCCCCAGATTTTGCTCTCACAGGCAAGCAACTATTTCCCAATAAATTTGTACTTTTCACCTAGTTCTGTCAGGAACTCACTGGAGGAATTAAAAACTGGCTGGAGAAGTGCCCCGGTGATTGTCCTTTAGTGAACCGTCCTGCTTGACAAGTGCATGGGGCTGCAGGAACACTCCAGCATGGGCCAAAGGGTGGCCTAGGTGGCTAATAGTCCTTTCCATGCGTACTCCCTAGAAAGGAGAAGCTGATAATCTCCCAGGGGAAAGGAGACCCAACAAGCCAAGGTGCCGGTGCTCAGGCAGGTTTCAGAGCACAGCTGGGTTTGCTGTTGCTGTCTGCAGGGCAGTCTGGGTAGAACCTTGTACATTTTTTCCATTCCCCCAGACCTGGAAATGGGGGAATGATTTCACACATGCTCTCTCAAAAAAGCTCCCTTCTGGGGAGAAAGTGAGTGTGGGAAACCTCAGTCCCAGGATGTGTGAGCAGCTCAAACCAGGGGATGTGATGGGGCTCTGAGGGGTGCTCCCAACAACGGCTGCAAGGAACGACTGCTAAGCAGGGTTTTGGCAAGAGCTGCTCTGGGCTGCTGTCTGCTTTGCTGTGGCACAAAGCAGCCGTAAGGCTGGCAGCTCAAATCCACTCACCCTGCTCAGGGCAATCCTTGGTTGGCACCCACCCCGCATGGGCCTGTGGCATTCCCAGGGGAAAGGACACATGGACAGGATGCCTCTGTAGCCCAGCCATCCCCAGCAGCTGGCGTGGCCTGTTGGGGCCATGGGGAGCCTGGTGTGGCTCCATTAGAAACAGCTCCTTCTAGTTACCACAGCCAACAGTGATGCATCCATGGCAAGTTATCATCTTTCATTGTTTAGTTCATTTTGTATTTCTCTTCGCTTCCTTCGGGTTCTTTGCAGTGTTGTCAGCACAGGAATGTGTCAGGGAGGGGCTGCGTTGTCCCTGGTCACAGGAATCCAGTGATTTGGACTTCAGTTTGAGTTGCCAGCAAAGAGCCTGCCCTTGCCCAAACTGGGGGAGCAGGCGAGTTGGTTTATCGGCCTGCCCCGGACATGGCACTGCAAAGTCCTGCTCTGCTCATGGAGCTCCGGTGTCCAATAAAGGGAAACTTTACTTTGCAGCTGTTCCAAAAGCTTTTAATGCCAACAGCAGGAGAACGTGGCACATCATTCAAGACAGTTTGATTGTCTAAAAATACAGCACTTGCATCGCAACGGTCATCAAGAGAAGAGCGCATTTCTCCTTGCTCTTAATACTGAGATTTTTCTGCCACATCAATGCTGAGCAGCTATGGAGAGGCCCCCAGTTAACTAATTAGGATTACAATCTTAGTCAAGCAAACATTTATTCCAAGGGGGCGGATTACACTGCAGTGTGATTATATCACTCAGGTACTAAAACTCTGGCTTATTTTGAGATTTAATTGATCTTTTGATGACTTTTTAAATGTCTGGCAAGAGGGGAGCTGCTTCTCAAACAGTGTACATTTCTACACCAAAATGATCTTGATTTGAATAAGTATTCAGTCCTTGTTTGGTAAATACACCCAGTGTTAATGGTGCTTAATGGTGCCTGTAATTGGTGTCTAAAGTTATTTAAAAGTAAATTTACTAGAAAATAATTAGCAATTTTATAGTTCACTACTTCCTAATTTTGTTGATAAAAATTGTCAGTGGTTTTATCAGATGACACAATAACACAATGGTGTGAAATAGAGTTTTCTAAATTGCAAGGAAAGGGTGCACAGAAAATAAACTGTTTTCTCTTTTAACGTCTCCCACTGGAAGCCAGCCCCCCCTCCCCCTTTATAATGCAGTAAATTAGCTTTAATCAGCAATTGGTGAAACCCTCCCAGCACTGTTCAGGGATTTCTTGGGAGTTCTTAACCTTCGCTGTGGGAGCAGGGAAGGAAAACGATTTCCTTATTAGGACTAAAGCATCTTTCCTTAATGAGCTTCTGGGAATGCTCAGCCCACCAGGAGCCCCATTCCCCTCTCTGCAGCTCCACAGACTGCATGAGCTCTAGGAGTAGAGGGAAGACTGAGAATAAATGGAGAGAAAGCGCTTTCCCGTGATGTTTGTTTGCTGTACGCTGTGGGGCTCAGCTGGTTCACGCATCAATCTGCAGCCTGCACAGCTAAACATCCAGGGGAGAAGCCTGTGGCTGGCAGGCTTGGTGCCTGCACTGAACTCCTGAGACTCTGGTGATTGAGTCCAGAGTCGATGCCAGGAAGGCATGAGAACCAGCCTGCCCTGGGCACAGCTCGCCCTGAGCTCAGAGTGGGCTGGGCCTGGCGGTGGGTTTGGGTGGAAAGTGGCACCAGGTGATGTCCCACCTGCTTTTGATTCTGGTACCAAATGCTCCCAAACCGCAACTGCCAGGGTCAAAAGGAAAGTAGGGAAAAGGCTCACATGAAAGAGCTAGCAGCCAGCACAGACCTGGGGCTGGGGGTGGCCCCCCTCCCACCGGGGCCAGGGGCCACTCAGACAGTATTATCTGGACAGTCCCTTTTCGAGAGCTGTGTTCCCTCTCTGGTACTGGGACAAAACCAGACATGGGTTTGTCTGGGAGCGGATGGGGGCTGCTGCTCCGCCCCCTCTGGCTCTTCAGATTGGTGTGACTTCACACGCACCTTCACACGCCAGCAGGGGCAGGCCCACCCCTGTCATTTCTGGCAGTAGCAGCATGACGGGTGCGCTGGGAACATGTGAGCGGCCCCCTTATCTGGGGCGTGCACATGTGTGTGCAGTACAGAGCTCCCCCTGCCAATCAATGAAATCCTGCCCTGTCCCCCAGGTCCGAAGGGGCCTCCTCCTGCTGTCCGGGGGGCTGTGCCGAGTTGGGCCCATAGGTGTTTGATGTGTTGCAAGAGAGCAGAGGGCTGGGCACTGACACCTCAGGGTTCAGAGTGGATCAGGGCCCTGTCTGCTACTGGCTCTTGGCTGCCCTTGGCCTGTGAGCTGGACAGCGCTCTGCACGGGCCCTTCCTTCCCAGATGCAACCACAGTTGCCTTGTGGGGTTCAGAGCTGGCCAAAGGCTGTGACCCAGATCCTGCGATCCCACCCCCCTCCCCACAACTATGAGCTGGTAGGGCAGGGCAATGGGAGCAGAGACCAGGCTGCTGGCTGGCTCTTTAAATGCTACCTCTAAATGCCCATGGCTAGAGCATGAAAACACCTGTCCAGCCTGCTGCGAGCTGCTGGGGTCTCCCCTGCTGGCCTCACTCGTCTCCAGACTGGGTACTCTGCTTGGAGCACTGAGGGGCCACTGTAACTAAGAACTGGCTTCGTGTCTATCAAACAGAAGTTGCTCTGTTACATTGATTCACTGATTCTGATGCCAGAAGGGACCATTGTGATCCTCTCATCTGACCTGCTGTATAGCACAGGCCAGAGAACTGCCCACAAATCATTCCTAGAGCAGAGCTTTTAGGGTATGTCTACACAGCAAGAAAAACCCCCATGGCTGGTCCACACCAGCTGACGCAGACCATGGGGCTGTTTCATGGCTGTGTAGACATTCAGGCTCAGGCTGGTGTCTAGTCTCTGGGATTCTGCAGGGTGGGAGGGTCTAGGAGCCCAGGCTACAGCCCAAGCCCAGAAGTCTACACAGTGATGGAACAGCCCCATGGACCTGTCAGCTGGGATGGGCCAGCCGTGGGTTTTTGTTTCCTGTGTAGACAGACCCTTAGGAAAATATCTGATCTTGATTGAAAAATTCAGTGCTGGAGAATCCACTATGACCGTTAGTAAATTGTTGTAGTGGTTAATTACTCACTGTTAATTACTCTCACTGCAAAATTTCCAGTTTGAATTTGTCTCGCTTCAACTTGCAGCCATTGGATTGTGTTGGAGCTTTCTCTGCTCGATTAAAGAACCCTTTATCAAATATCTGTTCCCCATGTCAAGTTACAGCCTGTGAGCAAGTCACCCCTTCATGCTCCCTTTGTGACGCTAAACAGATTGAGCTCTTTGAGTCTATCACCTTTTTTAAGGTGGTTTTCCAATCTTTTAATCCTTCTACTGGCTCTTCTCTGACCCCTCTCCAATTTATCAACCTCCTTCTTGAACTGTGGGCTCTGGAACAGGACATGGGATCCCAGTAGTGGTTGCATCAGTGCCAAACCTGGAGGTAAAATCACCTCCCTGCTCCTCCGCGAGATCCCCCTGTTTATGCATTGTGGGATCACATTATCCCTTTTGGCCGCAGCCTTGCACCAGGAGCTCAAGTTCAGCTGATTTTCCACCCCCGCCCCCCAAAAGCCTTTTCAGTGTCCCTGCTCCCCAGGACAGAGTCCCCCACTCTGTAAGTATGGCCGACCTGTTTGCTCCTAGATGTCTACATTTACATTTACCTATATTCAAATGCATATTGTTTGCTTGTGCCCAGTTTACCAAGAAATCCAGATTACTTGGTATCAATGACCTGTCCTCTTCGTTATTTACCACTCCCACAGTTATTGTGTCAGCTGCAAACGTTATCAGTGATGATTTTATATTTTCTTCTGGATTATTGATAAAATTGGTCAATAGCATAGGGCCAAGGACCAATCCCTATGAGACCCCACTAGAAATACATCCACTTGATAGTGAGTCTCTGCTTACAATTACATTTTGAGACCCATCCACGTAATGTGGGCTGTGATGAGTTTATATTGTTCTAGCTTTTTAATCAAAATATCACGTGGTAGCAAGTCAAATATCTTAAAGATGTCTAAATATGTTACATCCACGCTATTTACCTTTATCAACCAAACTTGTAATCTCATCAAAAATATTAAATTAGATTGACAGGATCTATTTTCCATAAACCCATGTTGATTGGTATTAACTATATTACCTCCCTTTAATTCTTTATTACTTAAGTCCTGTATCAGCTGCTCCATTATCTTGCCCAGGATTGATATCCGACTGACTGGCCTATAACTGCCTAGGTCATCCCCTTTACCTTTTTTCAGATACTGGCACATTAGCTTCCTTCTGGTCTCCTGAAACTTCTCCAGTGCTCCAGGATTTATTGAAAATCAACATTACTGGTCTGGAGAGCTCCTCAGCCACCTCTTTTTAAACTCTTGAATGTAAGCTATCTGGTCCTGCTGACATAAAAATAGCTAATTTTAGTAGCTGTGGTTTAACATCTTCCTGAGATACTAGTGAAATGGAAAGAGTGTTATCACCATATGATATGACTACATCATGTTTTTTCTCCAAATACAGAACAAAAATATTTACCTAACACTTCTGCCTTTTCTGCATTATTATTGATAATTCTACCATTTCCATCTAGTAGTGGACTAATACCATTGTCGAGATTCTTTTTTGTTTCTAATATACTTAAAAAACTCCTTCTTATTGTCTTTAACTCTGTTGGCCATAGATGTCTTCTTGTGTCCCTTTGCTTCCCTTATCAATTTGCAACAATTCCGAGCCTCTGATTGATATAAATTGATATAAATTGACGGTGTTTGTAATTCCATTCATTGTCTGCAAAGGCATACTTTGTTTGCAGGAGTGTTTACACAGAGCAAGAACCCCCAACCCCAACTGGGCCTAGGGTGCAGAGCTGAGAGGCCCTGACACATGGGGCAGTGGGTGCAGAGCAAGGAGCCCCCAACCTACTGGGTATTCACACACAGCTCTGTGCAGCTCCCTGGGAATCATCCTCCCTCCTCCTGCTGCTAAAAGAGTTGGTTGCCTGATTGCGGACTGTGTGGCTTGGGTGAGCTGTCTCCCATCACTGAGCTACTCAGAGACCCACAGGGACAGGGCAGGGGGGATGGTTTGTGAGTGTCCTGTGGGCTGAAATGCCCTTCCAAGGCAGGTTAGAAGATGACACAAGTGCGTAACAATCCCAGCCAGTCTGTGGCTAATTCACAGCAGAGATGCCCATTGTTGGCTGAGCCCCTGGCTCCCAGTGGTTGGCCCAGCCCGGCTGCGTGAGGCTCCTGTAGCCCTGAGACACACCCTGTGTGTTTGCTAGTTCCACGCGGGGCCCTGCAAAGGAGACGGCGTCGCTGCATGGCTGCAGTCCAGGCCTAGCAAAGACGGGCAGCAGAGCACTGGGGAAGGGGTGACTCAGCCATCAGCTGTGGTCATATGTAGCGTGAGAGTCACTGTCTTCCTGCAGTTAGCCAAACACCCTTTCAACACGCCATTAACGAGCTCACACAGGGAAACGTGCAGGCAGAGCTCAGACAACGCTGGCAGCCTTACCCGGCTGCTGGTTCTGTCCTTCCCAGGGAGTGACACCGTCTCCCCAGGCCCTCAGCCCTGCGAGGACACCCAAGCAAGGCACAGAGCCCCCCAAGTGGCAAAGTGGGTTTTCTGCCCCAGTAGCAGCTGCGCGGTTTGTTCTCTTCCTGCTCCCAGGTCCTTTTGGATCTGATTTGCGCTCACGGTCATGGAAAACTAAGAGAGGGACATCTCCCACTACCTGCATCCCAAGTGACTGACTGGGCCCAGGGTCCTGCATGGTACTGAGCTGTTTCTATGGTATTAGGTTGATTACGGGATAGAGCAGAGAATTCCCCTCACCCCTGCCACTCCTGCCACTCTGGAATATGCCTGTGAGGAGACCAAGGAGAAATGGAGCAGAGAAATGCAGCTGTTACAATGTTTTATTGTTTAGTGCTGTTAGGTTCAAGTTTTAAGTTCAAGATTTGCAGATGTTCCTATCGTTCGGGTACAGAATGATACAGACAGGTGTGTTTGGGAGGAGATGACAGCACTGCAGTTTGGTTTCAAAAGGACAAATTGTCCATTTTCATTTCTGAACCATTAAGTACCTGCTTTTCCATAACAATGAATCATCCAGTCTCTGTGTACAAAATTAAATATAATTTATGCTTTGCTAATGGAAATCAAATACAAAATTCAATCTCCCGTGTGTCGTAATGCTGACATTTAAATAGTAAAAAAAAAAAAAGTTATTAACCCAACTCTCTCCTAGCAGGTTGCTCCCTCTCTCGCTGGAGAGAAAATAACTCCTCGGTCACATGAGCACATCACAAAAGCAGACACTTGTCACTGACCATGCGGGCACGCAGAGACAAAAGTCACCATCTCACCCAAGCCGACAAAGCCATGTCACCGCCTCCTGATGGCCGGACGTGCCAGGCCTGCCCTTCCCAAGAGCAACAGCATCCTGTGTGATGCTAGTGAACAGCCACCCTCCCCCGGCACCCGGCACCCGAGTTTCTCCTGGCTCCTTGCCTTCTTAGCAGGCCGTTAACGCTCACCAGGGGCTAGCCCCAGAACAGGCCCTGCTGACGAGCAATGCCGTTGGAAAAGTGCAGGAGCAGCACATCCCCTTTGCTGGAGTCAGTCAGTGCCTCGGGCGCAGGGAAGTCACCCATATAAAAAATAAACCTCTTCAAATATGGCAAAAAGAAGCCCCGGTGGCGCAGCATCCCCTGGATGCAGACAGGTCCAGTGCTATTGTCGCAGCCAAATGGCACCTGCCTCCAGAGCAAGCCACTGCGAGAACACGCAGCTTTGTAACCGTTTCCATTGCTCGCCTCTGGGCGGGCGAGCTGGCTGGGGTGAAGCAAGCTCCTTCCAGAGGGTGGCGAAGGGATGGAGACTTAAGCGCAGGCAGCCTGCCATGGCCACACGCTGCTGTCTGAATCCTGGGTCAACATTTCGTTGCTGCTCTGGGAATACAGCAAACGGGCTGAGGGTGACTGTACTGGATCCAGCTACCTCTCCTGCCCAGCTACCGGCTGAAAGCTTTCACCAATCCGCAGAACTCCAGCGTCAGCACGCACAGGCAGGGTCTTTCCTCAAGTCTCTTTTCCTTCCAGGAATGGACCTGTGAAAAGAGCAGCCAAAGACCACAAGCAATCCTCCGCCCCTGCTGCCCTGGCTGATCCCCGGTGGCCCCTGACGAGGGAGCAGTGCAACACTCTGGCTTTTGAAATACGCAAAGAACATTTTTGGTGCGGTCTGGGGGAGGTTTCCTATGGGGGCCTCTGAGCTCAGTAGGGTCTCGTGTGGGAACGAAAAGCTCCCCCTGGCACAGGTTGTTGCTAAGGGCTGGGCCGGCTGCCCCAGCAGCAGCTGTGGTTCACGTGCCACTGTTCTGACTGCAAGTGAAACCACGGTCAGGAAAATAAACTTTTTAATCCTCTTTTGCAAAGATTAGTTGAAAGGGCTTGATCCTGCCAGGTGCTGAGTGCCCTCAGTTCCATCATCTCCCCTGGGCGGACGGGCAACCGCTTATTTCCAGGCGGGGCTCAGCATCGGGCAGGAGTGAGACCAAAACGAGTTCCGGGTTTGCAGGGCATGTGAAATAAGAAAAGACTTGGGGTGTCCATGTCAGCAGGACCCTAGAAACTGGGAAGATTTAAAAAAAATGCCCTTCCTCTGAAGCCAGGAATCATTTTGCACCAAATGGTCTAACAACCCAGCTTTCATTTTGCAGAAGAAACGACGTTTTAATAACATCTGAAACAACTGAATGTCCCCCCTTACTACATATTTCCAATGTTTGTACAATATATTTCTGGGTTTGCAGGTCGGTGAGAAAGCGTTTTGTCAGACGCTGTTTTAAAACCTAATCAGGCTAATCTGAACTGACATTTACTTCAGCGGGAACGAATGTGATGCTC
The DNA here is from genome assembly GCF_965140235.1 of Caretta caretta. NCBI lineage: Eukaryota > Metazoa > Chordata > Testudines > Cheloniidae > Caretta > Caretta caretta. The sequence goes on from NC_134215.1 coordinate 1,160,571, forward strand.
CCCAAACCTGGCCCACAGTCGAAAACTGACAAATGAATTTAGCTCCTTTTATACAATCCAAAGCACTGGCCCCACTTTATTGTGTAATGAACCACATGACAGGCCATGAAACCCAAAGCAGGTTCAGCTTCTTACCTTGCTTAACAGTGTTTTAGTGACATTTCCTTTGGTTAGTTGGATCAACAAGGATTTCTTGCCACCTTAATCAAAACCGAGCCTTGGTCTTGCTCAGGTATGCATAAGCTGCGTTTACTTGCTGCTTTGAAACAGCAACAAACGCAACATCTCAAAGGAGCACTGAGGCTTGACAAAAATAAAACACCTTCCTCCCTCCCCCTGCAAAAGCAGGCCCCACTGCTGCTCTTTTTAAACAGTTAATAAAAGGAAAAGAAAAGAGAATAAGCCCCAGACAGCAAGAAATCACCCCAAGGAAGGAAATGTTCCCTCACAGGTAACATAGTGTTTTCCTTTCATGCCCACTGTTACTGGGTTTTTCTCCGTAACAGACATGGAATATAGTGCAGCTGTGTCAAACTGCCGCTACCTTGTCTTTGCTAATCCAGGCCTGCAGCTCGCTTCGGTTTTGCTGAGATTCTAGGAGTGATGGGTGCTTATCTTATAGTTTCCATCGGGATTTGCCAATTTGGTTGATCATAAACCTTTGTCATTTCCACTTGGAAATGAAGCTTTCTCCAGGGTAGTGAGCACTCGCTCAGTGGAAATGACCTTTTCTTCTCTTGCAGATTTTGGAGCAAAGATGAAGACTATTTCATGGTTTTGCAAACCCAGCTGAGTCTGGATTTTCAGAAGTGCTGGGCACCCACAGCCCCACGGGTTGGCACCCACAGCCCCACCGGCTGGCACCCATAGCCCCACGGGTTGGCACCCACAGCCCCAGGGACTCCAGTGGCATTTGCAGCTGCTCAGCGTGTTTGAAAGTCTGGCCTGTGTCTGGATTTTGCACACCACTCTAGATACTGCGATGAGGTTTTACTCAGTAGAGGATTCTCCTTCTGGGCTAATGGCCACCTTGCAAAGAACTAAAAAGCCGCCTGTAATGACAACCTCAACTGCCATCTGCTCTGCGGGGAAGCAGGGGGCTTCCAGAATGACTGAGAAATGCCAGTTCATTCCCTGCCTGCAGGAAGAGCTGTGAGTGGGACACTGCACCTTCTGCTAGGCGACTATGCCATGCGTCCAGGCCAAGCTTTCTGGGATGGATCCCATGAGAACACTCTCAGCTGGCTCTTAGGTGCCAGTGCATGGCAGTGGTTTTTAGCGCGTGATCATCTAAAGGAGCATATGAGGACTTAGAGAGGAAGCCTGGATTCTGTCTCACTGCAGACCAGAGGAAATCACAAGCAACTCTATTCAGTTAATGGAGTTACACTCAGAAGTGAGAAAAGACTCGGGCTCAGGATATCTGTGGCACTTGGTAAATGGTAGCTAGTGCAAGGTGTAACTAGTATACAAGTAAAGTATCTGTAAATAGATTCTTTGCAGCTTTGCTGTGTGTGTGTGTGTGATCTGATACCACCTGACTGCCAGCAAGGCAAAACTAAAGTAGTGCAGAAGAAATTGAATCTGTCGGCTTGCCTTGTCGCTATTGGGATTCTATAAGCTTCCCTCATCCTTTGTTGGCCGCGGGTAGGACTCACTGAACACTGACTATCTGGCGCTGACAGGAAGCACCAGGAACAAAGTGCTAGAAACAGGTAGCCTCCCCTGTCCCACTGGAGCCTCCCCCAGCAATTCTTGCAATACAATACAGTGGGAGGGCTTGGAACAGACCCAAATGCAACCTGTACTCGCTGTGACATGAAGGTTTCAGAGCTAGAAATGCTGTTCAGCTTGACTTTAACCTTGACGCTGCAAGAGTCTCTTTGTCACAAGACTGAGACTTTAGCCCTGTGTGAGTTTAGTGTCTCTGACAACGATTCACCTCTAGATAGCAGATAGCTTTTCCCCTGCTCTCTTGGCTTTACTTATCACTTTCTTCCTGTTCCCACTGGAAATCTTGACCTGTCATTTGGTAAAACATGACATTGAATGGTTTGTAAAACTTGCGCAGTCTGTGGATAACATCTGGGTCTATTTTGGGATGAGTTCGACCCTTGGATTTGCCCAGGCACCTGGGGGCGCTGCTGTCCTCTGGCTTCTTCAAACAAGGAAACCCCTTGGTTTTATTGAAATAAAAATGCTTCTCTGTCACAATCCTTTTGAGGCCTAAGAAATCCTGGACCTTGGCCATTTCCCCAGCTGGGTCAATAATCAGCCGCTCGCCGCTGACAAAGAGGATCTGGGAAAGTGGGAAATACTGCAGCCAGTTCTCCAGGTGCAGCGCATAGATCCCAATGCGGATGGCGCTCCAGGAGGCATCGATCAGTCCCAGGGTCCGGTTCTTGAAGGCGAGTACTTCGAAGGTGGGGATCTCAGGTTTCTTGGAGAGCGTCTGCGTGTAGTCTGAGATGGCCCTGGTGACGGGGTTCCGCACCACCACGATCAGCTTGGTGTCCTTGGCCATGGAGTGAATGCGCTTTGGGGCCTCGTTGGTCACAAAATAGCTCGGTGTCTTCTCCATCGTTATTTGTCCATCCAGAGTCTTGGGCATCACATTCCTGTAGAGAAAGGAACAGGAGGGAGAGAGAGAGAGAGAGAGAGCTTAGTTCTGCAGTAGGAATCCAGCTCCCAAGGAAACTCAGGCATGTGGGTTCCCCTCTGGCCATGCGCAGTGAGTTTGAAGCCCGTGTCCCAGTGAGACTGAGGGCACCCCTCGAGGGAGTGACACTAGCTACCCCATAATCTCTGGAGACCTAATGCCGGTTAGTGTCCTTTGGCTTCAGAACCCGGGGAAGGCAAGTACATCAAGTGTTAAAGCCAGTCTCAGTAACACATTATACAGTCAATTTGCCATAGGCATATGTAGACAAGAGTTAATTGACAATAAACCTGTACAATACCTGTCTGTACAGCAAGCCATCTGCTACCATTTGCTCAATTAAGTCTATACACTTCAAAGCCTTGTACCAAAGTGGTGCATTTAGGATTACACAAGACCTTTTTATTATGATGACATGCTTTTAAATGTCTCAGCTAATAAAACTTAATACAGAATAAGATCCCCTGTTTCTAGTACAATAATTAAATTTATTTACTATCTTGTGTGTGAGGAAGAATGACTTTTCTTTTATCTCTAATTCACATGCTCTGTCAATAATTAATTGCTGCTGGGTTTTGAGCTTCCTGCGCAAGCACTTTTATTAGCCAAAAGGAATTTGCCTACTGGATAAATTAACATGTAGCAAGACTTTCCTGGATAGCATATTATCATATTGTAAAATGCAGCTGCAGTCCAGATAGCTTTTATATCTAAGAAAATGGAGAAGTAAATGCCTGGCTCATGTGGCCCAAGCCAAAGATTAATGTCGCAAACCAGAAGGTTTTGAATCATGGGCTCAGTATGTGCATTAGAGCATCTTTTGAACCTTATCTGCTGGGTACCAGACTGGCTGATGACCTTTGCTGTACACCGGGCACAGAGTGCCTCCAGGTCACACACACGCTGTGCTGGGCAGGGCTGGCAGGGCAGTACGCTCCCAGGAACAGGAAGAGAACTCGTGGGTCTCTTCTCACGGCCAGGGCGGGTTCTGCTCTTCTCTTGTGGCTCCTGGCTTGAGAACATTTATTTATCAGCTGGAAAATTTACCCCCCAGCTACAGAAAGAGCAACTGTGCAACATCCTGCCTCACCCAGCATGCCAGAGGCCTGGCTGCCGCCGCCTTGTACTTCATGTAGTGATTGGCACCTGTGTAATGTGTGTGTGACACATCTCCCAGCCAGAATGGTGCCATTCAACGCCCACTCTGTGCAGGAGTCAGCGAGGTAAGTAAGGGGCAAGGCAGTCAGGAAACAGGTCCCCAGTGCATGGGGTTTATATCAGGTATCAGTGCCAAGCGTCAGAGCAATGCTCATTGTTTCAGCGTTTGCAATTGGCACAAATTTAAATGTTTTGGGCATAAAATAAAACAAAAACGCCCATTTTATTTTCAGTTCAACTTTCTGATTTTTAAACTTTGCAGCTTCACTCTCTCTCTCAACCACACTGGGATGTTTAGCTGGGCGTAAGTTGCCCCCACAGGTTCATGATTATTGTAGTGCTTGAGTGGGTAATTAGCAGGGGAGGGGTGGTCACTCAGCAGTGGGCTAGAACTCGTAAAATAATACCAGGGCATGATTATGCGAGGCGCTGAGCATCCCCTGAGAGGAGCCCCTGCGTTGCCCACCTCTCCCATTGGCTTTAATGCAAGGTGAGGCTGCTCAGCATCTTGCAGGATCAGGCCCTTCACATGGGAAACTGTTTTCAGTGCAAACATAGGGTGAGAAAATAACTTGAAACGGTTCTTTACCAGCCCCTCGGGGTCCACAACCGCAGCAACACTGCTGCTGCCTAGCAGCGTACAGGCAAGCCGCCCTCCTGTGGGGTTCCCCAGTGGACAACTGCAAGCAGAGATGTTTGCTAGACAAGGCCCAGCTAGGTGAACTTGCCACTGCCTTGTGTCTGAGACTGTTCAGTGCCATCCGTGGCTTTACGTGTACGGTGTGCTCATGTTTCCCGACATGACGGCCTAGCAGACTAAGTTCCCTGTGCCATAGAATTCCTTTTGGGTGTGGTGCATGGTCCAGGAACCAGCTCTGAGCTGAAAGGCTTTGCAAGCTGGTGATGGATGGCTAGAATTGTCCATATTGCCAGAAGGGCCCAAGGCTGCCTTATCGTACTGAAGACAAGAGTTCTTTTGGCAAAGAGGTTTGCTAGGTGACTGTCCTGTCCCCCACCCCACCCCGGTCCCCCTGTGGTAAACGGGGTTGCTGTCAAACAACCTCTTTTGCTGAGCTTTGTGATCCTGAGTCCCAGATTTCCAGTCGCTTCTGGCAGGCTTCCGCTCTGCATCCCAGAATGCACAGCGCCCAGCAGCAAAGCAAAGCACAAGGCCCCCCACACCCGCAGAATGCTGCACGCCCAGTAGGCGCCAAGTCCCTGACATGCAGACACTGCTTTGCACTGAAGCAGAAAGCAGTGGCATGTGTGTATACAATCGCTGCGGACTATCAAATCCGCTCCCGTTTTAACGGCCATGTGCGACAATTAAATGGCAATTAAAGCTTTGTCAGCATGTTTACACAGATGCCCAGGGGCTCGCCAGGCAAGGCTGCCAGCTGATGGTTCCTCCTGTGAAGAATGCTAGCCTGCGGTCTGCGCCTGACATCTCCTGTGGCTGGAATTCAGACGTTCATCCTTTTTGGGACACTGTCACCCTTCTTAGCATCTGACTTGCCCCTTATTCCTCTGTGCCTTGCCAGCTCCCCCATGCACCACTCCCCTGCCTGATCTTCCTAATCCGCAGTCTCTAGGCATCAGGGAGCCCAAATGTTGTAGCCAGACTGGTTCCTTGCTCTAGGGGTGGGACCCTACTATCCCCACACTCCATCAACTGCCGCAGCTGCTCTGATCTCTCAAAATCCAATTCAGACTCAGCAGCGTGACTCCTTGCTCTCCATGGACTCCCTGCATCCAGGCCCCTCCCCATCCCTTCCCCCGGTATGTCTCCCTCAGGCCAGTTCCTACAACCCAGCCATCTCTGTCTGATAACCACGACTCTCCACTCTTCCATTTATTCTGACCCCTCTATCCAGCCCTCTTTCCACCCAGCCTCTGAGCCACCAACTCCTTCCTTTTCTGCACTGTGCATATTGATAGTAATGAGTGAATAGACCAGCGAAATCTCATTAGCTTCCTTATAGAAAAGTCCCGTAGAAGTTAACAGGGATAAAACTGTAGGATTCTATACAAGTTACATCAAAAACCTACAGAACTTAACAGAGATTCGTACAGATGTGTACATTCTCTATTAAGTCTATAGGGCGTTTCCCAAAGAGCTAGGATTTGCAATGGTGTATGAGAAGTAATTCTCCCACTCTACTCCAGGCTGATTAGGCCTCAACTGAAGTATTGTGTCCAGTTCTGGGTGCCACAATTCAGAAAAGATGCAGACAAACTGGAGAAAGTCTAGAGAAGAGCAACAAAAATGATTAAAATTCTAGAAAACATGACCTATGAGGGAAGATTGAAAACACTGGGCTTGTTTAGTCTGGAGAAGAGAAGACTGAGAGGGGACATGAGAACAGTCTTCAGGTATGTAAAAGGTTGTTACAAGGAGGAGGGAGAAAAATTGTTTTTCTTAACCTCTGAGGACAGGACAAGAAGCAATGGGCTTAAATTGCAGCAAGGGAGGTTTCGGTTGGACATTAGGAAAAACTTCCTAACTGTCAGGGTGGTTAAGCACTGGAATAAATTGCCCAGGGAGGTTGTGGAATCTCCATCATTGGAGATTTTAAGAGCAGGTTAGACAAACACGGTCTAGATAATACTTAGTCCTGCCATGAGTGCAGGGGACTAGACTAGATGAGCTCATGAGGTTCCTTCCAGTCCTACAATTCTATGATTCTGTGACTGTTTCCCATGTCAGAATGGGCTCTCCAGTTAAATAACTGGAAGAGATGTGTTTGGAGGAGAAAGGCAGTTCAATGCAGAAAGAAACTACGCCTCACTATGCTCAGAGCAAAGCTGACAATATTGGCTCTCGAAAGCGGAGTGTCTTTTTCAGTAAATACTATTGCGCTTGTGGTTTTCTGATATATTGCACACCAGCCAGCTGGACAAAAGACACTACGAACGGCAGAAACAGCTGCCAATGATCTACATGGCAAATTCACCCAATCAAATGTGTGGACCTGCACCTGCGCACATGCACCTTTCCAATTTCCCTGAGTAATTCAGACTGGTGTTCACATTCCCATGGAAATCACTTCCACTCACCACTGTCTCTTTGCAAATGACCAGCCAGAAATAGCTCTAATTACAGTATGCGCCCAGCTGTACATACTCCCAGGCTTAGTGTCCCCTCCTCAGCTCTTGCAGATGCGAACTTTCAGTGCACACAATACCCCTGTGCATTGGCCCTGCCTGCACCGGCCAAACAATCCAAGCATGGCAGCGTGAAATTTCTTGATAGATTTCAGAAAACTCTGTTGAGAAAATTTGGAACTGAAATGCTAAAATTTCTGCCTGGAAATTAGGCTGGTCTGACGCAACTGAGCAGAACAGATTAAAGTGACAGAACAGAGCTGATGGATTTCATCAGCTGAGCAAATGACTGACGGCACTTGTAGGCTTGCATGGGGAGAATCCAGCCCTGCATATGGCTGTGTGCGCTGCACCAAAATGCTAATCCTCCTACCATGGAGAAGGGGGATGCGATCTGGCCCCTTCAAATAAAAGGCCAGTGTTTACAGAGAGCAGCAGCTAAGTGATTTCCCCCAGCGTGCTGAGTTCACTGGCCCTCACGCGATTCACGAGTGTGCCACCCACAGCCCTGAGTTCAGTGCACGGCGGGCTGCTAGCGCTGCAGGCTAAGTGGCTCGGTAAATTTGTTAAAATATGATATTGAAGATCAGGTTAGCAAGAATTTCTGAAGAGTAATACTCTATTTCCTTCTTATCAAATCTCCCTCCAGATTAGCAGTTGTGCTCTAAATGCACTCAGCTGCAGGGGCTTAATTGCATTCCATAGTTATTGATTTTTGGAGAGCTGATTTAGTTTTATTGAATGATAACAGAAAGAAACACCAGTTTACAAACAGTGGAAGTGATATTGCTGGCTGCAGATTCCCCCTCTACATTCTGAGACATCTCCACTCTCACAGAGGGAGGCTTGAGCATTAGACTCAACACAGAGTTACCCCACAATGAGAACAGGATCCAGTCCTCTTCCATGGAATGGAGAATGGATGAGCAATACTGTGCTAATACACACCTCTTTACCATAGAAATCTTGCAGCCAGCCTGTTCAGCTGGGTCTCTGAAGAGACGGTACTTTATTATGCCCCCCGTCAAGCCTTGAATCAGTCCCAGATCCCAGTCACTTCTCTCATAAGAGAGGATGCTCAGGAATAAGCAGAAGTGTCCCAGTTGAGGAGATAATGCCATAAATGTTTACTTTCCTCTTCCCACATAGTTTTGTTAGATCATTAGGAAAGGCAAGTGTTTGCTCTGGCTAGTAAAATATTTGAATATCTAGTGCCGAAAACCCAAATGCTGAGAACGCAGGACACTCACGCAAAAAGTCAGCAGGATTTTATCATGTTTTCTCAAGCAATGCAAGGCAATCATACAGCCAAAACAGAAACCTTTTCATGCATTTCTCCTCCCCAATAACCTCATTTCCAAGAAAGGGCTCAATTAGTTGTAAACATGTAACAGCCTGTAATTTGCTTGAGGAAAACACGTTCCATTTCGCTAGTGAGAGCGGAGGATGAAGGAGTACCGTCCCCATGCTAACTGGAGTGGCAGGTTGTTCCCGTGCTTTGTCTATGCATCATTCTTAAGGCTGCGAGTCTGTCATGGACTCCGTGACGTCCGTGACCTCTGCGGCAGCCGGTGCTGGGGCAGTCTCGGGCCCCCTGCCCTCACAGCAGCAGCAGGAGTGTGGGTGTGGGAGGGGGCTCAGGGAGTTTGGGGAGTGGGAGGGGGTGAGGGCTCTGAAGCAGCAATATGTCCCTCAGCTCCTAGGCAGAGGGAGGTGCAGCCAGGTGGCTCCACGGGCTGCCTCCGCCAGTAGGCACCGCCCCCGCAGCTCCTATTGGCTGCAGTTTCTGGCCAATGGAAGCTGCGGAGCTGGCAAAGGCAGCGCATGGAGCACCCCTGGCCATCCCTGTGCCTGGTCGCCGAGCGACATGTTGCCACTTCTGGGGAGCTGCGTGGAGCTGGGTAGGGAATTTGCCAGCCCTGCCAACCCTCCCCCCAGCAGCAGCGGGGGTCCTGGGCCGCCCCCCCCCCCGAGCACCCAAGCATTACTTTACTGCCCGTGACCTGTCCATGACTTTTACTAAGTGTAACGTAGCCTCATTCATGCTTAAGTCATCCAGCAGCAGGTTAACGTGTGAGCCAAACACACCAGAGTGCTCCTGGTGGATGGTGGTTGAAATCTCTCTGTTAAGGACTCTGAGCAATATCAGAACAACGAATGCCTAGTACAGTCTCGCCAACCCCAAGCATGCGTACGTCATGAGCCAGGCCAATCCAAATCAGAGAACTGGTTTGAAAATCATGGGTTTAGGGGAATAAACTCCAGTCCAGCTGAGTTTTTTTTTTTTTATTCGCCTTCTGTATTTTGAGCCTTTAGGGGCATTCGGGTCAGATTTTCAAGTTTTTCTCCTCACCCCTGAGAGCTAGACACGTGTTGTTTTTTTAAAGGCAAGCTGAGATTCAGTCACCTGGCCCCAAGAACTGGGGCTTTAAAGCAAACACCAAATATTTCAAGACGTGTGATAAAGTCATGAGAGGTGGCACCCCTGCTCGTCCGTGTCTGCGTGTCTCCTATAGAGTGTTGCAAGGCCTTTGCAGCGGGGGTGGAACAGAGGGAGAATGCCCTCCAGGCTCCGAGAGCCAATGGGAAAGGAAGGTTTTTAGACAAGATGTTCAAATGGGAAGTGATTCTGAATGTGTGCATGTGGCGGGCTGGGGACCGAGGTGTTGACACAAGCAGAATAGCCTTTCTCCAGCCCCAGCCCCAGGGCAGAGGGAAGGCCAGGGCGGGCAGCCAGAGTAGCGGACTCCAGGATGTCTGGCTTGTGAGGATTTAGGAAGGACATTATTCAAGGAGCCATAAGCGTGAAAAGAGGAAACGAGGGATGTCAGGGGAGAGGGGGAAGATCACCAGGATGCTCTAGAGATGGTGGGAGGTGGCAGGACAGAGTGAGAAGAAAGTCTAGGGCAAAGGTTGGCTCCAATTCTGGGCCTTGAACAGCCTTGCCAACCCTAAATGTTCAAAAACTGAGTCAAAAATCACCAAAAATCCTGAGATTGGCTTTAAAATAATGAGGTTATGTACAATAATGGATTTGGGGTTCTTTTTATTTGCCTTCTGCTTTTTGAGCCTTTAGGGCAGGGGTTCTCAAACTTTAGGGGGTCGCGAGCTTATTACATGGGACGTCGTGAGCTGTCAACCTCCACCCCAAATCCCACTTTGCATCCAGCATTTATAATGATGTTAAATATATAAAAACATTTTTAATTGTTAAGGGGGGTCTCACTCAGAGGCTTGCTGTGTGAAAGGGGTCACCAGTACAAAAGTTTGAGAACCACTGCTTTAGGGTGCCCTGGGATCACCTTTGGAAGCTTTCTCCACAGCCACAAAGGCTAGAAACTTAATTTTTCTTTAAGAATGAAAGCTGAAATCATCACATCTCCACCTGACTCCAGGAGCTGGGGCTTCAAGGAAACCAGTAATTATCATAATTATCAGTCTGTTTGAAGACCTGGTGGAGGACAAAGGCAAGGTACCAGGCAGGACAGTCCAATCAAGCTGTTTTTCCTGAAGAACTCCTAGCCGAGATCTCTATTGATCCATTAACTACGGAAATCAGTGTGTTATGGTTTTGTTGTTCAAGCCACAAAACAGATTTGATGGTAATTCATAACAGCCCATTTCTGTGCGTTGCCTCCGTAACCGACTCAATTACAAATAAAGAGGAGACAGGTCCTGAGCATGCTGCTTCTCATGCTTAGTCCAACGTGCAGAAAGCCCCAGCTGGTGCATCTGTTGGGAAGGGAAGCCCCTGTCTCTCTCTGGCTCCCCCCGACGCCGCGACAGCCCCCAGAATGATGCACTAGATTGGTGGTGTTGGCTCAGCCAGAGCAGGAAGCAGGAAAGTGTAGGAGCTGGGAAATGCCTCTGCCAGTCTGGGGGCAGGTGCTGGCACACAATTCTTTCCAACTACAATGTTTTGTTCCTGTTTAGATGTGACTGTGGGGGCTGCGGGTGATCGTACGACACAGATATGGGCTGCAGGCAGCCTGTCTTCTGGAGCTGGGATCTTTCTGCTCAGGCTCCCTGGTCTAGTGGATTAGAATCAGTTACCACTGTGCTCATGGGCTCATGTGGACAGTCTGCTGCTCTTCGGCCCTTTCTCCCCTTCAGGAGAATAGGAACTGCTATGAGCGACTGGCCCTCCCACTGCCAGGCATGCTCAGTTTGGGTTTGTATCTTGGCTGGTGTCCTTTAAGGCCTGGCAGTTTCCAGCCTTTGTCTCCTCAGACTATACCCTGCTTGGTACACACCTGAGCGCTCGCCCCTCTTCTATTGTGCAGCATCTGTAGGATGCAACCTGGGGCCTTCCTCGTGCCTAGGTGTCCCTGTCCTGCTGTTTCACGGGGTCTGGCTGCAGGCAGCGGTGCACTGCCTGCCTAGGGAAGTTCATCACAGCCAGGAGGCTGGAAGAAACTCACTGTCTCACTCAGGGGTAGGCAACCTATGGCACGCATGCCAATTTCCAGCGGCACTCTCGCTGCCCGGGTCCTGGCCACCGGTCCGGGGGGCTCTGCATTGTCATTTAATTTTAAATGAAGCTTCTTAAACATTTTAAAAACCTTATTTACTTGACATACCACAATAGTTTAGTTTTATATTATAGACTTCTAGAAAGAGACCTTCTAAAAAGGTTAAAAATGTATCACTGGCACACGGAACCTTAAATTCAAGGGAGTAAATGAAGACTCGGCCCCCCCACTTCTGAAAGGTTGCCGACCCCTGGGCTAGCTTGTATTGAGAAGGCAAAGGACTCCATGTAGCAGGCCTGTGCTCTAAGTGTCATCCCGACCCAGGGGCTCCTTGGAGATCATGACAGCTGAGCCTTTCCCACTGGTCATGTCTTGTCTTTCACCTCTGTTCCCGCCTGCACTGTGACTTGCTCTAGCCGCACAAGGCAGGGTCAAGTCATCATTCCCTTATGTCATAAACTGCGGCCAGCCCCTCCAGCTGACAGCTAGTGCCGGCCCCTGAGTTTTGCACATCCAGCAAGGCCGGATGCAAGAGCCAAGGGCTGCAATTGGGTGGGCAGCTCAAGTAGCATGAGGAAAATCGCTTTGTAGGAAGCACGTCACTCCGGCTGTCTTTCCTGGGTAGCTCTGCACAGTGTTGTGGGGGATGCAGCCGCCAGGCAGGGTTACGGGCTGTTACCGCAGTGAATTCTCTACAGCATCCCCCTCCCTTGCCGTGTGCCCTCTGTATGGCTGCGCAGAGGGTCACGGGGCACATGTGGTACTGGGGAGAAGTGACTCACTAATCTCCTCCACCCAGAATTGCGTCTTGTCACGCTCTCACTAGCAGCAGCTAATCAGGTGCGGTGTGATTTTCATGGGAGACCTGGGAATAGCAAACACTCAGGATCACACTCAGGATCGGGGGCACAATGGAATCCGAGCAACTGAAGAGATCCTGTGGGTCAGAGAGTCAAAACCATGAGCCAGATTCAGCCAGCCTTGCTCCCTCAGCCTTGCAAGCAGGCGGACTGCGTTCAAAGGGACACTCCTGGAGTGAGGGACTGGGCTGCAGGAACGAGTGTGACCAGAGGCGGCCCTCACAGTGCACCTGTGCACGTGTCCACCAGCACCAGCTCAGCCTGCTCCTGTCGCTCTGTCCTGACTAGCGCTGCTTGGAAACCAACGCTTTTCCTGAGAGAAACGCCAACAGAAAACATCGGTGTGAAAAATGTTTGGTTGAAAAATGTTGCTTTTCCCACAAGAAATTTTGAAACAAAAAGTTTCATTTCAAACCTGCAATCTGAATTCAAAGGTTGTTTCCATTCAGTTCCGTTTTTCATTGACAAACAAATGTGGGTGTTGACAAAACTGTATTTCTTGATGAGGAAACGGTCTGCACGGACCCCTGGCCAGCTCCAGTCCTGACCCTTCCCACACCACTGCCTGGTGCTGGAGAAGGAGAGCTGGCCCTGTGCTTTGAGCACAGGCCTGGGAATCAGGAGTTCTGAGTTTTCATCTATGTTCTGATCCAGCCTCCCCCATGGCCCAGTACAGGCCACTTAAGCTAATATTTTAAGAAGTGGCCACTAGTTCTGGGGGTTCAACAAACCACCATGGGGCCTGCTTATCAGGCAGGGGTGCAGCACACCCAAAGCTCCTGCTGCGATGATGAGTGCTCAGCACCCAAAGTAGCCAGGCCCTGTGTGTCTACAGTTGGGTGACCAAACCCGTGGCCCTTTTTGTGGCAATTTTGGTCCTCAAATTCCACTTGTAAAATGGGAGCAATCCTCCCCCAGGACCTCACAGGACTGCAGTAGGGTCGACTGGACAATTACTGCTGGGCACATCAATGCTGAACATCTGTTTTAGCAATAGTAGAAAATCAGATACATTTTGTTTCGGGGCTGAACATCTGTTCCCTTGAGGTGTCTGCAACATGCATACCCAGACATTAGCAGCATTGTGCAGGCCCATGAGAACCAGAAATGGAAACTGACTAACTAGAAACGAAAGCCAAGCTGGCTAGTCTGTTTTCATTGAGCCAGGGTATGTTAATTGCAAAAAATCAACATGCACCATCAACAGTGAAGAGTAAACAAAACTTGTGCAATGATTTTACTTCTCTTCTCTTGCTGTGTGTTGGCTTGCCCTGCACTCACCACCACAGTATCCACAGTATACTAGCAACTAGCATTGTGGGTCAGACCCATGCTCCATCTAGACCAGTAGCCTGTTTCCAACACTGGCCAGAGCTAGATGCTTCAGAGGAAGATGTAAGAACCCTACAGTAGCAAATTTGCTCCCTACATTATGTCTCACCGTAATCGCCAATAGTTAGAGATTGGCTTAACTCTTGAAGCAGGAGGTTCAATATCCTGTCCAACATCCATTGCTATTAATTATGATTTCTATGGATCTCAAGAATATCCAGAATTATGTCCAGTTCTTTTCCAAATCTTACTAAGCTCTTTGCCTCAACAACTCCCTGTGCCAGTGAGTTCCATAGGCTAATTACATAAAAACATATTTCCTTTTACTGATTTTAGAGTTCACACCTTTTATTTCAGTGACTGTCCCCTTGCTCTTGTGTAATGAGGCAGAAAACAGATGTTCCCAATCTCCCTTCTCTAAACCAGTAATTATTTTGTAACAGGCTAGAACTTAGAAGGCTTTAAACAGAAGCTCAGATCCCTTTTCCCTTGCCTCTAAAGGAATATATAAGGTCTCAGTTCATGAGCAAATCTTTTGAAGCCTCTCCTCCAGGTGAACAATGGTGCTCGTACCTCTGCTGAGAACTGCCTGCCCCGAGAGTCAGCTACCCAGCAAGGAGAGGCTGTTCCTTCCGCTGGCCAAAGCAGAAACCCAAATCTCAGCATTTAAGATGCGAGGATGCAAATTGGGACGTGGAGAGTGGATTAACAGGATGCTAAAATACTGTTGTGTAATTATAGTGCTTATGTACATGACATGCAGACACAGCAGGGAGGCAGAGAACGCGTGAGGCGGGGGAAGATGGTCCCTATCTCCAGAAGAGACCTACAGTGCACGGCTGATCAGCTGAGACAGCAGAGGATGCAAAGGAGAAGCAGCAGCAGTAAGAGTCCTCTAGCTTTGCGAGCTGGGCTGGAATGCCAGGCGACAACAAAGAGTCACTGATCCTGGGGATTTCAATTACCCTGACACCAGCTCAGCAATAACACTTGTTTACAATTTCCCAGACATGAGAGGCTGTTTTCTTATGCAATCGTCTGAGCAAATGGAAGGATCAGGGTGGGTGAAATTGACTGACTGATGCTAATCTGAGTCAGAAACTGTGACAACAGGAACAAGGTCACCTAGGCCAGGCTGGCGGATGGCAGAACGGGGCCGCTGTTCGGCGCTCTGAGTGAACCCGACGAGAGGGAGCCTGGGGGCTGCAGCGGTGCACCACGAGGACTGGGCCCAAGGAAGGAGGTGAGGTGGGATGAGCAGGCTGGGCTCCCTTCTAACATGTGCTGTCAAATGCCTCCGGAACTGGCTCAAGGCCGCTGCACAGTCCTGGAGCCAGAGACGTCATCGTCGGTCTCCTTCTGTGGGCCAGGCCCCACAGGCAGCATGGGAGAGACGTGCTCCCCGGCCTCCAGGAGCTGCAGTGCTGTCTGGGAACGCAGCCCTGGCCCGCTGGGCAGCAGCACTGCCAGACCCGGCCCCGGCCTGGGGTTCCATGTCCGTTGCACCCTGAGCCTCTCTTGCCCACCAGGCTCCCACACAGGCATCCAGTGGTAATGGCTTCCAGCCAGGCCAGGAGTCGTGAAGTGGGCGGGAGACTGGAGCCGCCAGCCCTCTCCCCCTAGGCCAGCCGTCCACGGCAGCATGCACGACGAGTCGCACGCGGTCCAGGAAGGGGGGGCGAAGAGAGGCCCCCGCCGCAGATTTTCATGCACAAACCACTCGGCCAGTCCAGTTGTGATCTAACTCCCAGGAGACACCGCGCAGGCTCTGGGTTCCCCTCTGTGCTGAGCAGCGAGACGCCCCCAGGGCAGGCAGGGCTGTGGGCAGCCTCCATCCTGGAGGACAGAAGCTTTAAAAAGCTGGGTCTCCCCAGGACTCCTGCACATGGGAGGCTGCCTGGGAATGCCCTGAATCTGTCCTCTGCCAAATAACTGGCACCAAGGCTGGCCACACCCCGCCCTGGCCACTGCCCACTTCTAGAGATGTGCTTGTGGACGCTGATTGCGAGGGGCCCTGCACCAGTCTAATCCCACCCCTCCGTGTGGCCATGCCCACAGCCGGGCTTGCCCGCCTTTGGCACCGATGCTCTGGGATAGACTCTGGCAATTTATTATTAATCTGTGTATTTCCGTCTGTGCCCAGCTGCCCTAACCATGGACCAGGACATCATGTGCTAGGCGCTGTACAAGGAAAACTGCCCCAAGCCTTCTGCTGTCACTCACCTGTTCCTGGAGTCTTTGGGCAGGGGATGGGCTCAGGAATACAGGGGTTTGCTGCTGCCTGAACCATTCCTGTGTATTTGGTGGCCGAGACTGTTGGGTGCGCCTCTTATTTATTGGGGTGACCGTAAGACTAATGAGATAAAAATGAACCCAAATTCAGTAGGAAATACAGCCTCCCTGATCAGCCCTTCCTGCCCACGGGGCGCCCGCCAGCTGGGAGTTTGGCTGCAGGATTTGTCAAAGGGTTAGAGCAGTATCTTCTGCCAGGTGCTCAGGTGACGAGGCCAAGGCAAAGGGATTGTCCTTTCCATAGTTTCGTGTTTAGTGTACTCAGTGTTACTTTACCATAGCGCTGGAAACAAACTGTTGTGTAAATAAATGCCTAAGAGCCTCACCTGTCTGGTGGGGACACCTGCGCCCCATTGGCAGATGTCCAAGTCCAAACCAAACAAATGAGGGATTTACGGAAGAGCCACTGACAAGCTCTTAATTACAGGAGCCCTTCGGCTGATCCGATCACAATAAACAGGAGCCGAGAAATTACAATAAAGAGCTAATCACCTGAGAGCCCCACCACATCCCGGGACTGTGTTCAGTTCTGTGCACCTGGAGACAAGTGCAAAGCAAGATGGGGAGTTAGCAGTGACAGAAGGGTGCTGGAGACGGAGGAGAAGGGACCGGCTAAGAGATTTCACTCTTGCTTCACAGCTGAGCTCATACATACAGGTCTGGAAGATTTGCCTCCAGTGCGGGGCCAGGCTTGCAAGCAGGGGCCAGGGTGGAGGGAACGCTTGACTTTGAAGGACTGTCAGCAATAAAAGTCTCTCATGATACCATGGGGAGGGCTGGGTCCTATGCAAGCGCCCCCAATGGAGCGGGAGAGCTGCTCAGGGATTTCTGCCCCTCTCCAAGCCCAAGCTACTGGGCTCTGCACTGAGATACAGGGTGAAAAAAGGATAATTCAGTTTAGAGCCAGGCCTGGCCCAGTAATTCCCGGGGGATAATAATCTAGGGTTTAGACACTGGATGGGAGGGAGCTGCTTGGAAGATAGGCAAATGGGTTTTCTAACACAGGGCA
The DNA here is from genome assembly GCF_965140235.1 of Caretta caretta. Taxonomy (NCBI): domain Eukaryota; kingdom Metazoa; phylum Chordata; order Testudines; family Cheloniidae; genus Caretta; species Caretta caretta. Next base: position 1,177,458 of record NC_134215.1, read on the forward strand.
GGGATGAAAGCAAACAGCAGACTGGATGTAAGCGTGCCGTGTGCGGGAACGGACGTTTCTCTAAGCATCCAGTCCCCATCCAGAGCACCTTGGGCAGTGACTATCAGGGAAGCCAAAGCAGAGCTGGGATGCCGTAAGGAAGCTGCACCTCCGGGACGGATACCTCTGACATGCTGGCCTCTCGGGGGCACTATTGTGCAGGACGTCGGTTCTCTCCTTTGTTAGTCTGACGGGTTCCCGGCGGGTCAGAATTCATGTCTCACCAGCCTGAGAGCATGTTTGGGTTTCTTGGCCAGCACTTTCCCCCTACATCCTTGCTGGCCTGGTCTCTGCCTGTGTCCAATAGCACTGCAGGTGCCGAGTGCACAGGAGAGAAAAACACCTGCCGCTATTTCACTCGTGGTGTTGAAAATAGCAAGAGTCTCAAACGTCAAGCAGCCAAACAGCCAGCATCAAAGGCATGTTCCACAGAGCAGTTAACCCTTCCCAGTCCTGCCTGTCATGAGCTCTGCTCTCAGTGCATGTGTGTAAACAGGACGCTAACCCATGCCAGCCTGCCTGGCTGGGGTGGTTCTCTTCGGCTGGCTGCTGTGGAATTGTGTTTAACATTGGCATCGCGCTGCATAGCCAGAAAGGACAGCTGAGCCACTCAGCTGCTCTCCAGGCTTCTTCACACCACTCCTTCACTTCCCATCAGTGGGGTTATGAAAAGGCTCCATCCTCTGAGTGTCTAAGGGACATGAGGGCTCCTGCTTATCTATGCTGTACACTGTCACCCAGAAACGTTTATTGCCAGTCCTGGGCTGGGGTCCAGGAATTGTCCTAACTGACTAACACACACGTGTTGTTTGGGCGCTCGTTTGGCTTTTGATATATCCCTCCCTTCACATTCACCCCATGGCACCGCAGCACTGATGCTAAAACAAACCAGCCTTTCCTGCATCCCACCCTGGCCCCTCCCTGACCACGTCTGCTGCTCCAGGGTCCGAAGGGGAGACTCACTGTACGCAGTTCTCTCCTGTTAGACCATTGAACTAATCAGGTCTACAAGTGCCACCATGCAGGGAGTGGCAGTAACTTTGTGTCCCCTTCTCTCACTCCAGTTTGCCGCAAAGGCCGGCTCTAAACCCTTACTGGAGAAGTGTGCTTGAGTAATTGTTCTTAGCTGCTGGTTTCAAACAAGCTCTTAATTTTCAAAGGATACGTTTTATAAATTTGCGAATTTACATGTTGCCAAATCCCCCTTGTGGCTTATTTAAATCCAGATTATCCTGTTTATTGCTTCAGTCACAGCTGTCACGTATATCTGTGTAGGCAGCTTGTTCATTATGTTGTAGGGTTCCTGCAATCCCACTCAAAAGGAGCCTTTGTTCACTATATTTTTATGCTTCCACCATAGAGAAAAAGTTTGTATAGTGACTCCCTCAGCTCAGTATCACAGAGGGGCAGGACCTTAATAGGCACAGGACAAATGCTACCCAAAAGATGCAGCATTCAGCTGCCTTGACTGCGTCTCCTGTGAAGGGAACCAGTCACTACCACTCTTTGAAATGTGGTGCAAACATCTGTTTTTGTCTTTAGACCAGACAAACACAGAGTCATTTTCCTGTTTTATTATTAACACATTCTGGTATAATTGCTTGGGCTCTCAACTGTGACTGTTGGTAATTCAGTCAGCTGTGGAATTTTCAAGGGGAATACAGCACTGCAGTTAAAGATTGCAATATGCATTTAAAATAAAATCTATTTGCTGTAAGCCCCCAAGTCAAATCTCTTGTTGAATTTGCTCAAACATAAATTTATAGCTGAATTTACATAGATTTAATGTTTTATAATCTTTTTGGTCCGTGAATCTATATTCAAGACTGCGTGCATTAGCTTAGAAATACTGTGCTTAATGCTGAAAATAATTTTAATCTCTCCAAAGTCCAATCCTTTGCACATCACTAAACCACAGAATCCAATCCGTTCTAATCAGAGACACAAAACCTGCAGCTGCTGCTGCCTAATAGATGCATATTACTCTAATTCAGATGGCTCGCACATATGCTTTAAAAAACGTTAAACACAAATGATAAAGAGCTTTGGAAGGAAACTTTGTGGTTACTCATATGTTTTCCTTTGCTAAGGCTCCTGTGGCTTTGATTAAGGCTAAAACTGAACACGCGGCCTCCAGGGAGACTCGCTTAGAAACAGTTCGTGACATTTGGGCCAGTGCAAGCACGGGTCATGGGGGTGAAGGTGGGCAGGAGAAATCCATCCCCCCGGGCTCACCGCTCCACTCCCGCGGGCTGAGCCTACCGCCTGGAAATGGCGGGCAGAGGGTGCCCTCTCCCCTCCCAGGAAAGCTGCTCAAGCTGCACGAGTGCTGTGTCTCAATGCCGCTAGGGACGTCAGCAAGCCCCCTGCCCGAGGGCCCGCCGCCAGGCCCTCTGCCAGTACCAGGGGCACTCCAGGCAGCAACCGGCTGCAGCAGGACCCAGGCTTGTCGGGTACACGTAGCAGCCAGGATGCATCCCACGGACGAAGCAGCACTGATTAGATGCAGATGGAGGATGGAGGGAGCTGGGCTCCGGCACCTCTCCGACCTCTGCCCTGCTGCCTGGGCGTGGAAGTGAAGTCTCTGGTCCCCCTCACCCAGGCTCCGGCATTACGCCGTCTGCTGCCTCGACGCTGGCCTGACGCCCCGGGCGGCATTTCCCTGCTGATTCACAGGGGGCCTGGGCCCGAGGTCACGCAGCGTGGGGCGCCCCCTCATGGCCAGGTGTGGGGTTGCAGTTCTTTCACTGGGCCAGGGCCCCCTACCCATGCTCACCCCGGCAGTTTCTCTGCCCGCTAACTCCACCCGTCACTGGGTCACCACCCTAAGTTCAGCCTCTCCAGGGTCACAGTGGTCCCAAACAAAGTCCAACAAGGTCTTTAACAGAAACTAAACCCCTTCTAGGGCTCCTGCCCAGCCTGTCTTTGGCTCAGCTTGCTGCCCCCATCCTGGACTCACGGTCCTTACAAGGGGCTTGTGCACCCGCTTCCTAGGGACTCGGGGGATCCAGTCCCGCCCACTCCTCTGGTCTCCAGCCCAGGGCCCTGGAGTGACAGCTGTTAGCATATAGATATTCAGGCCTGTCTGTAAAGGCCTAGACTCTAAGAATGTAGGTATATGTTTATCATTTAGCTAGTTATAGAGGTATAAAAGAAAGAATCAAAATCACTGTCTGCCTGTTGATAGGGCCTTTTCTCACCGTGACAGTCTGGGGCCCTGTGCTTAGGCCAAGGCCTTTGGCTAAGCAGCAGAGGCAGCCATAAGCTGGGAAGCGACCGGTCACCTCCTCACATCCCAAACTAGTCAATCTGGGGCTGTTAGAAAGGTGATCCGATCTCTCACCTCCAGAGAAAGGGAAGAGCCTAGAAGATGTAAAAGGAAGTTTAGTTTGATAGTTTTCTGTCTGGTAAGAACTCACTTATCTATAGACATAGCTGGGAAACCCTTATGTCTTTATGGAGGTAGTTGTGAAATCCTCACTTCTCTATTCGCAAAAAGAAAAGGAGTACTTGTGGCACCTTAGAGACTAACCAAGGTGCCACAAGTACTCCTTTTCTTTTTGCGAATACAGACTAACACGGCTGTTACTCTGAAACCTGTCACTTCTGTATTGTTTTGTCATTATAGTTCCCACTTTGCTATTGTTTATTTGCATGGTCTCTCTCTGGTTCTTTGATTGTTTCCGTCTGCTGTATACTTAATTTTGCTGGGTGTAAACTAATTAAGGTGGTGGGATATAATTGGTTAAATAATCATGTTACAATATGTTAGGATTGGTTAGTTAAATTTCAGTAAATGATAGGTTGAGGTATAGCTAAGCGGATCTCAAGTTTTACTATATAGTCTGCAGTCAATCAGGAAGTAGGGGGGGAATGGGAACAGGGAATGGGGGTGGGGAAATTGGAATCATGTTTTGCTAAGGGGGGGGAAATGGGAACAGGGACACAGGTAAGGCTCTGTGGTGGCAGAGATGGGAAGGGGGACACTAAGGAAGGAAAGTGGAATCATGCTTGTTGGAAGTTCACCCCAATAAACATCCAATTGGTTGCACGTTTGGACTTCAGGTATTGTTGCTCTCTGTTCATGCAAGAAGGACCAGGGAAGCAGGAGGGTGAAGGAATAAGTCCCCTAACAACAGCTGGGTCTGCTCCTTGCCTGTGCTCCGGTTTTCCCTGGGCCGCTTCCTACCTCTCTTCTCCAGTTCCCCTCTGGGTCTCCCAGCCCCCCCCCCCCCACCCCCCCGGGTTTAGTCAGGGTCTGCCAGCCCAGGGAGCTTTTCTTTCTCACTCTCTCCTGGCAGCTTCCTTCCCTGCACTGAGCTTTCCCTGCTGACTCAGGGCCCTGTGGGAGCCTTCTTGCCCCCTGCAGTCTTTACAGACACAACTGCTGTTTCCCAGGGCTTCCCTCTCCACTGCAGCCACCGTCTGCTCTTGATGGGGAATTGCCAGATTCCCCCGAGGTGGGGCTGGGTCAGCAATCAGGGTGCTCAGCCCCAGGCTCTCCAACCCAGGGGCAACTCGCCGTGTTACAGGACACTGCCCTTGTTCCACAGGGATCAGGCCAGCCAACAAGGGGCTGGAGTCAGAGGTGCTAGACAGACTTTTGCAGGCTTTTGCAGCTCCATTACCATGGAAAAGCTCCTGCAGCCGAGAAGTGCTGCAGTGAACTAACAGCCTGGCCCCTTGGAGGGGTCAAAGACCGTGAGCTTTCCCAGGACACAGTGCATGGGATCATGGCCTCACGCATGTGCCACTGGGACTGGAGCTGGGAGAGCCCACCCAGACACTGTCCTCTGGGCCAGGCAGAAGAGCTCAGCTGAGGTTTGTGCAAGTTTACTCAAGGTGCAGCAGTTCCTGCAGGCCCGAGTCAGAGAGCGACAGGCAGCAAGGTGCTCGTGCACGTGGCACTTTGGGACTGAATCCCTCCACTGGCTCTGTGTCCCACTCTGTCAGCATCAAGCTTCTCATCCTTCCTCCTCAGGGGGACTGAGTCATCTATCTGCAGCCCCGATCGGGAAAACTGAGAAGTCTGCTGCTTGCCAGGAGCTAGGATTCACGATGTGACGGAGAGACTGCCGAGACTCATCCAGCCCTCGGATCGCTACCCCTTCCTGCTTCTCCACGTGGGCACCAATGATACTGCCAAGAATGACCTTGAGCAGATCACTGCAGACGACGTGGCTCTGGGAAGAAGGATAAAGGAGTTTGAGGCGCAAGTGGTGTTCTCGTCCATCCTCCCCGTGGAAGGAAAAGGCCTGGGTAGGGACCGTCGAATGGTGGAAGTCAACGAATGGCTATGCAGGTGGTGTCGGAGAGAAGGCTTTGGATTCTTTGACCATGGGATGGTGTTCCAAGAAGGAGGAGTGCTGGGCAGAGACGGGCTCCACCTAACAAAGAGAGGGAAGAGCATCTTCGCAAGCAGGCTGGCTAACCTAGTGAGGAGGGCTTTAAACTAGGTTCACCGGCGGAAGGAGACCAAAGCCCTGACGTAAATCGGAAAGTGGGATACCAGGAGGAAGCACGAGCAGGAGAGCGCGAGAGGGGAGGGCTCCTTCCTCATACTGAGAAAGCAGGACGATCAGTGAGTTATCTTAAGTACCTAGACACAAATGCAAGAAGCCTGGGAAACAAGCAGGGAGAACTGGAAGTCCTGGCACAGTCAAGGAATTATGATGTGATTGGAATAACAGAGACTTGGTGGGATAACTCACATGACTGGAGTACTGTCATGGATGGATATAAATGGTTCAGGAAGGACAGGCAGGGCAGAAAAGGGGGGTGGGGGGGAGTTGCACTGTATATAAGGGAGCAGTATGACTGCTCAGAGCTCCAGTATGAAACTGCAGAAAAACCTGAGAGTCTCTGGATTAAGTTTAGAAGTGTGACCAACAAGGGTGATGTCGTGGTGGGAGTCTGCTATAGACCTCCGGACCAGGGGGATGAGGTGGATGAGGCTTTCTTCCGGCAACTCATGGAAGTTACTAGATCGCAGGCCCTGGTTCTCATAGGAGACTTCAATCACCCTGATATCTGCTGGGAGAGCAATACAGCGGTGCACAGACAATCCAGGAAGTTTTTGGAAAGTGAAGGGGACAATTTCGTGGTGCAAGTGCTGGAGGAACCAACTAGGGGCAGAGCTCTTCTTGACCTGCTGCTCACAAACCGGGAAGAATTAGTAGGGGAAGCAAAAATGAAAGGGAACCTGGGAGGCAGTGACCATGAGCTGGTCGAGTTCAGGATCCTGACACAGGGAAGAAAGGAGAGCAGCAGAATACGGACCCTGGACTTCAGAAAAGCAGACTTTGACTCCCTCAGGGAACTGATGGGCAGGGTCCCCTGGGAGAATAACATGAGGGGCAAAGGAGTTCAGGGGAGCTGGCTGTATTTTTAAAGAATCCTTATTGAGGTTACAGGGACAAACCATCCCGATGTGTAGAAAGAATAGTAAATATGGCAGGCGACCAGCTTGGCTTAACAGTGAAATCCTTGCTGATCTTAAACACAAAAAAGAAGCTTACAAGAAGTGGAAGATTGGACAAAGGACCAGGGAGGAGTATAAAAATATTGCTCGGGCATGCAGGAGTGAAATCAGGAAGGCCAAATCACACCTGGAGTTGCAGCTAGCAAGAGATGTTAAGAGTAACAAGAAGAGTTTCTTCAGGTATGTTAGCAACAAGAAGAAGGTCCAGGAAAGTGTGGGCCCCTTACTGAATGAGGGAGGCAACCTAGTGACAGAGGATGTGGAGAAAGCTAATGTACTCAATGCTTTTTTGCCTCTGTCTTCACAAACAAGGTCAGCTCCCAGACTGCTGCACTGGGCAGCACAGCATGGGGAGGAGGTGACCAGCCCTCTGTGAAGAAAGAAGTGGTTCGGGACTATTTAGAAAAGCTGGACGAGCACAAGTCCATGGGGCCAGATGCACTGCATGCGAGAGTGCTAAAGGAGTTGGCAGATGTGATTGCAGAGCCATTGGCCATTATCTTTGAAAACTCATGGCGATCGGGGCAAGTCCCGGATGACTGGAAAAAGGCTAATGTAGTGCCCATCTTTAAAAAAGGGAAGGAGGAGGATCCGGGGAACTACCGGACAGTCAGCCTCACCTCAGTCCCTGGAAAAATCATGGAGCAGGTCCTCAAGGAATCAATTCTGAAGCACTTAGAGGAGATGAAAGTGATCAGGAACAGTCAGCATGGATTCACCAAGGGCAAGTCAGGCCTGACTAATCTAATTGCCTTCTATGATGAGATAACTGGCTCTGTGGATGAGGGGAAAGTAGTGGACATGTTGTTCCTTGACTTTAGCAAAGCTTTTGACATAGTCTCTCATAGTATTCTTGCCAGTAAGTTAAAGAAGTATGGGCTGGATGAATGGACAATAAGGTGGATAGAAAGCTGGCTAGATCGTCGGGCTCAACAGGTGGTGATCAATGGCTCCATGTCTAGTTGGCAGCCGGTATCAAGTGGAGTGCCCCAAGGGTCGGTCCTCGGGCCGGTTTTGTTCAATATCTTCATTAATGATCTGGAGGATGGCGTGGACTGCACCCTAAGCAAGTTTGCAGATGACACTAAACTGAGAGGAGTGGTAGATATGCTGGACGGTAGGGCTAGGATACAGAGGGCCCTAGAGAAATTAGAGGATTGGGCCAAAAGAAATCTGATGAGGTTCAACAAGTGCAGAGTCCTGCACTTAGGACGGAAGAATCCAATGCACCGCTACAGACTAGGGACCAAATGACTCGGCAGCAGTTCTGCAGAAAAGGACCTAGGGGTTACAGTAGACGAGAAGCTGGCTATGAGTCAGCAGTGTGCCGTTGTTGCCAAGAAGGCCAATGGCATTTTGGGCTGTATAAGTAGGGGTATTGCCAGCAGATCGAGGGACGTGATCGTTCCCCTCTATTCGACACTGGTGAGGCCTCATCTGGAGTCCTGTGTCCAGTTTTGGGTCTCACACTACAAGAAGGATGTGGAAAAATTGGAAAGCGTCCAGCGGAGGGCAACAAAATTGATTAGGGGACTGGAACACATGACTTATGAGGAGAGGCTGAGGGAACTGGAATTGTTTAGTCTGCGGAAGAGAAGAATGAGGGGGGATTTGATAGCTGCTTTCAACTACCTGAGAGGTGGTTTCAGAGAGGATGGTTCTAGACTATTCTCAGTGGTAGAAGAGGACAGGACAAGGAGTAATGGTCTCAAGTTGCAGTGGGGGAGGTTTAGGTTGGATATTAGGAAAAACTTTTTCACTAGGAGGGTGGTGAACCACTGGAATGGGTTATCTAGAGAGGTGGTGGAATCTCCTTCCTTAGAGGTTTTTAAGGCCCGGCTTGACAAAGCCCTGGCTGGGATGATTGAGTTGGGGATTGGTCCTGCTGTGAGCAGGGGGTTGGACTAGATGACCTCCTGAGGTCCCTTCCAACCCTGATATTCTATGATTCTATGATTCTATGATTCTCGCGGTCAGGCTCCTGACAGGTCTGAGTTACAGGATGGCCAGGGGTGCTAGACACCTCAAAGCCCGGCTGTGGCTCCTGCCCTTCCCGCCAGGGATGATGGACGGGAACGAGTGCTGCACCGTTGCATTTGGGTAGGAGTTGCTGCCACCCCCTTCTGCTGGCGTGTGCTCTCCTTGTGCTAACAGGAGAATGTGGCATGTCTGAGACCACTGGCAGCAGAGGATTGATTCATTTACTTGGGCTCCTATCATCCTAAAAGAGGGGAGGGGTGCCGTCTGAAATCTCTAGGTGCCCCAGCACCGGTTACAGACACAGAAATACCAACAAAGCTCAGCTAACCCCAGGAGTCAACCGAACCCCCCTGCCGCCCCCAAAGTGTGGTGCACACTGGGCTGCAGAGCCCTGGCATAGGCATCCCCCCCTCACACGTGTCTGCCGAGCACCAGCCAGCCAGGCCAGCCCCTCCACAACAGTGTGTCTGGAAAGCAGGGGAGAGTGGGCCTTGTTACCATAACAACCGAGGTGCTAACATCCCGTTTCTAACTGTAAACTGATGTGATCAGAGAACCAAAGTATCGAGCTGCTATGGCAACTGAAATGCTGAATTTGAAATTGTGTCAATAGCGAGGTTCTCGGAGAAGAAGTAAATGTAAACAACAGTTTGGGGCTAACGTTTCCTGCTGGTTTGAGACTGTTCTGCGGCTGAGCCGGGCAGCTTGTTTGCTCTGTTTCAGCCTCGCTTTTCAGTGAATGAACCAATTCAGGGGACCCCAGAAAACCAGTCTGCAGCGGGGCTCCTGGGGCTGGGGCTTGTGGTGTGATTCGGGCTCCCGGAGCCTTCTGCTTTAACACTGCCATGGTGGGAGTTCGCCGCACTTTCCAGCACTCAGGGTCTCTCCGACCCAGCCAAAGGCCCACTTGCACCTGGACACCCTGTGCTCACTTTGCCCATCACTCCACCTCTACCACTGCATCACACCTGCCTCGCTCAGCGGCAGGTATCCAGAGATGTGCACTAGAGACATTAGTTACTGTACAGAAATGATCAGGCTCCCTCTGAGCAGCTGGTCTGGAGCTTGGCCCTTCCTGTGAACCTCTGGTTGTTAATTCTGGATGCTCCATTAATGGGGTATGAAGAGAACTCCAGGCCTGCCCCCTGCCCAGCTGAGTGATGGCCTTCACTGTGTTCCTGCCCCTAGACTGCCCCACTGGGGATGGGTCTTGGCTGCCCTGTACACAGCTGGTGGGGTGGAGTCTGCACCTCACACTCTCACAGTATTTGACCAACCTGGCTGGGTTTTTTTATGGATTTGCCAGTTGCCAGAAAAATAATTTAATCTGCCGGGTATTTTAGGTGGGTCTAAAGGTTTGCATTATTATCACAATACACTGGGATGGCTAATGTTAAAAGTGTCTGCATCCAGCTAAAGAGGCTGCAGTGTTTCCACTTCTACAGTTTAAGCGATAACAGATCAAAACTGTTGAAAATACAGCGGCTGTGGGCCCACCAACATGCAAGCGCCCTGCGTGTGTGTGTGAGAGAGGGTCTGAGTCACTATAAGTGGCTGTTGAGGGGGGGATGCGGAGTTGCCTTGTGGTTGGGGGTTGGGGTTATGGCAGGGTTGCCTTGTGGGGGAGGGTACCAGGTTTTTTGCATTTCAAAGGCGGCAACCCCATCTCACAAGGACAGGACAGGATCTCCCCATCCGCCTTCAGTTGGGCTCTGGCGTCTCCCCTGTGAGCACTCACTAGGCTTTGCAGCAAGGAGGTGAGGTGATAAAATGGGGCAGAGAATGTGCACCTCTCCATGTGTTATTAATGCTCTGTTATGGCTGCTCTGGGTCTGAACAGCCACTGCCCAGGCAGGGGTCCTAGGGAAGGGCTCTTCTGTTGGGGCAACACTACAAAGACTTGTTGTTCCTTGGTTCTTTCCATGACTCACCCTTATTGCTCCTGTGAGTTTCCAGTTAGCACCACAACATGGATGCCACTTTACTTTCTGATTCGGCCTCTTGTTGCCCCTGGTAGTGGATTTGTCTCTAACAGGATCTTTACCAATGGTTGGCAGGACCCTGCAAAGCTCTCCCAACTCTGCAGAGTGTCTTCACCATGCCAGGGAAGTCAAAGGTCTTTATTGCCACTTGCAGCATGCCACATTTGTTGCTCAGCTGGTATCCCATGCAGGATGGTGCGGGTTTGGGGGATGGGTAATGTGATCTCATGGGACCATCCCATGGATGCAGCAGGCAGGATCTAGAAGGTCCAGGGGGGCATCTGCGCTTTGTCACAGGGCATAAGAGAAAAGTCTCGTCTTCTAAACTTAATCTCAGTGCCTCTGAGCAGGCCGCGGCGTAATGGCCGTTCCGATGCCTGAGGGACAGCATAAGTCACGCTGCGATGTACATGGCGCCATGATACGAAACCATGTAGCTGAGACCTGGCAGACAATGCAGGCTGCTGCTACCAACAGGAGGGTGCTTCCCCGGACTCAGGAGGCTGCACCTGACTGACCACCCACCCCAGTTCACTCCTCTCACGTACACTGGGGTCGTTGTTGACCGCAGTGGAGTAGCTCCTGATATACACAAGGGTAAGCAAGAAGAGGCTGAATGAGCCCAGAAATGTACAAACACAAGGAGCTAGTTCCTGCTCTAGGGAGCTTATCACACTGGTTAGTCACAGCCCAAGTAGTCGAGAATATTTCAGTGGCAGGAATTTGGGTGACGCACACACCTGAGTTTGTGTCGGAATCCTGCAGAGGCTAGTGTGGATCTTGGTGTGGTGTTCTCAGGACAGATCACTATCTCCTATGGTCCTGAAGCAAAGGGTTTTCATGGTGTACCCTGTCACAGCACGGCTGGCCCTAGTAAGTGATGTAGGTCCAGCTCCCCTGTGCCAGAGCACAACTGGCCAATTAAAAGGGCAGGGCAGCACCGAGGGGCTCTAAAAGCTGAGGGTGTGACCCAGTGACAGGGGGTCAGAGCTGACTGGTTTGGTCAGGAAGGCAGGTGAGAGCTGCCAGAGAGCTGGGGGCTGTTGGATTGTCCCAGAAGGCAGCAGAAGGTGGTTCCTGGGAGAAGATGTTTGGCATCCCCAAGACAGAAAGCCAGAGCTGGTGCCTGCTGGCTCTAAGCTGAGAGGGCTGCAGGCAGGGGAAAAGCAGAGGGACTTCTCCAGGGCTGGAAAGCTGGACTGAGAGGGCCAGGGGAAGTGCGGGATGCTCTCCTGGCAAAGATGCTCCTAGCAGCAAGCCTGTGGGTGTTCCTACTGGGAAGAATGGGAAGGCGCACCATTTGCAAAGGCTGGGGTGGTGCCCTGGTGCAAGGACAGGAGGGCTGCGCCGGAGAGCCAGTGCATGGTAATGCAAGCAGGGGGCTGTATGATGCCGGTACTTTTGGACTATGCTGGGGGGATTTTGGCCTATGGTGTTGGGTCTTGTTTTGTTATGATTTATGGGCATGGGACTTTTGTCCTCAATGAACCTCACAAGAGCCATATTTATACTTGGAAGATGCTTTGGGTTATTTCTGGAGAGACTGCAGGAGGGAAACCAAGGCAGGCGCCCTTGTGATGCCATGGTCTGCAGCAGAAGGCTTCTCCAGGCAGGGCTGTCCTATGACATACCCTTTACAGCCTTAATGGTACCCAACCTACCTCATCCACTAGGCTCTTACGGGGTGAATCCAGCACTGCTTGAGAGCTGGGATAACGAGCCAGGCCAGAGTTTACCCGTGACTCACGCACTCCCCAACACCCCCTAGTCCTGACTGACTGAGGCCTGAGAATCAGAAGTAGAGGGTGCTGGTGTGTGCATGAGTCAGGGATTGACTGAGGCCTGAGAATCAGCTGCTGCATCTCTAAGGAACTCGGATTCTGTAGGCGTTGTTAGGATCTCTTCGGTGTCCGAACCTTCCTCATGATTCTCGTTGCCAATCAAACAAACCCACTGCAGACTGGGCAATCTCTGGGTCCAGCCAGACGAGGGGAGCTTGCTCTGACCTTGGAAGACGGCATGGCAGTCCTCCAGACTCAGCCGTATAAGGCTTCAACATGGCCTAGTTTTCAATTCCTCGCCTGTTGTGAAGCAGACAAACCTTTGTGCTGCCCTCTGAAGCGTTCTCACGATGTGGGTGAAACACCAGGGCCAGGGACGATGGGTGGGGTGAACTGCGCCCAGCAAGGTTGGTCCCCCTTCCTGCCAGCACGGAATAGATTCAAGGGGCAGCTGGCTGAGTATCAGTGAGAGATATAAATACACTGTGATTTCACTGGGACCATCTGGCTCGCGCATGATAGGTGGGTAAGAATGCTATAATCATGGAGCAAAAAATTAAGCTGATCCATTAAGGCCTTTTAGTAGAGGCAGCGATGGAGCCCATATTAATCCCGCAGTGCTTTGTGCACAGACATCACAAGGTTAAAGCCATTCCGTTGCAATTAAAATAAGCCTTGTTGGCCAGGCTGGTCTGAAGAGCTATGATATTAGTTCCCTCCCCCAAGACCCACTGTTGTATAGGGCAGTGTGGCTAGCACAATGCAATCGGAAAGGCCGATCTTAACATGAATCTCACTCCCTTCTGCTGGCTCCTCAAGAGGCTCCTCCCAGGAAAGGATTATCAAACTGCCCTGAAATCCCTCGGCCCACATGGCCGCACAGGTAAAGCACACTCAGAAAATCCCAAGTCATACAGCACCTCCACGTTCCACTGCCTCCCTACCGGGTTGTGCACAAAATCACTGGCTCCTGCCACAGCATCCTGACTGTCAGCTGGAGAATGCAAATTCTGCCCAGCACCTGGCCCTGTACAGCACTGACCTCAAAAATAACAGAGCTCTTAGTGTAGTGGGCAGTGGTTGGCATATTGGCACCGAGACACGCCCTGTAGTTTTTTCTGGTGCCCACAGGGAATGTGACTGTCAGAGTTTTACTCACCTTTTGTTGAGCATCTTCCATGCCTGTATGCAAAGGAATCTTGGCTCTGTGGGACGTGGACATTTAACGCATGTTTGGTGTAACTCCGTTTATGCTGGGCATGCGTTTGGCTTGGGCTGTCCAGTTTTTATTTTGTATTTGTTGTTTGTCAGTAGTTAGGTGCTGAGATGGGAGGGCCAGATGCTCAAAGATGCAGCTTGCCAACCTCAGTAACAAGCATTGCCCCTTTGTCCAAATCCCACCTTCACGGTCATTCTCACGGAGGTGAATACTGATTGCCCTGATGCCGTTTACGGCAAGTATCTTAATTCAGTCTAATACATGTAATGCAGCCAGCACAAAGACATTCACTGACTTGGGGCCTAGATAGTGTGTGTCCTAGGCACAGTGGCTGTCGCTGAAGGGAGCAAAAATTATTTCTGCAGGTTTCTATTGAGAGCGTCCAGCAAGACGCACTGTGCTGCCCATCAGGTCCAGGAGAGTGCTCTGGGAACAAGTTCTGTACCTTCTCAATCATGGTTTCACTACAGAGGGGTCCAGGCTTCCCTCCTAAAGAGGAGCCCCTGGGATGTTAACAGGGCTCCCTGTATAGCCATGAGACATGCGGTCTGTCATGTCATTGCAGGGAAGCGAGATCATTTTGAAACTCCACCTTCAGACGCTCTGACTCCACTGTGAGCATCAGTTCAGTCATGTCTCTTTATTCTTTTCTCAGCCCTGCAGGAGCAGTGCAGGTGGGCTGGACAGCTGTGTCTGGGGGAAGAGCCCAACTCAGTGAGGGAGGAGGGCTAGGATGAGGGTCAGGTGTCAGCATGGAGAAATGGTCTGAAGCAAATAGGATGAAATTCAATAAGGACAAATGCAAAGTTCTCCACTTAGGAAGGAACAATCAGTTGCACACACACAAATGTGAAATGACTCCCTAGGAAGGAGTACTGCAGAAAGGGACTTGGCGGTCATAGTGGATCACAAGCTAAATATGAGTGAACACTGTAACACTATCACAAAAGGGGTAAGGTAGGAATGCAATATGTCCATTCCAGAGAGGTATCGGTGGGTGGGGAAGATGTTAGCATAAGCTGTGATCTCCAATTAGGATCCCTGGGAAGATGCAGGGATCCCCAGGACTGACCTGGGGACCACCCTGGTAGCATGTGACAGAGCAGGCCTGGGCGACAGCTGGCAGGTTAAGGTGCCAGGAGCAGAGTTGCCAGAGTGGGAGGATGCCAGGCACCTCTACCAGGTTTCTCCTGCTGGGTGCATCAGGAACCAGTGGGGGTGACTTCTGTGCCATGCATGCGAATGGCCTGGCAGGGCAGCTGTGGGAGCAGGGATACAAGCCAGCCATCCTAAGACGGGGCAGGAGGATGAGAAGAAACAGCAAGTCAGGGAAGAAGGGCAAGTGGCGGGATTCAGAGATGGACCCATAGGAGGGGTGAATAGCACTGTGGACCCCCGCCTGGGCTTGAATCTGGAGCTCCGGATCCTCAGAGGGCCTAGGGGGTCTGCAGCCCCAATCCCCCTGCTCTTCAGTGCAGCTGAGCAGCGATCTCCCCTATGCATTCCTGCTGGGTTTGCAGAGGAGCCTAAGACCAGCCATGGGAGCTGGAGGGGAGCAGCTCTGGTGAGCAGATGGGAGGCGGCATTTGAAGGAAATCTTTAATAAGGACTGTTCATGGGACATCAGCGGCGCCGTGCTGCAGCGTCAGGGATCCATGAGAATGGCAGTCCTGAGCAATCACAATCAGCTCCCTGCTGGGGGTCATTAGCACAGGGCAGACACAGGGCCACAGATGGGCACAGTTGTGGCTGCAGTTCATTGAGCAGTCCTGAGTCCACTAAAGGTGCTGAGGACACTACACTGAGCATCCTTTTACACGCAGGGACTTGGCTCCAGCTCCTAGGGATGGTGGGGTCAAGGGAGAGAAACTTGTTATTGTTCTGCAAAACTGCCCCTAAAGCCCAACCGGCCAAGAAATCCAAATTTCACCCTTGTGGCTTGTGGTCTCTCTCTCTCTCTCACTCACAAGCTCAGGCACAATGGTCCCAGCCCTCCACACTTGTGGTAGTTTGCTCTGCCCTGGTCACCCCTGGCTAGTCTGGGAATGGAGAAGGGACACGGCGGGCAGCCAGGAAGACAGTGCAGCAGGAGCGTCGTGTAGCAATCTGCGTGGGCTAGCAAAGCTAGCTGTGAACTCCTTGGAGAAAAGGAGCTCCCTGGAGTACGGAAAGTGGAAAGGCTACAAGGCTATTTGAGAAAGTGTCAGACCCACAGGCAAGGGCGCAAGGCAGAGAGGCTGCTGTGAGAAGAGCACTAAGATACGGGCTGTTCGCTACGAAAGGAGCCGCTCACACGGGGAAGTAACAGGAGCGATGCGTGTAAAGGAGTCGCTATATTGTATTTCAAGAGCAAAACAGCAGCAGCTGAAAATTGTTCCCTCAGGAAAGAGGGGGGGATTTACTGGCTTAACTCCTCCGGACACTGAGTGGGAAAAGCACGAAGGAAGGGCAGATCCAGTGTCCATTGCAGGGGAGAGTTTCAAAGCTGGGAAAGGGATCCCAGTCCCCAGAGCACCTGACAGCTGGTCCCCTTGGGCCACTGTGCAGAAGACAGACGTTTGGGTCACACTGACAGGGAGGATGCTTCAAGAGACGGTCAGGGGGTCTCCAGATGGGACAGAACAGACCCAGTCAGGGTCTGCAAGGAGCAGGTCTTCTTTGGGGGTGCCTGGTTTGTGCCACTTTGGGGGTGCCTGCTGCCCCCAGTGCTGGGCAATGGAGGGAGATGGGCTTTATGTGGAATGTGTCCGTCACACCTTGAGGCCGTGGACCAGTTCTGTGCATACCATGTTGGTGCGACATCTCTGCAGGTAAATGGTTGGCGAGAACCATACTGTGATTCTCCAGGCACCAAGAACAGGGGAACGGTGCCTTTAATGTGTCTACATTGAAAAATGAATAAATATACTTTTGCCTCGGTGCTGGAATGAAAACCTGTAAGTGGGGGGAAAATGTCCTGTGAATTTCCAACTTAAAGCATCAGCCTTAGAAATGAATCCTAATCTAGCATGTACAACAGCCAGTTACTCACCCTAAATTGCCTCTGATATCTACTTCCATCGACCATTCCCTTAGCCCAAATGGTACAATATTCCTTAATTAATTGGCTTGTAATCATTCTCAGAAACGTCTCTGGAGAGAGATTCCCTGTGTGTGCGCATGTGTGCCTCCCCTTAGAGTATTTGCAGTGTGCAACTGAATGGGAAATCCACACCACTGACATATCTGCAAACCCAGTGTGTGCCACCGGGGAGGGGATAGGAACATGCCTAGGGTGCCAAGGAGCTGAAATCAACGTGAGGGAAGGACATGAGCAGTCAACCTGCTGCCCTGGAGTCTGGAGCAGCCAGGGCAAGAGGGAGAAGGGAACATTTGTGCTCACAGGGTTAAAATCTTTTAAAGCCAGTTTTCTTCTTTTGTTAAAACTGTAAGAAGCTTTGTAAATGCCACCCTTCCTCCCTCCCCCCCTTCCCCCCCACCCCCCACCCAGCACGTATGCCTCTGGGCCACTCAGTAACAGCTTGTATCAGCATGGAGCTTTAGCATGTTCTTCTCTTTCCACTGGTCCTTTGTGTTCATAGCCATTATGGTAAAAGCAGCTACATACACACATCATTTGGCTGCTGTATGCTCTCAGGCAGGCCCTCTGTGTGTAGACCTTTAACCTCAGGCTGCAGTCAAAGGTACGTCTGTGCCAGCTGCAGAGGGGCCCACAAAATCCAGCGTGTGAATGCCTACATTCCAAGCCCAATATCCCTGTCAAACCTTCATATCCATTGGCCAGAATGGGCAAACCAGGCAGGTGAAAATTAGGCTCCTTTGTCCCCATGTAAGCAAATACGAGACCCTGCTGGATGTTTTACAGATTCCAGTGTCACGTGCTGGGAAGAACTGCATGACTCTGGAGGCTCCATCAGGGGAGGGTGTCACCTCAAACCTGTGACACTCGCACCCTGCAGCGCCATCTCTTGCCTTGTGAGAGACAAGAACATATGCGCATTGACATGCAGTAAACTAGTTCTGCACATCTTTTTAAGGCAGAGGCATATTCTCTGCCACAGGGGTATCTGCCTCACTGATAGCTAAGTAACATCTGCAGAAGCTTCAAGATTAATATTCACTATTCATATTGCAGGCTATTGGAAACCTGAAAAAAACAAGTTATTGTGTAAAATGATCCAGCTGAAGAAGAGAGAGAGATACCCGGTCCAAACCACTCTAACCATCGACTTGTCTCAGTTGTGCAATTTAGGCTATTCCTGCTCCCTCCAGGAGGGGCCATTCCCGAAAAGGAAGATCATGAAAATGGAGTGTTAAAAATGTAATAATGTGGCTCTCCATTGCAAGGAGTTCCGTTTCATCTTCTGGGAAATTTACTCCCAGCAAAAAAGATCTGCGAATAATGGCTCTCTAAATGAAGCCACCCTGGCTGTATCATGCTAAAAGCTTTTAGGAGAAAAACAGTAAATAAATTCCACTGTTCAGATGTATTTGGATGTTATCCTAACGCAGCATCATGAGTAATAGGAGAGCCATCAACAACTAAAAGGATTGAAACTATTATGGAAGGGCGGCCAGAGGAGTAATGTCTGCAGAAGAGGCTGAGTACCAGAAATGTTTACACACAGCCCAGACCAGAGCTCTAACGATGATGATGAGCCACGCCGAATGGAGAGAGACTCTGCTTTACAAGTACTGAACTACTCGGGGGGGAGGGCCAGTTAGAGCTGCCAGTCAGAGTTTCTGGCTTTCATGGAGGCAGCTAGGTAGTGACACAATATCCCCTCGCTCTTTAAACAGAACATTTATTTGGATCCTAATTTTGGAAGGGACAGTGGGAGTGGGGCTGAAGCCGCAGGCAAAGTGGAAAGGAAGACAGCCCCAAAGCATAAGTGCAGAAACGCCATGCCGTGGAAAGCCTGGTTCTCGCCATGCACCAAGAGCTCGCAGCACTCTGGGAACCCCACGATTGGAGCTAGCCCCCTTTGGAACAGCGCTGGGGCATTGCTTGGCTGGTCCTGCGATCAGCTAGTTTGTGTGTGTGCATATTACTGCCCTCTACTGTGAGCAATAGACATTAAACCAGGGCACCAGGCTATACCAGATACTGCCTCTGGCGGCCCATTCAGTGTCAGGCTCAGCCATGGGCAGATGGCTGCGCTGAGAGGTATCCCTGACTCACTCCCATGTCTCCTGTCCTCAGCATGCCCCTGTCCTGAGGATGTACATGCGAGGAGTATCTCCTGTACTCCCATCCGCCTGACACTGGTCCACACCAGGCACGTCGCACAGCACTTACAGGCCAGAGCTAAGTGATTCTCAGCCGATGGGCTCTGGCTGTGGAGCAGGCTTCCAAGGGAGATGAGACCAGTCCAGAGTCTGAGCAGCTCTAGGAAGCATTGTAAGACCTGCCTCTTCGCTCTAGACTTCCCATGAGCAGTGAGACTTCTCCCCTCCTTACACTTAATAAACTGCCTCTTCTAAAGTCACACCCACGTGCACACTGTAACCAAGCACTGGGCCCTCGGCCACCTCACACCCATGTGCACAATCGCCTCCCCCCCACACCACATCCACATCCCCTAATCGCCATCTGTCCTGTCTGGACACCAAATCGATCCGTGATGTAACACCAGGGACGTCAGTCACTTTGCACCAGGGATGTATTGGGCCATGAGCATTCCTGAGTCACCCACGAGGTGAGACTCTTTGCCTTCTGCCCAGGAGTCCCCCCAGTGCACAGTGCTGTCAGTAGAACGGGAAGGGAAGGGATAGACAATACATTGTGCAGGGTTCAACTGGGAAGCCTCCCTTTCCAAGCCTGAAAAAGCCACTCAGGTGACAGACATGCCGCAAAATGGCCACTTCATGCCTATGAGGCCTGGCTGCAGCAGGGAGCTCAGCTGGCTTTGTTCAGCTTTCGGCAAAAGTGCTCTGTCTGGCAAGGTCCATGTTTGTGACCCAGAAGAAAGCAAAGCCAGCCGCGCTGTTGCAAAGGGCACAGCCAGTTATTATTGGCTTGTGCTGATTATTTTGGGGTTTAAGTTCATTCATTATGTATGCAAAAATGGTAATATGCCAACATCTGAATGTCTTTTAGGCGTACAATATTCTTATTATTCAAAATGTTGTTTTTTCCTCCATAATTGAATGGTTTACCTTATTATTACTTTATGCTAATACCCCAGCATTTCCATTTTTCTATAGGACGCTTAATTGTAACCGAGGCGCAATCAGAATCAGAGATGCCATCTGTAATTGACTGCATCATAATAACAGCTAATATTACGGAAACAAAGTACCAAAATAAATGGAACCAGGGAGAAAACAACCTCAGAAAAGATCCAGCAAGCTGCTTTGTGTCAGGCCAGAAAGCCCTGTGCTCACAGTAACCTCTCTGCCTGAGCAGTGACAGTTTGAGCATTAACATAGATAGAGTGCTATTTATATCAGTTTGTACACTTAATCAGTTTTTTTGCAGTTTTCAGCGAGATGTGAACTATATCCCTGTCCAAGGCGTTTGGTTCAAATCAGCTGAGACAGAGAATAATCAAGATTTATGATTCTCATTCTGACTCGGATCACACAGTCAGTGCAATTGGTACAACTCAGCTTCCTCTCGCACAGCTTGAGTGACGTGCACTTCACTTTCCCTCGCACAAGTGATTTAATGTCCGTCTTGAAAACTGTCAAAACGCTTCTGCAGCCCCAGATAACAGTGGCCGTGGGCCTGCCCCCTCCTCCTGCGACTGCTGCCCGTGGCTGTGCACAGGAGCACGTTGGTACTCCCTGGTGACAGACCCTAGAGGGACATGGCAGAAAAGTTAAATCATGTTTGGAGGGAACCCGTGAACTCACACAAGAAAAACAAGAGGTTCCATCTGGTTCCACCTCTCAGTGCAGCTCCAAGTGCCCGCGAGAATGAAAAGATCCCCGATGCCTCTGACCTTTGTCTCAAAAAAGTATCTTTGCTGGGGCCCCAACTTCTGCAGGTTCTGTACATGTCACTGCTGCATGCAGATACTCGCTCCGCTACCAGGAATAGGGTATTTTGAGGCAGAGTGAAAATCAGGTCTGCAGCCAGCGAGAACCTTGTGCCGTGTTCAGGAGGCATATCCCAGCAGCACCACTGGACTGTACTTAGAGCTGTCAGCATTTCCATTGGATAGCGTATTTCCAGGGGCTTCCAGCAGGGCTAGAGAGCTGAGCTCAAGGGCTCAGCTTGGAAGCACATGTTTAGATAACATTTAAATGGCCCAAAATGACTTTAAAAAGTGATGGGAACAAAACAAGAGAGAGCGTTCTGGTTTATGAACTCGGCAAGCCTTCCCCCCAACCCCCCCAACTGGGAACAGGGCTGGGCTGAGCTGAGCTAGGTTATACAACACATTAGCTCTCAGCACGAGGACATTCTCTCCTCAGAGGCAGGGCGTGAGCCCAGGCCAACAAGCTGCTCATTGACAGTTTCGGGACGATGTTTCTGGCCCATGATACCAGCAGCACCTGGAAGCCTGTGACTTAGAGAGACCCATCACGGCTCCTCCTCCACAATTTGTGCCCCATCCAAACTGAGAAGCAAGAGGTGGAGCCAAAAGGGATCTCTCCTGTATCTGACCGACACCATTCGGCCTACTGGGCTTCATATTGATCCCTGCCCTCATCTGTCCTCCCCTTCAGACTCAATGGATCACTCTCAGCGAGAGATGGGGTGGCCAAGTCAGCCTCTCTCCAGAACCTCATGGAAGCAGAAATGAGCCAGAGAGCGTTTACAGCCCAAAGGGAAAACTTGCTGATTCCTCCAGCAAAGGCTGTCACAGCAAAACCCAGTTTCCAAACTGTTCCAGCACATAGAATCATAGAATCATAGAATATCAGGGTTGGAAGGGACCTCAGGAGGTCATCTAGTCCAACCCACTGCTCAAAGCAGGAACAATCCCCAATTAAATCATCCCAGCCAGGGCTTTGTCAAGCCTGACCTTAAAAACTTCTAAGGAAGGAGATTCCACCACCTCCCTAGGTAACGCATTCCAGTGTTTCACCACCCTCCTAGTGAAAAAGTTTTTCCTAATATCCAACCTAAACCTCCCGCACTGCAACTTGAGACCATCACTCCTTGTCCTGTCCTCTTCTACCACTGAGAATAGTCTAGAACCATCCTCTCTGGAACCACCCCTCAGGTAGTTGAAAGCAGCTATCAAATCCCCCCTCATTCTTCTCTTCTGCAGACTAAACAATCCCAGCTCCCTCAGCCTCTCCTCATAAGTCATGTGTTCCAGACCCCTAATCATTTTTGTTGCCCTTCGCTGGACTCTCTCCAATTTATCCATATCCTTCTTGTAGTGTGGGGCCCAAACCTGGACACAGTACTCCAGATGAGGCCTCACCAATGTCAAATAGAGGGGAACGATCATGTCCCTCGATCTGCTGGCTATGCCCCTACTTATACATCCCAAAATGCCATTGGCCTTCTTGGCAACAAGGCCACACTGCTGACTCATATCCAGCTTCTTGTCCACTGTCACTCCTAGGTCCTTTTCCGCAGAACTGCTGCCTAGCCATTTGGTCCCTAGTCTGTAGCGGTGCATGGGAGTCTTCCGTCCTAAGTGCAGGACCCTGCACTTATCCTTATTGAACCTGATCAGATTTCTTTTGGCCCAATCCTCCAATTTGTCTAGGTCCCTCTGTATCCTATCCCTGCCCTCCAGCGTATCTACCACTCCTCCCAGTTTAGTATCATCCGCAAATTTGCTGAGACTGCAATCCACACCATCCTCCAGATTATTTATGAAGATATTGAACAAAACCGGCCCCAGGACCAACCCCTGGGGCACTCCACTTGACACTGGCTGCCAACTAGACATGGAGCCATTGATCACTACCCGTTGAGCCCGACAATCTAGCCAACTTTCTACCCACCTTATAGTGCATTCATCCAGCCCATACTTCCTTAACTTGCTGACAAGAATATTGTGGGAGACCGTGTCAAAAGCTTTGCTAAAGTCAAGAAACAATACATCCACTGCTTTCCCTTCATCCACAGAACCAGTAATCTCATCATAGAAGGCGATTAGATTAGTCAGGCATGACCTTCCCTTGGTGAATCCATGCTGACTGTTCCTGATCACTTTCCTCTCATATAAGTGCTTCAGGATTGATTCTTTGAGGACCTGCTCCATGATTTTTCCGTTGACTGGGGTGAGGCTGACTGGCCTGTAGTTCCCAGGATCCTCCTTCTTCCCTTTTTTAAAGATTGGCACTACCTTAGCCTTTTTCCAGCCCATCCCCCATGGAGCCAAAGATGCTGGAGAGCACACCCACACCCAGTGTACGGGGCGAGCTGTAAGAGGAGAGGCAGTAGAGGGAACAGATGAGATGACAGCCCCCATCACAGCCCAGAAGTGACTGCAATTCTGTACTTCGCAGGGAGTCCAAAGAGCCATCTCTTTAATTTCATCCGATAAAACCCATTCTCCATTTACCATTCATGAAGACAGAGCATTATGACTCCGGCGAGAGAACTCAGTAGAATCTATTGGATCCGTCAGATAAATGGTCTGGTGGAGGGTCTATCTTCATTGTAGCCAAGGTGAACGGGGCAAATGGGCTCTCCTGGCTGTTCGAGCGTCCTCAGAAATGTAGAGAGACAAAAGTGCCAGCGATGAAGGGAAAATAGATGCTGTTTCCTCGCAACATTTGAAATCTTTGTGTCTTGGCTTTGTCACAACAAGCGACAGGCAGTGCTTTGCATTCTGCTGGGTTTGTTTAGCTGCCTTCCCCTGAATGCGTGCCGTGTGCGCAGTGCAGCTTCGCATTGGAGAGGCCTTCTTGTTAAACTCACAAACTCAGCATAATAGTCAAGTTTGTGAGAAACCAGAGTGATTCCACTCCAGTCAATAAAGCAAACAGTGCCTGGTTTAGATAAACAGAATCACTAGTGCTGAAGAGCCCCCCGCCCCCCTGCACTGCACACTCTGATTAGTGTAAATGCTAAACACAAACCAATTAACACTCTCTCAGGGTATGTCTACACTACAGAATAAGGTCGAATTTATAGAAGTCGGTTTTTTAGAAATCGGTTTTATAAATTCGAGTGTGTGTGTCCCCACAGTAAATGCTCTAAGTGCATTAAGTGCATTAACTCGGCGGAGCGCTTCCACAGTACCGAGGCAAGCGTCGACTTCCGGAGCGTTGCACTGTGGGTAGCTATCCCACAGTTCCCGCAGTCTCCGCTGCCCATTGGAATTCTGGGTTGAGATCCCAATGCCTGATGGGGCTAAAACATTGTCGCGGGTGGTTCTGGGTACATATCGTCAGCCTCCCGTTCCCTCCCTCCCCCCGTGAAAGCAAGGGCAGACAATCATTTCGCGCCTTTTTTCCTGAGTTACCTGTGCAGACGCCATACCATGGCAAGCATGGAGCCCGCTCAGGTAACCGTCACCCTATGTCTCCTGGGTGCTGGCAGACGCGGTACGGCATTGCTACACAGTAGCAGCAACCCCTTGCCTTGTGGCAGCAGACGGTACAGTACGACTGGTAGCCGTCATCGTCATGTCTGAGGTGCTCCTGGTCGCCTCTGTGAGGTCGATCAGGAGCGCCTGGGCAGACATGGGCACAGGGACTAAATTTGGAGTGACTTGACCAGGTCATTCTCTTTAGTCCTGCAGTCAGTCCTATTGAACCGTCTTATGGTGAGCGGGCAGGCGATACGGACTGCTAGCAGTCGTGCTGTACCATCTTCTGCCGAGCAGTCATGAGATGTGGATGGCATGCAGTCCGTCTGCTGCCAGCCAAAGATGTAAAAGATAGATGGAGTGGGTCAAAACAAGAAATAGACCAGATTTGTTTTGTACTCATTTGCTTCCCCCCCCTCCCCTGTCTAGGGGACTCATTCTTCTAGATCACACTGCAGTCAAGGTGCAGCGAGGTAAATCTAGCCATGTATCAATCAGAGGCCAGGCTAACCTTCTTGCTCCAATAAGGACAATAACTTAGGTGCACCATTTCTTATTGGAACCCTCTGTGAAGTCCTGCCTGAAATACTCCTTGATGTAAAGCCACCCCCTTTGTTGATTTTAGCTCCCTGAAGCCAACCCTGTAAGCGCCCCTCCCAGCGTCAGAGCAATGGCAAACAATCGGGCATCTGAGAGTGCTGTCCAGAGCAGTCACAATGGAGCGCTCTGATGGGGCTAAAACATTGTCGCGGGTGGTTCTGGGTACGTGTCGTCAGGCCCCCGTTCCCTCCCTCCCTCCGTGAAAGCAAGGGCAGACAATCATTTCGCGCCTTTTTTCCTGAGTTACCTGTGCAGACGCCATACCACAGTAAGCATGGAGCCCGCTCAGGTAACCGTCACCCTATGTCTCCTGGGTGCTGGCAGACGCGGTACGGCTTTGCTGCACAGTAGCAGCAACCCCTTGCCTTCTGGCAGCAGACGGTGCAATACGATTGGTAGTCGTCCTCATCGTGTCCGAGGTGCTCCTGGCCGCGTCGGCTGGGAGCGCCTGGGCAGACATGGGCGCAGGGACTAAATTTGGAGTGACTTGACCAGGTCATTCTCTTTAGTCCTGCAGTCAGTCCTATTGAACCGTCTTATGGTGAGCAGGCAGGCGATACGGACTGCTAGCAGTCGTACTGTACCATCTTCTGCCAGGCAGGCAAGAGATGAGGATTGCTAGCAGTCGTATTGCACCATCTTCTGCCAGGCAGGCAAGAGATGGGGATGGCTAGCAGGCGTACTGTACCATCTTCTGCCAAGCAGCCATGAGATGTGGATGGCATGCAGTCCTTCTGCACCGTCTGCTGCCAGCCAAAGATGTAAAAGATAGATGGAGTGGGTCAAAACAAGAAATAGACCAGATTTGTTTTGTACTCATTTGCCTCCTCCCCTGTCTAGGGGACTCATTCCTCTAGGTCACACTGCAGTCACTCACAGAGAAGGTGCAGCGAGGTAAATCTAGCCATGTATCAATCAGAGGCCAGGCTAACCTCCTTGTTCCAATAACAACGATAACTTAGGTGCACCATTTCTTATTGGAACCCTCCGTGCAGTCCTGCCTGAAATACTCCTTGATGTACAGGCACCCCCTTTGTTGATTTTAGCTCCCTGAAGCCAACCCTGTAAGCCGTGTCGTCAGTCGCCCCTCCCTCCGTCAGAGCAACGGCAGACAATCGTTCCGCGCCTTTTTTCTGTGCGGACGCCATACCACGGCAAGCATGGAGCCCGCTCAGCTCACTTTGGCAATTAGGAGCACATTAACCACCACACGCATTATTCAGCAGTATATGCAGCACCAGAACATGGCAACGCGATACCGGGCGAGGAGGCGACGTCAGCGCGGTCCCGTGAGTGATCAGGACATGGACACAGATTTCTCTGAAAGCATGGGCCCTGACAATGCATGCATCATGGTGCTAATGGGGCAGGTTCATGCTGTGGAACGCCGATTCTGGGCTCGGGAAACAAGCACAGACTGGTGGGACCGCATAGTGTTGCAGGTCTGGGACGATTCCCAGTGGCTGCGAAACTTTCGCATGCGTAAGGGCACTTTCATGGAACTTTGTGACTTGCTTTCCCCTGTCCTGAAGCGCATGAATACCAAGATGAGAGCAGCCCTCACAGTTGAGAAGCGAGTGGCGATAGCCCTGTGGAAGCTTGCAACGCCAGACAGCTACCGGTCAGTTGGGAATCAATTTGGAGTGGGCAAATCTACTGTGGGGGCTGCTGTGATGCAAGTAGCCCACGCAATCAAAGATCTGCTGATATCAAGGGTAGTGACCCTGGGAAATGTGCAGGTCATAGTGGATGGCTTTGCTGCAATGGGATTCCCTAACTGTGGTGGGGCTATAGACGGAACCCATATCCCTATCTTGGCACCGGAGCACCAAGCCGCCGAGTACATAAACCGCAAGGGGTACTTTTCAATAGTGCTGCAAGCTCTGGTGGATCACAAGGGACGTTTCACCAACATCAACGTGGGATGGCCGGGAAAGGTGCATGATGCTCGCATCTTCAGGAACTCTGGTCTGTTTCAAAAGCTGCAGGAAGGGACTTTATTCCCAGACCAGAAAATAACTGTTGGGGATGTTGAAATGCCTATATGTATCCTTGGGGACCCAGCCTACCCCTTAATGCCATGGCTCATGAAGCCGTACACAGGCAGCCTGGACAGTGGTCAGGAGCTGTTCAACTACAGGCTGAGCAAGTGCAGAATGGTGGTAGAATGTGCATTTGGACGTTTAAAGGCGCGCTGGCGCAGTTTATTGACTCGCTTAGACCTCAGCGAAACCAATATTCCCACTGTTATTACTGCTTGCTGTGTGCTCCACAATATCTGTGAGAGTAAGGGGGAGACGTTTATGGCGGGGTGGGAGGTTGAGGCAAATCGCCTGGCTGCTGGTTACGCGCAGCCAGACACCAGGGCGGTTAGAAGAGCACAGGAGGGCGCGGTACGCATCAGAGAAGCTTTGAAAAACAGTTTCATGACTGGCCAGGCTACGGTGTAAAAGTTCTGTTTGTTTCTCCTTGATGAACCCCCCCGCCCCTTGGTTCACTCTACTTCCCTGTAAGCTAACCACCCTCCCCTCCTCCCTTTAATCATTGCTTGCAGAGCCAATAAAGTCATTGCTGCTTCACAGTCATGCATTCGTTATTCATTCATCACACAAATAGGGGGATGACTACCAAGGTATCCCAGGAGGGGTGGTGGAGGAGGGAAGGAAAATGCCACACAGCACTTTAAGCACAGCACTTTAAAAGTTTACAACTTTAAAATTTATTGAATGACAGCCTTCTTTTTTTTGGGCAATCCTCTGTGGGGGAGTGGCTGGTTGGCCGGAGGCCTCCCCACCGTGTTCTTGGGCGTCTGGGTGAGGAGGCTATGGAACTTGGGGAGGAGGGCGGTTGGTTACAGAGGGGCTGCAGTGGCAGTCTGTGCTCCAGCTGCCTTTGCTGCAGCTCAACCATACACTGGAGCATACTGGTTTGGTCCTGCAGCAGCCTCAGCATTGAATCCTGCCTCCTCTCATCACGCTGCCGCCACCTTTGAGCTTCAGCCCTGTCTTCAGCCCGCCACTTACTCTCTTCAGCCCGCCACTTACTCTCTTCAGCCCTCCACCTCTCCTCCCGGTCATTTTGTGCTTTCCTGCACTCTGACATTATTTGCCTCCACGCATTCGTCTGTGCTCTGTCAGTGTGGGAGGACAGCATGAGCTCGGAGAACATTTCATCGCGAGTGCGTTTTTTTTTCTTTCTAAGCTTCACTAGCCTCTGGGAAGGAGAAGATCCTGTGATCATTGAAACACATGCAGCTGGTGGAGAAAAAAAAAGGGACAGCGGTATTTAAAAAGACACATTTTATAAAACAGTGGCTACACTCTTTCAGGGTAAACCTTGAAAGTTAACATTACATACATAGCACATGTGCTTTCGTTACAAGGTCGCATTTTGCCTCCTCCCACCGCGTGAACGGATTTTGGTTGAATGCCAGCAAACATACACTGCAATGCTTTGTTCTACAGTGATTCCCCAGTACGTGTTGCTGGCCTGGAGTGGTAAAGTGTCCTACCATGAAGGACGAAATAAGGCTGCCCTCCCCAGAAACCTTTTGCAAAGGCAGAACCGCAAATGCCAGGGCAAAGTAATCCTTTCACATGCTTGCTTTTAAACCATGTATAGCATTTTAAAAGGTACACTCACCAGAGGTCCCTTCTCCGCCTGCTGAGTCCAGGAGGCAGCCTTGGGTGGGTTCGGGGGGTACTGGCTCCAGGTCTAGGGTGAGAAACAGTTCCTGGCTGTCGGGAAAACCGGTTTCTCCGCTTGCTTGCTGTGAGCTATCTACAACCTCCTCCTCATCATCTTCTTCGTCCCCAAAACCTACTTCTGTATTGCCTCCATCTCCATTGAAGGAGTCAAACAACACGGCTGGGGTAGTGGTGGCTGAACCCCCTAAAATGGCATGCAGCTCATCATAGAAGCGGCATGTTTGGGGCTCTGACCCAGAGCGGCCGTTCGCCTCTCTGGTTTTCTGGTAGGCTTGCCTCAGCTCCTTCAGTTTCACGCGGCACTGCTTCGGGTCCCTGTTATGGCCTCTGTCCTTCATGCCCTGGGAGATTTTCAGAAAGGTTTTGGCATTTCGAAAACTGGAACGGAGTTCTGATAGCACGGATTCCTCTCCCCAAACAGCGATCAGATCCCGTACCTCCCGTTCAGTCCATGCTGGAGCTCTTTTGCGATTCTGGGACTCCATCATGGTCACCTCTGCTGATGAGCTCTGCATGGTCACCTGCAGCTTGCCACGCTGGCCAAACAGGAAATGAGATTCAAAAGTTCGCGGTTCTTTTCCTGTCTACCTGGCCAGTGCATCTGAGTTGAGAGCGCTGTCCAGAGCGGTCAGAATGGAGCACTCTGGGATAGCTCCCGGAGGCCAATACCATCGAATTGTGTCCACAGTACCCCAAATTCGAGCCGGCAACGTCGATTTAAGCGCTAATCCACTTGTCAGGGGTGGAGTAAGGAAATCGATTTTAAGAGCCCTTTAAGTCGAAATAAAGGGCTTCATTGTGTGGACGGGTGCAGGTTTAAATCGATTTAACGCTGCTAAATTCGATCTAAAGTCCTAGTGTAGACCAGGGCTAAGTCTGCTTATCTCATGTCACTTAGTGCTAAAATAAAGCCTAATACTAAACACACATATTGATTTAACTATTAAATCCGGCATCACTCAAAATAAAACTCACTATATTATCGAGCAAAAATAAAGTCACTGCAATTTTCAGAAGTGAGCATGTTGTGAACGATCATTTAATTGCTTCACCTAATGGTCACACATCCCCACTGAGTCTCAGAACTAAGAGGCCAATCTGACTAAGCCTTAACATTAAGACTAAAATGATGAGATGCACATGGTCCCTAGGCAGCCTTTCCTTCTTCAGTGCTACCTAGATTTTCCTTACCCTGAAAATCGGTTAAAACACTTGAGTGGTGGCCCAGCATAGCACTCATGGGCTTCGTGCTGTTTTAAAAACCAGGAACTGAACACCTGCAATTGTTAAAGATCCTGTCAGACGTTTCACGTTCCATGCTCTGGAGAAATCCCAGTTAATCAGTCACATCCCCTGAGGGACCCATGGCTCCATTGAACCTGGGATGCTGCCAGTGCCCTGGCCCCCACGTGCCCCGCCCCCCCCCCACACACAGACAGACCCTGAGTTTCTGGGGAACAGGAGCAGGCTGTCTCCTAGCGTGCCTTAGTTTACAAGACATTGGAACTAGGAGCAGGGGAATTACCATCGGCCCGGAGATCCATCTAGCCTGGTGTCCAGTCTCTGATTGTGGCTGGTCCCAAATGCCTTTTGGGGAAAGTGCAAGACACCCTCAGGCAGCAGTAATGGGACAGCCCACCCACATGGGATGTTTCCTTAGGAGCCCAACATCCCGCAGCTCCAGCTGCCATTTGGCCTCCCCTCAGCCACAGGCAGGACAAGACCATGCACTCATCCCCGCCCCACTGAGGTGGGTCCCGGCCTGCACCGGGAGGGCAGCGGAGGATGGCTGTGAGGAAGGCA